>NC_140355.1:19260272-20676411 GCF_963514085.1 Chelon labrosus
TTACCTGCCTCAGCCCACACACTGATCCCGGCCACACACAAGAGTCCGCATGTGGACCAAACGCACTTTTTGGATATGATTTCAGCTCACATATCTCACTTTGGCCTTCCAGAGAATAACATCATCATACACAAGAGACCCTAAGATCTTTTCCTCCCCGTCTGAGTGAGGCGGACGGGGGAGGGGGGGGGGGGGGTGGAGGGGAAGTAGAGTCAACACTGATGGCTCACACATGTGGCTGTGAAAAAAGGCAGCTCAGAGGGTGTAATTCAAACGGCAAGGAGGAGGTCTTCAGACGGAGAGACACCCGGGAGGACTGAGTGCGTAAATATGCACAAGGTGTTGATGTAGTGCTGAGCGCGTACGCACAGTCATGCATACATCCTCCCGGAGCGGAGCAGAGCGCTGCACTGGAGTTCTCGCAGCGCAAACAGTACATTAGTAACACATGTGTACTTGTGTCTTCAAGCTTTTGTTTAATGCTCCATCACGCTGCACGTTGATGAAGAGCTTAAACCTTTTGACAGGGATTATTTTACACAAAAGACAAAAATTGTTCTCTTTATACCTGCGTGTTAAATCTGTCAGTCAGGGCCAATTCAAACTTCTCAACCGAAACGATGAGCACACCGTTTCTGGTACCCAACCGTCTCCGCGCAAAAGGTTCACAAGGTTCGTTAATTACCAAGAGAATGGGGGAAATTTTTTTTGGAAGGAGTTCCTGCTGTGGAAGCAATTATCTCTGAAGCACTTAGAGTCACATAAAACTGTCTAAATATACAGCGTACGCTACACTACAGGTTCCCGACGTGTAATGCGCTTCGGAAAGAACCGACGTGTCAACATGTGACCATGACGTATTGACTGGGCTCATAGCTCTCCCCGCGATGACCCGACCGTAAAGTGCCTAGAGCTACTCAGGTGGACGTTATGGGATGTCGGACCGTAAGAGTGATCCATCCTGGTTTGAGTTTGAGGTAAACGAGAGTTTTAATGTCAAGTTCAAGAAGACAGTTTTAAAAAGCTTATTTATAATGTTGAACGAAAGTTGGTCTACGGATAATTTTAATTTTGTGCTCAAACTTCACACGATACAATACGATGTATTTTTATTTATCCCAAAGTGAGAAAATTTGCATTTGGTTTAAAGGTTCTACAACGGCAACGACAATACCCAACTCCCCACTAGGTGCCCACTTCTGTCAACCCCAAGATGGTTTTCGCTGATATGTAGTGAAGAGAAAGCAAAGTGCACCTTTGCCTCAAGCCCTCCCAAAACAGCTCTTCAGGAAGCCAATGGGTGGAAGCTACTTGGATGGGTGGCGAAATGTCTTCAAGAAACTCAAGCTGACCTTAGATATACCATGACCTGGATGACTGAATACCCCCAGAAGCTAGGATCGCCACAGAACATGACCCACCGGATTCCCGAAGAGCGGTTTTGAAGCTCAGTGTGGTGCCTCAGACTGTCGCCATCTTGGCATTGCCTGGTTGTCCAACTCAAAGATGATAAAAGAGGTTGGGTGTGATTGGAGTCAAGGTGCTAGCCACTCAAAACAACCATTCCCTTAATTAGCTGGTAAAACTTTAAGCATTCATATATCCTAATTTGAATTTTCTATAACATTTGGACGGTTTAACCTGGAAGCCTCAAGTGGCCATTTGAGAAACTGCAGTTTGTCTTTACTTTTAAGCCGCTGAGGTTGCTGCTCGGTCCATTCTAGTCTTTAGTTAGCGTCACCATGAGAGCAACATTCACATATGTTCCTATTTAAACCCCTACACCCCACCAGTCTTTTAGAACTGAAGAATGGATGGGTGGCGAAATGTCTTCCAAGAAACTCAAGTTGACCTTAGATATACCTGGATGACTGACTACCCCCAGAACCTAGGACTGCCACTGAACACCACCCACAGGATTCCTGAAGAGCAGTTTTGAAGCTCAGTGTGGTGCCTCAGACCGTCGCCATCTTGGCATTGCCTGGTTGTCTTACTCAAAAAATGATAAAAGAGGCGGGGTGTGTGTGGAGTTAAAGTGCCAGCGACAACTCAAAACCAACCATGCTCTTAATTAACTTGCATAACTATTAAGCATTGATACATCCCAATTTAAATTTTCTATACCAGGCTGTAAACATGTTTATTTCTGCTGTTAATTTGGACATCTTAACGTGGAAGCCTCAAGTGGCCATTTGAGGAACTGCAGTTTTTGACACTTCTGTGTTGGCTGTATTTTATTAGCCACTGATGCTGCTGCTGCTTGGTCCGTTCTAGTTGATCAAAGTCCATAAACGTCCATTAATGTCCATTCAAAATGTCATGGCAATGCACCCGAGGTCGTTGGACTAAGGCATTTTGTACAGTCTTCACCATAAAGGTCAAAGAAATCACACAGAACACGCTTAAAGTAGTCATTTTCATATATTTGTATATATTCATATATTACACATTTAATACAGGCACAATGAGAAATCATAAAATAGAGACAAAAAGTGGCTGAGATATTGGTAAAAAGGTCTGAGAATCATTTACACAAAGTTGCTCTCTTTTTTCTTTTTCTTTTTTTAACTCCGTTTAATACAACAAATACAAGAAAGGCTTGGGGAAAGGTGACCGTAGAAGGAGCCTTGAATGAATTCATTTGGAAACTTTAGTAGGGACAGCAAGAACCAGCTTGCTAATACTGAATACAGAATCGGAGTACTCTCTTTTTTTCTTCTTCTTCTTTAAATGCATTTGCCTCATCTGACCAAAACCAATGATAATAATAATTGATTAATAATTGAGAGAGAACACAGAGCAACATGTTGATATCTCACTGTACAAATATCTGGTGCTACAATTTTAGGATTTAATGTAAACTCATTTCAACTGCCTTCAAACACTTGGCTTATTAAATTTCCAGGTTTAAAAAAAAAAGTTAAAAGACGTTTTTCATAATCCATTCAAGATAAGTGCCTGCTCCTAACTTAATAGTAAAAGGCTTGAGTCTTAAACCAGGAACAAGAAGGGTCATTTAAAATAAAATAAAATAAAATAAAAACAGATATGATTTCATATAATCACCTGGGACAGATATGTTTTAAATTAAAGATATAATCCATAACAGTTTTTTTTTATGTAAGAGGCAAGTGTGGATATGAGTCTAAATCAATTGTAAACCAGTTAAAAAACTACAACAGGCAAAGTTTTTATAGCACAGACGAGACAGTAAAAATTAGTCTGATGTCAAAACTAATTTCCTAACACGATCTTTGAGAGGTCACTTGGCCACGCGATGCACAGTGTACAAAACTACTGCCCTAAAAAAAAAAAAAAAAAGGTTTCAGCAATGTTCAGTCACAGCTTTCAGGCACCCTTTCTCCGACGTTGTACTGTAACAACCAATTTCAGGAAACCGCTGCGAGGATCAAGCTCAGCGACGAAGATAAAACACACCAGCGAGAAGCCAAAGAGCCCTCCGAAAGTATAAAGCACCGAGCGTTTTTCCCGCTCATCCGTCATTCATTTTTGCTACTTGTGCTGTTTGAAAGTTGCAAGGGGCCGGAGTTTATCCCGGCGTGCATTGCGTCAGAGGCAGGACAGGTGAGTTATCTATCACAGGTAAACGGCGGCGGCTGCGTCGCGACGTCTAACCGCGGTCGACGACGCTGGATTACTCAGTGTCGGGTGGGTCGTCCCGGTAAAGGCATTTCAATCATTAAATTTGGCGGCTGCTACCGTTCGCTGACGCCGAGAGACGCGAGGGCCTCGAGTAGAAAAGTTACAAAAAGAGTCGGACTCAATCGTGTCCGGGGAAGACAGCTGGGTTTAAAAAGAGGAGGCAATTTTCCCTTCGATATCCAAATAAAGGAGATAACTGAGAAACTGTGCTGTCGTGTGTATATATATATATATAAAAAAAAAAAAAGATTCAGGCACGTTTCTGCGTTAATAAATCTCAGAAGTATGATTAAAAAACACTGACTGCCAGTTCTTATAAAAGCTGAATTTGTCGTAATGTGCTTTGATTTTATTTATTTAAAGAATTTGACACAATATTGAAAAGTCAAGGTCCTAAAAATGACTGAAAGGGGAATTTAAAAGGATATAAAAAATCTTAAAAGAAGACCACAGTGATCACAGAAACCGAAAATCTGCGTAGAAAACTTTTGTTGCCTGTTATTCCACAGTACAAGTAAGAGGAGGCACTGAGGTCAGATTATTCCTTCTATTTTTTTGCATGTTTGTCCTCGAAAGCACTTCTTTTTAAAGATTAAGCTTACTCCACAAGTGAGTACTGTTTAAGACAGATTCTACCTTCATTGCACGAATCGTGAGGAGGAGCAGAGAAATAAACATAAAAAAAGAAATCAGTAAACAGAGTTGATCTGAGAGTCAGAGCTGGTCGAGCAGAGTATTCAGTGTTATTATTTACAGTTCAGAGAGAGAGAAATAGAAAGAGAAAGAGAAAGAGAGAGAGAGAGAGAGGTGGAGGAAGAAATATTTTCTTCTCATCCGCGCAGAAATGGTTTTGTTTTAAATTCCCCGTGAGTATAAGAAGAGAGAAAAGGAGCATCGGAAAAGATTGTTAGTGCACTTTTTTTTCCTTTTTTTTATGATTTCAAATACAATATAGATTTATAACTAATCCATAAATTGTTTCTGACTATACAAAAAAAAAAATTGAATTGATCAGAAAGCATCATTAGACTTCATATCTACACATTTCCTGAAAGCTCGTCTTTTCTTTTTTCTTTTCTTTTCTTTTTTTTAACAGTGTTCAGTACTCAGTGCTGTTTTATTGTAGTGAGATTCTCGCCTCGTGGATGACAACTGTGACAACTGCTGGGCCCCGGGTGGATCCGGAGCTTCGGTGGCGAGGGGGGGCCCCTGGGAGTCGTCAAGTTTTGAGTGGAGCGAAATAATTATTTTTTTTTTTGTTCTTGAGAACCAGAGTGGTGGGTCACCTCAGCAATCTGCCATGTAACGTCCTGGAGATACAAGGAATGCGGTTTGTTGAGTTGTTGATGCATTAAATATACTACGCCGATCAGCCATAACTTTATGACCACCTTCCTAATATTGTGTAGGTCTCCCTTGTGCCTCCAAAACAGTTGTGACTCATCAGAGAATGGACCTGGGCCTTCTGAGTGTGTCCTGTGGTGTCTGGCAACAGTGTGTGGTTAGTGGGGGGGTCTTTGAGGGGAGGGGCCTCTGTGGATCATCCCACAGATACTTTATCAGTTTGGGATCTAGTGAATTTAGAGGCCAGGTCAACACCGTGAGTTGCTCCTAAAGCGTTTTTGTGTGTGTGTCTACGTCAGGCTGCATCCTGCTGCCATCAAGGAGTGTCATTGCTATGGGGTGGTGGGGGTGCCAGGTCCAAAAGTTTCCCAGCAGAACACTGAACTTCTCCGGTCATAATGTTGTGGCTGATTGGTGTATATACATATGGTCAAGTGTACTTCTGTACGTACCTGTGGCAAATCTCTTCTTGTTGAGAGAGAGTCTGTATCCGGTCCCCTGCAGCTCCATGTCTACTCCAGACAGGGTGACCCCCTCACTCATAAACTGCACTGCCAGAGTGGTGGGGTTCGATGGACCACTGGAAAGTTCAAACTTGGCCCTCAGTGATCCAGCACCTGGGGGTCAAACACAAACAAATACTTTCCAGGAACTGATTCAGCTCTCTTACTTTTCTAAACAAACGACAGATCTGACTCTTCACCTTCATTTTCAGATTTTTCCGAGATGTCGCTCAGCTTCCAGAGACACTTATTCTGCTCCGGATTCCTGAAAAGAAAGAATGAAATAACAGTTCGAGCTATTCTGTTCTAGTTTGCTGTGCTACTGCTGATACGAACACGAACCAAGCGCATCTCACCATATGGAGTTGGGCAGAGAATGCATGCTGGTGACTCCTCCGTCGACGGGCACTAAGATCTGCACGTTGGAGAGAGGACCGGGGGCGTCCATGGACTCTGGGTTGTAGCGGTAGTCTACCCGCAGGTCTGTTGTGCTCTGCGTGCACTTCCAGTATACGGCCAGGTTGAGAGGAGTGGAATGGATCCCGTCAGACTGCACCTGAACACACCAGTACAGTGTACACCGATCAGGCATAACATTATGACCACCTTCCTAATATTGTGAAGGTCTCCAAAACAGTTGTGACTCATCAGAGAATGGACATGGGCCTTCTGAGGGTGTCCTGTGGTGTCTGGCAACATGGTAATGTTAGTGGGGGGGCCTTTGAGGGGAGGGGCCTCTGTGGATCATCCCACAGATACTTGATCAGATACTTGGCCTACGCTGTTGTAAGCATTTCTACTTAGGTTTTGTTGTGTTGGCAAAGTTTAACTCATGTTGGAGCTAACGGAGCTAAGTTTTTTAAGTGCACGTATCTAAATCAAGCGAAACAACAAGCCGCCTGGATCGAGTTGGAAGGTCAAATGTGCCGCCATAGTTTCGGCTGAAAGTACAAATTAGAGCGAAACTCATGTTACTCAAGCGGCCGGGACAAAGGCCGATTCTTCCCTCGTTAGCAGCGACGTTGTTTGTTGGCAGACGCATACATTGTTCATTTAACGCCTCAATGAGCTTACACAAATATTTCAGTGTTTCGCTATGCTTCATATTTTTTTTTCCTGGCTTAATCTAAAACTGGTGTTTTATTAGGTTTGATATTTAACTCCTGCCTACGACTAAAGCTGCAGGATTTAAAGTCTGATAAGAGAAAATAACATTTTCCAGTTTAGTATGAATCTAAATTTAAAACATTTGACTGATTATGAAATCTGTCTTCATGCAGGAGCTCACGCAATGTAGATAAACTACTATCACAATGTAAAAACAACACTTCTCCATGGGAAGTCATCAGACTGCACCACTTTTTCCTCTCCTCGCTTCATATTCTCGCTCTCTTCTCCTTCTTTCTCAGACTCGTGTGGAGTGTCAAGCACTTCGGGCGCCAGCTGACTGACCTGGTACTTCAGGATGTCCACGTTATAGTAGGAAGCTGAAGGATTCTGATCCGAGGCTTTTCTGAGGTAGGACGTCAGCGCTTGCATGTTGAACCAGAAGTCCTTGGAATTGGAGTCACTTTGGGAAGGATCGCTGGACGGAAGAGTCAGAAAAGGAGGACGTTAACGCTCGCACACATTCACGCACACACACAAGGAATAATCAGGGGCTCAATTATTCATCGCTTCTCTTGGCCTTGTGTGTAAAGCTCCAATAGCTTGGAAAAAATGACCCTGTTATATCCAACCAGCTACTAAATCATGAATTCCACTTGATTCAATTAGTCCGGCCATGTGGTCTGGAGATGACTGAGAGGAACCAGAGCGAGAGGCATTAAAAAAACAAAAAAAAAAAAGATGTCATTTGTCATTGCTTATTTGGAGGGAAAAAAATGTAGATTTAGAATAGTAGAATTGAAAGTTGCACTGCATGTGAGGCGAAATATACATCTCCCTTGCCTGACACTAAAGAGGTGAGAGATACAATAACGTGTTAAGTGAATAACGTGTCGAATGAAGCCGCTGTCATGTGAAGTTTTGTGTTCTTTGCTATTTCAGGGGCGTCCTTTTCGCAGAGACACGGGCTGTTGAGAACCTGGCTGTTAAAGTCTGGTGGAAAATACTTCCCTGACAGCTTAATGATAGGTTTATGTCAGATTACTAATTGAATTTCCTCTCGCTGACGCACTCTGCATTTCCCCGATTCTCGCTCGTATCACCGAGTCCAAATCCCTCTTAACCGCGGCCGTGACAAGTTATCGGCTCATCGCCTGCGATCCAAACCAGCGCCGTTTGATCCGTTCTGTGTTTCTCTGCGGCTCACCTGTATAGTAGCTGCTGGTTGGGTAGGATCTGCTCCAGCCTGCTGGTGTTCTTCAGTTTGAAGGAGAGGACGGCGGGAGAGGGGTTGGTGATGAACACCTTGATGATGCCCACGGGGAACGACAGAGTCATGTCTCCTGTGATCTTCACGATGCACCTGTGCAGGGGGAACGACCAGCGTTCATTTTAAACAACTCAGGCAAAGCTCAACTAGCACGTACGTCTTTTAACTCACAGGTGTAAAATGTTCATGAACACTTTTGTCCGTCAGCTCTATAGATACCCATAAGTCTAAAGTAGACCCAGTCTGGTCTACGTTGTGGTGTCAAAGGCCCACAGCTGGTTTCAAACCTGCACCGCGTCTCCGCTGCATTGCTTATGAAATGTTCCATTTGCTAATCCCTGCAAAAATAAGCCTTTTGCACAGCAGCAATTTAACAGCAGTTAACCAATAAAAGGCTGTATGTTTTCTCTGCCCCAGACTATAATCTGCCCCATGTAGGTTATCCACTCTGAAAGAATGGTGTCAGACTGACGGGAAATTCCCCCGCATGCAGAGAGCGACCGGGCGATAGCACTCACACCGGGGGCCTACTGGGTGTCGTGCACGCCGCCCTAGGGACAGCACCGCGCCACGTACAGTAAAGGCCGTTACGTACTCGGCGAGAAGAGAGAAATTTGTTCTCGCAGTCCTCGTTTGGGAGTTCTCGCAGCTTGTTCTCAACCGGGCAGAACTTTTTTTTTCTGGTGTGGTGTCCGGTTACTGTTCTGTGATTGGTCAGAAATTGGAAGTGGGCGTGGTTAATGCGGAAAAGCGGAAACGCTAGCGGCTAGCGGAAATGCTCTGAGAGCTCCTAGATGCTAATCTCTTCTCGGCATACTGTGTGCGGGTGTATGCTGAATGCATGCACCCCGTCTCCCGCATCTCCCACAATGCTTAGCGTGTGTGACATATGCTGCAGTTTGAGTTCCCTATGAGGACTTCCCCAGAGTTTGGCATTTGAGCTTCTCGTGAAGAATAAACGACCTGGCCAGAACAAACTTTCTTCTTCTTCTAGCAGCCACAGGAGCGATGACAAATTTCTCGCTTCTCGCCGAGTACGTAACAAGCTCAAGGCTCACGCGTGATGCAGTTAAACTTCAAATGTAGACAATAATGCGTGCAGGCCCGCGTCAGAGGCCTTCTGAGCGGCAGGAGGTCATGTGAGACTCACTTGGTGGGATCAGCTCCTTTGAAGTACGCATTAACCGATTCTGTGAAGGCCACGGCAATGGGCAAAGCATCTTGGGACGCCAGCGTCACAGGGCTGGGACCGCGAGACGTCCCTGAGAATGAGAAAGGCGCAGGGTTAGAGGTTTGTTGACTCACATGCAGATCAGACTTTCAGAAACTGTCCAAAGCTCACGTCAGGAAAATGGATCATGCAAAGGTGAATCGTATAATTGTTGCAAAAGTCAGTCATTCATACTCCGCAAATCAGTTTAATCTGTCAACAGGCTATAATAACTTTGGTTAAAGTTAAGTACTATTAGGGAGACACAACAACCTTGAAGAGCTTTATTAAAAAGGATAAAAATAAAGAAACTCATTCCTTGCTTGATTAATTTAACACATATTTATCATGTTAGGCGTAAATGCACACGAGCAAACTGCAACCACTGCAAAGCGAGGTATTCACTTCAATCCATCCAGCCCATTCAACAGACTGGTGTTAGTTTCAGCTAAAATACCGTCCGAGCATGAACTTCGAGCATACCTGCTGGCGTCTCACACCGCTTCTCAAAGGTAGGCAGCTTCGCTATGAACACATCGTCCTCTTTACGCCGAATTAGAGGCGTAAAGAGGAAAAGGGAGGAGATGACACAAACCCAGAGAGGACAAATGTGAGGAGGGATGAGGCCGAGCACAGTTGTAAGCCAGTTCTTAAGTGTGTGACAGTGATAACAGGTGAGGCCCTAATCTGACAAAGGCTGTTGTGATTGGACGGAAATAAACAACTGATTTTTACGCATCGTCGGAGAAATGTGTGCCGGGTAGAAAAGTGACGAGGGAGTTCGGGGAGGCAGACTCACTTTGGCTTAGCAGAAAGAGAGAAGAGAGGGAGAGCAGCTCGGGCTCTAGGGAGGAGAGGGGGAGAGCAAAGGTGTGCTCAGCTCCTGCGGGGAGAGGAGTGAAGGGGCGAAAAGGAAGGAGGAGGAAGAGGAGGCACATTGTGGCGCAGAGACAAAAGGTATGTTTGTGCAGAAAAAAGGAGAATGAAATGAGATTAAGCGGAGGAAGTGCTCCTACCGACTGTTGGGGTGTTGCCAGCGCTGAGTGAGGCGTTCGAGGACAAAGAGGAGGAGCTCTCGGCCCGGGCGAGTGGTGCAGTAGGAGGAGGGCTGGCGCTGGATGTTTTGGGCGGGCTGAACGGCCGCACCTGAGGTAAAAACATTCACATAGGACGTCATTAGAACGTCACAGATGTATTTCTTAAAATAAATCCTTTAATCACTCACAATTTCATTGATTCCCGTGAGTTTTCCTGTTGGGAGTTTGGGCCTGGAGGAGGGTCGTGGAGGGGGTACAAGTGCTCCAGGTGCCAGAGGGGTTGTAGGTCGGTTCGGTACTGGCACTACACACAGGAACACATTTATTTTTTTACAGGTTAGTGAGAGGTAAATAGAACGGAAAGCATGCTGCATGTGTCGGAAAGCATTCAATTAGATGCAGAACCCTCATGCACCAAAAAAACAATGACAGCAATACATTAAATATTGAAAATCATGACATTAAAGCAAGTAAAACACATTCCAAAACCATTTTCACAAAAGGAAACCCAAAGACAAACACGTTGCAAACCAGGCAGTGAGTTAAATAAATAAAATAATAATAAAAAACAAACAAAAAAAACTGAATACATTCACAAATATACAGAAATAAATGAGACAAAATTAAATATTAAAATAATAATTCAAACCTCAGGCATAAGTTACGTTTCTAGCATCAGAGTTCTTGTTACCAGTGAATATTTTGCTTGACGGCGCGGCAGACATTGCCCTATCTGTAATCCCGGAGAAGACATCGGTGAAACAGAGGTTGCCGTCCTCTCTGCCGCCTGCCGCTTTGCAGTAGGCCTCGGCAGAATCATCAGACAGGAAGCGGCTTGACCTGCCGGAGCCCGACTGCGTCCTCTGGAGCTCCTTCACCGCCGACCCCGAGCCCGGACGCCGAGCCGGGGCGAAATTATCGCTGAAGGCGATCCACTGGCTCTGGGACCAGGACACGGAGGAGAAGGCGTCGGCGTTCTTTGGAGGGCCGGCAGCAGCGGCGGCCGGGCTTTTGATGGGGTCGAGCGGCTCAGTGGGCCGGGTGATGGGGGCGCTCTGGGCCCTCGCCGGGGCGGGCTTGAGTGCTTGGAAAGGGTTTTCTGGTGAATCCCAGGGAGAGGATGTGGACGAGGAGAAAGAGGAGACATCTTTGGATTGCTGGCTCTCTGCCAAGGGAGGAGAGGGCTCCGGTCGTGGCAACGTCTCGACTGAAGGAGGCAACGTGATCGACAAGAGGCGGGAAATGCGCAGAGCAGAGTATAGAAGGTCAACTTATTGGACATTTAGTCACATATCAGTTAAATCACAGAAGTTTCTTTCCTGTGGCGCCTTGTCTATTCTAACCTTTATTACTGATAACTATGCAAGCTGATGAGCCTGGTTTTAGATATTACCCTTAAATTACATGAAGCTGAAGCAAAGAACACTCCAAAGATTGCAAATACAAATATACACCGATCAGGCATAACATTATGACCACCTTCCTAATGTGTAGGTCTCCCTTGTGCCTCCAAAACAGTTGTGACTCATCAGAGAATGGACATGGGCCTTCTGAGGGTGTCCTGTGGTGTCTGGGAACACAATGTTGTTAGTGGGGGGGTCTTTGAGGGAAGGGGCCTCTGTGGATCATCCCACAGATACTTGATCAGTTTGGGATCTAGTGAATTTGGAGGCCAGGTCAACACCTTGTGCTGTTCTTCATGTTTCTTTTTAGTTGTTCCTAAAGCGTTTTTGTGTGCGCATCCTGCTCCAGAAGTTTCCCAGCATCACAAGATGGTCAATGTTATTTACTTCTCCTGTCTGTGGTCATAATGTTGTGGCTGATCGGTGTATAACATGTAAAAAAAAAAAAGTTATGAATGCCTTACGTTCCTCAAAGAGAAAAGCTTTCACGTGAATTTTATTTCTGTAAAACGCCGCACACACATTTTTTTACCTGATGCCTCTGGCAGAAAGACCTCTGAGTCAGAGTCATTCATCAGAAAAGATGGAGATGAAGGGATTGAAAGGAGGATAGAGGCAAGGTCTGACAAGAACAGGTGGGAAAAAAAATAAAAAATAAAAACCAACAATTCATCATGTCATATAAAATCAAAGAGAGGCATTGCAATAAAAACCCAAAAGGTAAATCGAGAAACAAAACCAACAAAAACAAAATGAACAGGCAATTAAAACGTGATACAAGTAAATAAACACGCCTTACATCCTAATCTTTTAAACACCCCTCGGACTAGCCTCGCTTAACGTGTCATGTGTGCATTAGGAGCTGGTAATACTGCTCCACTGTACACAGAGAGATTTAAAAGGGTTAAAAGCGGGGACTTAATTCCCATCACCGTATCCTAATCAGGGCACTTTCTGATGCTCTTTTGACTTTTAAGCCGAGACCTTTGACAGTAACGAGACACTGTTTGACAACATACGTGCCAGTGGGCTTTATAGCCGACCTTCTTGACCTCAGCTAGGTGCCAATTAACTGTGGATTACGCTTAACCTGGGCAATGGGTCAGTGCCAGTGTCACTCTGTTTAAACACTGGTGTCGTGCACGTAAAAGGCCGCGAGAAACACTGTCGGCGTTATATGCATTAAGTAAGAAACATTTTCCACAAGCTATTAAGAAGACTCAACACAGAAATGTTTAAAGGAACAAAATGCTAACTGGGAAACAAAGTGCGTATGGAGAAAGAGAAAGTGGGAAATGTCTGAGTTACTAGCTACAAGTCAACTGTAAGTAAATACCAGACTGTGTGTGTAGGATGGTTTCACATTCCTTCAGGTTTTCATTTATTTCTGCAGCAGCCATAGAGTGCATGAACATTTTTTATAATTAACTTCTATAACTAAAGAACTTTGTGTCTTTATCAAGGCAACTGAGACTGTGTAAGCTGTGTACAAGTGACAGGACACAGCTCTGACAACTCTCAATGGACGACCAGGACTGAAATCTCAGGGTTTAAAGCAGGGGTGTCGAACTCAATCAGAGAGAGGGGGGGCAAAAATTAAGACTCCACATCACGGGCCAATCAGAACGGATATTTATTTAAAATGAGACGCAATTTGTCTTTTCAGATGTTTCAGCTATTTTTCATAAGACATTGTGAGATTAACAGTCCACAGTATGGTTTCCTACTGCCATCTCTATGCTGTATCATAGACTGTATATACATATGGACAATGTGTCGTCACTTCCTTGCACTGGCCAAACTGACGCCATTTGCCCGGGGGTACGGCGGTGCCATCTTTCAAGTTTGGCAACTAAAACGAAACTTATCCAAACAATCGACACTTGAACATGCATCACCATTATATTAACTACCTAAAATGACTGAAACCATCCTTGGAAAAAAAATAATTTGACGTGTATTTTGGTGTTTTAGTTCAGCGCAAGTCCCATCCACTAACATGGAGGGGATGGAGCTTATGACCTATACTGAAGCCAGCCACCAGGGGGAGCTCTACTTGCTTTGGCTTCACGTTTGAGGAGCAGTTCCGCCATCCATCCTAATACAGTCTATGTTTTGTAAGAATTCACTGTTATCGACACTTTGAATCGACGCCAGAATAAAACGAGACTATCGGGGCTAACATGATACGGCTCTTACGGTGGAGAGTGGAGCTAACCACGCGGTTAAGTTAGAAATAACTTAACCGTGTGCTGTTATTTGGCTAACGGACACTTTCAGTGTGTCTGCACGTTAGTGTGTATGTTAACCCACTGGCGTTTAGCTGTAGTGGTGTTCTCATTCATATTTTAGTAAGTTTTCGGTTTGAGGTGTGCACCACCGTGGAAAGGTATGCTAACCGATTTAGCCCGCTGTCTGCTAACTTACTACGTCTTTGTGTAGGAATCTCCGTTAAACCTATTTGCGTATTTAGTGCTCTAATGCTTGTGGCTTGAGCTTTTACGGGTCAACCGTATGGAGCGTCAGAGTGCCGACCTGCCGTACGGTTGCCAAGGCAACCATGAGACTCCGATGAGTTTGTCAATAAAGTTGGGAGGAGGGAGCTGATTGACATACCTGCGTGATGCCAAGAGTTCAGCTATTGCAATGCAGTCTGGGATTTGAGATTGACATGTCTGGTTTAAACAGAAGGAATAAACGTGTTTTTTGTTTTGTTTTTTTTAACATTACCTGCTGACGATGACACGGAGGAGGAAGAGCCAACCGCCAGAGTAGTCGGGCCGAATGGGTCCAGGGACAGAAGGTCGTTGTTAGTCAGCCTGTCAAGAGATGTGACGTAAAAACCCATTGTAAAGTTCTTAGATGCGAAAAGAACAAAATAAATTATGGCAGAAATAAACACTTCATCCATGAGAGAGAAAAGGCACAAAGAAATTTTGATCTTTAACTCTAATACTCACTCATATGGCGTTGGCACTCTAGTTTTTGCTAGTTCATCACCTGAAGTGAGAGGAAAACAAAACAATGAGAAAACTTAGACCTATAGACCACACATTGACAGGAAGTGAAAATGAAATAAGAAGAATAAAATCCCAACGTTTTTAGTAAGTACCTTAAAACATAAATGGAGATTTTGATTGAATAAATAAAACCCGCAATTTACCGTTAAGTAAGTTATAGAAATATAAATAAATTTTAAGTTAAAACAGATTACCCAAATACTGCAAAAAGGGGTTAATACTGTGTTTTAATAGCACTTTAAAAACAGGGGTGTGGAGTGATTTTGTCATTTTCTACCCCTGTCTAAAGTGTTACTGTAAGATCCATTAAAATATCCTGAAGCACCAAACAGAGCCCACATTTTATACCATACATGAGAGTAAAAAAACTTCACAATAAGATACTGAAAGTTTGCCGTGAGAGGACACAGTGTCAGTGATGTTAGGTGGAGTCAGCTGGCTGCAGAAGCTGCAGAGATGAAGGGGGCTGTGGCAGATATTTTAAGTGGAGGAGGAGGAGGAGGAGGGGGGAGGAGGCAGGGGTGTAGGCCGACTACTGCAGTGAAAACATACTCACCCTGAGCCCTAGAGCTCAGTGTAGGTGCTCTTGTGAACCCTAAGCGTACGTAAGAGTATACATCTATCAATGAAATGAGCTTTTGCAAATTGACTTTTTATCTGTGCTTAAGCTGCAGAAAGGAGACGTTTTGATGGAGGAGAAAACACAACAAACTCATAAAATAAAAATAAAACTGTCCGGATTTATAGTTTAACGCACTTAATGGGAGGTACAAACAACACAGCAAGACCAGGCAAGTAAATGATAATTTCTGACATGTGAAAATATAAACAGCTAATTAAGTAGTTAATCTTATTTGTACCACTGGAGGGGAAATAACCCTCAAGCTCTCACATTTGTAGAAAAGAACACTTATTTACTTTTTTCTCAAGGGAAGTGTTGGTTTTGGCAACGTTTCTGGATTTTCCTTTTTTTTTTTATTTTTTTTTTAAAAACAAAGACAACCTCTTTAAAAACAACCCTGGCCAAGAAAAACGCGGTTGAGAAGTTTTACAGTCATCCAGCAACGCACATATACGGCGAGAGGTCAGAGAGGAAATACTCACTGGACTGGTTCCTCCGCATCTGTCCCTGAAAGCAAAAACAGACGTGAATCAATCAAAGATGCAAACGACCCACCGCAAAATCTCAACCGTTAGTCGGCGGGACTTTGTTGACTTAGTTAACAAAAAGAGAGCAGGATGGAAATGCGAACTTATTATACGGGTCACTGATTGTCTCTGGTGAACTCTCGAAAGCTCAAACTTTATTTTATTCCAGTTAAAGTGTGACATTAATGTATAAAAGTTTAAATATATATATATAAAGATGCTAAAAAGTGTATTATTAATTATCCCCAGTGGCAAAGGGGATTTTCCATTTCAAAGTTAAACACCAGCAAATCACAGGACTACTCTCGGCTCACACATACCAGACATTAAACCTAGGGTGAAAAATTCAGTGGTGCAAAAAAAAACGTGTGTTTAAACCCATACACCGATCAGTCAGGGACAACAAGAGAGCGTGCCCTCAACACTTCACCAACTTCCTTCACCAGAACCCCCAGCCCCCCCCTTCCTTCTCCCCTTTTCCGGATATAAATCTGCCACATCCCGCTGCGCAAAACACAAGATAAGCAAGATAGAGGGCCCGCCGAGGCCGAGAGCATCAATTTCAATAAAGAACTTATTTCTTTTACGAGAAGAAAAAGTTTCAAGGCGAAAGGGGAGAAAAGGGGAATACGTAGCTAAAGCGCTTAACCGCCGTAGAGCTGTGAGGCCAAGGTTTTTAGTCCCACAGGCGCTAAGCGGCAAATGGGTTCAATTACGGCTCTCGCTGGCCACACACACACACACACACACACCCGTTCTTCCATTGCCGTTTCAATAAAAGGGAACGCCGTGGAGGGGAGAAGCAAACAGGAGGAGAAATGAAAAAGACAGAAAAATGAGCAGGGAGAAGGAAAAAAAAACATCTTCAATAATTCACACCAGATGAAGAGACGCTCGTCGTCGCCTCCGATGTATGTTTTAACTTCGGTTCTAAACTTTTCTGTGAATGTGCGGCGGCGCAGGGAGCAGCGAGTGAGTCCGAGCAGACGGACGTGGAAAGGTAAATCTAATTGGATGAGTGTGTTTAAACGCAATTAAAATCAAACTCGACGACTTGTGGCTTCGAGTCAAAAGAACAGCGTAAACCAATCTGCAAAGAACACAGTAAAATGTTTAAAAGAGGACTTCTTTCTCCTTTAATGGTGCTCTATTGAATAAAGACATCCTCTATAAACTCGCAAGTTATCTTTATCATTAATTCCTAGATTGGAAAAAAAGAAAACATTTGTAAAAAAAACCAGAAAAAAACTAGGCAACTGAACTCATAAAGCATTCATAGATGACCACAACAGAGGTCTGTCTAGTACAAGTGGGCTCCAATAAAACCCAAAGAGTGAAAGCAAACAAAGAAACGAGAAAGAGAAAAAAAAAAAAAAAGAAAGAAAGAGAGGAGGAGGAGGAGGAGTGAGGTACAACACAAATAGTGAGGAGGAACAGCGGTGAGAGCAGAGGAAGGGAGAGGCTGAGAGAGCTGGGAGGAAGATGCCGTGACATTCGTTTAATGTGCAGCCGGGGAGGGAGCGAGCGAGACGCCTGAAACCCACCAAGACCCCCTTTGCGACACCGGGCATGCCCCCCCTGATCCGCTCCACAACGACATCACCAACAACAACAACAGCAGCTCGGCGCACGCACGGTGCGTGTTTGCACACAAGCAGTAGTGGTTTTAAATTTTAATGGCGGCGGCTATTTTCACAGAGCGGCAGAGAGTGATTCAGAGATTGAGTGATGGTGAGCGACAAGGAGCTGAATGAAGGGCTCCACGACCGAGTTCACGGATCAGACATGGCTGTGTGTGTGTGTGTGTTTGTGTGTGTGTGTGTGTGTGTGTGTGTGTGTGTGTGTGTGTGTGTGTGTGTGCGGCCTGCCGTCCAATGCCACAGAACATTTCCCTAAAGTGCCTGCAAGGAAAGCCGAGTGGATGTGTGAGTTTGCAGTAAGGGGCCAACAACATCAGATACTTAATGTAGAAAATTGTTCCTAATATTTTTTCTTTTACAAAAAAAAAAAAAAAAAAAAAAAGTTGTTTGACATAAAACGAAATTCGTTGTAAAAACAAATCGTAAAATGTGCGCGGACAGGAACTGTAACGAATCAGAAAGCAATGTGGCATAGAAAGTAGATTAGACAAACCGTATTGCTTTCCAATGTAAACAAAATAAGCTTCAGGAAAGACTAACTAATGCTGAACAACTATGGATAAATGTTTTCCCATCTACCCGAAGCAGAGGTTAGATATTCTCCTGTTGCCCTCTAGTGTTACACACTCAGACTTCTGCTGCAGCGGTGCAAGCATGCAACAGGTTTGCCTCTGTTTGGTGCGTTTTCAGCCGTACCGAGGTCGAGGGCGACAGGATGATGTTTCCGATGGAGGCCTTAAGCTCGTCGATGTTGGCTCGGTTCTGATGCGTGCCGTTGTTCGGCTGAACGGGCTTGATCTGCACGTGGAACTTCCTGGGTTCGTCCTCGTCCTCCGAGTCGCTGGACGAGTAGAAGGAATTCTCTTTGGCATGTGATGGGGGGAAGTTAAGGAGAGAACGACGGCGAGCAGAGAACAGAAAACGGGAGTTTTATCTGACCTCAGACACAGCAGGTGGGTGTGAACAGAGAAATTAAACAAAAAGTCATGGTGTTTACGAGCTGGACTCGGCCTGGGAGTGTGAGCAGCACAGAGGTGAAAGAAAAAGGATATCGTTTTCATTTGCTTCTGGTCTGATACAGAAGCCCTCGGCATCAACTTGAGGCACATTCTGCAGAAACACAAGCAGAAAAAGAAAAAATAATCAATTTCAAACAAATTAAATTAAAATAAACGCACTGTGTGTGATTTTTAAAACTAATTTTAAAGCAGCTGAATGATGTTCCTAAAAAAAATTCTCTACTAATGTGCACATCTTGTGTTAAAATATTTTATTTTGTCATAAAATCATATTTTTGACAAAATTAGCCAACATATATTTTAAGATAAATTTAAAAAAAATAATAATAAAACTAAATTTTTATTTTATTTTTTAATTTTTAATCATGCAAAGCTTTCAAACTCAGTCTGAATTAAATTAAATTAAATTTTTAATATTTTAATTTAATTAAAAATGTAATATTTAAATTTTTAATATTTTAATGCAATTTTTAATATTTTAATTGAAATTAAGCTAACCAGTTCACTGGCTATAGAAGTAGTAAGTTCATTTTTTAATTTTCAGGTTATAAATAAAAATAAAAAAACAAAAATACACACGTTTATTAAAGAAATAAATAAAAATACAAAACAATACTGCACTAATTATATAAATCTACTATCCCAACTTTGGAGTGAGAACTTGTAAAAACTTTGGTCTCATTTTATAATTTTTCACATTAAATATTAACAGATACCACTTTTACATTAACAGACATATATGAGGATTATTATTATTATTATTTGTATGGATATGTATATTTCCTCTGTGAGTGTGTGTGTGTATATTAGCTTGCTTACAGCATTCTGGATGTCTATGGAGCCATAATATCCGTGGGGAGCGCCGTTGGCAGTGTTCTACAAGCACAAGCAGAGAGAAACAAATGAATGAATGAACAAAACAAACAGGAGGGAGCGCAGAAAGAGAGCTGGAGTCACATGTTCAGGCACTAAAATGCAGAGCAGGAGGAAATGAGCGAGGATCTTTTCCACCTCCTGCTGTTTGAAATCCAAATAACATACCAAGCTGAAATAAAACAGATAGAGAAGTATTATTATACTCACAGCAGCTTCAACTTCTGTAGACTCCCTAGAAGACGAAAAAACGATCGTGCAACAATGAGAAAGTTTATTTTTTTAGCTGGATTATGCTGCGAACTGAAAATAAGAAGTCTTCACTCACGTGGAGTCGGTGTCCTTGTCTTTCCTTCGACCTGGGATGCCGAATGGTTTTCTCTTTCTGGGTTTGGCACCTTTAAAATGTTTTTAAAAAGCCGTCAGTCATACGTGTGGGGTTTAACAGTGCAACAGCTTCAATTGAGTGACACGCCGTTTACCGCGTATCGGTAAAATGTTTAGTTTTGCACACTTGCCTTCAGTAGCAATAGCTGCATTGCACTCCTCAAACTCAATAGGTCCTAATGAGACAAAAAAAAAAAAAAATCAGTTAGGTTCATTTGGCACAGAAAGGGTCAATGACCCACTGCTGTGAATGCTGTGAATGTGCATCACGCAATAATCTCACACACACACAAACACATGCGCACGGCACAAACACATTTTGTCAAACACACAACATGCAGTCTGGCGGGCCATGCAGAGTATGTATACAAACAGGGTAAGGCTGGTCCCAGAGGGCAGACGGGGTCAATAGCACAGTCAACTGTGTGTCTGGTGGCCCTAACAGAGCTGTGACAGTCCCTCCTGGTGACACAAAGCACCACTATACACCACAGAGTCTCCAGCACTAACACACACACATAAATGACCCCCTCCTTTAACCACCACAATCATAAACCAATTCCAGATTTACACGGGAGCAAGCTGCAGGTACGACGGCTAAACCGGGCCGCAGACTAAACCTGCTCTCACAGGACACGCAAAGTTACTAACCCTATTACAATAAGACAAACAACTCCCAAGATTACATGCAACCAAGTGTTTAAAGACAAATCTGCTGTCGAGCTTAAGAAATGACCTTTTCTCCTTCTCTCTGGCGTGTACAAAAAAAGCCAGAAAATAAAAAATAAATCACCTGACCACGGACACAGTGAAATACAAACCACCACCAGCCTTTGCATTCATGTTGACCGAAAAACCCATTACTTTTGGTTATTCGGCTCCATCAGTCATACGATGAGGAAAAAAAAAAAAAGGCGAGAAACAACAAACTTCACACTTAATTTAATGCTCATCAATTATGCACATTTACCTCCGAGGCCCTGCACTTCGACTGTCACGCTTCAAGAGTCCCTCCAGAAACATTTAGTGAGGCTTTTTTTAAAGGGTCGGCGGACAAACACACACACATGCACACACACAGAGTAAGCTTGCACGAAGCAAGACATGCAATATGTGTGTGAACCGGTCAGGCAAAAAACCAGGAAGCCGGGCTGTTTGTGTCTGCATCAGCGTTAATCCTTATGTCATAATACGTTTAAACTCACTCTGCGGCGTGTTATATAATCATGTGACCATTTTATTTTATTAAAATGCATGGAAGACGTGTATTTGACATCTCAGCAAATAGACACAGACATGCTGCATGTAACTAGAAAGCTAAACAGCTTGCAAGATGAGCGAGAGAGAGGCGGAATAAGAGCGAGAGGGAGAGAGAGAGGACCCTCTGGCGATATTTCCGATACACTAACATGCCTTGACCTGAAAACAACAAAGCTAATGATATTTTAACTCCAAATGTATACAGTAGCAGCAGTCGAATGCGGTCTCCCCAGAGGACGCCGGTCGCGGGCAGAATTGACGCATTGTTTGGCGTGTGCAGCGCTGAGTGAAGCGCAGGGAAGCGGCGAGTCACGAGAGGCATGCATCACGCCAAGTGAAGTGGATGAAGTACACCGATGACCGATCTACTCTACTGTGCAAGATCGGGCCTCCTCACCGCTGGCGAATACACAACGGCGGCACGAACGACGAGAGAGAGAGAGAGTCTCATGCCAGAGTCGAAGTTGGTCGTTAAAGGAGAAGTTTCTCTCGCAGCAGGAAGTGAGAGAGAAACACTTTTATTTCAGCGGTTGTCTAGAGATGAAACAGGTACAAGCATCTCAGGGGTGTCTTTTCCGTAATCGCATGACATCGCCTCTGATTGACGCGTCAGTTGTCGAACAAAAGAAGTCAAAAAATGTCCCGGAGAAGGGGGAAATTGACAAATGCTGCAAGAATCAAGCCAGGCGGAGCAGGAACTCTGCTGCCGCCGGCATCCTGCGATTGCATCTGACAATATTTATGCGCACCAACTGCAAAAAAAAAAAAAGGGAAAAAAAGCCTAAACACCAGACACATGAATATTACCTAAATCTGGACAGACATTAGGAACTGTTTAAAGCTCTCCTAAACAGACAGACGACTTTGTTTATACAGGGGAAGATGTTTCTTTTCTTCCTACTCTGTGTGAGGGAAGCATGCAGTCACGCATGAGCGGAGAATGGTTTTTTAAATTGCATATGCTTCACATGGCACTGGGAGTGGGAGAGAGGTGGGGGGGCGGAGGGTGGTGGAGAGGGGCTTTGCGTGTCTGGCCCACCGCCAGTTGACAGCTCAGCTGGATATCGTTGAACACTCCGAACCCCCCTGCCTCGCAGCGTGTCACTTTGGGATTGTTTCCGCAATAGAAAGTTTATTCAACCTCTCTCTCTCTCTAAAGGCCCCGGACCGGCCATCCGTTCAGCTATTTCATCAGGGGACCGACGGGTTATTTTTCTGACAGGGCCGGGGCTGCTGCGCAATCCCTAATGAACAGCTTGACACAAGAGGAATTTTCTGACCGTTTTTTTAGCCTCAATTAATTCTGCTGTCCAAACAAACGAAGGCCACCACTCCTTGGATGCAGCGTCCGCGCACGGGGGTCACCGTTTGTTTACACACAAGCACAGCAGAGGTGAACCCTTTGTGCTCGTGACCTGAAGTAATGTAGCACAAGTGCAGGCAATGCCGGTGAGGTAATACTACTTACAACAGGTTGCACAGGTTTAATATCACTACAAATAAACGGCGCAGTCGAGGCGCAGAGCTGCGACGCGAGGAACTTTCAATAAATGACGTGTGAAAGAGAGGGAGGTGGAGGGGGGGAGGTGGGCTGAAGGAGTCTGAGGAGTATTCCCTTGATTATCGTGGCATGGCAAAGTTTACACAAGAGTCATTGTTGAGCTCTGACCTCCTGAAAAAGTTGGTTATGCCTGCTTAGTCCGCCGCGAGCAAAGCAAAGCCTCCTGCGTGTCACATGCTTACTGGAATGCCAAGCCTGCCTACCTTTACAGCAGATTACTATGATTGACTCTGATGGCCCTCTACTACTTCTTCTAATTGCCCCTCTCTATACACCCCCCTCCCTTCCCCTCCCCTCTCCACCCCCACGAGGCTGGATCAGGCAGTGGGATCCTTAGCCCCGGACACAATTTGTTAACACGCACACGACACAAGACGCAAAATAAACAACACAAGGCTCTCACCTGGTCTCTCCTTGCCCGTTCCTTTGCTCTCGGCCAGTTTCTGTATTAAACTGTCGACTGATGTGTTGTCGATGTTCCTCACAAATTCCTTGTGGACCTACGAAATGAAAAAAATAAATAAAATAAAAATGAATCATATATTACTTGAAACTAACAAACTTGTTTTATTGAGAACAACATCTGCAACGGTCGCGATTTCACCGCCAACCGACGATCATCGCGTACACCGATCAGCCACAACATTATGACCGCTGACAGGTGAAGTCAATGACATCTTGTGGCAGTTCAATGTTCTGCCGGGGAGACTCTCGGACCTGGCAATCGTGTAGTTAAACGGACAACGTACGCGCCTGCCAACAAACAACGCCGTTGCTAACGAGGGAAGAATCGGCCTTTGTCCCGGCCGCTCGAGTAACATGAGTTTCACTCTAATTTGTACTTTCAGTCGAAACTACGGCGGCGCAGTTGACCTTCAGACGTCACGCGATACAGGCGGCTTGTTGTTTAGCTTGATTTAGATACGTGCACTCAAAACTTTTAACAACTAATGCAACGGTTTTTACTCTTATTAGCTCCAATTTCAACACGAGTTAAACTTTGCCAACACCAGAACCCAAGAACAAATGCTTAAAACAGTGTAGGCCACTTGTGTAGACTACAAAAGCGAATAACATTCACCATCTTGTGACAATTAAATGTTCTGCTGGGAAACTTCTGGACCTGGTATTCATTCATGTGGATGTTACTTAGACATGTAGCACCCACCTAGACCAGACCAGGCACCCCCACCCCATAGCAATGACACTCCATCAGCAGGATGCAGCCTGACACAGACGCACACACACAAAAACACTTTAGGAGCAACCTCCAATTTCACTAGAAGTATCTCACAGACACTAACTGAACAGCAAGTGTGTACATTTTACACTTGCATGAGAGGAAATAACTCTTCATACCAGCAGGTGACAGCAGTCTGTATTCATCATTCAAAAGGGGGACAGCCACATGAGCTAAGATAGAAACCGCCATGAACAGTTCAAATTCTACATGACCCTGTAGTGTGTGTGTGTGTGCCCTCTTGACTTTTTTTATTTGCTTGCTTTCGCCACATCAGTTTCTCTTCTTGCTCTCTGCTTCGCTAAACCGAACGACCAATCGTAGCGGTCTTTCTCTCTGACGTGCTCTGACCCTGAACTTGCTCGAAAAGTGGCAGAGGTGAGAGGCAATGTGAAGGACACGCTGCGGAAACCGGGGTTGCAGACGGTCACTGACCGCAAAACACCAAAAAAAAAAAAATGTCTGTCTGCTTGGTACGTCACTGTCCTCAGTCATTAATATATATAACAATATACTATATTAACTCTCTAATGTTATTAAATCTACACAATATAATCACAGCTTAACAGATGACACAAAATATGAACAGCGATCAGGCATAACATTATGACCACCTTCCTAATATTGTGTAGGTCTCCCTTGTGCCTCCAAGTGACTCATCAGAGAATGGACATGGGCCTTCTGAGGGTGTCCTGTGGTGTCTGGCAACACAATGCTGTTAGTGTGGGGGGGCTTTGAGGGGAGGGGCCTCTGTGGATCATCCCACAGATACTTGATCAGTTTGGGATCTAGCGAATTTGGAGGCCAGGTCAACACCTTGTACTCCTAAAGCATTTTCGTGTGTGTGGCTGCATCCTGCTGGGGATGGCTGCTGCCATCAAGGAGTGTCATTGCTATGGGGGGTAGGGGGGTGTCTGGTCTGGTCTAGGTGGGTGCTACATGTCTAAGTAACATCCACATTAATGCCAGGTTCAAATGTTTCTCTGAAGAACATTGAATTGTGACAAGATAGTCGATGATATTCACATCTCCTGTCAGTGGTTTTAATGTTGTGGCTGATCGGTGTAAAATCAACTAAATATAATCCAAATACTTTACTCTCCTCGAGCTGTAACTGCAGCTATGTTGCCTTTAGTTTGTGTTACTACCATTCACTGTGGTTATCTGAACACATAATCTACTGTCATCCAATTGTGTCAGGTTGCATCACCATTGATGACACCAGGCGGCTGATACCCTTCGGGCGATATCAGAGCATGGAAAGTGTTTGCCCGCTTGTTTGTTTTGGATGTGCTTGTGTGTTTAGTGAGGGGGAAGTGAAAGCGATGTATGGGCATGAGAATGAAAAAAGAGAAAAAAGAAAACAGCGGCTGACTGTGCCATCTCAACAAACCATTTAGATGTGCGTGATACTGTAAGCGCAGAGTGGCTCCACTATCAAACAAACACACAAATACACACATATGTGTCTGCCCCCCCCCAGGGCTCCTGTGGCGAGGTGGAGTGCATTAGCCTTCTGAGCCCTGGCAAGAGAGGATGTTGGGCTAGGAGGAGGAGGAGGGGAAGGGTGGGGGAGGTTGCCGCGGTGAGGAAGTATGCTCGGTGCAGCACACGCAATCTGTCAGGTGCTGCTGCCACGATGGAGGCCGCTAATGTCATCAACCTGCCTGCCCCCACTCATCTCTCTCCCTCACACACACACAAACAAACCTAGCGAGACTTTCTGCCTGCATGCTCTGAACATGCTCCCGCCTTCAAGGTATCCTCGCTCGCACACAAACGCTCACTTACAAAAACAAACACAGCACGCACACCGACAGACACACCTGCCCCTCATGTGAGGTTGAAGCTCTCTTCGCAAGCGAACACCACTTCTCTTCTCTCGTATTAACCTATCTTTATAAGGCATCCTCCACTCTTTGCACTGCTTTCCTTTCATTCTAACCCTCTTATCTTTCACGCACACTAAGCCGATGCTCAGGCTCAGTCTCGCCTGAAGACACTGGCACGGCTAACGTGATTACTTCTTGTTTTTTTTGTTTTTTTTTATTTCAGGTACAATTTGGCTTTGGGTTCGTGCACCGAGCTTCGCTTAAATCACATGTTTGTGGTGGTTTAACGTCCCTGGACTCTATTATCGGAGGATCCACATGTGAAACAACCTCCTGTTTTCCTCGTGTGCAAGTCACTCCTAATTCCAGTGACGACCTGCTGTGCGTGTAAATGGCCTCTGACAAACTCTGACACTAAAATCGCTGCCATTTCATCATCCAGCAAGTAGTTTTAATCGATAAACAGGTGTCTGGCTAACTGAGGTGCTGATATAAATATATAGATTCCAGCAGCGTGATAGATGTTAGGTTACTGCTGCTGCTGCTGCTTCACGATAAAAGCTGTCCACCACCAAAAAGAAAAAACTACGGGACCTTTCATTCAGTTACAGAGAACACACATTCTTTATCACAATTAACAGTGTTTTATTAGTTAATTAAACTCATTTTTAAACTAGTTTTCTTGCATTCCTCATTTATATGAAAAAAGAATTATTGTAGATTTAAATTACTTGAATTTTAAAATAATTTATAGACTCTTTTCATAGAATACAGAGAAGTAAAATCACAGATATGATAGATTACATTAAATTCAGAGTTTTAAAAGTTATTCTTAACAGAATTTAAAGGCCGACTGTGTCTTTATCTTTGTTTTTCCAAACAAAGAAGCTAACAACGTGTCACCACCTGCAGAAATGACTGCAATTTTTCCAGACTTTGCCAGGAAGTTGGACATTTTCAAGGCAGTGCACGCTGTAATAACTGTAATGCATTTGTTTACCACTGACATCGTGCTCTTCCTGCAGATCACACGTTAAATATGAACTGAAAAGATTTTGTTTACTTTCATTTATCTCTGCTGCGGCAAACTAATTCTTCACTTTCCTCCTGTGTAGAGTACTGATGTCAGCTGATGTACCAATACATCTTATTATCTTGAGCACACACACAATAGGATCTTAAATGTGTTTTTGACGCTATTATTAAAATAGTTTCTTGCTCAAAGACAACAAAAGCTGAAATGTAAGCTATTGTCTGTATGGGTTCAGTGTAATAGTTGAGTACAATAGTTTATATTTTAAATGCAGATGCATCTAAAAATGTATGAGTTTGTCTGTGTGTTTGTTTGGCAGCCTGAGTTAAAATTCGTCCTTGCACTCACCCTGCTGCCTCATATCCTGTGAAATACGTATACATCTGTATATATGTCCTTCACAACCTGGAATTCCTAGACTATTTCATAGATTCTTGTTTGGAAAGACTGACCCACCTGGCTTGAGTCGAGCGTTTTAACTTAAGCTTTATCCTCAGAGGCAGGAACCGAGGCGCTGAATAACCTGAGGTGACTTGTCACACTACATTCTTTCCAACTTGCCACGGGAGCTGAAGGCTGAGAGTCTCTGGGTGGAGCTGTGTCGCCCCCTACAGGCACTAAGGGAACTACAGCGGCTGGTGCAACCATAGAAGAGCAGCTACAGATTTAATAAAACAACAGAGCAGCAGACTGTAGTTAGTCTTTAGATAGTCTGTGGGGCACTGGTAAGTATGATTGCTAAATAAATAAATTAAAAAAGAACCTTCTGGTTAACATTAAATACTGATTAATATAGCTCTGGATGATGTTTGAAAACCTTCACAATTGGACTTTTCTCAAACCTAAACACGCTCTTCCACAAACAAAGAGGCCCAGCGCGGCGCTTTTAACTATCAGGCACAGCATTTGGCAAGTGTCCGGACTTCCGGAGGTGCTTTCGATAGGCTTAGAGGGAGTTTTGATCAGTTTTTAATTGCTCGGCATAAAGGGATGAATGGAGCGTTTCCTGCTTCTCAGTTAAATGATTAGCGAGATCAAAGACGACACTAATTGATGTGACACGCAGTGAACCCAGTGAGCGCAGAGCCAGGTCAACAAGACACCTACTCCACCCACAGGAATGTTGGAGAGGACATACAGTATGTGCGCAACGTGTCCGCGTGCGTATCGGTGCGCTCACCTCTCCGATCTGGACGTGGGTCTCGTCGACGGACTGCGAGTACGAGTGGATGATGTCCTTCATGTGGACGATGTGGCTTTCTTCGATGTCCTGGAATTTCTGCAAAACAGGGCGATGACGGTTACGGCGATGCAGCAAACCAGCCACTTGAAATCAAATCAGCTGCATGTCATCGAGCGCATAAACACGACTTGAAAACAAAAAAAATAAATAAGTTAAGTGCAAAACATAGCAGAAGACACTTTGCTTCCCATTTCTGCTCCCGTGATTTCCTGTGTGTCTGTTTGGGTGGTCTTTCGGGCCTCATGTCCTCCCCGCAAAATCTCAATTCTGGTCTTGAGATACGCTGATGGGGATTCATTTCTGGCTCTAGGCTCTAGCGCGCTGTAGATCACAATCTTAAATGCTGGTATTTACTTCCATTCGTGTCTGACTCTGGGCTTTTGAGGTAAACCGAGCCGAGTGAGTATAAATAACCATAAACTGGAAAATCACAGTGGGGACGGAGAGGAAGAAGATGAGCCTTGCTAACCACAAAAACACTCAAGATAAAGAGCCGCTCACTCCTGCGTCTACTTTTTGTCTTTTAACCACGCTAACAGCTAGCATGCGCTCACACGCAGACAAGCTCAGACAAAGAGGACACACATGTGGGCGCTCCAGTGATGTCAGAGAGCACATGTGTTCGGT
This sequence comes from Chelon labrosus, assembly GCF_963514085.1. NCBI lineage: Eukaryota > Metazoa > Chordata > Actinopteri > Mugiliformes > Mugilidae > Chelon > Chelon labrosus. The sequence goes on from NC_140355.1 coordinate 19,288,694, forward strand.
GTTTATAATATACGTCCACATGTGCCGCAACTGGAGATGAGCCGTAGACTGTGATCCTTGGGAAGCGGCGCTGCAACGCTACCTTCTCTAGAGGAAAACAAAAAAAACGTTAGGCTAACGAAAACCAGCGCTGGCGGTGCGGGAGGATATGGGGGCCAAATTCTGTTGATCTGATTTTAATTTGGAGTTTATCTAATCAGCCCCTCAGATGGATCCAATCAGGGCTGTTCCAAAACGATTCCGTTACGGAGGAAAAAACACAATCTGGAGATGATACAGGCAGCGAAACGTGGAACGGAGCAGACACGGGGCTGACAGATTACACAATAGAAGCTTTGCATAACACAGAGGTAGACAACAGACAGCAGGTTCGGGGAGCGCATATTCATATTAAAGCACAAAAAAAAGAGGGGGAGATGAGTTGACATGTTACCTGCGCAGTTTCTGCCATCTTCTGTTCAAACTCAGACTTAGCCGTGGCATATTTCTCCACGTATGATTTGTACGTCTCTGTGGCTTTTTTGGCTTTCACTCCAGCCTGCAAAGCATAAACACACAGATAAATGACGGTCTTTGGTTTGTGTACTGTAGACAATGACTTTCTGTTTTTCCGGATCGGCCGACAAGAAATCCGAGCCCCGCCTCACATCTGAAGGCAGGAAAGCTTTTGGGGTTAAAGTTTCTGTATAGACTGGAGTGCTAAGGCACTTCATCATGCCTTATTACCATACCATGATTATGCGGGCGTGTGCATGTGCAAGTGTGACCTCCCACCTTGTCCACATCTCTCTGGGTGGCCCCTTCTTTGCGGAGGCGTTCCTGCTCCACAGTTTTGGCATTGTAGATCTCCTTGGACTTCTGCAGAGACTGAGAGATGGTCTGGATGTTCTGGACGGCCTCCAGCGTGGATGCCACTTCCTCTTTTGTCTGCAAACACACGCTTTATAAAGTAACCCAGCTCACAGCGAGTTAAATAATGTGTGTGCCGGTCGACCCGCTGCGCTAATCTCGCACATAATAAACAGCCGACACTTGTCCTGGAATAGCCTCGTTTATTGTGTGAGTTTGCAAAAAAAAAAAACAGACAGAGGCCCTTTATGGCTGCACTAAAACACTAACCCCAGCTCTTTTTGTTTCACTCTCCAGCATGTGACACCCAAAGTTTGCACGTTACAGCAGGAAGCAATTAAAGCGACCATATAGCAGCTATTAAAAATGTATTCGCGTCTGCATTTGATCTAAACACAGCGCATTTGTGCTATTCTACAGCCGTTCATATCAGGCTGAAGGGTTAAGGACAATTACAATCAAGGAGTGATGGCTCACAATTACAGTGGCCACACAGCCAGGTTCGCTGATCATTTGTTTTACTCATCATCATCATCACTGAGCTCTCTTCCAGACGATGACCTACTCGGGTTATAATGTAAACATCACTGGAAATAAAAGGTAAAATCATACATACATTAAAGTGGGTGTCTATTTTTTTTTGTTATTCGCATCACATTCTAACAGTAGGTTAGCAGGGAATGCACAAACACAACTCGACGAACTCTAAGCTCCTGTTTTACTATCTGTTTCGTAGCTTCGTGCATGAGATATGAGCTGATCGTGTATCTCAGCATAGAGAGAAGACAGGAGTAGAAAGAAAAAGCATCTAGTACGCTATTTTATGTTTCTTGTGCAGGGTCTAGTCTCAATTTAACTGACGCCAGGGACAATAATAAGAAACAACTCATAATAAAAAAAAAGACATGCAGTTTACCAGTTAAATTTTCTGGCGCAACAAACGATTAGTTCATAATTGGAAGAAAAACTGGTAAAGGAATTAAATGGCACCCATGTCAACACTTTTTTGGTGCGTCTCAAAGATTTTCTTTTAAATACATGTACGATTGAACACGTCACCATTTTCTCAGTAAATATATTTCTAAAGGTGCTACTGACAGATGTCTGTAACAACTAGGGATGCACCGAATATCCGGCCACTGAAAATTTTCAGCCGAAAACCAAAAATGCACTTTTGGGCAAAAACACCACGAAACAACACGACCGAAACAGGATGTTGTAATGACGCGAGCAAAAACCGCGGCCAGCACGGGCTTGCCTGGAAGCGCCAACATGTCTGCGGTGTGGACGTATTTCAATATATCTAAAGAAAGTGTGTAATGCTGACATTTCAAGAGGTGGGTGCATCTGCAAAGAATTTCTCCACGTCGGGTTTAATATATCACCTGATCACATCCCGATCGCTATGCTGAATGTAAGCGGGATGTGGCACAGAAAAGGAAAATCCGTCCGAGCACGCCCCCCTCATCTGTGTTGGAAAGGCGCAACTTTAAATGGCCGTGGAGCTAACACAACCCCGTCATCATAACACAGTGGTTGTGGAAATAAAATTTGTCATTTGAATTAAATTGCAATAAAGTTACACACGACCCACAACGTAAATAACAAAGAGTATAGGCTCAGGAACGGATAAAAAAAAAAAAAGGATCCATCTGAAAAATTGCAGTTAATGTCTTCAGTGTAATTTTTCTCATCCCGCGGGCCAGATTAGACCCTCTGGCGGGCCGGTTTTGGCCCCCGGGCCTTATGTTTGACACGTATGCCCTAGAGGCAGCTTGCGCACCCCCACCACACTTTGGAAATCCCTGGCTTAGATGGTCAGCCGTTCTCTGCCGTAGAAGATGTGAGATTTCGTTGGCGTAATAATTTCTTTCTGCGTTTCGGTTTTCGGCCCTGGTTTCCTCATTTTCGGTTTTCGGTTTCGGCCAAGAAGTTTCGTTTGGGTGCATCCCTAGTAACAACCCGTGCAACCCCAAACATGCAAAGAAATCAAACTTTAGGTGTCGATAAATTAAGTTACGTGTTAAAAAAATGGAATGGCACAGGGAAAAAGTACTGAACACGAGAAGAAACGACGGTGCAAAAAGGCACGGAAAGCCAAGACACCAGCTGATATCGATCAGGAATTAGAAAGCAATACTGCCCCTCGTCAGCGCAAATTAATATCAGCTGGTTCAGTTTCAACTGATGGCCTATAAAAACGCGTCTCATTGCCATAGCGTCACACACGAAACATCTCATGATGGGTAAAACCTTCGCAACCTTGTTGTTGCAAAACATACTGATGCCATTGCTTACAGAAGGATTTCTAAACTTCAACAAAATGTGATGCCAGTTCTGCATCTCTTTACCTTTTTATGTGCTTTGGCCTGCTCCTCCACGTACTTCTGCACATCTTTTATAAGTTCCTGCAGTTTCCTGACCAGCTCCATGTGACAGCCGGCCAGCTTCTCCGTCGAGCTCTTGAACACATCCCACACGGGCGCAAACGTCCTGCGATAAATTGATTTCAGGTGTCAATTAATTCGATTCAAGTGTTGTTTTTTTTTGTTGTTTTTTTGGAAAGCTAGAGGGATGTTTGCACTCACCCAAGCTGAGAAAAGTTGCCAGCTGACTTGGCAAGTTTGGTCATCGACCTGGCGTAGGCCTCTTCGATAGTACTCCTAGAAGAGAGCAAATACACGCATTAGTTTAATTTATATCCTCGTGTCAAGATCAAGTTTTTTGCAAAGTTCTTGCTACTACGTTATGGTTCAGATGGAGCCTGAACACCAGAAGATCCCAGCCAAAAACACTCACTTAGGACTTGAATGATTGGTTGTTTTGTCATAAACCTCACGTTGACGATGACAGTGTTTGAGATCCGGTGTTTGAATTTCATGCATCTCTCACTTTCCTCCTTTTATTGCTTTATTCTGGAGCAGAGTGACAAGAGGAGGGAAAAAAAAAACTGCTGCAGCGTTGTAGTGAAAGTCTGAATTATACATGTCTCAGTTAGCCGGCCTCTCTCTCTCTCTTTCACCCTCTCTGCTGTCGTGTCACAGGAACGAGGTCAGCCAGGGGGAAACGGGACAAACGTGCACCTTAGACGCACACAAACATCCCACGAAACAAACAAACTCACACGCAACACGGAACGGCACAGAGGGGATGCAACGAGCTCGACGCATTACAGGCTTCCACGTGTTCGTGCGAGCCCGGATCGGCTCGTCTATTTTTGCACTTTAACAAAAGCCTACAGGAGAGTAGGATGTGGGAAATAGAAGTTAATCTTTAAATTGTGTGCTGTGCAATATTAGCATTCTGCCACTGGTGTGCACTTCAGGTTAACTTTGGGTTTAAAACACTGGTTTCCTGTTAAATGTTTTGTAGCTCTATGTACAAGTGTGTGGGTCTGAAATCTGTTAAATAAAGTTAATTAGCAATTTCTAATAAATGCAGAAGTCGTCTGTGTGTGATCTTAATCCCGTGCAAATCGGCCATGACGGTAAACTGTAAAGTAAAAATAACAATTTCCTTCCTTTTGTTTGATTTGCTGCTTTTTTTCCTGCCTGTTTTTATTTAATGTTGTGTTATAAATCAAAGTTTGGACAACTGTTAGGGTGCAAAGTCGAACCATCAGACGAAGGATGGAGGATGATGAGATGGATGCGTGACAGTAGATTTAGATGTGTGTTAGATTTTATTGTTTCAAGCAATAATGTGTTCCTGACATCGGTAAAGGTGGAGCTAATTTAAATACTGACGGGTAGTTTAGTAAATTCTCCCCCTGGATCAGTAAAGTCTCATCACGTCATGTTTTATTTTTAAAGTGTGGCGGTATAAATGTCCTCTGGCATGCAGTGGGATGAATCATAGAAGTATAAGAGACATAACTATTAAATAAATTAGAGTAAAACACAGAGTTTGCTTATTCCATGCGAATGCGCCACATGAAACACAGACGTATGGGGGTCATTTATAACCAAACTCTGTGTTTTACTCCAAATTTACTATCCATATTTGTGTCTCTGCTAATTTCCACTTCACTCCACCGCACGCCAGAGGAAATTTTACACTTTTTGACAGCTTTAGTTACTTTGCAAATTCTAATTGATAATAAAAAAATATATTTATGATATTACTGATCCCGGGGAAGAAATTACGAACGTCCTGGCAGCATTTAATCAGCCTCACCTTTACCAATGAACACGTTCATGCTTGATTTAATGATTTAACCTTGTGAAAGATCACAGATGACCTCTGCTATTACTACCCAGGTAAAACTAGTCCCCTATGAATAGGACTTTAGGCTGTAAATCTTTCCTTCTGTGCAGGTATGATTGACAACGTTATTCCAACAAGTGGCTGACTTCAGATAAAAAACACAGCCTGAACGAGGCCGTCTGAGGTCGACCCAAATGTTAAAAACTAATGACCTGGATGGTGAAAGTTCATGGGAACAGTTCAGTTTGACCGAAAGGTCTTAAATAAATAAAAACAAGCCAAGTTATTTCCTCAGTAAATGATTCTCTGTCTGCTGAGAAAGCCAAATCTATTCTACTTACTAATTCTGAACAGGTTTACTGCAGATTGGTGCGTAGATGTGAACATCTTCCAGCTACCGACAGAAGTTCAAACTCACCCGTCTCTCAATAGTGAGTCATTATTTTTTATTTTGTTTTTTGTTAGTAATCTACCAGCCATGTCCATCTTTCACCAGATTTTGACTGGCTACTGGTTCTAATTTCTCACCCGGGTTCACATTTTAAAAAGTTGGATGCAGAATACAGCAGATGTTTGAAATGGTGAAGCTGTAAGTTTAGTTGGGACTGGAAGATTAACTGGTATTATTTACTGTTGACATGATGTGTGTTGATGCACATGAGAATGCTATGAGGTTATTAACGTAGTATATACTCTGTTGAGTTAGTGTGTGGTAAGGATCTATGAAACACTGTTTGACATTCAGTTGAAAGACGTGTGAATCATGAGTTAAGATTATTTTTGTCTTCTTTATGTCATCTTTCTAATCTTTCTATCAAATGTAGCCAGTTCATTAGGTTCCCTGAATGATAACAAATGAATAGAACAGTCCTGTACCATCAAAGTTAAGGTGTTCAGCATTTGTTTGAAATAACTGAGAGGGCTGTTGATTCAACTGTGTACTACTAACTGTCTATTATTTTGGCAACTGTTGTTCCAGCTGTCATCGGGCCAGAGGTGGGGTACACCCTGGTACACCCAGGTCTCCAGTCTATCACGGGGCTAACACAGAAAGACAGACAACCATTCACACTCACATGCACACCTACAGCCAATTTAGAATCACCAATGAACCTAACGAGCATGTCTTTGGACGGTGGGAGGAAGCCGGAGTACACTGCACAGGGAGAACATGCAAACTCCACACTGAAAGGCCCCAGTCGGCCTGGATTCGGAACCTTCTTCTTCTTGCTGTGAGGCATCAGTGCTAACCACCACACCACTGTGCCGCCCTCGAACATCCCAACTTTCAGGAAGCTAATATTTGGTGCAGAACTGTTATATCAGACATTGCACTGGCTTTCACAGTTAAATATTCAACTTATAGATTCCACTTGCATGCAGTTTATATATTCTTTTGTATGTTCTGTGTCATAATATATTATGGCAGAAGTAGTCTGTATATTCTGTATGTAGAAACAGTATTTAACACAGCTCTATGTTCTTGTGGAAGAGATAATAAACGTGATTAATTAAATTTAGAATTTCATGAATGTGTGCGGGCCTCTAACTAGTACTGATAATATTATCTTAGCCTGAAAAATGCTTTTACTGATCGTGGTATCAGCTGACAGATTCTCAAAGATAAAGGAAGGATGTTAACAGAGTGCACAGACGTCTTTCCTCCACCAGAGGAAGCCACAGTGCAGCTTTTGAGACGGGAACCATGAAACATCACCACTAAAGAGTCTGTAAAATAAAAACTCAAGCCAGCTAGGGAGGCTGGCACACAGAGAACAGAGTTATGACACCGAGGCACTGAGCAATATAAACTATTATGGTGGCTTATCTCTAGCTGACCTTTTGTCTCCTCTGTGAATACAACATGCACTACTGTTTCTTTTCACTATATAATGCAAACACTCGCATGGGTACGGACCAGGAATCGGTTAATATTTAAGCAAAGCGAAAAAGCTAAAAGATCATTTGTTACGACTAAATGAATGATTTAAACGACACAGGTAAAACACGTTTAACAGAGCGAACCGATCCACGCGCATACGTGTTAAAGCTGCCTGAGTGACTGAGCACATTCCTCAAAGTTAGGTATGCTGAGGAATCCACTGCTGAATGCCAGCGGTAGAGCACGTATCATGTGGCGGGTTATAAACACACACTGAAGCTAATCTATACGTAGGTGGGAAAGGATTTGCTGTTATTACGGCGTTATCCGGGTAAAGACGCTGATGGCGGCGTGCAACGTAATAATAACCGGGTTACGGTTACAGGTAGGCTCAGAGTTAAGCTCCAGCGACAGAGGAGATAAGTTTGCATAATATTCACGGTTGTATTCGATTTGTCACAGAGTTACTGGCTCGCTGATTCATTTCTAATAAGTAAATAAAGAACGCTTCAGGTGGAAAGGCTTAGTTTGATGATGGGGCAAGTCTTGCAAAAGATATTTAATCATTTGTTTTTGAAGCAACACTAGTGTACACCGATCAGGCATAACATTATGACCACCTTCCTAATATTGTGCAGGTCTCCCTTGTGCCTCCAAGTGACTCATCAGAGAATGGACATGGGCCTTCTGAGGGTGTCCTGTGGTGTCTGGTAACAGGATGCTGTTAGTGGTGGTGGTGGAGGGGGGTGTTGGGGGTGGGGGACCTCTGTGGATCATCCCACAGATACTTGATCAGTTTGGGATCTAGTGAATCTGGAGGCCAGGTCAACACCTTGTGCTGTTCTTCATGTTTTTTTGAGTTGTTGCTAAAGCGTTTTTGTGTCAGGCTGCATCCTGCTGGGGATGGCTGCTGCCATCAAGGAGTGTCATTGCTATGGGGTGGGGGGTGTCTGGTCTGGTCTGGTCTAGGTGGGTGCTACATGTCTAAGTAACATCCACATGAAGGAATGCCAAGTCCAGAAGGTTCCCAGCAGAACGCTGAATTGTCACAACATGGTCAATGTTATTCACTGCTCCTGTCGGAGGTCATAATGTTGTGGCTGTTCTGTGTGTCTGTCTACCTCTGGTGTGAGAATTATCTTAATAATCAAGTAATCAAGAGTTCCTCAAAGCCAGTTTTACACAGTGACGCTGTGATTAATTCAGTTTTGGTCATGATATATTGTTAAAATTACTGAAAGAGCTCTTGATTCAAATGAAAACACACATTTTAGAGTCAGAGGTTTGTGGTACGTTTGAGTTTTGTTGGCTTAGTTGGAAGCCAAAGCAACGTCCCTGCCTGCAAATTGTTTGTGGCAGAAAAGTGAGGGGAGGGGGGGGCTTTGGATGCTATGGGTTGAGGGGAGGGGCCTCTATTGTGGATCATCCCACAGATACGTGATCAGTTTGGGATATAGTGAATTTGGACGCCAACGTCAACACCTTGTGCTAAAGCGTTTTTTTGTGGTTGCATCCTGCTGGGGATGTCTGCTGCTATCAAGGAGTGTCATTGCTATGGGGTGGGGGGTGCCTGGTCTGGTCTAGGTGGGTGCTACATGTCTAAGTAACATCCACACCAATGAATGAACGCCAGGTCCAAAAGGTTCCCAGCAGAACGATGAATCGTCACAAGATGGTCAATGTTATTCACTTCTCCTGCCATAATGTTGTGGCTGATTGGTTTATATTGACAATTCTTAAGTTTAACATGCTTTCTTAGTTTATATAAATTTTGGGGTTTTGGACAAAAGTTGTAGCAGACATATTCTAACTATTTTAACACGATAAATAAATAAATTAATAAATTGCTAGCTGCAGCTGTTGACCCCATTGTGGGTTAAAATGTGTACCTGTGGCAAACAGAAAGCTCAAAGTGCATATCAGTGACAAGGCAACTCACAGTTTGGGTGTTATTACAAGCACAATAGAAGGAACTGGAACTACAGGTGTTGACCTGGAAATACATTTAAATACCAAGAAAACCACTCAGGCGGAAGAGACGTGTATTGAAGAGAAAGCCACAGCATAACCGGTTAATAAGGAAATGTGCTAACTGAGTCAGATTAACCATCATGTGTACCAGGCCGCTGCGTCTCACCTCTCTCTGATGAAGTCCGTCAGCTCCTTGGTGGATATTTGGCCATGCTTCATGTTATGGTAGAGCACGTCGAAGCCATTGTTTTTTTCCCCCTGCAATTGAGACTCAAAGATTAGTCACCGGGAAGGAAAGTGAACCTCCCTCCCCCGTTCAACAAAAACCACAACAATGGCTCCGTTATTGATCACACGCTACCGTGAAGGCTCTTTCCACGAGCAGCTTTCTCATAGTCTGCATGGCTTCTAGCTGCATTTTCAGCAGCGTCTGGTCGATCATACCGGTCTTGGACATGTTTGAGGTCTCGGCGAAGACGTGTAAAGCGGCAGTAGAGCGGGTCGGAGGCTCGAGACCGTGTGTGTTGCAGTAACCATGCCACTGAGCTGCGGTGTCCAGTGTCACCGATGCTTTAAAAATGCAAACGTACCCCTGAATAATTCATATAAATGTAAAATGTGGGGCTTAGGGTTAACAAAACTGTCTGATAACTATAAATGCACTATATACTTGCCAAAACATTAGGTACGTTAGTGAAAACGAATGTATTCTAATATGACAGTCCTGCATTAAATCCTCATTCATGACTGTTATAATGTTGACTTTATGTGAGGAGTACATGATAATACTACCCTGGCTTGGTATAAGTATCCTCTGCATGCAACTGAGTAGTCCTATAACTAATCAGAGCCATTTTGTTGTAAACAAATTCAACGCCACGGCGCTCAGATGACGTGCGCGACTACACCACTGTTTACCCTTCTGTCCATCATCGCATGAAGCCCGTGCAAACGGTTTTAATCGGCCCCGCCAGATATTTTTCCAGGAGCGCGGTCAGTTTCAAACGGAGCCGTTCCAGATCACTTTTCTGCCACAAACAATTTGCAGGCAGGGACGTTGCTTTGGCTTCCAGCTAAGTCAAGAAAACTCAAACGTACCACAAACCTCTGACTCTAAAATGTGTGTTTTCATTTGAATCAAGAGCTCTTTCAGTTATTTTAACAATATAGCATGACCACAACGGAATTAATCACAACATCACTGTGTAAAACTGGCTTTGAGGAACTCTTGATTGCTTGATTATTAAGATAATTCTCATACTAGAGGTAGACAGGCACACAGATCAGCCACAACATTATGACCTCTGACAGGAGCAGTGAATAACACTGACAATTCAATGTTCTGCTGGGAACCTTCTGGACCTGGCATTCCTTCATGTGGATGTTACTTAGACATGTAGCACCCACCCAGACCAGACCAGGCACCCCCACCCCATAGCAATGACACTCCTTGATGGCAGCAGCCATCCCCAGCAGGATGCAGCCTGTCACAGACACACGCACTAAAACAAAAAATGTGAAGAACAACACAAGGTGTTGACCTGGCCTCCAAATTCACTAGATCCCAAATTGATCAAGTATCTGTGGGATGATCCTCAAAGTCCCCCCCTCCCACTAACAACATCCTGTCACCAGACACCACAGGACACCCTCAGAAGACCCATGTCCATTCTCTGATGAGTCACAACTGTTTTGGAGGCACAAGGGAGACCTACACAGTATTAGGAAGGTGGTCATAATGTTATGCATGATCTGTGTATAATGGCATGTTGTGACAAGCTTTACCTTTAATAAAGATTTTGCTATATTGCATTTTTAACTGCTTATCATCAATCGTTAATCATTCAGACCTGGCCCTGCTTCAATAGCTGCAGTTAAGTAGTAGGAGGCTTCGACTCCTCTTCAGCGTATTATTGACAGAGCTTCAATTTCAAGCATTCTTGTCAGTTCCGAGAAGAAAAGAAGAAGACACACTTCCCCATCTGCCCCATCGTTAGGGTTTCTTCAGTGCAGGCAGAAGGCTTCAAGCTAGGAAGTGCACTAATGTCAAAATAGAAAAGATCTCAAGAGAACAGGACGATGGCTGGCTGACACACTTTAAAATGACCCAAAAGTCAAATGATTAAATAACATATCAATATGATGAGGATGCAAGTTCACGCTCATTCATGTATAAATCTGAGAGGCCAACTTTCTTTCACCCCGACCCGAGTCTGTCACAGATATTTCCCAGTTCCTGGAGCGATCCAGCGTCAGCAGTTTTACCTGCAGGCTACGATGTTAACACTGCGGCTTGTTTTTCCCCCCCACACACTGGCACAGATGAAAGTTCAGGAAGATTGTGTCAAAAGCCAAATGCTAGCTCCTATGTTTACACAGCAAATAGACAGTGGGAGAAAAAAGGGGCATCCATCTCTGAGCTCCAGCTCAGTGGCCTACATTTCACCCCAGTGAGTGAGCAGGCCGCTGAGATGTGCTACAAGACAAACCGGTAAAGGGACGTTAAACTGCTGCGTCTCCCAACACCAAAAAGGCCAAAAGCGCGAACTGGTGCACGCATCAGATTGCCAAGTGAGACAAAGTGTGTTGAGCTGTGCGAGAGACAACGCTGACACAATTGGCCAATCGGCCCACAAAACGGGGAAGTGACGAAAGTAAGTGAAAACGCACAACTCCAGACAGAGCAGGACTGCAACAGGAAGAGAGTCCATTCTGTGCAAACGGCTGTGTTCATGTGGAATGTGATATCAATGAGTACAAAAGAAAAATAAAAACAAACGCAGGAAACAGCTAAGGGCGTTTTTTTTTTTCAAAGTGGCAAAAAAGACCTGACATTTGTGAGGACTGAGCTGAGCTATATCACGAGAGGCAGCAGAGGGAAGTGATACCACAGCGCCGCACAGTTTCTCAACGCCCCTCGTCTGGAGACTCATTGATGAAAGGCCCTCGTACCGAGTGTTTAATATTCCAGCCACACGTTGTGTAATTCAAAAGTGCTCATTATGCTTGGACTGAGATGAAGAAGTTCTTAACTCTTAGCCCCGCCCCCCCTGCCCCACCGAAACGGGAGGACGCCACGCAGAGAGGTCAGCTCACGTCAATCAAGGCGCGTTTGAGCGGCGGGAGCGGTTTGCAGGCAGCCCTTCGCATTAGGACTTCTTCCTATAAATGGAGGGAGTTCGTGAAAAAGGAAGCAAGATAACGGCGTCCAGTGTTGACTCTGCGCCATTATTGCGACTGATAGAAACGGATTCCAAAACAGATTTAAAGTGCGCCTGCACTGCACAGTAGAGCACAGCACAGCGCAGAACACAGCCGGGGCACTCCCTGTCTTTGTATGCTTTACACACACACACAGAAAAAAAAAAAAAAAAAAAAGGAGTAGGTAATAGCCGTGCAACTAGACGGCTTACGTCACTACTGCTCTCGCTGGGAAGACTGGCTTCACTCATAAGCTAGGAGAAGGAGCCCTGATGGAAAGAAATACACTCACATAATATAAAGCGGCTATAAACTATATGTTATTCAGGCTGAAAGCAGAACTGTTCCTAGAAATGAGCCGTTACCACACGACTCAGGGCCTCGACCGGTGACTGAGAGCTCGAGAGAGTTCGTGGAACCTGGGCCTGTGGTTTGAATTATTATGCAAACAAAAGACTGACATTAGTTAAATAGCTCTTGATGATGTTAAGACGCCTTTCCCAAACACAAGTTAACCCTTTAACTTTCTAATCCTTCCCGTAAAAGCTGAAAAGACAAGGTAGTTGTTTGGGTACGGCTACTGGAGAGGTTATTAAGTGGATTAACGGCTGGACGTAAAATATATCCGCTTTGAGCTTCACGACTTTTGGGATATTTAAGATGAGAATGCATCTTTATTTATTTATTGAGGGGAAATTTAAAAAAAAAGTGACACAACAGAATCAAGAGACAGCGAAATAAAACGCAGGAATCTGCAAAATTGGAAAATAAAATAAATGCATTTGTATAGGAAACACTGGGAACATGTGCAATATCTGGGTCGGAGAGTCCGGCGACTCGTCACACGTTCATTATGGGACGGGTTTCAGTTGACACAGAGAAAAGAATAACAATCAGAGCAACGGATTAAGCGGCAAATGCCTTAATCTCTGTTAACCGTTCGTCCTTTAAGGTTATTTTAACGTCAGCCATTAAGAAAAATAAAGAAATTGCTCACTGCTTAATCATTAAAGTCATTTTCAGTTAAAGAATATCCAAAGCGCCCTCGTTTTCACCTTTTTCAAATCGGCCAGTGTGTCTTTGGCTAATGTGCTGGAACAAAACTAGTCATTTGAACGCATCACCTTGGATTATAGGGGGCTTTTCTGTCGTTGGAGATATGGAGATGCACACCAGATCAGTAAATAGTGAATATTCGTTAGCGGCATGGGGAAGAAACTCAACTCAAGCCTTCCCATGAGTCTGTGTGGCACGCATCCATGTCTTTTCTACTGTGTATTTATACTGGACAACATCCTCAGTGTAAAATCAACACAAAAAAGAAACCGCCACACGTAATCTGAAATACCAGATTTAAAAAAAAAAGAAAAAGAAAACCACAGCGCTGCAGTTTATCATATAACATCTGTCGGGGGGAGAGAGAGAGAGAATGAGAGAGAGAGAGAGAGAGACAAGGGGAGACAGGAATTCACTTTCTTTCTGTTAGAGTACAATACCAGTTTCAATATCCTGTGTGTGGGGAGTGTTTACAGCCTGACAGGCAGTAACGTAAGCCATGACATGGTCAGCTCGGCATTATGCTGCTCCGTCTAACGACAAAAGAAAACCCAATTAAAGCTTCCTCTAATGTCACACCGGTGTCATGTTGTTTTATCCGTCAGACTGGATTTCGGTAAAGAACACGGATTTGCGGCGTTTTCCAGGATATTACGGGATATGCAAGACACTTGACAAAATACCCTTCAGTAAAGAGGACATTCTTGGTGTTTTCTCATTTTGTTTTGTTTTTTTTCAGAAAGGTGTGACGTTGGCAGTGCAAACAGTCAATAACAGAGTTGGTAAACCAAAAAGAACGTTCTGTTATTTAGCCCACTGACTGAAACGGAGTTGTCAAAATAATAGGAACACGTGTCGCTACAACCACAAGCCGCAGCCTCCGAGATGAAAACAGAGTTGAATGAACAGCTCTCTCAGTTATATTAAGCCATAACACTATTTTAAGCTAAAAACCATAACCTTCACAAAGCTCTCATTCAGAGCAGGACTGTTATTTCAGAACGCACTTGTTTCACTCCCGTGCCTAATGAACACGCAAGTGAGTGGACAACATGTGCAGGAAGCTTCGGTCGTGTAATTTCCGACAGCAACTGTGTATTCCAGAGGAAACACACAAAAAAATTCACGGCGTCTGGGTGTATTCAGGTGAAAGGAGTGGAAAGACTTCTGCTGAGGAATTCAGACATAACTAAACGAGACACACTCTCTCTCTAAACTAACGTCTGCAGACCCCAGAGCAGGTAGACATCTGAGTGTCTGCCCCTGGTCATGTGACCGCGGAGGTTTTGGGAGCGGCACACTAAGCTATCGCAACCCGTCAGACCGACAGCAACACAGGCAGCTGTGGTATGTGGCAAGAACGCACACACACATATACACACACACAGAGGCACACACAGAGGCACACACTCAGGCTGGTCGCTGTTTGTGGTAGAAACAGAAGTATAGATGACCGCCACTTACAGCTAGGGATGTGGCGTCAAGTGCAAGGCTGCAGGATAAATCCCAGAACAGGTCGGGCATTTAAACCACCTTAACCCCTATTTTATGTGCATGTGCATGTTTGTTTTAAGCAAAAACCAAAAGTCGAGCGTCCAAATGTCACCAATTCCTGTGATTATGTGATTATTCGTCCATCTTTCTGGAAAGATAAATATGTAAAACCAACATTTGCTGCACCATTTATCCACCATTTATGTATAAAATGGTGTATTTACTTCTATTTCTTGTACATATGAAAATCTTGTACTTTTTTCTTAAAACTATTTTTTTTGATTATTTTATTTTATTTTAAATTTTATTTTATTTTACATTTACTTTTAAGTTTTATTTTATTTTACATTTACTTTTAAGTTTTATTTTATTTTATTTTAGCATTTACGTTTTATTTTATTTTAGATTTTATTTTATTTTACATTTACTTTTATTTAAGTTTTATTTTATTTTATTTCAGATTTTATTTTTTTACATTTACTTTTATTTAAGTTTTATTTTATTTTATTTTACATTTTATTTTACGTTTACTTTTATTTAAGTTTTATTTTATTTTATTTTATTTTAGCATTTATTTTTTTTACGTTTACTTTCATTTTACGCTTTATTTTATTTTACATTTTATTTTATTTTACATTTTATTTTATTTATTTTTTACTATTTTAGATCTATTATCCCTTTTACTAGCGGTTTTCAATATTGTGGATCAATAAAGTCTGATCTAAGTCTGCAGAAATGAGACAAACTGAAGGAAATGAGTCACCGCTATCCATCTCATTTTCTTGCTTCAGTCTGGGGTGGGTTATTGCGACACTCCTCCCGTCTGACCCCAACTGTAAGACTTGCACCGTCAATAGTGTGAGAACCCATTAGACCACACGCATCAAAAAACACAGACACCCGGGAGGAGAAGGCCATCCAGGGTCTGTTGCCTGTATCAACACTGTTTGCTTATCACATTGCTATCTTATTTTCCCATGACATGCAGGAGGCCAACGGGCCGGACATTAAACGTAAACTTGACACAGATCTCCATTAGGAATTAGCTGGATTACTTGTTGCTGCACCGCTCAGCTGACACTGCAGCAAGCACGTCGCAAAATAAAAACACCTCTGTTGCAAAACTGTCATCAAGAGACCACACAATTAGCACACCTACTCATGCACGCTTCACATGCAGAACAAAGGGGAAATAAGACGAGGCCTGCAAACGAATCTAGCGAGCGGACGGGCCGCAGCCAGTGACCACTCGATTTTGTGCAGCAGTTTTGACAGAAGAAGAAGAAGCACGCCGCCGTACCATGTCGTGACTCCTAATTCCTACAGAACTTGTTTATTCAGCTGAGGGGAGATGTTGTCTACATCAGGTATTTAAGCGGGACGGAGCAAATCTGTGACGAGTTCCCGAAAACGAAAACACATCTAAAAGACGTTCCAAATGTGACAGTCTTCTCTGCACGAGCATCTCTTCGTGGTGATGATTTGTAGTCAAGTCAAAGGGGAACGGACGCATCCCCCCCGATGCCAAGTATGCGCGCGTGTGTGCGCTGCATGTTAAACGCACAGCTGATCTTTGCCATCACTGGATTCTCTTGTTGCTCGGCGCGGGGCACAAAGGCCAGATTGAAGAATCAGGAGTGTCTCCGCTCTCCTCTTTTTCCTCCCGTTTAGTTAATAATAAATGAAGTCTCCTTTTTGGGGGGAAAAAAAGGGACTTTCTAGTGACTCAATAGCTTAAAATAACTTCCATTATTATTATCATCATTATTATTATTATTACATCAGCTTTGTAGGAGTAGATCCCTTCCAGCCTTCGCCACCTGGAAGCTGAGGTCATGTGAGGCGAAACATGCCGTCCCTTTATTCCCATCTTAGGGAAGACACGTATGAATGGACACTCAGAGGACACGACTGACCCAAAACATACATTTATTCCGCATGTTTTGGCAACGTTAAATATTTGGATAATGGATACTAGACCCCCTCAAATGTGTTTTGCATATATATACACACGTGAAATAAAGCTTATTTTATTTTATTTTTATATATTCTCATCAACTGTTAGCTCAGGTGTGGATTGAAGCATGTTTACAAGCATGTGTCACCATTGGTCTAAACTAATTTCTAACACTAAAATAAAAACTTGCTACAGTGGTTACAATGCAATAAACTCCCAATATATGAAGTATGTTGTTTTATTTTTAAAAAAATAAAAATAAAGTAAAGCAAAACTCAAAGCCAAGACATAATCAGTACTGAAGACAGATATTTTAAACCTGCTTTTACACGGCCACGTCAAAACAGTATCGGTAGAGCAGTGACCTTTAGGCAACACATAAACAACACTGCACACTGAGGAACTCTAATACAAGCCGCTACAGCGGTGGCTGTGTAAATATTAAGCTACATGTCCTAATATAGCGCGAGACGGTTTGTTTTTTGTGCGTTTTTAAAGCTGTTCTAACTTACTAAAACATCTGGCCTCTCACTGAAACTTTGTTACGGAAGAATATGACGCGCACGGCGAATGCACGTGATTGACAGGCGAGGCGGCCAATAGAATTCAAGGAAGTGACCATAAACATTCCAAGCGATCCCGACGCAGCCAATTAACGGAAACGAGGGGGGCGGAGCCATTTAGGGATTCAAGTTAGATTGGGTTCAACAGAGGGCCCCAAACCTCGGGGTGGCAAAATAAACGCCCGGAGAAAAAATGAACGATGGCCGCTGGGGCGAGCTGACCAGTTTGAAGTGTGGCCGCAGCGGACAGTAAAAAAAAAAAAAAAAAAAAACGGGGGCCGAGACTGAGAAACACAGAGCGCACGACCACCTCCTGCAACGCGAAATAACACTAGCTTCTTTGGCTGACATGAACATGATAGGGAGGGAACACGGCAAGACAATAATGAGGAATAGCACCGGTGTAAACACCGAGAATAAAGAAGGCACCACCTACCCAGAAATTCTCTAGGAAGTAGGGCGTTATCATCTTGTTTTATTCCTCTTCGCCGCAGCTCTTAGATTTTGTTGTTGATGCAACTTTTAAAGCGTAAATTATCCACCGTCCTCCCCCCGTTTCTGATGTTTCTGCCTTTCCCCGTTTTCCTCCTCTCCCCTTTCTTCTCCCTCCCCACCTAAAGACTCCACCTCCAGTCGGCTGTACTGCGTCTCTCACCCTCCCCTCCTCCCCCCTCCCTTCACCCGGTTTCTTCCAGCGCAAGTGTAGCGGGGGAAACAGCGCCACTAGCGGCGGCACAACATGGCCGCCGCTCAGCCGTTGGCCAGAATGCTGCCTTCAAGTGCTCCGCGTAAAATCCATGCACACTGAACACGTTGCAGCAGCGCATGAAACTAAAAGTTAAAACAAAAAAAATGTTTATGCTGTATATTTTATATATTTTTTGCACATTTTTTATGCATTAATTGGCTATTTTAAAGTTTTTAGACATCATACTTGTTGAAATCACTACATGGCCTCCATGTCTCCATAAAGTGAATCAGAATCAGAATCAGAATCAGCTTTAATAGCCAAGTATGAACACATACAAGGAATTTGACTCTGGCAACTTCTCTCTCTTGTACAGAAACAACTTACATAAAATAAAATAAAATAAATCTCAATCTGTACACATAAAATATAGGATAAGAGCAAATATATACACCAAGCTCAAGGGTGAGACACTGGTGGGGGAGATCATGCTTTTACTGTTACAGCCCCCAAACTCTGAAAATAATATGCCTCTGCATGTCAAGCTGTCTGCTTTTAAATCCCATCTCAAGGCTCCTTTTTATTCTCATTTTAAATAAGCATGAGGGTTGCTTTAGAATATTATTTCCTTTGTGTTTGTTGTGTGGTTTTATGGTTTTTGCAGCTTTGATTGCGCAGCACCGCGGCTCACTTTTGTTGTTTTTAAATGTACTTTGACTTTCTGTTGTAATTTTCCATCCGGACTTTTGTCCTCAAAGGCTCCACAAATAGCGCTAAATCAAGCGTGACGATATTGTAACCCTGTGTGTGTACACTCGGGCATGTCCACCTAGACATTTAGGGTCTCGGTGCACTGTCATCAACTGTTAAATGGATAAAGGTTGTAAACATGCAATGTGTGGCGCTGTCATATTTGCATGGCCTCCATTACAGCGCTGTCTGCACACGTACAGTGGAAGAAAACAAATGTGTGTACGTGACTCTTCTTGAGATCTTACACCCACATAAATTAGCATGTTTTTAGTATCAACCCCCTTGAAAACGGGGTTCTGGAATCCCCCTGGTTAAACAGAGGTTAAACTGTGTGACCTGCAGTGGGAAATAATGTATTTAAAACTATATAACAGCCATTCTGCTAAATGCAAATTATGTCATCAAAGATTAATCCCGCTTTGAGGTGGGCTAGGCTAAATTCCTGTAGTATTAATAGTCCGTCTCCATCTTCGGGTTAAGGCTTTAGTCCATTTTCAAGTTAGTGCAACACTGTCACCTTGCTACAAGCTTTTAAATACCTGTGTGAAACATTCGATTGCAACGACACGTAAAATGCGGCGAGTAAGCCAAACGCAAAAATGCAAGAAACCCCGATCAGGTGACTTTATTCTCTGAAGATGGGACATAAATCAGGATTTTCTACCCCTTCGACAACTTCCTGCACGTTAACAGTGACTTGAGAAAACACAAGACAAAGACCCAGAAGTAATGTAAACAATTTATTGGAACAATGTACAGATTCAAGCAATGGTAACCAGTCACACCCACTATATCGTCTTACAAATATTACAAAATTACTACAGTACAATATAGAGTCTTTGCATGATCCAAAATATTTGGTGGCCCCAAAAAAGTATTTTTTTTTAATTATTTTTTTATTTTTAAATTCAGCAGCTTATTAAAATAAAATAAAAATTAAAAAAAAAAAAAAAAAAAAAATCAAACCATGTCTATCAAAAATGATGTTTTCGCTTTTATTAGCAAAAAAGATGAAGGCAGGTAATCTAATCAAGTTTAAAGGCTAATTGAATTCTAGAATCCAGGAGCTCGTTGACCAGACATTCCTCAATATTGGTGGGCGCTTTATTTATAAAATACAAATTTTTCCAATAAAGCTTCGTAGAAAGTCAAACTTATATTCGCAAACGGTACGTTCACATCATCGAGTCGTCGGGCTATTCCTTTCGCTTCTGAACGAGGCGTCTCTTGCTTTCTCTTCAATACAGCGTACTGTATGTATATATAGTTACACATCTATGGCAAAACACCAACAAGACCT
The DNA here is from genome assembly GCF_963514085.1 of Chelon labrosus. NCBI lineage: Eukaryota > Metazoa > Chordata > Actinopteri > Mugiliformes > Mugilidae > Chelon > Chelon labrosus. The sequence continues at coordinate 19,308,614 of NC_140355.1, forward strand.
CTCAAGGCATTGCGTAGAGTTTACATTAACTATTTACCGTAGTCTCGCCACAATCGCGTTTGACAAAAAAAAAAAAGTACATAAAGTATGTGCAAGTTACCATTTCTGAATTGTTCTTACCCTCTGCTTTGCACCGATTTGACAGCTAGCACGCGTTAACACTAACGTCAATTAACACCCACGGTTATCCATGTCTAATATGAAGGGTGAGCTTTTTTTTTTCTTTAACTAATCTTGAATTGCTGAGGAGAAGATGCATAAAGGCGTACACATTGGGGAAATGATATAAACGACAACAAAATCATAATAATTACACTGGACACAAACAACCTGAGGTTAACACATAGAAAACACATATTCAAGTGGTGAAAAACAACTACAATGTATAGCAGCAGTCCAGTCAGAAATACAGCACAGTAATAACGGGGGTGGGGGGGGTTGGGGGGTTGTTTCGTTTGTTTTACAGACCTCTCAATGAAAGAACACACGCACACACATACACACACGCCCCATCAAGCCATGGTTACTCCATTATTTGCATGCCTAACAGCTGGAATGTGACAGACAAAAATCACTTCAAAACACAAAATGGTGTGACACATACAGGGGTTTGCCTTTGTATTCCATGATGAATTATTATCCTGTAGTTAGCTCCTAACCTGTATTAAACGATGAACCTAAGTTATACGTTACACGTCTAACACGGTAAACTAATCTTATACGGTCTAATAACCCAACTGCATCCAGAGGGTTATTGCATTAAGGGTAAATACATGTTTTAGTTTTTTATTTTTACATTTATTTTAGCAGCAATCCTCACTCAATATTCTGTGTTAACACTAAGGTCATATTCTGAAGGGTTTGGCTACATCGTTCATTTCAAGCACTTGGAATTAAAATTTCGAGTGCATGTCCTGTGCATCGCAAAAAAAAAAAAAAAAATAATAATAATAATCATCAAATACTGCAGTTATTACTCCGACCAGCAGAGGAAAAACGACTGGCTGGGCGTAAAATAATAATAATAATAATAATAATAAAAAAAAAATCTTCCTATCGCTCCTACCCATCATGGAATACATTCAGGCTAGCTGTAACTTACACTTAGACACTTTTTTTTAAAAAATATAACAGCGCAAAACGAGCAGAGACATTAACATTCTTTCACAGTATTTAAAAACTATACATCCAGCTATGGGGTCGTAGTTTAGGGAGAACACTCCAGCAAAGAGTCGTGTGAAGCTATAAAAGTCCCAGTGTTGCAATACATAAATGGTTAACTATGTACTTGTTGTTTTTTTCTTTTAATATCTTAAATTGAAGCTCCCCTTCCCTCCCTCCCTCCCTCCCCCTCCCCCCCGTCCCGCTATATGTTGGGGTGTGAGGGGCCACCAACATGCAAGAGATGAAAGCATCCAAGTACCCCACAGTGACGACCACCCAAAACATGACATCCTCTAGATCATGCTGTTCGCACAAGAAGCTAAACGACCAATAAGGAAAACTTCAGTACACTGAGAAATAAAACGTATTGGTTTGATGGTTTGTATGTTTCTGACAGCCAGAGTCACGACGATCACCGAGAGGGGATTCGTGTCATAGTGGTGTAAAGTCCAAAAAAAACAATAACGTAATGACACACACACAAAAAAAACACACAGGATGTTAACCCGCATGCTTCTCCTTCATTTTTCCTTCACGAGGGCTCAGACAATATAAAGGACCGTAAGCATCTAAAGCTTTGATATGCTCGCCGACGAAACGTCCGCGTCACGTTCACGCCACAAGACCGAAAGAAACCCCAAAAGGAGATCCACTTAAAAAGCCGCGCCACGTCTCCTGAAAAGTCGGCGCGTAAAACCCCGTCATGCTACGTTAATTAACAGGCGACCGCCGCAACCCTCCAGTAGAAGAAGAAACGGAAAAAAAAGTACTGTAAATACAAATTACAAGACCAAAGAAGAAGAACCTTACCAAAAAAAACGGGGCAATGACGGCCGTCAACACACATCACTAATGTTCAACAGCTTTTCCACAATGATATAAGCATGCTACCTATTCCCAGAAAAAGCTGCTCTTAAAACAAATCCTTGTGCTCGCCGAGGAAATAATTAACAGCCTCTGCCCTGCTAAAGGTAACTAAACTGGTGATAACTTATTCTGTGATATGCAGCGTTAAAACAAAACAAAACAAAAAAAAATCTGGGATCCAATAAAATGCGTTCTTATCATCAGCTGCTATTCCTTAGCTTTAAGCTATCTCTCTCTTTAGAGAAAATAAAAAAATCTTGATGAACCTTCAACTAATAATTTTAATTTAAGAACAATCTTCACCGGTTTTCCTCCTAAAACATGTCTCATTCTTTAACCAAAATTTTTTTCCAATGAGTTTTCCATCTTTTCTTACATTTCTTTTCAGTAGAGTCCAGAAAATAAACTATTTGTGGAATAAATCGAGACCAAAAAAAAAAAGAAAAAGGGGGGAATAATCTTCATAACTTGTGATTGAGATGTGATTACATGAATTTTCCTCCCGTGATAAAAAGGTGGATCTGCCCGTCCCCTTTTCCCCGCTAGCCTGTAGCCATAGGGGCAACTGAGAACTGCAGCTACCAGCTTCCCTCCCACCCCGTCCACCAGGTCGGGCAGGGGTCGCCACCCCTTCCCTTCCCTCAGCAGGCTGACCCTTCCCCCCAGTTAAGGGTTAACATGTTCCCTGGGATGGTTTCTTATATTGTCTCCCGTAGTGAATGACCTGCGCAGAGAGAGAAAGAGAGGCCTCATTAGAATAAAGTGCATTTCCCACAATAAACACTCATTTTCATTTAACTTACCCCAGTGATGAGGCACAGTGCTGTGGAAACAGTTACACCCCGTAAAAGGTTGCCAGCCGTTCCTTCAGCGGCAGCGGGAACTGATCTGAGAAGCGCCTCCAGTTTTCCTCTCCCACCTGGTTCTTAAAGCCGTGAAGGATCTGAAATTAAACACCGGGGAAAAAAAGTTTATAACCAAGCGGTGCCGCCTCCCGAAATAGATCTCCAGCACGACATGGTTATATTTTTAGTTAAAGCTGCCACTCCTGCACTTGACCACTAGGGGGAAAAACATGATGTCTGGGTTTTGAGTCTGAATCACTTCTTTTACCTTGTAGAACATGTCTCTGAGATCGTCCTTTGGATTTACCCAGGAGGCCACCGCGTCGCAGAAGAATATAAAATCCTGTTCCGGAGAAGAGAGGTGAGGTTTCAACTTCCAGAGCAGTTAATGAACATCATGAGCCCACCTCTTCAAACCTCAGTGCCCGGACCTCACCTGCACTACACCTCCCGGATTTACACTGATCATAGTGCAAATGCCTCTGAACGCGGAGTCTTTCTCCTCGTTGTCTCTTATATTTCGTAGAGACGTGCACCTGACAACAAGGAACAGGCCCAATTTAACACAGCACGTAGAAAAAAAAAGAATCGTCCAGCAGCAATTCTTTTTAGAAACGTGTACAAACACTTAGCTAACACATTTTTGAGAAAAATCACTACTTCCTACTGCTGTCTCCCTCAAATTCAAATGTGTTTTCTTTTCAACTCTCGTCTTCCTTAACTGTAAAAACATCTCTATGCATACATCCGTGTGACAACGGCGTCTAACGTGACTTGAGATTAACACGACACAAGAAGCATGCACACAAAAAAAACAGCTTAAAGTAAAACAGGTTTTAACATTTAACACGGCTACGTCGACGTCTAATAACTGTCGCCTATGAGCAGCGTGTTCAGCAAAAACCTCATCTATAGCACCTTGGATATAACATTACTTTATGACAGATTGGCTAGGGAAGGTCTGGGGTCTTTTTTTTTTATTTTTTGGGACAGGCACATGCAGCTGGGTGACTACTAAACGAGAAAGGGATAAAAGACTGCTTCCTTTCTCGGTCGTTGAACCAGCAGGCATGTGACAAATCTGATCCCATGCATCTTTTTTTTTTATTTTTTTTTTTTTTTTTAAAAAGGTTGTTAGCGACAGTTAACAATGACAAAAAACTAGAAATTAAACAACTTAATGTATAATACATGAAGGTGCTACTGAGGCAAAAACAAATCACAGGTAGGACCTAAAAGAGGACAGGGTTAGTCACACGGTTGGCAATGATTACAAACTGATAAAGGAAAAAAAACAACTGAAAAGACTTCTTTTGAGAAGGAGAGAGAGTGAGGAGGAGGAGGAGGAAGGAGGAGGAGGAGAGAGAAGGGAGGAACAGGCGACAGAAGATAAGAAGAAAGCAGAGAAGATGAATTAAATAAAATATTGAATAATACACACCAGGGTCTTATAAACTGCTGTAGCATGGGTGCCACCTCTTGAGGACAAACGTAACCAAGACGACCAATTGTTATTGCTAAGGTAACGCAATCACGGTTACACACCACCAAACGCCAACCAAGACATGAGCAATGAGGAGGGGGAGGAGAAAAAAATAAAGAAAAAACAAACAACTCAGAGACATAAAATCAAACAGAATCTGTGTATGATAATAAACAGAAGATTTCACTAGCGTCGATTATTACCGCCCCGCTCAGACGCCGGGGGAAGGAATGTAAAATATGACACTCTAAAAAAAGACATACGACAACGTTTAAGGGAGAACACATCGACAGCTCTGACACGACATTCATAAGAAAGAATTCACAGAAACAATGGCATCTGCTTTGGGTAGTCGTACGGATTAGTCCGGCAGGTTTTGGGACACAGGCTAGCAAAGGTGTAGCATGTGCAAGTGACCGTTCTAAACAAGAGCCGATCACTTGGATTTTTTTTTTTTTTCTTTTTTTAAATAAATGAGATTTCTCCCTTAAACTCACAAATGTTAATTTTCATAAGAAACAGAAATGTTGTTGTTTTTTTTCTTTTCGAAAAGAAATGACAAGATTACTCCAAGCCAACTACATGGAGGGAGACTAGTATCCAGCACAGCAGGTTCTTATGAGGCAGAGAGGAGGGAGGACCTAAGTTTAAGAGACACAAAACTATGCAACATTCTCATTAACAAACAGGCATTTATGAACAGTCCAATGACACATGCAGAAAGCAGATGGTATGCTCATTAGAATAAAGAAAGTTCAGTGCAGGATCAGATGATCGGAAACTGGAGAGCGCCGCGACGCACTCCAGGAACTCGCGGCCACGCCCACCTCCGACTGTGGCGTTACATGGCCGCAATTAAAATTTAGTGTTCTTGGAAATCTCATACGATTTAAACAAACCTTTTATTCATTCTGAACCATTTGGATAATTGTTGTGCTTTCAATTTACACACTGAAAACTTAAAAGTTGCCTGGTCGGAGATTTCAAATGTCAACAGATTCTTTTTAGACTCGACCAGCGTTTTAATTATCACGTATCCTGCATCAAACGTCGGCCATTCTTAACAACATTTAACATCTATTGGCAGATATGCATCCACATTTAAAGAACAGTAAATAAAAGCAACAAATAAACTGACGGCAAACAAACAGGAACACGTCTACAGAGTCCCTAGCTTCTCTTCTACTTTTAACCAGGTCACACTTCGCCCTTGCGTGCGTGTTCTGATTGGACGGGTCACTCCCGACTCGTCGGATTATAAATTACGGTTGGTAGAAGCAAGAGCGGAGTGTAACCTCTTGGGAGAATTTAAAAGACATTTAGTCTGTTTAGGGTGTTATTGTTTAGCCGTTCAGTAAATATGCCTTGATTATGTGGAGGCTATGAAGTCTTCTGTCTGTCTCAAACACTGCCTGTGCTTTGTCACAAATATTCCTACTTCACCTGATTGTGCACACACTCAGTCCACATTAGTTAACTCCGAGAATGGGCTCTTACACGGTTCGCTCAGTTCAACAGCGTCAAGAATGTCACGCCAAGGCGTCATTTTTTTTTTTATCTCAACTTGCAGGCCACTGTGCCACGATTCAAATCAAACACCTGAAAATCTGGAAATACTTTAGTGAAACGAGCAAAACCTGTAAGGCTCATTCCTTGGGAGGCGCTGTATGAATAGATTAAAAGGGCAAGACAAGCACCCTGCAGAGTGTGGTTAATTCTGTCTGAATGGACCTGAGTGTATGAGCTCCTCCCTCTGTGCAGGTGCACGTGTGTGTGTGTGTGTGTGTGAGTGGCGACCTGGCTGGCTGGCTCAGCACTACCACCGAGTGGTACCTGTGTTCTCCAGTAGAGTCTTTGGGGTGTTGGGCCTGTTAATGATTTCCACCAGCTGGTGCAGCACCATGGCAATGTATGGCTGCATTTCAGGCCCTAATAGTGAAGTAAGGAGAATTATATTAACTAATATACAGTGTAAATGGAGACATGTTGTGAAAATGTGTTAGAAAAAGAAGCACTCACCCATTTGTATAGCTATCTCTCCGATTGCCCATGTTGCATTGTTGCACACTGATATTAACTCTGGGTTTAAATTAGTACCCAGTATGGGCATAAAATCAGCTGTAAAGAAGGAAAAGGAACAGCTTAGCAACTTGCTAACAACCTACTGGAAAACAAGGCTTCAACTGCACAGAACGTACCGATGCATGGTTTGACGTGCTGGAAACAAGCCTTGGTCAGATCCCCGAGAAGAGCAAAAGAACTCTGACGCACTTCTGGCATTTTGTCCTGAACGGGCGGAGAGAACGACAGACGGTGAGGAACGCGAGTCAGTTTACCGCTTCACGGTGCTTACGCGCTTCGACGGCTCATCACCTGCATGCACTGGTACATGAGGGTGAGGATGTTGCTACGGGCAACCAGCTGCTCGATGGTGCCCCCCAAACCCTCGGCAAGCCCGCTGAGAAGATCCAGGGCCACGATCATGAAGTCTTTGTCGGGGGACTCGTACTGGTCCGGCTGTGACTGGTGAAGCTGAAGAGAGAAGGACGACGGGAAATAACGCCAGATCAGAATCAACTGAAGATGAACAGCTAATGAATGGTTTGAAATTTTTGTGGCAGCAATTGCGTAAAATCTCTAGATATGAATCCCCACGTTAGTGACGTTTAAACCTGTGGTTTAGATTTATACGCTGATCAGGCATAACATTATGACCAGATTCCTAATATTGTGTAGGTCTCCCTTGTGTCTCCAAAATAGTTGTGACTCATCAGAGAATGGACATGGGCCTTCTGAGGGTGTCCTGTGGTGTCTGGGAACAGGATGTTATTAGTGGGGGGGCCTTTGAGGGGAGGGGCCTCTGTGGATCATCCCATAGATGCTTGATCAGTTTGGGATCTAGTGAATTTGGAGGCCAGGTCAACCCTGTTCTTCATTTTTCTGTTGTTCCTAAAGCGTTTTTGTGTGTGTGTCTGTGTCAGGCTGCATCCTGCTGGGGATATCTGCTGCCATCAAGGAGTGTCACTGCTATGGGGTGGGGGTGCCTGGTCTGGTCTAGGTGGGTGCTACATGTCTAAGTAACATCCACATGAATGAATGCCAGGTCCAAAAGGCTCTCCTTCCCAGCAGAACATTGATTTGTCACAAGATGGTGAATGTTATTTACCTCTCATTGGTCATAATGTTGTGGCTGATCAGCGTACATGCACATTGAACCTGCTTTAATTCCCGTTTTTTACCACTTGGGGGCAGTGCAGCAGATTGTCAACATAACACAGACCTATTATTATCCAATTAAACAATCTCTGTGCAGCCATTGTCCAGATTTAAGCTTCTCGTTTCACATAAAACATCTGATCTACGGTTTCTAATAAGAATCTTTCCATTAAGTTTAACCTAGCTTCAGAGAATACACAGGACATGGGGTTCAAATATTGTCATCTCACATGAATTCTAGAAAGCCAGCAGACAGTAAGAACCAGAACGCGTGCAGAAACACTCACACTCACCATGGCCTGAGCGAGGGTCTTCTGGACCAGGTTGACACAGCGCTGGTACACAGGCTCACAGTATGGCAGGAAGCCACTCTGAAGGGCAGTGGCTACAGAAGACAAACACTGAGGAGCACAAGCATAAAGTCACATACAAACACTGGCCAATCCAGGTAACACTACCACTGATTTTTGTGCGTAACGTACTTACTTCTAACAAAGGGAAGAGATCTTTGTCTTCATCTTTCAGCTGATTCCATTTCTGGATCAAAGGTGGCATCAACATCTGGATGTACTCCTGTTAAGATAAGATTTGTCATTCTGACGTACGTTCAAACCTTGAAAGTATGGGGAGGGGGGTTGTTGATGCTTTTTTTTTTTTACTCAGTTTACTTTAATATCTACGAGTGCGCTTACTAATAAAAGTGAAATGAGGAAGGGGGAGTAAATGATATGTGACCATGTTGCATTCAAAAAGAAATGAGAAGTGAAACCAAGTGCATATTTCTGTTCTGCATACCGGTTTATTGAGATGGTGGCCCACTGAGTCTGCAAGTGTTCCTATGGCGTCATAAAGAATGAGGAGATTTTTGTGCTGGTACTTGCTGAAAGCGAACACCAGTGTGTCCAGGATGAATGCCAAGTAGGGTACCAGCTCAGTACAAGCCTCCTCCTCCAAAGTGGCAAAGGCACTGGCGGGGGGGAGAAGAGATTAAAAAGTAAAGAGGTAGAAAACTTCAGCCAACGTGTGACGGTAACTTCTCAACAGCATTAAGAAAGCTGGATCCCTGAAGTAACAACGTGGGGTTAATGTGCTGTAAAATGACTTGATTGTATCGCTTCCTTCTCACCTGCAAGCAGCCTCCTGCACACGCTTGTTGCTGTCCAGAATACGTTTGAGCAGCTCGGTCATTAAAGGCTTCAGGTAAACGTCTGGGGGCTGGCTGACGACCCAGTGTGCGTAGCGGCTCAGCGTCCAGCAGGTGATGGATCGCACCAGGGCCTTCTTGTCAGATAAACACTGGATGAGATGGGGGATGAGCTCAGGCAGGTATGGGATCATGCCCTGCATACAGCCTGGAGACAGGGATAAGGAGTGTAATTTCAAGCGGACATGTCTTCTGACTCTATATTCTGAGGGGGACCTTACTCCCTATGGTTTGTTTCATTTCTTTCCGACTAGGGATGCACCGAAAATTTTTGGCTGAAAAAACGAAAATGCACTTTTGGGCCATTTTCGGGCAAAAAATTGCTGAGGTTGTTGCTTGCATCATCACAACATCGTGTTTCAGCGATAAATATTCGTTTTTTCGGCCAAAACATTTTCGGACTTTTATCGCCGAAGCAACACGTGCAAGCAACAACCGCAGCAATTTTCGGCCGAAAAAACGAAAATGGTCTTTTGGGCCAATTTCGGCCAAAAATTACTGAGGTTGTTGCTTGCATCATCACAACATTGTGTTTCGGCCGTGTTGTTTCGGCGATAAACATTCGGTTTTTCGGCCAAAAAATTTTCGGACTTTTATCGCCGAAACAACACGTGCAAGCAACAACCGCAGCAATTTTCGTCCAAAATCAGAAAATGCACTTTCGGGCCATTTTCGGCCGAAAATTGCTGCGGTTGTTGCTTGCAACATCACAACATCCTGTTTCGGCGATAAATTTTCGGTTTTCTGGCCAAAAATTTTTCAGACTTTTATCGCCGAAACAACACGTAAAATTTGCGGCCGAAAATGCACGTTCGGGCCATTTTCGGCCACAAATTTTCGGCGCATCCCTATTTCCGACCACACTGCTTACCTTCTGCTATCGCGCCCAACACCAAGATGCCCGACTCCTTAACAACCCACTCCGGGTGGAAGAGCAGCTCTTTAAGGAGGGGAAGGATGTGCAGCAACAGATCGTCTCTGAACACGTTGGCCAACACGTCCAATGCGGCTGCTGAACACTTGCCTGATATTCGGAGAAAAAAAAAAAAAAAAAAGTATACACATGCATAGTGTGCAGACAAACAGACACACAAGCACGATACACACAAAGAGAAGACAAATAATCAATACACAGCTCGCTTGCAGGCTCAAAGTCAAGTGACGGGGGGGTTGACGAAAGAGGACAACTTCTAGACAGCATCGTTTACACCAGCACTGGACTCACGCAGGTTCCAATCAGAGATGGTGTCGTCGTCGTCCAGCTCGTCGTCGTCATCGTCTTCATCCTCGATCCCGTCCCCTTCGTGCTGCTGGGCAACCGTGCGGGAGCGGTGGAAGCGCGGTCGGATGTCTTGCTCGTTGTCTGGAATGGCTTCGTCCTCCTCGATGTCCCCCTGACGGTAAACGTACGAGATAAGCGGACTTTAAAACAACGTTATCCGAGAAGAAACTGAATTGTTTTGGTAAAATGCCAAACTGGTGTCTGCATCTTAGACGACTCAAACTGAACCGCGTGGCATCTTGAGTGGAGGAGTCAATTCATCACTCTACGTTCAAGTTCACAGATAAGGCTATATAAACTGACCTTGAGCAGGATAATGTCAATCTCGGAGTACTTCATCCCGTTGACGAGCACCGGAGTGAGCCTGCAGCAAAAGCCAGAGGAAAAATGATGAGAACACAGGGCAAGGGTAGGTCGGAGCTCAGGAGCGATCACTCACACCTGGTTCCCGCTGAGGGCACAGTTTAATGTGACAGTTTGGTGACAGATGTTACAACTGAGGTCAACAGCCTGTGGGGCTCTTAATCAGCCACCGTGAGGCCAGGAAAAATCATCTCGGCACAAGGTCTTCACCAACTTCCTGCCAAGGTTGCTATGAATCAACCGCTTTTTTAAATTAGCGCTAGAGTGTGTATGTGTTCTTACTGGGAGAGGTGACCACACAGCACTTCCTTACACACTGGCTGCTCCGCCAGTGTCAGCCAGAACTCGCAGGCCTCCAAGGCGACATTCTCGTCGTGGTCTTGAGTCCTCTGCAGCATGTACTGAGATGAAAAGCGAGGGAAATGTAAGCGCAGTCACGCTTTTCATTTACAATCCTGAACATTTCATTCCATAACAACCTGACTGGGGCACAAGTTCAACTGCAGGTCCACAGATAATCATCAAGAGATGATATTTAAAAAGGACAATATCCTTTTTCTTGTTCTTGCCAGAATATCCCATAAAAGGCTTTTTTTTGGCACCTGTGCATCCTCAGCGGACTCACTTTGACTTCCTGACTTCCTAAAACCATTGCTCATAAAATTGGTTGCTATTGTTTCATTGTTCAGAAATATTTAACCATTTCCTACACAGATCTAAATTTGCTGGGACCATGTTCAGTTATAATCCACTTCTGGCTCAAGAGAGGAATAAAACAGTTTATTCCTTCCTTTTCCTTTTGAACAACATTAGTCCTGCTTCAGGTTTCTCAGCCTGTAAGCTCCCAGAGACGCTCACCTCTATGATGTTATGCATGTGCGGCAGGAGACGATCCAGGCGAACCTCCAGCAGCATGACGAGGGCTCTGCAAACGTTCTTCCTCACTTCGGGCTCCTCGTCTGTCGCCAGCGCAAACAGGTTCTAAAGGCATAAAGAAAGGTACAACGTCTAAAATTAGTTACGACAGGGTGACACCTGTGACAAATATGAACAGGGTAGGTCATAAGTCAAAGGAGGAATATATTGCAGTATGCATAAAACAATAAAAATGTTGCACGGGTGTTTTATTAAATGTTTGGTTTGTGACTGCGCCGCATGTTTTGTCGTCATCTGAAGTCATCTGTTTAATGTCGACCCAAGCTGCCAGATAGGACTGTATCTGTTCTTCTACTTTGCACTTTAGCCTCTTGCCATTTTATAATGCATGCGTTTACATGCTGCTATGAAAGCAGAAAGAACTTAATGCGTCTTCTATTTAATGTTTCAAGCCAAGTTTACCATCCGACAGCGATTCCAGACTTTAGAAAAGCACATTTTGATATTTTAGGAATGCATTTTTCCTTCTTTTGTTTAATAAATTAGTTATAGTATTGTGATAGCAAATGTATATACTGTTTACCTTGTGTGTTATGTGCAATTCTTACTGTTTTACTTTTTACTACTGGCTGCAGGTACAAAAATACTTCACACTGTGCATATATCTTATCTTAAATGTATTCTTTTCATCATGTTATTTTTAGTTATCTCTACTTCCAAGCTCTAAAAATCAGTAGTACATACAACAAGTTGAAAAGTTAAGGGCTATGTTAAGCTAACAGTAAAAAAAAACCTACGTTTCCTTTTCTCATGGGTGTTTATAAATAGCGTTTTAAAAGCGGATTTCTCTAGAAGCCACAACATTAGCATGCATGAATCTGCTCAAGGGAGAGAAAACACCGTGCGGTCACAAGCAGAGGTAAACCACAACCTGTCAGTGCCCTCGCTACCATTTACAGAAGTGAGAGACCGTGATGCGACGCGGCGCCTGCACCAGTTAGCGCGGCCCCCCTCGCGCCGACCGGGGGGGACGATTTGCGTCGATCTGCACGTAGGCAATGCGTGTGTCAATGCGTTACGGTCGAGACTTGCCTCGATGAAAGGGTCGATGTGGAGCATGAGGGCCTGAGTCCTGCTGATGATGAACTGATTGACGCAGGCGATGGCATGAGACCTGCAACACAAAAACACCACTTAAGAGTCACAACAGCTTGTTTCCCCTCACATGCTGCACGCTATGAATGCAGCCTCTGTGCTTTCCTTTGACCAGCCTTTGCTAATTTAAGCTCAGAATATGAGCAACTCCTTTCTTCCGTCAACATGTTGTAATACGACAGATTGAGACTTAGCAGTTTAATTAATTTAATTTCACTTGTATAGCGTCAGTAACAACACAAATCGTCTCAAGGTGCTTTACAACACCAGGCCTGAATCCCCCCAGAGCAAGCACGAAGGAGGCGGTAGCACAAAGGAATTGCTTTGTTTGTCTTGTCTCTAGCAAAGACACTGGAAACATAAAAAGGCACTTTTGGACCGGTTATGAAGACTCCCTGGGGGTATGTACGCACTGGTGACCTCCCCCAAAGAACTACATACCTCACTGGCTTGTGTTCCTGTTCGCATTTGCACCAAAAGTAGAAAGTCTGAAGCAACACAATAGCTGGCTTGTGTTGGATATAGCAACATCACTTAATAAATATGGTCCAAAAGCACCTAATGATTGCCAAATATTCAATTTGGACTAAAGGCGTTCATGCCCCATTAATATTTAAGCACAATAAACAGGATTCATGGACATTTCAAAAGCAACACCATAGATTTTCTAAAGAACGTGACAATAACTTGATTAAATCCAGACCGAAATCTCCATCACAGTTCACAAAAATGACGAAGAAGATCTCAAATACCTAATCTTGGGACTGTTGTGCTTGAAAAACTGCAAGAACTTGGGGATCATGATGTTGAGGGGACGGTCCAGCATGTCACTGTCCAGGATCTCGGCGGAGTCCTCGCAGATCTTCTGCAGGGCTCCGAACGCTCCCTGAGAACAAAGGAAAGGGGCGAACGGAAAAACAGAAGCATTGAGTATTCCTCGGTGTGCCAATTATACAGCGGCGCTCGGGTTCAGAGACGCCGCAGAAAATAACACTCGCAATAATAATGTTTGGCATTTGTCTTTTTCTTTTTTTTCCCCCAGACAGACGCGCATGCAACCTCGAGACGGGGTTTGACTGCAGATTACAGCAAAATGCATCTTAACGTGGAATAGATTTTAAGATTTCGCTTTGCTATTTAGATTTGTGTTGGCATACTACAAATTGTTAATATATATCTCTAGGTTAGGGTCCGAACAGGATATGGAAGACCCAATTTTTGCACAGCGTTCAGCCTGCTCATCCGTGATCTTCAATAGGATTCATCCACTTCTGCTCTAATAACCTTCAACGTGTGTGTGTGTGTGTGTGTGCAAGAAGTCACACACACACACCGTTCCTGATATTAGCTGCTTGACAGGTGGTTAGTATGCATGCTCACGATTTGCTGCAGACTTCAGCATCTCTCCCTCAAAAAAAAAAAAAATAAATAAATAAATGCAGGCCGAGAAGCAGATACAAGAAACGGCGCGGCACAGCAAAGCGCCGACACCGACTGAAATGTGTTGCCATGGAAACCGCTCCCATGTCGGCATTCCTTTCAGATGACAGCAGATATACAGCCGTCTCAAAAGAAAAAAAAAAAAAAGGGGATGGGAAGAGAGAGAGCAAGCGAGCGAGGGGGGGAAAAAAGAAAAGCTGGTGGAGGTAGAGACGGCGTGAAGGTCGCAGACGGGAGGAGACGAAGGGCAATTATGGAGAATAATGCATTTCTCTCATTGGGATGCTGACTGGCAGGTTGCGAGAAGACGGGTTTTGGAGACGGCGCAGGGAATTTCAGGGTGGAGTGAGAAATCTGTAAGCATCTGTAAAATGGCTGAGTAGCGTATTATTTAAAATGTCAGATTTTAATCAACTAGCTAAAACTAAACAACAACAAAAAAAAAAAAAGCACAAGATGCTTTTTCATCCAGCACCAACTTAACCATCTTCAAGCTCAGACATTAAGGAGCTTTCCAGCCTCCAAGCTGCTTTTATTTTGGTCAATATTGGTGAAAGTTAATCTGCACGTCTTTAACTATTTCTCTAAAGGATAATTAATTTTGTTTTTTTTTTAAACATATATTTGTGTACTCATTTCTTGGGCATCAGTTGGACAGAACGGGATATGACATTTGATACTGATTAATCCATAGCTGGAAGTAAACGTCATCCTTAAATTAGCCAAATCATCAAAAGCTCCAGCCTTTCATATTGAGCTGAAAGAGATATTATTCGCTTCATTTTGTCAAAACAATGGATGAATTATGACAAACTTGGCCTCTAGGTAGAGTATATGCTGAACTCTTATTCCATTATGACTAGTAACTCATAAAAAAAACGTGACCAGCAAGACACGAGGTCGCTCCCACTGACATCAAACCGAGTTAGGCATTTGCATATCTGTGTGTCAACAGATAAGACCAGAGGACTGGGAGTGGCCCCCCGAGCATTCCAACGATGCTGAAGTGTCCAAAGTGAATCCTCCTTTTCAAGTCCTGCCACTGAAGGTCATTCAGCGCAAGAATGTAAGTCACGCCGATGACTGCAAGCCAGCGCAAAAAGGAAATATGCGTTTAGTCAACTGAAAAGCTCCCACAGACTGATGCCCTGGAAATTTGAGTCACGCGCTTGGGACAAATGAGCGCCGAGGTGACGAAGCATTACCGTACGCGATCGCTTGCCCTCTGCACTGCGTTACTGCAACCATCAGGAATCGAAATAGTAAAACTGCTCCCGGGAGAAACCTATATAAAGCCATCCGCCAACACTTGGCATCCAAAACACCTGCTTGTTTCTTTTTATAGAGTACGCAGAGAAGGGTACTGTTTAGCAGTACATGGGCTCTTCTAGGAAACATATTGAGGCGCAAACATGTTACCGAGGTGACAAATCGTTTTGCCTTTCTAAATTATATATACACATCAAGAAAGAAAAAGGAAGCAACCCAGCATCAGCAGACAATACGGCTCAGTGTGTGACCACAGAGTTCTCCTCCTGGCGAGGATGACTCACTAATGGAGTGATGACGATTATAGACCAGACGACTCTGAGGACATGTATAGTGATCAAATGGCTTAACGCTAACATGCATTCACACGTTTCTCATTGCTTAGATTGCAGAGCGCATACAGTTCAGAAACTGTACACTGGCCTTCGACAAACATACTCCCAAAATAGATATTAATGTCCTGGTGGATTATCGAGGCGGCTCAGTAACGGCGGTCAACGCAGAGCAGACGGCAGTCACGATGATTTATATGTGTCTGTGGAGTCCAACATGCATTAAACTAGGGATGCAACCAAAAATGTTTTGCCGAAAAAAGAAAAATGCGCTTTTGGGCCGAAAATTGCTGCGGGTGTTGCTTGCATCATCACAACGCCCTGTTTCGGCCGTGTAGTTTCAGCAATAGATTTTCGTCTGAAAATGGCCCGAAAGCGCATTTTCAGTTTTTCGGCCAAAAATTTTCAGACTTTTATTACTGTAAACAACATGTGCAAGCAACAACCACAGCAATATTCGGCTGAAAATTGCTGCTTGCATCATCACAACACCCTGTTTCAGCCGTGTTGTTTCAGCGATAACTGTTCCGGCTGAAAAGGGCCCCAAAGCGCATTTTTTTTCGTTTTTTCAGACAAAAATTTTCTGACTTTTATCGCCGAAACAACCCGTGCAAGCAACAACCGCAGCAATTTTCATCTGAAATTGCTGCGGTTGTTGCTTGCATCATCACAACGCCCTGTTTCGGCCGTGTTGTTTCAGCAATAAATTTGTCCGAAATTTGCTGCAGTTGTTGCAGTGATAAAAGTCTCAAAATTTTTGGCCGAACAACCGAAAATGCGCCTTTGGGCCCCTTTCGGACAAAATTTTTCACTTTTATCGCCGAAACAACACGTGCAAGCAACAACCGCAGCAATATTCGGCCGAAAATGTTTGGTGCATCCCTACATTAAACCTTTGATTTCAGCCTGTATCTCCCCCACCCACAAAATTTCAATAGCGGGATCGTGGTCTGTTTGGAGGTCATTATGTCCAGGCCAATCAAATCGTTTGGGCAGGCTTCATTGCAGTGATGGAAAGGAGAGTAACAGCGACCCGGTGATATTATCCAGGTCTCCCTCTGCACAAGTTGAAACACGTTCCATAATGAAATCCAATGATGTAATACTAAGAGACCTCGTTAGTTTGTATTGGTTTTGGCCGTATTAAGTGCAAGAAAGAATGCAGATTGTTACGCAACGTAGCACCTGTTCACGCTTACTACAACACTTCGGCTGCAGATCAGTTCAACCCACAGCAATAATGACATTTTTCTGTCTCTTTTTAAGCCTAATAGTATAAATCTGTATCATTAAGCAAGCAATATCTCTCGAATTACAGCATAAACATTACTGGGATAATTGTCTGCCCTCTTACACAGCCACAGCGCTTGACCTACTATTATAAGAATTAAAAGAACTTTACCAGTGTCCAATGTCAAAGATGCTCCACATAAACATCCTGCACACTATTTACACATTTTATAATAGCCTTACAATTTTAAAGCATTTAAAAATAAATCTTATGTACCTTCAGCTACAGAATTAATATTCCTCATCTACCAGCCAAACTTAACCATCTTCAACCTCCCACATTAAGAAGCTTTCCAAGGCTCCAAGCTGCTTTTCAAAAACACACCGAGTCTTATGAGGGGTTGCTACATTTGGTCGGCCGAGTTAAGCCTCACACACACACACGCACACACAACTATAAGATCCTCTGCAGTAAATAGCTGACCTAAATCTCAGCTTCTGAATGAGCTTTGTAAGAGAGGCTGGTAGTGGTCCTACGAGGAGATTCGCTTTTTTTTTTTTCCTGCTCCTCCTCCTCCTCCTCTCCACGGTCACACCTCTTCCTTAGGTTTCATGCAGCCCGCTGAAATCCAAATGGACATTCCTGCTGCGAGCGCTGATGAGTAATCCTGACAGGATACATTTCATTTGCCCTTTCATACAGCTGAGCGGTTCGACGAGCTCGTTTGTGCGCGATCTCCAGTGTCATGCATCTACCTTCCCGATAGCGGCGCAGCTGACGGCATATTAACGTTCACAGGGGGTTTTTAGCATGAGTATGGGTGCAGACAACACCCACACAGTACTATAATGTAATTTCAGTGGTCCTCATTTCAATATAAAAGAGGTAAAAGGGCTGATATCATCAAGAACTGATGATCAATCAAGAGGAGATTTTTTCCAAAGGGGAGGAAAAACAAGAAACTTGCAGCGCTTTTGCTGATGTGCACATTATAAAAGCTATTCTGGGTTATGATGCGCGACATGTCAGAAAATGGGGTCATATGGTTTTCTGGCAAAAAAAAAAAGAAGAAAAAAAAGGGATAGAACGAGAAGAAACGATTTTGTGTTGAATTATCCGTAATCTGTGGCTGCTGCTCCAGCTGTGAGCTCATCCAGCCAGCAGGATGCGATCCAGATGCTGCTTTATAGCTGACCCAGCTCTTCCCTTTTCCTAAATAAATAAATAAATTAAAAACAGACACACACGCCGCCGTGCTCAGACGGGGGAAAACGCGCTCGCCTATAGCGTACGGCCGCGAATGCGCGAGCGTTTTAATCTCTGCCGTTCCCTTTTCTTGCTCAAACGGCAATAGGCTGTCACAAAAAAACACATTTTGTCAAACATCTGATGAGCCGAGTGTGCACAATAAATCAAGAGGGGGGGGATTTGGAAGGGCCAACTAAAACAGAGTCCCTGCCAAATCACAGCAATATAAAATTTAGCACCATGTCCAAATAAAGCAAAGTGGAATTCTTCAAATCTACTGCCACATGTTATGTTTAAATCTGGTCATTTAAGGCAGTCAGGGACCATATATATTGTTTTTTTTAAGAAATTAATGGGGGTTAATCTTTACTTTATTGAAAATCATTCAGATTCAGTGTTTTGCCCTCGTTTCAGATTAATCAAGTTGGCCTTGGCTGGTTTATTCAAATGTTTCAGTACTAACATTTGGGATTAGTGCAAACCATTTTACTTGTTTCGAATCCAGGCAACATTTTCTGTCATTACCAGGATTGTGTAATGTCTAAAGTATGCAAGAGAACCCAAACACTGCGCGAGCTCCAACATCTGAATTGTTTATCCTCACCTCACATGTGTTGTAGTCCTCAGAGTCCAGCAGCAGGCAGAGTTTAGGCAGGAGCTCGGGCCAGTTTTGCAGCTCTCCCTTGGAGGCGATTGTAGTGATGAGGATGCCTGTTCGAAGCAGACGAGCAGAACTCAATAAAATGCTTAAAAATAAAAATCAAACAGTTATTTACTTCAGCAAATAAACAGCTTTAAGTTGTCTTTAATGACCGTGCAGCTACCAGTCTGACAGCTATCCCCATCTTCTTCCATCTCCCTTCTAACACATTATGTAATCAATATGCATCGTTAACAAGTCATTTTCATGAAACATTCAAGACGCATCCTGAAAACCGTGCGGCTTAATAGCACAACAATAAGATATAAAAAGGCTAGGAAACTCAATATGCGCGGCCATCGCATCTATAACGAGTGATAATTTCCCGCGGCGTCTTAAAAACGCGAGACCTCACGTTCAGGGGACTTACCCACAGTGGCTCGAATGAGGGGGGAAGAGTCTCCGATGTTTTGGAGGCACTCGCTCTTGATGAAATCAGACACGCCGTTGGGGAAGTTCTGATAGTGAGCCTTCACATTGTTCTTCAGAATCAGGCCACTCAGGGACCGAGTTGGTTCGTCTTGGGATAGAAAAAGGGGAACGAAACGCATGATGACGTGCTCGCTGTGAGGCGGATACATTCGTGGAATTCAAGGTGACGGCTGCTCTGTTCTGAAGGATGATGACTAAGTCGCTCAATTATCTTTACTGCCGTTGCATTCCTCTTAATTCAACGGAGCACCACACACAAGCAGCATCACATCAAGACAATCTGGGGATGTGTCAAACGAGATACGAAAACTATACACAAAAATAATATTACACATAATATCAATGTATTGCTCTGCAGATATAAAGAATTATTTGTGGCTTGTTGCATAGAGCAGTGGTGCAGCAGCAGCAGCAGCAGCAGCATCCTCCTCAAAAGTCTTAACACCGCTTAACATTTGGGTCATCTACTGCGCAGACAGTCATGCCAAAAGTTGAGCGGTGCCAGGAATTAGGTTTAAAATTAGAGTGACCCATATTCTGACTGCCACATCAACTGTGGTAAAGATGCCACCGGGTCACCCGAGTCACGGCCAGACAGACCTGTCACTGAGCAGTTACATAAAAAAAGAAAAAAGAAATAAAGGCGACAGGTCGGACGTTTAATACTGTCCAGGACTGTTGGATGACGGCGGGACACAACACAGACACGGAGAAGGCTACACACGGGAAACAGGCGAGGCGGCTTACCTTCGGATTTTAACTTTGTCAGGACGAATATCAAATAGTTGTTGAAGTCTGGGTACTGGTTGAGCTGCTCGAGTCTCTGGGGGAAAATGGTTGAGGAGCACAACTGTACAGCAGCAGCAGCATGTTAAAAAGACGGCTTTTCTGTAATAAGGGAGTAATGCGAAAAACCATCTGAGGAACGGTGGGAAAGAATAGTGTTCATGTGCCCACGCGGCGGTGTAATTTAACCGTAATGATGCGAGCGTGCGAGGGGAGTCGGTCGTAAACGTGTCAGTCTGCCTGACCGAATAGCTGTACGTACCGAGCCAGATGGCGGTGCTGTACATATGAAGTGTTACATAAGCACATCATTTAGGATCAGCGTGCAGTTAGAGGGGAAAAAAATAAAAATAAAACAAGTGCCGGCAGCGTGGAGCAGCGGATGACAAACGTAAGCGGTGGCGAAATTCTGCAGTACATTAACGTCTGACAATAACAATGCATGAAGGCATATGTCAGGCTAATAAAGCACTTGAATGACACTCAGCTACAAACAGTAAACCACCCATCTTTCAAGCCTGCTTGTATACGTCTGCTACTGCAAGCCACGTGCCATTTAATGCAGCCGGGGGTCATCAGAGTGTTTGATTTTTGGTTTTAATGGTTTTAATTTTGAAAACTAAGATATACATAGCAGCACATATAGAATAGATTTAAATTCAGGCTTTAATTAATATCCTTTTTGGCTCTTTCGGGAAAGAATTCCACATAAGAAACGCTGTCGTCCTTATTAAAATGTAATCTCATTATTAAACATAATGCCATATTTTCTTAGTGTAAATTTTAATGCAGCACCATTGCAGTTCTTGGTAGATTGCTACTTATATATTTATGGTATAAAATTACATCTACAAGACACTAATCGATGCATGGTGGCACCTTTCTGTCTGGATTTCAGTTCAGCTGTGTTTGTTTTGGAAACATCAGTTAAATGAATGTCACGTTTTGCTAAGTTAATTCAATTAATTACCAAAAAAAATTAAATAAAGATATGATTTGAAGGAACTGTACGGGAATCAGCTGTCTCTAAAATTCAAAGTAGGTTGACCTGTTTGTCTTTGCTGGAGCACAAGGCAAAGTAAAGGTGCATAGGGCGGCGGTTAATTGCTGGATCAAGCCCTTCGTGAGGCGTGTGCTTAAAAGCTAGCTAGCCGTTATATTAGCCTTGCGTTAAAAAATACGATTTCTGCTGATGTAAACGATCAAAATCAAGTAATTCCCCCGAACCGTGGCCTGATTTGATGTTAGCATGCTGAGCTTATTGGAGACAAAAAGCACCAACCGATCAGCAGCAGCAGCAGCAGCAGCGTGAGCGTTACCTACTTGTAACGGTAACCACCCCAGTTAGCATTAGCTGCCGCTAGCCTGTTGAGTCTGCTCTCTGACTGTTGGGCACTCACAAACGTTAACAAGACATTTTAGGGCCCGTGTCCGATTTTTAGAAAAGGATACTTGCTGGACGGATCTCTGCGTGGACGTATCTGGCGACTGAGACTCTTTGAGGAGCTGTAAAATTTGCTGAAGTCCTTGCTCGTCTGGCTTCCACTCACACTCCATCTTGCTGCTGCGGATAAAGAAATAACATAAGCCCACGTTTTGTCTTCAAACGGCTCGCTCGTGCGCTTCTCCCAAAGAGGCAATGGCGTTTTTTTAGACGCCGAAAATATATATATATATATTTTTTTTTTACCTGTTCTAGCTCGACCGACGTACTCGCGTGTGGTTGACTTTCTGTGGAAATGTGACCGTCTGTCTGGGTTTTCAGACATGGGCCTCTTACAGCAGGAACATCCGTTTTCGCAACAAGCTGGAAAGGCTTCGGGCCATACAGTCTCGCGACGCATTTAACTGGATGCCTCGTCATCTGACGCACGAGCCGAGAGGTCCTAGTGCGCAACGGCTCCTCACCAAACATATTCACTTAAACCACCAAGATATCTGTATTTATTGTTTTTTTATTATTTGAAACCTACACCTCTAAATGTTTTTGTCATTATTTAAGATAAAGCGTGGCCTTCGGAGAAATGAGGAAAACTCAAATTAATCAAACGTTAAAAATATCTAAAAAAACAATATTTCCGGCGATACGTGAAGGCAGCAGGGCTCGCCGTATATAAAACAGGCCCGCAGGCCTTGGTGACGTCAATGTTGCCTTCAATGCTCTTGGTTTAAAATTTGTGAAAACAGCACCATCTTGAGGCTTTGTTTTAATCAAACGTATTTAAGGCACATTACATAATTTAGACAATACAAAACATATAAAACGACTGCATGTAATTTATCATTTTCAATTTTCTCCCCAGTTATAGTATGACAATGTCAAGATGTACTTTTGTTAACACATTGTAATAAATAAAGTTCAATAAATTATCTTATTATCCATTTTGATGTGACAATCCCAGCAACATAGTATTTACTACTAGTATTAAAAATTTGTAAGTAGCAAGGAAAACCATGCCTATATAAGAATAATAATATGAATATAAGAATAAGAAGTTTTATTGTCATTGTCCAGTGAAAAACAACGAAACACAGTTTGGCAGCTCTTTGGTTCAGGAGCAATAAAAATAGAAACTATAGCAGCATCAAGATAAAAAAAAAACTGTACCAGCTATACACAATAAAATGCAATATATATACAGTAAAATAAAAATGTATTTTAGGAGATAGAAAATATAGGAGACAGCAAGAAAAGGGAACAACGCTATGAGGGCTTCTTGTTTTGGTCTGTAATTCAGTGCGTGAATAACACATATGTATTGGAAATGCTGCAAAAATTATGCCAAAATAAAGAAATTATGAGAAAAATACAACAAAAGAGGAAGAACCATAGTCTGTACAAACGCATTTAAAATACAGTCTGCGGGTGCAACCAAAGCAATTAGCATTGGCTGCCACAAGCTGTGACCACTTTATTCCACTAGGTGGCAGCATAGGGCAGAACGGCCTGTGCGCTGCTTTGAACGTCAGACGAAGAAGTCAGCATTACATTCAGTACGCTGCTGCCTCACAGCGTACAGAGCAGCAGATAGTTGACGAGTGTGTACATAATAAATCACTTTCCTTTATCACTAGCTCGAATTTCTCTCTGCCACACTACTAATTATTTCGGATATTTCCCGAGAAAGCCCGAGAAGAACCCAGGACGTGCGAGACTATTTTTTTAAGAATCCTTTTGGTCATCTTGCTTCCACTTTGCTTGTTAGCCATTTGCCAAGAGAGAGGGTATTTCTTCGGCCGGAGGAAACATGAGCTTCCTTTTGTAAGTAATGATTATGAGATGAATGTCTATTTTGTTTTGCCACATTTAAACGCTGTATTTGAAAAAAAACAAAAAAAAAAAAAACGTCAGAGGTGCTACACCACCAAGAAGCTAGCTAGCGATAGCCTAGCATGGGCTTGGGCTACTTCCTGGGCTCGCCTTTGAGTGCTTGATGTTTCCCTCTGTTTTCTTGTACATTTTTGTTTAAAATTGACATCAGCAGTGATTTTTACATTGATTAAAACTCTGGAGTAACCGCTGCTGTATACGTTAATGCAGCTTTTATCTGCGTAGCCAAACAGTCAGAGATGGTTTCACAACGAGGGCCGGATATTTGCTGGTGAGAATACTATAAATGCCACGGGCTAATCCTTTTGCCGATCTGACAAAAAAGACACCGATCAATCTCTGATCTGTTAAGGTCTGCTGGCGGTATTTAGGTGTCTGCACGCACATTAAATGCTTCCTCTTGTGGGGATGTTAGTCACTGGAAGGAGTGTTACAAATCTACCGGACAAGCCAACAAACAAACGCCCTTTAAGTCACCAGTTTTCAACTAGTAGTTAACTGACTCAGATTAGTTTTTTTTGGTATTCCCCTTCCTCACATAATTGTCACCATAAAGCCCCTCTGTTTAATATCAGAGCCTCTTTCCATCATATGGTAATAACCAAAGGTACAGCTGATCTTTAAAGGTTTGAAGTAGAAGTTGTAAAAGTAAAGGCCGGTTACTTTAATAATAGCACTTTCTGTCTAATTGACGCATTATACAAACGATATAGGACATTTTGATAAAACAGGCGCTCTAATTAAATGGAAATCTTGTTTTGCGTCCAGCCCACCATGCTGTGAAATTCTTGTTTAATGGGGCAGCGAGGTGAATTGAATACGGTGGGTCTCCAAAATGGCCTCATTATACACAGAGAGGCACACTGTTCTGGTCCGCGCTCCGATTCTACTAAACCCCAGGCGACTATAGCCAAAACAATGAAAACAAATCTTGTATTTGTGTTGTCTTGGGGTTATATGAGCGCACAATTGCTCATCCACACCTGTCTGCCTCCTCATTCATCACACCTTTTGTCTTCCTGTTTTCAAACGTGACTCACAGTGGAAACCGTTCGTCCAAAACGTTCAAGCCCAAGAAGAATATCCCCGAGGGTTCTCATCAGTACGAGCTGTTGAAACACGCCGAGGCCACGCTGGGAAGTGGGAACCTGCGCATGGCAGTCATGTTGCCCGAGGGCGAAGACTTAAACGAGTGGGTCGCAGTCAACAGTAAGCGCTACGTTTATCTTTTTTTTTTTTTTCCTCCCCTCACTTGTTACAACCCTTTTTTCTTTTTGGTTCAGGGTCCCTGGAAGAACTACTTTATCCCCGACGCCTTTACATTCCTATCAATCTCCTCTTTACATCTGTGTGCTTCTCATTAGTCCCGAAATCTCAATTAGCCCACATCATGAATCATTTGAGAGCGAGCTATCACCGTGTAAGATCTTGGCATTCACTCTAAAGGCCATGTGCATTCATGCCAGACAAACCACTGTGAATGTTAAATAGACTTTATTGTCCGTACTGTGAGAGCCCTGTTTGCTTTCCTCTAAATTGAGACAAATGGTCGGTCAGCAGGAGCTTGATTTCCCTCTGCCTTTAGGGTTTAAGTTGTTCAGCGGCCCAGCACGTTAACAAACCATTATTTGTCCTCTGTTTTTACGCACCTCTAGCAGGGAGGTTTTTTCTACTTTGTGAGCGGTGCCTCGGCGCTGCCGCTGCTGTGGCACAATAATTGTACTCTCCAGGTTTGTGGAAGGTTAGCAGGAGCTTTGGTCATAATTGCACAAGCTGTTTTAACTTGCACAATAAAGGGAAGTCGGAATAAAAGTGCTGCGAGCAGTAACTTCTCCTACCACGCAATAGAAATGACTTTTCACATGATCTCTGTTCACGAGAAGCACTTCACTTTATTATTTTAGTTTGTTTATGCTCAAGATAGATAGTGAATATAGAGGAGAAACAACCAGAATTAAGCAGGGGAAGTAGGGTGACCTGAGAGTCTTTGTTGAAGCCTGGGACACTGCCACCGTGATGGCAAACTTAACATACGGAGCAGCTGAGTAACGATTTATCTGATGTACTTGCTGTATGTTTTTTCTTTCCATTTTCCCAGCCAGATGTAGTGTGTCACTTTATGAATCATCTGACGTTTTGCTCTGTTAATTGTTATAATGTTAGTTTAAGAACATTTGCTGGGTGTTGTTTTAAAATACACATTGGTCCATGTTTTGGAAAGTACCTTGACTTCTCCTTTTTCTCAGTGTGTTAATCAGCAGATGCCATCTCATTTCAGGCTGCAACAACAGAAACAATAGTGCGGGCTGTCGCTTGTTGATGGTTAATAACTTGTCGTCACCATGTGAATGTTTAGAATCAATAACTATTAGATGGCGCCTCGGTTATGAATACAAACATTTTTGGACAAGTCTTTTAAAAGAGATCTATGTCCCTTTGCAAAGAGAAGCTCACGCAACACATATGCCGATCAGCTGTTCAATATGTATTTTTTCAGCATGAGTAGCAAATGGAGCACCAACTCGAATGCTGCCAGCTCTTAAAATGGATCTCTCCAACTGAGGGAAAGGCAAAGTTGGCGGTGTGCCTCTGGGAATGCGTGGTAAAACAGCGTGTGCCAGATAGCTTGCTGGAGTGTACACTGGTATCAAGTTTGGATTAGGCAGTGAAGTGGCTGTGTGTGGTGGTGGTGGTGGTGGTGGAGGGAGTAGATGCCAACTATTTTTTGCTGGCACACTTTATTTGTCTTGTATGTACTTGAATTAATATGATTCTGCTTCTTGTTTTTTTTCCAGCCGTGGACTTCTTCAACCAGATCAACATGCTGTATGGCACCATCACAGACTTTTGCACGGAGGAAAGTTGCCCGGTCATGTCTGCCGGTCCTAAGTAAGCAGAACGTAGAAGGAGCAATAAAACTACTCCTTTCTTTATTCTTTGTGATTTGACAAGGTTGAACAGGATTTATGGATTGGCTTGGAGTCAGGTTTGCAAAAGGCAGCACACTTGTTGTTATCACAGTCTGCAGTCCGTCTTATAGTCGGTTTATGACACAGAAGCTGCAGCCAGCGTCAGCGCAGACCCTAGCGCCGCCGTAGCTGACGCGCACCTCCCCAGAAATGTAACTCCGCGCCGGTCTTCAGTATTTTCAGCTGCTTCTCCATCTCTGCAATTTTCAAATTGATTGTTTTGGATCGATGAAGATGGGACGCGTCGAGAAAAGGTTAACTGAGGAGGTTCGGAGATACAAACATTTGCACGAGTCGTCTTCGGCGAAACGTGAAGCAGGAAGTAGAAACAAAAATGAACCCGACTGGCAAAAAAGACAAAGCGTCGACTAGCGTTTGGGTGGCGCTGTTACAGAGCGAGCCAGACTGACGAGCGCACAAGTAGAAATGGATCGCACCAGCGTAGGTTACGGCCTCTATGTCCTGCAGCCTTTAAATTACTATTATACTGGATTTAGAGACAAATAGTAGCAGCCTGTGCCGTTCATCTACAGCAGGGATGTCGAACTCATTTTAGTTCGGGGGCCACATACAGCCCAGTTTGATCTAAAGCGGGCCGGTCCTGTAAGATAATAGCATAACAACCTATGAGTCCATTTGTTTTAATGCAAAGAAGGTCAAGTAAATTAGGAGAATGTTTACATTTCATGAACTACCCTTCAAAAAAAATTCAATTTTGCGCGAAAAAATAAGTGCAAATTGAGCACACTGTGGTCTGCTGTTTAGTCCTGGGTCTCCGTGTTGTGTTCTGTCCACTTCTCTTACTAAAACAGTTATTTTCATTAAAAAAAATTGCAGTCTTCTATGTAACTTTGCAAATTCATGCTGTGGGCCATTTTAGACCTTCTGGCGGGCCGCTTTTGGCCCACGGGCCGCATGTTTGACACCTGTGATCTACAGGAATACCAAACATGTATGGAAGCTGTTGAGATGTGGCATTTAATGGGCAAATGAATGTAGGATAGCATTAACGTCGTATGGGAAACACTGCTCTATATCTATATAAGAGTGATTTTTAGCTGATTGTCATAGTGACATCTGACTCCCACTATGCTTTCATCTGCAACCAGACAGGAACGCCTGTATTTGTCAGTCAACCACAGCATGGCTGTGCAGGCTGTCATGTGGAGAAAAGAATTGCAGTCTCTCTTGCCGGAAGCTCGGCTATTTAGAAGTCGGCGCGTTTGATGTCCCGCTTCATAACCTGGGACGCAGATCTCGCTGCCTGGCCTCCTGCTGCCAAGCTCGGAAGATTTCCAGCGGACGTTTCACGTGCCGCTTTTAACAGAGCCGTCGACCATTCTTATTCTCATCTGTATTTCCTGCAGGTACGAGTACCACTGGGCCGATGGAACCAACATCAAGAAGCCCATCAAGTGCTCCGCTCCCAAGTATATCGATTACCTCATGACTTGGGTCCAGGACCAGCTCGACGACGAGACGCTTTTTCCTTCAAAGATCGGTAGGATTTAGTCTCTGTTCGTCTACTAGTGCTCACCTCTAAAGAAAAAAAGAATGCACTTGCTCAGTGAGATTACACTATCGGGATTATCGCCGCTTTCAGCTGCCGCACAGGATGAGTCGCACAGTGTATAACTCGGCGGCGATTTGACCTGTCTTGCTGGTTTGTCATGTGCCAGAGGTTTTATTTTTAACTTGTAGTTTTGCTTGAAACTCTGGACAAGTGGTTTTTTCCTTGGAGGCTGTAACGACATGGAAGAAGTTTTAATGAATGAATTATTGGTAAATGCCTTTGGCGAGATCATATGACAGTATTGCTTATGTTCCAGAAGATAATAACAGTCCATTGTTTTCCAGATCTCTCTCTTAAATCAAAAAAAATAACGCTTGAAGCTCTAGCTGCGGTTACCGTTGTGTGGGATCATTGACTAGAGGGAGAACTGACATACATACCGACGCAGTCTCAGCCGCACAACTAGCTGAGGCTTGTGCTGTCTGAGGTGCAGCCCTCATTTATTTGGTACATGTCAGTGGAAGGACTAAATGTGCTGCCCCGGAGTGACAGAATCGACCTTCGAAATCAAGTATTTGCAAGCAAAGCAACAAAAATACCTGTTGCACGTGATTAAACTTTTTACCCCGTCAGGAGCATCTTACGTATAAATATTTAATGCTCCGAGTTTAAGGTGTGAAAACGGACTGCTTAAACATTTAGATGGCCACACACACACATCTCCCTGTCCTGGGACTCCCTGTCCTGTCGGTCGCTGCCTTCTTTTTAAATAATAAACACCGAGTTGTCCTGCCGGTGCCTCCCTCTACTCCCTTTGAGCTCCGGCCAAGCGCCCTCTACCTCGGCTATGTGCTTCACAGCTGTTCGGTGAATCAAGGCTTGGAGAGCGGAGCGTTCCTTCCTGCGCGTGAATTCTTTGTTGGCGTGAGGTGGTTCTGTGTTGCTGTCATGATTGTTTGCACTTCCCTTTGAATCGTGCCGTGGCCTGCCTGTTGGAGACATTTGCAGCCCAGGAGAACACGCAGAGCGCAGTGCAGCTGCAGCTTCACTCTGAAAAGAAAATAATGTTCAATGATACAGGGAAGTTTATTTTATTTTATTATGGTGTTAAAGCAGTAAACAGCATAATTGAGGTCACGATTACAGTCACACTTGCTTCAACGGTCTTGGACGGCCACTTGTGATTGGATCACAGTTCTGCACGCTCGTCTGCAAATACTGGGGCGCAGTAAAAGATGGTACAAAGAGCTGCTGTCTCGAAACAATCGGTGGTTTTTGCATGTGCACGGTGATATGATATGAAACGGGAACCATATTGAGCTGTAAAGTCTCTCTCAGCCACTGGAAGCACATGCTAATTATTCTTATTACCCAGGATGCAAGAGAAGGCAGAGAAAACCCTATCCCCTGACCTTTTTATTCTGTGTCTTTGCTCGTATTCTTGATTTGATCTCATTAATCTAATCAACTATTCACTCCGTCTCGTCCCCAAGGCGTCCCCTTCAAGCGTAACTTTATGTCGGTGGCCAAGACCATCCTGAAGCGCCTGTTCAGGGTCTACGCCCACATCTACCACCAGCACTTTGACTCCGTCATGCAGCTGCAAGAGGAGGCCCACCTCAACACGTCGTTCAAACACTTCATCTTTTTTGTTCAGGTAAAGCAGCCACCTCTTGACATTTGACTTAATTATTAACTGTAAAAAAAAAAAAACATATAATCTGACTATTTTTCCTTTCTCTATGTCTCTTTTTCTTCCTCAGGAGTTCAACCTCATTGACAGGAAAGAGCTCGTCCCACTACAGGAGCTGATCGAAAAACTGACAACCAAGGATAGATAAACAGCGATGTAACCCTTATTTTATTGTTCTTCTAGTTTTTGCACAGATACCCACCCCACCCTGGCTGTATGTATGCAGTATATACTATATTTCCATTTGGGGAAATGTTTTTAATAAGGCCAGGAAGAAGGAAGGGTCTTGATAGGTTTAAGGCACCAGGACTAATGCAATCAGGGATTACACACTTAATTGAACAAACCACAGATTAACGTTAGAGGAAATGGTTTTTAGCTGTATGGAAGGAGAGAGAGAGAGAGAGAAAGAAGAAAAAATGCCCGGCATTCAGTCACGGCTTACATTTAGGGATATTAGTTTTCTATTAGATATTTTTCACTCATGGCAACACATTCATGTCTATTTCCAGCTCACTCACAGCGGGCGGGGGGAGAATAGTGTGTGATAAAGAGTTGCTCTATCGTAGAGGGTCGGTTGCAAGAATATAAGACAGCATTTAAGCCAGGTAGTTATTTTATTAATTAATCCACGCTTGGAAGGATTTGGGTCTTGGTTTGCTAATGTTCACATATCTAATAGTGGATATCTGTCAATACAAAGGAATCCTAAGTGCCTAGCACGGCTCGTAATTGCCCTATATCAGCAGCGAGGACTGTAAGAAGATAAAAGGCCATATAACACGTAATTGACGCTCAACACTAAAATTTTCTTCTTTTCTTTACTTGTACGTGCTTCTAAATCCCTTACTCTCTCCTCTTTGTACTGTACCTTGGTTAAAATAGGATTTTCTCTTAATGTCATATCGACTTTATTTAGCTAGAAATAAAAAAATGAATGTGTTGAAGGACATAGAAGAAGTGAGGCTAGAGTATCGTCATGTCGTAGCAGGGACTTAAAATTAAACCTTTAGCTTTTTTCTAGTTCTCTAATGTTTTTCTTTTTTTTTGTCCTGAAACAACTTTAAATAGTAGAAATGTCCACAAGGGATCTAAAACCTTAAATTGTACATAAATATCCGCGAATAGACGTAGAACACGAAGCTTGAACTCCACCGCTTCGAACCGGGTGACGCTACATCCCTTGTTACCCATCCCGCTAGCCGTGAAGCACTTTGAAACAATTTTCCTGACCTCTCTTGCCTGAATGTTTTATTCCGCACGGGCCGCCGCGCTTTTTTGCGAGAAGCCGGCGCCGCGCGACCAATCCTCCCTCGCGGGGCCCGGGGTGTCGCACCGTCGAATCGATTCGATCCGATACCGTTCGATTATCGGATCTTTCGCATCGAGATCGGTTTTTAAACCCCAGCCCTGCTCCCGTCATATTTCCCTCCCCCTCTCCAAATGAATGTTGAATGGCTTAACCTCCTTTGAGATCAGCTGTAAGGCACAAGTGAGATTTCTTATGCTTTTATACGGTCGGAGTTGTGCGTCGCTTCAAACGCCAGGTGCATGTGTGCCCCTCCCCCTAATCTCAAAGTGTAGTGTTACTATGCAATAACTGACACGACACTAATTACCACTCCTACTTTATATATCCAACGTGAACCTTCCTTTATAGTGCTCAAATTCGGGTGTAAAAGAAAAATAAACGTTTTATATCTGAAATTTGTCCGAGAGGCGTAACACTTTGTGTAAATACTGAGCCTTGAAAGTAAATCTCGCAGCGAGCGTGGAGCGGTGGCTTTTTGGTTTAACGAACGCATCGAGTCTTTTTAGAGGCTGCTCCCCCTCCCTTGTTTTGGATATTAAAGCGTTTGAATCGGTCGTTATTTTATTATTTTTTTCTCCCCCCCCCCCCCCCCCCCCTCCCCCTTAGCTAACTGTTATGAATGTTACTGCTCACCAGGTGTCTGCAAATGTAATAGAAAGTCTGGTCGCCCTGAAAGCGTCTCATCCTCATGAAATGCCCGTAACTCAGCCTTTTGCCTACAGTTTTCTTTCCTCCTCGACTGTAAGAATTGATGAAACATTTGTAAATAATGGCTCGGTAGGGGGTTTTCAATGCTACTGAATTGATTTATGCTGTCTACAAGACGAATAAAGGTGGTCTTGACTCTTTGAATGAGTTGTCTGGTCATTGTGAGCTCAGAGCTGCCTGGTACATTAATTTATTTGAGAAACTTCCCTCAAATGTTCTTTTATATTGCATAGGGAAGTAATGGCTGCCTTTACTTTTCAGAGGTATTTGCATTTGACTTTAAGATTCTACACCGATCAGCCACAACATTAAAACCACTGACAGGAGAAGTAAATAACATTATGACCATCTTGTGACAATTCAATGTTCTGCTGAGAAACTTTTGGACCTGACATTCATTCATGTGGATGTTACTTAGACATGTAGCACCCACCTAGACCAGACAAGGTGTTGACCTGGCCTCCAAATTCACTAGATCCCAAACTGATCAAGTATCTGTGGGATGATCCACAGAGGCCCCTCTCCTAAAAGGCCCCCACTAACGACATTCTGTTGCCCGACACCACAGGACACCCTCAGAAGGCCCATGTCCATTCTCTGATGAGGCACTTGGAGGCACAAGGGAGACCTACACAATATTAGGAAGGTGGTCATAATTTTATACCTGAGTGGCGTACTTGCAAACTATATATATTTCTTTTTTTTAATGAAGCGAATGTCGTTTACACACACCCCACCCCTGCAGAGTGCTGTTGCTGTCCATGTCCATGCATCCGTGACCACGGTGCACCCCATCTCCTGATGGCTGCTTCCAGCACGACAACGCACCGTGTCACAAAGCTAAAATAACCTCAAACTTTTTTATTTTGCACAGTTGGTCCATTATCTCAAATAAAAGAGGTACTTGCACTTAAATATTTCCACTCTTTGCTAGTGTACTCGTCGACATTTAGAAGGAAATTTACCCTTTAACAAGCATTTAAGGGAACTTCAAATAAAAATAAATAAATGAAAACACAATGTAATCGACTGAAATATATTGCTTTGTTGGATACTGCTGAGAAGAATGCAAATAAAGTTAAATTTAAGTTGTGTTTACATGTTCATGGACTTATAACAGTGCAACAACGGCTGTGCTTTCAACATTACTATATCTGTAAATAAACCTTTTACGCAAGACTTATAAGCGTTAATTTCCTCAATGTGTGCATGCGTGGGTGCGTGGTTTGTTTAGATGGGCGGATGAACGGATGGAGACGCGTGAGAACCGGCATCTGCTTCCTGGGCGGAGACAGCTGTTCCGCTTCCTGACGCGCGCGTTACCGCCAAACTTCAAACCTCATCCTCTCTCCGCCGGCAGCAGCTGCAGGCTGCAGCAGAGCGCGCTCTGATTAATTCCCTATTAGGAACACGTTTTATTATTTATTAGCTAAAGATGCCTATCACTCCGAAGAGACCCTGCCCGCACCCGATGGACGACTCCATGAACGACTCCATGAACGACTCCATGGAGAAGAGGATAAAGCGCGTTTCGATCGAGGGCAACATCGGTGAGATAATATATCACACAAGTAGTCACTTTAGAAGCTTTATCCTCAGGTGCGTGTGTGCCACCTGTGTCCGTTTGAGGCGCGTGTGTTTGTCAGACGGCTTCACTCGGGGCTCTAATCCTAATCGATCCGTTTTTGCTGCCAATTTCCACCCTGCTGACTCATGTAAACAAAAGGAAAATCGATGCATTTGGTAAGAAACATGCACATCGTGTAAACACATAACCTGCCACGACATCGGGACGTGACGGGAATGTGTTCTCCTTTTTCTTTTGTGCGCTCAGCTGCGGGGAAATCTACGTTTGTGCGCCTCTTGGAGCAGGAGAGCGCAGACTGGGAGGTGGTGCCGGAACCGATCGCCAGGTGGTGCAATGTCCAAACAACAGGGAGCGACTTTGAGGTATTAAGACACAGTATTACTGCAGTTTAAAGATGGGAACCTATGCACAAAAGAGAAACATAAAATCAACTTCTCCTTCAGGGGGGAGCGCTCTCTGCTCAGAGGAGAGAGAGGGACATGTTAAGATAACCCGGCAGAGCCTCCATCTGTATTTAGAGTGCAGCTGCCATCTGTTCATGTATCTGCACTGGTTGCGGTTTTATACCATCAGCTAGCTCACACACCCAGAGCAACAGATGGTGCCACCGTGGACAGATGAACATGTCATCATCAGGGCAGACATCTCTAACCTCCCTCACAGCTGCCTGTGGCCCGATTGGCACGGCAACACACAAGTTCATGAGGTGCACTGGCGACAGCGAACGCATTCTGATGTAATAGCAGCCCTGGACTAAGTCCTAGCTCCGTGAAGGCTGTGGTATTTGGCATTTGTGCAAACAGGAGCTGCTGATTTGCTGAGTTTTGTTCTATCGAGGCATGTTTCCATTATTTTGGCAACCCAGTTCTACTGTTTATGGGCCAAAATACATCCTACAAAAATGATTTCAGCACAATCTGAGCTGGATTTAATGCAGGACCGTTATATCGGAGTGCATTTGTTTTCACAAGTGTACCTAATGAACTGGCAAGTGAGTTTGTTTACATACAGAGAGATGTGTGCAGCCATGCGAGAAATTTAAGGTGGTATTTTGAGGCGTTGTGTGCCTGAGAGAACCACTAAATGAATGTGTGGAGAGCTGCAGCCTCCATATTTAATCATCTTAGGGATGACTGGTTGCTTTATGGCAATAAAATCATTAAATCGTCTACGTATTATGGCATTATAGACATAAACACACCACACCGTCTCGCAAACATCCTTCTCTTCGCCAGTAAAACTGTAAACTGTGCCAAATGGTGCTGGCGCGGTGTAAAGCGATAGCGCAGAGGCATCATCAGAATGCACTGCTGCAGCCGAGCCATTCGGCTGAGTCCTCCAGCCAGGCTCCACAACTGCTCCGCAGCTCACAGCTGTAGCCGGCGAGGCCTCCCTCTGTCGGTCGGTGGACGGGGGGCCGTGGGAGAAGGGAGGAGCCACTTTGTTGAGGGCACCACAGCTTCAAATCCGTGCAAACGGGTGGAACGGAAGCAAATTGAGAGAATTTCCTCATCAGTTTGACGACGAGTGCGATGCAAATACAGACGTGCACTGCATGCATCACCAGTGACAACGGTGATATTTTCAAGGGACCTCAAAAAGTGATGAACGGTTCAGTATTATTAATACCATGAATCTGTGTATTGTGTATTTCATCTAATTATGTTAAACTGACAAGCTAATGAAAAGCAGAAGGCTCCTAAAGATTTATGTCATCAGGATCAAATGTACAAAAATTGTTTTTTGAGTTTCAGTGCATTGAGCTCTCTCAGCCACCATACACTGGAAATAAGGAACTCAATTTTAGGAAAATTTGCTTCAGAGATTAATTTGGCTAAAGGCAGAAGTTGAACTATGCATAGTACGTAGAAAAAAATATACTGTCATAGCAACAAAAATGGCATGAGTGGCGTCTATCTCAGAAAAAGCATAAAAATGAAGTGAAACGTCTTGAATTTCATTACCCAAAACTATTTATTTAAAATAAAAATCCCTCACCAAGAAATTAGACAATTATTTGTGCTTGTAAGAGTTTTATTTAATTTTTTTTTTAGCTGTCGTTTCAATCCAGACCATCGACTCCAGTAACTACATTATTAGACATCAATTTTCTTCCAGTTGACTGCCTCCAGTTCATGTTAATTTATTAATGTTATCACCAGAACCTCTTAACTACAGCTTAGAAGTGCTGATGAAAGTGGTATATACACTGATCAGCCACAACATTATGCCCACTGACAGGAGAAGTAAATACCACTGACCATCTTGTGACAATTCAGTATTCTGCTGGGAAACTTCTGGACCTGGCATTCACTGGTGTGGATGTTACTTAGACATGTAGCACCCACCTAGACCAGACCAGGCACCCCCACCCCATAGCAATGACACTCCTTGATGTTCAGCAGCCATCCCCAGCAGGATGCAGCCTGACACAGACACAAAAACGCTTTAGGAACAACTAAAAAAAAATAAACATGAAGAACAGCACAAGATGTTGACCTGGCCTCCAAATTCACTAGATCCCAGACTGATCAAGTATCTGTGGGATGATCCACAGAGGCCCCTTCCCCTCAACTCATAGGATCCAAAAGCCCCCACTAATTGTTCTAATTCTTTAATCATTCAATTTCTGTAACTGCTTGTCCTTTGGAGAGTCACCGAGGGGCTGGAGCCAATCCCAGCTGTAATTGGGCGAAAGGCGGGGTACTTAAGTGTCCATGCAGCTTTGTCTGTATCAAGCAGCCAATTTTAACGTGCTGGTCATGTCATTTTGTGAAGTGTGAACTCAAAACAGGAATCTAAAATGTTGTATTTGTTGAGCATGTTGACACAACGTCACGCGTGCGATTTATCAGATTTGTTCATCCATAAAAAGAGAAATGGGGAAATGAAACTTTTTTTTTTTTTTTTTTTTTTTTTTTTAAATCTGACGTCGCAGGAGCTGACCACTTCTCAGAGGAGCGGGGGCAACGTGCTGCAGATGATGTACCAGAAGCCGGAGAGGTGGGCGTACACCTTCCAGAGCTACGCCTGCCTCAGCCGGGTGCGCGCCCAGATCAGGTCGGCCAACGGGAAGCTGCGAGAGGCCGAGAATCCCGTGCAGTTCTTCAAGCGCTCCATCTACAGCGACAGGTAGAGGAGACGGAGCCACATTAAGATTTAAACGTTGTTCATCTTGCAGTTTTTATAAATGGAATATTTGGGGATTTTGGTTGAAACTGATATGTTGCATAAGCCTCATTTTATTCACAAAATCACTGAACTTCAGTCTCTCCTTGTTTTTAAACTCCTGTGTCCGTTTCCTCTTGTGTATTCCTCATTCCTCAGGTATATTTTCGCAGCCAACCTGTACGAGAGCGAATGCCTGAATGAGACCGAATGGGCCATCTACCAGGACTGGCATGGCTGGCTGCACAACCAGTTTGGCAAGCACATCAAGCTGGACGGTATCGTCTACCTCAGAGCATCGCCTGAGGTACATTCCCGAGTTTCCCCCGGTTGCTATACGTTCTGTATTATCCAAATGCATCTGAATGGAAGGGCTGTGTCATGGAAAACTGAGAAATGTCGACAGTTGATTGACGATTTCCTTGTTTTTCTTTGTTTCTCTGCGCGCAGAAATGCTTAGAGAGATTACACTTGAGAGGCCGAGAGGAGGAGCAAGACATCCCCCTGGAGTACTTGGAGAAGCTTCACTTTAAGCACGAGAGCTGGCTGATGCACAAGACCATGACGTGAGCGCGCACACACACACACAATCACATGTGGCATGTTTGCACCATAAACTTTAATTCATTTATGTGAAAACAACAGATATATTTGTTTGGAGGAGGAAAAAAAAGACCCCATTCATGCTGCAGCCTGGGGGCAACAAAGGCTTGAATGGTTTGATGCATGTGATCAGACTGTTTACATCTCGGTTGCCCCCAGAGCAGAAATCTGACTGATCCACCCTGTGCACAAAATTCAACTCCTTGAAAGTTAATAAATTAAAACGGTCCGTGCACGTGAACTGTTGAGCATCACTAATGCACCGGTGCCGTGTCCTCTGTGCCCGCAGCATGGAATTTGAGTATCTCAGTGACGTGCCGGTGCTGACCATAGACGTGAACGACGACTTTAAGCGAAGCGCTATCAAGAGTGCTGACATGATCGAAAAGGTGAGTGGAGATTTTAAAATTTCCTTTTTTTTTTTTTGTTTGTGTCCAAATTTCAAAAAGGAGCTGAAACCGACTGCAGTGAATCATCCCGTCGACGTCCATAAACGCAATTTATTCCGGTGAATGGAGGGGGGGAAACGTCCGGATTAACGCTTTTTTATTTAAATAAAGGGACTTCAGAGGTTCTCAAATCATCAAAGACCTCTTGATTGGAGCGTTTGCCTCACAAAATAATAATCGCAACTCTATCAACTCTCGATCAGAAAAACGTTGTATCCCTGCAACTGATGCATTCAGGGACACCCCGGTATCCAGGATTTCAAAGAAGGCCCCTGAAGTGCCCACATTTCTTTCTAATTTTAACTCTTTATTTACTTTTTGTTACTAGTGTTTCAAATAAAACATTGCAAACATAAAACTTGCTGTAAATTCAAACCGACAAAGTCATTAAAGTTTAAACCGTGTTAAACCACTGGCAAAAACAAGTTGACATCATTTAATATGGAAAATCCCCAATTAAAGCGATTCTAATGTGTATTAATGAGCCCCGATGGTCTTGTCGTCTTCAAATAAGAGCCAAGAAACGGCTACATAAAATATGTGCGATGCAGAGAAGTAGCTTCAACGTCTATAAACGGATGCCAGTTGTTTAAGACGTGATTCTGCACGACGTTCTTAAAGGGAACTACGTTTTTTTACAACCTGGACCTTATTTCTGGTATTAAGTACGGTCGTTTACTCACCCATATAACTTTTGTGTAATTTGTAGTTGTTCGGGCGATTTAGATCAGCGTATATCCATATAGTGGGAGTGACTGGGGCACCCAAATGCAGCCTCTAAATAACACATTATCTGCCGCAAAACTTGTTAATTTCATCAATATTTTGTTATCGTACGCTAGTGCTATTCCCCGTTGTGCTATTCCCCGTCTGTAGTTACCTGTTATCATCATCCGGGGTCTGTAGGTCAATCTACAGACCTAGTAGACTTAGATTTTTTTCTAGTAGACCTAATTTTTCCGATTCTGAGGTTGTGGATGAACCATAGCAGTAGCAAATTACAGGTAAACTAGAGATGATATCATCCAGGTCAGAAGATAGCAGGTAACTCCGGACTCAACAGGGAATAGTACTAGCATACGATAACAAAATATTGGTGAAATGAACGAGTTTCAAGGAAGATAATGTGTTGATTAGAGGCTGCGTTTCGGTGCCCCATTCACTCCCACTATATGGATATACACGGATCTAATTATCTCCCGAAGGAATACAAATTGCACAAAAGTTATATGGGTGAGTAAACGACTGTATTTTATGCCAGAAATAAGGTCCAGGTCCTTTAAAAAAAAACAGTTCTCTGCAGGTGTTTTCACCCGTTTTAGGAGAATGGTCTGTGGCTGCAGGACTCTTAATATCAAGCTGGAAGGCGCCGATACAGAGACACACATTCACATTCACACACCCGCTGCTCACGCATGCAAAACGCGGCCCCCGAGAGCTGCTTACCGAGCCAGTTTCATGTTGATGGTAAACACCGGAACTTTTGTGGGATTTTAAACTCTCAACGAGGAGGGAACGGAACCGGTCCTGCGCTCACAAACGCACACAATGCTTTGCATATCATCCAGTTAGTGTCTTGAAAAGGGACGAATTAAAATAAAAAAAAAAAAAGGAACTGACTGAAAGCGCCAACCCATGTGCTCACTTGTGTTGCTAACGGCTCGTCTGTTTGTGTTTCATTTTCAGGTGAAAGAGTTCCTGAGCACGTTGTGAACTCCCGCCTGGGGCGACCGCGACTTTTACGGCTTCCATGAAATGCTTTTTGTACAGTGATTGAAAATGATCAGCTCTTAAAACTACAGTCTTTTTGTTTTTTAAATTTTTATAGTTGTGTATTTATCTATGTTGCTGCGTGCACTTGTTCTGTGTGTCCACTGAATAAAGACAATAAACTTGAACCTGAAATGACT
The DNA here is from genome assembly GCF_963514085.1 of Chelon labrosus. Lineage (NCBI taxonomy): Eukaryota > Metazoa > Chordata > Actinopteri > Mugiliformes > Mugilidae > Chelon > Chelon labrosus. The sequence continues at coordinate 19,347,751 of NC_140355.1, forward strand.
GAAATGAGTGTCTTGTATTCATTTTTTTATTGCTTCAAATAAATCTGCCATACCTTATTTTCCGCAACTCTACCAGCAGATGTCGCCACTCCCCATATCAGCAAACCTTTCAGCTATTTTTGACTGCTGAGCTTGCCTTTACCAGGTAGCTCCAATAGGATTTGTGTAAAGCTACCTTAAATAGCTGCTTTAATTTTGCCTTTATAATTAGACATCAGAATAAATACAAATTCCCAGAGCACTTGGTGTGCTGCAGAGCTAAATGAAAGTCCTTATAAATCTGCAGTGAATTAAGTTTGGAGATCAGTTAAATATTAACACTTAATGTCCAAAATCAAAGCTTTACAAAGACCTCTAATGGATAAAGTGCGCAATTCTAATTGGCTGCATAAGAAATGAACGCAATCTCAAACTGAACCTGCTCGGATCTCTTTTCCTGAACAATGGAGAACCCATTTGTCAAGTTTAGAGGCTGCGGTGCGCCACCAGGCAGTAACTTTCTGACCTCCACCACCCCCACCTCCTCCCGCCCCCGGTGGCGTCACGCAGGAGGAGGGATGGCACTTTAAATATGGAAAAAGACACGCTGCGCTCAGACGCTCTCCACACGCTCCCAGCGAGACACAAAGCGGTGGCCTTTCTCTCCCAAGATGTTGCCAGGGCTCGGACAGATGAAGAAGTCCAGCTAGATATGAGGATCGACTTGAGTTTGATCTGTAGAGTCGAAGACATCGTCCTGGCGAGATAACCCAAAGGCTCTGAGGCTTCTTCTTTACCTTTTTTTTTTTGTGGCTCACCTGGAAAGCGCGTCAGCTTTAGCGTAGGTGAAGATTTCCAAACACTCTGCGAGTTAGCACCGCTTGAAAGCGACGGGGGCGGCTTGCTGGACACCTGACTGTGATCGTGGTTTGTCACCATGAGTTCCGAGAAGACCAAGTAAGTTTGAGCTCGCTCCTGTTTGCCTGTGAAACTGCAAGGCAAGCTGGGACTTAAATTTGTGGTGTGCGCTCCGTAGCTTTGGGGCTTTTCCTGGCCAGGTGAAGGGGTTATAAATTGGACATCACGTTCATGTGTCCAACTGATTAGAAATTGGACACATTCACATGTTTACGAGGCTGTTCTGTGCGTAAATCCACTCGGGTTAAGTTTGTCTTTAAGAAAACACGTGCAGACTTTTTATTAGGCAACTTGGGTATGTTCTTTTTAAACTATTATTGTTTTCTTAATGATGCAACCTTGACTGGATAAGCCACTGTTGCCGCGCCGCTGTAGCTGTGAACGGAAGGTAATCTATTTTCCAGGAGCTTGTCACTATCAATTAGAGAGAGACGGGGAGCGAGAGGCTGCGTACGCACGGCAAGCGGCGGAGATATCGTCTCCAGTTTATTTTATGAATAAACCCGTGTGTGCATGTCTCATATCATACACCATGTGGTCGAAGAGCTGACACCCCCACTCTCCTCCCCTTTAAAAAAAAAAAAAAAAAAAAAAAAAATCCACATTCAGCGTGGGCCAGCGTGTGCGTCTACATTGCGCAATAACGCAGATGCCAAAAAACCGCAACAAGCCAGGCTTCAGTTTCCATGCGCTTTGAAATTTAGCATCTGGTTGCTCATCTGCAGGCAGTGTGAGCGTGTGGGTATCTGCTCTTGCAGTATCAGCTTGACCCCTCCACCCCCCCACCCCCTTTTCTCTCTCAGTGAAAAACAAGGAGTGAAACCAGGAGTGACACTTGGGACAGTGCCCTGCCCTCCGTCTGCAGCAGTTACTGCAAAAACAACAATAACCCACAACTTATTCCTGATTCTTCCTCCTCGGGTTGTGACATCTGGTTTGCAACCGGGAAATGTTTTTCCAGCTCTTCTTTTTTGCGTCTCTCATGTGGCTCTTCCTTTGGAGCAGGAATCCTCTTTTGTGCAATGCTGAGTGTATCTGTTCTCTTCCTTGTTCATTCATGTCTTTTAGAGGAAATTCCAGAAGTCGGGGCAGACCCGGGGTAAAGTGTAGGTTAAGAACAAGCTGTGTAAAAAGTTGCATAATCACCTGAGTACACTTGTAACTTTCCATTTTATGTTTTTAAATTGCACCAAGTGCACCTACTTTAGTGTCGGCCTCTTCAGTGTGCAGACTGCAGATTTCCTCTGCCCTCAAAAGTGCCTTTCACACAAAAAATTAACTTTGCAGCATAAAAAAAATTGAATGCAACAATCTGAATCTGCACAGAGATAACCGAGAGTGTTGGTCAAACTTTCAGGTTTGGTGTGTTTCGAGTTCTTAAGAGGAGTATCGCTTTTAAACCTCATGAATTTTCAACTTGTTTTATGCGCCCGACAGTGCTGGGGGCACCCATCGCCACGGCAAACGTGGCTGGTGGGACCGGGTGCGTCACTCTGTAAAGAGATGGGGATGATCCCTGATCCCGAGCAGCTGATCCCCCCCCCCACCACCTCCTCCTCCTCCCCGGCTCCTCACGCACCGACAGGTTTATCCAGCTTCGTAAGGTCACCGAGAACCGTTGCAAAAGAACTAGGTTCACCAGCTTGAGATGCACGCAGCTGGCTGCTCTAACCTGCAGCCCGCTTGTGATTTCTTTTTTTTCTTTTTAAATTAATCAGACAGAGGAAGCCACGGCAGGAAATGAAAAAAAAAAAAAAAAAGAGATCAAGAAGACTTTCTTTACAATGACGTTAACAGAGAGATATAGGATCGGATTATGTGGCTTTCGTTTTCATACATGCATTTAATTTTGCTATGAGCTGCCTGATTGAACTCCAGTGGGTCTCAGTTTTACCTGAGTAATGCCTCACTGTTCCCTCCACCAACACTCCACGTTACACACCAGTCACACTCTCTCTCATTCAGAGAAACCCCGTCCAGAGCAGGAATGCCGGGCTCTTCTCCTGCATCCCGGATGTCTGTGCACCACCTGTGGTGTGCTCCTCATCGTTAAGGCCCCCCCGTCTGAGGCTGCAGCGTGGAGTGATTAGCGTGGCTCCGTGGACCAGCAGTAAACCTGAAACTTGAGCTCCCCTCGCTCTCCTGCGCGGCCGGCGGTTATTCTGAAGGCCCTTTCTCTGTGTCATACGACCTGCCACCGTGCACGCGCTTTGATGCCCTTTGCTTTGTGGAGGCAAATGTGACGAGGCCGAGCTGTGATGCTGCAATGAGTTTGTGCAAGAATGAGTTAAAAAAACGCCCCCACCCCTTTTGTGTTTATGACCGCTGGCCATATTCTCAGTGGCACTTAAGTTACTATGCATGCAGTTTCTTCACAGCTCCTTGAAGCTGGTGATATTTCCTGTACTCTCTGTCCTGGAGATTAGAAAGATAGAGTACAGTCAGAACAGAATGTGGAAAGAAATCTGGAGCTAAAACGATTGCACTGACCCTCTCCACCCTGCACTCTGTGGGAACTCAACCTCCCCGTTTTTTGGCCCAACAATGGGCAACAAAAGAAGGGTAGAGAGGCTAATCACGGCATTAGTATTGCATGTAAACTTGGCACCGAACCCGGGCCGCTCCTCATCGCTCGTTTGATCTCGGAGCCGGTGGCCCCAGCGTTGCGCCCGCTATCTGCAGCATACCTCCAATCGCACTCGAGGCCAGATATGTGCACTGGGGAGATCCGGACGAGCTCTCGGTGTTATCGGAGGAACAACTTGTATCCTTCCTGACTTTGTTTATTTAGCGGTTTCGTCCGCTGCTCCCATCCCCTCATTTTCTGAGCCGTGTTATCCTCGGCTGAGGAGCGCTCCAGCGCCGAGTGGAAACTGTACATGTGTTTATTGACATTCTTGATACGCATCCTAAATCAAATATTTAGTTTTGCCGTTGAGCGGAATTATTCTGATAAAGCGGTCGGTCAGATTTAGCAGTGGAAGGACCCTTAATTTGATGCTGACACGCTTCTCAGAAACAGTCCCAAAACAGTCTGCAGGAATTAAACAGACAAATAGGAGCAAACGAATGTGGATTGGACGAATGCTGGTATTGTTAGAAATAAAGTCTTAAGTCCACTGTCCGATTCATAAATTGATTTGTTCCACACTTTTTTGGACCGGGAACCACATTCCCTCCAAGCTCGGGACAAGATTGAGACTGCATGAAGGAAATTAATGCTCGTGACTTGGAAGTTAACCCAGCGTCTTCCATGAGCAGTAGATGCACAGTGACTGTGACTTTATCAAATGACTTTTTTATGCCGGTCCATCTTACTCCGAGAAGGGTTCTGTTTTTGCATTTTACACAATAGCTGTGTAGGTGGATGGGAGGATGGCCTGAGAACTGTCTGCTTGTGTAATAGAGTGGCTAATATTTAGCAAAATTATATTGCTGAAGTTGCATAATAGGAATGAGAATCATTACACTGATCAGGCATAACATTATGACTAATATTGGCTAACTTCTGAGGGTGTCCTGTGGTGTCTAGCAACAGAATCTTGTTAGTGGGAAACTTTGAAGGGAGGGCCCTCTGTGGATCATCCCACAGATGCTTGATCAGTTTGGGATCTAGTGAATTTGGAGGCCAGGTCAACACCTTGTGCTGTTCTTTATGTTTTTTTTTTTTTTTTGGTCTTTAATGCTTTTTCTCTTCTGCCTCGTAGAATGGAGGATGAAGCAGTCCTGGACAGAGGAGCGTCCTTTGTCAAACATGTCTGCGACGAAGAGGAGGTGGAAGGTAAGCTCATGAATTGTGGACCGCGATATCTCTCGGATCACGAGCTGTAACCCACCCCGGCCTTTCCGTCCACACCGCTTGCAGCCCTGCACCACCCCAGAATGAGCCACACATGATATATAACGTCCACTTCTGTGCAGGAAGGCGTTTTCTACGAGTGCGCTAATCCCGCCGGCTAACGTCACAAAAGAACTTATCTGGAGACGCCCACATGAGTTTACTAGACGGACACATATTTCGCAAACCACTTAGGCTCGCACACAAAGAGAACCACGTCAGTGCTCTTGGCATTAGGTCAAGCTGTATATGCGCTCGTGCGGGGCACTGGCGAGACGCTTTGCTTTCCCTGCACGGGAGTCTGGTGGAAGTGTGTCGCTCTGTGTGAACCTCAGGTGTGCTTTGGTTTCCACGACGGAGGAAATCTCACCACCCTGAAGTGTGAACGTTATGATTAAAAGACACAAGACGTGTTTATAGAACGCATGGGTTGAATGGGAAAAAATACAGAGTTGCTTCAGCTTGGTCAGTGCTTTTCTTTGTTTTTCTTTCTCACCCGCTCCTTCCCTCCAATTACTTCCTGGAGACATTGAGTCATCATTTCCTGCATGAGCTGCTCTGGAGGAAGTAGTTGGTATTTATTTAATTTTGCTTTGTGACCAACTGACAGCATATTTTTCTCTCAACAAACCCACAAATCACCACCGACTAGTTTCTGCGCCTCCAAACCAGATCGGCCGGCCTCCCCTGTTTCTGCTCGGGCCGGAGGAAGATATGGATTAGCGGCGTTCGGGATTAATGTCATTTCCTTTTTCCCCACTGTGAATGTAATCTGCATTCTCCGTGTTGTTCCGTGACAGGTCACCACACTGTGTACATTGGCGTGCACGTTCCCAAGAGCTACCACCGGAGGAGGCGCCACAGACGCAAGTCTGGCCACAAGGAGAAGCGGGAGCGAAGCGAGCACAGTACGGAAGGGTACAAGTCCGACGGGGAGAACGTAGATGACCCCGCTGCGAACATCCTCAAACCTCTCAGTGAGTTTTGCCCAAAGTTTAACCATGCACTGTGCACGGTACAACTCATTGAATACACGCTGTTAATGCATAAATCACTCCTGAGATGCTGGTGACGTCTGTTGGGTGACGTCCAGCAGCACTTTGTAAATTAGAGCATACAGGATATCAGTGCTTCTGTGGAAGGAGGCCGAGCTGGGAGGGCTGGGAGGACTGGGTGGGGTGCCAGCCGGGAAAGCCAAGGAAGAAAAAAAAAATCAAGGCGAAACCTTCACTCAGTTGAATTAAGGGAGCGAGGGAATGGGAACATGCTGAAAACTAATCTGAAAATGACACCGGTTTGGCTTTAAGTGTGTAAAGTAAACACAAAGAGGGGTATTACCTTCCAATTCCGTGATTAACGCAGTACTCTGTGGGATTTGTGAGAAAGGACTCTCAGAAGCCGGGGAGGAAGAAGTGGTGAAACATTAGCACACATGCCAACGTCAAACTGTTCTCTAAAGAGATCTGGTCCGACAGCACTAAATAAAACGTGCGTCCACGAAGCGATTGTCAGTGCTAAAGGCGCATTGTTGTCGGTATCAGGAGTTTTCCTCCCTGCATGGAAGCGCACCACATGTCTTTCCTCGTATAGAAGCTTAGAAAAGTTGCGCCTTAGATCCATTAATCCCATGAGTGTTTGTCGAGGAACACTTAAAATAGAGATCAGTGTTGACCTCCACGTTCAATGAATAAGAGGAGATGTATGAATTCAATGTGGCAACACAGGTGGGAAAGAATTCCCTCTGAGGCAACATGAGGATTTAGCATCATTGTACTGCAAATGAGCCATATAATCGTGCGGGGAGCCCTGTGGTGTTGCTCTAAGCCTTAATGAAGGCTCTGCACCACCACGCAAACCTCCTGGAATTTTCTTTTTTTCTTTTTTCTTTTTAAGATCCCCAAACTTTGCAACTGGTATTTCCAAAACATGCAATTACCATTCAAAGTAGTGGAATTCACCTTTTAGAGCGGTGCGGCCTGGAAACTGGCACAGAAAAGGGAGGATGTTATCTCGGCCGCTCGGATCAAGGTGGACTGGTAATTCCACCGATGGATTCCACTGTGATCTGGAGTGGAGATGAGGCGCAACTCTTCCTTCGTAATGAAGTGCAGAATTGTTTGTCTTTGCTTGCAACGTGGGTGACGAGCGTGCACTAAACAATAGGCTTCTGTGGAAGTTTGACTTTGAGTAACACCCTAAGATAAGCTAAGCTGAGCTGGTCAGAAAGATGCAGCAGGAAACTGCAAGAGTTTTCTCTAAAATTGTTTGCACAGCAATGCAAGGACAGTGGAAGATAAAAGAAAATGAAGCATTGTCTCCCCTGATTTGTCGCCTCGCCTCCTTAAAACCACAATCACTAGCTAGGTGAAAGTTTCTCCCTTCCTCTTGCTCAGATACTGATACAAGATGCAAACTTGGGTCCTACTAGGAGGGTGATATACTTTCCTGAATACTAGATGATCCAAAATGATTAGAAAACAGACGCATTAGTCAGGTTGGGACTGCGTCAGGAGGAATTCACGTCCGTTTGTCATCTGGTAGCATGACTGCTACGTTTAGGTGCTACATCCCCCTCAGATTTGCTTAGCACCTACGGCGCCAGTCTCTGTCAAGCTGTCGCTTCACAGGCCCCGCAGCAGGCGAGCACTCGACTAATCCCCTCTCCTCTGACGCCGTAATCCTCTGTTGCACCTCATGCTCGGGGTGTACACATGCTTGTGTGCTTAGTCATCCATTGGTGCCATGATATGATAACGCTAATCGTGCTATCTAGATCTTGCACCCGATAACCGCGTCATACAAAGTTCGGTTGCATGGCCGCAGAACCTGGGTAAGCGCTGTCCCAACGCTTGCAGACGAGGTAATGGAATGAGTATATCTATCTGTATAAAGCAAATGGGTTTAGTGTTTGTTGAATTGATAAGAACTGTAAGTATTCTTTGCTCAATAAAGCATTATCAGTCGAATTCTTCGTACGGGCTACCGCTTAAATTTCTGAGTAGTCATCAGTGTTTCCGACACGCTCTGTCCTCTAAAGAAATATCCAAATCTTTGCCCTCAAACCAACCTGTTGTGGTTTAAAATTGATAGCCACTATGTAAAGGCAAGCCGTGTTGCGGGGCGGCAGGGGCGGCTGAAGGAAACAAGTGGAACCAAACTAAACACAGACGCAGGTTTTAAACCGTCGTCCACTTTAAATGCCAACAAACAAACACACACAGGCTTCTCTCTCTCTCATCCTTCTGTATCTCTGCTGGAGATCTGAACTGTAAACAGCCCTGTAAGGTTGAGCGAGAGGGCAGAGCCTACTGTACGATGGGCCTACTGTTGGGATAAACACACTTCTCCTGTTGAGTAGAAAACCACTCCAGAGTCCCCATGCGACGACTTTTATGTCGGCACCGCGTGTGAGAATGTCAAAGTGGAGGCGTGGCTGCGAGCTATACCGTAGGATATTATGTGTTGGGTGGCGGACGAGTGGCCGACGACAAAAAATACCCAAAACACACACACACACACACACAGACTGGGAGACGGTGCACACAGACTCCTCCACTTGTTGGCTTTTCTGTTTTGCCCTCTGTCTAAATCCCCGTAATCCCCTTGATTGCGGCCAAACCACTCCAAAAATTGTGTGTAACCACAACAAAGCCGCCGTTTCCATTGATAACACCGGTTGTGAGACGGCGAGAGGTGAGCGGTGTTGTGTACACCGCCCCGCGTCAAGTTGGCACGCCGGGGAAAAGGGCAGCAGGAAGGTGGGGAAAAAGACGCCGGCGTACGACATGGGATCCTAGAGCCGTCTCCAAGGCACCGATCTTGACCTTCAGCTTAATATTAGAACCGTAGAAGAGTTCCAACTGTACTATTTTAAAGACAACCGTTCTAAATTGGGCTTAGGTGAGCTTCGGGATTAAAAGTTAACCGGCACTGTTACGTTGTCAAGGTATCAACCTGTCCAGTATATCAAGGTACCGCAAATAGCGTCTAGCGTCTTAACAGTTCTTGGAAAGTTAAGTGATGGCAAGAATAAGTAGTTCCCTTCATGATGGATAACCTATTATACATTGATCAGGCATAACATTATGACCACCTTTCTAATATTGTGTAGGTCTACCCTTTAAAACAGTTGGGACTCATCAGAGAATGGACATGGGCCTTCTGAGGGTGTCCTGTGGCAACAAAATGTGGGGGGCCTCTGTGGATCATCCCACAGATACTTGATCAGTTTGGGATCTAGTGAATTTTGAGGCCAGGTCAACACCTTGTGCTGTTCTTCATGACACATCAAGGAGTGTCATTGCTATGGAGTGGGGGTGCCTGGTTTGGTCTAGGTGGGTGCTACACATCTAAGTAACATCCACACCAATGAATGCCAGGTCCAAATGTTTCCCAGCAGAACATTGAATCGTCACAAGATGGTCAATGTTGGGTTGTCTTCGTTGAGTTTCTACCAAAGATGGAGGTTTTTGTGTATAATTTAAAAAAAAAAAAAAAAAAAAAAAAAAAAAAGGAAGATCGGGCAAGACATAAACGTTTGACCGAAGTCATCGATATCGTTAGGGCGGATCACGGGAACCTTCGTTTCTCAGAAGGAAGTGAAAGACTTCTTCCTCGTGAGGGTTGTCTTTCCGCTCAGATACCACAGTTATTTTCCTCGTCCCATCCAGGAAACGATAGAAGGCCTGTTTTACTTTCCTTGTCAACATACCTTCATTACCTCTTATATTTCCGCGTCAATGTTTTTCTAAAGCAACACTTTTTATCAGTGAATCTCTTACTTCTCTTATCTCTTAAGTGATTTGCGAGGCTTTAAATGTTTACTGGGCGTTTGTATGTTAACGCAGGGTCCACGCACCTCTGCTCTCCGGATAGTTCACCCCTACTGACCTCTGCATTGTTGAGACTATTGCATCCATGCTCATCGCCTGTGTTTGATTGATCCAGACAGATTCGAAACTAATCAGGGAAAGTTTGATGTGACCTCGCGGACAGCTGTTTGAACTCTGTGTTGTGTAGTCACGACTCTGCAGCTGCTGCTCCTTGCATCAGCTCAATTCCTAAGAAGCGAGCGTTTCTTGGGAATCTTTAACCTCGTGAAAGATTTAGGTTGTCTTATGCCAACTTTGGATATTTGCACAGCTAATTTTTTAACATAATTTTGCTTGGGTAAATCCATGTTTTAGAACAAGGAGTGTGCTGAATAAATAGTGTTAATCCAGAATATATTTAAGTAAAAAAAAAAAAAAAAAAAAAAAAAGAAATGGAGGCGCACAGGTTTTAAGAACAGAGAGCTGTGTTTTCATTTGTTAATTTTCTCCCAATGTGTCTGAAAAATACCGTTATTGTGTCTGAATTTCAAGAATATTTGTGGCCTGTGGGAATAAATTCATTCAGCATGTAGTTCGGGGGCTATGGGTTGAGAGAATGGGTTGCAAATAGTTTCCTAAAAGTGCAAGACGGTGGTGAAAACCATGTGACACAGATACAGGAAGTGACTCTTACATGCACCATCTCCTTTCTGGACTCTCCCTTGCTGCACCATAGTTTTTAACGTGGTGCAGCCTCATTTATGTTTGAGATTCAGCAAAGTTCTTTCTCCCCGTTGCAGTTTCTCCAGCCGAGAGGATCCGGTTTATGCTGGGAGAGGAGGACGATGGCCCGCCGCCTCCTCAGCTCTTCACCGAGCTGGACGAGCTGCTGTCCGTGGACGGGCAGGAGATGGAGTGGAAGGAGACTGCCAGGTGAGCCACCGAGCCAAATGTCACCACCCTTTTTTTTTTTTTCTTTTACATTAACAGCCACGGGCATTGTAATTTCCTGCTTCACAATCCCGCCAGGAGAACAATCCCTTATGAGTAGTCACGTTTTGTATGTGTAGGGAAATAGGCCGTACTACGGTGAACTCCCAGTCTATTCTTGTTTGATTATGATCTGTAGTACCTGCTATGTGAGACCGGGAAAAGGCAGAAACTCCCACATGATCAGAACAAGACTTAATGTTTGTGCTGGAACAATTATTTATTTATTTTTTTGCATCAGTATGTGGAATGCAAGTCCACTGTGACGTGTCTTCTCTTTTTTTCATCCTTATAGAGGAAGCAGTTATCAAATTTTCCAGAGAAGCATCTTGAAAGTTGAAAGTATTACTGAAAAGTCAAAGTCCATTCCTAGGAGTACTTTAGTAAAAGTGGAGAGAAGTTGCAGAGAGGACTACTTTTGATTCTTTGTCCTGTTTCTGGAAGGGAAAGCTTGAGGTTACACGAAAGGGAATGTGAATGAACTCCTTAAGGTCTACAGCGTCTCCGTGGCCGGTCACAGGCGGGTGGAGCACAGACGGAGGGATACTCTATCCCCCAGAGGAAACCCCATCCTGCAGGGCTCAGGAGAATGGCTCTTTGTAGCGGTGACATGCGAAGCGTTATCATTAAAAAAAAAAAAAAAAAGAATCCTTGTCCTGAGTTTGTCCTTGGTTATAACAAAGTCTGGCTTCTCCGACTGAGCCGTGTGTGGTCTGGCCGCCGCACCCGTGCTCTGTGCACTTTCTTAAGTCTGGTGCTTTATTATTTATTTATTTATTTATTCCCGTGCCGTTTTGCATCCCCTATTCTCGCGTCGTGAACTGTGACCGATTCAAAACACCTCGCGCCTGTTGTGTAAAGAGAAGAGAATCGATCTTGTCGCCGTTTGCCTCGAAGCCCGTATTTGATCGAAGCCTCAGTTGAGCGCTTGTATTTATATTCTGCAGTGACCTTTTTAAATGTATGGGCGCCCGGGGCTAGGGCGGCAAAAAAACATTTCAAATGCATCCCTGTGGTTTTTTTTTTCCCTTGTTGTCCGCAGGTGGATCAAGTTTGAGGAGAAGGTGGAGAAGGGGGGCGAGCGCTGGAGCAAGCCTCACGTGGCCACGCTGTCCCTGCACAGCTTGATGGAGCTGAAGACGTGCATCGAAAAGGGCACGATCATGCTGGACCTGGAGGCCACCACGCTGCCGCAGGTTGTCGGTAAGTGAGGCCGAATTCAGAATTTCGGCGCGCAGCCTCGAAGGTCTTGAAGAACTTCCGGGGTCACTGCTCGGTGCAGAGAGTCCCGCTTTAGGCGTGGATGCATTTTAAGTTGTGTGCCGTACTGTGTGTGCTGTTTTACGTCTTTTTGTGTCTATTCATTGACTTGAATTGAATCGAACCCGACTCTAACCTCCCGACGTAACCCCCTCACACAGAGATGATCACCGACAGCCAGATCGAGACCGGTCAACTGAAGGCCGACTTGAAGGAGAAGATCATGTACACGCTGCTGCGGAAGCATCGCCACCAGACCAAGAAGTCCAACTTGCGCTCCCTCGCCGACATTGGCAAGAGCGTCTCTAGTGCGAGTAGGCTGTTCACTAGCCAGGAGAATGGTAATGGAAAAACCTTTTTATATCCTTCTTAACACAAACACAGTTCTCCTCTGAATATCCTATCCTAACACTGCTTTTTGTAGATTTTTCTTTTTCATATTAAAACCTTTCACTTCTTTTCTCCAACCTTGTTTTCTTTCTCTTTTTCCTCTCTCTCTCTCTCTCTCTCTTTTTCTCTTTTCCTCTTGGGGTCTTTCTTTGACTTCCTGCATCTGGGGCGTCACAGCGCGCAACCCCCCTGAGCACCCTGTGCCTTTTTTAACTCCACAAGACTCAGAGGAACCATGTGAGGTCATGAGGAGCTCCAGCATGGGATACCTCTGTGAGTGAGGTCGCAGCCCTCCAGCTGAAAGCAGCGTTGTTGGGACGTAGACCAGTACTGTAGAGAGAGAGAAAAAAAAAACTAGCGCTAGCCTACTAGCCTGGAGATCCACAAGTATGAGTAATGTCAAAAAAATGCTGTTGAACTTTCGTTCAGTGCGCCGTAAATCAGTATTCCAAGCATTCAACTAAAGATATATTTGGCAGCAGAGAGCCGGATTGTTCTACACTGTGTTCACTTAACGCTGTCAGTAGGAGTGAGTGTGGAAATGGGCCGTATCAAATTGAGATCCCAAAGTTTACATTCTTGCTCATTTGCCGGCCGCTGCCTAAGCGCGTTTCTGCCGACACGTACGAGCAGCGGGCCCAAGACGGCCGCGTATCCCGCCTCCCCTCTCCCTGCGGGGCGCTTGAATGAATGAATGACCATCTGGCTTTGTCGTCCTGAGGCTTTAGCTTAGCCACATTTAGCTAGCTCCTGATGTTTCTGTTTCTCCCCTTGTGCTTTTTCCCCCACGCTTTTCTCACCATCCTCTTTGGCTAAAAGTAGCTTTGCAGTGTTTCCCCCCCGCCGCACAGGCCTCTAATTTTTTAATCCGTGTGTCTCTCTGCAGGTAGCCCGACCACATCCCACAGAAACCTCACCTCCAACAGCCTGAGCGACTTCTCCGACAAACCAGAGAAGGATCAGGTAATGCGTTTGTCAGATAATAACGGTTGTACTCGAGGCCTCCGCTCACAAAGCGGCACTGTGCAGGGTTTCGGCGTGTGTGCGTGCTCGAGCTTGTGAGCCTCTCGCAGAGATAGATAAGACCTCTGGCGCTCCCTCTCTCTCTCTCTCTCTCTCTCTGTGTGATCGCGGCAACAACAGCTCCCCTTGTCTTTGTTGTGCAAGTTTCTGTCATCTGCTGTGTGGTTTCCCTCGCTGTCATGACTCATGATGGAGTAGCTGACTCTGAATCGGCTGCGTGGTTTGGTGGCGGGTGTGCTGCACGCAGATACAAAGAGATCACAGGCGCGGTTAAAGAGTAACAAGTGGGATTACGCTCCAACATGTGTTAATATGTGAAAATGTTCTGGCCTTTAACTTCAACACCAAGGCCATGGTTTGGTTGATTACTTTTTCTGTTTAAATATCATTATAGCCTTCGGAAAGACACCATTGTAAAGTGTGTTTTATTAGATGGCATAAAGTCAAGCTGATGTGTGGGACATAATTGTAGGAAAGGCCAGTTACTACCTGTTCCTCAATGCTTATGAGGACGGTAAAAACGCAGCGTTTATTAGTTTATTTTTTTTTTAAATCTCACATTTTTCCATTGATCATAATGTGGCCTGCGAGCCAGCGCTGTTATCTCATTTATTGTTATACTGCTTCCTGTTATTTCATTGCATTCACTTTCCCTCTCTTTCTCACTCTCTCTCTCTCTCTCTCTCAGCTGAAGAATAAGTTCATGAAAAAACTGCCCCGCGACGCCGAGGCGTCGAACGTGCTGGTCGGCGAGGTGGACTTCCTGGAGACCCCCTTCGTGGCGTTTGTGCGCCTGCAGCAGGCCGTCATGCTGGGCGCGCTCACCGAGGTCCCCGTGCCCACGAGGTACAGCGCGCGGCATTGTCGTCAACGTTGAAGACGTAAAAACCGTCGGATTCTGACTTAAAAACATCTTCTCATTTTCTCACCGTTGCTCAGGTTTCTCTTCGTCCTGTTGGGCCCCAAAGGCAAAGCGAAGTCCTATCACGAGATCGGAAGAGCCATTGCCACCTTGATGTCAGATGAGGTACCACTGATCCTGATTACTTATCACAGCAGGGGTGGCGAACTCATTTTAGTTTGGGGGCCACATACAGCCCAACACAACAGAATGCTAACAACTCCAGACCTTTTCCATTTGTTTTAGTGCCAAGAAAAACAAGTAAATTAGAATTATCCTTTAGTGCAATTTGGGCACATTGCTGTCTGCTGTTTAGTCCTGGGTCGAAAACAGTGGACAAATTAGGAATAGCAGGTAATTTTTGCACTTTTCTTTTTGCAAATTCATGCTGCAATCCTGGCCAGATTAGACCCTCTGACGGGCCGCTTTTGGCCCGCGGGCCGTATGTTTGACGCCTGTGCATTACAGGATCTTGACAGCAAGTTACAGCCCAAAATTTGTCGTTACAACAATTGGCGAGAGCTCTTTGTGCAATAGGTGGATTTTCAGTGGATGTTCTAATGCAATCAGTCTAATTCTTAAGTTCTAATCAAGCCATGATTAGTGGTGAACTGAAGGTAATGGGCATCTCCAGCCGTCCACTCGCCTCCCATTAAGGTTTTAAATTGTCCGGTTCGTTAAGTCGGCGGCTGCTCTCTTAAACCCCCTCCTTCTCCTTGCCACCTGGAGCCTGCAGCCAAATCACAGCTCCCTGGATATTCCTGCATTAATCATCTCAGTGGTTGGCTTGTCCAGTCCTGTTGGCCAATTTATGGCTTAGTTTTTAAGCTGTGTGTTGAAGTCCTGGGTGACAAATTAGTTTCGTTGGCATTAGCAGAATCTATACAAAAAAGAAATGTCCTTAATTTTTCTTCATACTGACTTTTTCTTTTTCCTTCACATGTTTTCGGCTCGCTCAGCTCAGCGTCTCTGCTCTATATCTTCACCTCTACTCCCTCTCGGTGTTGTCAGGAATGTTAACAGATAGCTCATAACACTCTTAATCCTGAGAGCACCTGGCCCGCTGTTTCCCACAGGCCTCGGCTCTTCCCTGCGTATCTCGTGTGTCAACATAGGACACGTAGGAAGTGTTTTTCCAGGATTTCCGCGAGTTAAACTTTACCCCCTCAGCTCCCTCCACCCTATCCCTCCCTCCCTCCCTCCCTCCCAGTGACAGCCGTGTCACAGGCTCATCAGATGTTTTTGAGTCACATGCTGCCGAACAATGCTCCACCTGTTCCAGGGGTCCAGATATTGCCTCATTATTTGTGCACATTGTGCAAGAGACTTCTTAGTTGTTGTGTTTACTCGTCCGAATGTGTAACTTTAAAGCCGACCCACATCATCGACCCCTAATGACGCGGCTCTTCTTGTTTGCCGACAGGTTTTCCATGATATCGCCTACAAGGCAAAGAGCAGGCAGGACCTGCTGGCCGGCATCGAGGAATTCCTGGATGAGGTCATCGTCCTGCCGCCCGGCGAGTGGGACCCTGACATCAGGATAGAGCCGCCCAAGTCGCTGCCCTCCTCGGACAAGAGGTCCGCTCTAATCCGCGCAACCTAATCCACATTAATGAAGCCATATAAATCTATTAAATCTTATGTCATGTGACACGTGCACATGGCGTGTCATTGTTTTTCGCTGAAAGACGGCAACTTCTCTGACAAATATTGAATTGTGCAGAGTTAAAATGTTAATCTATTACAGGGGACCTACTGTTTTTTACAACCTGGACCTGGATGTATTTCTGGCATAGAATACGATCGTTTACTCACCCATATAACTTTTGTGTAATTTAAAGTTGTTCGGGAGATAATTAGATCAGTGTATATCCATATAATGGGAGTGACTGGGGCACCGAAACGCAGCCTCTAAATAACGCATTATCTGACACGAAACTCGTTCATTTCACCAATATTTTGTTATGATACGCTAGTGCTGTTCCCCATTGAGTCCGGAGTTACCTGTTATCATCATCCGGGGTCTGTAGATTGACCTACAGACCCCAGATTATGTCTTCTGACCTGGATGTCATCGCGCACCCGTGACGGTCGGCTTGTTTACCTGTAATTTGCTACTGCTAGTTTTTTGCAACATGGCTGAATATTCTTCCATTCTGAGGTTGCGGACGAACTATAGCAGTAGCAAATTACAGGTGAAATGAACGAGTTTCGCTGCAGATAATGCGTTCTTTAGAGGCTGCATTTCGGTGCCCCATTCACTCCCACTATATGGATATACGCTGATTTAATTATCTCCCGAACGACTACAAATGACACAAAAGTTATATGGGTGAATAAATGACGTATTTTATGCCAGAAATAAGGTCCAGGTTGTAAAAAACAGTCGTTCCCCTTTTAAGTGAAGAAGAGCAAATTGACTCAGTATTATAGTGTAATATTTACCTAAAGGTTGCTAACATAAGCTACACAGAGGAGGAACGAGTGCCCCATTTGTTATGGCTTTATTTTCTATTTAATTTCACCAATATCTAAAGCTAATATGAGGAACGACTAAAAATAAAATGTGGAATTACCGCAGCTACTACATGCATTATTGGCTGTATTTGCAGACCAAGCACAAGACAAAAACCTTCCACGCTGCACTGGAATTCATGTTAGATGCCTGTGTACAGAATATAATTGGATATGGCTGATCCTTCCTGAATAGACACATAATGGTTTGTTGTTTTCAGCCTAAATGGATTTTATGCAACATAAATTTTCACGAGAGTTTTTACTATTTCAAGCTGCGGCCGACATGCAATAATCATTTCAACTGAAAATTCAATCTTCTCTTTGTGCTTTAAGTTTATTGAAGGTTTGTGTTATGCGTTTGTGGTCTCATTTTATTTTATTTATTTATTTATTTTTTTAAAATAGGAAGAACATGTACGCCGGATTAGAGGCGCCTCAGATGAACGGCGACACTCCCCACGACACGGGGCACGGAGGAGGCGGAGGTCACGAAGTTGGAGAGGAGCTCCAGCGCACGAGAAAGTAAATTGGAATTTCACTTTTCATCTTTAAAAATGGTTGTAGAGACGGTAAAATAAAAGACAAAATCAGTAAAACAAATCTTCGAAAATGGGGGCTTGACAATGATTTCATGCCATCTTGTCATGTAAAAATGCTGTCGGGTGAAGAGGTGAGGGCCTTATCGTCCTGATTCTGATCTTAATCACATTTGACTCTTGTCAGTCTAAAAATCCTAGCTTTTAAACGTCCAGTAAGTTTCCAATGAGGAAATGTTCCGTGCAGAAACAAAGAACAATGAGCGCGTTTATGTATTAAATATCTTTTTTCCTTCATTTGAAACCCTTCTCTAAAACCTTGACACAGATATTTTAAATTGGCGGTCCATATGCACGTCATGTCTCGTTTGTGTAGATATGACTGAAATCCCTAACTTGAATGTTTCTGCCCGTCTTTAAGGTTTTGCGGGGGTCTCATCCTGGATATCAAGCGGAAGCTGCCATTTTTCGCCAGTGACTTCTACGACGCGCTGCATATCCAGTCTCTGTCCGCCATCTTGTTCATCTACCTGGGTACGGTCACCAATGCGATCACGTTCGGAGGCCTGCTTGGAGACGCCACGGAAAACATGCAGGTGAGCGCATCCCTCGGCCTGGTTCATTGTGGTATTTGACTTAAACTGCAGTGGAAATATTGGTGCGCAATGAAAGCGACAACTGATTTGCCAAAGGTCCTGTTCAGACCTTGCGTTCCAATCCGATCTGGGCTGTCCGATCTCAAGTGACCGGGGTTTCCAGATCCGATCTGTTTTTGCATGCAAATAAACCCCGACTCTGAGGCGCAGTAGAATATTTCAACGGCTTCAGTGGATCTCTACCGCTGGTCCAGAGCCGAGAACGACGCCGTTTTATGTGTGTGAGTCACAACTTTGGCTTCACATGTTAGGACAGTGTTCAGATTATAACTCCAGCCGTGGAAGTTTCCATATGTACCATAATCTCCGGTAATAAAGGTAAATAAAGACACGGGTGATTGAGGAAATTCATAACTTAACAACACACAGCTCCTTATCAAAACAACCACATCAATAATTAACACAGGATCACACTGGTGTACTCATGTTAAATTCTTCCATTTGGAAATTTCCTACTTGGAATTTTTTTGGCCGCCACCAAAAAACAAGGTCACACACTCTAACATTTCATTGGTCCGCCTTTAGCTTTGATTACAGCACGCATTCACTGCATCATTGTTTCCATAATCTTCTCCAATGTCACCAGATTTGTTTCCATCCAGTGTTGCATTCATTTTTCACCAAGATCTTGTATTGATGATGGGAGAGTCTGACCGCTGAGCAAAGCCTTCTCCAGCACATCCCAAAGATTCTCAATGGGGTTAAGGTCTGGACTCTGTGGTGGCCAATCCATGTGTGACAATGATGCCTCATGTCTCCCTGAACCACTCTTTCACAATCTGAGCCCCATGAATCCTGACATTGTCATCTTGGAATATGCTCATGAACATCAGGGAAGAAAAAATCCATGGATGGAATAACCTGGTCATTCAGTATATTCAGGTAGTCAGCTGACCTCATTCTTTGGGCAACATAATGTTGCTGAACCTAGACCTGAGCAACTGCAGCAACCCTAGATCATAGCACTGCCCCCCACAGGCTTGTACAGTAGACACTAGGCATGATGGGTGCATCACTTCATCTGCCTCTCTTCTTACCCTGATGCCCCCATCACTCTGGAACAGGGTAAATCTGGACTCATCAGACCACATGACCTTCTTCCATTGCTCCAGAGTCCAATCTTTATGCTCCCTAGCAAACTGAAGCCTTTTTTTTTCCAGTTAGCCTCACTGATTAGCGGTTTTCTTAAGGCTACACAGCTGTTCAGTCCCAATCCCTTGAGTTCCCTTCATGAAATGCTCTTACTTTCACTATTAAACATAGCCCTGAGTTCTACCGTCGTTTCTCTTCGATTTATTCAAGTCCCTGAAACTAACTAGATTACAGAGGGGATAATCATTGCTAGACTGACCGTATGTTTACCTGCCATCCCTGTTTCTCACATGGCACATTGTCAACCGAAACAGAATTATGCCTCCCTCCCTCCCTCGAGCTCGGCGCTCAGAGAGATTGTATTAGTTTCAAGACGTTTGTCGTTTTCACCTCCTTCACAGCTCCTCGTGGTAAACTAATACACTTCAGCTGATAATCTATGTTAATTTTGAGCTCGGAGGCTCATGATACATCCATCTGTTCTACCTGCTGTTGGCGGGGTTTTACGTGATTGAGTCGTACAACAGTGATGTAATATTGCGAACCGCTCGCAGCATCCATCCTGGATGTCAGCTGAGTGCAGAAGGCTTGTCCGGTGATGAAGGTACCTGCTTTGGCGTCTGTAGTGACAGAGAGACCTGCAGAGCACCCGACTCAGGGATTTGCCCAGGCTGTAAATAACCGCAGATCCAGATTACTCAGCCACTGCAGCCTTGTCATGGCTGCGTTACCAATTACCCCACCCCCCGCCACTGGTGCTTCTCAATCCCGTATCTGTCCCATTTTCCACTCTTGAGCACAGCAGAGGGAATCCCTGCCCTCTCTTAACCTTTCTCGGGGCATGTGTCAGGACTGCAGCTCTATTGTCAGCCGATCACAATGCATTCGGTTTATGCAAATGTAGGCATGACTGGAAACCGGTCTGTCCAGCCTGCTTGTCCTGATGGGCCAGAACTGTAGCTGCATGAGCAAAACTGTATTTTAATCCGAGTGAGAAGAGTTACGGGAATTGGGTCGTGGAGAAGCGAGAACTGATTCATATCTGAGATGAGTCACCATACGAACGTGCTTTCTTATTGTGTATTTGCACGCCTTCTAGGACTTAATTGCTTTGTAAGCGGTGCAGTAAGTCGTTTGTTCTGTGCGTTGCAGGGAGTGCTGGAAAGTTTCCTGGGTACGGCCCTGACGGGAGCAGTGTTCTGCCTGCTGTCCGGTCAGCCCCTGACCATCCTCAGCAGCACGGGCCCGGTGCTGGTCTTCGAAAGGCTCCTCTTCACCTTCAGCAAGTGAGTAGCTGCCGCTGATGAGCCGTGCTCAAGTGAATGAATAAAAAAAGCGAGGGTGAAACTGAGTTCATGAAGCAGTAGCCTGGGAGATATTTATCCCCAAAGGACAGATGCTGTTTTTGTGTTTACAGAGACACCATTCTTGCGCCCCCCCCCCCCCCCCCCCCCCCCCCCCGCCCTAAAAGGAAAAAAGAAAATGAAACTGCAAAAAATTAAAATAGATAATTGGGATTTAGTAGTAGGATGGCAATTTTGAATGAGAAGTTGTTTATTTGAACAATACCTGACAGGAACTTTTTGTGCTGTACTGTAAATCCCTTGGCAGTAACACTTTGTTCAGGGTGCTGTCGCCAGCTTAATTTCCCTCGTGTTTCTGCCACCGGCTTCCTGTCCTGATTGACTTGGGGACAGGAGCGGCAGCGGCAGCACATACATGCTGCTCGAGAACCAGATGCAGGAGAAAATAAACACAGATCAGCCACAGCATTATGAACACTGACGGGAGAAGTGAATAACATTGACAATCTTGTCACAATTCAGTGTTCTGCTGGCATTCATTCATTCATTCATGTGGATGTTACTTAGACATGTAGCACCCACCGAGACCAGATCAGGCAAGCCCCACTCCTTGGTAGCAGCTGCCATCCAAAGCAGGATGCAGGCACACACACAAAAACAGTTATGGAACAACATCTCAAGATGTTGACCTGGCCTCCAAATTCACTAGATCCCAAACTGATCAAGCATCTGTGTGATGATCCACAATAGAGGCCCCTCCCCTCCACCCATAAGACCCAAATCCCGCCCCCCACTAACAACATTCTGTTGCCAGACACCACAGGACACCCTCAGAAGGCCCATGCCCATTCTCTGATGGGTCGCAACTGTTTTGGAGGCACAAGGGAGACCTACGCAATGTTAGGAAGGTGGTCATAATGTTATGCCTGATCGGTGTACATTAGTACTATAAGTGGGGGGGGGGGTGGATAGATGTGTGCATATTAAACATGTCTTTAAACAACAGCTGAAGGGTATTAAATGCTTACTCCACCCTCCTCCTCCTACTGCGCTCCCCTCCGTCACCCAGAGTCTTCTAGCGTTACCAAACACCACGCTGACTGTGTTCCGTTATTAATAATTAATTCTCATTTAATTTTACACTGTGAGTGAAGTATTTTGTGGCGTCTGTCCCCTGCAAATGTTTCCACGCGTCAAGTAAACGGTTGTCAAAGAGAGTCTACATGCAGCTGCTGCTGAATAAACTGTCTATACTATAACAACCAGCCGTCTGGAGAAAACGCCTTCAAAATCAATATCGACTCAAAAAAAAAAAAGATCCCAGAACATAACTAATATTGACATTTAAACGAAAAAAAAATAGGATCAGGTTAGACAGGAGTCACTGAACATGTAGTGAGCCTTCACGTTGGAAGGAACATACTTGTTCACGGCGTCCCAACGTTTACCCTCTTCCCTCAGAGACAACGGCTTCGACTACCTCGAGTTCCGGCTGTGGATCGGCCTGTGGTCGGGCGTGTTCTGCCTGCTGCTGGTCGCCACCGACGCCAGCTTCCTGGTGCAGTACTTCACGCGCTTCACCGAGGAGGGCTTCTCCGCGCTCATCAGCTTCATCTTCATCTACGACGCCTTCAAGAAGATGATCAAGCTGGCCCACTACAACCCCATCAACTCCGACTACGACCCCAACTTCGTCACTCAGTACGACTGCCGCTGCGTGCCCGGTACGTGCCGCGGCCTTTTTCCGCTTTTGCCGCGCCAGATTACGGGGAATTGAGATTTTGGTGATGCCGAGAGCTGACGTACAAGGCTGCTGACAAGGCTACATGCTTGGGTCGTGTTTGCACTGGAAATAATAAATGATACAGTTACGTTTAAGCCTGTAGATACTGCTGTTTACTTTCTCAGCAGGGCTTTCTGTTTGTGTGTGTGTGGTGTGACTTGACACAGATTTCAAATGGCTTCTTTGATACTGCAAGTATCAGCAGTATTCTCATCTGGTTGATTAGATTCCATTGTTTCTCTTTAGGAGTTAACTCGTCAGAAGTCCTTGATATCACTGCTTGGACAAACAGTACGGACATGGTACGTAGCGTCCTTGTCTTCATTAATTAATTTTATTTTCTCCAAACGTTGTTGCTAAATGTGAAAGCCACTTGTTTGTTTGCTCTCCAGCCAGAGAATGCTACCTGGGCGTCCCTGACCAAGAAGCAGTGCGCAAAGTTCGAGGGGCAGCTCGTCGGAGAGAACTGCGGCTACGTGCCTGACATCACCCTGATGTCCTTCATCTTGTTCTTCGGGACCTACACCTGCTCCATGGGTCTGAAGAAGTTCAAGACCAGTCGCTTCTTCCCCACCACAGTGAGTGACGGCACGGCACATGTTTGCGGCTTTATCGACAGTTTCAAAATTAGAGCCAGCGCCATGTAGAGCAAAGAAGTCACGGGGCTCAATCTCAGATTCTGAAACTACTCCTTTTCCCCTTTTCTACAGAAGTGTTGCTTTGCTTGCAATATGGGCAGGGATGTGGTGTGATATACACCTTATTTGCATATTGCCACAGATGCCTATCAATGCACGATCGACTTGCAGAGTAAGCCTGCAGCCGATCGTGCTCTTTTATGTAATCTGTGGCTTTTAAAGCCACTGCAGAGCGTTGCAGCGCTTCCTGCTCTGCTCTGCTCTGCTCTGCTGGGGCGAGGGTCCCGAGGACGAACTCTTGCGAGCAAATGTTCCCTCTCCGGTTGTTCTGTAACACAAATAGGAAGCAAACATAAACACACTTAAGCTGATGGTTTTGCGAGCTAGATTGAGAAGAATGTGCAGACGGGGGGCCACGCAACAGATGTTGGTTGAGATAAAGACATCACACTAGCTAGCAGACATTGGGGAGTGTGTGTAGATAAGTGGTGCGGATATATACAGAGCAACACTCCCAACATAAAATGGGAGTCATGCACGGAAAATCATGGCATGGCGAATCTAGACACTGGATGGAAAGCTAAGGGCTCCTCAGAGTTATTAGAATTCATCTGAATGTTGTGGTTAGCTACCGACATTTTCTATTGTCATGAATATCCAGTGATTTTTAACTCTGCTTAAACTGGTTAGGTGCCACCAGTGACTGTTTACATATAACAAATGTATAAGTGAAAGCGCAAACTTGGCAAGATAATGCCTTCCGTTGTTTTGTTCCCCCCCCCCTATCAATATGCTGTTTAACAGGATTTCTTTTTTGTCAAACACACAAAGTAAGTTGTCAAAGACACCGTCAAACCTGCTCCGCCTGTGTCTTCCTTGTAGGTGAGGAAGCTTATCAGCGACTTTGCAATCATCCTGACCATCTTCCTGTTCTGCGGCGTGGACGCCTTTATCGGTGTGGACACTCCGAAGCTCATAGTGCCAAGTGAATTCAAGGTACATATTTTTAAAAAACCTCTCTGCACTGAGTGGCACTGGTCAGCCAGGTGCAGTTTCCTCTGATTACACAGATAATGATGCATGTTTCTGCAAGAAAGCCTCTTAATTCTTTAACATCCGAGCATAAAGCTTCCTTTGTAACCTGCCCCGCTCTGATACATATTACTTGAAACTAAGATGCAGTCATTCTTGGAGATTGCTAGGCTTAAGTGTTCCTCAGCTGGCAAACCCCCGACATCCAACCCTCGGTAGTGGAGTAGGAGCTGGTACAACTTGATTATAGGTGATGTGAGAACACGGCCTTATGGCTTCAAGTACAGAGCCAGCATTGTCTGACCACAAAGTCTTAATTCACAAGATTCTGTCGTGTAATACTGCACCAGTCATTTCTGCTCGAGACTGAGGCAACCGCTTCAAATTGGGTATTTTGGCTTATTTTAGCGGGTACTTTTTGCTGTTCTATATTTAAGATGTCGTCCACGTGCAGGAATCTGGACTGCGCGCATTCAGAAACGGCGTATCTGTGTATATTTAACGGTCTTCTTCCTTCTAATTTTGTCTAGCCCACGAGTCCACTGAGGGGCTGGTTTATTCCTCCTTTTGGAGGAAACCCTTGGTGGGTGTACCTGGCGGCTGCACTTCCTGCTCTGCTGGTCACCATCCTGATATTTATGGACCAGCAGATCACCGCTGTGATCGTCAACAGGAAAGAACACAAACTCAAGGTTGGTGCTGCAGCTCAAGGATTCTTTAAGATAAGAAATAAGAAAATAATGGGTCGTAACTAGGATTCAAAAGAAATTTGAAGTCTAAATTTGTCTTTTTCTTTATCTAAAAACCAGACCAGACCAGGAATGGCTGGAAATCTGCAAATGGAAAACCTAAATCTTCATTCACAATGTATACCTATCAGCCACAACATTATAACCACTGACAGGAGAAGTAAATAACATTGACCATCTTGTGACGATTCAATGTTCTGCTGGGAAACTTTTGGACCTGGCATTCATTCATGTGGACGTTACTTAGACATGTAGCACCCACCTAGACCAGACCAGGCACCCCCACCCCTTAGCAATAACACTCCTTGATGGCAGCAGCAGGATGCAGCCTGACAAAGACACACGCACAAAAACACTTTAGGAACAACTCAAAAAAAGCACAAAGAACACCACAATGTGTTCCCTCGATCCCACATTGATCTGTGGGATGATCCGCAGAGGCCCCTCCCCTCAACCCATAGGACCCAAAGGCCCCCCACTAATAACATCCTGTTACCAGACACCACAGGACACCCTCAGAAGGCCCATGTCCATTCTCTCAGGAGTCACAAATGTTTTGGAGGCACAAGGGAGACCTACCCAGTAATAGGAAGGTGGTTATAATGTTATGCCTGATCGGTGTAACCTCACTGTTCTCCGTTGTATCCACAGCCATGCTCACCAGTTCTCTACAGCTCACTACTACAGTACCACGAGATCATAAAATCACTTCCATGCCTGGAAAAATCATCTTCCAACAATGTCCTTTTGATGCATTCATCAGCCGAATATACTGGTTCTCTGTGATGATCTCTTCTCTCGTGTTTTAAACTAATTTCCCCGTGCGCTCTTCCGCCTTCTGTACTCTCCTCGTAGAAAGGGGCAGGCTACCACTTGGACCTGTTCTGGGTGGCCGTCTTGATGATAATCTGCTCTTTCATGGGCCTGCCGTGGTACGTGGCCGCCACCGTCATCTCCATCGCCCACATTGATTCTCTGAAAATGGAGACCAAGACGTCAGCCCCCGGGGAGCAGCCCAAATTCCTGGGTGTCCGGTGAGTTGACGCAGCTGCTGTTGCCATCATTCAAACGTTAAACCATTTTTAACATTATTGGTCCAGAGAGGTTTTTTTTTGTTCAGTGTTAATATTTGGTTGTGTTCATTTCATTTTATATACCCAGGTATAAATACATCTCCTTGCAGGGGGTTATGAGGCAGATTAACACTTTTTAGAATCGTGACCCTGTGCGTAGAAGGCGTGCCAAAAGTTTCATATGCAAACAAAAGGCAAAATTACACATGCCAAAAAATAAGATTACCTGCACCCCGTATGCACTTTTCCCCTATTATAAGTCACAGTTTGAAAATATGTGCAAGCGGACAGGCTTAAGTCTCACTTAAATAATCCAAAATTTGGCGATCAGGAAGGAAAGAACGTAAAAAAAAAGAGAGAAAACAGGCTTGTCCCCTTTCTCTCCTTTGAAACGACTATGTGTGGATGTGTAAATAGAATAACTGAACTGAGAATGAAAAGGAAATAGATATGTCAGCGCTGTGGAAAAAAGCTATTATGGTTAGCAAGTCTGTAAAGATTGTGCATCATGGATTTGTATAGCTGATGACAATGATTTCCTTGATGTTTCGGTTGTGAATCATTCATGTATTATGCTCATTGTTTTTATAAACATTTGCGCCTTTCACACCCTCTTTTGTGCATATGCAAACATTACAAATGTGGCTGTGGTTACTCAAGATTCAGTGTTTTTAAGAAGTTTTGTTGAAGATGCCGTGCTGTCTAATGGAAAATTAATCATGCGTACTTCCTTTTGTCCTCCAATCCAGGGAACAAAGAGTCACCGGTATCTTTGTGTTCCTCCTGACGGGACTCTCCGTCTTCATGGCCCCTATCCTGAAGGTAGTGCTCCAACCTGCTAATTCTTCCGTGGAAATGTGGATTACTGTCCGCTTCTTTTAGGACAAACTGCTGTCAGCCCTCTCAAATTTGAAATAATTTCAAATCTTTTACTCATCCGATTAGGAACTCCCCTTGCCGAAGTAATACGATGTGAAATAAGCATGTTCGATCGGGGCTTAAGCTCCAATTGCCGCGGAGCCCCTTCTTCAGTTTCCATTCCCTCATTAAGCTGCCAAACAAGAAAAAGAAAAAAAAGAAAAAAGTAAAATCACTGAGTGGACAAGTGGAGATGGTTTGAGCTGCTACTCCCTCTTGTGGACACTTTCTATATTGTTCATCTTTGCCTCAATACATTTTCCTTTTCAACCAACTTATACTATAATGACATGAATAAACGCCGATCCTGCCTCAGTTGCCTTCTCATATTTCACATGTATTCATGGCTCAAATATTGAATATTCATTTAGATTCTGTCCTGCCTTACCACGGTGTAGTTCACCACTGCTTTAAAGCTAATGTAGGACACTGGTTAATACTAACACCGTCATCAACAGCAGCCAGGTCACTTGGTCACATTGATGTGTCCGCTAAAAATACCTTCTTAGAAAAGCAGCTTGTGGGCTATTTTAAACTAATCTCAGTAGATATCCATTCTCGTTACTCCTAAGGAGTTCCAACACATTTAAGTACCTTTAATTGTCCTTGTTATAAGTTTTCTTTTGAACTTAACTGAGGAAATAACGTGATATATTAATACCTTTTTATTGTACTCTCTGTCTTTCAGTTCATTCCCATGCCAGTGCTCTATGGTGTGTTCCTCTACATGGGTGTAGCGTCACTCAATGGTGTCCAGGTGAGTCAGTCTGGCCTGTCTGCTAATTGTCTGCTAACTGGAGCATGAAATACATTTATTATTGCAGTGCCGAACTGGACAACTGATGAGTATGTGTAGAAACTATTTTTCAAGGTGCATTAAACTGCCAACAAATCAAATGCGATTAAAAATTAAAATTCCGAACACCTGATGAACAGCACATGAATGGGGATGCTAATGTTGGCTTAACCATGTCTGGTGACCTTTCACAACATGTAAACAAAGCTGCTGGTGTCTAGCTAGCAGCTAATGCACAAAAATGCACGGAAAGCTTCCACTGGCTTGTTAGAAACTAAGACAAATTATGTGGGCAAAACAAGCAGCAGGTAGCTAGCAATTTATACAAAATGCATAGCTACAAAGCTACCGATGGCTAGCCAGTGACCATGACAAACAATGTAAACTGCGAACTATTGCCAGTTTTGCTCAGATGCTAAATCTATCCAAAACTAGCTGTGGTGACACATCCTCCGCAACATATGAGTGAAGCTAATTGTGGCTAGCTAGCAGGTCAAACACAAAGTGTGGTTAGCCAGTGGCTGAGACAAACAGTGTGAGGGAAACCAACGGCTTGCTAGCAGCACAGCAATCAATGGCTAGCAAGAAGCTAATACAAAGTATGTCAGCAAAACTACCTATAGGTAGCTAGCAGGACACAAAATGTAGAGGCTGTGTTAAACATTAGCTCGTCACTGGTAGTACAACATGTAAACAAAGCTACTGGTGGCTAGCTAGCAGCTAGGACACAAAATGTAGAGGCTGTGTTAATCATTAGTTAGCCACTGGTAGTTTGTATATAACATGTAAACAAAGCTACTGGTGGCTAGCTAGCAGCTTAAACAAAAAGATATTTGTAGCTACTGTTGGAGGTTAAACGTCTCCCCACACTTCTATCCTGTGTGTCTTGTGAATTTATGCTTCAAAAGCAGAAACACAAAACTGAAATAAAACCACTAACGAGCTGCTAAGATTGCAAACAAGCAGACTTGTTGAAGTTTATTTTGCAATTGGTAGCATATTAGCATTAAGTACTGGTACCAAAAAGTAACCACACTGCTGTGATTCATAACTGATCTGTACGTGCCTCTCACTATATTGACCATAAAGATAATAACTCGTATGAAACTGAACATGGCTGCATCGTCTCTTGACCTTCCTGTCTGTTTTGTCAGTTTATGGATCGCCTGCAGCTACTCTTAATGCCCGCCAAGCACCAGCCCGACCTGATCTACCTGCGGCACGTCCCCCAGAGACGCATCCACCTCTTCACCTTCATCCAGGTCCTGTGCTTGGCCCTCCTCTGGATCCTTAAGTCCACCGTGGCTGCCATCATTTTCCCTGTCATGGTGAGAGAAACAGCCAATGTTTCTTAACAGAAAAAGCGCAGACGTCGATATTTGGGGCAAGAAAAATAAATAGCTTTTCTGCTTTTTATAGATTTTGGCTTTGGTCGCTGTCCGCAAGGCCATGGACTACGTGTTCTCCCAGCACGACCTCAGCTACCTGGACGACGTCATCCCGGAGAAAGACAAGAAGAAGAAGGAGGATGAGAAGAAGAAGAAAAACAAGAAGAAGGGAAGCATCGACAGTGAAATCGACTTTGTGAGTAAACAACGGTTGCCGTGGTACTTTGTCACGTGTCCATTGTTCCTGGAGTAGATCCTCACCTTAAAAAAATAAAAAAAACTCTCCATGTTAATGTTCTCCCTCCGTCCTCCCACAGTCTGACTACCCCTACCATGAAAATGTCCCCACTATAAAAATCTCTATGGATATGATGGAACAGGAGCCCATGTTGGGGGATAAATCTTTGGATAGTGAGTACTAGCCAGGGTCTGCTTTGCTGTAGCTGCAACAGCTGCTTGAACTTTCCTTCGAAACTTGATACTCACACTTTTCCTCCTACACTATCCCTTTTACATGTACCTTTTAGAACATTCATACCTCCAAATATCTGTTTTCTTTTTTTTTTTATCAGTTCTTAGTACTAAAGGCAGCTCTGATGTGCTTGCTTTCTTTTACGTTTTTCCTGCTGCTCCTATTTAAAATGTATGAGTAGTGTTTGAAGTACGTTTCTAATGTTTGTTTTGTTTTTGCTTTTTCTTCCAGGACATTCGCAAACTTTCCTTAACCCGCATTCACCGTGCTGAGCACTACTTTGAGCCGCCCACTGTGGCCGAGTAAGTAGCACGCGTGCCAGCTGGCATTCTCATCACCTACTGCTTCTTCTTCATCATCTTCTGCACAAGTAATTAATGCCGTATGATTTTTTTTTTTTCTTTTTTCTTTATTTTTTGACTCGCGTTTCCTTTGTGTCTCTCGCCCATTCAGTCTTGACAAAGGCTCGTACTTTAAAGGTTTGCCTCAGATTCGAATAGGCCTGGGCTCTGAGGATAACGGTTTCTACTGGAAGAAGGGCTCTGAAACTGATCTGTGAAAGACTTGTCCAAAGATGAAGCACGACACATGCAAACATAGCCATCCTCTTTTGTGCTATAGCGCCACTTCATGACTGTATGCTTTTTTCTTTTTCTTTTTTTTTTTTTTTTAAATGTTCCTCATGTGAGGATTTAAATCCCAATTGCTGGAAGTACTTAACAGTGAAACACTTTTGATGGTACTGAATTTTAAGATTTGAATGTTCACCTAGCAGAAAACCAAAAAAGGGCTACACAAGCTCATCTGAATGCAGTTTTTATGGGACATCATGTGTATGCTAATAGAAAGATTTAAAAAAAAAAAAAAAAAAAAAAGATTGTAGAATAAACATAGCTTTATACTATAGCACATATTTGGAGGACTTTCCCGCTGTTTTCATAGATTTCTTTTAGTACAGTTTTTATTTCTAAGGTTTTAAGTCATAACTACTGGAATCTTGAGATTCAGCCGGAGTGGAGGTACTTGCATTTGGGGGCGAACAAAGGGGCGCCCTCCTTTACTTGTAGTGAACAAAAGGGCTACAAAAGGTCATCTATGCACAGTCACGAGCGGACCTTAATCTCGTATTTATGGACGTATTAATTATTTATCATGCATCCGTGTAAGGACTGCGTGTTCACAAACACATCCAGAAGATCATGTTTGTTCCGGGTTTCTTTGTAACCCCATCCGCCCCCTTTTTTCTGTATTTATTATATTTAAACGCACGGCAAAATAACTTGCTGGTTGAATTTTAAGTACGGCTTCACCATTTTAACGCCGCCCCGTGTCTGTGGAAAATCTGAGGTATGCTTTCTGTGGTTCTGTTTCCACTCGGCTGTCTTTTCCCTGTTTTAAGGAGTTATAGATGTTTTATACCTGTATGTAGCTCTACCTCTTATTTTCTGTAGGTGCCAGGCATTATAAATGTATATACACATATATATGAATAACATCTATCGTGCAATGATTCGTGATCAAACACTGATTTTATTTTTTAAACTGGCACTGCGTGAGATCTCTGGCGCCTTGCTTTCCTTTCTCGTGTTTTGTTTGTTCGTCGCCGCAGCGAAATCGTTTTGCAATGTTTCAAAGGGCTACTCCAATGCGAAAAGCTTTTTATTTCAACGACCAGAATTTGGTGTTGTCTTTTAAAAACATCTTGGTGTTTTCAAATGCCGACGCCTGAGGGCCGAGAAGTATTTTAACCTCACGAACGCAGTTCAGTGTCACTCGACCCCGAAAAACTATGTATTTAAAATGTGATCATATTCAAAAGCTATTAATGTGATAAATTCTCAGTCTTCGAATACATTTTGTGTTTTGTTTTGTTTTTTGTCAATGCAAATCAACAATTTAATCACTGTGAGAGAAACGATATCGTGACTTCCTGTCTGGGAGGAACTACTGCTTTTTCTGAGACGAAATGCATTATTATAAACTGCATTCAAACACGGTTTGATGGTGAAGTAAATGCAAGAATCTGTAGTCGAATGACATGATCATGGTGTTTCTTTTTGCCGATTGAATTATACAATCTAATATATTGTGCATATCTGAGTGTAGTGAATCTCAATCATTTGAAAAATCCGGAAAAGGACACGCACGGGCCGTCTCGTAGAGCAAATAGGGGGCTTTAGTTCACGCTTTCTCAATCGAGCCGATACGCTGTCATAATGTGAAGCACAAGACTGTTAAGGTTGATTCAGAAGCCTCGTTGTCTTCCACTCTCTTCTGTGATGTCTGTATATCTTGACCTTTTTTTTTTTTTTTTTTTGTTTGACTCTCGGGTTTGTGATTCCGCAATCAGTGTAATATTTTTGATGTTCAAAACTCTGACACCAATTTTATACAATCATCTTATGTGCTCAAATAACCGTCGGTTACTCAGAAGGAAGAAAATGTCAGTGTTTTTTTTTCTTTTTTTTTTTATGAAGTAGTGTTTTAAATGAGCAATAAAACCAAAAATGATTCTTAAATATGATTGCTGTGGTGTCGTTTTTTTTTTTTATTACTATAAAAGTCTGCAGAAATGTTGTGTTTTACTTAAAATATGTCTTTTCCAACCAAAGAGCTCTGCTTTTTCTTTGTCCGCAACATTTCCATCGTGACTCCGCTGTATTATCCACAGTCTTCAGATAATGAGGATTACCACAAAGTTTGATCACTTTATATCCTCCGTCACCAGCTGAAAGTTCCTCCTGACGAGCCAGTTAAGGTCAAACAAGTTAATAAAATCCATGACAAGCTTTTAAACATCACAAAATTGAAAGAAATACTAATTTCCTTGTGTCATTTTTATACCATTTACCTGCAGCAAGACTAATGATGTCTTCTTGCTGCAGGAGTTGGAATAAAAATGAAGAAAACATGAACTTTAATGTAATAACGCTAAGACCTATGAGTGTTGACCGACTGGATATGCATACTGTACAACAGAAAGGACAATTAAGGGATTTCAAAGTGTTCACAGAGAGCCTATACGGCGTTATACAGTAAATTTAATGCATGGCATGGAGCATTTTGAAAGGGATGCACTGAGTTTAGGGTCAGAGCTAAGCTGCAGATACCACATCGCATCAGTGCTCAGCCTGACAGCACAGATAAAACGGGAAAGCTGCATATTTTCCGCGATCATAGGACTTGGTTCGACTGTAATGACACAAATTGGCTCATTACCATGAGTTCACTGTGCTCTTTTCATTGCCAAGAGGAAAGATGTGTAATAATTAAGTCCTGCTCTGGTGCTGGAGAGAACATCTATTTTTTTTTTGTTTTTTCTGCTCTGGTTACTGGATGAGCTGAATGTGAGTGATCCTCATCATCAAAGCTGGATTATCAGACGAAGAACGTGGCACAGCGTCCGGGGAAAAACAACCTGGAACTTAACGCTGCGGCACAATTGTTCTCTCAGCTGTCTCATTGTGATTACAGGATACGCAGCATTTTATTAAACGGCTTCAGCAAATACACATAAATATTTATGGTGTTAAATCGGAGCCATGCTGTGGCTCAAGGGGGCAGTAGTGCCTTGGAGGTGGAAAAGACAAACCCAAACAGGAAAATATGAGGATCAGCTCAAAACTGAGTCGATTATACAGAGACTGTCAAGGCTAAAATATGTCTGCATTAGAGTGTTTGTGATTCATGTTTGGGGTTTGCATTCTCAGCAAAAATACGTGTGCATGGGGGCCACCATCTGCACCTCTAGTGATCTAAACTTATAAAACGCTTATTGATCAGCTGCCAGCATTAGTATCATGTCATCACATTTGTATGTCTAATAAATTAGCTTTTTATTCTCTCGTCTCTAACTGTGTTTCATCTGCTTTCGTTCTGTCTCTCTACCCGGTCGTCCCGGGGCGGGCGAGGGTTGACAGGGACGTTTATTTAGCAACGTCTCCCTCCGTTTTTAATTTTCAGTTTTTTTTTTAACGCCATATGAATAAATGAAACTAAAAAATGTAACTGATGGAAAATGTGCTGCCCTTTTTAAGCACACTAATTGGTTTGCAACTTTCTAATGAGGCCCTTAATCTAAAGTTACACAGTATAGGGATAGTGTTCATTTGTAATTGAGCAGGTCTGCAGTTTTAAATGCTAATTAGCTGCTAATGGAATAGGAGGTCAGGTTTCAGGCATATAAGCGTGACGTGCAACCACACCTGCAGGGTAGTCTGGTCAGATCAGCAGTTGCGGCCTCATGAAAAGTACAAAGTTGACGATGTTAAAACCTGCAGTTCAGACGAGGATTTAAAGAGAGATTCTACGTCTGGTTTCTCACACTGACAGTTTCAGCTCTCTTAATGAACTGACAGTACACCCGCTGGCTCTCGGCACACGCTGTACATCCCTCCCATGACACGGCCTCAGAGGTTCCTAACAATGTCCTGTGATTGCTTGTCCAGACTTTGATCTCCGTGTCATTTCTCAGTCAAGAGGAGCCGTTTTCTCCCCACCCTTGAATATAATGTATCAGGTCCAATAGGGTCAAGAATTATATTTATTTTATTAGCAGCCTCTCACTTAATAAAATCTATACTCGCTATATGATTAAACTGATGGATTTATTCACGTCACGTTGCGCCTGCTAATTAATAATCCTCTGTTCTAACTCTCAAGTGTTGCAGCAGCAGCAGCAGGCGGCGCGACGCTGGTCCACAGAACAAAGTGTGCAGAACGGGCTCAAGTAGCTTAACTCTTCTCCGTCTCACTGTGTGATCTGTTGACAACAAGAGCGCCATGCAATTATGCCACCATTACAACGTGTAAAGGAAAACAAACGCATTGCCGGGACAAGTTAAAGCCAAATGTAACGTGTGAAAGAAGCATGTTACAATTAGTCCTCATAAAACGAGGAGAGGGACTTTTGGGGCGACAGTTTAATAATACGGCAAACAGAGCAGGAAACACCGCTGCAGCAGATTTTCTTTATTTCTGACACGTGAAGCCTGTAATTATTGTTCTATTTAAACTCACAATGGAGCAAGTTGTTAACCCAGATGTTGATAGTAATTTCCAGTTGTAGGATCTTGAGAAAACAAACTGAGGTCATTATACACCGATCAGCCACAGCATTAAAACCACTGACAGGACAAGTGAATAACACTGACCATCTTGTGACAATTCAGTGTTCTGCTGGGAAACTTTTGGACCTGGGATTCATTGGTGTGGATGTTACTTAGACATGTAGCACTCACCTAGACCAAACCAGGCACCCCCACCCCATAGCAATGACACTCCTTGATGGCAGCAGCCATCCCCAGCAGGATGCAGCCTGACACAGACGCACACACTCAAAAATGCTTTAGGAACAAAAAAACATGAAGAACAGCACAAGGTGTTGACCTGGCCTGATCCACAGAGGCCCCTCCCCTCAACCCATAGGACCCAAAGGCCCTCACTAACAACATTCAGTTACCAGACACCACAGGACACCCTCAGAAGGCCCATGTCCATTCTCTGATGAGTCACAACTGTTTTGGAGGCACAAGGGAGACCTACACAATATTAGGAAGGTGGTCATAATGATATGCCTGATAGGTGTAGACTAGAGGTTGATTTTAGATTCAAATACAGCTGTAGAAAGTATGAATTTGCAGTACTTGCCTAGTATTTTCGTTCAAATTTCTTCCTCAACATTTCAGATAGAAATATTCATATTCATTTAACATCCACAGCTACTAGTTAGAAGTTAAACATTTTCAAACAGATGGTCAGCTCATAAATTACGTTATTCAGTAATAATAAAATGCAACACCGGTCCACAACAGCCAGACGTTCATTGTCAGTCACAACCACACTCCATTTGAAATTTTAATCCATTTGAAAGTCAAAAAACAAAAATCTAAATATGTCAAGGTCAAAACATTTACCTGCATAGAAAGCTTGCTCGCCACGCATGCCTACATGCTCATAAGTTTGCGTACTTTGTGAAATATGTTGCAAAACCTTTCTTTCATTCAGGGTTAGTGGTCTTTTTAAATTCTAATGACAAGTTGAACCACCTAAGCGGCCCTGATCAAAAGCACCCTTGGTGTTTTGGCCTGGGGTGGCACAGTGGTGGGGTGGTTAGCACTGATGCCTCACGGCAAGAAGGTTCTGGGTTTGAATCCATTGGCCAGTTGGGGTCTTTCTGTGTTGCATGTTCTCCCTGTGTTTGCGTGGGTTCTCTCCAGGTACTCCAGCTTCCTCCCACCGTCCAAAGACATGCTGGTTAGGTTCATTGGTGATTCTAAATTGGCCGTAGGTGTGAGTGTGAATGGTTGACCTGGGTGTATCCCGCCTCTCATCCAATGACAGCTGGGATAGGCTCCAGCCTCCCCGCAACCCTCCAGAGGACAAGCGCTTACAGCAAATGAATGACTGAATGTCCACACCTGTCACCTGTTTGCATGTAATTAGTGTCTGTGTGTATAAAATGTCAGTGAGTCTTGACAGACGCCTGCACATTTCATCTAGTGCTGCAGTGACTTTGCTGGATCCTGAGCTGTGGGGGGAAAAGCACAAGAACTGTCAAAAGACTTGTGAGAAGAGGTAGATGAACTTTAAAAAGCAGAAAAGGGGATATAAAAAGATAGCCAAATGTTTGAGAATGCCAATCAGTAGTGTTCCAACTCTGATGAAGAAGTGGAAAATAAGAGGTTCTTTTGCTACCAAGCCACGGTCAGGTAGATGAACAAAAAGTTCAGCCACAACTGCCACGAACAGTATACACAGATTAGGCTTCTTTAAAGAAAAATGGTGTGGCTGTTTCAAGATACACATTAAGAACTTCATGGCCAAGTTTCCAGAAGAAAGTCATTACCACACCAGTGCCACAAAACAGCCTGTCCACAATATGCTGGACAAGACTCAGAGCTTCTGGAACAAAATCATTTGGAGTGATGAGACTAATATTGAACTTTATGGTCTCGTTACATAAGTTTACGTAATCATGAAACGTACACTATCTCCACTGCGAAGCATGAA
This sequence comes from Chelon labrosus, assembly GCF_963514085.1. Classification (NCBI taxonomy): domain Eukaryota; kingdom Metazoa; phylum Chordata; class Actinopteri; order Mugiliformes; family Mugilidae; genus Chelon; species Chelon labrosus. The sequence continues at coordinate 19,383,826 of NC_140355.1, forward strand.
AGTGGGTCACTGATGTTTTGAGGGTTGGGGAATTCGGTCAAAATTAATGGCAAGATGAAATACTGGAGGACGATTTGCACTCATCAGCCCAAAAGCTGCACATGGGACGCACTTGGGCTTTCCAACATGACGAGGATCCAAAACACAAGGCCAAGTCAACTGACTTTAAGATCATTGAGCCACTCTGGGGAGATCTCAAATGTGCAGCAATGTGAAGCTTTTTGGTGAGAAGAATGGGTAGCTTTACCATCTGAGAAAATAAAGTGCCTCATCCACAACAGTATCGCAAAAGACTGCAAGCCGTCATTGATGCTAAAGGAGGCAATACACAAAATTAAGAACTAATCTGTAGGTTATGCTTCTGCGCCAATTTGGCGCTGCAGCTACGGCGACAGCACAAGACCCTTTGCAGACCCTAACTCTGTAGCCTGACGTGCACCTCCTCATAAATGTAACCATGCTTCACGGCGACACAAAAGCTGTGATTGGACCACTTGGTAATAGCGTATTATCCGGCTGCTTCTCCATCTCTGCAGTTTTCGAATTGATCGTTTTGGATCAATAAAGATGGAAAACACATCGATGGAAGGTTAACTGAGGAGCCTCGAAGGTACAAACATTTGCACGACTTGTCTTCTGCGAAATTTCAGTGAATGTTTCAGTCGCCATTGTTTGGGTGGCGTTTTTACAGAGTGAGCAGGACTGCGCAAGTATAAATGCCTCGCACCGGCATAGGCTGCGTACGTAGGTTACGGCGTCTAGTCCCGCAGAGGCCATTTGGTAGTGTTGTGTGTAAGCTAAGCGGGATGGTTCAAGGGATATCTGTATCAGCCTCTGTGTTCACTCTAGTGGCCATAGCTGTTGACTGGTAAGGCCGGGCATACACTGTAAGATATTTTAAATCCTTTGATTCAGCTCCATCTCAAACTGCACGACTAGATCGCTGAGTTCAAAAGTTCACAGCTTACGAATCATGTTCTCACACTGCACGGCCTGATGCTCTGATGCGACTTGACTGCTCACACTGTACGTCCATATACCACATGTTGGACTTTCGTATCCGGAACTGCAACGTCAAAAAGAAGTAGACGAAGAAGAGGAACCCCGAAGTGGGAGACGAACAATGAAGTTGTTTTGACGTAACTTCAGCGATCGCACATGCTCTGTGCAAGAGGTTGAGGCAAATCGGCTCGTGGCACCGCTTCTACTGTGCGATACCTTCACGAGGAGCGACCAGGATTTCAAACAAGTTTGATTTTCTTGCGAGCACACGATTTGTGATCGGGAGCTCGTTGTGAGGTGTTAATCTCTCCTTGTTACCCCATGTCACTGCACGAAGCACGACACGCCATTGAGCCGAAATTCGGCCCGATTCAAAAAATAGTCGCACGAGTGGCAAATCGTCTCAAAATGAGCCGACAATCGCCCGTGTATGCCCGGCTTAAGGGCCATTATGCAATTACTGCTAACTGTGAGCTTGTTCAGATGTGTGTTTTCATTCTAAAGGACTTCCAGGAAGTAGAAAGTGAACCAGGAAGTGGAAACAAAATTAACCCGACTGACAAAACAGACACAGTGTCGACTAGCGTTAGGGTGGCGTTTTGACTGCGCAAGTATAAATGCCTCACACCTGTGCGTACGTAGGTTACGGTGTCTAGTCCCACAGAGGTATAAACCACACTTAAGGGTATGCATGGGACCATGTCAGTATTTTCTCTGTTGTTATTCTTTATTCACTGATAGTGCTTATTTTTTTTAGATACCATGTAGTTTAGTCTGAATCACATTTAAAATAAATGAAATTAAAAACACATTCTTTGAGAGTATGTAAACTTATGAGCACAACTGTAATTATTATTCCCCAAATACTGTCTGACAATAAGAGATAACTGTTTCTTGTCCCACTGTCTTGGAGGTTGGTCCAACTTTATCTCACAGTATGTCCAGGACTTACTTGTAATTATCTGAAATGGGGAGTTGTCAGCTTACGCAGCTTACCTGGGTTGTCCAGGCTATAAAAGCTGGCATGTGTTCAATATCTCTGTCACATATCAAATATTTGTTTTTGCACATTCACAGCACACATGACACACCCTAGCTTTTTGCTTGCATTGCTGACGTCGCCAACTTCCACTTTCCATTTGTGTTGCTTCGGTTTGAGTTAGTTTAAGTAACGCTCTTGTGCATACAGTACTTCACTTTGCGTGGAAGCACTCTCACATATTGGCAATCTATGAAAGGTCATCTTCACTGAGTGAAAGCAAAAGTTGGACAACTTTTGTGTCCACAGTCATTGATCAAGGCTGCGGATGTTTTTAAAAATCAATCTGCAATGCATACTGTGAGACGGTATGTCTCTTCTTCCTGAATATCCATATTTTCATTTTTTTTTCAATCGCTGTTTACCATCTTTCTCTTACTGTCTGTAATATTTGAAAAAAAAAGCAGTGGGGAACCATATAGACAATAGATGATGGGTGGTATTAAGGCATATATAGAATTGCGTGTCGACCCCCAACAGAGGTAATCTCTGAGACAGTTAATTAGGTATATATGTATGTATATATAACTTACCTGCATGCAAGATATAGGTATATACTGTATATATTCAGCAGTTCACACAAAATGTAAGCACAATATTTTGTGTTCCAAGAAGTTCTCATTGGTTCTAGGCTGCAGCTGTTCTCGCTGTGATACAAGGCTGTGCCTTTTAAGAGGTGCACAAATGGACGGATAATGACTGTGGGATTGGTTTCAGGGTTTTGACTCTGAGGTTAAATTTGAAAAGGCCTTTTAGAAGCACAAACAAAACAGCTGTCCTTCACCCCAGAAACACTGATAGGCTAATGCATGTGTTTTCCTTTCACCAGCAGGGAGGACTGGTGAAACCTGGAATCGCCCACGTGTTCCTGCAAAGAGAAAGACACGACAGCGCCATAACAATGACCATTAGCAAGCTTCATGGAAAGAGAACGAGTAGATGGATGAAGAATGGGAATGAGGGAGAGGCTGGACATGAAGGTCTCAGGCTCGTCCAGAATCCTTGAGGTTGGCGGGGGTTCTGTCCCAGGTGGTAGCTGGCCGAGCAGACTATGGTCCCCAGATGGTGCTTGAATTAAGAAGAAAGGGGAAAGAGGGGAGATAGGATGAATGGATGCGGAAAGAGAGTGGATAAAGGTAGGGTAAGAGGATAAATAAATAAATGGATGAGAGGAGGAGGGTGAGTGTAAAGGTAGGAGGATGAATGGATGAGAGAAACCCGGGAAGGTCTAATGGACAGGGGCGAAGAGTGGGACCTAAATGCAGGACACACACAAGGACGGGGTCCGGATAGAGCAGAATGAATCCAAATTAAGTGAAACAAAAGACGATCCAACAAAGTAGAAGCCGAAGTGTTTAAATCTAATTAATCCAATGAAAGATAAACCAAAAACTCAGACACAGGGAACACAGATGAGTAAACATCTCACCACAGGTATATGCACGACAGACGAACTGACATAAGGGACTATATAAACAACAAATACAAGGATAAGGAGAAAACAGTCACATAATATACCTCCAAGATTATCACACCATACCAATATATTTACTTCCTTAAAAATTTAGAGGTCCAGCATCGATCACCGCTCCTGCAGAGGTCAGTCACGTGAAAGGGAATTGATGACTTTATGGGAATTCCGATTTTGTCTGCAGTAGTTTTAACCGAAGGAGACGTTAACGTAGTAAATGAAGCAGAAATGTAGCCTGGAAGGACGAGTGAAGGCGGCCGTGGAAGAAAAAGGGAGCGCTCGTCAATGGCAGAAAGCCTCGGGCAGGAAGAGAAGCAATATATCATTATTGGATCACTTAACGGATAATTTGTCCTTAAATTTCAATGGTTTCAAACCGCTCACTCAATCTTGACATCAAACAACCCTGAAAGTGCTGCCCCGATGAACCGTATGTTTCCTGTCTCTCACCCGTCTCAAACCTGAGAATAGCCACAGTTTTGACAGGATTAGCGCTAACGGCGTTTTACTCCATGTGTTAATTAAGCACACTGAAAGCAGCTTGAAGGGTTTCTCCAACGCTCACAGTAATGACTGCTTGTTGCCTTCTCCCTTCTCTCTCAACCTCTCCTCAATTCAAAGTCGGCATTCAATCACGTGAAGCGTCTCATCTTCCTCTTCAACTTGCCACACACTGGCGAGGTCTCACCTTGCACCTCGCGTCTTCCCTCTTGGACGTCTTGCAGTATGGTGTGCTTTGTTAGGGCTTCCTGCACGACATGTGCATGTGCAGTAAACCCATTTGAAAACGCTGCTTTAAGTTTGCACTAGCTCCCGTGGCCCACATCCCATTTTCTCCATTTAATGGTGTGAAGAGGGGGTAGCAAAAGGTGAGATCTGACTTACGCAGGCAGACCTGAGAAGTACAGAGATCACTGGGGAGTAGGAGGAGGAGGAGGAGGAGGAGGACTGATAACTATATGGTTGATCCAAGACAAGCAGTGCCATTCGGTTGATGCCAAAGAAAACAGGTGTCAGTTCATGCATGTTGTCTCGGCTATACATATGACATTCAGCTCACACGACGCCCTCCGAAACGTGCATCGCTCGCAGCCGCTGCGCCTCCCGGCTCATCCCTCCCAAGTGAATCTCCTCTCCTCCCTCTCTCTCATGTATAAGGGCTACAGCAGCCTCCGCCTGTCAGATGCACAGGGTCTCACGTAAGGATGAGAGCTGTTTCCTCTGAATGAGTGGGATTTCTGTCACCTGGATATATATTTATACATATATAGCATCTGAAAGGACGGAAGAAAGGAGTGAAACTAAACTACGGTAAGAAAACAAGCGGCTGGATTAGGAATATTTGGAAAACTTTGACGCCTGATATCTGTTCTGCATGCGTAAACTGATATTTTTTAGGGGTGAAACAGAAGTCTGTGAATGAGAAAAAATGGAGAAGGACTTTTTTTTATTAGTTGAGTTGAGTTTTGAAAGAATAATTGGTACAAAGGTTTAATTTCTTAAACCCCAGAGAGATAACACTGGCTGACTCTTTGACAGTGGAACTGCGGGCATTGATTTTTTTTCCTCCAATTTTCCAATTTATCACATTTCTGAAATGGGCTTCAGCTTCTTTTCGGCCGTCCGTGTTATTGTTACAAGAACAATAGAACAATAGAAGAGTTTAAATCTACTGAATCAATCTTTGCTTTTTCTTTTTTTCCAAAGAAATGAATTGAGTTTCATTTTAAACTGTCAAGCTCATTTAAGTTTAGTTTATTCGGGGGTTATTGTTTTTGTAAAATATTCAATTAGATGGTAAATTACATTATTTTGCATGTAATTACTTATTAATATGCTAACAATTGATAAATGCCATATGATTGATAAAATATTCATCACTAAAAGTGGCCTACTTTGGAATGCTGTCTATTATTGCACAAGAAAAGACTATTTATTTATTTATTTTCCAATTTAAACAGCTGCACAGTAGTTGTCAACTTTAACTTCAATTCTTTGTGCTGATAAAAAACAGCAGCGGTAAAATCATTCGTTCCCAGAATGCTGTATTTTCGATGACTGATTCGTCCATCAGGTGCACCCCTGCTCTCACAATTCGGTCATCTTAATCTCATTAGCGAGTGTGAGCGAGCATGCGCTTGACTGAATCAAGCCACCTGCACTGATGGAAAGACACAAGAATTGGATTATTGATTTCTGGGGAGGTTCTGTTGTTTTATGTAATCACCATTCAATTCCTTCTTCTGGTCTGCAGGGTTGAACTCCCACGTTGAAGATCGTGTAATTATGTTTTAACTGAAGATATAGGATATTTAACACATGCACTGACATGCCAAGCACATAACAGTGCTCCATACATTACAGCTAACCCTATCTTTCTCTCTCTCTCTCGCCCAGGTTTCAACATGACCCAGAATCTAGGTCTGAACGCCACCTGGGAGGACGGGAAACCTTCGAATTCCTCGAGTTTGCAGGAAAGCCCTGCGACGGATCCGAACATCACTTACGTCGACTTCTACCTGCACAAGCCCTCCGTGGCCGCGGTCTTCACCGTCTCCTACCTGCTCATCTTCCTGGTGTGCATGGTGGGGAACGGGGTGGTGTGCTTCATCGTGCTGCGCAGCAAGAACATGCGCTCGGTCACCAACCTGTTCATTCTCAACCTCGCCATCAGCGACCTGCTGGTTGGCATCTTTTGCATGCCGACAACGCTCGTGGACAACATCATAACAGGTGGGGACTTCCTCGTTGGAGGAGAATTAGCTTGTGAAATTAGAATTTACTCTGAAAGATTCAGCCCGAAAGTACAAAAAAAGGTGGTTCCAATGTTTTAATGTTTTCCCTTTTGTGCAGGATGGCCATTTGGTAGTGTGGTGTGTAAGCTAAGCGGGATGGTTCAAGGGATATCCGTATCAGCCTCTGTGTTCACTCTAGTGGCCATAGCTGTTGACCGGTAAGAGCCATCATGCAATCACTGCTAATTGTGTGCTTGTTCAGATGTGTATTTTTTTATTCTAAAGGACTTCTTCGTTTCCTTTGTGCCAGGTTCCGCTGCATCGTCTACCCTTTCAAGCAAAAGCTGACCATCACCACTTCAAAGCTAATTATTGTCATCATATGGGTGCTGGCGGTGTCCATCATGTGCCCTTCGGGGGTCATGCTCCAGGTCACAAAGGAGCAGAGTGTGCGGATAGTCCTTGGCCGCGACAACGACACCCGTCCCTTTTACTGGTGCCGGGAAAATTGGCCCAATCAAGAGATGAGGAAAATCTACACCACCGTCCTCTTTGCTAACATCTACCTCGCTCCTCTCAGCCTTATCGTCGTCATGTACGCCCGCATCGGTTTCACCCTCTTTAAGACCAGTATTCCTCCATTGGGGTGCAGCGGAGGTGCGCCCGGAGAAGGCAGTGGCAACAACAAACTTAGCATGGAGGGCCGTCACACGATTTCGAGGAAGAAGAAGCGAGTGATAATGATGCTGCTGATCGTGGCTCTGCTCTTCATCTTGTCCTGGCTGCCGCTGTGGGCGCTGATGATGCTGAGCGACTACGCCAGCCTGACGGAGCACCAGTATCGCGTCATCAACATCTACGTCTACCCCTTGGCGCACTGGTTGGCCTTCTTCAACAGCAGCGTCAACCCCATCATCTACGGGTTCTTCAACGAGAACTTCCGCAGAGGCTTCCAGGCGGCGTTCAAATTCCAGCTGTGCTCCCTCGACATCGTGCGGCAGAGGACCTACTCGCACCGGATCAGGGGGAACGCCGTGCTCCCGGTGCAGCCTGCCGCCCTCAGCAGGTCACCCTCCAGGGTCGGGTCAGTGGTAGTGGGAAATGGCAAGTGCTCATGTCAGGAAGGGGATTGCACGGCTGGTAAAAACGACGTTAAAGAACAAGACCTGATCATGGAGGACTTGGAAAAAGTGTCCCACATTTAGACTGGCCGAGAATGTGCAGCGCTCAGGGACACTTTCACGAACGCAGAGGCTTCTGGAGAATCGTGTGTTGCATTCGTTGGACTATGAAAAACAGAAAAACAGGACTGAACTGCATGTGTATTTGTTGCAGATGAATGTACTTTCAAGATGTCATTTTGAAAATCGCTTGTGAATGTTTTTTCATGGTGTAAATAGCAAAAAAAAAAAAAGGATATAAACAGAGGGAGAGTTTAAATGAAATATATAAAACGTCCTTAATATCACACAGTGCAGTGATTTGGTGGTTGACATCCGTAACCATGGTAACAGCAGGCGCTCCCCGAGCAGATGAATGCGAAAGCAGAACAAATGATGAGAGTGTTTACAGCACGGCCCAAAGATAAAAAAAATAAATAAAAATCCTTCTGATTTCAGTCTGATTTCATATTTCACGCCGTGTCTGTAGTTTCCAAACGGCAGTAGGTGGTTCTCTGGTGATGTTGGTGCTCATTATTGTTTCATTACTTCCTTAAAAAAAAAATAAAAAAAATAATAAAATGCTGAAAAAAGAAGAAGAAAAAGACAAAATCCTGTTGTTTTGTTGATGAATTTTTGATAAATGATCGATAGAGCACAAAGATAGGCAATTAAAGACTTAACGTGTTGAAAAGGTGATTATATAGATTGGATGAATTAGTCTTCTGCAGAAACACGGGGTCATTTGGAGTCTCTAAACCAATGACAGGCTAACGGGTTCACAAAACGATCACTGGAGAGGGAGACAGTGCCACCAGTCTCAAAACAGCAAACGGAGAACAGCTGAAACATTTATTCTTTTCTTAAATGGCGGCTGATTTCATTTCAAAAGAGGCCGGCAAAATGATTGCCACTTACTTCTGACGGAGACACGTGCAACCATGATGTTGCTTATGTGTAAAAAACACATAAACACACTCACTAGCATATATAGAGAGAGATTTTGGTTCAAATGCTGCTCAGATCTTGGCAGATGGACAGTGTTAAATTACCTTTTTATAACTGACCTCCAGACTCTGCTAACCAAAAAAAAAAAAAAAAAAAACCAGCACAGTTAAGAGTTGAAAACAAACAGAAAAAGAAATCTCTTCAAAAAGCTGTGTGTAGCATGCAAACACTAAAATGGCCATCAAGATAAGAAAGATATTCATATTTATGTGGATTACATGAGATTTTTTGTGTTAAATGCCTCAGTAGTGTCCTTGTTATCATAGCATAAACTCCAGCTGTCTGCATTCCTATTAGAAATTCTCTTTGCAAGTGATGCAATACCTGTGAGAATCAGTGAATTGTACAGTGGTGCAGTTCTGTCAGGCTTTCATTCAGAAGTGCACTAAACTCCACTCTCACTCCTGGAACTTTTTTAATGTTCCTGGCAGATCGAAGACCTGCAGTGTACCCTTGGCACTTGAAGTGACATTTAGAATGAGACATTAGAGTAGCATATTATTCAAGGTTGAAGTGCAAAGGCAGGGTGATGGGAATTTGCCAGCTACCTCCAGTCAAAGTGCGCGCTCCATTGCCCCGAGGCAGTTGGCACTGGACTGATAGCGGAGACAGAGCTCGGTGGCAGGGGACACGGATCGCGGGCTCATTTGGAAAGCATCCACGTGCCTCCTGTTCTCTGCCCCACACGGGGTGCTCTGAGATTTGAACTCTGAAAGTTATATTTATTGTCAGTAGCAGGATTTAGCAAGAAAAAAATGAAATCAGGTTACAAAATTGTACGGGGCCATAAGTGAACGCACATGCACATGATGTGTTGATTTATAAGTGGGGACACTTAGCATGAAGGTAGCTTTTTCGGAACCACTTTCACACGATTATGAATTATTCTGCATTCAACCCATCCATAGCCCACGCATCCGCACAGGCTAGGAGCAGCTGCAGGGGGCAGCCACCTGCAGAGTCCAGGAAGCATGTTGGGGGCTGGGCACCTTGCTCAAGGGCGCTTCAATCCTAGATGTGCATTTCTGCCCGTCACTCCAGGGATTTCAACTGCTTCTCTAACCTCTAGACCATGGCCACATCTTCCTCTAACCTTTACTTCTTGAGAATATACTACATGTTGACAACATACATTCTGTACTATTAGACTATAGAATAACTGTGTTTACATTTGACAGATATTCATTTTGTCTGTATAGAAAAACATATTCGGTTAAAACTCTTGTGCGATAATTACGGGATAATTTTATTTGTTGCTATTTTGTGCTAATATTATCATATAAATGATTGTAAGCTGCAGAACATGGTTTGTTTATGTCAAAATATTAAAGGTATCCTGTTGAGTTTTTGACCACTGGGGGTGCTATTGAGCAATGTTTTAAGAGTGAACATATGTTCAGTTTGTGTCACGCACGAGGATACACATGTAATCATGGTAAACATGGATGTAAAATAATAATAATCGTGGTTTAAAATATTTAAAAATGTAGGATTTACACATGTTCTTGGATGGAAATGCATGCCCTCAAGGCATTTGAATAATTTGACACATTATGTTATAATTTCTCTCTTTAACGACCTGCTGCTAATTAAGTATTGTGGTATGAAATGCATCATAAGTGAAGGTGTGAGCCATGTTACTGGTGTCTTGATTGCTGTGCATGCTTTCTCTAACCATTTTGCTAGATTGTGCACGTGCGATGGTCATAAAAATGCTTTCAAAGGCGCTACAGATATCAGCCAAATAACCAGCCTCAGGGACTGAAGAAGAAGAATACCTCAGTGAAGTGTATGCAGCATTGGACGTTACATCCTTGGTCTATTTTTTTTTTTATTTAAAAAAAATTGTTGTCAGTGTTGTTAGCTGATACACACACATAGAAGATTTCACAAGGTTGTTTCTTATCGCAAAGATGGATGTAAAGCAACGTACACAAAAAAAATGTCCCTTTGAGGATAAAAGTTGGAAGATGCAGTCATGATATGTCAAGATATGGTAGCATTTTCTGTGATTAGTCTTCACAGATTTAAATGTACGTCTTTAAAATGTAAACTATATTCCAACTTGTTGTTTTGGCCCGTTCGTATGTTGCATTGCTAGTGTGAGCTTTTGTTACTGAAAAATAAAAATCAGACACTCTAAGACCTGAATGCCAGTCTGTAATCATTATTCCACACACACAATACTTAATAAACACAATAACTGCTATTTTTTGCTTGAATTTGAAATGTACATCTGTGTCCTGTGCCGCTTTCATTTAAGGCAAATTAGAAATGAATTGTTTTTAGTTGTACACTTTGGAAAGCCCCACAGAATTCCCTTTGACTATCCATATTTTATCTGTAGTTCGTCAAGACATCACTATACAATAGTGATGTCTTGATAAATGGAAATATTGGTCGTAAAATACAGGTTTCAAACTCATTTGAGGAACATGAATCAGAACAAGAAGAGATCATCTTCGAAACGAGCCGTGGTCTTTACAGCGAGCACCTCAAGACGCCCATTAATTAACACAACAATGCGGTGCAGATGACAGCCATGATGGACAGCCTGAATTAGATGAGCGACGCCGCTCCTCCGTCTGTGCCTTGCGTTGGGCTGGCAGCACAAATGACGCCACCTTGCATTCACACTTGATTCGCTTCGAGATTTGCATTTAACATTTGCACAGCAGCGAGTATCCAATACAAATTTAATTCCTGTCAATAATTCTATAAACCATGTAGGTTATGACTAGAATTTCCTTGAATAATTGCATTATACTGACAATTTAATAATGTGAATTTATTAATTTTCTGCACTAGTTCAGGCTATGGGTTCTGTAAAGCATCTTGAGAACAATTTGGATCGTTGTTGACATTACATAAAAAGCCGTTTTGGTGCAATTGATATGTTATATTTTCTTTAACGCCCTAGAAAGAAACTATTTTGTGCCTATGATGGAAAGCTCTGAGAAGAAAGTAAACTTTTAATGCTTCAGATATATAAAAAAAACAAAAAAAAAACCTCTGCATTCAGGTGCACTCCCTGTTTGAAGCAGGCCCGAAAGAAAAACATTGTTTAGCAGCCCATTATCTGGGTAGTTCAGCCACAGCGCTGTCACAGAAGTTGAAAGTGACAATTACAAAGAGATACCTGCTATGCTGCTTGAACGCTATGACCTGAAAGACTGATGGGTAACAAGGGATAGGAGGAAAAGTCCTTCTTCGAAGAGGTCTTTTGAGGGTATGTTTCAATATCTGTATACTTACATCGCATCCATATCATATTAGGGATATGTAAATTATGTGGTTAGTGATGTGCCTAAAAATCTTCCAGACCGGAGCGTGATTCTTGTAATAGTTTACATTTATGACTGAACTGTGGTAGAATCTGAGAAGAAAGAATCTGACTACTTTCGAGTGTGGTGCAATGATCCCCGGTCCACTATTCAATCCAATTGAGCAGCTGAAACTAGCAACCCAAACGAGCATCAATCAGATCTGGTAGAGCTGAAGCAGAAGAGCAGGTTTCGACTGCCAGCTGGGTAGAAATCTCACTGAGAGCAAAGACAAGCACTTGACTGCAGAGCTTGCAGATTTACTCAGAAAGGTGTAAGGTGCAACAGAATATTAGGTTAATGTTTTCCTCCATGCCATTTTTATTTGTCGCATTATTTGACACAATAAGCTGCTTCAAAAATCAAGATTGTTGCCTCCATTTATGATAATACACTGGATGGCAATACACTTTGGCAATTCCAGTTGATTTAATAGAGAAGTGTGTTACATTTTTACATATAATTTTCTTTTAAATAAAGTGACGGGCAGTATACATTAGCAATGCAAACTCAGGTGTCCCTGATATTATAAATTTACCTTCACGTCATTATTCCTCTGCTGTTTCCATAAATGTTGAACTTTTTATTTTTTTTTTGGATACAGCAGTTCTGTCAAATAAATTCTATATGTTTCTGTGTGAAAGACGACAGCAGGTTATGTTTTTCAGCTTGTCAGCCCTCTGACAGTCTGGGGGTACAGACCTGGAGCAGACAGGCTGACAGAGTTGGGCTGTAGGTGGGAGGACGAAGATGAATATGTGACGAATTCGGTGATGTGATTTTAAGAAAAGGAACATATTGTAAAATAAATTTGACATACCAATTAGGAAAATTTAAAAATAATCGAATTTAAAGCGTAAAAATAAGATAAATATTGTATTTCCTACCAACTCTGCAATGGTATCAGAAGTAATGAACTGATATTACAAGTGATTAGTGAGTGTCATAATAAATGTGCACCACACTAACTATATATTAAATCTGTGTCCTGTGGGTAAAGAGAAAATGGATTGTCATCTCAACAGATTAAAGTCACCTTCTGGACCCACTAATCTCCAAAAGCCATTAGTACGTTCTACCTTCAGCAATATCTCTATCCATGCTCTCCCATTAGGTCTACGTGTCATTCTATGTGAGGTTTTCATCAGGAAGGCGTACGTGCCGCTTTGTTTCCCAGAGCTATTTGCTAAGAGCCAACGCCTTTTAGCTGCTCCGCGCTAAGAACATTGTTAATCTCTAAACATCTGCGAGAAGCTTTTCACTTTGGACAATTTGCAATTCATTAAATGTTAAGCAGCGCATCTCCATACTGTAAATGGATTTATTCAGTTCTTTATTATCTTATTTCACCTGGGGAACACTGAACAAGATGATAGACAATCTATATTGCCCTGTGCGTTTTTGATTATTGATGTGGGATTTCAGTTTAGTTCTACTATACAGACCATTACATTATTAATTAAAATTAAAGGTTTGAGGAAAACAGTTGGTATTTAGCGTTTAGTCATGCTAGCAGCTTTGTGAAGCTATAGACACATTAACTAAATTCTTATTTTTACATCAGGCACTTTGGTTTAGTGCCTAAAACTGATGTCTCTTTATACAAGAAAAATGTGTAATCACAAACTCAAAAGTGGAAATTTTCTGGAGACTTCATGAGTTGTGATGTTTATGCTGATATTTTTTAGAAATGCTGGATATCATGGAGGTTAATTTGCAGGTTGATATATTGCAATGTAGTTTTGTAACAGAGGAAGCCCTAATGTTAGCCCGTTAGCTTAACAACTTGTTAGCTAGCAGTTGGCTAGCAGAGCTGTTGTCACGACAAAAAAAAATAAATACTTTTTTGTCTAAATTAGCTTTGGCAGCAGAAAAACAACTTGTGTTTCTGCTCTTTTCCACTCACCGGTTGCAAACGTCAACAACTCCAAAAATCATAAAGCTTTAAAGTGTTTTTGTTTTCGGTTGTGTTGTGAGTAATGCACCTGTTGTCAAATGGATGAAAAAGTTTTATTGATTTGATTGTTTTTTGTCTATTTGTGCGTGTTTTCTCGAGCTGCAGCGTGCTGAGCAGTCTCTGTTATAACCTCAGAAAAGTTAGGGTCCATGAGTTGTCTGCTGGTGTTTTTAAACATGACAAGGCGGATGGTAATAATATGTCTGAGAAAAATGTTCCCAGTGCTTTCATCCTTTCATTATGCATTTCCTACATTAAGTTACCCAGTTTTTAGCTAGCAGAAGTGTCAACTTAGGTGGCCTCTAGAAGCCATCATAGGACTTATGGCTGATATTACGTGTACATAAAATGCTTGAACACCACTTCCCATCTCAAACCACATGCTTACATTTACATTTACATCTACCTATATTAGCTAATGTGCTTTTTAGGTATTGTGAGACATGCTGAAAGTGACTTCCATTTGCGTAAATATGAACTCATGATGTGAATGCGGCATTTACTTTGTTTGGCTTGTTAGCATGCTAACATTCACTAATTGAAATTAAGAACAAAGTAGCATATGCTAACAGGAATGTCAGCATCAAAGTACAAGTCAAATAACAGTTAGAACCTGTTGATTGTGCTCGATGGGATCACCAAAGTTTTAGTTTTTGACCCAGATGTTTTTCATGTTAATCCGTCCCTTTTATGCAATCGAAAACAGCTAATGATCTGTTTTAGGTCCCGTCTTTGAGGTAACCACTGACTTCAATCCAATTCAGTGTGCTTTAAAAATCTTCTCACATAGTTTTGCTGTTGCAAGCGGTGGGACAGACACCGGTGGTTCACTCACGCCTTCTCCTTGTCCTTCAGACTGTGAGTTGGCTGCCAGACAGAGAGGCAGTAATGAGCTACGGCATGTTGTCAAAAACATTGTCTGTCATTTCATCCTTGTCTATAAAGCCCAGGAGCTGGTGACTAAAACACTGTATTGGGTGTGTTTGTGTCCATGTAACACAGGTTACACTGTCTGCATCTGCAATGTGTGGAGAGAAAAATAACAAGAAGTACTGGGTAAATTGTCGGAGAATGGAAAGTGCTTCATTTCTAGTCCAGGACACATCTACATGCATTGAAAACTACTACAGTATGAATAGATACCAGAGAATTTATTGACGCATTAATTTTTTTATGAAACATACGTAGGTTCTGGAGATTCTTTAGTGCACTTTACTCAGACTTTAACTCCGGTTAATTGGCAAAGACTAATCTCTCAACTGTTTGTAAATTACTGCCTGCTCGTGTCTGCAGCCATGGTACATCCACTCACATATCTATCGTATGCACGGCATGACAGTAAAATTAAAATGCAAACCAACTGTCCAGTGACAGATTAATTGGGATGTTGTCTTTGCATGCTAATACTGAACTTCACAGTACGTTCAGTCTCTACTGAAACAACCGCTGCTTAGGGTGATTTAATACGAACAGTGAATTGAATAACTGACAGTCCCACAGAGAATTAGCTCTGCTCTTTGCAGCAATTCTGCCCTTTTTTTTCTCTTATTTCCTTAAAGGGGAATTACTGTTTTTTACAACCTGGACCTTATTTCTGGCATAAAATACGATCGTTTACTCACCCACATAACTTTGGTGTCATTTGGAGTCGTTCGGACGATATTTACATCCGCATATGTCCATATAGTGGGAGTGACTGGGGCACCGAAATTACAGGTAAACAAGCTGCGCGGGGTTTGCGCGGCGCTCAGAGACGACATCATCCAGGTCAGAGGTTAGTAGGTCAATCTACAGACTCCGTATGATGATAACAGGTAACTTCGGATTCAACGGGGAATAGCACTAGTGTATCATAACAAAATATTGGTGAAATGAACGAGTTTCGCGGCAGATAATGCTTTATTTAGAGGCTGTGTTTCGGTGCCCCAGTCACTTCCACTATATGGATATACACAGATCTAAATATCGTCCGAACGATTCCAAATGACACCAAAGTTATATGGGTGAGTAAACGATCGTATTTTATGCCAGTAAAAAAAAATGTATCCCCTTTAAATCCTGTCTCCATAATATAAAACTATGGAAGAACCTCTCTTGTTTACACTGCCAAACAGTGGTGACCTAACCTGAACAGGTGGCTTTCATGAACATCTAGCAAGACAAATTATGAATGGGAATGATTCTCTTAAGGCTTCTTGACCAAAGCAGACCAGTCAAAGCTTTCAGTCATGTGTGTCCGCTGGTTGTTTTGCAGAGGAGTAGTTTTAGGCCTCGTCCACACGTACGAAAACGGACTTTTCCCTCTCCGTTTTCGAGGGCATCGTTTCAAGAAATATCCGCGTCCACACAGGTCCGTTTCAGCATGACCGAAAACGCTACTTCATATTCCAGGCCTATAGGTGGCGCTGTTTCAGTTTCAGAAATTCACCAAAAACGGAGAGGAAGAGGCGGAGCATGCGCACAAATCTTGAGCGCTGTTTACAAATCGCCTTTTTTGCTCAGCGTGGTGGCACAGGAGCATGATATTTTGCCCTAGTAACCCTAATAGGCTCAATATCTTCTCCAGTATGAAAACTAGCATGTAGTCCGCCATTGTTGTTGATGTTGTTACGAGACGTCTCGCGGGATGTGGAAGGCTGCTCGGGAGTGTGGCGATGACGTCATCGTTTTCCCCGTTTTCGCCGTCCACATAGAAACGCACGAGCTGCATTTGCGAATTTCTCCACCCTGGGACCCGTTTTCAGAAAAGTGCGTTTTAGGGCTATGCGTTTACAGGATACGTGTGGACAATCGGCCAAAACGATGAAAAACTTATGCGTTTCAGCGTTTTTGCGTTTCCGTGTGGACGGCCCCTTAATCTAATTGCTTAAATTTACTTGTGGAGACTTTCTGTCCCCTTGTGGTGAAAAAACGTGCTTACCAGAAAGTTACTTGAAAGGTGAAAGTTTAACACGTTTATGCGTTGCAGAGAAATTCACTGGTGTCAGATCAGGCCTGTCTCGTCTCGTACAGTGAAGGGGTGTAGCATCTTCACAGAGCCCAACATGAGAAGACCAAGTTGAAGCACTTCCCAGAGAGTGTATTTTTCTGTTATAAAGCCTATCGTTCCAGCCTCTTGTCAATTACGTTGAAGGACAGGTAGTAAGTGGATAAAACATTAAATGCAACGCAACTGGCTGAAGCTCTTCAAAGGTATCTTCAGCCTTTGAAGGGTGGAAGAGAGAGCCGACCAGCTAGGTTGTGTTTCTAATTAAACCTGTATTTTTACTCTCTTTTCGTGCAGGAATCTCTCTTGCTCTTGCTTTTATTTCCTCATCTGAAAACTCCACATGAAAAACAGCATAATCTTACTGCAAAACTTACAAGCTGGCTTTCACTTTAACTTGAACATGTGAATGGGTGAAGACTCCCGTGGTTCCCATATGCGACTCACGCCACGTGACTGGTGTCATTTGTAACTGACGCAAAGTGAAAAACCATCAAGGGACAGGCAGATTGGCTGTGACACTGCCACAGATGGGGATCTGTGACATTTAATGATAATAATAATAATAATAATCTTTATTTGTATAGCACTTGGGCGGCACAGTGGCATGGTGATGCCTCACACTGGTCGTAGGTGTGAGTGTGAATGGTGTTAGCCCTGTGATAGACTGGAGACCTGTCCAGGGTGTACCCCGCCTCTCGCCCAATGACAGCTGGGATAGGCTCCAGCACCCCTGCAGCCCTTCACAGGACAAGCAGTTACAGAAGATGAATGAATGAATGAGTCAGCTGACGTGATTTCCTCAGGCAGATCATTCCACAGCCGTGGAGCCCTGACTGACCTCTGATCTCTGATCTCAAGCTACGCGCTGGCCTGTGTGGCGCTAAAAGGTCAGCGATGTGGTCCGGGCTCATGAAGAGCTTTAAAAGTGATCAGTAGGACTTTAAAATCGATTCTAAAACATACTGGGAGCCGGTGGAGATCTGCTAAAACTGGAGTGACGTGATCCCTTGTCCTGGTTCTGGTAAAAAGTCTGGCCGCCGGCGAGTTTCGGACCACCTGGAGTCGTGAAATTGCTTTAGTGCCCAGACAGGTAAAAAGGCTGCGGTAACCCAGACGTGATGAAATAAAAGCATGTAAATTAGACTCTGTGTCTTTAAAAAGATAAAATGGGCCGGTCTTGGCAGCTCTGGTGGAGAAATAGACTTGGATGAACACATAAGAGAGAGGATAAGTCACATTTGAAACAGCAGATGCCTGTGTTTTGGGTGCACGAGCGTGTATGGCAAGGGCTCTGGCAACTTGCAGATCGTGTGATTTAAACCCCTTGTTCACCTCAAGCTTTAAAGGAAACTGACTGTGAACTACTGTTTTAAAAACTATATCGGCAGCGGCGGTGGCATAACTAAACTAAATAGCTTTGCATTCTGTATAGTCATCAGTTTCTGGACTGAGAAATAAAAAATAAAAGAGTTTTAAGACCTGAGTGAGGAGGGACACTGTCCTCAGCCACAATTATACACATTAACAAAAAGCTCTCCAGCACCACCTACTGGCAGATCCACAATAATACACTTCACGTTCATCAGTTATTATTTAAAGGGGATTTCTCTGAGGGCACACCCTGACCAACATGGAGGTATGTGAATTTAACAGTTAGAATTATGTGGGATTTTTGTTTATCCTTTGATTATACACTCCTGCAAAAGCTACAACACCTATAACTTTACTTTTCCTTGACAATAATAATCAGCAACCAGTGGAGTTTTTGGTAAAATTTATTTTGCAAGGGTTTAAGTGATACATGTTTTCAGGGATTGTCTTAACAATGAAGTCTTCCATCCTCCCCCAGCAATTAGGAGAGCACATGAAAAAGAAAATGCTGTTACTCTTCACACAAACTGTACAACATGTGAATATACTGTAGAACAAGGGATACAAATGTACACCTTGAGTACTCTTGGCTAGACTCAAACTCAACCCGTCGAGAATCGGACACAGACAAAAAGGCATACGTTCAGTACTGGTATGGTAATCCACCGCGGCTTTTTGTGAAACACGTCTCTCTAAAGTCACATTCAGAGATTTTTTAAACACATTTGCAGGGTTTGATTTCTTTAAAACTGTGTGCTTCAGTTCTCTGAACGCGTCCGCCTTTTTGTCGTCAGCAGGTGCTCCTCTGGAGCTTTCAAGAGGGAGATACATACATGCTCCAAAGACATATGAAGGCATTTCATACAATCAAATATACTGATTAAAAACAGTCAGTAAAACTGGTATTTTACATAATATCTGCAGAAGCAAT
The DNA here is from genome assembly GCF_963514085.1 of Chelon labrosus. NCBI lineage: Eukaryota > Metazoa > Chordata > Actinopteri > Mugiliformes > Mugilidae > Chelon > Chelon labrosus. Next base: position 19,402,812 of record NC_140355.1, read on the forward strand.
CACAGGGACCAAAGCAGATAAAACGTAAATTATAATTATTGCAAAAGACTAGCGTGATGAAAAGAACAGCGCTATGTGCAGCGAGATGTGTGTTCGTCGTGAGTTATGTAAAAAAAAAAGAAAAAAGCATTTATACATAGATGCTTCTCTCTGTGCGGTCAAAGACCTTTCTTTTTGATTATAAAATAAAGAAACCAATGAAAAGGAATGTAGCAGAGAAAAGGCATGAACAGGAAGAATACAAAAAAGAAATAAAACAAGAGGGCGCTTCTGTTCAACCCTCATCTTTTGTGGTGTTATCCTCTAGATCCTCGTCACTGTCTAAATCACTGTGAAGCCTCTTGGCCATGGTATTTCTGCTTTTCTCCTCCTTAGTCGCCTTCTTTATCTGTACCGGTAACGGTTTCACTGGTTGCAGAAAGAGAAAATACAATGAGTTTGGTGCAAAGCACAGCATTTGGAACTTTGCAAGAAGAAGCAGGTCGTGTTTTTTAATTCCTCGTTTTTGCTTTCGCTCGTGGTCACGTGCAAAAACTCAGCCCTCACCTGCAGATGGAACAAACTGGTCTTCAGCTCCACCGCCATTATCGCTGTGACCGGCGCTAACCGCCTCTTTCTGTTCCTCGTCTGTGACAATTCTCTGTCTGGCACTCTCGAAAACAGACTTAATGACAATCGAATCCTCGTAGATCTGCAGCGGTTAACAAAACACACATAACACACACACACACACACACACACACAGATAATCAGAGCATGGGGTGTTTGTTCGCCACATAAAAAAAAATCCAAACCCGTTTACGAGCAGGACTACAGAATGGAAACTGTGAAAAATAGTGCTGTTGCTTTGCAAATGAAAGAATTCCTCGGGGTTCACCTGAGATCCCTCCAGGTTATAAGTCTGAGCATTGTGACACAGGAGGAAAATATCCTTTTCCAAATCCCCCACGCTTCTGTACTTGTGATTACGCACACGTTCCTGTGAAGCAGAATAAACCGTTTAATACATTCTGCTTCAAGAAAGGGAATTTTTATAAGGAAACAACAAAACCTCCCATCTTTAAAGAATAGTTTAGGGAAATGCGCTTGAAGCTAGAGCCAGCGGCTGGTTAGCTTAGCATAAAGACTGGAAAAAGGGGGAAAATCGAGCTTGACTCTGACCTTAAGTATCAAAATCCCCTTTGATTAAATCCATGTGTCCTTTCTTTATGGATTATCTTGTCAGTATATCCTAAAACTATTTCTTGGCTGGGCACAAAGACTCCCTGGAGTCATTTCTGGCAGCATGGCAGCCTCATGCGGAGGACAGGACTCCCAAGCAGGCTAGCTAGCCGTTTCCCTCCGCTTCAGGTCCTTATGCTAAGCTAACGATGCATTCACGTGTTATTTGGATGGTCACGTTCACGTGCTTTTCATTTACCAACATGGACGCTAAAGACTGAATGTGTTGGTGGATGTTTCCAGTATTTATGACAACCAAGAGCAAAAAAGGAAAGCCATGACGGAGGCACGGGCGGCACAGTGGTGTGGTGGTTAGCAAGAAGGTTCTGGGTTCAATTCCATGTGGGGCCTTTCTGTGTGGAGTTTGCATGTTCTCCCTGTGTCTGCGTGGGTTCTCTACGGGTACTCCGGCTTCCTCCCCCCCGTCCAAAAACATGCTTGTTAGGTTCATTGGTGATTCTAAAGTGTGTGAACTGTGTGTGTTAGCCCTGCGATAGACTGGAGAGCTGTCCAGGGTGTACCCCGCCTCTCGCCCAGTGACAGCTGGGATAGGCTCCAGCCCCCACGCGACCCTCCAGAGGACAAGCGGTTACAGAAAAATTAAAGAATGAATGAATGACGTGGACACGGTGTCTGTACCTTAAGCCGTAGCTTGCTGGGCATGTTGCGGCCACACAAACTGTGATTGGACCGAAAAAACTCTATCTCACATAGATGTATTTTGCAGTGGAGCGCAACACAAGTGACTAGATGCCGGAATAATCTGCCTGCATCGGCTACGACGTTGGGCGCGCCCTGCTTAGCTCCGTTTCTAGAGAACAAACTGAGCTTTAGGCGCTCGTGAAAGCTGGACGTGCTGCTTGCAGGTGACAATCTGTTGCATTTCACAAACATGGGTTGCCACGTTTCTGCAAGACGTTGATGACTTGATAATTTGGGCCCCAAAATAACAGTACCTGCTACACGACCACAGTTAATACCAACACATTGAAGCGGCGTCAATTTGATATGAAAAAGATTCTGCCCTAAGTCCTCAAGTTCAAGCCGAGTGAATCTCAAATCTACTTCCTCGCCTCTGTCAGTCCGACAGTACATGCAGAAATGATTATTCTGTATTTTTAAAATGCAATGCTTTACTCTGGATTCCATAAACCTCCCAAGATACCAAGATAAATGAGCTTCAGATGAATGCATACAGTATTTTATCTGTATATTAAACGCTCCTATCCATCCACCCCTATCCGTTTGATCTGAACGTCGCAGGCGGGATGACACTGAAAGGTGTGAATGCGCGAGCTCGGAGGCCGACACGTACCCTGATCCTCCTGAAGTCCACGGGCTTTCGGATCAGCTCGTAGTACTCGGGTACCTCCTTCTTAGAGGGAAGCTGCACAAAGCCTTTACTGATCTGACGTCCCAACCTGGAGGCACAACGTTAGGTTTCACATATTCCCTTTTTATCAAGTAAAAGGGTGATTACGGCGCCATTGTGTGGGTAACATTTGCAGTTAATAGTTGTGACTTATCTTTCACCCTTTTGTTTTTTACAAGTTACCTGTTAATATGTTATCAAAGGTGCCATTTACGGATATGTTTAATGTCAAAATAACAACTCTATTACAAGCGGAAAGGCATAGATTTGCTTAAAAATGTGTGATTTCTGGCTCGATGCAGGTATTCATTTGGATAAAACTATCCCAACTGTTGTCAGTACGTTGGGATAGTAAAATTAAGTCATGCTTTTAAGGACTTTGCAATGCAACCTTCCCAAAAACAGTCAACGTGCATGCATCTCAGTCCTACAGCTGCACCCGATACGTGACAGCCCTCACCCATCCTTGTAGTTGATGACCATGTCCACCAGCGTGTTCAGCGTTCTCGTGAGCTCAGGCGGGTTCGGGGGCAGCTTCTCGGCCGGTGGGCGTCCTCGCTTCCTCTTGACCTTTTCGCCGGTTTCCTGCGCGCCCTGCAGCTCCTTCTCTCCATGGTGATCGCCTTTACGCTTCTTCAGGCCGATGTCGTCTTCCATGTCCTCCAGGGAGCCGTTCTCTCCTGCCTCAGGCTGCAGGAGGAGCGGTGGAGCAATCTCAAACAAACTTACAAGGGTAAAGGAAAGGGTGGATGACACTCTGGATGATAAAAACACACACACACACACACACACACGGGATAAATTGTGCACACAAAAGCCCGCACCGTCCTTTTCTTTTTTATTGTCGTACTACTTGCTGACAGTAAAACTAGTGAATGGGAGGAAGGGTCCCATTCAAAAACACTTCCTTTGACTGACAGCTCTCTACAGCTGCTGCACACAGTTGTTATTTTTTTTTTTCCAAAGACAGAAACCTGAAGCACTTCAGACAGCAAACTATAGATTATCAGTCTAAAGCTCTCAAATTAAAGCACCTCCTGTCCCCATCTAATTAGCAGCACTGGCTGCAATTCAAGCATTTGGAATTAGTATGGCTGATGAAACAGGAGTTATTTATTTATTTATTACAACAGCATCTGAATTTGCATGGGCGACAGCGTCTCGACTGCTGTGCTGTCCCTGCAAATAATTTCATCTGGAGGCTCTGATGTCGGCGGACGTCAAATAAATAATGCAAACAGACCTGATGAAGGCTAAAGCCTGTAGAAATGCCACAACGCCATGATTATTATGACTATTAATCCATGCTCTGCTGAGGCGGGAGCATGACTCGAGGTGTGTGCTGTTTGACAGAGGGGTGCCTGCTGCAACCATTTGCATCGCTCCTTTTCAAAAGAAAAAATATCTGCAGCAGCAGCAGCCACTGTATTTCCCACAAAGGCAATTAGAGGCCAGAAACATGAGTATGCATGCAGCAAGAGCGGCTCTTGCAGCAGCAGCAGCAGCAGCAGCAGCAGCAGCTGGAAGGAGAAGGTGAAGATGAGGGAGGAAACAGGGGAGACATCATGCCGTCCAATCCGAACAGAATACTGATGCATCAGTCACACAGGATCACACAGTGCACACATCAGATTTCACATCAGATTCCAATAATATAAAAAAAGAAAGAAAGAAAAGAAGCATGCACTTTGAAGCGGGCAATGTATTTCTCAAGGACGGAGAGTGGAACAGCCACAGTACCAGAGTGATTACTGGGAAATAATAACAGGCGCTCCAAAATGCGACTGGTGATGCACTTCCATCCAAGAGACATGGCAGAGGACTGACTAAGAGGAGACTCTGGAGAGGCAACAATAGAAATCCTGCTCATCATCGCTCGGCTCAAATGCAGGCTTTGAAAGCCCCGCTGCTCCCTCTCTCTCTCTCTGTCTCTCTCTCTTCCTCTCTCCCTCTCTCTAAGGGGCTGCAATCGTTCCAGCGGAATACTGGAGGGATAGAGGGTAATCCTCAAAGATGTACAACACAGCTGAGAGCCGCCTGATTGACTTGTGCATGTGCGAGCGGTGGAAGGGTGTCAGCGTGTGCATGTGACGCTCCGTGCCTGCGCTATCTCCTAACAAGCCTGCCTCTTCCCTGACTAATCTGGCAAAGATTCCCTCTCATCTGTTACAACACACACCTACACACTCCCTCTCTCCTTGCTCTCGCTCACACACGCACACGCGCGCACGCTTGTGCACGCACAGACAGACACGGATAAAGTCTCTCTCTCACACACACACTCCTTCACCCCCGCGGCGCGCACACGCACGCACGCACACACATTTTCATCCGTCTCTTCCTTCTCTCTTTCCAACCCCCGCTGCGATGTCACCCCCCCCGGCTGAAATCCTTGAGCCCGAGAAGAAAGACATGGAGGAGGATATTTACCTGAGTGCAATCTGCAGGCTGGCTATCGGGATCGGCTGCAGCTGTGGGGGAGAGAATTAGCAAGCCAGCATAGCGGCGAGCTGCTAGTCTCTTCATCAGCTGATCACTCAGAAGCAGAGCCCAGAAGGGGGGAGAATAAAAGCGCTATGTTTTCATATACAAATCAATGGGCTGGGGGAAAATACAAATGCCATACCCATCTCCTGTCTGCAGCTCTCCGAAGTCTTTTTCCTGACTCTGGAAGGCCCCGAGCTTCTCTCCCTCTGCATGTTTTTAATATCGACTGTTGCCAGACAGGCTTTTTTTCCCCCCTCTCTCTCTCTCTCTCTCTTTCTCTTCCTACCCCGCTGTTAAAGTTATCGGGTCCATTTTTATTCCTCTAAATGTTGCGTTGCATTTTGGAGAGAGCGAACCATTTTATTTTATTATATTTTTCATTTTTATTATTATTTTTTTGTTTGTTGCTGTTGTTCGTAATGTGCAGCAGCGACGTTGGAAACACGAGTCCACCTCGCAGCAACATTCATGGCGCACGGCGAGAGCACGTCTGGAGCACGGTGCGGCCTTAGAATTCCAGCAGGGTGATTAATGCATAAATGTTGACTCGGATTACATTTAATTCCTCTGCCAAGACAGAAAGGAACAAACATCTCTGCAACACTGGGCTGCCGAGCTGGAAACAATTGCAGTAACACAGGGGAGCGTTTTTTTTTTTTTTTTTTTTTTCTTCTTGGGGAGGGAGGCTGATGTTCAAACACATCTGGTTTTCTTTTTCCAACTTGTTGTGCAAAACGCTGCTGGAAAAAACAACACATGTTAGAGCTCACACCACAGGAAGGCACACAAAAGGAGAAAAAGGAAAAAAAAAAAAACCATAGAAGCACTCTCTTGAGTGTTCTTCAAACAAGGCCGTAAAGATAGGCACCGTCCTTTTGTATTTGTAGAAACTTGGCAGACGCGGGACCTGAGCTGCTGCAAATGGAATTTCGGTGGAAACGGAGAGAAAATCAAGAAGCCTGGGAGTCAAACGGGCCTCCGGCGCTGCCCCGGTGTCACGCGGTTCAGTCAATCTTCTAGCAAGCTGGCCAAGGCCATTTGTCACTCTTAAAGCGCGTACGGAGCCTGTTTCTTCCTCACGGAAAGTTGATTTCAAGTGTCTGAAACATTAAATATTCAGGACAGAGTGGGGAACAATCAAAGGGTTGGATATTAATTCATGATTAATGCACAAAACACTTCAGTCTGCTTTGGGCTTGTGTGCGGTTTGCCCCCAATAACTTAAGCAGAGGAGCCAGTAACCCGTCTTTTCAGACTAAACCTTCGAGGATTTATTTTTTTGTTCCTTCTCTCTTTGTTTGCAGCAGAAACATCCCGTGAGCTGACATGTTGCCGCCTTTCAAAGTGATACAGTGAGCTGCAGGGCGGTGCTTGAAAACCACGAATAACAAAAATCCCTTTATGGCCAAAGCACAAGAGACATAACATTTTGACCACCCTCCTAATATTGTGTAGGTCTCCACTTGTGCCTCGTGACTCATCAGAGAATGGACATGGGCCTTCTGAGGGTGTCCTGTGGTGTCTGGCAACAGAATGTTGTTAGTGGGAGGCCTTTGGGTCCTGTGGGTTGAGGGGATGAGGGGCCTCTGTGGATCATCCCACAGATACTTCACCATTCATTCATCTTCTGTAACCGCTTGTTCTGTGAAGGGTTGCGGGGAGGCTGGAGCATATCCCAGCTGTCATTGGGCGAGAGGCGGGGTACACCCTGGACAGGTCTCCAGTCTATCACAGGGCTACGGCCAATTTAGAATCACCAATGAACCTAACCAGCATGTCTTTGGACGGTGAGAGGAAGCTGGAGTACCCATTTTTTTGGTTAAATTTACCAGTGGACAGACAAAAGAGCAGGGAGACTCTGAGGTAACTGCATGTTCTGGCAGCTGCTTCTTTTGCTGCGAGCACGTAAAGTGAAAGGTCGCTGCAATTTAGGAAGCAAGACATGTCTTTCTTTATGTACGTCATCAAACCTGTGTAAGTTTAACAGAGACAAAACTGACAGGCGGTTTATTATCTTATGAGCTTATCTGCTTAATATGCTGTGTTGTAATGTGTTTTATCGCAACGTCTGGCAATGATTGGTTCATGCATAAATCCAAGACAATTTTCTCCCACGGAAAACAATAAAATAACCTCAGTCTTAGTTTCAGTTTTATGATTTGGCACAACACCAGTTATCACTAGTTATCTTTATTACCTAACGTGTAACCTAATATGGGCGAAGGAGGGCTGCTTTGTGTTTTACAGCGAAAAGAAGCAGAAGATGGATCACAATTAAAATTGCAGGAATCTCTAAAGACATGCTGCATATTTTGCAGGGCTTCCATATTAAATCATGCACAACCAAATTAATAACAAGGATATAATAACGATGGATGTCACAAACGTTCAGTAATATATACCGATCAGCCATAACATTATGACCACTGACAGGAGAAGTGAATAACACTGACCATCTTGTGACAATTCAGTGTTCTGCTGGGAAACTTTTGGACCTGGCATTCATTGGTGTGGATGTTACTTAGACATGTAGCATCCACCTAGACCAGACCAGGCACCCCCACCCCATAGCAATGACACTCCTTGATGTTCAGCAGCCATCCCCAGCAGGATGCAGCCTGACACAGGCACACACACACACAAGACGCTTTAGGAAAAACATGAAGAACAGCACAAGGTGTTGACCTGGCCTCCAAATTCACTAGATCCCAAACTGATCGAGTATTTGTGGGATGATCCACAGAGGCTCCTCAACTCAAAGCCCCCCCCCACACACACACACACAGACACACTAACATTATCATGTTGCCAGACACCACAGGACACCCTCAGAAGGCCCATGTCCAGTCCCTGATGAGTCAGAACTCTTTTTGGAGGCACAAGCAGAGACCTACGCAATATTAGGAAGGTGGTTATAATGTTACGCCAGATTGATGTGCAGGCTCTAGCATGAAATTGCAGCATGCATTTCAGCTTCATATGACATTCAATAACAAAAAGAAAAAACAACAAACATATCTAGACTTTATCTGCATCCGATCTAATGGAGAATAAGGTTCTCTGCTCGTATAATGGGCTATATTAAGCGACTGAATTAACCTCAGACCTCAAACGGAGATATCGCGTCAGAATTATGCCGCCAGGAACCACTTGCTCAAAACTGCCAACTGTTACCATGGCAACAGCCATTTTTTTATTTTATTTTATTTTATTTTTTGATGGTGGTGGTGGTGGACCTTGTATATCATTGTGTTTTACCGCCGTTGCTGAGAAATGACTCAGACTGCTCTCACATGCACACAGGAAAGAATGGGACACAGGGATCTGCTGGGGTAGGAGAGAGAGTGACACCATCATTTTACACCTATATACTGCCTTTGAGTGAAATCTTTTCTATAGGCAACACTTGAGCAGCACCTTTAAGAGCTCTGGAAACAGAAATCATGTAGGTAGATGCAGATGCATACGCAATAGTGTGTATTTAACATACAGTGCTCTTGTGTGCAAGCTTGACTGTTCACATGGACCTGCAATAAAATGATCTAATACGTGTTTATATGCCCCGCAACCGTCATTAATCCGTCAGAATAGAATTTTTTCATTTGTGCAAAGGGGTTCTTCCTGCTGCGGATCGTCACATCTGCCAGAAATAGAACGGCAGAAAAGTTTATTTTTTCCCCCCCAGGTTTATTGGCGAGATGGAATTTGTTCCGTCGTAACAACTGGTGGTTTTTCTATCTCTGTGTTTCTGTCAATCTGATGTTGACCCCACGTGGGGAAAACATGCGCAGAAAGAATGGATTTTAACCAGAGAGGGCAATAATCAGATTAGGTGTTTACATGGTTATTAAATGTGAATATACACTGATCAGGCGTAACATTATGACCTCCTTCCTAATATTGTGTAGGTCTCCTTTGTGCCTCCAAAACAGTTGTGACTCATCAGAGAATGGACATGGGCCTTCTGAGGGTGTCCTGTGGTGTCTGGCAACAGGATGTTGTTAGTGGGGGGCGGGCTATTGGTCCTGTGGGTTGAAGGGAGGGGCCTGGAGGGGTGAATTCGGAGGCCAGGTCAACACTTTGTGCTGTTCTTCATGTTTTTTTTTGTTTTTTTTTGTTGTTCCTAAAGTGTTTTTGTGTGTGTGCCTGTGTCAGGCTGCATCCTGCTGGGGATGGCTGCTGAACATCAAGGAGTGTCATTGCTATGGGGTGGGGGTGCCTGGTCTGGTCTCGGTGGGTGCTACATGTTTAGATAGTATCATCAATGACCATAGTCCGGTTGATTCTTCACACGGAGCCGTCGTAGAGTTGTACGGCCTGAAGGACAAACAACCTCCGCAATCTGTCCGTGGAGCAGGACAGAGACACATCTATCCCTGACTATGGTGTTGTGTAGAGGGTGGTGGACATCGTTCATGATTGATCACATGAATGAATTGCAGGTCCAAAAGTTTCCCAGCAGAACATTATCTTGTCACAAGATGGTCAATGTTACTTACTTCTCCTGTCTGTGGTCATAATGTTGTGGCTTCTTCTGTCTGTTCTGATGAAGAGGAATTTGTGTTCTGACCGTGCTATCATTCTGATCAGTAGTGAGAAAACTAGTGTTGATTTAAACAGTCACTGATGAGTCTCTCTGTTGTAGGATTGATGCAGAATTGAGTCATCACCCGACAAACTCGCTTCTCTCTTCACATTAAAGGGCGCAGGTTATTCTGGATGTTTGAGTGTTCAGAGCTGAAATCCAGCCAAGAATACTTTGATTTGCTGGGATCTGAAAGTCAAGTCGAGACATGAAGCCGTGTTCTGAAAAGGTGCTCTAAAATTTAAAGCGGACAGCCCTTACGAAACAGTCGGAGCTCTCTGAAACCAAAGAAACCCTGCTCATATTGAAACCTGTTTAATTAGCCATATACGAAAGGGAAAGTGAAACAGTTAAAACATTTTAATGACAGAAGGGCTTTGCGATTAATGATGAGAAAACATTCAGCTGTCAGACCATCCAATATGACGTACAGGCCACCTTAAAGGAGTCAGTCAACATCTTGGGGAAACAGGCTTATTCTGTTTCTTGCTGTGAGAAGATGAGAAATAAACCACTCTGTTCATATTCTCCTGTTGCTGATTGGAATAGCTTGGAAAAACCAGGTGGAAACAACTAGCCTGGCAGGGCTCAAATGAAAATCTGGCTGCCATCTCCTCTAAAACTCATCACTAATTATATCTTGTTTGTTTCCTCAGTACACAAAGAACGAAGTGCGAACATGCTCGACGGCCAACCAGAACTACTTACACTCTACTGGCTCTAAACAAACAGATGTAAGAATAGCATTGATAATCATCTGACGCGCAGCAAGAACACAGCATTTCCCAACAGTGTTGAAGCGTTTATTAGCATCCCAAACAAATCTCCTGTGAATCTTAGCAACAGATGCACAACACGATATGTTTAACCTCCAGGTATTGAGCTTGATATAAGTGAAGCGTGTTTAAAATAAATATGGGTTAAGAAAGTTCAGCTCCAGTTTTAAAATTGTACTTTTTCAATGAAAACAAAAATGTACAGTCAAAGGGAATAATGACGATATAACATCTTCTACCTGCTATGAATATAAAACAGTACATTTCTCTGCTATGCATAGATAATCCTGCTGAGTTATAGTATAATGTCAGACTTGTGTGCATGCCATTGGAGAGTAAGTAGCCTTCTGTCAAACGGTGAATTTGATTCGGGTGTTTTGACAGTGAAATCACCTCATGGATAAGATACATGAAGCATCCATTCAGGCTCTGACAGGTCCCCCTCATTCAAAAGACATTTCTTCCACCAGAGGAAGGGTGAGACTTTCCACTGTGACGAGCAACGGCCTGTTGACATTAAAAAAATAAAATGTTAATTCTGAATATGCACTTTATTTGAGTGTTAAAGGGGAACTACTGTTTTTTTACAACCTGGACCTTATTTCTGGCATAAAATATGATCGTTTACTCACCCATATCACTTTTGTGTCATTTGGAGACGATATTTAGATCCGCATATATCCATATAATGGGAGTGATTGGGGCACCGAAACGCAGCCTCTAAATAACGCATTATCTGCCGCGAAACTCGTTCATGTCACCAATATTTTGTTATAATACACTAGTGCTATTCCCCGTTGAGTCCGGTGTTACCTGTTATCATCATCCAGGGTCTGTAGATTGACCTACTAACCTCTGACCTGGATGATGTCATCTCTGAGTGCGGCACGCACCCATGACGGTCGGCTTGTTTACCTGTAATTTGCTACTGCTAGTTTTTTGCAACATGGCTGAATATTTTTCAGATTCTGAGGTTGTGGACGACGACTTAGTTTATGATGGACGTCCATACCGTTTTGAGCCAGAGTATACGGATGAGAAGCTCGCTGAAAGGAGGATGCAGAGAGGCAGAGAGAGGAACAGCTGGCCGAAGAACAACAAACCGCTGCAAGTCTGTGAATAGATAACAGGTAACTCCGGACTCAATGGGGAATAGCACTAGTGTATCATAACAAAATATTGGTGACATGAACGAGTTTCGCGGCAGATAATGCGTTATTTAGAGGCTGCGTTTCGGTGCCCCAGTCACTCCCACTATATGGATATACGCGGATCTAAATTTCATCCAAACGACTCCAAATGACACCAAAGTTGTATGGGTGAGTAAACGATCGTATTTTATGCCAGAAATAAGGTCCACATTGTAAAAAACTGTAGTTTCCCTTTAAGAATTAAGAATGGTGCGCTCTTAATTATAGTTTGGACAGATTTTAGGGTGCAAAGTCAAGATGTCGCTGACCCATTCATCCATTTAGACGGATGAAATCATTAAATGTGTTCATCGGTAAAGCTGGGGCTGGGGCAGAGTTTGCTTATCCTGTGCCAATGCGCCACATGAAACACAGACGTAGGGGGGTAATTTCTGAATCACATGACATCCCCAGGTAAAACCAATTCCGTGCGAACAGGGCTTTAGTGCGAGAATGTTAGCACCACATACCCCTGCGTGTCCCCTGGAGAAGTTGGCATGAGCATAAAGGAGCACCGCAATGTCATTGTGTCCTGCCTCTAGTGCGATGGACAGGGCCGTGCTGTCATCCTGTTAACACACAAAATCAGCAACAATATCAGAAGTTCTGCTGTTGGCGCATAAGAAAAACAACTTACACGTCCTTGTTTTTCTCGATATAGAATTAACGGAAATGGAAATTTGTTGCTATTCGTCTGAAAAGTTCTCAGCTTGAAGGCACGAGCGTCACTGGAGCTGCACGGAGGAGAGGCAATGACTCACATACACTGTCAGTCAGGGTGGCGTCACACTCCGGCCGTGCCAGCAGAAGTTTAACGATGTCAGCGTGGCCATGCTCGCTTGCACACATCAGCGCGGTGGAGCCCTCGTCGTCCTGGATATTGACCTCCGCCCCCTGCGCCAGGAGCGCCTGCACCACATCCATCCTGCCGTGGCTCACAGCGAGCATCAGAGCCGTCTGACCAGCCTGAGCAGCAGAAGGCAGGGGTCAGGCACAAGACGTAGGGTTAATTATGCCGAGTCTACACATCTCAAACAGTTCAAATATAGACACAAATTTATATCTTGTCTGTGGAATCAAACACTTTCTGTATTCTGTATATCATAGTTATTTTCATAGACAGATTATTTTAAACTAACTTTTTTTTATATAATATATTTAAATATATTATTATTTATTCAGCAAAACATGAAAATCTCAAAATCTTCTCTATAGAGTAGCCCATATTAGATCATAAATGACAATAAGTCATAATGATTAATGCTAGCTCAGGTTTAAACATGGGAAGTTTTATAATTCTGTACAATTTGGAGCTTTTAGGAGTAAAAACATAACCTAGAAACTGCAGTTGCAGATATTTCCTCCTGGTGTTTTGCCCAGTTTTGGAATTAAATGGTTGTCACGGTGCGAGTTGCAGCATATTAGTCTGTCATTATCTTCACAAATGAGCAAACTGGCCCCAAGTTAGTGGATAAGATAAGCGAACAGCTTGGAGCTTTGCACTGCAAAAATAGCCCAAATCATAAAGAAAATCTGCTTCTATTTGTATAAGCCTGTTTTGTTAATACCCACAGCAGCAACTAAGACACAATCTGGATAAACAGCATCTGCCTAGAGGACGTTACCCCGCCCATTACGTGGGAGCAGGCTGACCTGGCTGGCCTTGGCATTGACGTCTCCTTTTGCGAAGAGCCGCTCCAGCACTCTCATGTTCTCTGGATTTTCCACAGCCGCCAGAGCGGCCAGCATGATGGGCGTATAACCTGCCGTGTTCTGCTGATTCACATTGCACACCTCTGCAGCGACGGTGGTCAGTTGGTGGAAGTGGGAAGACCCGATAGAAAAAAGCAGAATGTGTATTATTTATTTATTTAAAGGAAATACTTTACTGACTGTACCACATCTCAAGTAAGTACAGAAATGTCAATTAAAATCTGCCTACACCAAAGATGAATCTCTTGTAAACGTGTAGATTCACAGAAGAAAAACATGTCAGCACTTTAATTTGAGGATTACTCAAAGTGCTCTCGGATAGCTGTGGTTTTACTGCCGCCGTGCCATTTAAAGCTCTCCAAAACATGCATTTGGAGGGCTGAACTTACACTAAGTGCACAATGTGAAGCATCAAACTGCCTTAACACACTTACTCAAACTTCTCAGGATTTTTGCAGACATTTTAGATGCAGTTTAGCTTGCCTTTTAAAGTCAGCTGTTATATCAATATCCATTTCTATTCAGCCTGCACTTGCCTCAGACAGATTTGGGTCTAACCTCTGAAAGTTGCAGTAGATATTTCAGATAGAAGTAAGGAAATGGGACACCCGTTCTGTGTTTGCCTGGTCAATATATATTGATGAAAGTCTCTGAATAGCCGGGCCCTGAATTATACTGGGTCCCTTGTAAGCCAATTAACAGCCGGAGGGAAGGTCGGCACAGTTCTTTATCATTTAAAAGTGGATATCTCAACTACATATTTATTTCCCATTTTAAAAAGGTGATTTTGGAAAACTTTCACCGTTAACAAGACACACTGTGCATGCCCTTTTCTGGTACGTGTGATATATATTTTTTTATCTTATTCTATCCACCCTGTTGATTGATGTTATGTGTCAGGCAGTGGCCACCTTCCCTGTTTATTAGGAGTTGATTCCACAACTGATTCCACCTGAGAAGTCTGACAGGGGCCTGCCGATTGGTTGGTTCGGCCCCGGATCATCCAATTACGAGCCAGGGCCTACATTAAAAGGGATCCAGCAACAGGACTCCAGTCTCTGCTTCCTGCTGCTTTATTAGTCGACTTTTATTTTGATTTTTGTTGCCTACCTTGTTTGTTATCGAGATGTTTGGACCTTTGAGTGCAATTTATGTTAGCTATGGTGGAAGGTGCAGACTATAGGTGAGATACTGGTACCAAATGCACCTCATCACATAGGTAACCCTTTGTTTATGCACACTAGGATTATTGGTTGGTGCCACCTGTGTTTTTGGTTACACCTTTTAGCAGATGAGATCGTTAGGCCTTCCGTTTGTTGCTTTCAATATGGAGAAGTTTGTGAGCCAGGTCTAGTTTTGTTATATTACTTGCATTTATTTGGCATTACCACATGGTCCAATCCTTCCTTTACATCCAGACTCGACTTCATTGTTTGTCCTGTGTTCATCCCTTAGGGACATAACCGTAGAAGAAGCCATTTCTTTTCATCTATATTTTCAAATTTTCTATTTTATCTCATGATACACAGAGGATTTTACTCTGTGTTGGCACACTTGCCCCCCAGTGGCCACGTGGCAAACATGTGCGCACCAGAGCGTCGACTGGCTGTGCATTACTGCAAAAACTACTAAAGTACTTTTGGAATTGCAGAGGGTTTAAGAGCAGCAGCAGCAGCAGCAGCAGGATCATTCGTCTGCAAACTTTTTATGTTCCAGCTAAGTGTACATGCCCTCTGAGTGTTAATGTACCTGCATCGAGCAATGTTTTGACAACTCCAAAGTTGGAGTGAGACACGCTGTAGTGCAGGGCCGTGTTTCCGTTGCCGTCAGCCATATTAACTATGTGTCGCAGAACTGAGGGGGAAATGACCCGAAACGTAGATAAGTAGTCCCTTAGGGTGTCAGGAGAAGCCGACTTGTGGCTGGACACGGAGAACCACTCTTGCTGGAGTGTGTGTAGACAATCCTGCTGCAAGGGACAAAAGAATGGAACACATAATAATGTTTGTGTTGCCATAAAATGCCTTGCTGTTTTCAGTAATGGACCAATTTGGACTTTGTATAGGTAGGAAAATCTTATAATTACAGGAATAAGACTAAAAGAACACAGACAAACGCCACAATAAAGCAACGACTGTAAACATCTCACAAATAACATCATGAAGGAAGAGAGAAAGCATGTTGACAGTTTTGTTAGTATTTCAAGTTTTATAATGAAGTCTGCCTTGATTTCCCTTTTGAATGTACTTCCATCTATTTACCAAATTACCCTGAGAGTGAGGAGTCTCTTCCACTTAGAAAAGTCATTATTCTCGAGTTCAAGAAAATACCACAGCAGAAAATTACTCCCAACACAATCCTATGCTTTTTGCCTCGAATGCTCCAGCCGTTTATTTCTATTTCTTTGCACTTAAATGCACTTGAAGACACCCTGGCCCAAGTGTCCCTCCACACCCATCAAGGGACGTACGTGCACAGGACCACACATGCTGCGCATGTTGACCCTGAATCCCTTTCTCGCTGATTATAGTGAACAAAACATACCAATTCCCTGCTGGATAAAGCGGCCTCATCACTCAGGTGCATCTTTAAGGCTTGACAAGCAGAAAACATCCTTTCACTTAACTTACACCTGAAAAAAACAAACAATAAAATAAAAATTATAGGTTACTAGGCTCAAACTTGGGAGAACTTGTGAAAGTTTTGGACTCACTCACACACCTCTGTTGCGTATATAATCTTGCAGACCCTTTCAATCCTTTGCTAGAGCCGTCTTTTCCCTTTCTTGCTTGGACTCCATCTTGAGGCGCTTCCCTTATTGTTTTATTTCCTATTCTTTCCACCGCACTGTGCTCATAATCTGACACGGGGTCCAATCTGAGGACGAAACACACAAGTTTAATACACTAAATATATAAGAATCCAGCTGTAAAATATTAAACATTACACACGTACCCTGTAGTCACCCTCATGAACTTCATACTCCTCCTGATGCTGCTGCAGCACTGCTCGCCGTTTTGTTTCTTCACTACAGAAAGTGGCTTCCCGGCGTTAGTTGACCTCTCTAGAAACAATCACACAGCACTTATATAAAACATGTAAAGTAATATTTACAAACCAACCAGGTCAATTAGGGCAGGGCGTGAGGATCATAGACTGCATAAAGATGGGACAGCTTCAAAAGTCAAAGCAAGTAGAGCTCCCCCTGGTGGTTGGCTACAGTATAGATCATAAGCTCCACCCCCTCCATGTTAGCGGATGGGACTTGAGCCAAACTAAAACACTAAAATACATGTCAAATCATTTTTTTTCAAGGTTGGTTTCTGTCATTTTAGGTAGTTAATATAATATTGATGCATGTTCAAGTGTCGAGGTTTCGTTTTAGTTAGTTTCGTTTTAGTTAGTTATTTGATGCGATAAAAACAGGATGTGACATAATGGTGACTACAGGTTGCCATGCCAACTGCTCCGTGAAGCGAGAGTTGTAAAAAAATAATTTAAAAATAAGTACAGTGTATAATCCAACATTTCTTTGTAACTGATGGAGGTAGAGCAGAGCGTATTATTAATTAAATGAAAAATGCGAGTGAGTCTGGTGGAGGTGTGTCAGTTTGGCCAATGCAAGGAAGTGGCAAGACATTGTCCATATTTATATACAGACTATGGTGAGGATATCCGTGCAAATCTGAAAGCCTCATTTGCAAAGGCGAGTATCCTCTGACACCAGTTCCTCCTACGAAGCCGTTCAATTTTAGACCGGCGACCACAAACTACTATGTGGTACGAGGCGCCTTCCAAAACCAGTCAACATTCCAAACATTGCAAGTGTATCCCTCAGAAAGTTAACCCGCCAAGCCAGAGACAACCACTTCCCCTGAAACCTACTGCAAGTTTAAACCGGGGGGACTCGGGAGCGGTTTCAAAGTAAAATATTTTTAAACTACTTTTATTTTTTTTGCAGGGAAGCATTCTTATCCACCTACTGATGTGCTCTTACAGTTGTGCACAAACAGGCCGTGATTACCTTCCTGAGCCGAGGACGCCTGCTGTTCTAACATCTTGATCATTCTCTTCACGTCTGAATCGGTGTCGCCTTGTTGACAGATTCCCGGATTGGCTTTGTCGCTCTTGGAAGGATCGACTGAAAACTGAGATGGGGGCTGAAAGTCTCTGTTGGCTGCAGGGAAATAAGATGATATTGCAGATTTAAATAAATACAGCATACATTTTTTATTAGCACATTTGTGACACCATATGTAGTGTTTGACTATCAGTGGAAATCTGGAGGAATGTTTTGGATGAATGGGCTTGTTCGCAACTGCACAGGTGGTGTGATACGCGTTCCTGCTCATTGCAGCGAGGAATAATTTAAATGTTCATATGGTGTATCTTTGAATGGTGATGATAAAACACCAGGAGACATAGCAGTGTATTAGTAAAAGGATTGGAAAAAAGTCTGTCCAATGTAAGCTCGACTAATTGTCTATATGTATAATTGCCTCAAAGATGCATATAGTACTTTGTGGTGAAAGATGTTAAATTAAAATAACTGCTTATTAAAACTCCACGCCTCTACAGTTTTACCTGTTGGCTGAGAATTGCTGAGCAGCTTGGGGCTGCTGTTATGATCATTGGAGCCCTCCGTGAGCAGGTCCCCATGCTCCCTGAGTATCCAATGCATCTTCTCAATGTAATGGTTCAACTCCTGGTCCCACTGGAACTGTGTGGTTTGCTGGACAGTCGGTCCAGGTGTACTGGGTGAAGCTGACAAATCCCGTATTCTCCCTTCCCCTACACCGATGCTCTTCGTCTTGATGGGGTCGGGTAGGTGAGACGGTCCAGAGGCCATATTTCGAGTTTTCAGTCCGACCAGAAAATTCTCATTAATGTTCGTAAACCCGACACCGGTGTCTCGAGTTACCTTGATCACTGCCTCTTGCGTTTGTCTTGAGATGCTTTGTGCTGGATTTGCGGTGCCTACACCAACCGTACGGGTGTCCGTGGCGCATCTGGTGTCCCTGACCCTGTTCCCCACGCACACGGTCCGAGTGTAAGTGTGAGCGGTGTTGGTGTGCTTGTCCTGGGTGCTGAGGAGTGTATTCGTGCTGGAGTCTGTGCTGAAGGCTTGTCTGGTGTTGGTAAAGCGAGACACTGAACTGGAGACGGTGTTGGTGCGCTGCGAAGCTGTCTGAGGGGATGCCATGATCCCCAGATCAACTCCTCTGACTGGATCTGTGGCCATACCTCGAGAAACAACTTGTTTTGCCTCACAACTCATCATATCAACGCAACAATTCCCACAAGGCACTGAGTGACACTTCATCATTTCTTTCTTAGACCAAAGATTCTCCGCTGGCATCTCGGTGTTGCTTTCTGCATCACATACCTTTGTCTCTGTCCCAACCCCTTGTGTTCTTGTAAAAACCTGGATCCCCACGGCCATTTCCCTGGTCACCACTCGCTCCCTGACCTCCCAGTGGCTCATGGGTTCATCTGGTCCTGTGCAAACATTCTCCATCTTAGGCTCACAAGACACTCCCACTGTTTTTACCTCCGTTGGCTCTCCTGTGCCGGCATCACGGAGCTCTGTGTGATTACCCACTCCTTGGCTTTTTGTGTCTGGCTTCGCCTCTGTGCCTGCGGTGGCAGTGGACGGTCTGGCAGAGCAGGCCTTGTCAATTCGGCTCCTCACTCCTGCGGACTGAAGCTCCAGTTTTAGCCGGGTCAACTCTGTCTGGAGAGCCGATTCTTTCAACTCTGCTTCTAACTGACAAATTCGCTCCTTCAAAGCAGCATTTATTAGCTGTTGGGCATCAAGCTCCGCCTCCTGTTCTGTGTAAATTCCAAGATTAACATCAGACACTTCTGTTGCTACAGACCTTGTCTTTACTTCATCGGTGCATGTGTACTTGTTTTCTTTTGAGGGTTTAGACGGTGTGACAGTAATCTCTTTGTCAGTTCCAACTGCGACCGACTTGACAGGTTTCTCATGCAGAGGGCTTTCACTTTTTCCACGCCGTGCTTGAAACTGTCCACCTTTGATGGCTCTTTCCAAAGCCTGCATCTCTTCTGCGAGTTGCCTGAACTCATTAAGATCACCTTTCCCTTTCCTTTTGAGTTCTTCTTCAGTATTCACCTTTTTGTCAAGATTAGACCCTTCCAAGCTATATGATCTTTTACAGATCACATCATTTATGCCCTCACCGTCACTCTGGTTCTTGAGCTGAGAGACCAGTTGCCTCTTTTCCTCCTGAAGAACAGAGATTTTTACCTGGAGGATAGGGATGATTTTCACCTGCTCCTCCAGCTCTTTCAACCTCTGCAGAGCTACCACCATCTGGTCACGGACGTGCTGCAGGTGCATGGAGCCGAGACTTGAAACCGGGGTAGTTCTACCAGAGCTCTGTGGGCTTAGCCTCAGGCTACCTGTGCTGCCTCTACTGCCCAGGGATGAGCCAAGGTGTGCATGCGTATCAGCTCCAGCGTCGGAAGGCTTGTTCCCATTGTTGTTCTGGTTATACGCACCCAGTCCAGTAAAGGGTGAGAGTGACCCAGGGGAGCTTACACCACCAAAGCTTGCAAGTCGTCGACGGGGAAAGGGTTGAGGTGGGGTCTGGTTCATCGCCTCCTGAGTCAAGTGCCTGTGGGTCTCCACAATGGGCTTCTCCATCACAGGGCTATGTCTTTGTAAAGCAAGAGATCTTGCAGCTGGCTGAGGCTTTGACTCTGTGAGCATCTGTGAGGTTGTTGGGCTTTCAATCCTAGAGGGTTTGTTGTCCGATGAGGAACCATGCGGTGGAGGAAGAGGAGGTCTACCTCTAGCGGTAGATGACATGCCCAGTAATCTTGTATCATCACTGCCAGACGATGACAAGGATTCTGCAGAATACCACAGGCTGGACGAAATGCCACTCTGCGTTTTTTCCACATTATTGACGGCCGCTCTGGGCCTTCTTTTGAGGCTTAGCCGCTTAATGGTGGCGCCGTTCTGGAAACTGTCCACAGACTCGAGGCAATCAACGCCCGACTGAAAACCGCAGTCAATCTCCAGGTAGTTAGGAACACACTCTTCAGAGCTTGGATCTGTTAGAACAACAGCAAAACAGTTTTATTTTATCACTCTTGCAGGAGAAGAGCAGTAAAAAGGAAAAAAAAAATACATGTGATGAAAAGCTAAGAACATCTTGCGTGCATGGTAAGGTTAAATTTAAAATGTATATAACTATACATTAAATTTAAAACAACAATCAACAAATATAAAAAAAAAAACATATCACAGAGAAAAAAATAAAATTCCTTATTCTAAACACTTACCTCAGTATGGTGCGAGTCTAGAGCCGTCACCTCAAAATGTTTCTGTCTATAATCTCCCTGAGCCTGTCCCACAAGAGGAGGAGGGACGGAGGAGGACTTACCAATCGTGTAGAGACTGTTTTCAGTAGCCACTTCTCTCCAAATGGTATGTGTCTCTACATAGACTGAACCCACTCTATAATTACTCTGCAACTCTCCCTCTAAATCCCTGACCATTCCCTTGGCAAGTTATCTTAAGCGCAGACATCCTCCAAGTGCTTCAGTCAGTGAATAAACAAAAGAAAATCTGAGCAAATGCTCAAGACAAGACAGTTAGATTTCATTATATCTCTTTTTTAAAAGCTTAAAGTTGACGCTGAGCTTCCCTTCTTTGCAAAGTTAGGTTGAAATTCCAATATATAACCCCTACTAACAACAAAGCTGGGTACATTTTGTGCATTACATGCAGAAATGTAAAAAAAGCATGTAATTTACTGGAATATAATTAAGAATAGTTACCTGACACACTTCTCAGGATGTAACTGCCTTGAGCCATGAACATGTTTCATCCAGTAAGAGCTTTGAATAAGACTGGAAATAAAAGAAAAAGACAGCAAATGTACTTCTTTTCTTCACATCTTGATTATTAGCTTCTTCTTTTTTTTAATATAAATTCCTGCTGCATCCCCCGTATAATCTCTTTCTCCCTCCGAGCTCAGAGCCAGCAGTCAATAACGGCTAACCTTGGAATGCTTGCATAAAGGAAATGCAATACCGGGTCATGACACATTATAGTTAATTCTGCAAAACTACACAGCAAAAGCAAAAGCCCAAGCCTCGGTGCACAACAGTGACTCGCTGCGACGCTGCATATCGTATCAGTTTCTCATCAGTAAGCACCTTCTGTTTTCAGCATGTGCAGGTTTCAAGGAGGCTTCCTCTGCTTCCGTCTTATTTAACCGCACGGTACCAACTGTTCATAAGTCAGATGAAGTGCACAAAGGGAAAAATATAAAAGAAAAAACATGCCATTGACCAAAATTACCAAATCAAGATACTTTTAAAATGTTATGTTATTTTTCAGCTCTTCACAGACTTAAAGATTAATCATAAATTTGCCAGAGAGATATGAGATATAAAATAACTCTCTACACTGCCGTCTCGAGCAGACATGACATCAAGCCTCATGCAATAAATCCAATAAGTTCAGCAACTTCTCTTTAGTGTTAGCCGCAGTGACCCCGGAGGACTGTTTCTGCAGCCCTCAGATGAATGTTCCAGAGCGATTCGGGAAAACTCATTTGAAGAATGCAGAGTCAAAGACGCATGAAAAACAGAATCTGGAACTAGCTTATAAACTATGAATGGGTCAGCAGAATATTTTAAACATTATTTTTTTTATTTATTTGCGCTTTTTGCTTTCTCTGTTTTACATCAAAACACTGTACTGCTTACATCAATGTAATTGTTTAAACATGTTTTATCTTTTTTTTTTTTATGCAGAGCAGCTCGTGTAATCCCAAACAGCTCAAATATCCTCATTCATTTCACACTTGGTCAAATACAAGAACGTAGCAGCTCTGGCTCTATTTTATGCTGAAGTTATCACGGAGGACAGAGATAGGATACACAAGCTTTTGTGCACGCCACAATTTCTCCCCGTTATGAAATGTTTGGGTGTAATATCTCATGAAACAACAGAGCCAGTCGACTCAAATGAAGCCGCATGTGCCATTTGTTAAACAGTTATTGCCCAGTGTGGCATGTGTGCAGCGTCTATACAAATATTCAAAACGCCGTCACTTATGTAAGCAAATGTGCTTTTGTTTACGGCAGAAATAAATCCGGGTTGCAGTTTCCATCAACATCAACCCAGACTCATAAAGTGAAGAATCTGAAGGATTTCTGACCTTTCCGATATAATGTTATCATTATATTCTATTAGGCATCCGAGTGACTTCTGGATCAAGAATGCTGCTCCAACTAAAACAAAAAAAAAATCATGGCACAACATTGTTAAGGACTGCATTCCTAGTGAATACATTACATGCATGCTTCACTCCAAAATAGATGCTTTCAATAAGGTCTGGGACCCTTACTTGCAGCGTATCGGGCCCACGCTGTCATCCTCCTTGCTTCGTGGATTTCCCAGATGAGCCTGGCCTGTCTTTGTGACTATCTAACAAACACCTTCTAGCCTTCCTATGTTTGTATGCTCTGTATTGATTGTCATCTGGATACTGCCTCGTCTCGCTTTCAGTAGATCGAAAGAGAGGAGGCTGCATGAAAAAATGTGCCCACTGTCATTTATTCTTATTTTCATAATTATTTTCTATTTAATGTACCCACATTCTGCTGTTTTTTCCTCTTCTTGTCGTGTCTGAGCGGCTCTGAGTGTTTTCAGAAAAGACATCTGAGTGAAACTTCATAATTAGAATATGAATTTCAGTAGGTCACAGTCACTCCGACCCCCAAAATCAGTTTAATTAGTTCATCCCCGTGTCCAAGAGGATTCGGCCTTCAAACTAAAGAAATTGCCTCAAGTCGTTCTTGGCATATCGTGTTCACAAGAATGTGCCGGAAGGACAGGCAACCTGAGAAACACTACGCCTCCAGCAACAACCGTCCCGGGTCAGAGAGGCATACTAAAAAGCAACAATGCATTAAAATTGGAGGACAGTCTCATTTTTTAATGAATGTTTTCTGCGTAGTTTAAGTGTCTTCTCTACACTTGAACTCTGAAACAGTTTCATATAACTGTAGATGCTGTTTTAGGGATTTAATGGTTAATTACAGCACATTTGTTGCAAGGCTGATGAGCTTTTTTGTATTTGTATTGCATATTTGTTTTATTGTACGAATAAGTACAATAAAACAAATACTATTTTATTATTTTAATAATTATGTATTGGTACAATAATTGAAATAAGCTCATGCTGACATACTAACTGTGCTTAGGTTTCCAGTTTGGGCCTAGGACAGACACAAAGATTGTAAAAAGAGAATATAATATAATTCACTGCTTAAATAGAGTATAATAACAAAAATAAAAGGTGTTTTGGTACATAATTTTATCTCAAAGACCAACCAAACCACATAACCTTTGGGTTACCTAGTAATATGTAATATAAGGGATATTTTTATATGTATACGGGTTTTAATTTAGCTTTTTTGTAAAGATATTTAGCAAAAACCTCCTGAAACCATGCACTTTACATAAAGTTTCATCCTTAAATAGCTCTACAGAGAGTTATTCCTTAGAAATAAGATATTCTGTCACGCTGAAATACGACATTATAGAAAAATGTGACCATAACACATTGACTGAATGTTGCTTAACCCTGACGCCTTGTGGTCATGCAAAGAAAATAGGCTACAAGACTCAGATGAACATGATGCTGGTTTATAGCTCACACTTTAATGTCAAAACTGACATTTTTTTCTGTTTTCAAACAGGAAATAAATAAAACCACCTGTTAGCCTGCTTTAGCAGCAGCTAGCTAACGTGATGAGAACTCACCTGTGCACCAGGAGAAGGTGGACATTACAGCATGCAGACGTTTCAAGTAATGTCACGCAGTTAGGTAACGTAAAATAGTTTAGTTTGCACATTTTTTTTTTCTACCTTCGGTTTCCAGTCCCCTGTTTTGTTTATGGCCTATAAACGCTGCTCCTGTAAAGTTTTCCCTGTCCTAAGAGGAGAAGAACGGGAACTGCGCATGCGCGGAGAGCTGTCAACGTGCACAACAGGTGCTCCTGGGAGTCAGTCAGGTGATGAAGAGTTTTTCAGTGAAATATTGATGAAGCCTTTTCTTCTGTTGATTCGATTACACAGACAAGAAAAAACTGAAAGCTAAATAATTTGTTTGGTGAAGAGAGTTCTGTCATCCTTGATCCTGCAGTGAAAGTTGTAAGTTGTCTGAGCTGGTTCTGAAAGTTTAAGGTTCAAATAAAGTGACTGATTTCATTTGTGTAAAACTATAAAACACTCAAATGGATTCAGAAAAGTGAAGAGCAGGACATTTTATGTCTCTTTTAGAACTGCATCTAGTCCCAGACTATTAATATTCAACACTTTTAAGCTACACAGCGACATCGTGTGGGCAAAGTGTAGAACTACACCAAGTGGCATTCACAAAAAACAAACATTTTAAAGTTTTGTAAATATTTAAAATATTTTCTGACTATAAAATCTGTTCTGTAATGTTTGAAACTCTTACTAACTGGTCTGTAAAGCTCATTCATTCATTATCTCTAACTACTTATCCTCTAATCTATCCCAGCTGTTATTGGGCGAGAGGCAGGGTACACCAGTCTGTCCCAGGGCTAACACAGAAAGAACAAAGCAACCATTAACACTCACATCTACACCTATGGCCAAGTTAGAATCACCTATTAACCTAACAATCATGTCTTTAGACTGTAAGAAGAGAACATGCAAAGCACACAGAAAGCCCTAGCCTCGCAAG
The DNA here is from genome assembly GCF_963514085.1 of Chelon labrosus. NCBI lineage: Eukaryota > Metazoa > Chordata > Actinopteri > Mugiliformes > Mugilidae > Chelon > Chelon labrosus. Next base: position 19,427,918 of record NC_140355.1, read on the forward strand.
CAACGGGTTTCGAACCTTCTTGCTGTGAGGCATCAGTGCTAATCACTACATCACTGTCCCACTCTGGTCTGCAAATATGTTTTTTTTTTTTTTTATCATTAACCTGAAAAGATAAAGACTGGTGAGTGATTGACCATCACACATTACATCATAGTGGTGGATATCATCATACCGGGTTAATTCTAGCTCATGACGTGACTCCATGTTTTACCTTTTCATGTTTGTGTCTCAGACAGAGACCATAAACTAGGCACACCGACTTGGAGGCAGCATGCACCTGCAAATACTTATTAGCACATGTAAAATTTAAGACATCAAAAAAAAACAGGGACTGTGATTTGAACTTTGCACTTCTTCAGGATCATGCAGGGAAGGCATGTTTGACTGGAGCTGAGGTAGTCATTTCCAGCACAAGCAGACTTTTACTTTCTGAGTAATGGGAGTCTGTATTAGTGTTAGCGACTGCATATTTTGGCCTGGAGTCTTTTACCTTGGCAAAACCGTAAGTAGTTTGGCAGCCGTGAAACTAAACAATCAGAATTTGTTAAGCGCTTGTCGAGCTAATTATTTCAAATATGATCTGAAAAACGGAGCTCTAAGAAAGTGCAGTAAGAAAACAGGAATTAATCATTAATCCGGCGCTGTTTGAACTCTGAGACTCAGACTAAATGATCATTCAGTTCAGAATTCAACTTAAAAGCAGACTGAGAGACGTCACTGAATCGGAGACTTGATCAAGCCAAGGCTATTGTTACTTTCAAACAAAAAAATGCTCCCTATCTTTGAACTTTGCTCTCTTGAACCCACGGTCACAGAAGTGATCAAGCCAACCCCTCGCTGTTTAGATAGGACACCTGTGATTGGCTGGAAGAGTTGCACACCCCTGTACCTTCCCCTATCTTTGTTCTAGAGTCCACCGTTTAAACGCTTACCTATTCCACTTACGCCGGCCAGGTCCCAGTCCCAGTCCCACGCCTGACAGCAACATGTCTGAGAGAGGAGCCTTCGACACCAACGTGCTGACCCTCACCAGGTTTGTTCTGGAGGAGGGCAGGAAGGCCCACGGAACGGGGGAGCTGACAAACCTGCTCAACTCCATCTGCACCGCTGTCAAAGCCATCTCCACCGCTGTCAGGAAGGCTGGGATTGCTAACCTGTGAGTGTTTTTAAAGTTTTATTCAAAGACAGTAACAGAAGCAAAACCATGCACGTACTGCTTCGGAATATGCAGTTTAATATCAGTGTCATTTTACTTGAGCAAGTTTTAACTTCCTTTCTGATTCAGTTATTTGAGTTTAGTGTTTTCTTGCAGCGGCAAGAGAATCAGTGAACAATTTTAACTTAGGGCCCCTGACCAAAGGTAAACCATGCACATGTAGCGCACAATCCCCACAGGTCAGAAGTCAACAAAATAAAAGATTTTCAGAACTTTCTCACTGGAGCACTGGATGATAGCCTTTGTTGTTTATTATCCCTGAATTGTGTTTAAAACGGAACTCCTCTTTCCTCCATCGCTAGCTATGGCATCGCTGGGAGCACCAACGTGACCGGCGACCAGGTGAAGAAGCTGGACGTCCTCTCCAATGATATGGTCATCAACATGATCAAGTCCTCCTTCACCTCCTGCGTCCTGGTCTCAGAGGAAGATGACAACGCCCTCATTGTGGAACCAGACAAGAGCGTATGTTCATGTTTGTCTGATTTATTTATTTATTTATTTGTTTAAATGTTAAAATAAAGTCTGTTTTCTCCCACCACAGGGGAAGTACATCGTGTGCTTCGATCCACTGGACGGCTCCTCCAACATTGATTGTCTCGTCTCCATTGGAACAATCTTCGCCATCTACAAAAAGGTCAGCGCCTCTAATACTGCGTGTAGATTTCAAACACAGTGAAGTCATTACATCAGCCTATTGTTCAGCATTACTTTCAGCTGTGGTTTAAAATTATTTTTTTTTCCTCTAGTCATATTCTCAGTCATGCTAACAGCCTTGTCTGGCAGCTGGAATCTCTTGGGGGTTTTTTGAGATCACAAGCTCACACGAGAATCCATCTTGCCAGGCTTCAAGCTGTGCAGTGGCGAGCCTAGGTTCCTGGGGAGGGGGGGCAAAAACATCCAAGCTAGGGAAATCTGTCCTAGGGAGCCCTGATGCACAGTTTATTCCTCCGCGTCAGCCCAGACCCTACGTAGACCCTAGTGCCGTAACCTGACGTGCACCTCCCCAGAAATGTAACTACATGTCACTGTGACGCAGACCACCAAGAGCTGTGATTGGTCCGCTTGGTAGTAGTGTGCTTCCGCTTTAGTATTTCCAGCTGCTTCTCCATCTCCACAATTTTCAAATTGAGGTCTGAGGAGATTCAGAGATACAAACATTTGTACGACTCGTCTTTGGCGAAAATTTCATTTGCCATTCTTGAAAGCGAAGCAGGAAGTAGAAACCAAAATGGTCCCTACACACCTTCGACTAGCATTTGGGTGGTGTTTTTACAGAGCAAGCCAAACTGACGAGCGCACACGTATAAATGGCTCACATTGGTGTAGGTTACATATGTCCCACAGTACTTTAAATGAGCCTTTTGGTGGAGTTATAGAGTTTCGTCAATGCACTCTAGGGCCTTTATTGCAGGGAAGTCCAGGGAAGGGACGGGAAGTCCGGCTCATTTCAAAGATTCAACTCTTACGGCTCATTTAAATCTGGCTCCCCTGTCTCTCTATCGCTCTGTATGTACCTGGCCTGTACCACTACACTCGCTGTGCCCCTTTTCCTTTTTTAACACAATGGTATGATTCTAGTCTGTCCTCACATCTGAATGGTCGCCTGGGGTGCACATCAAAGTAAGTCCCGTCCCTGTCTGCATTCTCAGGAGAGGCCGAAGGTTCGGTTCTTCCCAAAGGGAATCGGCTCTTCTGGTTCGCTACAAAGAATCGGCTCTTAGAGTCGGCTCGTTCGCGAACGACACATCACTACTTTATTGACTTAAGGGGGATTATGGTTCGTGTCCTGATTGTGGCTGGTCCACAAAGGTGCAGACCAATCAGAATTGTGTGAGAAACTATGCGAGCATCATGATGGTTGCTCTGATATTTCGTTTGTACTGAAGCATAAAATATATGTATGTACATACAAAAGTGAATTGTGAATATTTATAATTGGGAGCTGGTATGTCTGCTGATTTGTTGATCTAAGTGGTTGAAGTTTGCCTACGATAGACGGCGGAAGACAGATGGTTCATCCAGTCACTGTCATGGTTTTGAGTTTTGAATGTTTTCTGTGACCCTGTTTGGTTTTCTTTGGTGTTTCTTGTCTAGTTTTTCTTCCTGTGTTTTCCCCACTATGACTGTTGGATTGGTTTCTCCTTGTGTGCTCCACCCTCACTAGTTTCACCTGTGTCTCGTTAACCCATGTGTGTATATATGTACCTGCCTTTACATTTGTTGGCTATTAAGTCATGTCCGATGTTACTCACTCTTTTGTCTTGCTGTTTAGTTCCTCATGTTCTTGTCTTGGTTTTTCGTCTTCACCAGATTCTTTTTAGACTTGTTACCCTGCCATCCCTGCAAGAGCCTTAAGTTCTGGTTTTTGAGATTTTATTAAAGTCATTGTGTTACCTGCTCCTGCCTCCCCTTAGTGTCGTGCATTTTGGGTCCTCCCTCCTTTGCTACTGCACGTCGGACCAGACAGTCACATACTAATGATGTTTTTGAAAGTACCTGACCTTTTGCACAGTTCCCAATGAACAACTTTCCCAATTGACGTTTGCGATAACGTCATCTTAGCAGCCCGTACCTTTAGGGACAGATACGTGGTCTGTTGGTCAGTTCAGGATTAGATAAGAAGAGTTAGACTGTTGTGAAATTCTGTTCTGAGGTTGTTGGTCCTCAGAGGATGAAACATAATGACTTCGGTGATTGCATGTCTCCTTTGAGTGGAATTGCATGCAAGACACAGTCCGCATTAACAGTTTTATCAGTGTTGGAGCTAATGTTAACATGCTAACATATGAAAGTGACAAAAATGAACCTGCAAAACATCATGTTAGCTTTGTCACTGTACGAGGCTTTCAAAAAGCAGGATTTTTGTCCTCACACACATTTAAATGTTTAAACCCAGATGTTACCTGCCGCAGTGATCGGACATGAGATGTGCGCCACAGCTCTGCAATGCAATTTCGACATGCACTGTTGCACTTGTGCCCATTTATCTGTCACATCTCACTGGTTCCCAATATGTCTTTCTAATTTCCAAATATTTTTCTACATACGTACTCCACAGACCACAAATGGGGAACCGTGTGAGAAGGATGCTCTGCAGCCCGGAAGAAACATTGTGGCGGCAGGTTACGCCCTGTACGGCAGCGCCACCATGATCGTCCTCTCCACCGGTCAGGGAGTCAACTGCTTTATGCTCGATCCTGTAAGACTAGCTGCAATAGACGAAGTGTTTCATGATCGTTAAGAGTTGCTGCAGTGCTATTTTTGTCATTGTGTATTTAATGACATTTCCCCCGTGCGTCTTTCTTAAGTCGATCGGAGAGTTCATCCTGGTGGATCGAGATGTGAAGATTAAGAAAAAGGGGAAAATCTACAGTTTAAATGAGGGATATGCACAGCATTTTTATCCAGATGTGACAGAGTACCTACAAAAGAAGAAATACCCAGAGGTGAAATAGGCCATTCTAGTTGCACAATGTCTTAAGCAATATTCTGTGAAATATGAACTGGATATAACGATTCCTTTGTTTGTAGGACGGTTCTGCTCCATATGGCAGTCGATATGTTGGTTCAATGGTAGCAGATGTTCATCGTACTTTGGTGTATGGAGGAATCTTTTTATATCCCGCCAATGTCAAGAGTCCTAAGGGAAAGGTGAGATGATGGAACTTCTACAAATGGACGTTTTGCTTTTTTTGAAAAAAATAAAAATAAAAATCCAATCATCACTTGTGTTCTTCATCCCCGTGCTTTTCAGCTGAGGCTGCTTTACGAATGCAACCCCATGGCCTTCATCATGGAGCAGGCTGGAGGCATGGCCACAACCGGAGCCATGAATGTTTTGGACATCCAGCCCACCACCATCCACCAGAGAGTCCCTGTGGTCCTGGGTTCCCCCGATGATGTGCAGGAGTATATAAACATCTACAGGAAGCACAACAAATGAGGTACTCAGCTATCATGATACGCCAATCAGGCATAACATTACGACCACCTTCCTAATATTGTGTAGGTCTCCCTTGTGCCTCCAAAACAGTTGTGACTCATCAAAGATTGGACGTGGGCCTTTCAGTTTGGGATCTAGTGAATTTGGAGGCCAGGTCAACACCTTGTGATGTTCTTCATGTTTTTTTGAGTTGTTCCTAAGACATCATCCTGCTGGGGATGGCTGCTGCCATCAAGGAGTGTCATTACTATGGGGTGGGGGTGCCTGGTCTTGTCTAGGTGGGTGCTACATGTCTAAGTAACATCCACACCAATGAATGCCAGGTACAAAAGTTTCCCAGCAGAACACTGAATTGTCACAAGATGGTCAATGCTATTTACTTCTCCTGTCAGTGGTCATAATGTTGTGGCTGATCAGTTTATGCATCAATAATCTAACCGTTTAGGACAATAAATGTGTTTTAAGTACGTTGTACTTTCTTAAGTTCAGCAGGTCAAGTTTGGTGGTGAGCAACATAAATCAGAACTGACGACACAATCCATGGATTCAGTCAGGACATTGATTGTGCTTTTTACTCATTCCATCTTAAAGCACTGATGAAGAAACCAGAAGACTGACTTGATCCCTGCCTCACACTGGGCAAATTCCATCTTGACGCCTGTGTTTTTTAAATAAAGACAAACCGAAAGATGCTTTGTTCTTTACTGAGTTTAGCATGTGTGCGTGGATCGCCCGTTACTGTCTTTATTTAAGGATGGAAAAAGTCACATTCTACATCCAAAACTAAATTATCTGTACGACTTATCACAAGTCCCGTAGAACATTTTGGGCCGAGGTATAATTCATTCCACATACTCACATGTGGAAGACGCCAAGTACAACAACGGTCTGGTCCCAAGTTCTCGCTCGCAATCTTTCTCGGCGACGGTAACGAGGGCAGGGTCTGCCTTTTCACATTCTACGCCCAGATTTGATCTGACACTCTGGGAATGAAACCAATTCTCTTCTCTGCGGGCCCTGATCTCCCTGATTTTCAGACAGTTTATCCAGTTTTCGTCTGTGGACAATGCCTTCCTTTCATAGACATAATGTTATTTGGCCAGGCAGGTCTGGATAGCTCTGAACAAGTAAAAAGGACATTGTTTCCCAGAAAGCTGAATAACCAGATCAGTGCTGTTTTCTTGTTGAAACAAACCAATGTGAACATACTCTATATAGTATTTAAAATGCTTTTAAGATGACATGTACAATTAGTTTCATAGGTTCATTGTTTATGACTAAACTAAAACACTTTCAAAGCACCCTTTAAAGGGAAATCTGTAATAAATTAATCAGTTAGTGCACCTGGATTTCATTATATATACCTTGCACTGATAGTAAAAGGAATAGTAATCTAAAAAGCTTGATATTCAGTAGAATAAAAATCGGATAGAAAAACCCTCCATAGGTGGCCTTAATCTCAGTGGAGTTGCTCTAGAGGCCGAGGCTAACAGGTGACATCTTGACAGACAGCTGAGAACCTGTCGGGAAAAACAAACGTCACAAAATGTGATGCTTTAAACATATTTGTTTCTGTTTTGAAGTTGGGACATTTTCACATTGGTGTCTGTGGCGACAGACTTCCTTTTGGAGCCAGCCTCTAGTGCCCATTTGTGGAAATGCAGTTTACATATTTGTTTTCTTTCAGAGTGGTCTTGGACAAAAATCAACAACCCCGTGTTGGCAAAATTACTAAAACTCCTAGTCTTGATGCCAGGTTAAGGAAGAGCCAGGCAAATAATCCAGAAATAACATAAACTCTTCAGTGTTTGTAGATAAACAAACAATATGATTGAAGGAATCAGTTTTTCGGCGCTATTAGGCAGATGTTTCCCCTCATTATTGATAGATAGATAGATATATAGATTGATACATATACTTCATTGGTTCCTAACCCTAACCGATCAGGCATAACATTATGACCACCTTCCTAATATTGTGTAGGTCTCCCTTGTGCATCCAAAACAGTTGTGACTCATCAGAGAATGGACATGGGCCTTCTGAGGGTGTCCTGTGGTGTCTGGCAACAGAATGTTGTTAGTGGGGGGCCTTTGAGGGGAGGGGCCTCTGTGGATCATCCCACAGATACTTGATCAGTTTGGCCAGGTCAACACCTTGTGCTGTTCTTCATGTTTTTTTGGTTTTTTTGAGTTGTTCCTAAAGAGTTTTTGTGTGTGTGTCTGTGTCAGGCTGCATCCTGCTGGGGATGTCTGCTGCCATCAAGGAGTGTCATTGCTATGGGGTGGGGGTGCCTGGTCTGGTCTAGGTGGGTGGTACATGTCTAAGTAACATCCACACCAATGAATGCCAGGTCCAAAAGTTTCCCAGCAGAACACTGAATTGTCACAAGATGGTCAGTGCTATTTACTTCTCCTGTCAGTGGTTTTAATGTTGTGGCTGATCGGTGTATGTTCCGTTATATATAAGTTAAAAAGTAAATATAAATCTGAAATACGTAATAAGTATGTGAATAAATAAATAAATAGAAGACAGTGCGTAGTACAAGTTGTGGAAAAATGGTAATATGCTAAGCTAAGCTAACATTCTAACTGACAGAAACACAGCAACTAAACATATACACCTCAGGATCAATAAATTTTATATCTTAAATTGTGGAACCGTGTCTTCTCCATTTACAGCGTGTTTCTTTTAGACTCTTTCTCTCTCTCTATATAGTTTTTTTTGTTTTGTTTTTTTAGCTCCTGATTATTTCTGGCATGAGAAGCACAGTCTGGCTTAGCTTTAGCGGTGCCAGAAATGTTTCAGCTCTGCCACGGCACTAATGATCCATAAGAACACGCTGAGAAAAACGAAAAGATCCAACAGAAGGCTCCCAATAAAAGCCTCATTCGCTCAATCAAGTTTATTTAGGAAAGTTAGAATCTGCAGAACGACGAAGCCCCTGCAGAGTCAGCATACGCAGACGTTATTAGGGGAACTGCCCCGTAGCCTGTAGCGTCCAACAGAGATTTAAAGTCTAATATGCATCTTAATGAGCTTTTAATAACACGATAATAACAGAGCCGAGCGGAACACTGACCACTGATGTCACTTGGAAACTTTGCATTGAAATGTAAAATCTCCTCCGAGGGCATGATGGAATTTTTATTACCTCTTTTTACTCACGCCTTGGCAAGTTAGAGGCTCTGGATGTGAGAATATCGTACGTGAGTCACGTAATAGGTTAAACCCGAAGCAGATGTTTGACCAGAGATGGAGGGAAAGCTCTGTGCTTTTGAAACAGCTCTTTTGTGTACATAGAAGATGTAAAATCATGTACGTAGCCCCGGTGCGCTGGACAGGACCCGTACCGCCTGGGGGTCGCCCCTCGGAAGTCGAGCCCCTTCCTCTTTTCTTAACGTCTGTCAGCGCCGGCGCTCGAAGGCCTCGGGTGCCCACGAGACGCCGACACGCTTTCGGGCGCACGTGTTTATTTCGATTTTGTTCAGACTGTGCGTGATTATAGGTTGCAGAGTCAATATTTAGATTTTGCAGGAAAAGCAAATCCTGGGCCTGTTTATTTTCCCCCTCGCTACTGTGTGTGGCTCGTGTGTGTGTGTGGCTCGTGTGTGTGGATGTACAGAGTGTACGTGTGTTGGCTCACGTTTGAGGAAAGGATGAGATGACACATGTCGGTTTGAATAGTCACAGTTTAGGTATTCAAATTCATTTCAGGCTCGCGTTTAAGGAAAAGCATTTCCCCATCCCAGTTGTTGTTTAGATGAATCACTGACTGACTGTCTCTTATCAGATAATAAATAAATCAGTCAATGTGAGTTGATGTGTCATTGGTTGATTGGGACAGTAAGGATCCTTTTGTAATATACGCCGATTGGGCATAACATTATGACCACGGTGAACAGTTCAGTGTTCTGCTGGGAAACTTTTGGACCTGGCATTCATTGGTGTGGATGTTACTTAGACATGTAGCACCCACCTAGACCAGACCAGACACCCCCACCCCATAGCAATGACACTCCTGTCACGACCGTACAAGGCTTGAACCCAAATCACACAGTCCTTATATCCGAGGATGAATAAAAATCGCTCAACAAGAAGAATATAAATGAAAGAAAACACAAAATCAGCTCAAATGGTGGAAGTGGAGGTAGCGGGATCAATGCCTGCATCATCCATATCTTCTAGCAAGAAGGTCCCGGGTTCGAATCCATCAGCCGACTGGATCCTTTCTGTGTTTGCATGTTCTCCCTGTGTCTGCGTGGGTTCTCTCCAGGTACTCCAGCTTCCTCCCACCGTCCAAAGACATGCTCCTTAGGTTCACTGGTGTTTCTAAACTGGCCGTGGGTGTGAGTGTGAATGGTTGTCTGTCTCTCTGTGTTAGCCCTGTGATAGACTGGAGACCTGTCCAGGGTGTACCCCGCCTCTAGCCCGATGACAGCTAGGATAGGCTAGGCGACCCGCGTCCCTCCGGAGGACAAGCAGCGGTTGCAGAAGACGAATGAATGAATGGATGGATGAAAACACAAAATCACTCACAATTAGGAAAAAAACATAATCTAAGGTAAGAATAACAAAGTATCGAGCAATCAAGGAAAATAAGGACCTGGCAAGACGAGGCTGGTTCTACTGGCACGAGACAGGACGAACTGGCAATGACTACGGGAGACACAGACAATATATACACACTGAGGTAATAAGGCATCGGGGAAGACAATCACAACGGCGGGAGCATGCAGGAAGGAAACGAAATAAAAGTGGAAATAACAAACAAAATGCAAAACATGACAAGCCTTACTTTTTCAGTACAACATGCAGGATGCAGCCTGACACAGACACACACACAAAAACATGAAGAACAGCGCAAGGTGTTGACCTGGCCTCCAAATTCACTAGATCCCAAACTGATCAAGTATCCGTGGGATGATCCACAGAGGCCCCTCCCCTCAAAGGCCCCCACTAACAACATTCTGTTCCCAGACACCACAGGACACCCTCAGAAGGCCCATGTCCATTCTCTGAGGAGTTTTGGACCTACACTATATTAGGAAGGTGGTCATAATGTTGTGCCTGATTGGTGTAAATAAACATGTCAGATCGTTTTAGTTCCTGCACCACTGTTAAACGCAGCAGGTCAGCACCTGTAGTCTGTCCCGCTGCAGTCCTTCCCCGTCTGACTGACATCATGTCCAGACAGGCTCTGTTTACTTTACACTCTGATGAAGAGTGTTATAGCGGTGCGTCTGTGCCGTGTCTCCGCAGCTGACAGCTCGTTCGACAACATCAACAACCTCGCCCCCTCGCTACCCATCCCAGTTTGGGTCGTTCCGAAACGGAAATGACGAACGAGACGCTCCAGTTTTTTGCAGGAATGGGAGAAAAAAAAAATTTAAAATGGAAACAGTCAGTAAGCAAGGGTGTTGATAGCCGGTTCTGACATGAACCGGTTGATCCTGTGCGTTTTTATTGACGTCACATGAGCACTTTAATTCATCCATAACTTAAGTTTATAACCGAACGTCTGCAATAGTTCACCAGTCAGTGACTTCTATTATAAACAGGATTTTCTCTGTCCCGTCGGCGTGTGCGCTTTGAGAAGCTTCAGTCACGACGCCACGTAGTAGATCTGCCATCTCGCCCTCCTGTTTAACCGGTCGGAGTGGCTCTTTTTTTCTCGGCGCAGTGACAGTACGCAGACCCAAAGAGCCTATGTTTAAATTAAACATAAACTCTGTCTCTCCCAGACCACCCTGAGCGGGGCCGACTGCTAATCCAAATACCGCCTTAACATTTGTCCATAGAGGGTCCATATTTGTACCTGACGTGTCCTACGTCGGCCGATCTTATTTTGAAAAGTTTTTGTAGCTACGCATCGTAAAACCAAATGTCCTCACATCCAAAGGTCTCAGGTTCAAAGTGTCATGTGAGATACACTAGTCTAAAACTGGAACTTGAACTGATCTTAAAGCAAATTAGATATAGAGGCACCATTAGTGCAATTTACAGTGTAAAGTCCATTATACGCCAATTATAGGCTCTGACCTGGTCCAGTAACCTCTGCTCATGCATGAGAGACCTGTGCTCATGCTCACTTTGTCACTGCAAAAAAATCTAACAATGGACCCGTGCATCCACGTGCACGGAGCAGCCACAACATTAAAACCACTGACAGGAGAAGTTAATATAACATCAACCATCTTGCAACAATTCAAAGTTCTGCTGGGAAACTTTTGTACCTGGCATTCATTGGTGTGGATGTTACTTGGACATGTAGCACCCACCTAGACCAGACCAGGCACCCCCACCCCATAACAATGACACTCCTTGATGGCAGCAGCCATCCCCAGCAGGATGCAGCTCAAAAAAACATGAAGAACAGCACAAGGTGTTGACCTGGCCTTCAAATTCACCAGATCCCAAACTAATCAAGTATCTGTGGGATGATCCACAGAGGCCCCTCCCCTCAAAGGCCCCCCCACTAACAACATCCTGTTCCCAGACACCACAGGACACCCCTCATAAGACCCATTCTCTGATGAGTCACAACTGTTTTGGAGGCACAAGGGAGACCTACGCAATATTACGAAGGTGGTCATAATGTTATGCCTGATCGGGGTAAAACAATCTTGCGCATCCTATAATAAACTCTTGGCTTCTGCGGCGAGAATCTTGTTCTTGCTTGTTACATCCGAGGTGGTCTCGAGAAACAGTAGTAACCGAGCTCTTTTGTGGTATTTGTGTATAAATTTGGGGAAAGTCCACTCCGATTCTCTTGATTTATCACATGGTGTCACGGATGGGGACAGACGGAGCAAACCGCCGATGGCGCTGCGCCTTGCAGTGGGTGGTGTGTTTGGATTAAAAGCATGCATGTGGTTACTGTCACTGAAGATAGCCTCATCTGAGCTCCGACCACAAGAGTCTTCTTGAGCTTGAGTCAGTATTTACTCCGGTAGTAGGACGTGTGTGTGTGTGTGTCGCAGTACAGGCCTCGCTGACATGAAGAAAGTATCCCAGAGGCTTCTCATGGATTTATGTTTACATTTGCATATGTTTGACAATCTTCCTTTTCTCGTCTCGGACCGCTTCTACACTGAGCTCGACTGAGCTACACCTTTCTCAACAGGGGTTACGCCTCAGCGGCTGCTCACATTCGCCCAAATGTCAAAAATCTGCCCACACAGTGTCTAGCCCGAAGCTTCCAGGAATACTCCGCCAGAAAAATCTGCGAACAAAAGTCCTTGAAATTCAAACAGCGTCCTCCGTTATGCGCTGCATTGTGAGCGCTCAAAGGAAAATATCAGAGGAGCCGTATAGGTCGCGTCTCATTTTCTGTCTCCTGGAACAGCGGCTACGCTTCGGGACGGGGCTTAACATTTTTGCCCCAAACTGGCAGGACACCAGACAGACAGACAGACTGACAGAACGACAGGCTGAGGTACAGAATGTACCAGGAAAATGAAAAACTGTCATGTGTCCTTCTTTGCAAATGTTCAACTGCACTGTGTATGTGTTTACATTAACAGCACAAAGACGCTTTCCAACTCTTACAAAAGTATCTGATCAAGTATCTGTGGGATGATCCACAGAGGCTCCTCCCCTCAAAGACCCCCCCACTAACATCATTCTTTGGGCCAGACACCACAGGACTCCCTCAGAAGGCCCATGTCCATTCTCTGCTGAGTCCTGTCTTGGAGGCACAAGGGAGACCTACACATTATTAGGTCATAATGTTATGGCTGATCAGTGTATATTCATAAATATAATGTAGCCTCCTGAGAATGTTTAAAGAACTTCCTGCAAGAGTTACTTGTCTGGTCAACGTACTCTTTCTGTTCAGCTCTTTGGATGTTGGACGGCAGTTTCCTCCTTTTTTTTGTTGAATTCCTTGATATAGAGAACAAGGAGTACTCTGTGTTAAGGTCATGGTGGCATACCTGTCCCTGAGCAGCTATTTCCTCTTGGAGAGATACACGATCACAGTCTGGAGGGGAGAGGTTAAAAAAAAAAAAAACTAAAACCACTGTCTGCCTTAAAGCCTCTTTTTCTCCTGTAATAACTACACACCTCCTTCTTTTTGACACGGATACCCTCGGAGGAATTACCTCAGGGGGAAAACTGTGTCATCTGGCCCACTTTGTGCCGTTATCTTATCAGCGCCACAGAGTTCCTCTGTGCTGCAGGAATCCAGGAGGGATTCAGTTTTTCTGCGAAGGCCTAACACGGATTTTACTGCAGGTGTCATCAGTCTGCTACTATCAATTACCTTCCTTTGTGATGGCAAAACCAGTGTCTGAGTCTCTGTCTGGAGTTCAGGTCTCTGCGCCAATCGGTTTAACATCCCCATGTGCATTCTTCCAGAGTCTTTAAGAGGAAAAAGAAGAACCAAAACATGAATCTTTTGTGTCTTCACTCCATGTCGCGTTAGTGTTTTCCACAAAGCAAGCCAAAGGAATCTGTCCTACTGACGGGAAACCAGTGCAGCAAAACTATTACTATCTGTTCATGCCCTGCTTTTAAATGTTTAACTTTTTAACTGTCTGGGTATAGTTTACAGCCAGAGTGACCCCCGTCTGAACTTGTAGTTCTGATCTCTTCTGTGAGGTTCAAAGACAAATTCGTTTTCCTGCTGTTCGCACGGCTTCCCCCCAAGAGGGATGCACTTAGTCTCAGAGCATGTGGTACCGTCCTAGAACATCTTTGGTGTTTAGAAGAGGAATCTGACAAAAACACGGGCAATGTGCCTGCTGATTAATCAAGCTAACGTGCTGAAATCTAGCTGGAGTTCAGCATCGTGTTTGATTAGCATGCTAACAAACGCTACTCAGTCCTAGACAAATGAAATGGCCCAGGCTGTAGACACATTTTTCTTGAAGGGTAGCCAAAGGAAAAGTTAGGATGTATCCAAAATCCGGGATTAATCGTCCAGGAATGTAGAATAAAAAACAGAACTTTATCAGACATATTCAGGAAGCTTCATCTCCTGGGAGCCGTGAATGCCTTTGAAAACTTTCACATCAATGCATCATATACACTGTCTGGCCAAAAAAAAAAAAAAAAAAAAAGTCGCCACCTGGATTTAATTAAGCAAATAGGTACGAGCCTCCTATTGGATAATTACTGCATGCAATGAGTAGCTTCTCATTTCTTAAACAACCATGTTGAAAGACACATCCTGTGGTCGTGGAAAGTCTCTTTGAGAAGGGTCAAATCATTGGCATGCATCAAGCAGAGAAAACATCTAAGGAGATTGTAGAAACTACTAAAACTGGGTTAAGAACTGTCCAACGCATTATTAAAAACTGGAAGGATAGTGGGGAACCATGGCATCAGGGTAAGAAGAGAGGCAGATGAAGTGATGCACCCATCATGCCTAGTGTCTACTGTACAAGCCTGTGGGGGCAGTGCTGTGATCTGGGGTTGCTGCAGTTGCTCAGGTCTAGGTTCAGCAACATTATGTTGCTCAAAGAATGAGGTCAGCTGACTACCTGAATATACTGAATGACCAGGTTATTCCATCAATGGATCATATTCCAAGATGACAATGCCAGGATTCATGGGGCTCAGATTGTGAAAGAGTGGTTCAGGGAGCATGAGACATCATTTTCACACATGGATTGGCCACCACAGAGTCCAGACCTTAAGCCCATTGAGAATCTTTGGGATGTTCTGGAGAAGGCTTTGTGCAGTGGTCAGACTCTCCCATCATCAATACAAGATCTTGGTGAAAAATGAATGCAACACTGGATGGAAATGAATCTGGTGACGTTGCAGAAGCTAAATGAAACAATGCCACAGCGAATGCGTGCTGTAATCAAAGCTAAAGACGGTCCAACGACATATTACGAGTGTGGGACCTTCTTTTTTGGTAGCGACTTTTGTTTTGGCCAGGCAGCGTAGTTGTTAACATATTTCATGCCACCCTGACTTGCTGCCAATCTTTTGGCTTTGCTAAAATCAGAATAAACCAAGTGATTCCTCTATTCTTTCAGGGGCATTAACTGAAAACCAAACTGCTGACTTAAGGCTCTTTTAAGGTACTGCAGGAACCTAACCTACGTACGTAGCCTACGCCGGTGCGAGCCATTTATCTGTAACCACGCCATCCAAATGCTAGTCGACGCCGCGTCTTTTTTGCCAGTTGGGTTCATTTTTGTTTCCACTTCCTGCTTCACTTTCAACAACGGCGACCGAAACTTTCGCCAAAGACGAGTCGTACAAATGTTTGTATCTCCGAACCTCCTCGGTTAACCTTTTCCTCGATGTGGTCCATCTTTATTTATTGATCCAAAACAATCGAAAACTGCAGAGATGGAGAAGCAGCCTGAAATACTAAAGCGGAAACACGCTGCTACTAAGCGGACCAGTCACCTTACCAGTTACCTTTCTGGGGAGGTGCATGTCAGCTACGGCGTTAAGGTCTTGATAAATCAAATGGTCCACGCTGTAGACACATTTTTCTAAAGAATGGCTAAAGGAAAAGTTCCAATATATCCAAAGTTAGGATTAATGGTCCAAGAATGTGGAGGAAACTGATATATTTCACTAAAAAAACAAAAATCTATCAGATACATTCAGGAAGCTTGATCTCCTGGGAGTGAATGCCTTTGCAAACTTTCATATCAGTGCATCAGACACTTGTTAATATATTTCATGCTACCCTGGCCCGCTGCCACTCTTCTGGCTTAGCTAAAATCACTATATTCCAGGGGATTTGATGATTCCCCCTATTCTTTCAGAGGTTATTACCAGAAAACCAAAGTGCTGCAGCGCTGACTTAGTCCAACGTGATACTTATTATGTTGCATATTCATGTCCCAGCTATGCACAGACCACCAAAATGTTTTCTCACCAAAGTCATATGAATTTTTTCGCTTTCATGTAAGAAAAAAAATGCCAACATATCTGAGACAGACATCTGAGACGTTTCCATGAGCCGCAGGAAAAAAAAGAAAAAAGAAAAAGAGGAAAAAATGCAGGCAGAAAAACACTTGGCAGCTTTTTAATATTGACTCCTTTTCCTTCTCTCCCCCTCCCCTCCCCCTGTTCCCTCTCTCCCTCTCTCTTTCTTTCTCTGTCTGTCTGTCGCTCTCTGGGCTTGGAAGCACTTGAATACGAAGTTCAGTGAATTGTCCTGGCAGCGCAGCTTGTGTGTAATGACTTCTGACAGCAGCGGAGACAAACTGAAGAGCACGTCTGTCTCTGCACGAGTATTTACAAATCTGCTCCGGGGGAAACCGCATTCCAATTCTGGAAACACGATTACATGCGAGGAGTCGCCGTGAACAACCACACGCAGGGGATGTACATGTGGAGGTGCTCGTTTTGAAATAATATACGCGAGGCCGCCCTTCCTCGCGTTTCCTCCGTAGCCCTCCGATGAAGTTCGGTAGAAAAAGTAAAGAATGTACGTGATGCATTGGAGTCGTTTGAGAGGTGCAGTTTAGGGGGGGAAACAGTTGCCTGCTCCATCGTACAGGCCCGCTGGCTCCACTGAATCTGGCCGTTGTTCTTATCTGGCCGCCGTCCAACACTGATGGGATTCTGGTTCTGCTACGCATTATGAACTCCTTCTTAAAAGTGAAATGTGGCCAGGGTGTGTTCTTTAGTTTGCTCTCAAAGAAAGCTTTGTGAAAACCCTTCTGCTTTGGAGAATTAGAGAAACTTTGGGCAAAAACAAAACGTTTAAGACTTCAGCCGAGGCACAGCGCCCATATATATATATATATATATATCTCCAAGTGGTCTGGGATGATGTCAGGTTCTTTATTCTGTATTTAACAGAGACCCTTGAGCAGTTCACCATTTGGGCTTCCTCTAACCTTTGATGTCGCTCCAAATTGAGTCCGCAGTCAGCCTGTTGCACTGGTATGCCAGCTGGGTGAGGCGAAGGAGGGGGGCGTCGTTTTGGCTTGTTTGCCTAAGAAACTCCTCTGCACTTGTCTTGACTCCTCTTTAATCTCTCTAATTGGAAATCGGGGGGTCCGAGGGTTCCCCCCTGAGAGCTGCCAGATCTTTGTGGTCACGGTTTGGTGATGTGACGGGGTCAGACGAGCGCTGTTATCCAAATTACCGAGCGGGGTTTTTTTTTTGTTTCTTCTCGACACTTTGTTCTGGTGCCCTCGGAGCCCCGACTGATCCGTTCTTTCACGGTGCTCGGTGTTTGTTTACACGGCGTGTGGCTGCAGTTGTTATTCCTCTTCACACCTTTCCACTTGCTAAGCCTCATTGTTAGGAAACAGGAAATACCCCTAACCAAATGGCACAGTGATGGATCTCCCACCGCTGCTTGCTTACACTTGCACGGACACAGATGAGCCTTTTTCTCTCGTGTTTTTCTCGTGTGAAGGCCTCTGGTACTTCCCCCCCCCCCCAGTGCTCGGAGTCTGGGAATCGCAGTTCTTAAATCTCCGAGCTGTCATGTCTCTGCTGGTGTGTTTGCACAGCATCCGTGGGTTCGCGCGGCCCGGCGTATAGCATGCTTCGTTTCATGGTGGAAAGGCAGGAGCCCTGCATGTGTTACGACAGCTGTTGTTTCTGCCTGCAGGGAGGCAAGAGAATCCCAGTGTTTTGCAGAGATACTCGGAGTAATTGGATCCAAGTCTCACTGCAGGGATGAGCAATTATTAAAGACTCAGATTGGGAAATATGGATTATTTTACATGCACATATCTATCTATACATCTATTGAATTTAATGATGTGACAGTCTTGGAAAAGGATTTGGGCCTTTTGTTCAGAATTCTGCCTTTAATGTAAGATTTTTCTGAGTAATCCTGAGATTTCTTTTCATTATTTACTTCTTCTTTTGTTCATATTTCATGCCCCGGCCCTAAATAGTACCAATTAGCAGAAAGTTTCCTCTTGCTCCGCTTTAATAACAGCCCTGTGCGTCACTACCCGCCTGTGACGACTGAATCCCAGCAGTTTTATCGGACCAATCGGACGGGCTTGTTGCGGAACCCTAATCAGCCCGACGCAGCCCGCATTACAAAGCGTCTGCAGTCGGGGGAGTGGATGCGGGTCAAAGCGCATGAGTGACTCCACAAACAGCCAGATATCGCGGCGCTCTTTGGGAGAAACATCTCTCGTGTTTCTCTCTCTCTCTCTTTTTTTTCTCCTCTCTCAAGTTTTTCTTTTCTTTTTCCAAAACTTTGAGTCGTCTCTGAGTCTGCCGAGCGACACACGCGAAGCATCCTAAACGCGATCGAGGAGTGGAAACTTCGAAAACACTCGGAAACTTCAGAGATCGCACTATGATTTGCTTGTTATGGTCATCCCTGATGAGCAGTTGCTTACTTTGTGGCGCCTCGTAAAGTCAGCAGCTGTGACGTGCTACGAAACCATCAAGGAGCGACTCTTTTTGGCACGGCTCGGTGGGAACTACAGAAGCTCTTATGAAGTCCGACGCTTTTAAGATTCATTCTTGGTGGAAATGGCAAGTCGTGCCTCAATAATGGGGCGGGCAGTGGCTTTGATATGCAGTGTATTGATTCTAATCTTCGGGTTCTGCCTCGGTTCTCCTAACCACAGCCATCGGCTGGTCTGCTGGAAAGCCATCCTCAAGTGTCACGGGGAGCCGGAGTGCCATTACGCTTATGACCAGTACCTTTATGCATGCGCGTCTGTCATCAGCGGCCATCGAAAGAAGTGCCCCAGCCACTGCATATCCTCTCTGATTCAGCTCAACCTGACCCAGGGCGGCCCGGCTCTGGAGGACTGCGACTGCGCCATGGACCCGGTCTGCAGGAGCACCAAGCAAGCCATCGAGCCGTGCCTCCCGCGGACCAGCACCATGGGCTGCACCGAGGCCCGGGTGCAGTGCGAAATGGACCCGTCCTGCAAATCCGCCATGAGGGATTACTTGTTCCACTGCCGAAAACTTTTCGGGGGGCAGAGGTGCACGGAGGGCTGCCGCAGAGTCATCGCCAACATGCGCTCCATACCGAAAGCGCAGCAGCTGGACACTTGCGTGTGCGACGGCATCGAGAGGAACATATGCGAGTACATAAAAGTCAGCATGAAGACTTTCTGCTCCGATTCCACTGACAGGTTCGCGGGGAGTGGGTTTTCAGACTCCGAGGAGGACTCCGAGTACGATTACATCGACCAGGGAGATAATAATCCATACGTGGAAAGCTCAAGTGACTCCCCACTTCGTCAGACAGCTCTAAATGTTCTGACCACCATTTTGGTTTTAACCAAATTTATGTGAAAAGCTGCTGCCTCTGAGGACAGTTTAAAAACTCAGTTATCTTAATCAATGTGAATCAAAACCCACTCACATCCCTGAGAAGTGTAACCATCACCTTTTTGGACTGTTAAATTCGACTTATGCTACCTGTCAACACAAATTCATTTAAAACAGGTCATTTTCAGTGTATTTATAAGCCTGTGGATAAGATATAGAAGGTTATTAGTTCACATCCAACAAAATGAGTATGTTTAAGATGATGGGGCCAACTTTTGTAAGCCAGCTGCGTAAATGTAAACTGTAAAGTATATGTGTATAGAGCTGTTTATCGTCAAATGTGTGTGTACGAGTGAAATTTGCACTGTATGAAAAGGTGAGCCCCGCTCCTGTACTGCGTAAAGGAAATGTGTTTTGTCTTAAAAGTGCCTAAAATGTGTTTAATGTGATCACACGACAGGGGGGCGGCCCCGAGAGCCGCTCCATCACGAACCAAAGTCGCCGAATAAGCCGCTGTCTTAATCCCAGATCATGCATCTGTTAAAAAGAAAAAAGAAGCTCTTAGGAGAGATACACTTGACCCTGTAAACGTGGATGTTTGCATTAACTCCTGAATGCTGTTCAAACAGACCTCCTCCTCCTCTCGGGAGGTGGGGAGGTGGAGGGAGGAGGGGGTTTGCAGCACAAATGGAGCCAAGGAGTCGGTTTGTTTATCTTCACTCCCGTGTGTTTGTTAGAAGCCCTTAAAAAAAAAAAGACCATAATGATTTAAAGAAAAAATTACATGTCTGTGTTTGGGTGAGTGGGGATATCGAGTGTCCATTGTGAACGCAGACCTCTGAATGTACGTGCACGTTAAATAAATACCACTTTAAGAAAAAAAAAAAACGATCCCTGGTTTGTGATTTGACGGAGCGTGGTCTGTTTATTTTGCTGCACACCTCAGATTGACTCTCTGTACTATTATTTTATCCACGTGAAATATCTACGAATGCTCCGTAGCCTAGCTGAGTCCTCTCCTGCCGCATATTTTCCTCCAGTTTTGACGATTAAACTGTGATTTAAGTAGATTTCCATAATCATTCCATCAATTTATTGGCTGAAGAGCAACAAAAAGTCAAATCTGATGCACTTTTAGTTTAACACGAGCCGTCGTAACAGTTGTTCCAGTAAATAAAAAGTTGGAATAAAAAATTTTGTCTGAATGTGTCTGAAAACCAAACAACTTTATGTGAGAACATAAGCAAATTAAACGTGGAGACAGTTTCAGTCACATTTGCAATCTGATTACAGCGACTGTGCCCGGTGCCTGTGTCTGCTTACATGCATGTTATTAGTCAGTCGGGTCTCGGTTCGTGCAAAAAGAAGGAGAAGAAGAAGAAGAAGAAAAGCCCTCCTCCTTCACTCTAGATGATGGGTCTTGAAGCCATCGGCGGCCGCCATGTTGCCTTTCACTGGAGAGAGATGGGCCCTCCAGCCCATTGATTGGAAGAGGAGTCGAGTGGCACTTCTATTATGGAGGTGCAAAACACACAATGGCGCGGCGGCACAATGTAGGGGCACTTCATTCACTCTGTTTTCCCTGTGTCACCCCCTTTATCGGGGAGCGGGGGGAGCACGAGGAGACGGCCATCCCACAGGAAGACAGAGGAGTTTATTTCTGAGTCCCAACTCCTGCCGACGCCGTGCGCACGGGTTTCGGTGCGACTCGTTTTTTCCCCATGAAGACAGCTTTCTTTATTATAGTTCGAACCAGTCCAAAATAATACACCCTACAATGGCACGGACTGCTTGAAAAGCGCCAGCCAAATGATGCAGTGAAGGCATTTCTGGGCCTTTGTTAGGAGAAGCCAGAGCCTGCCACTGTCCCTTTAAGAAAGCAGGCCCCCGATCCAACCATTAATAATTGTAATGCCTTTTTATTATTGTGGAGGATAATGAAGGGATGAGAGTCATACGGGGGCCCCAGACAATACATTGCCCTGAAATGTTTTCAATTAACTTTTGGCACCAGAGGAAAATAGGAATGTTGTGTTTTCTTTCCCATGCCGAATCAGAGAACAGTCGACCGGGGCTTTTGGTGCAGGGGAGCAGAACCTCATTAAAACTGCCTCATCATAACTCAAAGTGTTGGCCAGCCTCCCCTCGGGCCCCGCCTCGAGTCATTCGTCCTCTAGGTTACACTACAGGAAACTTTTTTTATTTACAAGACCATCTTCCCTCCTCCACAAGCGATGCTCGTGTGTAGTTTGACCAGCCGTGATATGTAGCTCTCACGATTTTCCACAAAAAGATATTATACACAAATACAGGACCGATCTTGGAACGTGACGTGAATTCTATTCATTTTCAGACGTCGCTCCGCGGTGAAAATAGCTCCCTTCCTCCTGAAGTCTCGGTGGAAAACATTTATTTTTATTTTTTTCAAACTGCTCGGCCGCCAGACTGACTTTTTCCTGTTGAGCCTATTTTGATCGCTCTCAGTCTTGGTATATAGAGAACTGCTTCTAATTCAGTTATTCCTGCTGTCTGTTTAACGTCTACCCTAAAAATAAATTTAAAAAAAAAAAAAAAAGAGGAGGAAAAAAAGACAGATTTAAGCTTAGAGAACAACGGCTGGTTCACCGCAGCTTTTTAGATACGCAGCATATTCATTTTAAAGCTTTAATGCAGATGCATGTCTACTACATCGAAAATGTTCGACGTTAAGTGGCGGAAGGGTCAAAAAATACAAACGTAGGCCATGCCCGTGCACGTTTGTGTCATTGTTGGGCCTATACTTTTGCCCCTGTTGCAAAACGACTGAACAAATGGACCAAGCTGTCAGTGTTTCTTTTTATTTAACTATCTTACACCTATTTTTCTTTTTACAAGCTGTTTTCAAGGGTGTTTTTCATGTGCAAGGCAGAATCTTGCAGATGCACGTCGAAAATGTTCGCCATCAAGTGGCGGAAGGGTCAAAAAATAGAAGTGTAGGCCGTGCTCGTGTGCATTTGTGTCATTGTTGGGCCTATACTTTTGCCCCTGTTTGCAAAAAGACTGAACAAATGGACCCGAGCAATTCCCCTTGTGGATCACTAAAGCCTATCTCAGGCTACGTAGTCCACCCTGCACTCCTCCTTAGTATTTAGCAAAATGTAGCTGCAAAATGCACTTTGATGGAGCTAGCGCAGCGCCAACATTATGAACATTGGTGATGTTGCAACACGTGCTCTCAGCTTTGGACGTATTTTGCTGTCTTCAAACAGAAAAGTTGAAAAAATTACTTGATTTGTGCATCAATAGTTGGTCACATAGCTTGTTTTAACAGCCATTTACTTGTATTAAACTCTTATTTTGCACAACGTTTGCTCATTTGAACCTCAGAAGCCAGTTGGAGAAAATTAGGAATGTCTTGCAACCGTGCACAAAAGATAAATGCACTAATTCTAAAAAAAAGAATTGATAAAATATCCATAAACTGTGTCAGATCTGCAAAACCCAAACATATAAACCACAAATTTGGCTGCTGTAAAACACTTTAGCGCAGACTGGGAGAGGTCGAGTGATTTATTTATCTGTTTTTCCAAATAATTAGACTTTTTAACTCGTTTTCGGATTTTGGCGACAGTTCAGTTTCGACCCAAAAAATAAACAAACTTAGCGAAAGCAAAGTGAAGTGAATAAACCCCAGTGACCCACAATAATTGGAGGGCGATGGGGGGGAGGGTGGGGGCTCGTGAAAAAAGGCAGCACCCTCGGCTTTGGAGAGGTGGGAAAGGTGGAGGAGGGGTTGATTTATGATAGAGGGTTAATGGGGGAAGGGGCTGCGCTGGGTTGAATGTCAGGGATTTTCGAGCCTCTCTGAATTATGATGCAAAGAGGGGGATGTTTAATCAGCCAATCGGGCGTGGGCTTTCCAGGGCGGCTGGAAGAGGAATTGCCCCTCGGTTCCCTCCCCTGTTTTACCTCCTGCAGTCTCGCTAAAGACCGAGTTTTCAAGGAGTGAGAGAGGGAACACAAAACACAGCTGACAAGGGGCATAACTTCATTTCCACGGTGCTGGGACAGCTGTGTGGAGTAATCCGCCGTAGCAGGCTTCTAAAACTTCAATGCCTTTAGTGACCCGGGGAAGCGGGGAGGGAGGGGCGCGGGAGGGCAGCTCCAACTGTGTGCAGGCATTTAAAGAGTGCGAGGGGGCTACTTTCACACTCCTCCAAGAGCTTTTGTTAGAAAAATATCCCTTACCTCTTGAAAAGCAGACTCTGTGTTTATGAGATCAGGCGACAATGGCAGGCATTCTGAAAGCAAACGGGGAATTTATCTTCCAGCTGGTCCGAATGTGGAGAAATGAGCTCAGTTTATTTACTCGGCTTCTTTATATTTAACGCATGACGGAAGCAAATTTATTTATGACGCTGCAGTCTTTCAACGTGCACGACATTTAGGCCACACATTTGGATAACAAGGTTTTTAAACTGGCTTTAAAAGATGTATCAGCTCGGCACTATTATTAGAAAATATGATGAATTCATTTAACGTCGCATGTTTTAAAAGGTTAATCTCTGAAATGTATGTTTAAAGCGTCTAAAAGGGGCAAAACATGGCTCTCAGACATGATGGAGAGTCTCCTTCAAGTCCGTTGAAAGTCTTGCTTTTTTACCGTACGCTACGTGTAAATATCTGGAAAAATATCCGGAGTATGAGGCAGTCTATTGATGGAGGGGGGTTCATTATTCTGTGTAAACTGTTCTTCTGAATCCTTAAGAAAGAACAAAACATTTTAGGCTAAGATAATGGCTCGAGGCTGGGTTGCTGTCTGCGGTGAATGGGGTCTCCCTGGAGCTCAATAAGGTCCCAAAGTTTTACTCTATTATAGCTGACAACCCAAAGGCCAGGGGCCACCACCCCCAGTGGTTATTTCTCAAGTATGCATTCATCACGCCCCCCCACCCCCCACCACCACCACCACCACCACCCCACTACACACACAGGCACACACACAATCTTTTGGACTTTACTCTATTTAAGTGATGACAGAAGCTGAGATTCCCAGAAAGCCTACAGAGCAAAGAAGATGTGCTCAGGTCCTTAAAAAAAAAGTACTACACTATGAGAAAGACTGCCGTAAACGCAGTGCAAGTGTCGTTATTTGCTTTATGCATTGTTTGGCTTACATATTCCTAAATGCTATAGCGGTACACTCACTGCCAGATCACTCTCTGCTCCCTGCTCTTGGCTTAGCAAGGCCTTCAGTGGCGCAAGGATGTCTGGTCAAGCCGTGCAGTGTTGGCGCTAAATGACTGAATTTGAAAACGGAAGGCCAAACACGGAAATCAAAGGCTGCTAGGCTCAGCAAATATACAGGTCATCCCTTTTCCCCATTGTCCACCAACGTCAAAGCAATAGCCCCAAGTTGATTTTGATTGATGATTGATTTTACCACTGACAGTGAGTAGAGTCCCAAGTTAGGCAAGAAAGATAACATACACTGCTGGGAAACTTTTGGACCCTCTGTTATCTGTTGCATCATCTCCTCTGTTCTGTTCTCCTATGCTATGCTATGCTATGCTAAGCTATGCTGTGCTATGCTATGTTTCGTTCTAATTTTGGTTTTGGTCTTTTATCAATTTTTGGATTTGTGTGTTTGGATTTTCCTGCCATCCCTGCAGGCTGCGGCGCCTTTTGTTGCTCACATTAAATTCCTTTCATTGCCAACTCCTGCCTCATCCCTCTCCTGCCTCATCCCTCTGTGTCCTGCATTTGGGTCCAACTTCACCAGCAAATGTGACACATGCATTATATGCATATATATATACATATAATAGTGTTTTGTGGATTGGAGCGTATTTTAACCAGCCCCTTTTCTCAGCAGAGTTTTGACATGTTATGGTCGGAAAAGCATGTGTTAGTAATAATATTAACAATGGCTCTTTTCTGTTCAAGTGTCCCATTACGCCATAACATTGTGACAGCGAGCCAGAGTGCACTGGGATCCTGAAACCGAAGAAGAGGAACGGAATTCAGCCATCTTTTTGCATTTTTTGACATTTCTCCTGTTATCTCTGTGTAAACTGAGAGTATGTTTTCTGTAAAGCATGTATAATTCTAAACTAAATCTGCAGAATATTAGTATATAACCATAAGGAAAACAGAGTGCACATACATATAATCTCTTCCTTTATGTTGTGTTCATGTCCACCACATACATCCCTGTCCACTGGATGTCGTGCTTAGTGTCAGTTTTCTCTCCGTCCGTGCGGTTTCTACTCATCTGGTTCTCATTTGCACAGCACAACCAGCTGGAATGCGTCGCTGCTTTTAAAGATGAGTTATTAGCCCATTAATACTTACTTCAGCCAACGCTATATAAGGGAACCAAAGCTGAATATGGGTTGCAGTCTGTAGTCTGAAGGCTTGTTTGGATCTAATGGCCTGGTTCCTGTTTAAATATGTTTTTTTTTCTGTGAATGGCATGATCGAGTTTTGAATGAAACTGTCTTGAAATTTTTGAATTATTATATTATAATGCATTGTTAACTTGATGATGTTCAGTGCAGTGAGGAATGTATAGACTTGTACAGTGGGGGAAACCAAACAACCCATCCACACACACAGGTACCAACACAGGCGAGCCAGTTGATCAGGAGATGACTCAGCGGTCCACCTGCGGCTGAAGGACAAAGGACACTCGTTTGAAGATAACAATGTCCAAATATAAGAGAAGACAGAGGAGTAAAGGAAGCCATCTATGTCAGATTGGAAAAATCTTCTCTAAACAGAGGAGGTGGACTGAGATTTAATCTGCCATCTATTTACAAGCCCCCAAGAAATTTCAACCCCATTCACACCTTGAGACTGGAGACTCTGAGTGATAATGGATCGTTAGAGCACCATTCACTGGGAAAGAGGACAGGGACAAACAGTGCCCCCCTTCAACGACAGGTAAATATCTAACTGTTAGTGGACATTAGTTGCACCAGTTTCTGGTTGTTAACAGAAACAAGTCAAGCAAGTTTCTGATGGGTTATATCCACAGAGTCTCCTATTTAAATCTCAACTTCCCACCAGTCCCTCAGAACCAAAAGAAGCTACTTGGACGAGTGGCGAAACTCTTTTTAGATATACCATTACCTTGGTGACTAACAACCTTCACAGACATATTTCTACGAAGATAGACATGGAAAGAACTTGCAAATGCTCAGGAATTTAAATTGGCGCTGGTGTTTATATCATACAAACAAGTGCACCATATTCTCCACTAATTTAAATTGTCATCGTCGGCTTAACAGTAGTCTTGACTGCTAGACTCTCCTCTGCACGGAGGTCTGTCCTTCAGTCCTTCTGTGTTGCAGCCGCGTGTCCTGGTGCGTTTCCCTTCACTACAGCTGGACCAGGGGGACCAACATAACCAGTTGCCTTCCTGCACAACAGGTGGTCTTGCGACTGCAAAACATTGTTCACATACAGGGGGGAAAAAAATGACCATAAAGTGATATAAATTTTCCTAGTGGATGAGTTGGGAATCTGTGCGTTCACGCTCTTACCTGCGTGATCAGCTTTATCGGTCTTGACATTCTGGCAGGCCCTGCCCTCGTACAGGTCAGAGCACAGACACACACAGCTCCCATCGAGCAGAGTGAGAGTACCTCCGTTGTGACAGGGCTTACACTTGCACGTGCTATATTCTGCCGTGTACTCCGCTGTGGCCTGCTTCAGGTTTGATATCCTGGTGTTGGCATCTGGCATGTCCAGTGGAATTAACATGTGGATCGGCTCTGGCTGTTTAAAAACAACATGATATGAGCATTATGATTAGAGGAAAGAATACTTTTTACGTTTACTTGAGTTCATTTGTGAAGAAGAAAAAGCTACTCTACTCATAGACTGTATAAATATATCTTTATAATATAATATAATATAATATAATATATTATAATATCTATGTTGTATTGGGCTACACGCCATTTGTTACTCTTTATACTAGATATGCCAGTGGTACTTCTTTAGTCTGCGCTGCACGTAAAGATAATCGCCAAAGTTATTAGTTGTAGAAGTTGGGAAAAGGTTTTCAAAAGTTTGTCCAAATTATTCATATAGAACAGTGGAAATCTTACAGCTAGCACTAGATGAAAACTCAATGCTTCACTAAAGTCCCGAGATTCACTTTTCCAGTCTATCATTCCTACCTCACTGCTTAGCAGCGCAGGGGCATCTGGGATGGTCGCGGCCCATGCCTGGAACGTCTCGACATCCATCGTGCCATCCTTATTTAACTTAGCTCTCATAGCAGCAGCCTTTGTTATAGTCCCTCCCTTGACTGCTGTCATCACCTGGTCCACCACTGCTTTTCCTTCCTCGCCAGCTATGTAGGCAGCAACAAGGGTCAAACTTTTAATGACTTTGCATAGTTGATCCATCAAGCAAACAGAGCATCAGTGTACTTTATCGTCATTTAAAAACAGTGATTAGGCGGGTTTGACGTTGAGCAATGGTCGAAGGCTAGGTTGTGGTTGCTTACGCATGGCGCTCCTTTGGTGCTATGCAAAATTTTGCAGATGCATGACTAGTAGACGTTCGCTGTCAAGTGGCGGAAGTGTCAAAAAAAAACAAATGTGGGCCGTGCTCGTGTGTGTTTCTGTCATTGTTGGGCCTAAACTATATTTTTGCCCCCGTTGGAAAAAAACTGAACAAAGCACACCTTTGTACCGAAATGAAACCAGTTCTTAAAACATTTCGTTGCCATTGTCCGTGCCCCCCCCCCCCCCCCAGTTCTTGTGGTGAACCTTGCTGTTGTCATTCCTGTCAGTTCAAGATAGCCTATCAACCAATCAGCATTCCACCTACACATTTCGTCATCATCCAGGGGTTTGCTTGTTGGAGGACTGCATGCGAGTGTGTCCTTGCAGCTTCTGCTTTGATTGAATTCCCTAGTGCTATTCCCCGCTGAGTCCGGAGTTACCTATTATCATCATCCGGGGTCTGTATATTGACCTACAGACCCCGGATGATGTCTTCTGACCTGGATGATGTCATATCTGAGCGTCGCGCGCATCTGCGACAGTCGGCTTGTTTACCTGCAATTTGCTACTGCTATGGTTCGTCCACAACCTCAGAATTGGAAAAATATTCAGCCACGTTGCAAAAGACTAGCAGTAGAACATTACAGGCAAACAAGCCGACTGTTGCGGAGAGATGACATCATCAAGGTCGGACGACAGATTGATTGACCTACAGACCCCGGATGATAATAACAGCTAACTCCGGACTCAACAGGGAATGGCACTAGCGTATGATAACAAAATATTGGTGAAATTAACTAGTTTCGCAGCAGAAACACAGCAGTTCCCCTTTAAATTGACCTTTCGACTACTGAAAGGTTTTTTAAAATTCCCTTTTACATGGAACAATGGTTGTGGATTTTTCCTGCCATGTCTTACAATGTAGCTGTGCAATAATGGCCAGTATGAGATTGTTCTACTAGGTTTTACTAAGAAGTGTGGGTGTGATCATCGGTAACACGGAGAGCAGACCTGTTTCCTTTGTCGTTATATCTGAACAGGGATTAATTGAGATGTTTCCTTTTCCTCCACGCCCACTCACGAGATCAATGCCGGCGTGGATGCCTAATTTGATGCAATCTTGAACCATTCTCTCCGTCAGCTCTGCAAGAATCAAGAAGATAAAGGGGATGACTGCAGTGAACACACACAGTACAAAACAGTTGGTTTGGAGCAGATGCTGGGGTAGACATACTTTTTTCCTTGATGCTGTCCTGGTTGAGAGCGTAAATCAACTCATATTCGCCGCCAGACTTCCCATTTCTGGTGTAGTGGGTTCCGTAGTCCTCCAAGAAGGCAAAATAAATGCCCTTCTCATACAGCAGAGGCAAATACTGGACGTGCTCCAGGAATTCATCCGCCACCTTTAGCTCACGGGAGCGCATCCTGTAAGTGCTCAGCTGCACTGTTCCCTTTACCCTCATGAAGCTCATGTTCTGCATGTGCAGGGGAGAAGCGTGCACATTTTTGATCATCCTTGACTGCACTTTTGCCATAAACTGCTTTCAAATTGTGTTGTGATGTACTTGTTAGTGTGGGACATTTACCTTAACGGTGGAGTACTCTGTGACCTCCTTAATCATTGATTTCCTTCCGTATCCAAAGTTTGCACCCACATTTACACTAGCATTGATTAAGGACTTGCATAAGGACGGCTCAGTCAGGGTGAATTTGAAAGAAAGTCCCACATCAATGTTAAAACTTTTCTCACTCAGCAGTTCCCTTATGAGGCTATTTTTGTCCTCGTAGATTTCTCTGGAAACCGTTTCCTCCACTAGAGTCTGAGAAAGACAGGAACCCAGCGTATGAGGTGACAAGACGGAATTTCCGCAGACTTTGCCGAGATACGCTCATCGTCATTTCACAAACAAGGAAAATGTTGTGGCTTTACCTGATAGTTGAGCACACCGACATTCCAAGGAAGCCTGTCATACTTCCCAGTGGTTGGGTTCCTCACTCGATCACACCTCCCGTTGAAGTAATCATTGTAGAAGGGGTTCATTCGAGGATCTGCGCCCAAGATGTTGATTCTGCGCATGCATTGACATAGTGGTCTGAATTTGGAGGCCAGGTCAACACCTTGTGCTGTTCTTCATGTTTTTTTTTAGTTATACCTAAAGCGTTTTTGTATGTGTGTCTGTGTCAGGCTGCATCCTGCTGGGGATGGCTGCTGCCATCAAGGAGTGTAATTGCTATGGGGTGGGGGTGCCTGGTCTGGTCTAGGTGGGTGCTACATGTCTAAGTAACATCCACACCAATGAATGTCAGGTCCAAAAGTAGGACAGGGCTGTTTTTTAAGATATAGGCAAAATGAACCCAGTGATCTAAATAGATAGTTTCTATTGTTAAAATAAACTCCAACAAAATTCACATTATCATATTGTTGTTATGAATAGGCCATCCTCTTGTAGTGGCTCCCACTTTCTTCCTTCGACCAAGTCTTCCTTTTAGCTTTATATTTGTGTTATCGGCTATTTGGTTCCAACTAAATAAGATCTTATAGGGGAACTACTGTTTTTTACAACCTGGACCTTATTTCTGGCATAAAATATGATAGTTACTCACCCATATAACTTTTGTGTAATTTGCAGTTGCACGGGAGATATTTAGATCTGCATATATCCATATAGTGGGAGTGACTGGGGCACCAAAACGCAGCCTCTAAATAACGCATTTTCTGCCGCGAAATTCGTTCATTTCACCAATATTTTGTTATGATACGCTAGTGCTATTCCCCGTTGAGTCCGGAGTTGCCTTTTATCATCATCCGGGGTTTGTAGATTGACCTACAGACCCTGGATGATGTCTTCTGACCTGGATGATGTCATCTCTGAGTGCCGGCTTGTTTGCCTATAATTTGCTTCTGGTAGTTTTTTACAACATGGCTGAAAAATTTTCCGATTCTGAGGTTGTGGACGAACCACAGCAGTAGCAAATTACAGGTAAACACGCTCAGAGATGACATCATCCAGGTCAGAAGACAGGCAGATAATGCGTTATTTAGAGGTTGTGTTTCGGTGCCCCAGTCACTCCCACTATATGGATATACGCTGATCTAAATATCTTCCGACTGACTACAAATTACACAAAAGTTATATGGGTGAGTGAACGATGGTATTTTATGCCAGAAATAAGGTCCAGGTTGTTAAAAACAGTAGTTCCCCTTTAACTCTTACCCATATCCTGCTGTCCTGCCTTGCTCATTGTTTTCCAGTTGTGCCTGTGCGCAGGGTCTACGCACAGGCTCACAGTCCTCATCTGACCCATCTTCACAGTCGTAGTCCCCGTTGCACATTAATCTCTTCTTAATGCAAGTTCCTGTGCAGAGATAAGGGGGTTCAAATTAAAGGAATAAATACAGGGGTAGTGTAAGTGGCTGAAAAGAAGCTGAAAGTACCCGACTCGCACTGGAACTCGGTGTCTGCGCATATAGGTGGAAGCGGAGGCTCGCATTCATCAGTGGTTGCGCAGGACTCCCTCTCCCCTAGTGATTCATGGCAGGCCTGACCCCCAAACTGGCCAAATATTTCTACACCTCGGGAACGCCTCTGAGGGTCAAAAAAAAAAGAAATCAAACATCACTCAAGCATCTGCCCTGATTTACCTGAGTTGTTGAAGTTTGAACGCCTTTGGTTAGAGGGCCTTTTTTGACTGTAGAAGAAGTCTGAATGGACTCACTCTGGTGCGTGAGCAGGGATCGCAAGAGGTCCACTCTGACCAGGGGCCCCAGACGCAGTCCACAGGTACTGGATCAGGAATTACAGCTCCCCTGAAACACACACATATTAGCTCCCACCTTCAATTCCCAAAGCACGGGATTGAAAAATCCACTTAGTGTTATTCAAATGAAAGAAGAAGCGTACATACACCCCTTGCCAGAGAAGTGCCAGAGTTAG
This sequence comes from Chelon labrosus, assembly GCF_963514085.1. NCBI lineage: Eukaryota > Metazoa > Chordata > Actinopteri > Mugiliformes > Mugilidae > Chelon > Chelon labrosus. Next base: position 19,459,703 of record NC_140355.1, read on the forward strand.
ACACAGGCTACAGAAGCCCAGCTGGAGGGCGGTCTCGGTCCTCATGATGCACCTTTGAACAAATTAAAATGGCGTTGTCCCTCTTCAGTCTTTTAAGCTACGTCTCTGTTAATGATCACCAAACTGGACACAGAACACCGAGAGGGAGGTCCCATCAGAGTCAATACTTTAGGTTTCAGATGCAGCAATATTGATTCAGTGCTCTTAAATCAAAAGCAGAGTCAGTTTGAGTCAAAACATCTTACTCATCCGGTCTGTTGTCAGTCACAAATCAAAAAAACACTTTTTCTCATAAAACGCTTTCACAACAGGGTTAAATTACATTTTCTTACCCGTCAGATGAATATACCTCGATTTCTGAAATCCGAATGCTTGTGTGTTACAAGAGGTATTAGAATGGATCTACTTTTTGTACCGTACTTCCCGATTACTGACACACAACGTCGTAAGAAAGTAAATTCCTGTTTTAGAACTCCACCGAGAAAAGGGAAGATGGAAACAATCACGGCGTTTAGCAAAGACAAACAGCAAAACAACTGGTACACAACGTCGAACAGCAAAGACGGTTACATGCTGTGTTGTGTGGGTGAATATTAAGTCTGGAAGCAAGTATAAACACGTAAAGCGTAGATACAAAGAGAAAAAAAATACAATATAATAAAATAAAAATCAAAAAAGCAGGAAGGTGAGATAAAAAAAGAAAGAATATAAGAAGAAAACACTGCAAATTTGGTATTTTGTGATGATATAGGGATAATAGTGGTAATATTAGAATAATATTTCACCACTTAATACAGTATTAGTGTAATAACCATGATTGTCGCACAGATATACAGGAGAAGAAGAAACAAACAGACGAACAGAATATATCCTTAAAGTTTAAATTGTGGAACAGGGAATAAGGTCCATAGGTAGAGATGTATGTGACAACTTCTATATTTTAACAATACATAAAAACAAACAAAAACAGTTTATACTCATGCATTGTGCCTTATTTATATTTTTAAGAAATCGTCTGCTTACTGGAAACCACCTGATTTGTGTGTTCCCGGATTTGGCAAGGTCAGGCAGATCACTGGAGGCAGGACTGCGGTGAAGCAAAGCAAATATTTAAAGAGGTAGTGTTCGACTCCTGGCATGAAGCATTTAGGTCGTGGCCCCAGCTTTGGGGAACTGAGTTTCAAGACTATTTAAACCCATCTACGTACAGAATTTGAGCTATTTGCAAGAACTACACAAGTCTGTGGAGACTGTGCTGTAGTGCAGCTCTTTGTCCACTAGGTGGCAACATCGAACAAGTAACTGCAATATTTAGTAGCGAGGCTGTGTCTTTCATATATTAGCAACACACTAATATGGAGTCTATATTAACAACATATAGTGCTTATGTTGGCGTTAATGCCCTTCTCTGGTGTGTCTGCTTTCTCTTGTGCATATGTTAAAACGAGCCTTGCACAATGCACAGGAAGTTTTTTTGAACTGTTGCACCCAATGATCTGTCATGTGATCCGTGAGGCTTGTGCTGAGTCTGCAGAACGTTGTTCTTCAAAAGGAGGGAGTGCAGTGTGTAAAAATTAGTTTAAGACAAAAAAGAAAAAAAGACGAGTAAAAGCAGGATTGAATTTAAAAGCAGCAGACGGGGCACGTTGTGTTAAAATTAGCCGATCCGGTGAATCATTATTTACGGATACAGGCGCAGGAGAGATCTCCGCTTTTATCCATCTGAAGGGGTGAAGCTGACATTAAATTTCAGATTATTCAGCATACCGACAACTACGTTTGTGCTGACTTAAACAAACACAGCAAGACTATTCCCTGGTGCCTCCAAAGTCAATGTGGGGGCTGCCCTGTTATGTTACTTTCCCTGTATCTGCAAGCAGAGCTGGGGTAGTCTTGGGGCTACGTGGTCACGGCCCGATGGAGAGGCGCAAATATGTGCTGAAGTCACCACTTTTATGAGGTTCGGCAGCTTCCTTCCCAGCTTTCTCAGGAAACCAGAGGGTAGGTAAGGTGCTTGGCCAATATTTCTCCTGACTAGAAAGGCTTCCTGTTTCGTGGGAGGGGGTGGGTGTTGGAACTATGTGGAAACACTATGTGGAACAGCACATTGCCCAGTTTTACTGTAATTTGCACACTTCATCTACATCATAAAGTGTGACATTGTTCGATGACGCTGCTTCCTGCTCCTGCCACCACTGCCTCGCGTCGTATTTTTAGACTGAAATGCTCGGGGAGCCGTGAGAGGGTTAAAGAGCAGAGAGCGACACAAAGGATAAAATCTAAGGCTGCCTCAATTATGGACGGGAGATAAGTGGCTATCTTAGGTTCTGGCTGTGGTGGCAGCCGGTTCCAGGATTCACGCCCTGAAACGCTTGATGTTTGGATTGTGGCCTTCCTGCCATAAACGGAGGAAAAGAACGCTTCCCATTAGATTGTCTCCGTCAGCATTCTGTCACAAAAAATGAATCCTCTAATGTTGCCCGTGCAGACTTGTCCTGTGCCATCTGTTTCTTGAACACCAGAACTCACTTCTGCGCCTCCCATGCAAGCCTAAGTGAAAACGTAGCATCCAGCACGGCCTCCTGTGTGAAAGTGTGCGGTCGCGCTGGGTGAGCCACACACACACACTCATCGGCCGTGAACGAATGGCATTCACAAGAACAGGGAAGTTTTACCAGACATCATCAGACAATGATGCCAAACCGGAGGGACACGTCACCAAATCTTACTGGAACATATTTTGCACTCCCTGATTTACAGTCCAGCAGAAGTGTTGCACAAGAATGAGACAGTGCAAACAGCCCCGCGCGTGCTTGCACGGATTAGTTCTATTGTTGTGCGAGTACAGCCTCACTGATAACTTTTAAATGTTTGAAAAGAGGTCACGAAAAAAATATTTTTTTCGCCAGTGGAATGGAGACTCTCAGCTGTGTAATCTGGCTTCTGAGCAGCTCATCTCCTAAAAACCAGCCTCTGTCAGCAGAACACAGGATACAAAGCCAGGAAAGACATCCTTCCTCTGCCCCTTCTTCTTCTCTCTCTCTCTCTCATTGCTCAGCTCTAAGCCTACAACCTTGTACATCCATCTTCTCAGCATAAGACAACGTTTATTCCTGTTTGCAGTCCTTTCTTTTGCATTGTGAGAATAGGTGCAGGTGTGGTTGAACTCCTCACGTGGTAGCAGGTGAGGCATAATGTCCATGTCGTTAATCAGGGAGAAAAATATTATGTTATAAAACCTTAGAACACGGGAGTTAAACATACGGTCCGTGGGCAAAAAGCGGCCCACCAGAGGGTCTAATCTGGCCAGTGTCTCTGTTGAGCGGCATTCATATTTTTGTGAAATGTGAAGTGAACGCATCATTTTTCCAACTGTGAGCGTGAGTTTCATTCAGTCTGCAGGGAAATAACGACGTTCACCCCCATTCAGGAAAAAAAAAATGGAAGGTTTTGCGACAGCTGCCAGCCGACGTGTGATTTATGGCCGCCTCCGGCACCGCAGAAGCAACGCCTCCGGCACCGCAGAAGCAATGCCTCCGGGCGCCTCCGGCACCGCAGAAGCAATGCCTCCGGGCGCCTCCGGCACTGCAGAAGCAACGCCTCCGGCACTGCAGAAACAACCCTTCCGGCCGCCTCCGGCACTGCAGAAGCAACGCCTCCGGCACCGTAGAAGCAACGCCTCCAGCACTGCAGAAGCACTGCAGAAGCACCGCCTCCGACCGCCTCCGGCACTGCAGAAGCAACGCCTCCGGCCACCTCCGGCACCGCAGAAGCAACGCCTCCGGCCACCTCCGGCACTGCAGAAGCAACGCCTCCGGCACTGCAGAAGCAACGCCTCCTGCACCATAGAAGCAATGCCTCCGGCACTGCAGAAGCAACGCCTCCGGCCGCCTCCGGCACCGTAGAAGCAACGCCTCCAGCACTGCAGAAGCAGCAGTCAGTGGTTATTCAAAAAAGCAGAACAGATCCTAGCGGAAAAAAATATCACGGGCTGGGTATGGATGGGGAGGTCCGTCAGAATGTTCATTTGCCCACTTTTTTAGTTAAAAGGCGACTTGTTGCTCTCCATTGGTTTGCTTTTGTCTTGTTTGTCTTGTTTTATTTTTGCCTCAGGTGTGCGGAGTTGAGCTGTCGCTGGTCGTTATGCTGGGCCTGGGCTGCCCTCTCACTTGAGGACTTTCCACTCTCCCACTCATCGCCAGATCTTCAGTTTACCCCGTGGTAGTAACACTAGAACCAGCTATTGTCGCCTAGCCTATTTCCTTTGTGCCCAGTCCGAATAACCTGCTTTTCTTTGTTTGCTCCAGGTGCAGCCCACGCTCCAGCCTTTTTCGCCGGCCAGCTCCTCCTAATCTTTTTGTGTCTATTTGGAACTCCGCTCGGGTTTTATTGTTCGTTAAAGTCCTTGTCCTTGAGCCTGAACTCTTGAGTCTCGCGCCTGAACATAACACCGAGACCCAGGACTAAACCGCAGACAGCAATGTGCCCAAACTGCAAATTGTATGTAGTAGTTTATGGCTTAAGCAAATAGTTTTGATCACATGTGCAGAAATCTTGTGATTCTGTATGAATGCAAGTTGACGTTGTTCTTCACAAGCATAAAACAGACTGGTGAGCTGTGAACTCGAGGTCAGCTGACTGGCTTTGGGACTGTATGGTCTGTAAGGCTGCATCTATGTACAGGCTCGTCTGGAGTGTGCTCACTGCTCTCTGTGCCTAAAAATTATTTGCAAATTCCTTGCATGTGTATATATACACCGATCAGGCATAACATTATGTGTAGGACTTATGTGTCCTAATATTGTGTAGGTCTCCCTTGCGCCTTCAAAACAGTTGTGGCTCATCGGATTTAATATTCGTTGAAGCTTTGCACTGTAGCACGATTAACGGGATGTTGTCCTGCTGTTACGGTAGACCCATGGATTCATGGTTTCCAGAGAATCTGGCGTCATGCACTGAACTTTGATAATGTATGGACATGTTGTTCTCAAACCAACGATACCCTGAAAACTGCAGGAAACTATCTCGGAGGTGTTGAGATATCTGCATGGGAAAGGGTTCACTGTGTCTCGGTGTCCCCGCGATAAGGTCCCTGTTTACGTCAATACGGCCGGAGCACTGTAAATTTTCAAGGATTGAAACTGTCAGAGGTTCAATTGCAACAAACACCATTTTGATCCACCAGTAAAGAGCTGCGTTTAAGCCGCCACCAGACCTTTAAAAGCTGTCCGACGGCTCACCAGCATATTAAAGAATCCAAGGTTAGAGAAGTGAAACCCTCCACTCCGCAAGAAAACTACAACCCTGACATCAGCAGTGATGTCAGGGTTGTATTTGTGCTCAGAGTAGATTTGATTTCCCAACAGTTTGCTTGTGTCCTCTATCTCTGGCGCGGTGCCCGTCCCCGCCTGCGCTAACTAACTGGGAAGATCTCATTTAATTATCCCAAAACACACATCTATTGATGCTTATGCAAACACGAAACAGAAACTCTTCCTGTGAGACTCCGGGATTTGACTTTCTTGCCTGGGAATATCCACAAAGTGCTTGAGACTGCAAACACGAAAACTGTCATTACGCGAGCAAATCACTACACGGCGTCAAAAGCAAAATAGACATTTGCACGAAGGAAGTTGACGACCCGTTTTCAGACTTTACAGCAACTGAAGTGAGACTAGTGCACAGCAGAGGAAATGTCATGCCTAAACTTTCAGAAATTGTGCTGTGTTAGCAACAGTTCAACTTTGGCTCTGGCTTCTCAGTCCGCTCTCATTCCTACGTTTCATAAAATAAGGCACGGCGTTTTCCTCTCACTCATGTGTAATATGAATCAACAGTCACCTGATATTGAAGACTTTTAGCGTTAGAAGAGAATATCTGCATAAGTTTTGGCCTCCCGGGTAAAACTCCTCACCACAAACGTTGAGCAACAAAGATTTCTTGCTTCATCTCGTTTGCATCGGCCAAACTCTGGCCACTTTCTCACCAGACAGACACAAAAGTAAATGTTTTTCAGATCACATGTTTTACAAAATGTACAATGACTGCACTCTGTTTTTTTTTCTTCTAACAGTTTAAATGATAGGTTATTATAGAAAATGAGCTCTCTGCGAGGACTGAAGAGGTCTGTTTGTTTTGTCGACTGTCATTTAGTTAGCATGGCTCCCCAAAGGAGAACCTGTGTGCCGTGATCCTTTCTAAGGTCCTAGGATTTTTAAAGTTAGTTTTAAAGTAACACACTTTCAGACAAAAAATATATGTTTCGGACGTTTATTGTACGTATTTCCATTTTTATTTACTATTGTAGTCACTGGTAAAAAATGGAAAACAACACTAATATAGTATTTGAAGCTGATTCTTTAGAAGTTAAATAATTGCTCCCCCTGCATGTGGAGCATTTATTTGGACTCGACTTGGAGATTTCTTTTCTTTTCTGTCTTTTTTTTGTCGTCCTAGCTCTTTAGCTGTTGAACGCTCCATTATCTTGATCTGTATCATTAACTGCAGCCGAGGTACTTCTACCTGACCTTATTTTCACGCCACTTTATGCTTTCTGATTTAGACTTTATTGATCCACAAGGGAAATTGTTTGGTCACAGTAGCTCAGTTGCACATAAAAAAACACTCTTGAAAACCATTATTAAATAAATTAAATTAAATTAAATGTACAATATTTACATATGTACAAGTGTGCAAGAAATAGAGACAGAAGTAAATATACACTACATACATGGAGGCTAAATAAGGTGCAATATTTATCACTTTTAATTGTAACTGTTATTGCACTACAAGCTTTGTTCATCTCAGCATGCAAACCATATCAAATTCTGGGCAGCATATAGCCTAAAAAAAAAGTTAGCTGATTATTAAGGGTATTATTCTGTATTTATTTTTTATTTTTGGTACTTTAAGTGCTATCAACCGGTCATACTTTTACTTAAGCAACATTTTCAGCGTGAAAAATGACTTGATTTGCGCAACAAATACTTGTAGAACAATATTTTTTGATTCATTATTTAATTTTTTTTTTGCAGTGTGGAACTTCTACTTGAACACTTCCTCTAACTGCTAACGGCTAACTGTGTCTGTCAGTTGTTTGCTTTATGTCTGAAGTGACTTAGAGCTGCAGGGCCTAAAATCAAAACAACGTGCTGAAAGACAGAAAAACTAGAAAATATTTCAAAATAAAAGCTTCTGTTCTTTACATCCAGCCAATTTAATAAGAACACAGATCTCAGATCTCTTAAATATGTCTTTTTGTCATGGTTATACTTTATGAAATATTAAAATAGTTAAAGTTCCCAAATCCAAAAGGTAAGCAAATGTTGCAATGGGATAAAAATAGGACCCCAGAGACTAACACAGTGTTTCATAATAAAAGCTTCTCTTCCAGACACTTTAATAAGAGCAGACCTAAGATCTGTTTAATATGTCTTTATGTCACGTTTATACTTATTAAAATAGTTAAAGTTCATATACTTGATGAAAGTCCCCAAATCAAGGGACCTACAAAATATTTCAAAATATAAGTTTCTCTTACAGACACTTTAATAACAGCACAGATCTCAAGTCTCTTAAATATGTCTTTTTTTTTTTGTCATGATTACACGTGATGAAATATTAAAATAGTTTAAGTTCAAATACTTGATAAAAGTTCCCAAATCCAAAAGATGAGCAAATGTTGTAATGGGATAAAAATAGAAGCCCAGGGACCTACAAAATATTTCAAAATAAAAGCTTGTCTTTCAGCCACTTTAATAAGAACACAGACCCCAAATATCTTAAATATGTCTTTTTTTTTTGGTCATGATTATACTTTATGACAGGGGTCTTCAACGTTTCCCAGGCCAAGGACCCCCAAACTGATGAAGAGATGGAGCGGAGACCCCCTACTTATGCAAATGTGTATTTAAAGACATTTAAATTTATGAAAAAAAAAATTTCACGACCCCCCTGCAGTACCTCCGCGGACCCCCTAGGGGTCACGGACCCCCTGTTGAAGACCTCTGCTTTATGAGATATTCAAATAGTTAAAGTTAGTGTTGAACGTTCCCAAATCCAAGAGGTAAGCAAATGTTGTAATGGGATAAAAATAGGACCACAGAGACTAACACAGTGTTTCAAAATAAAAGCTTCTCTTCCAGACACTTTAATAAGAGCAGACCTAAGATCTGTTTAATATGTCTTTATGTCACGTTTATACTTATTAAAATAGTTAAAGTTCATATACTTGATGAAAGTCCCCAAATCAAGGGACCTACAAAATATTTCAAAATAAGAGTTTCTCTTCCAGACAATTTAATAAGAGAACAGATCTCAAGTCTCTTAAATATGTCTCTTTTTTTGTCATGATTACACGTGATGAAATATTAAAATAGTTTAAGTTCAAATACTTGATAAAAGTTCCCAAATCCAAAAGGTAAGCAAATGTTGTAATGGGATAAAAATAGAAGCCCAGGGACCTACAAAATATTTCAAAATAAAAGCTTGTCTTTCAGCCACTTTAATAAGAACACAGACCCCAAATATCTTAAACGTGTCTTTTTTGGCATGATTATACTTTATGAGATATTCAAATAGTTAAAGTTAGTGTTGAACGTTCCCAAATCCAAGAGGTAAGCAAATGTTGTAATGGGATAAAAATAGGACCACAGAGACTAACACAGTGTTTCAAAATAAAAGCTTCTCTTCCAGCCACTTCAATAAGAGCACAGACCTCAAATCTTTTAAATATGTCTTTTTGTCATGATTATACTCGATGAAATATTCAAATAGTTAAGTTCCCAAATCCAAAAGGCAAGCAGATGCAATGGTTTGAAAACAGGACCTCATTGTTAAATAGGGCAATGCATTAACAAAAGACCTATGTCTTTTTTTTTTTTTCTTCCTCTTTGGACGTTTTTTTTTTTTTTTTTCTCGAACTTTTTTTCATGACCCACTTTACTACATGACCGGTGGTGATATTTTCCTCGGTGCGCAGAGACAGAGACCGCCCCCCGTCCCTTACCCCTGCCCGTTGAGATCTGCAGCCAGTTAGCGCTGTCAGCCAGTCAGGGAGGGAAGGGTTAACCCGGGAGCTCGCAGCGGTCTCTCCTTTCTGTCCACACGGCATTTAGCGGAAAACATCTGACTCTCGCTCGTTTTCCGAAGCCCCGTTTGATTTTGGACTCATCCTCGTCGCTGCGGACTGGGAGGCATCGCGGCAGCAGAAAGTCACCGTTCTCTCCGGGGCAGGACTTCCACCACGTCGCTGCGCGCTTTCAAACAGGTAGCTCATTGTGTTGTTTCACTGTATTTTCCATCCGTGCATTAATTAAAGACCTGCTGGAGTGCATGTAGTGTTTTTAAAACCACATAAAAGACATTTAAATCAACAAACAGTTGGGTTAAAGTTGTTTTTTTTTATTCTAAAACAGAATTTTTCTCATCATGTGTGAAAGATAAAACTTATTTTTGTGCCCTTTTCTCTTTCTGACTCATTTAAAAGTTATTTTTTTCAGCCTTTGTTGAGATAACAGACCATTTGTCCCCATTTCCAAGTCTCTCTCAGAGTTCTGTTTCTTCCTATGTGCCACGCAAACTTTTAAATCTGGACAAACCTCCCCCCTTTTTTTTCTTTTTTCTTTTGAAACTCCTGCATTATTTATTTCATCCACACATGGTAGTTCTAGAGCAAAAGCACTTTTCATTTCTTGCACAGAAAGTGTCTGCATGCCCTCTGTGTTCGCAGTGGGCCTGTGGTATTTCACCATCTCATTCACTTGCAGTCTGAGTCATTCCCTGATTTCCTCCAGATGTGCAGCAGTTTACGTTTCCTGACGGGGCCCAGGATTGTGACATTTCTGCCCCTCGCGCTGCCGCTATTCTGCTGACAAACATAAATTTACACTTCTGCGGCCGAGTGTTGTTTGTGCTGTGACACTGTGGGGGGGTGTTAGGGATGCTGATTTCTTTTTTTTTTCCCCCCCTTGTCATCTGGTTGAATTTTGAGTTGTTTAGTTGTTAAAACGTAATCCTTTAACTCAAATCTGCAGTGAACCGCTTGACATTTCAACCTTTTTCTTATTAGACTCTCCCCCGGCTGGTGGGACTCTGACACCGCCGTGGTTACTGGACGAGCGCGATCATGTGTCGTGTAGATGATGAGGGGAGGGGGATTGCTTAGGTGCCTTGTCTGTGTGCAACAGGGACGTTCATGTGTGTCAGCGACAGCGCGCCGAGCCGCTGCGAAAGCCGGTGCTGGCAGATAAAGTTTTTATTCTTTTACAGTAGCCCTCGTGATGCACTCCTCTCACCTCACCAGCTATCTCTTGACTGTCATGTCAGACTCTGATAACGGTCCGGATCCGTAGAGGTCTAGGTTTTGGCACAAACCTGGAATGCACCCCTGAGAGTTCACATCTGTTATCTCATCCTGTGCATCTCTCATTTCCTTTACGGATCAAACCTACCATCCAGCTTTAATGATTTCTTCATAAGCAATAACCCCGGACCGGATTAGGTTTTTGGCATCCCTGCACATCCATGATGGTAAATTTGGATTTCTGTGACTCATCTTACCTGAGTTCCCCAGCTATGTAAGAGTAGGTTTCATAAACCGCTTGGAGATCAGAACACATCAGTGGGTAAATTATCTTTCTAAAGGCACCAATTTCCGTTGGTAACTGCTTAGCTGGCCATCACGAGGTCTTTTTGCTCTGCTAGCGTAAGATTAACCCCAGGTAATTGCTCAACCTTTGCCCGTTTCCAACCTTTGCTCCGCCTTGAAGACATTCCCAGGCTGTTTATACGGGTATTCCAGTCGGTGCAGCCTCTGGAGCTGGTCATAAAGGTACGTGGGTCCCGCAGAGGGATAGATCAGGCGGTGGTTGGGCAGAGCAGAAGTCTTGTTTTATTTATTTTTTTATTTGGCTGAATGGTTGTGGCCGTTATGGTCACTCTTAAATCATAACCGTGGAGTTAAACCGGTTTGCTGCATCTATCATAGCTGAGGCGATGTAGGTGACTATTTGCTGCAGTTGCATCCTCTGTAATCGACAGCGTGGCTCATGTGACGGTGCCTTGTGCTTCCTGCATTGTAAGTGTAGATGTATCCATGGCTTTTTTTTCTTTTTTTGTGTGTGTGTATTGTTACTGTTGATATGCAAATGCTGTCCGGTAGCATGATGCTTTTATTTGGAACTACTGACTCATTTTTATTGACCTGACAAGTCACGTGATCCAAGTGCTCTTCTCTCTACCTGTGTGCAGTGATGCCCAGCTACCCTGAGCTAAATTAATAAACAGCTCCCTGTGATGGGTTTGTGTGGTGGCTGGTTTTGCCTAGGAGTGGAACGTAGAGAATAATTTACTCCTTTAATGAGCCAAACAGCTGACACGGTGTGTTTAAAGCAGGGTTAACTATGGGGTTTTATTGGTCATAAGTCTTGCTATGCTTCTGCCTCTGTTTTCTGCCATTGTAAATGTTTACTGTGCATCGTTAAGTAACGTGATCGCTTATGATTTGCAAAAAGAAAAAACAACTTTTCAGCAGCTAAGAAAGTATTGCGTCAGCAGTGCTATGTATCCCCTGTCCAGCTTTAGCAGGAAAGAGTGCCATCAATCTGTCATCTCCTCCTTGTTCTTCTCTCCCCCCACACACGCTGACGCTTTTTTCCTTTTTTTGTTTTACTCTCTGCTCCAGACAAACAAGAGAAGCATGTGTGGGTGTTAGAAGAGTCATATGCTCGGTTGACCTCGCTGCCCCCGTCGTCCGCTTTACCTCTGATCATCCGCTAGTCCCGAGAGGCTCACCACTCCACACCATGTCCGCGGAGGTGGAAAACAGCTCTGCCGATCCCAGCGCGGCCCCGGCCTCCAACACGCCTCCCAACTCCCCCTCGACGCCGTCCAAAGCCCCTTTCAGGAAAGAGAAGAAGAAAGGTGAGGCGTAGCGCACGAGCATCTGGCACATCAGCCACAACATTATGACCACTGACAGGAGAAGTGAATAGCGTTGACGTTCTTGTGACAATACAATGTTCTGCTGGGAAACTTTTAGACCTGGCATTCATTGGTGTGGATGTTACTTAGACATGTAGCACCCACCTAGACCAGACCAGGCATCCACACCTTATAGCAATGGCACTCCTTGATGGCAGCAGCCATCCCCAGCACAGGCACACACTCAAAAACACTTTAGGTGTTGACCTGGCCTCCAAATTCGCTAGATCCCAAACTGATCAAGTATCTGTGGGATATCTGTGAAGGTTCTCAGTCATCCAGGTCATGGTATATCCAAAAAAGGTTCAAAAAAGGCAACTGGACTTGTAGAGTTTTTTGAGAAGACGTTTCACCACTCATCCAAATAGCTTCTTAAGCTTCTGAAGAAGTTCTGAAGAAGCTACTCGGATGAGTGGTGAAACGTCTTTTAAAAAAACTCTACAAGTCCAGTTGCCTTTTTTGAAACTTTTTTTGGATATCTGTGGGATGATCGACAGAGGAGCCTCCCCTCAACCCATAGGACCCAAAGGCCCCCCACTAAAAAGGAAGGTGGTCATAATGTTATGCTTCATCGGTGCATCATAGATTTATTTATTTATTTTCTTCACAGTTTCAGAGAAGACAGATGAATACCTGCTGGGCAGGTTTCAGGGGGATGGTGTAAGGTACAAGGCTAAACTCATTGGCATCGATGATGTCCCAGAGGCCCGAGGAGATAAGATGTGTCAGGACTCCATGATGAAACTTAAGGTATGACATTAAGAGTACAGGAATTTTTAAATCTGTAATGTTTTTCAATTTTGTGCTGGAAAAGTCTTTAATATTTGCTTGAATTCAGGGTATGGCAGTAGCTGCTCGGTCCCAGGGCAAGCACAAGCAGAGGATCTGGGTCAACATTTCCATGTCGGGTATCAAGATCATTGATGAGAAATCAGGGGTGAGTTCCGCCCGTTTCGTCCACCCCTCCCCCGATGCATTTTCGAGCTGAAGGCAACAGGAGTCATTCGCGGTGCTGACAAATTCTCCGTCCTTGTTGCGCAGGTGATTGAACACGAGCACGCGGTGAACAAGATCTCCTTCATCGCCAGAGACGTAACGGACAACCGGGCGTTTGGATACGTGTGTGGAGCGGAAGGACAGCATCAGTTTTTCGCCATAAAGACTGCGCAACAGGTAACAGTTGACGGATGTTAGAAGAGAAAAATAGAAACTGCAAAAGACGACAGAAAATACACGCTTGTCTTTCTGTCACCGTGCAGGCAGAGCCCCTGGTCGTAGACCTGAAGGATCTCTTCCAGGTCATCTTCAACATGAGGAAGAAGGAAGCGGAGGCCTCGCAGAAGGTAGCTGACTCAGAAGCATTTGACTTCACTCTGGAAAAAATGTCCTTTTTTTTTTTTTCTTCCTTTCTGAGAGAAAAGCATGTTGGCGCGGTCATCTGGGAGGAGTGACAGGGCTCAGGCTGCTGAATGTCAACACTGCCTCTCTGTGTTTTGTCAGTGAATCACAGCTTTTACGGAAAATGGCTATGAATCATTAACAGTCTGCCTCTGTTTACAGGGTGAAAATGGCAGCACGGTAGTTGAGGTAAGCACTTGGAAGCTCTTGTTTTCCTAAAACAGTTTCTCTCTAAACCTTTTTTTTTTTTTTTTTGACCTCCTGTTTTTCTTTTCCAAATCTCCAGAATGGAAACGATGCGAACAGTGGAGCAAAAGCTGCCCAAGTAAGAATTCCTCATTCTAGTTTAACAATGAGTGAGATCTCACAGATTTCTTTTTTTTTTTTTTGTTTGGCCTAACACAGTATGCTCCACTTTCTTTTTGACATCCAGCCAATGGAGCAGCTTGACCTTTTTGGAGACATGTCGACCCCTCCAGACATCCGGGCTCCGAACGTAAGTGTTTAGCGAATAGCGCTCTCTTTATCCGGGCATCGCAGTGGAATTAATAGTATTTATGCCAGCTGTTATACTACATGTGCTTTCTGTGTGTCTTATGAATTGCAATATGCACAAGATTTTTTGGAGCAATAGTTTTGTACTTAAATCTGACTTCAAGACAAACTGCGCCTCCCTCCAGATCATTCCGTGTGTGTTTTTAAAGTGAGCTCGATTCTGTAAAGACTCTGTTCGCAAATTCATCTTTTCATTTTCCACATTATTAATAATTATATTAATTTATACTCTTTTACGAATTGTCTTTACCAATCTCATCGTTATACATCGAAACGTTAAAGCTGCTACAAGTGGATTTTTATGCAGAGTATCCAGTCAAGTGTCAAGCGCTGACTCTATAATATTTCCAGTGCAATGCTGCTGTTCAAACTCAGCAGCAAGTTGATGCACTCTGGCCTGTGGCTCACCATCGGGTTTAACATTAAGAGTGATATTTCTGCAGGTAGCAGCTTTAAACGCTCGTGCCTCCTCACCCCCATGTGATTCATTGTTCATTTTGTTAACACGTGTTTTATCTTCTTCTGCAGAATCGATTCCTAAATCTCTTTTCTCTCTCTCTCTCACTGTCCCTCCCGTGTTAACCAGGGCTCTAATGATATTCTCTTGCTGGACTTTTCCGCTGAAGTTGACAGCAATCAGAATTGCATAAAAGGAAACTCTTTTGTCGCTTCCTGTGCCGCCAACTATAAGACAGAGAATCCCTTTTCCTCGACTTTTGGCTACTTCCCAGCCCCAGACAGTGACCCTTTCAGAGACGACCCCCTTTCTAAATCGCCCGCTCGGTTGCCCCCCAATAATGCGCAGATCTCCGGCACTGCTGGCAGCACTAGTAAGACAATTATTAACGGTGGCTTGAATGGAGACTCTGAGCATCTCGGTCAGCAGATAAATGGGTTATCCAGTAAGACCATGATCCTCGCGCTCAGTAACGGACAGTGGCCACTAGGGGGCAAAATAACTCAACCCGGCACAATTACTATGATGGACGGGAACGAACCTGGACTAGCTCTGTCAACGAAAAACCCATTTTTTGACTCGCCTTTGACGACGTCCCCCGTCTCTAACGGCGTAACTCGGCGCCCAGAGCCGCCAGCGACTCATAGCAAGGACTCGGTTGTCATAAGCCCGCCTCCGCAGAGCTCTAAGTCCGGACGAGGTCGACGGAGTGCAAAGGTGAAGTCACACAGCCAGCCAGATGAATCACAGTGCATGTGTGGTGCTGCGCATTCGGAGCTAACACCTCTCGTTTCTGAGCCGTTTTGGGTTGCGCACAGGTGTCTTGGCGGGGGTGTGCACCGGGGTTTAGATGAGACGCAAGGCCTGTGAACGCAGAGCTGCGGGTTTTAAGGACTTGTTTGGTTCGGTTGTGTCTTTGTGCATGCACATGTGGTCACATGCTTCTCTAACCGGCTTGAAAATTGACGTTTTTTTTTAATTGTGCTGCTATCCCTTTGTCCTCTCTGCTTATAATCTGTCTTTCCTAACATTCATGCTTCAGTGATAAAAGCACTGGTAAGTGGCAAAGCATGCACACGCACCAATGTTAATGTAGTTTAATGTATAATCTAACCTTTAAATGAGGTTACTTAATAGTTTTGCTTCATTTTTTTGTTATTAGTCCACATCCAGTGATCTTTTTGGAGCAGAGCTCTTTGCTGCTCCCACTCCATCTGAAGGATCATCTGCTTCAGCTGACCTTTTCAACAGCACACCCGCAAACACCGCTCCCTCCTCTTTAGCTGCACTGGGTAAGACACAATATCAGATCCCTTAAACAAATCAGCTTTATGTTTCATTCCTTGTAAATTTTCAATGTTTTCATATTCAGAGAGCCTTCACTTAGGTGCCCCGGCTACCACAGGCATCCCAGCTGTAAACATGTGGGCCGCGACCACTGCTGCACCCTCCATGTTCTCCATGCCAGGAGTGCAAGCGGTCCCAGGGATGCCAGGGGTTCCAGGCGCTAGACCCGCCTTCCCACAGCCATCTGCCTTCGGTGGGGTACCCATACCACCCACAGCTTGGGGCCACCAGATGCCGCCGCAGTTCGGCGCCGCTCCCCTCTCCCCGCCCCACCTCGCTTGGGGTCAGCCGGCCGCCACCAATCCTTTCCAGCCCGGCGCATTCCCGGGTATGGGTGACCAGCAAGGCCCGTCGCGCCCTCCTCCGAGGCCGCCCGCTAATAATGCCCCTCCGAAAGTAGAGAACAGTGCCTTCACAGCCTTGGACCCACTCGGAGAAAAAGAGAAGAAGACTGGGAAGGACATGTTCAAGGACTTCCAGCTTGCCAAACCCCCTGCCATCCCAGCGAGGAAAGGGGAGCTTGCTGCAGCCCCCGGGGGCAAACAGGAGGGGGCGTTCGATCAGTACTTTTCCAGTAAAGTGGGCCTGGCTCAGGATGTTGCTGATCACGATGACTTTGTTATCAATGAAATCTCAACAGTGGTGAATGGTAAACTACAAACAGCTTCGACTCTACTCATGATTTTGCAAGTCACTGTGTTTTATTCCCTGTTAGACTTCTAACTAACTGTCATCTTGTGTTTATGATGCACTACCACACCAGCTCCTACTCCAGCTGCAGCCCCAGCCCCAGCTTCAAGCTTTAGCTCCGACATCTTTGACGCCGCCTTCTCGAACAACTCTGCGCCGTCCCAGGGACAGGGCCAAAGTCAGGACATATTCGATCAAGCATTTGGGGCCCCGGATTCCAGTCCATTTGGCGTGCCACCTGTAGCTGTGGTACAGAGATTTAATCACTGGCACATTCTGCTTTTAGACGGCTGTACCTTTCAGCGATTTAAACTATTTAATGATTTTCTCTCGATCTTCTGACAGAATGCTTCTGTGGGTCAGAACTCTGCTTCAGCAGCTGCTTTTGGGGACGCTTTTGGAAATCCCTTTGCTTGACCACAACTTTGTCCATAAGTAAGTGTGTGTTCATGTTTATTCCTCTCTTAAGATAAATATAAATTTTAAAAAAGACTGTTTTTAAGTGTTTTTCTTGTGCCCTCACAGTTGAAATGGAGCCACTGGAGCAAACTGAGATCTTCGCATCCAATAACACCTCTGGAAGAGAAGCTGCTCTGTGCAAGACAATCCAAAAGATGAACTTTTCTAACTCTCGTCCCTCGCCCACCCACTTCTTATACACCTCCACCTAAGATGGTGTTTTTTTTTTTCTCCTCCTCCTTCGTTCCAATCAGTAGTTCCCTTATTCCTGAAGACCACTGATCCGAGAAGTAAATGTTTTTGTCATGATCTGCTGAAGAAAGAAAATGCGCTGTGTGTGTATGCGTGTGTGAGAGAGAAGGCATGTCCAAAGACGTCCACTGCTGATGCTGTCTCTGTCTGTTAAAAGAAATAAAAGAAATCGATCGTAACGCTGAGTGGTGTTGGCATAAACGTTGCCTTCTTCGGGTTGAGTTTGTGAGTCTGTTTGTGATGCACCACATGTGAAGGTCACAGGTTGGATTCCATATATGAAGGGCATTTTTACCAGATGCCTGCTGAATAAATGCCATTTATTCATTTTACGTCTGAAGAGAGTCTCTACAGGATCACTCTGTGTCAAGGTAGCAGGTGTCGGTGTCCAGCTGGTGTTCCTTTTGCACCAGTAATTGTATTTAAGTCTTTCAAAACTATGGCTTAAGTTTTCATTACACACTGAACACTTAATTTAGACCTCAGTTTTTCACATTATTGCCTGTGGTGCTGGAATTATGTACGCTTTAGTCCCTGTTTTTATAAGATATCGTGTGAGAAAATGCTGCAGCGTAATTCGGCATGAGGACTCTGAACGCAGCATGGACAGATGAAATGTTAATACTTACACTTGCTTACTTGTAAATCCTGTAATTTGGTTTCCACAGAGGTTTCATTGCAAATAGCTGGATGCGAGGTGCAGAATGCTGATTGTCGCATGGAAACATTATGTAGAAATGAATGACAAAACAGCAAATGCTGGATATGTTGTACATGTAAACATCTGCATATATTTTACTGCTGTTCATTTCGAGGACATGCTCTGAACAGTATATAAGACGTAAGCACGTAAGACGTAAACATACGTCCATACGTTTATTTGTGTAAACGTCCCTACGTATATGTTTACGCCTTACGTGCCTACGTAATTACGTGCTTAAATTTGTGCTTCCAGCGGTTCCATGGTGTAATGGTTAGCACTCTGGACTTTGAATCCAGTGATCCGAGTTCAAATCTCGGTGGAACCTACTTGCTCCGATACCTTTAAGTATCGGTGTTATAAGACTACTTCCTGTTCTTTCTGTGGAATTCTGCCTTCTAGTGGCGAAACAGTGTCATAACCATAACCCACAATCAAACTCTTCCTAAAATCAAACTTTACCATATAGCTTGAGTTGTTTTTTTAATTGTGTGGTTGTATGAATCCTAAAAGTCAAAAAATAATGCCGCATCAACTCAATGCATATAGCCTTCATTCAAAACCCTCTAGCATAGTTTGTGTTTACTCATTCCAAACAACAAGTACAACCAGATTTCTTCCCAAATAAAGTGGCGGCTCCGAGTTTTTCTGATGTCTGTGAACGCGGCACGTCATCCGGGGTTCCATGGTGTAATGGTTAGCACTCTGGACTCTGAATCCAGCGATCCGAGTTCAAATCTCGGTGGGACCTGATTTTGGAAACGGAACAAAAACTACTTAATATAAAAAATAAAGAGCAGTTACTGAACGATGGAGTCCACAATCATATTGTTGCATTTTATATTGGCATAGTTTTGGCAAGAAACAAAGAAATTACATCAGCTGGTCACAACGTGCCTGTTTTGAGATGAGGTTTATTGGGGGGGAAAACATTTAATTAAAGTCCTCATTTAGACTGCCTTTCTACAAAATCTATCACAAATTAATTTCTACTCACGCTTTAGTCCAAAACCTTTAAATTACTGGAAATTTTAAAGCAAACTCAGGCGAACGCTTGCACACAGACAGTGAGCTCTTGCCTCATCGCGTTCTGCTGCGACCGGACTGCATTTCCCAGAACCCCCTTCGCTCACGTAAACACAGCGTCAATAAAAAACATGGCGGTGTAGTGTGTGCATGGGGTCCGCTATTCGCCACTCCTCGTCGATAAAAGAAAGCCGAATTCTCCCCGGGGACGAGCTATTCTGAGACAGGTACGTTGTCAGACGCAAAGTAAGACACGCAGACGCCGAAAAATATATAAATGTAGTTGTCTCAGCTTCATTTACGTTTACAATAGCACGGTGCAACTCGCGGAGAGTCACTTGTCATGCGAGTTGGAGACCAGCTTTCTGGACTTTTCGACTTCTTTCATCTATTATTGGCTCGTTTTGTGAGCTGTTTGAACTAGTTTTAATAACGCGTTTGGGCTTAGTAAACGTACGGTTGATTATATTTGTGTTTTACGATGATTTACTGTCAACGCATGTCGACTGTCAACGTCCCCAGCCCTGTCACTTAACCTCATGTCTGAGCTGTGCACACTAGCTCTTGACGGTTAATTGACGGTTGGCTGCAGAGTTGCTGTAAAGTTTCCAAGTTGCAGGAAAGAGAAGTTTTTAATGCTGCATGTTTATATGTTACCACCCTCAGAGCTAGCAGTAAAGACATTTCACAGTTACTAACCTTAATCTTGCCACTACTTCAATTTGCAAAACTATTCAAATCTCACATAGCATGCACACTAAAAGGATCAGATTGACAAATTCTTTGGGCAATGTTTTTTTAATCACATTACAAACATTATCTTTACATTTGTAGGTCCTGTTTGTCATTATACAGTGAATACGATGTTTAAACATGTTATATTATACCATATTTTCATATCTTGTGTGTTGCACAACATTATGACCACTGGCGCGAGAAGTGATTGATCATCATGTGACAATATAATGTTCTGCTGGGAAACTTATCATTCATGTGGATGTTACTTAGACATGTAGCACCCACCTAGACCAGACCAGGCACCCCCACCCCATAGCAATGACACTCCTTGATGGCAGCAGCCATCCCCAGCAGGATGCAGCCTGACACAGACACACACAAAAATGCTTTAGGAACAAATTCACTAGATCCCAAACTGATCAAGTATCAGAGGTCCCTCTCCTCAACCCATACGACCCAAAGGCCCCCACTAACAATATCCTGTTGCCAGACACCACAGGACACCCTCAGAAGGCCCATGTCCATTCTCTGATGAGTCACAACCGTTTTGGAGCTACAAGGGAGACCTACACAATGTTAGGAAGGTGGTCATAATGTTTTTCTGATCGGTGCATCATAGATTTCTTTATTTTTTTTCTTCATAATAATAGAAAAGACAGATGAATACCTGCTGGGCAGATTTCAGGGGGACGGTGTAAGGTACAAGGCCAAACTGATTGGCATCGATGATGTCCCAGAGGCCTGAGGAGATAAGATGTGCCAGGACTCGAATTCACTAGATCCCAAACTGCTCAAGTATCTGTGGGGTGCTCTGGAACAATTTACACAATTTTATACCACGTGATTAGCAGTCATGTTCCAGTGTCGCCCACCAGGGGATCACATAATGTGTACCTGTATCACAAAGTGGTTGAATTATTCATTAAGTAAAATCTGTTCCTATTTGTCTTTTGTCTCTTGACTGTTTTCCACAGCATGTCCTCTCCACATTATCCGAGTACATTCTCAGGGTTTCCTTTTGTTTGTAAGACTGACGCAGCCTTTACTTTGTGTTTGTTGCCAGGTCGAAATGTTTCGTCGGTCAAGATTTAGTGTGCGTCCCAATGTCAGTACGGGAGGGAGAGCGGCGGCCGCATCTCAGGAAACCCCTTCAGCAAGTCAGGAGGCCGGTGAGACCCCAAGAGACGCCAACGAGAGCAACAGTGCTACTCCTGTGGTAGACAACAAGGCTGATTTGACCACAACAGAAAAATCTCCAGCTCCAGGGTGAGTGACAGGAAAAGTGTCTTCCAGTTATTTTATTACTACTTTTCGTGTGTACGGGAAAAATACTTTTTGTCTTATTACGGTTTAGTGATGGCAGCGACCAGACTGGGGAAGGTTCCAGCTCCTCAGCAGCAGTCCAGAGAAGGAAGCGATTTTCTATTAAGCCCAAAGTCGCCCCTGGACGGGCCGCCCTCGCACGAGCGGCAAAATCCCCTGCCAAGGCAGTAGCAGAAACTCCTGGTTCTGGCTCAGACCTCGACAAGCCAACAACATCCAGCCAAGCAACAGCAGCCCCTCAGGGTCTTCAGTCGCCGAGGCGACGAAGGCCTTCAGAGGAGACCAAACAGCCCACAATACAACCTAAACCCGCCACCCTTTCTTCTGAAAGTTCAGGACTATCATCTGTCCCTCTAGCTGAAGACTCGCTAGCAGAAACCCCTCTGCCAGGGGACAGTAGCAAAGAATTGGAAATTCTCTCAGACACTCAGGTTAAAGAAGTTCCTCCCAGACAACCTGAAGTACCACCATCTCTACCGGACAAAGAAGCTATTGAAATATCAGAGAAAGCCAAGACGCTTGTGTCATCTAAGAGTTTG
Organism: Chelon labrosus; assembly: GCF_963514085.1. Lineage (NCBI taxonomy): Eukaryota > Metazoa > Chordata > Actinopteri > Mugiliformes > Mugilidae > Chelon > Chelon labrosus. The sequence goes on from NC_140355.1 coordinate 19,481,169, forward strand.
CTTTCACAGACGTCGTCAGCGTTCACCTTGAGCAGGCTCCTGAATGACCCATCAGATTTACACAGGCTGGCAAAGGCCCAAAAGCTCAGAGAGTTGCTCAGAAAGGAGATGTGCAAAGACAAGGTGAGCAGAGATCATGTCTGTGAACGCAGCGTGTTCCTTCTATCTATCAGTATTTACTTTTAATATTAATATATATTACAATTCATTCAGTGAAAGGAGGGTGTCGTTTCTTGTTGCAGAAACTCAAGAAAATTAAGATGTTTCCCAAGGAATATACTTTAGATCCTGCAAAAATGACCATGAGTGACCTCATCCGTTATCTTCCGACCTCCAACCCCATGCCGTAAGTGACCGTTTCCTTAACCGCGTGTTGCCTTCATCTCTTAGGTTTTATATTGATTGTTATGGATGTTACAAGATAAGAAGACATTTTGCAATTTTTTCCAGATCTAGTTTGGAAGACTCGGCTCAAGAGAATGAGTTTGTGGTCCCACCGTCCCCAGTAAGAGAGGAGTAAGTTTATGATCATTATTTTTTTAAATCGCCTTTCTTTATGGGATTTCCCTTTCTTTCAGTGCCTTATATAGACTTTGTTTAGACTTAGACTTAGATAGACATTATTGATCCACAAAGTGCTTGGTCACAGTAGCTCAGTTGCTGCACATAAAAACAAAACAAAAAAAACAACACTCTTAAAAACCACTAGTAATAAGAAAAATAGGTGTAAGACGGTTAAATATAATATAATAAAATAAAATACAAGATTTGCATAGGTACAAGAAATAGAATTAAAAGTAAATATATATTCTATACACAGGAAGGTGCAATAATATAGATGGAAAAGCACTGACGTGAATAAGATGGAGTGTTTTGTGTACATAAAAAGTTTTCACAGTTGTTTTCAGTGCAGTCTTCCCTTTGATAACTTGTCTTCGTCACCATGTATCACATGTGCGTACTACCCACTCAGTGGCTAGTTTGACACGAATCACGCTGAGCACTTGACCAGAAACAAAATAGTGGGCCTTGCTGACCAATAAAAGCAGACTGGACTTTTTGGAAGAGGGGGTGTTAAAGCGGCTGAGGGTGAAAAGAGGTGCTGAAGCAATGTTTTGGAACATTAAACCATGCAAACGTGAGTCACGTGTTAACAGCATAAATGAAAAATGTCGTTTCTGATTTTATTTGGAAGTTGGGGACAGTTTCCACAGAAAAAATATACCTCCAATAATGTTTCTGATTAATGACATGCAGAACTTAACTGTCTGGCCTGATCACTACTTCTTAAACTCGACCATCTAAATGAGATTTAATGATAGAAAAAGTCTTGAGAACGCATGTAATTTCAATTGATACCTCTTTCTGCAGGTATAACTCATGTGGACATACGGTAGTTTACTTAATGTACATGTTGAGCGCATACCCTGCCTGATGTTTGCCCTGTATTCCCCACAAGGTCCCCAGAGCGAGCACAGGAGCCTGAAGAACTCCCTACCGCAGTAAGCTCCAGAGAGGAGGGAGACGAGGAAGCAGAGGAAGAGGACGACGATGCACTCATGGTTCCTCGGGTCAAAGTAGCAGAAGACGGCTCACTGATCATTGACGAAGAGAGGTCAGTGGAGCTTTGTAGTCCATGTGATTGTACCTTGTGATATTAGACCCTTCTGTGGCTTAATAATACCCTTTCAATCTGTGTCTCAGCTTAATGGTGGAAGTGCAGCGAGCCAAAGGGCCAAACCCAGCGCAAAATCGAGATCCCATCTTTGAGCGTGGCTCCACTACAACCTACTCAAGTTTCAGGAAAGGGACCTATTCCAAACCCTGGTCCACTGAAGGTGGAACAATAATATAGATACTCAAAGCATTATAATATTTTCCCCAGCACATACTGTGATTTTTAATTGATATATTTTCTTTTTTTATGTTGGTTTTCATCAGAGACGGACATGTTCTTCCTGGCGATTAACATGGTGGGGACGGACTTTTCCATGATCTGTCAACTGTTTCCACACAGAGCTCGATCAGAGATAAAGGTCAGTGATGAGTTCCGACATGATAATTAAAACACGACTCTAGAATTGTTGTATACATTAATTGCATTGATTTGAGCTTTCAGAACAAATTCAAGAAAGAAGAGCGAGAGAATGCCTGGAGGATTGACAAAGCTTTCAGTAAGGCTTCAGTATGTTTAGCTGGTTAAATGAGATTAGATTAGATTAGATTAGATTAGATTTTGGTGACTATATTTTAATCCTCCATGTACTGATGATTGTTTTTTTAGAGGAGAGGCGAAAACTGGACATAGAGTACTTCTCCAAGCTGCTGGAGAAAATTTTGGAATATCAGAAAAACAAGAAGAAACTCAAGTCCCTCGCTCGGAAGAACTCGCCCAAGAAGAATAAAAAGAAGGAAAAGGGTAACTATCTCCCCATGCCTTTTAATCTTCCTTTTGTCTGGGCTACAGCTCTGAGCTCTCCCTCTCAATTTAAAAAACATTTTATTGCCATTCCCCCCTTCCAAGCAGTCAAAAAATCTGCAAAGAAGCGAGATGATGTGCAGGAGGGAGGCGAGGCGAATGAGAATCAAGTTCCTGACTTGGAGAAGGAAGGAGAGAAAGAGAACGAGGACCTGTGTAATGAGGGAGAAACCCCTGATTCTAAGCCTAAGAGGAAACGCAAAACGAAGACCAAAGCAGACGCTTTGACTGAGGAACCAGATGGAAAGAAGAAGAAAACGAATGATGGATCAAATGAGCAAGGTACAGGAGCGCAAAAAGTGTTTCTGTTAATATTTTAACATCCCAATTGATTCTTGTTGTTTTCCACATTTGTTACATAATTGTGTTTTGCTTTTATACTCTATTAGGTGAGGCGGGGATCCCTGAAGATGCTGAGGCAGCTCTTCCCGAGGACCACCAGACAAATTCTGACATGTAATTAAACCTCAAATCGTCTTTTGTGTTAAATATTTTTGTTTCGCACTTCTGTTAGCATTAAATTTCCTTCTTTTTTTTGAAGGTCCGAAAAGATTCAGGAGGAGAATACAGACAAGGACACCTCAGTCAAGCCAGCGAAACTCTCACGAGGAAGAGCACCAAAACCGCTCCTGCCTTTGGGGCGTAAGTGGGGTAAAAAGCCTCCACCTTCCACAGAGGAGGCCAAAGACACTCCATCAGATAAAGGGGACGAGAGCGTGGGCGATGGTGCTTCCAAAGAGCAGGTAATTTCATTTTTTCATTTTAGTGTACACCCATCAAACGTTTCTATAAACTGTGTATTTGCATCACTGGGAGTTGCGCTAATATTTTAGGCAAATGATGCATCACCTTTAAGCCAAGCCAATATGAAGAAATCCGGTAATGATGACATTTCCTCTGAAGAAGAGGATGCCACTGTTAAACCTCTGAGACCTACCAGGTACAGGCTCTCTCTAAAACTATATAAAAAACGTTTCCTTTCTGGATTTATTTGTGAGTAACTGCCTTTTTGTTTTAGGTATGGAAGAGTTCCCAAACCCACCAGGCTCTTGAATTACCCTGCCAAAGAGGATGCACACTCCTCAGCATCTGAAACCCTTCCTGCTTCACCAGCGGGGTCCACTTCTTCTCCTGCCAGGCTTAAACCCAAACCCACAGCCAAGAGGGCAGTGTCATCAAAGCAGCAATCGGCCCCGAAGTCCAAAAAGCCCAAACTGGTCACGCTCAGGGCCTCTCAGTCAGAATCCAGCGATGACGAGATTGAAACGCCGTGGTTGAATGAGGAGCTGGTGGAGGAGCAGCAGCTTGCATGTAGCCCCGGTAAAGACAGCAGTGCCCCTGTGTTCGTGCCTGCAAGCCTCCACACCCCTCAACCTGTGATTTCAGAAGTGGATGAGACCATGGTGGAGGTATGAGAGTCTGTTCACACCCCAATCATATCCTGCACAAACCCATACCACTCATCAGTTAAATTTTTTTCCCCCATAATTTGTGTGACAATTATTTTTGTAATTTGTGTTTGTGCATGGTTTTCCATTCCATACTTCAAACCCTCCATTCTGATCCTTTCCTCACCCCAATCTCACTCATAGCTTGATATCTTGGCCAGTATGCCCGATATGTTGGGCATGTCCCAAGATGGACTGTGCCCTAATTCCTCTTGTGAGGAGGCACATGAGGCAGGCACAGCAGAACCATGTGAACATCAGTTGGACCTACTGGTTGTAAGTGTTTAAAATATGATATTAAATGATTTTCCCAGTTACACCTATTATTTTTAAGATTCTTAACATCCAATCGTAGATATTGTGGGACTTTTTTTTCTGGCATTGACTTCCATGTATTTAATGCATGTTTTTGGTTAGCATAATTTCTAATTTAAAGTGGCAACCTTCAAGATCTCCTTCTTCCTCTCTTTGGCGGCACCTATACTCAACAAGTGGCAATTGCAGATGTGTTTTTGAACCTGACTTGCCAGAGATCTTAACAGTGTCACCGGAGTCTTTCACTTGGCACCTGGGCAATATCCTCACAACATTAGTACGATAGTATATCTTCGAGATTGATAACTTTTACAAGGTTTAGCACTTAAAATGTAGGATGAAGTTTGAACAGTGAATCAAGCAGTCTTGGTTTTTCCATGTTTTGCTGAGCTCCATGTAGTCATGGCAACCCTTTTGTATCTAGATGGAATCAAGTGACAAAGATAAAGGAAGCAAATGACAAGGAAGTGTAACTGGGGCTAGTCTATTACATGTTCTATTGTGAGGGAATCTTTTGATGTCGCTCAAAATATCCGTGTTTGCCTTGCAGGATGTTATAGACTTCCTTTCTTCAGAACACACAGAAGGTATGTTGAAAATGCATTTTGAGTACTAATATAGAGCTTCATTATAGATATTCATGGTTGTATTTTCCTTTCAGTAACTGAGGACGAGAGCTATAACGAGGCTGCTCAAACCCTGCTGACCATCGGCAACCTGGCTCACCTGTCACAGTCGGCACAGACTCAAACAGTCATACAAGAAGACGGAACAGGTTAGAGACACCAAATGGTCATGCATTTAAAATATGATTGAATTTATTTTAAATTGTAGTTGATATAAAATGTGCCATTTTATGCCCTTGCAGTGACAACATCAGCTGCTGTGGACGAAACCAGTCAGTTAGAAGAAGAGATTGCATCAAAACCTGTTGCTCAAGAGGGATGTGACACTACTTCTGTGTCTACTGCTGCTGGCCAGGAACTCACAGAAACATCTGTTGCCAGTGTTGAACTGCAAAACACCATAACAGAATGTGGTGACATGCTTATTGTTAACACAAGCGATCCGAAGTGTGATGAGCAGAAGACTGTTTGTGATCCTAGCCCTCAATTGCATTCAGAACCAGAGTGCTTAAATCAGGATTCTCCACAAGCCAAGAAGGGACGCTTGTCTAAGGTAAAACCTAAGCCTAACCTTAGCCGATCCTCAAGGACTGCACAATCAAAATCCCAACAAGAGACATCAGCAGTAAGGATAGCTGAAGAGAGCCACTCTCAAGCTAGCCTTTCTCAAGCCAGTGACGCATTAGCAGCTGCTGAAGAAACAACTTCAAAGATTCCAGACTGTGCTCCAGCTTTGGTGAAAGATGATGTTTCCTGTGCTGCCAAAGTAACTGATGATTCTGACAGTCCGAGGAGGCTTTTTGATCAGGCACAATCAGATGCAGCAACAGCTGATGGGAATTTCTCAGAAATCCATAGCCTCTGTCATTCTGAATCTCAGTTTGATCCCAGCAAGGATGAGACGAGCAGAGACACAAAGCCAGCATCTGAATCCTCAGATGAAAAGCAGAAGTCTTGTATCGGAACACCTGACACTGGTTTTAGTAATCCTGGGACATCTGACTCAGCAGTTATAGAATTTGGACAAGGCTCATACACAGATTCAGTCCCAGTGCAAGAGAGCAGCAACAAACCGCCTGCTACAGAAGATTTGTCTCTCAGTCAAGTAGGAGAGAGTGAAGTTGGCACTGCTTTCCAGTCAAGAAGGGGTCGATTGCCAAAAGGCAGACCCAAGCCAAACCTACCACAGACATCAAGAACTGCAAGGTCTAAACCTCACAGTTCTGTAGAGGAGGACTCTGGTCCAACTTCAAGCCCAACGTCCCACAAAGAATCAATAACAGAAGTGGAACCACAACCGACAGGCACCCCTACTCTTAAAAAAGAGAATGAAAGCACTGATCCTGCTTCACCTTCAAAGGCATCACTTAATTTGGACTCAACTCTTACTGCTACAAAGGAAGCATCTACAAATGAGGAGAAAACTGCATGTGTTGAACTTGTTAATCAGTTAGAATTAGGTGCCACAACATATGAAAACCAGGAACTCTCTAAAGCCCCGTTTGAAGCTAGTAAGGAGCGGGAAACCAGAGACACAGGGTCAACCTCTGAATGCACAGATGAAAACCTGACTTCTCACATTGAAACTATCAGTAATAATGTAGTGACACCTGTCTCAGCCGCCACAGAATCACAAGGTGGACGAGGGTCAAATGTTCTTTCAGGCTCAGTCCAAGAAGTCGGAGCTATGTTTGTCAAACCTGCTGAAGAGTTAACAGTCCGTCAAGAGGAGGGTGAAGGTGCATCTGCTTGTCAACCGAAAAGGAGTCGATTGCAAAAAGTCAAACCCAAACCAAACCTACCACAGACGACAAGAATTGCAAGGTCTAAACCTCAATCCACAAAAGAGGTTGCGGAGAAAGACCCGATCTCAGCTCCAAATCCCCAGTATCACAAGGAAACAATAGCAGAGGTGGAACCACAAACAACATACAGCCCCACTCCTGAAAAAGAGAGTGAATGTGCCGATCCTTCTTTGGTTTCAAAAGCTTCACTGAATTTAGACCCAACTCTTGTATCCATAGACGAAGTGTGTACAAATGAGGAGAAGACGCCGTACGTTGAACCCGCTGATGAGGTAGAATTAGGTGCCCCAGAAAAGCAGAACTTCTCTGAAGCCCAGTTTTTACCCAGTAGGGAGTTGGCGTCCATAGACACAGGGTCAACCTCTGAATGCACAGATAAAAGCCTGACATCTCATGTTGAGACCAGTAATAATGTGGAAACAACCGACTCAGCAGTCACGGAATCACAAGTTGGACAAGGGTCAGATATCGTTTCAGGCTCAGTCCAAGAAGTCGGTGGACATCCAGCTATGTTTGTCAAACCTGCTGAAGAGTTAACAGTCCGTCAAGATGAGGGTGATGGTGCATCTGCTTGTCAACTGAGAAGGAGTCGATTGCAAAAAGTCAAACCCAAACCAAACCTACCACAGATGACAAGAACTGCGAGGTCTAAACCTCAATCCACAAAAGAGGTTGTAGAGAAAGACCCGATCCCAGCTCCAAATCCCCAGTTTCACAAGGAAACAACAGCAGAGGTGGAACCACAAACAACTTACAGCCCCACTCCTGAAAAAGAGAGTGAATGTGCTGATCCTTCTTTGGTTTCAAAAGCTTCACTGAATTTAGACTCAACTCTTGTATCCATAGAGGAAGTGTGTACAAATGAGGGGAAGACGGCGTACGTTGAAACCGCTGATGAGGTAGAATTAGGTGCCTCAGAAAAGCAGAACTTCTCTGAAGCCCAGTTTGTACCCAGTAGGGAACTGGCTTCCATAGACACAGGGTCAGCCTCTGAATGCACAAATGAAAACCTGACATCTCATGTTGAGACTATCGGTAATAATGTGGAGACAACCGACTCTGTAGTCACTGAATCACAAGTTGGACAAGGGTCAGATATCGTTTCAGGCTCAGTCCAAGAAGTTGGTGGACATCCAGCTATGTTCGTCAAACCTGCTGAAGAGTTAACAGTCTGTCAAGAGGAGGGTGAAGGTGCATCTGCTTGTCAACCGAAAAGGAGTCGATTGCAAAAAGTCAAACCCAAACCAAACCTTCCGCAGACGACAAGAACTGCGAGGTCTAAACCTCAGTCCACAAAGGACCAGTTTGTGGAGAAACCTCACAGCCCAACTTCTATACCTGAATCCACTGACCACCCAGAAGTAGAAGCTCAGCCAACAAGCGATACCACCCCTCAAGAGAAATCAAGCCAGATCATAACTCCCGGTCCTGCTTCAGTTTCGGTACCATCACTGGATGTATGCCCTACTCATAAATCTCTCACAAAGGAATTATCCTCAGCTAAGGAGTTAAAGACAGATGTTGGATGTGAACCAGCCTCAAGCTCAGTGGTCTCAGACCAAAATGTACCTCAAAGAAAGCGGTGGTTTCCCAAGGTTAAACCAAAACCTAATTTAGGATCTTCCACAAGAACTGCACTGACAAAAATGCAGTCTGGCAATACCACTAAATCCTCAGAACACAAGGAAACCACCTCTTATGTGATAGCAGAAAACAAAGTTGGGGACAATAACATTGGACAAACAGATCTGGAACTCACAGAGAAAGACATCAAGCACTTGACGATGGTACATTGTTCATTTGATGCAGAACTCTCTTCAATAAATGTTGGACCTGGGGATTGTGAAAGAGTACCTGATAGCAGAAATGATGAAGTTACGTCCTCAGGTATGGTCATAAATACATCAAGGGTTGCTGAAAAGCAGTCTGTGTTAACAGAGTCAGTCCTTGAAAGTAAAAGCACTAAAAAAGTTGAAACGAAATCAACACAGGACAAAATGTCAAAAAATGATCCAGAGGAAGCTAGTCCTTCTTCACAAGAGGATAACAAGCTGGACACGTCCACCACAGAGTCACATACCCAACAAATAAATGATCCCACTCCAGTTTCAGATGTGGAGTCTTCAAAAGATGAATCCACTGCGTCGACTACTAATGCCAACCCCGTATGTTTGGAGAAAGACTCATCAGTCCAGAGGTAAGCCATGAGTTCCGTCTCAACATTCAGGTGTCCTCAAAATGTAGCTGACTGTGTAAATAGTGTTTTAAGTGAATTGCAAGTGGAAATTCCTCTTGTAACTATTTTTTTTTTTTTTTCTCCCCACCTACGGTAGCAATGAAACAGAGTCGGAGTTGACTGACTCCAAGAACTCAAGAAAAGCTCCTCAGGCTCGTAGAGGCAGGCTTATTAAACCCAAGCCCAACCTGGTACGCGCCGGTCGCCCTCCACAACCTCGGAAAGTACAGAACACAACAGCAGAAGAAGGTGTGGCCCCTTGAAAACACAGTGCTGGATTGGCGCCCTTTGTAGCTTTTGTCTGATCAGTCATTCTTCTTTTCCACAGAGTCGAGCAGCTGTTCAGGGGGCGTGGATGCCTCTGTCGACCACAAACCTGTGTCTGAACTGGGACCTGACATTCAGCAACCAGTAGGGAAAGTCATAGGTGAACTTAGAAGCCAGGACTCCCCTGTAAGTGATGCTGGGTCCTCTCTTGGCTGCTTGGCACAGGTTACCAAACATCAAAGTGAACATGACTCCCCTTCAAATGATGCTCAAGCCTCTCTTGGATGTGTCACGGAAGTATCTACTACCCAGGTAAGAGAAATACTCTGCTGTAGGATTAAACTTATAAGCATTTCAGATGACACAGAGCAATACTGATTCATCATGTGTCGGCTAAAGGCTGTCCACATACATTATTCATGGCTTTTGCTATTACAGCTAACTCCACCTAGGGCACTATGCAGTTGTCTGTTTTGTGGAGAGGCTGCAGAAGAGTGATAATTTCTTTGAAAACAAGCATAACTCATTGAAATTGTTAGCTAAAAGCATTAAATTATAGTGGAAATAACTAAATATGTAGAAGAAATGACTGCTAGTAATGTTATTGGTACTTGTACAAATGCCAATTTGACCATAACTGTATGAAAAGGTTCTTTTAGGCTCATATCCACTGGAGTTTAACATTGATCAAGAAGATCTCGCCACTATCAAGGTTCCTCAAATATTTCTCTTAATCCTAGAGTGAATCAACATCAAGCAAAGAAGGGATCCAAAGTTTTCCTGTATTATTCCAAGAGAGTAAGTCAGTCATGTATTATCCTTCAGCCACATCAAATTTATTGTTTTATTTCCTGTGGATTTGGCCTCAAACCTCGTGTCTTTCTCTCAGTGCTGCCTGAACAGGTGCCTTCAGATCCCAACGAACCATTTTTCATCCTCTCTCTGACCGAGATCCCGGTCTCCTCATCGGGCGAGGTGGTGAGCAGTGCGAGCGAGCACTTCTCTCATCTTCCTGTATCGGATGCATCAATACAGCAACCAGGGTTCGTCTTTTTTTTTAATCAGCTAGCCACCCAGGCAGATATTGTTTTAGTTTGGTGTCTGATTCTGCAGCCTTCTCCACCCCTCTGCAGTGTTTCTGGAGAGAGTTTCGCAGCAGGAGATGGGTCTTTCTTCTATGTCCCCATGGAGGACAGCAACATGATGGACCTCATCAATGTAAAGGATACGGAGCCAGACCTATCTACTTCGATAGTAAGTGAAGTAGAAAAGCATTTGTTGCTGCGTTTTTATATAAATTATTTAATTTAATTTCTCGCTACTCCACCAGGTTCCTCCTATGGAGCATCCAGTGGATCCACATGGTAGAATTACTACATTATTTATTGTCATATTTAAGCTAACAGTTAATGTTGTGTTATTTAGAGTTAACTTTGATTTTTTGATGGAACAGGAAGTGTGACAGCGCAGCCACCAAAGTCTCCAGAAGCTGTAGACGAAGGTGAGATTACGAAGCAGAGACGTGCAGGCCCTGGAAGAACAGGTACGCTGATAAATATCTGCTCATGCTGTGCCGCTCTTAGCAAACTGCATTCGAACAGCTTTTCATCCTGTGCCACGTCTCCTTTAACCAGCCAAACTGCAGGTAAAGTCCAGAACTGCACGGAAGAAACAAACCAGCAAGACCGAGACTGCCGAGGAAGGAGAGACGGTCCCCTCCAGGACTAACGCCGCCCAGGACTCGGAGCATCCTGGAGTTTCCGTGCAGCCGGAAGCTTTTGGGCTGCAGAAAGGAAGTCATGTAGACGCTGATAAGAAGACAGGTGGGAAAGACCCTGACACCAGCTCAGGAGCACAAACGACACAGAGAACGAGGACTAGTGTTCGGAATAGGTGAGGAAATCACAATCCTTTACTGGAATCTGAATCATTTGACCAGTGTTTTTGCTGTTGATCCCATAAAGTGACAGTTGCAAGGAGACAGAGTCAAATGCAAATAGAATAAAATAAGTATTCCCAATTTGGTCTGAAGTGTTTTTTAACTAATATCCTACAGAAAACCCAAAGACTTCCCGTCCTTCCTCTCTGAGACAAACAACACTGCTGCTTCAAGCGACCCTCCACCTGGCAAAGCAGCTTCCAATGAGTCCGAGGGTAAAACTCAACATGCAGAATCTTCACTAGCCTCCGAGTCACGTGCGGTCAGCCTTACATTACCAACAAAAACAGAGCTGGACTTGAAACAGACGTCTGACCTCAGTCCCAGCAGCTCAAATCCGAGCACTTCACAGGGTACAGCTGAGGTAAGGAGGTAGATGGAAGCTTTGAGGGAAATACCCACCCACACTTAATTATTTTTATTTTTTTTGTAAAGCTCTTTGTTTGTCCTTCATTCCAGGCTTCAGCTTCCCAGCAGAGCGAATGTGTGGAGATCGGCTCAGTGGAGGAGGAGCCGACCAACGTCTCTCAGTACTTCTTAAGTGACATTTTTACTGAAGTAGATGAGGGATGAGAGCGAGTCAGAGAGAGAACAAGCTTTTTCATTATTGTTTTTGTGTTAAGTTAATTTTGTACAGGCTAATTTATAACTATATTTTCAAAAGCGTCTGTTGTTTGACTGAAAGAGTGGCAGCTTTTGTTTCATCACATGTAAATATTGTACAATATCAGTTTTTTTTTGTTGTATTTGTTCCCAACTTTCTAGAACGCAACATGTGCAGTTGTACATTTCACTGTGTTATTCTGTTAACTCTATGTCTTAATTTAGAAAACAAAACCTGGTTTATTAAAAAGGAGTCCGCTGAAAACAGAGGCGAGCAATCTAGAAAGAAATCTTCCTGCTAATTATCATAGATGTGTTGTACTGTATATAGTGTAGCACTCAAAGAGTACCTGATACAGTTATGGAGCCGACGATAAATATATTTGATAAATAAAAAAATACACACAACGTGTTAGTCTGCCTTAAAGGTTACATCCTCTAATTTGTGAATAAAATTAATTTCTCCACTAAAAACTGACTTTGTGAAACTTGTCATGCACTGATCAGCCACAACATTATGACCACATATGACAAGAGAAGTGAGTAACGTTGACCATCTTGTGACAGTTCAATGTTCTGCTGGGAAACTTTTGGACCTGGCATTCATTCATGTGGATGTTACTTAGACATGAAGCACCCACCTCAACCAGACCAGGTCCCCCCACCCTATAGCAATGACACACTCCCCAGCAGGATGCAGCCTGACACAGGCACACACACAAAAACACTTTAGGAACAACTAAAAAAAAAAACATGAAGAACAGCAGAAGGTGTTGACCTGGCCTCCAAATTCACTAGATCCCAAACTGATCAAGAAGTATCTGTGGGATGATCCACAGAGGCCCCTCCCCTCAAAAGCCCCACCCCACCCCCTTCCCCACTAACAACATTCTTTTACCAGACACCACAGGACAACCTCCATGTCCAGGTCCATGTCCGTTCTCTGAAGAGTCCCAGCTGTTTTTCTGTTTTGTCAAGGGACAAAATATTAGGAAAGTGGTCATAATGTTATGCCTGATTGGTGTACCTTTTATGCGATAGCGTGCTTTCGTAGTACCACAAATTATTGCCTCAGATGTCGTACAGTTAATCTGCTACAAAAAAAGAACAGCCTCCCAATTGTAATAAGCCTATTTATTGCAGGGTGACTGGCTTTGTGAGAAGTATTTGTAGATTTAAAGGTAAATGAATATTTTATATTATTACTTATATTTTATATAAGTAATAACTGGCTCTTTTTTATAATTTTTTTTAAGCCAATATAAATCCATGCTTACATGCAGTATGCTGCATTTAGGACTACAGTGTCTGAATCACTGTACACTGCCACGTGTGGAATAAAAGACTATAATGTTAGAGACTGTAATCCTGCTGCAGCCTCTTGTGGGGAGGCTTAAGACTGTTTTGATCTCTCTGTTGAGTAACTCTGCCCGCAGGTCCACTCTTGACAGATTAGTCCACTCGGTGCACTGAGACCGGAGCAGACCTCTGAGAGGGAACATGAACGACAACACCCAGGTGAGTGAACGGGAAATGACTAAACATTGACTGTGTGTTGTTATTTCGTTTTACTTTCACCAAATCTACTTTATTAATATAGCTGTCTACAGTTTTTAATCTCATTTTAGACATAAGGAAAAAGTCTTTTCTCAAAATAAGCCTCATGTGACTAAATATCTTAACATCACCCAGTAATTGATGCTATTTGAAAGCATATTCTTTGGACAAAAAAATAAACAATCGGCACCCAGAGAGCCTTTAGGACATAAAATAAATGAGTCGTTAAAACGTTTCTTTAAATCACTTGTTATGTAATTATATGAGCTGTTATTTGGCTTTAATTCAAACATACCAACAAGGCTTAGGCTCTGAAACCATGTCTCAGTTATGCAACAGTGTTCTTATCCCTGAAGCTTTACTTCATCATGTATGATGAATGGGTTGATGCACAAGGAAAGCTTCAAGGAGGTGTGACAAAGAGTGATTCAAGCAAATGGTTAAGAAATTTATTGTGCAGCTTGCCTGTAAACGCTATTCTTTAATTAAGTGCAGGCTCTTGAAGCTCATTAGTTGTGAGGCATGTTGTTTGGTAACATGAATCACTCAGTTTTTTTACTATTATTGTTTTGTGCAACCCATGCGTGTCTATTATATATACACTGCCTGGCCAAAAAAAAAGTCGCCACCTGGATTTAACTAAGCAAATAGGTACGAGCCTCCTATTGGATAATTTTTATCTTTCAGCTGGCAACAAGTTATTTAACCCCAACTAGTGCAATGAGTAGCTTCTCATTTCTTAAACAACCATGTCTAAAGACACATCCTGTGGTCGTGGAAAAGATGTTAGTCTGTTTGAGAAGGGTCAAATCATTAGCATGCATCAAGCAGAAAAAACATGTAAGGAGATTGAAGAAACTGGGTTAAGAACTGTCCAACGCATTATTAAAAACTGGAAGGATAGTGGAGAACCATCGTCTTTGAGGAAGAAATGTGGTCGGAGAAAAATCCTGATTGACTGTGATGGGTGATCACCTAAATGTTTGGTGAAATCAAATCAAAGAAAAGCAACAGTAGAACTCAGGGCTGTGTTTAATAGTGAAAGTAAGAGCATTTCCACACGTACAATGTGAAGGGAACTCAAGAGATTGGGACTGAACAGCTGTGTAGCCTTAAGAAAACCACTAATCAGTGAGGCTAACTGGGAAAAAAAGGCTTCAGTTTGCTAGGGAGCATAAAGATTGATCTCTGGAGCAATGGAAGAAGGTCATGTGGTCTGATGAGTCCAGATTTACCCTGTTCCAGAGTGATGGGGGCATCAGGGTAAGAAGAGAGGCAGATGAAGTGATGCACCCATCATGCCTAGTGTCTACTGTACAAGCCTGTGGGGGCAGTGCTATGATCTAGGGTTGCTGCAGTTGCTCAGGTCTAGGTTCAGCAACATTATGTGTCCAAAGAACGAGGTCAGCTGACTACCTGAATATACTGAATGACCAGGTTATTCCATCAATGGATGTTTTCTTCCCTGATGTTCACGGGCATATTCCAAGATGACAATGCCAAGATTCATGGGGCTCAAATTGTGAAAGAGTGGTTCAGGGAGCATGAGACATCATGTTCACACATGGATTGGCCACCACAGAGTCCAGACCTTAACCCCATTGAGAATATCTGGGATGTGCTGGAGAAGGCTTTGTGCAGTGGTCAGACTCTCCCATCATCAATACAAGATCTTGGTGAAAAATGAATGCAACACTGGATGGAAATAAATCTGGTGACACTGGAGAAGCTTACAGAAACAATGCCACAGCAAATGTGTGCTGTAATCAAAGCTAAAGGTGGTCAAAAAAAGACAGAAAAATGTCCAAACAAATTCAACTGGAGACTGTCCAAGCATCAAGAGAGACTGTCCTGCAGTAAGCTCATTAGGAAACATGCTATCAACTGGATTATCAACAAAGAATTCCACGAAAGAATGACATATCCAGTATGTGGACTTTGGAATAAATTTAGTATTATTTTTCCATCAATACAAAAGCAACAAAACCTGTTGTTTCAACTTAAGACAATGGTAGCATTGTCTACTCTTACCGTTTCTGAAAATATAAACCTTGGCATTACTTTGTGTCCTGAAGTCAGTTTCCTCTTAGGGATCTGTTACCTGGAACTACGTCCAGGGATTAAAGTGATGCAGTCTGGGCTCTTTAGTGTGTCTAAAGCTGGAAGGCTCATAATAACACAAATGCGTAGTTATCCATAGACGATAGTTGATCAGATTTTGCAGCTGGGGCGGCTCTGTGACCTGAAAGGAAGCATGCCTCAACCTCTCAGTCAGTTTCGTCCTATTTTGATTGCATTATTATTTATTTATTTATTTATTTATTTTTGCAGGATGTCGAGGTGCTGCAGCAGATCGAGAGGGAGGTGCGGATGCGGGAGGGGGCCAGCAAGCTACTGGCAGCTTGCTCTCAGCGGGAGCAGGCACTGGAGGCCTCCAAGAGCCTGCTGACCTGCAACGCCCGCATCCTGGCCCTGCTGAGCCAGCTGCAGAGGATGAGGAAAGCCCAAATCCTACAGAGAGTGGGACGCAGGTCAGACGGAGTGAAAGCGTTAGGCTGCATGTGTGGTGTATTTAGTAGATGTGTGAGAAGCATGAAGGAAACAGTTGGCATGTTCTTGCAGAGATTGTCATGTCATCTACTCGCCACTAGAGGGCAGATACGATGCCTATTTAAAGCTTTACATGAAGATTTGTGGGTTTATCTGATCTGTTGTGTTTACAAAGCACTTGTGTAGCTTACATTTCCCACATGCATACAAGGATAAGTTCCATGTATAGGCAGTTGCATGTGTATACAACTGATTAATGATCTATGCCTTCTGCTGCAGGCCATCTGAAGATCTAGTTCCATGCACAGGCAAAGTAGCACTCTCAGGTGAGTGTCAACAAAACCCTTTGACACAGATTTATAAAAAGTACCCCAACTTCTATCTGGCTCTTATGTTTTATAATTTGCTCTCTGCAGACCTGCGAATCCCCCTCATGTGGAAAGACTCGGAGTACTTCAAAAACAAAGGGGGTAAGTCAGAGTGGCAGGATCAAGGGAGCCGACGGCGACGGCGTGAACGTCTACTGAACTCCTGGGGATCAAGAGGAAAAACGCTGCTTATAAAGGGCTTGATAGCTCTGATACATATTTTATAACGCAGTCCTTTTATATACAGAGTGACACTCGCTGAATATCATCACAGAGGGATAAAACAACAACACTTCAAACTGCATTTGATCAGTTCTGTCGCCTTTGCTTGCAGAGCTACATCGCTGCGCCGTGTTCTGCCTGCTCCAGTGTGGCACAGAGATCCATGACACAGATCTAGTGATGGTAGACAGGACTCTAACCGACATCTGTTTCGAAGACACAGTCGTATTGTGAGTAACCTCTACTGCAGGGGTGTCAAACTCATTTTTAGCTCAGGGGCCACATACAGCCCAATATGATCTCATAGAGGGCCGGACCAGTAACACAGTTGTGTATTAACCTGCATATAACGACAAAACCAAATGTTTCCCTTCGTTTTTTTGTAGCAAAAAGTACAAGTAAGTGTAATTTCTGTTTAGTTCTAGGTCTCAGTATTGTTATGTCCACAACTCCTACTAAAACTGTGTAAACCTTAGGAATAGCAGCTACTTTTATTGGAAAAATTGCAGTTAATGTCTCCAATGTCATTTTTGCAATTTGACATTTCATCCCGTGGGCCGGATTGGACCCTCTGGTGGTCCGGTTTTGGCCCCCACTTCAATAAAAACACATCTCCATTTGTGCACGAGCAGCGACAGGGTAGGTCCGGGCTTTCAGCTCCGCGTCGAGCTGTACAGCAGCTGCGCGGTGGAGGATGTCCCCCAGGGGCCTCTGGGGGCCCGGAGGCTGAGCCTTCTGGGGAGCTCCCTGGGAGGCTCCTCGGGGAAGAAGATCCGCGCCGCGTTTGAGTCTGCGGGACTTTGCGGATCCGTCCCCTGCGGAGGAGACGCGAGGCCCGGGGGCGTGTCGGCGCCTCTGTCGCACGACCAGTCCACACCGTGAGTGTGACGACCCACAGACTAAGACAACATATTTATGGTGCCTTTTAGGTAAAAATGAATGATTTTGTCAAATGCTTTCTGTCTGAAGGGGGCCTAAGTATAACCTGCTGGCTCACACGACTCTGAGAATTGAGCATGTCCAGGAAGGTTTTAAGACCCATGATTTAATTCTTGCAGCAACAGGTGAGTCTCCTCGTCTCTCCTCTCTTCTCCTCATGAAAGAATCAACAATAACCCTTTTCTTTTTCTGTTTTTTTTCCAGAGGACACTCCGTTCTGGTTGCCTCTATACGGGAACATGTGCTGCCGCTTAGTGGCTCAGCCTCTGTGCATGACTGAGCCGGTGATAAGTGGCCTACTCCAGGTCAAGGTGACTACCTCACCTCGCATATCATCCCATCTTATGATTTTCTTTTGTTTTAAACGTGTACCATTACCATTCACAGTCTTTCCTCCCCGCCCTCACTCAGACTGAAGAGGACTTCAACGACTGGGAAGACGTCCACGGCGTCCTCAGGGGGCAAACCCTTCTCTGCTATCAGAGCCGAGAGGACCTGGAGTCTGAGGACAAGCCTCTGCTTGTGATCCCCATCAAGACGGTTGGTTTCCAAACAAGCAGCGCCTGATGAATAGAGAAACAGATGTGTCTCGTGTCGAGTACAATGGCACGTTAATTCCAGCAGAGTGTACTGAAGAATTAAGAAATGTAGAGGTGGACGATTCAGACATGAGACCAGATAATACAAGGTAGAAAGTATTATGAAGGTCCCCACATAGAGATTATAGCTGTGCTTCACAATATTTTTGTGGGTCTTATTGTACTTTTACTGAATTTATTTGAGAAATGTAGTTGCTAATTAAAAATCAGAGTAAGCTTGTGCTCATAAACAGTGAGTAAGCTTATAAAAATAGAGTGTATAATTGATTTAATTTCATTTTCTGTCACCACTTGTCCTCTGGAGGAGTGGTTTTCAAAGTGGGGGCCGTGGTCCCATGGGAGGCCGCCAGGGGGCGCTAGGGGGGCCTCAGACAATTGGAGGGAAGATAAGAAAAAAAACTGCAAAAACTGCAAAAATAAAATCTAATTATGTTTAATCATTATTATATTGTTATATAGTGAATAAAAGTAAGAAAAAATATTCTAAAAGTTGATGTTTCTTTACATATTTTGTAGCATTGTCTGTGGGTTTGCAAAGGGGGTTCTCGGCCAGACCCTAATGCTGTTTGGGGGGCCTTGGCATGGAAAAGTTTGGGAACCCCTGCTCTGGAGGGTCACAGAGCCTATCCCAGCTGTCATCGGGCGAGAGGCGGGGTACACCCTGGACAGGACACCAGTCTACCCCAGGGCTAACGCAGAGAGACAGACATTTCTATAGTGTATAATAATAAACACAGATATTTTAAACTTGAGATAATATCTCTTTTTCAAAAGGGTTGTGCGTACAAGAATACAAACGTATGTTTTCAGCTAAAGAAAAGCGTCAGGTCCATGTGCAAATACTTCGTATCAGATCTTACCTTGTCAATCTAAACATATTTGCTTTTAAATAAAACTCTCTTAGGTCATTTATCTGTCACCGCCCGAGATAACAAAGTACAGACTGAGCTTAGTCTATGACCCAGTGATGACACGATACCAACATCTTTGTGTCAGTGTTCCTTGACTGGGTGTGTGTGTGTGTGTGTGTGTGTGTGTGTGTGTGGAGGCATTCCTGAACGAAATCACAGGCCGTCTCCCAGCAGTTATCTGGTTTCTGTCACAGAGCCAGGATATCTGGAAAGTCAGGTTCAAAGACACGCCTGCGAATCCCACTCGTTGCCGTTTGTGTCGCCAAAGAAACGGAGATCTCTGAGATCACTGTAAGAGAAAGTGGGAAGACTGAGATCAGTGTGGTACAGTTAATATTAAACAATGGGATTTTATATTGTAAATTTTTAAAGTAGAATATGTAAGTTCAATTATGCCATATCATTATGACCACCTTCCTAATATCGTGTCGGTCTTCCTTGTGCCTCCAAGTGACTCATCAGAGAATGGACATGGTCCTTCTGAGGGTGTCCTGTGGTGTCTGGCAACAGGATATTGTTAGTGGGGGGGTCTTTGAGGGGAGGGGCCTCTGTGGATCATCCCACAGATACTTGACCAGTTTGGGATCTGGTGAATTTGAAGGTCAGGTCAACACCTGCTGTTCTTCATGTTTTTTTTAGTTGTTAAAGCGTTTTTGTGTGTGTGTCTGTGTCATGGCTGCTGCCATCAAGGAGTGTCATTGCTATGGGGTGGGGGTGCCTGGTCTGGTCTGGGTGGGTGCTACATGTCTAAGTAACATCCACACCAATGAATGCCAGGTCCAAAAGTTTCCCAGCAGAACATTGAATCGTCACAAGATGGTCGATGCTATTTACTTCTCCTGTCGGTGGTTTTAATGTTGTGGCTGATCGCTGTACATATTTCTGTTATTCCAAAAAAAAAAAAAAGAAAAAAAAACTCTTCAGGGGAGTTATTAATACAATAGTGTTACAGTCTCACCCCGACTGTTTGAAGCAGACTGCAGTCACAGGTTTCCTCCTGTTAAAAGGAAGTGTTGCTAAGTGTTGGCTCCAGGGGGAATTGTTGGGTTTCTCTCTATAATATTTTGAGGGTTTGACTTGACATACTGTATGTCACGATTTGGCACGACGATGCTAATAAAACTGAGCTGTTTAGAGGAACTGAACCCCACAGAGCGCTGACCCAGGCTCACAGGTGCTTGATGCGATGCAACGTTTGCCCCCATCTTGTGACATTGGTCGATGTTATTCAGTTCTCCTGTCTGCGGTCATAATACCGTGGCTGATCGGTATAGATATATAGATAGACAGATAGATGGATAGACCTTGCATTATAGTTTGGTGCCTAATCACAGCAAGAAAAAAAGAATAAAAGAAAATAAAACTATATTTATGTAAAGTTCATATGCATATAAAGTTTATAACATATATTTAAAATGTGTTGTCTTGGATAAAGGAGCTGTAGAGTTTATGCGGCTTAGTGCAAATAGGAGCCGTGGCATGAGGAAGTGTTCACAGCGTGAAGTCAAAGATAAGATGTTACATAGTCTTGCATGGATTCACTTTGCTCATCAGGTCCTCCACACGGGTCTTAACTTGACACATATTGATCTGAATCTCAAGTTCCAGGTCACCTTCACTTATTTGGAGTACTTCAAGTATAAAGTTTAACGGACTTCTGTTGATAAATCTGGAAATATACTTCGTCTGCTTCAGATTTACTGAAAGATTATGTAATTTACTTTTGTTTTTTTTCAATAGACAACTGATATTTAAGCCGTTCTATTGTTGTGAGTACCTATAATGTCTTAGTTATGCGGATGTGCCACTTCTTTGGTACTTTGCCATTAGTATTTAAGAAAGAAATCCGACCCTATTACCTGTCTGATAAGATTGATGTGTGCTTTTTAAATTTTTTCTTTCAGGATACCCTCGTGTGCGTGCCAGAGGCAGATCCTGACCTCGGCCAGAGTATAGACGTCAGCACACAGAGTCACGGTGAGGACGTGACATACAGGCTGACCACGCGCACGTCTGAAGACACGCAGCGCTGGAAGGACGCCCTCTTGTGGCACGTCTACAACATGAGTGAGGCCCTCAACAGCATTATTTTAACTGTAAATACTCCCGCTGTCCAGTTTACTCTACACTTTTGCAAAGCTGCTTATCTTTGCAGGCTGCGGACGGGTTTCGTGTTCCCAAGTAAGTTATTACAAGAAACCTTTGTATGCATTATGTTTCTTTCAATAAAATTCAGTGTAAGTTTAGACAAGAACAGGGCGTGCACTGAACAGACCCAACACCTTTCAAAACAACGGAAAGAGCAAATGCTTCTGTCAAGGTCGCCTAATCCCCTTAATGCCTTATTGTTGTGATAGCACAATTTTAATTTGGTGATGCACACCTTCACTAGGGAACAGACACGCAGAGCAGAGATACGCAGAGATCTCAATCTGTTCTCGGGTCATGGCCTGATCTTCCTCCACCCCTCGGCAGATTTTTTAAATATCATGACAGTGATTCAGAAACAAGATGAAACGACAGGAACAATACTCATCATCAAGCAGTCTATTCAGGAGCCCTGCTATAAATATCAGCCTATTGTTCTTTCATATTCTGATTCATACTTAATGATTATGGAAGGCGTAATCTGCGCTGTTAATAAGTTGAATTAGTGTTTCATAAAAAAAGGTCTCTGTGTTAAATATGCAGGAAGATGGTTGGCTTAGATAGATAGATAGATAGATAGATAGATAGATAATAAGAGAGATAGAGAGAGAGATAGATAGATAATAAGATAGATAGATAGATAGATAGATAGATAGATAGATAGATAGATAGATAGACAATAAGAGAGACAGAGAGAGAGATAGATAGATAGATAGACAATAAGAAGATAGAGAGATAGAGAGATAGATAGATAATAAGATAGATAGATAATAAGAAGATAGATAGATAGATGGATAGATAGATAATAATAAGATAGATGGATGGATGGATGGATGGATGGATAGAAAAACATATATAAAATACAAAATATATATATAAAACATATATAGATATATATATAAAATACTAAGTATATATAACATATACAAAAGTATATATAAAAACATACATAAAAATACAAATATAATAAAAATACGTGTATATAAAAAAGTATATATAAAACATACAAAAGTATACATAACATTTACAAAAACATGTAAAAATATATTTATATAAAATATACAAACACACATATATAATGTAAAATACAAAATATTTAGAAAATATACATAACAATATAAAATAAAAAATATTATAAAATGTACAAAAGTATATATATAAACTACTAAATGTTATAGAAAATACAAAATTGTATAAAAATACAAAGTATATATAAAATATACAGAAGTATATATAATATTTACAAAAATATGTAAAAATATATTTATAAAATATACAAAAGTGTATATGAAATATACAAAGATATACAACTTACTAAGATATATATGCAATAAATATGGATATGAAGATATGTAGTGATATAAAATGTATAAATATCGCTTACAATAAATCTGTCTAATGACAATGTATGAGTATATGTACGAAACTATACCAGATATATAAATACTGAATAACATATTTGAGATATGTAGGATGTGTAATTTCTAAAATATACAAGCTATTAAATATGTCATACTGTATACAAATATATAGTAGCAGCAAGTCGTATGTAGAATCAGTCAGTCCAGCAGGGCAGAGACAGCAGCCTGTCACTGAAAGAGCTGGTTATGTTGTCGTGTAGAGGGCGAGGTTAGATAAGGGACAATGGTGGTATCAGAAAATGAAATGAGAGGACCAGCTGGAGGTTTTAAACACGTACGGCTTACCAGATGCTTCAGAAGCTGTGTGCCCCAGATACCTTAAAGCCCTGTGTTATTACTAGTCCACATTCAAGACTCACTGAGATACATAGTCTGAATTCTGAAGATATTATAATAACAACCATGCCGCCATTTAACGTGTGATCTCACGTCTCTGGTCTCAGGGTGCTGTCAAGCTGTCGATTGTTTTGAAGCGAACAAACAAACACTCGTGAGCAATCCTAACTGAATTTAATTAAGAATACAGTCGAGTGGTAGAGCAGGACCGACAAACGGAACTTGACTCACGCTCAGCCAAGCTCCCGTGCTCGAAAATGGTTAGAGGGAATATTAATCTGGCTTTGTCTGTATATTTTTAAATGGCACAGAATATTCCTGCAAGGCCACATTCTTTAATGACACGTCTGCATGATCAAAAAAAAAAAATAAAAGCCTGCCTGTCATTCAAATAGGCCATCGCAGGGAGAATATTTCTCTAATGACGGGGCGAGATCAGATAGGGCTTTGTTGATCTGTGCTGCCTTATCTCGTCAACATGAAAACATTTTTATGACCTATTTATCAATCGACAGGTGGCGAATCTAAAGATTATCTACCGTACCTGTAGGTCCTTTCTCCTCAGCTCAGAGTTAACAGACACAAGATGATGAGACGATTTATTAACGGCGTTACGGACAACATCTGATATGTGACGTCTTCTGAAGGAGCACAAAGACAGACTGCTCTGGAAAGGAGGAAGGCGTCAAGGGAGGGGTGTTTACAACTTTAAATAATAGATACAAATATAATGTATTGTGTTCCAGACAATACCTTTTTGTTTGCACCACTGACGTAGCCAAGACTCTTTTACATTTGTGTGTCAATGAATCTCAGTAAACACAAAGCAAAACTGTTTGTGTTTACTGAGATTCATTGTTGTGAAGCCACGCTGGAATGCAACCACGTCCTGTTTTCTTTAATCGTCCTTAACATGCCCACAACCTGTTTAGCTCCACCTGTGCCTTGTACCATATATCTAACATAACCTTTGTAATACGTACACCGATCAGGCATAACATTATGACCACCTTCCTAATATTGTGTAGGTCTCCCTTGAGCCTCCAAAACAGTTGTGACTCATCAGAGAATGGACATGGGCCTTCTGAGGGTGTCCTGTGTTGTCTGGCAACATGTTAATGTTAGTGGGGGCCTTTGAGGGGAGGGGCCTCTGTGGATCATCCCACAGATACTTGATCAGTTTGGGATCTAGTGAATTTGGAGGCCAGGTCAACACCTTGTGCTGTTCTTCATGTTTTTCTTTTTAAGTTGTTCCTAAAGCTTTTTTGTGTGTGTGTCTGTGTCAGGCTACATCCTGCTGGGGATGGCTGCTGCCATCAAGGAGTGTCAGTGCTATGGGGTGGGGGTGCCTGGTCTGGTCCACATGAATGTCAGGTTAAATATTAATAGTAATAATTGCACATAAGTGTAAATGTAAAACCGAGAAAAATGAAAATAGAATATAGACTGTAATATAAAATATAGACTGTAAACTTGAAATGTAAACTTAGAGGGGGGTAGCTCGTATATATATATACACATTTACAGTGTGTATATATATTATCTGTACTATATATATAACGTTTATAGGAGAAACATTTAGATATTGTTTAAAATGTGTTGTCTTGGATAAAGGAGCTGTAGAGTTTATGCAGCTTAGTGCACACTGCAAGCAGGAGCCATGGCATGAGGAAGTGTTCACAGTATGAAGTAAAAGAAAATATGTTGCATGGTCTTGCATGGATTTGGGGTGGAGGGGTGCCTGGTCTGGTCTAGGTGGGTGCTACATGTCTAAGTAACATCCACATGAATGAATGCCAGGTATAAAAGTTTCCCAGCAGAACACTGAATTGTCGCATGATGGTCAGTGTTATTAACTTCTCCTATCAGTGGTTTTAATGTTGTGGCGTAACACTGTATATTAAAAAGGGCGCAGTCATTATGCTAGACATACAGAGACATTAGCCTCAGGCGGGTTTCGTTCTGTGCCATCATCAGGTTGTTGTTTTAGTCTGACCCACATATCATCCGTTTATTTACAGCTAATTGCAGGTAATTGTTATAATTGCCAGATCGCAACAATGCCTCATTTAATGCCTCATTGATACATTATTAAAATTCAAGCGAAAAAAGCTTGTGGTTCTTCATAAGAACCGGTGATGTCACTGGTTCTCGAAAGGTCCTTTTTTTTTTTTTTAATAATAATAAAATTATATTATTAAGTCCCTGCTATAATGCAACAACAGGTATGTGCTCTTATGGCTCCACTTTGTATATAGACAACATACCTTTATATTAGCAGACTTCTCTTTTTTGGACCTTCTTGTTTGTTTGATTTTCGGTAGCAAATTATAATAGATAGATAGATAAGATAGATGAGTTAATTTATTCAATTTTTTTCTCTGCTTATAATATTTATATAGATGGATAGATAGCAAATGCAACTGCAAATTCCTTGTGCGTTCCCCTGATGCTATAGGGGTAGATTCCTTTCTTTCTTTTGCTTTGCATGTCTTATCTTTCCTTGCAAAGGTAACGCAGACAAGTTATTATTATTTTTTTTTAAATTTAGTGTCGGATGGTAGGACCTGAGCAAAAAGACGGTTTGAATTTCACAATCACTTATTTAATTTCTTCAAGTTTGTCCTGAATTAAGGGCGTGACCTTGTGTTTGATAATGCAACATAAATTAGATTCTACGCACCTCAGGGCTCTTACTGTCACTCTTCACGCCTCAGTGACGTCTTACTTGTTACGAGGTGTTTGCAGGATGAAATAGCGTTTCGCGTAATCCTTTTCTGTTTAAAAAAAAGGACTTAAAATGGATTTACGAAATCTCGCTGCAGTTGCCCTTGCAGAGCGCACACAAAGCACGGTTGAGAAGAGGTCCATCAATCTGTGATCACAGCAGTATTGTAAATGCACAGTGAATGAATGGATGAATGTGCCACTCCCTGGCCTGAACTTGGGTGTGTTTGCTTGTGAGCAGCCTTCGGTTTGACATTTAACTGTTTTTACACTCTTCATTTGACTTCGGAAAGAAAGTAGGGTTTGGACCCTAATGCATCCTGAAGATTACAGAAAAATCAAGTTAAATATACAGTTCAATGACAAAGTGCACTGCATTTACTAAGATGTTACTGGTGCAGCAATGCACAAACCCACATTGACAAGTAAAATTAGAGTAGTCTATATACTTGGTATTCACCTGTTTGTATGACAGTAGTTACATTTCCCATTATATCACTCTTTAATTTGTAATAAAGAGATTGTTTAATTGAATTGCAGGTACATACAGTTAAAGATTAAACTACTATTGCTGGTATTACTGATGTGTCTTACAAATTAATCCTTTCTACACTGTAAGAGCTACGAATGTTTGCGAATTGACATTTTTCGCAAACAAATGCAGAAAAAAATCACAAATATTTCACAAAATTTTTATTTCAAGGGGAACTACCGTTTTTTACAACCTGGACCTTATTTCTAGCATAAAATACAATCATTTACTCACCCATATAACTTTGGTGTTATTTTCACTCCTTCAGGAGATAATTAGATCAGCGAATATCCATTTAGCGGGAGTGATTGGGGCACCGAAACGCAGCCTCTAAATAACGCATTATCTGCCGCGAAACTCATTCATTTCACAATATGTACATTTACATATTTTTCGCGCACCCACGACGGTCGGCTTGTTTACCTGTAATTTGCTACTGCTATGGTTCCTCCACAACGTCAGAATCGTAAAAATATGTGTCACAGTCACTACCACTATATGGATATATGGACGATATTTAGATCCGCGTATATCCATATAGTGGGAGTGACTGGGGCACCGAAACGCAGACTCTAAATAACGCATCTTCTGTCCGAATGACAAAGATTACAAAATATTGGTAAAATGAACGAGTTTTGCCGCAGATAATGCGTTACTGAGAGGCTGCGTTTTGGTGCCCCAATCACTCCCACTATATGGATATACGCGGATCTAAATAACGACTCCAAATGACACCAAAGTTATATGGGTGAGTAAACAATCATATTTTATGCCAGAAATAAGATTGTAAAAAAAAAAAAAAAAAGGTAGTTCCCCTTTAACCTATACACTGTTCATGTTGAGAATACTTTGCACGCAGGCAATGGCCATCGGAAGGAGCCCATGGACATCTAGTCCAGCTGTCTTCAGCTGTTGTTTGTCTGTGAAATAAAAGTTTTATTGGGTTGGGATCAGGTGATTGACTTGGCTGTTGCAGAATGTTACCCTCAAAAACTCCCGGTTGCTTTCATAGTATGTTTTGTGCCATTGTCTAGCTGTACTGCGAAGAACCCTTTCTTCGTTTGGCTTCTGTGGTTGAGGTGGATCTGTTTTACATGGCCAACATTACTTACTGTTGCAGAACTGGTTTGGCTTTTCATGTTTTGGCAAATCTAATTTCGCCTTCCTGTTCTTGAGGGTTGTTCTTTGCCATGGGTACTGTCCTGCGATCATCCACCATTTGGATGTGGATGTGGGTATTAAAAACTGAACTTTTCGGCAAACATTCATTATATAACTGTAAGTAAAAAATTTTATGGAAACTACAAAAACATTTTCAGTCATCCATGTCATGGTATACCCAAAAAACAAAGTGAAACTAGGGCAAGTGGACTTCTTGGAAACCTTTCCCCACTCATCCATTCACATAACCGGTTAGACATATTAAAGCTTTCAACTCCCCACCAGTCTTTTCCAACTAAATATACTTCTTGGAAGACTGGGGAAATGTCTTCAAGATTTCCTACAAGTCCAGTTTCAGTTTGAATTTTGGATACAAGCATTGAGATGCGGCAACCTTGCCGTCTGTCGTAAGGGCAACCGGGCAGAGTAATTGCTGATAGTATATTTATTGCTGGGAGCATTTTTCTCATTCATCTTCTTTACAGTTGACTGCTGATACTGTTTGTTGCAGGCCAGTGGAAGCAGTGCTGCGATAACCTCATGAAGATTGAAACGCCGAGCTCCAGGAAATCCATCACGGTGAAGCAGGGATCTCTATACCATGAAATGGGTAACGTAACACAAGCAGAGTGACACCTTTGTCATGTGCTCAGGCTGCTGCTCCCGGGTCACGTCAGTCAACTCAGACCTTAACAGCTTTTTTTTTTTATTGGTTTACTTCAAGCCACCGACATCAGTTATTACACGACACATCTTTTTTTTTTTTTATTTATTTGCAAAAATAGATTCTGTGTTCGCTTTCAGCAGTTTTAAAGTCTGTTTTTGTACCACACACCAAGCCTATATTTGCCTTTGTTCATTCCAGCGAGGTACTTCATCACAGACAACTGTTTATGTTTATTCGTGTCAGATTTAATTTATTAAAGGTGGAGAGAACTTGCAAAGCAGAGGACTGTCACGGTGATGGATTAGAGCTACATTTCAACGAAGGGAGAACTATTGACACAGGGATAATTCTCTTTCAGAAAAGTAGCAGTCAGATGATCCAGTCTTAAGAATAATAATAATAATAATAAAAGACCAGCAACTATAGATTTACTCTGAACTGTGAGATTATCTGTGGTTAATGACTCTGCTTAGGGATTTACACATTATACGGAAATGAAAACAGAGAAACAGGAAATAAAAATATGCAAAAATCTGAAACTGCATACCACGCACAAATAGAGTTGCTGGTTACTAACTATTCAGTGTTCTGCTGGGAAACTTTTGGACCTGGCATTCATTGATGTGGATGTTACTTAGACATGTAGCACCCACCTAGACCAGACCAGGCACCCCCACCCCATAGCAATGACACTCCTTGATGGCAGCAGCCATCCCCAGGAGGATGCAGCCTGACACAGACACACATACAAAAACGCTTTAGGAACAACTAAAAAAAAATATGAAGAACAGCACAAGGTGTTGACCTGGCCTCCAAATTGACTAGATCCCAAACTGATCAAGTATCTGTGGGATGATCCACAGAGGCCCCTCCCCTCAAAGGCCCCCCACTAACAACATTCTGTTGCTAGACACCACAGGACACCCTCAGAAGGCCCAGGTCCATTCTCCAATGAGTCACAACTGTTTTGGAGGCACAAGGGAGACCTACACGATATTACGATATTAGGAAGGTGGTCATAATGTTATGCCTGATCGATGTGTATATAAATATATATAAAAATATATGGATGTATCAATATTCTACAGCTTATTACCACATAAGATAAGATAATCCTTTAATTATCCCTCAGTGAATAGTATGCCATGAATTCTGACAATAGATTTTGCAAACATTTTGTCTTCATGTACAGAAAGCCGGACTGGCTCACCTAGCCTAAATGTAGACAAACTAGTTTGGGTAAATAGGAGGCTCCACAGGACAAATAAAACAGCCCAACAATGACCTGGGACAACAAGCCAGACACTATTGACGTGAATAAGCCATTATCGCAGACACCTGCTGACAAAAAAGTCAGTCATGCCGATCAAAACTTATTCGGCTGAGTATACGGTGCGCGCCGCAGAACACTAAGGGTGATATACTATCTTAGCATCTAAAATGTGGGCGTGTTGTTGGAATAACATGTTCCCTTTGAAAGAACATTCCAATCGTTGAAATATGCTTCATGGAAAAAAAAACAAAATTTCTCGAGTGCAACGAGGTCAAGATGACGCAGAAGGAAATGCGAACATCGGTTATCAGCTTATGTATCGGCTCATGTGTTTCAACTCTCAAATCTTTTAAATATCTGATATAGGGTTTGATAGCTTAGTGATTCCTGTTTCCTTCTTCTTCTTCTTCAGTAACACCCTCCAGTCACGGAGAAGGTCCAGTGGTTCCCGATTTATCCATCGAGATCCGCTCTTTGCTCTCCTCTTACTACAAGGAGAGGTAGGCCTTCCATGACAGAGGACACCCTCCCACTTCTCACCTTTTCACCTCTTGCATAAAATCGCCAGTATGTTTCATCTTCTCTCTGGGTATTAAAAGAAAAAAAAAAAAAGTTTTCTCCTAACACACACCACGACACACATAAATCACTCGTTTGTTGTCACAGTTGAGCGTGCCTTGCGTTGTAAGTACAAGCAGTAACACAATGAATCCTACTGTCAGTAATGTGCCACACAGAACAAAACAAATGCCTGTCTCTATTTGACTCACCTGCAAAAAGAAATTGCTGAGTGAAAAGTCAATTTCTTGCCCTCATCCTTCAGATGTAGGTTTTCTAATGCATATTCTTCCGTCAGTGCTTAAAAGGAAAAAACATGCCAACAAAAGAGATAAAGAGATTAGTGCTATGTGACATCCCGCAGTTTTAAAACTTGTATTACATCCTATTTCAACCCTCTTTATAGCAGCAGTGCTATGTAATATGTGCTCAGTGGAATTATGTCACAACCGCAGCGGAATTTACAACCTGGACCTTATTTCTGGCATAAAATACGATCGTTTACTCACCCATATAACTTTGGTGTCATTTGGAGTCGTTATTTAGATCCCCATATATCCATATAGTGGGAGTGATTGGGGCACCGAAACGCAGCCTCTAAATAACGCATTATCTGCCGCAAAACTCGTTAATTTTACCAATATTTTGTTAAGATGCACTAGCGCTATTCCCCGTTGAGTCCAGAGTTACCTGTTATCTATTCACAGACGTGCAGCGGTTTGTTGTTCTTTGGCCAGCTGTTCCTCTCTCTGCCTCCGCATCCTCCTTTCAACGAGCTCCTCTTCTGGCTCAAAACGGTAAGGACGTCCATCATAAACAAAGTCGTCGTCCACAACCTCTGAATCGGAAAAATATTCACCCATGTTGCAAAAAACTAGCAGTAGCAAATTACAGGTAAATAAGCTGACCGTTATGGGTGCCACCGGCGCTCAGAGATGACATCATTCAGGTCAGAGGTTAGCAGGTCAATCTACAGACCCCGGATGATGATAACAGGTAACTCCGGACTCAACGGGGAATAGCACTAGCGTATCATAACAAAATATTGGTGAAATGAACGAGTTTCGCGGCAGATAATGCGTTATTTAGAGGCTGCGTTTCGGTGCCCCAGTCACTCCCACTATAAGGATATACGCGGAGCTAAATAACGTCCGAACGAGTCCAAATGACACCAAAGTTATATGGGTGACTAAACGATCGTATTTTATGCCAGAGATAAGGTCCAGGTTGTAAAAAACGGTAATTCTCCTTTAAAGAGAGGTTTCCTGCGCAGGTCTTGATTGACTTTAATAACAGGTTGGATATTCAAGTCAAAGCACATTTTTTATTTGTGTGGAAAAAGCAGTTAGTGGCACAGCTCACAATGTTCTCTTTCATGAGCCCATCAAGCTCAGCAGTGATGTGACTTTAGAGGCGACATCACAGCTAAGCAAGATAAATACTTCTTGTGCTCCAACGCATAATGGTCCCCTCATGCAGTGTTGGCTTTGCCATCAAACACCGGCCGATTATTTGACATCTTGCGATGGCGAGCAAACAAATGTTACAAGTTTAAGCCCACGCACAATGCGCCCAGGTGTCAGAAGAAACTGATTTCGCTCTGGAGCGCGGCGGTTTGTGTACCGAGAAAGGCCAGAGATCGGTCGAAAGATGTCTCGGAGAACAGGTTGTGCTGCCGAGTGAGATAGTTGACATATGAGAGGTAACAGCCGAAGATGATGACTCAGTCCGGCTCTTACAATGATGGCTTTGTGTAACTTGTATGTGTTTTGTTTTTTTTTTTTTCTTTTTTCAGTGCCACATTTCCCCTCCCCCACACACAGATTTCAAAATTGAATGTAACCGCAGTCTCAGTGGCTCTTGGTTAGACAGTAGTTAGAAAAACACCTTTGTATGCAGTGAGCTCAGATGGGTCTTAGCAGAGATGATGAGAATTTTTGACAGCCATCTTCAAGTTAAAACAGTGATGCAGTCATTCATTCATTCATTTTCTGTAACCGCTTGGGGGCTGGAGCCTATCCCAGCTGTCATTGGGTGAGAGGCGGTGTACACCCTTGACAGGTCTCCAGTCTATTTCAGGGCTGTTTAGAATCACCAATGACCCTTAAAGCATGTCTTTGGACGGAGGGAAGAAGCCGGAATACCCGGAGAGAACACACGTAGGCACAAGGAGAACATGCAAACTCCAAACAGAAAGGCCCGAGCTGGCCGATGGATTCAAACCTAGAACCTTGCTGCCTTGCTGTGAGGCATCGGTGCTAAACAACAGTGATGTAAGCATTGTTCAAATGTCTTCAGATTCAGAAAACTTTATTTGTTCCCGAGGGTGGCAATACAACACGTAAACATGACTTGTTGCGTGTACCGTAAGATAGATTAAAACAACAAATCAGTTCCCGCAAATGTTGGTTATCAATCACTCGTCCCTGCTTGCATCCTCGCCACAATGATCAGGCGATATTTTGTGCGCCAAAGAACCACGTCCTCATACCAGCCGAGAAAACAAGATAAGACATTCACAGCCCGGCTCGCGGTTTTGACAGACACTCGTATGAATAGTTCCAACAGTTGGGGAGGAGTAAGGCATTCTCAGAATTTTAATCTGGCTGTGTGCCACCAGGAAACAGCGTCCTGCCTAACAATTTTACCAAAACCAAAATAGGTGGGGACTGGTAGAATACGGGCTTCTTTCAGGAAGCTACTGTCTTTATTTATTTGTTTTTTAACCTTGTAACACTGTTTCTTGTTAACTGCCAACTGTTAATTTCTTTTTTTTATTTTCACAGTTAGTGATGGTGCAGTGGCAGTGGAGATGTCAGAAACTCACTCTCATCCGCTGTTCTCAACCACCTGCCTGGCCAAGGAATCATGGACATGACGACTGGTGCTCTTTTAAATCTACAAGGAAGCTACTGTACTGTACTCACTGTTCTGATTGATCTCTTGCGTGAATCTTAACTGATCCAACTAACATTAAAATAACGGTGAAAAGTGAACAAAGTGTGAGCTTGGAGTCAATGAATATCTTGTGCATTTCGAGAGAAACCATTTGAGCATCTCATATTGCAGCCAAAGCCTTCAAAGCCTTTTGCTTTGCCCATTTGCCCATTTGCACCCGGTTATTTAGCCATTTACCCTCACAGCTTTAGTGTGGCACCCTCACCGCCCACATCTTCCATTAGAAAAGACTTGAGGAAGCTACGTGATGCTGTATGAAGAGTGATGACGGAGATGTGCCCAGAGATTTGTGGTGGAAGGATGGGTACATGACCTGAACATGAATGCAATTTCCTTGAGGGAATTTTTTCAACTCTGGCACAAATGCGCACGTCAGCACAAGAATTCTTGTGATTTTTGTGGTCCCGTATCGAGGTGACCGACTTTAAAAAGCACATAATGCCCCCATAAACATAATGTAAGAAGTCCAAAAATATCAGGAGAATTTCCTCAAGTGTCCGTTTCTACTTTGTGATGAGGTTATTAGAATTTGGTGTTGAAAGTCACTGTGACCTCTCATAACTTGACAAGTTATGGGCTAATCATGAAATAGATGATACAAATATCAGATACAATACTCTTGATCAAGTCGTGACATTTCATGTGTCAAAGGTCATCTTCACTGTGATGTCATAATGTTCCGCTTCTACACTTCAGATATGAGTCTAGAGCATAGACTGTATATAAATATGGACAACGCATCCCCACTTCCTTGCAATGGCCAAACTGACGCCATTTTCCCAGGGATACGTGCGGCGCCATCTTGTGACTTTGGAGCCCGAGTCTGTGCAGTACGGTCCGAGAGTGGAGCCATGCGGAGCCACGATATCGATGACCGGACCACACTTCCTCCAGACTCATTCCTGTTTTCATTTAATTAATGCTACGCTCTGCTCTACCTCCACCAGTTACAAGGAAATGTTGGATTATATATGGTACTTATTTTTTTATTTATTTATTTTTTTTAACAACTCTTACCTGTCCCACGAGACCCGTTTACAGAGAGGTTGGCATGGCAACTCGTAGCTGCCATTATGTCACATCCTGTTTCTATAGCATCAAATAACTAACTAAAGTGAAACTTATCCAATGAATTGACACTTGAACATGCATCAACATTATCCTAACTACCTAAAATGACAGAAACAATCCTTGGGGGAAAAAAAATGATTGCCTGTGCATTTTAGTGCATCCGCTAACATGGAGGAGGCGGAGCTTATGACCTATACTACATCCAGTCACCAGGGGGAGCTCTACTTGCTTTCGGCTTCACTTTTGAGGAGCTGTTCCGCCGTCCATCTTTATCCTGTCTATGGTCTAGAGCACAGGTGTCAAACATACGGCCTGCGGGCCAAAAGTGGCCCACCAGAGGGTCTATTCCGGCCCGCAGCATGAATTTGCAAAGTGTGAAAATTTCATATAAGACTGCAATCTTTCAATGAAAATAACTGCTATCGCTAATTTGTCCACTGTTTTAGTAAGAAACGTGGACAGAACACAACACTGAGACCCAGGACTGAACAGCAGACAGCAGTGTGCCCAAATTGAACTTTTTTTGAAATCTTTAAGAAACCTAATTTTTTTTAAAGGACAGTTCATTAAATGTAAATATTCTCATAATTTACTTGATCTTCTTTGCACTAAAACAGATGGAAGAAATCTGGAGTTGTTGTTACTGTAGGTTATTATGCTATTATCTTACTGGTCCAGCCCACTTGAGATCAAACTGGGCTGTATGTGGCCCCCGAACTAAAGTGAGTTTGACGCCCCTGGTCTAGAGAGACATGGAAATAAACTGCAGCTTCACTGGTCGGCAGAGGCCTACAACCCTGAGGTGGTAATTCTAGTTTTATTATTTTCCAGTTTTAGTTGCAGCTGGATTCATATTGTTGTCGGTCTTCTGTGTCACATAATTCGATATAAATTGCACACCCACTTGCCAGTGTCTTCAGCTTAAGCTTAATTACTTCAACCAGCCACACCTGAGAAGATCGGATTAAGGGCTTTGTTGAAGAGGCCTAAGAGCTCAAGATTTCTCACCTGTTGCCTTTTTGTTTATTTTAACTTAAATAACGGTGAAAAGTTTATCCACTTTAAGTTGTGGCCATCGTAAAAAAAAGCAAGTAGTTGAAAAGAAGTTGGCTAAAAATGCGTGAAACAAAATTAGGGGATACATTTTATTTTAGGTTTTATAAATAGTCAAACAGACCGGGTCGGTCGGACATAAGCTGCACGGTCGACGGGACAATGCATTTAGCATTGTTGTCTCCGAACACCCAGGTGTGATTCCAACCTGATATCATGTACAGGTGTAGACTCATTGGTCTACACTCATTCCACACTCATTACAGGCAGCTTGTCAAATGCCGATCACTGACTGTTGACGACAGAGCTGTTTTGGTCCTGGTTAAAAGACACGCTGCTTATCAGGAGTTTGTTGTGTAGACTGAAGATGCTGTAATTTCACCACATTTAGAAATTGTCAGACACTTACTATATACAAAGTAGCTCATTTATTAAAAATGACTGATAAATTTACACATGAACAGAATATGTAAAAAAAATAAAATAAAGTAATTTTAATTCTATAAAACCGATTAATCTGTAATCCAATTGATTAATTCCAATTAGTAACTGCTCTCACAGAATTTGTCTAAGGTGCATTTGAAGCACTTTGCCAAGACCTGCCTGTAGTATCAAAGACCAGTTTAATGAACTAGTATAACCTGTAATAAATGGAACTATTGTGAGTAATTACCATTGCATTTTTCCTACGTAATGAAACCGTAATGTTACCAGTTTATTCGATTAAGACAACTTGACTTATACTGGGGTATGTCTTAAGATTGCTATTACACAAAAAGACCAAAAAAGCAGTGGCAAATTGGCAAATTCTGTACAGCGCATGTCTACAGTCAATACCCTTGAATATACGCCAAACAGAACAGATAACCATCTCGAATAGATTCTGCTGCATACATAAGGTACAAACTAGCTAACATCTGTGTCAAAGTAAACACAAATCAGTCTTTTTATTTAGGCAGCAATTAACACAGCTATGGAAAGCTACTGTCAGACTCTAAACTAGCTGTTGTCACGATCTGTGCACCATGCAGTTACTGAAGTAAAAATGCAAGAAAAATCAAATACTTGTCATTTTGTCCCAGACTTCTGTGTCACTGTACATGTGTAGGGTGTTCCTCAAATTATTTGGGCAACTTCTGCGTCACCGCCAAGATGACAAGTACACTTTCATGCACAAAGGTAGCCATGAGAGATGGCATTTTTAACCAACTTCCCAATACTTTGTGTAATTTGGAAAGTAAATAATTGGGTGCTACATGACTAAGTAAGATCCACATGAATGAATGCCAGGTCCAAAAGTTTCCCAGCAGAACACTGAATTGTCACAAGATGGTCAATATTATTTACTTCTCCTGTCAGTGGTTTTAATGTTGTGGCTGATCGGAGTGTATCCCATATGCAGATTACTGTATTTTCTTCTGTATCTTATTCTAATGCTGCTGTTTCATCCTGAATTGCTCCTACAGGGATCAGCAGGGGGACATGATATCTTATTATCATACATATCAAGTGTTTAGATGACTCATCTGTGGGAATACTGACATGAGCTTTAGCATTTAGTGTCGTGGTTTTGGATTTTGAACGCTTTCTGTGACCCTGTTTATGTTTTTATTTAGTAAAATTGGTTATTTGATGTTTCTTGTCTT
Organism: Chelon labrosus; assembly: GCF_963514085.1. NCBI lineage: Eukaryota > Metazoa > Chordata > Actinopteri > Mugiliformes > Mugilidae > Chelon > Chelon labrosus. Next base: position 19,517,584 of record NC_140355.1, read on the forward strand.
GCTTCCTGTGTTCCCCCTCTCTTTAATTGTTGGATTGGTTTCTCCTTGTGTGCTCCGCCCTCATTAGTTTCACCTGTGTCTGGTTGGCCCCCCTACCTATATACATGTGTATATATAGCCCTGCATTTCCCTTTGTTTGCAGTCAGGTTGTCTGTGATGTTACCTTTGTTTAGCTGCCTGTTATATTTCCTCTCTGCAGTTACCTCTTTGGGTTTTTTGTTGTGGTTCGTCCTTGGTTTTTGGTCTTCAAAAACCGAGGTGCTGTGTTTAGATGCTATCCTTACAGTGCCTTATATTCAGTTTTTCGTTTTTAGTCATTTTGTTGCCTCCCCTAATCGTCTTGCATTTCGGTCACTCCCTCTCTTGCTACTACCCGTTACATTTAGGTCTCGCCGTGTCTGATAAAATATTGTATACAAATAAATTCCAGTGAAATCCAGCGCATGACTGCATTCCACCAAAGTAAATACGGCATAATCAAAATACGCCATATTGTGTAAGACATGAGGGCTTCCTAAATCTGATAATGTTTAGAGTAAGTCAATTCAGCATGACACATAAGAATAAGTGTGTGTTTTGATTTTTAAAATGCAAACAAAGTGTAAGATGTAAGATCGACTACCTCGAGTTAAGCCAACAAACCTGCTCCGTGAAGACATTAAGACTCCTGTCCTAACGTGTTCATGCTGGGTTTTATCTTTCTGAAACCTCAATAATGCACTGAATCAGATAAGGAATGAGTAAACAGGTCAACAAAGCAAACCCAGGAAGGGGAATCAGCTCCGTGAGCCTGTACTCACCGGGCATTGTTCCCTCTGTTAATGGTTTTAAGCTCAGTTCATATGAAAGTCATTTTTAGAACAGGTGAACCGCATTAATTGCCCCTGCACTTTTGTCTCGCCGTTACGCAATTCGCACTCGATGAAAAGTGTCTATAGTTGCAGGGATGGGAGTGTCCGTTCTGCTGCCGTCACACGTTAAAATTCCACACATCACGGCTGGAATCAGAAGACAGTAATTACAGCATTAACAGTGACAGAACAGAAGGCAGAGGGTGTAACGTTCATGCATGACTAATAAAAAAATGAAGCACGACTGAAGCGTCCTCTCTTAGTTCAACTTGTTTTCTGGTCCTTTTACTCCTCAACTTTGTAAAGTGTTGACAAAGCTCATAAGAAGCACATTTAACATTTGAACATACAAGTTTAGAAATGTCTTTAAGAGGAATATTAAGAGAAATGCGTTCGCTTGTGAAGCTGAATTCGAAGACAGGCATCCAGAAATATTGGAAAGATAATAAACTGTCAATTTTTTTGGTGTCACAAATAGTGAAATGGGGATAACCTGAGTGCAGTTGATGTGTGTCAAGTGACTATGGTATAAAAACCCCAGTTTCTGGGAGGTCCAGTCTCTGGTTCATCAGTATTCCTACTACAATTTAAATATGAAGACAAAAGAACACTCCAAGCAACTCAGAGAAGGCATCATTGAAAAGTAAAAGCCAGGACAAAAAGATTTCCAACTCACTGGACGTTCCACAGAGTTCAGCTAAATCCACTGTCAAGAAATGGAAGGAGTACGGCACTCGTTTAAATCTGCCTAGAGCTGACCATCCTCACAAACTGAGAGACCAGGCAAGAAGAAGACTGGTGAGGGAGGCCACCAAGACACCTACGACCACTCTGAAGGAGTTAAAAGCTTCAGTGACTCAGATGGGAGAGACTGTACATACATCAGCTGTTGCTGCCCGGGTTCTTCACCAGCCGAAGCTGTATGGGAGAGCAGCAAAGTGTAAGCTCACATGAAATCTCTCCTAGAATTTGCCCATAGGCATGTGGGAGACTCTGAGGTACTTTGAGATCTTTGATGTAAAGTGCTTCATAAATAGAATTTATTATTATTATTATTATTATATATTATTATTAATTGGAAGAAGGTTCTTTGGTCTGACCATCAGACAAGACAATATGTTTTGCGAAAACCAAACCCTGCACGTCACCACAAACACACCATCGCCACTGTGAAGCACGGTGGTGGCAGCATCATGCTCTGGGGATGCTTCTCGGCAGCAGGCCCAGGGCGGCTTGTAAAGGTAAGAGGGGAACATGAAAGCAGAGAAATCTTGCTAAATCCTGGAGGATAATCTGACTCAGTCTGCAAGAGAACTACGACTTGGGAGAAGATTTATTTCCCAGCAAGACAACGACCCCAAGCATACGGCAAAAGTAGCACAGAAATGGTTCAGAGACAACAAGGTGAAGGTTCTGGAGTGGCCCAAGTCAATAAAATTGAATTGAATTGAATTGAATTGAGTTTTATTTATATAGTGTCAATAACAATACAAATCGTCCCAAAACACGGCCTGAAACCCCCAGAGCAAGCCTGAAGGCGACGGTGGCAAGGAAAAACTCCCTTTTAACAGGAAGAAACCTTGAGCAGAACCCAGCTCATATGGAGGGAGTCAAAGCCCAGATCTCAATCCAGTCAAGAATTTGTAGCTGGAATTGAAAAGAGCCGTTCGCACCCGATCTCCAAGCAACCTCACAGAGCTTGAACTGTTTTGCAAGGAAAAATGGGGGAAAAACTGCAGTGTCCAGATGTGCCAGCCTGATTGAGACATATCCACACGGACTCAGAGCTGTAACTGCATCCAAAGGTGCATCTACTAAATACTGACCTGAAGGGGAGAATACGTTTGCAATCATTTACTTTAACTTAGATTTTTTTTCAATTAATTGACAATATTTTGTAAAAATTTCTTTAGAGCAAATTTTTTTTGAAAGAGCCAAATTATATTGACCATGATGTCATGGGCATTGTATAAACATAATAAAAAGTACTTTTATTCTTAGAAGAGATTCCTTTAGGTGTAGAATTATGACTAGAGGACACTCAACAAATAATTCATGACACTTATTTATTTGAATTTGAATTGAATGTACATAATAATTAGCAGTGAATGTACAGAAATGCAAGCAATACGTCTGTACATAAAATAGAAACACATGTCAGCAGCGCTCGTTCTCTTCGAATCAAGTTCTGCTTCATTACATGAAGGATTTATTATTTAATGAATTATATTTACACTTTTTGAATCGGGTTGGTGGGTAAAACGAATTATGTACAACATAAAGAACGACTGAGGATATTAAGAGTCAGCTTTCACATGGTGTTGGTGTGTCAGTGTAATTGTCTGAGCTGTTTTGGGTTTATTTTTTACGAAGAGCTCGAGAGGATTTTCTTCAGCTTAATGACTTCCTCGGGGGTGAAGTGAAGCAGAGCAGACGGGTCCATGTCCGACCTTATGTCCGACCTCATGTCCTCCAAGTAGAATTTAGAGTTTCGTTGAGCTCTGACGGCATCTATTTTCATTTGGATGTCCTTGTTATGGGCTTCTTTGTTGTGGGTCTCCCAGAAACGCGTGGGATTGTCTGACTTGTTAATATCTTGCTGGTCAAACGGACACACGTCCCGGCTGGCTGCGTTTTTCAGTATGCCCCCTGAAGGTAAGGGCTTGTAGCTGCTGAATCCATTCTGGATGGCGTTGTGGTGGCTGCCGGCTGTCTGGGTGGTTGCTGTTGGCCCGGGCACATTTCTCAGCCTTAGATCCTCAGCTGAACTCTGGTCCTGGGGACTCATGTGAAATGGCAAGTTGGAGAGGAGTACGTCTGCGCTGGGCCAGCTCCTTCGTGTAGGGCTTTCCTCCTGAGACGTAAGAGGAGGCTCCTTAGCTTCATGCATCGCGGCTGAGGATCCACACGACCTGAGCCACTTGTGAAACACAGACAGCGGTACCTCAAATACCATATTGTCGTCTTTTTCCCGAGGCAGACTTGGAAGTAAGTGGCTGAGACCAGTGTTCCCTCCTTCTGGACTCCCCTCTCTCTCTTGTTTTGGCCTAAAGTCTGTTTTTGAAGAGCGGTCGACTTGGTCAACATCTTTTTCTGTTCTCTGCGTCAAAGCAGAGCCGTAAACGGGGCTGCTCGACGCTGTCACAGCCGTGAGGTCGACGATCTCGTCCTCCCTCGGCGTCACGGGGTACGAAACGCACGTGGCTGCGTCGCTGGGCTCGTCGTCTTGCCCCTCAGATCCGTCACTGCTCGTCGCCTCCGCGTGAGGATGGGCGTAGAGCGTGGAGGGTTTGTTCAAAAACTTGGGGCTCTTGCTGGATGACGGCGGGGCAAACGATGAGACGGGGTTGCTGTTAGTCTCCCGGGTCGACGCTTTAAAGCTGAGGTTCAGGGGCTCGGCCAGTCCGGATGTGGTTTTGTACTGCTCCGCCAGGTAGCGCAGGCGCTTCAGCGGCTCCTTAACCGGTTCCGTTGAGTTTAAATCACACGGATGGAAAGGAAATTGGAGCTTGGGGGCAAGGGAGCTGTGTGGCGTCAACACCGAGGAAGAGATGGGGAGATATGGAGGCAGAACTACGTGGCTTGGGTGATAGTAGGGAGGGAAGTGGAGCGGCGATGCGAAAAGACTCCCATGTGGCTCCGACTGGAGGTTATGAGGACCCTGTTGGAAGAATAAGAAGTTCTTTAGAAGTTGATCAAAGAGCTTCATGAAAAAAACATTGCTTGTGAGATGGATTAGGGTTAGGGTTAGGGTTTGGATCGATTCCACTCTCACTTCTCTACCAGAATCAGGCATAACATTATGACCGCTGACAGGAGACGTAAAAAACATTGACCATCTTGTCAACATCTTCAGTGTTTTGCTGGGAAACTTTTGGACCTGGCATTCATTCATGTGGATGTTACTTAGACATGTAGCACCCACCTAGACCAGACCAGGCACCCCCCCCCCCCCCCATAGCAATGACACTCCTTGACGGCAGCAGCCATCCCCAGCAGCAAAAACATAAAGAACAGCACAAGGTGTTGATCTGGCCTCCAAATTCACTAGATCCCAAACTGATCAAGTATCTGGGGGATGATCCACAGAGCCCACCCCCCCAACAGTCCCCCACTAACAACATTCTGTTGCCAGACACCACAGGGCACCCTCAGAAGGCCCATGTCCATTCTCTGATGAGTCACAACTGTTTAGGAGGCACAAGGGAGACCTACACAATATTAGGTCATAATGTTATGCCTGATCGGTGCATAATCAATATGAGACATAGTTGTCATGACACATTCAAGCCAGTTGCTTGGCTTATTTTCCATGCAGGCAACAGCGACTACCCATCCACCTATTGGCAGGAAGTCAACATATTTCACTGCAGAACAATCCTCCATCTTTCTCTTTTCATTTAAACGTAACATGATACCAACCTGGTGCAGCGGCATTGACAGCAGCTTGCGTTTGGCCGGTCTCTGTCCGTCGTCCTCTTCTTTGGCATAGCTGCTGTAGTGGAAGGGCTTTGGCTGCTGCTGGGGCAAGGTGCTTATCAAAATGCCTTTCACGTGGCACTCGTACGGCAGGAGCAACCTAGGCAAAGCATGACATGCATCAGATCCAGCAGCTCACTCGCAGCCTGATAAATAACCGCGGCGCGACTAAACTCACTTCTCATAGTGCCGGCGGGTGCAGGTGGCCGCGCTGGTGCTTCGAGGATTTCCTCCGAGCGTGTTGTAAACTTGCTTCCACAGCTGCTGAGCGGTCACCTGGGAGTGATGCAAGATATTTTATTCACTGCTCGTTGGATTTAGCATGAGTACTTCTACAGAATATGAGTTTGGCTGTTATCAGTATCACAGATCACTTCCTCCACACCTTGTTCAGCTTCGTAAGATAGAAGAACATTCATGTTTTTCTCACTATCAAAATTAATATTACCTTTATGATTATTAAAAATACTACTAATAACAATTATATGTATGTTAAAGTAAATTTAATTACCTGTTGGTAGCCTCCCAAGTCATTGACAGTCTTGAACATCACAAATAAATCAACTGGGGGGAAAACAAAGGAGAAACATAATGAAATACACTCCTTTATTAGAATGCAACCAGTTGGATTTTCTTATATAGTTATTTGATTTATTTGGAAGGTCTGAATGCCTGTGTCAGGTTCTCAACATTACTTTGGCTAAAGGTCAAAAACAGATGACGATGAAATGCTACATTTTAGAGGCTGGATATAAAAGGTTTAGATATAAAAACCAGCCTGTGTTTTAAGCAAATCCTTAGGCCCAAACCCAAGTCCCTAATTCCAACTGGTAAAATAATCTTCCTTTCAGCTAACTAATCAATTATCATCTGTTTTAATGGCCAAACGGATCAATGTCCGTGTGTCTAAATATGTTAAAAGGAAATGAAATGTATAAGTACTTTGTTTGAAGCCCAGATGTGGGATCCTCTCTATCGGCGTATCTCTCTTCTTCATGAACATGTAGAGATCCTTGAGGAACTGCTCCTCCGTGATCTCCTCCAGCGGCTCTTTGCCTCTCTCCTCTTCTCTGCGCGCCATGTCTGCGTGCACCTGAAAACCCAGATTCCGTTTAGCCCATCATCACATTCTCTTAAATTGGAAGCACTGGCGAACGTTCTTCAGCGAACACACCCCCGGAGCTGGGATTCTTGGGTGGCGCTGCGTCGCTTGTTACGAGGCCACGTCGCCTTGACTGATGGCTGGCAAACACGTCCAGATTTCTGGACCATATGTCAGAGTTTAAGCCCCGGGGCTTAACCCTGCCTCTTTAGACAACATGCCATTCGTGTGAGACTCAAAAGCTGAATCAATGCGCTCTTTCATTGGTCCAGTTTCACCTGTTGTACCACACCGTTATGAATTAAACAGACGGGTCAATGTGTGTGTGATAAAACACTGATTTAAGTTTTTTTTTTTTTTCCATCAAAGTTGCAGAAATTAGAAGAGAGCTGCTGCAGGTCATGCTACCGCAAACATGAGCAGTGACCATTAGAAAGAAAAGAAGAATCACAGAGCAACTCTATTCTGGATTCCACATTAAGAAAAACATTTATCCTCACCTGTGTTTCCATTGGCAGAATAAGTATGGTTGCGATTATCTCATTGCCCTGAGGATCAGCCTCTGCTGTGCACAGGTTGGCAGTCCCTCCAACGGATTTGAACTAAATGAAAATCACTACCGCCGCTTATTAGTGTCTCGTCACGTCAGTAATGCGCGAGTGTCTGTGTGACAGTGTTGTGAGAAAGTAACTGAAGGGGGGTGTTTACACCAACGTCTTCTTGCTGAGATTTCTGTCGTCGAACCAGTTCGACTCGCTCCTGAGCATGCGACAAAAAAACGGTGTACTGGAATACGCCTCCCATATTGGCAGAATAAAGAGGAAACCGGTGGAAATTATCGCAGACCATATACTTCCGACATTTAAAACCCTTCCTTAATTATGTCATGAATGTGTGACTTGATGAGGGGCCCCCTCACAGCGCATTATGATGATTCACTACAATGGACAATACACAGAGAGGCTGGGACATGTTGCATGAAGGCGATGGGACCTTTTCATTGTTTTTCAATAGAAATTTTCAATTGCATCAAAAAAAAAAAGGCGTTATGACACAATGCATTACGTGTATGTGCATACTTTTACTCCGGGTGTTGGTGCATACTTTCAAACTAATTATTAAAGGTTTCTAAAACAGGAAAAGTGACATTTTCTCTGTTGTCAACTTCAAGGGGAACTACTGTTGGAGTAAAATACGATCGTTTACTCACCCATATAACTTTGGTGTTATTTGGAGTCGTTCGTCAGATATTTAGATCTGCGTATATCCATATAGTGTGAGTGATTGGGGCACCGAAACGCAGCCTCTAAATAACGCATTATCTGCCGCAAAACTCGTTCATTTCACCAATATTTTGTTATGATACTCTAGTGCTATTCCCCGTTGAGTCCCACTATATTTATATACGCGGATCTAAATATCTGAGGAACGACTCCAAATAACGCCAAAGTTATATGGGTGAGTAAACGATCATATTTTATGCCAGAAATAAGGTCCAGGTTGTAAAAAAACAGTAGTTCCACTTTAAGTAAACATAAAAAATAGATTTTTTTTATTGAGTTTTAAGGCAAATAAATTGCACTTTAAATCCTCCTTGTAATTGAGTACCGTTAAAAATAAATATTCCAAAATCACAGTGAAAATGACGACATGAAAAATGAAGCTTCCACCAGTCCCAGTCCCATGATTGACTGTAATAATCTGATCTGAATTTTAATCCTATTTTTAATGAACTGAAATGTCATTTCATCTTTTGGCCATCCCTTATTGGTTCTTTGGTATTGAGTCTGGCCTCAGCACTCTCTCAATCTCCCTTCTTAGAGATGAGGCTCCAGAAAGTAGCGCAAATTACTAATTTTAACCACAGGATTATAAAATTTACCTTTTGGCGTATGGAAAATCTAAGTATAGATTATGAGATCCAAAGGGTGGTGCTGTAAACAATGCAGAACGAATACCACAATACTGTTGTTGAATGACGATGCCCTTTCAGAATTCATTCCTGGATGTGGCGGCATGTTTTTCTTAGGCCATGCACGACATCCTTCTGCCATGAGGCCTTCCAGTTCTGTCTTTGTTGGTTGTTGTCGATGATCATCTCACGGGAATCGTCCGGGCGTGGCACCGTCTTTATCAAAACACCGTGCGCTCTCGCTGTGCCAACAGTTCAAATGTAGGTAGGCTGGAGGATACTGGAGGAAAGATTGATGGCTGAAAGTTATTTTAATCCCCCTTTCGAAATTCAATATTGTGAAAACAGCCTGCAGAGGAACGATCTCAGCTCTGTCACTGCTGACTGCAGGTGATCGGTCACGCGGTGTACAGTATGTGCGCTGAAATGGCATCGGTATCTGCGAAGGTCTGCTGACGGTGATTCAAAACTGGACCCTAAACATGTTAAAAGGCGGCTTCCCTCAGAGGTCAGCTAAAAATCGACTTTATTGTGTTTATAACAACTGCTGAGCAAGTAGAATAAAAATAATCAAACTCAGTAATAACAGAGCCCCGAGCAATGCAAGACAAACACAATACAGGTCTGTACATGTATATAGGGGTTATGGATGTGAAAGGTCTTTGAAAGGTCTACTGGAACTGCCTTACATTTAAAATACTAATGTCGACTACAATACAATACGACCACAGTCCTACACATCACTCTGCAGCCTTTTACTCATACAGGTTTGAGCTGCTGTGAAAGTAGATTCCACAGCTGAGCTATAAACTCCAACAAGACCCACAAGTGTCAACATCACCCCCTCCCCCAAGACATTGTCATATTAAGACATTTATTTGACTACATATTCCCAAATTTGCCTTATTCCCCTGATGTTTTTTCAGTGTTCTTTGTGATCAACTATGGCTAAAAATTTAGGCCAATGCAGAAGTCCCAGAGCCTGCAGTTCCTCAGATGGCCACTTTAGGGTGTCTCCATAACATTTTGGTCTCTATTGCTAATTTCTCCATTCATGACAACTGTGAAGTAGGTGATTTTTTGAAAATATATCTCACCTGGTAATTTTATAAACGTTTTTTAAAGCAATGCGAGATTAATGGAGTGGCAACTCTGAGCAAAAGGCTGCTAGCTGCCTGCCGAGACGTCAACTTCCCGCCTTAGCCCCACTGATGCACCACCTCTTTGCCCATCGTTGAATTAGTTCCAGTCAGGTGAAGTCAGGCATGGCCAAGCTGGCGACGGCTGGTTCCACCACAATGAGCTTCAAAACAGTCTTTAGGATTCGGGTTACGTCAAGGAGCTGCCTGTTGCCAGTTACCAGCTAGCTAACCTCCCCCAAGAACTACATACCTGAGAGACGCAGCAAAGTCTCTTAGTTCTTCAACAATGTGACACCTGGACTTCACTGTCGGTCCACTTTTCCATGTTTTGTCCCATTTTTTTTTTTTTTAACATTTCACCAATTGTTTACATGTTTGTTTTTTTTAAAAAAAGACAGCTGCTGCAGCTGTGCTCATGTGTCTGATCATTCACCACCAAAGTTTCATCTTGTGTTAGGAAAGCATCTACCACAAAGTAGGAGCTAAAAAAAGACCCTAAAAAAATGATTTCTGCTGGTGCAGTTGTTCTCAGTTCCTGCAGTGTGGACACGCAGGAAAGAAGGATCTTTTTACGACAGTGATAGGAACTAAGTTCCTGCAATCTCCTATAGAGCACCTACAGAAAAATGTCACCATCATACACCGATCGGCCACAGCATTAAAACCACTGACAGGGGAAATCCGGATTTATAGGCAGAGCAATAACAAAGATCTATTTTTACATTCTCACCTTTTTTTAATTGATCATTGTTGTGATCTCACATGACGGGCGACAATTACATGCAATTACCTATAAACAAGAGGATGGTATGTAGATCAAACTGAATACTTGATGATAGCACAGAACAAAACCTGCCTAAGGCCTGAGGCTAATCTCTCTGTATGTCAAGCATAATGACTGCGTCCTTATAGTATACACAAATCAGCCACAACATTAAAACCACTGATGGGAGAAGTTAATAACACTGACCATCTTCAAGGATTCAAGGATTCAAGGATTCTTTATTGTCATTACAACACATGTTGGTACATGGGAAGGAACGAAATTGGTTTCTCTGGTCCCGATTCAAGTTATAAGTAAATAAAAGTATAAATATAGAAAAGTATAAATATAGAGAATAAAATTAGCTATCTAAGTATTGTACAGTGTATAGAGTATCAACACTAAAAGCTAACTGCAATGAATGATCAGTGATATTCAGTGTATTCAGTGTATCTTGTGACAATTCAGTGTTCTGCTGGGAAACTTTTGGACCTGGCATTCATTCATGTGGATATTACTTAGACCTGGCCTCCAAATTCACTAGATCCCAAACTGATCAAGTGTCTTTGGGATGATCGACAGAGGCCCCTCCCCTCAAAGCCCCCCCCCCCCCTACTAACAACATCCTGTTGCCAGACACCACAGGACACCATCAGAAGGCCCATGTCCATTCTCTGATGAGTCACAACCGTTTTGGAGGCACAAGGGAGACCTACACAATATTATAATGCTATACCTGATCGGGGTGTATATGTACTACATTTTCTTTGTGATTAAGAAATCAAAAGTCAGTCATCGAGAATGACACAAATACTCCACAGTCTGAATCATGCATGAGTTTCTCTCAGGATAAAAAGTGAAAGTGGACTATAGCGTCTGTTGACTGATGTTTTAACAATCATAACAAATACCTTTAACGGGACAAAGCGCAATGAAAACATTCCTCCGTAATGACAGCCCTGAGAAAAGACTTCCATGACCTGGCTTCATCCAGTGGCGATTCCAGTAAGGAAGTCTGCTCAGAGTAAACACGCCTTATGCATGACATAATGACTGATATCTCCCTCGGTGTATGAATTCCTTATTGTTGCATGGGAACTAATAAAACTTGCTGATCGTAAATCATTGTTGTTTGATTGTCTCTTGTGCCTTCTTTTGATATTTTATCACAGATGGTTGCACGTTGGAATTCATGTGGTATGACAGCGTCCGGGTTTACTGAATGAGGAAAGAATCTCTGTCAGCGATTGTACCACTTACGGTCATGTGGATCACAAGATAAGAAAAAAAAAAGTTATTTATGTCTTGATGCTCAATCCTCTTGGGTCTGGTATGTCTACAGAAACTATTTAAAACAAAAAAAACAATTAGACTTGCTTGAGTTATTTGAAGAGTTTCACCTTTTATCAAGACTTCTGCGGTTCTAAACCGTAGACCGGTGGCAGTCCTGAGCTTTTCAGCCGCTTCTTGTGCATATGTGAGGTTTGTTTAACGTATTGTTGACAACAGCAATGGGGCTGTTCCCCCAGCCGTCACCACTGTTGGTATTGCCAGGGTCAGAGGTCGCTCTTCTCTGGCTAAAACTAAACAAAAGAGAGAGAGTGTCACTTGTGGTTTAGGTGTAGCTGAGAGGAGAAAACATCCTCATCAACCTGCTCAGGCTCCATGACCTGCAGTTATCCAATCCTCCCTGAATGCATCATTCTCCAACTTGCTTGTGATACCTCTTACATCACTCAGCCGCAACATTATGACCACTGACAGGAGAAGTGAATAACATTAACAATGCAATGTTCTGCTGGGAAACTTTTGGACTTGGCATTCATTCATGTGGATGTTACTTAGACATGTAGCACCCACCTAGACCAGACCAGGCACCCCCACACCATAGCAATGACACTCCTTGATGGCAGCAGCCATCCCCAGCAGGATGCAGCCTGACACAGACACAAAAACGCTTTAAGAACAACTAAAAAAAAACATGAAGAACAGCACAAGGTGTTGACCTGGCCTCCAAATTCACTAGATCCCAAACTGATCAAGTATCTGTGGGATGATCCACAGAGGCCACTCCCCTCAAAGGCCCCCCACTAACAACATCCTGTTTCCCGACACCCTCAGAAGCCCCATGTCCATTCTTTGATGGAGGCACAAGGGAGACCTACATAATATTAGGAAGGTGGTCATAATGTTATGCATGACTAGTGCATCTCCTCTCTGTTTTTCTGTCTCTACCCGGCCTCAAGCAGATAGGTCCCCCATATGAGCTGGGTTCTGCTTAAGGCTTCTTCCTGTTAAAAGGGAGTTTTTCTTTGTCGCCGTCTTGTCTTCTTCGTGTTTGTTTTGGGAGTTTCATGCCCAGCTTTATAAATCGCCTTAAGACAATTTCTATTGTTATTGACACTGTGTAAATAAAGTTTTATGAAAATAAACTGAACATTTTTGTGTTGTTGTAACAATGGGTATAACACTAAACAATGACATCACACGAAAACCTATAACCCACACCACTGCATACCAAAGGGTGTGTCCAAGTCAACAAGCAGCTAATACCACACGCAGTAGCAGCTGCATCTATTGTGTAGACATATTGTTCGGTGGCAGCAGGCCTGACTAATTACGCCGAAAGTGGGACACCTGAACACAATGTGTCTTTTTACTAAGGCCATGTTGTTTTAGCTGCACCGCGCGTTTCTCTCAGTGGAATGTGAAGTGTGGGTCATGTTAGCGCTCAGCGATTCTTTGCATTCAAAACTGAATTGCGATTTGACAGCTAGGGCAATTAGCAAACATAGTTTAGAATATATAATATAGAATTAGACTGCAGATTGTGTGTTAAATACATGCTGGTAGCCAGGTATCTTTCTCATCCTTGCATAAGAAGAAAGAGAAAAAGTAATATTCTGATGGTCTTACATGTTTAAAATGTTTTACACAGTGAATATTGGACTAAACCCTGACTTCAAAAATTATATCAAGAATCAAATTGCAATGTTTTTTGGGAAAAGTTGCAACTAGAGTGTCTGCAACTTTCAGGTTGGATGCAAGCAACTTGCAGAGAAGCAGCGAGGGAAGGGCACTGATGCCTCATACACCGATCAGGCGTAACATTATGACCACCTTCCTAATATTGTGTAGGTCTCCCTTGTGCCTCCAAAACAGTTGTGAGTCATCAGAGAATGGACATGGGCCTTCTGAGGGTGTCCTGTGGTGTCTTCGTCAGGGCCTTTAGGTCCTATGGGTGGATCATCCCACAGATCAGTTTGGGATCTAGTGAATTTGGAGGCCAGGTCAACACCTTGTGCTGTTCTTCATGTTTTTTTTAGTTGTTCCTAAAGCGTTTTTGTGTGTGTACCTGTGTCAGGCTGCATCCTGCTGGGGATGGCTGCTGAACATCAAGGAGTGTCATTGCTATGGGGTGGGGGTGTCTGGTCTGGTCTAGGTGGGTGCTACATGTCTAAGTAACATCCACACCAATGAATGCCAGGTCCAAAAGTTTCCCAGCAGAGCACTGAATTGTCACAAGATGGTCGATGTTATTCACTTCTCCTGTCAGTGGTCATAATGTTATGCCTGATAGTTGTCATGTCATTGTTTAAATCCACTGTTGATCTGACACGTACGCTGTTAAGTCAGAGCATGTGTTACCTCTTTGCAATAACGGCAGGTCAAGATGTACAAGTACTCTGTGTGCACCGTGCACGCAGAGTAAATTCATCCCTTGACTCCTCTTTGTTCCACATCCATCCCTCCCTCTCTCCCTCCCTCCATCTGTATCGCCTTCCCGCGTCTACTACAGCTGTCAAACAGAGATGAATAAAATGTAAATGTGGCGCTCGAAACAACGCGGGTGCCGCGCAGCTCCCCGAGATCACACACGCTCCTCTGTACCCGACACAAAGGTGCTTTAAAGAAGAGTGAGAAACGCCTCTGTGGAATTACTTTAAAATTATATTAGACTACAGACAAAACACAAGGTTGATTGATCGCTTATAAAGGCGGCTGTGTGTTTTTTTTGTGACCTTTTTTTTTTTTTTGTCCTGCAAAGTATCATCACAGAATTTGAATCCTGCAATTGTGCGCTGTGTAATAATAAATCAAACACGGATCAGTTTAAGTCCAGTGGATTAGGTTTACAGATTTGTTTACGCAACTGTGCATGAGTCACTATATTACAGCAATTTAATTTAAGATACAGCTTATAATATGATCCTTATTTACAAAAAAACTGAGTCAGCTGCTAATATGTATGTGGAAGAGATGGTCGGGCCTTAGTAAAGGAAAACTTCTCTGAATCCAGACAATAGCGGATGGAATGGGGATCAGTGAAATGACAGCTGACAGCAGCAGGTGAGAATGTATTTAAAGTATGACAGCAATGAAATGATGGGCTGTTTGAGTTTCTATGGAAACTCCCTTGATTAGAGAAGCAGGAAGAGAGAGACAGAGGGACTAGTGAATGAATGAGGATAAAGCTCCTCTTCCTGATCGAACTAGTCCTGCTTATTCCAGGCGGACGTCACCAGCTGGCTCGCTCCGAAACTCAGACACAGGATGCAGCTTCTCGGGTTCAAATCAGGTAACTCAGACCGGATGACGAGCAGGTTGTTCAATACGTTAACCATGAATCATGAGCTGTCAGTCGGATATAACAGGATTTACAAGACAGGGACACAACTGACATTTAAATCCAGAACCTGAAATGACAGTTAGTTATTACGTTCTGGTGTCAGTCAGGCTCCACCACTCCCTTATATTAACCAGAAGAACTCAGCTGAAAGGATGGTGATTTTATTGATAAAGTAAATCACAGTAGAATGAGCACTGAACCTGTTTTTCCCTTCATAAAAACATAGAAATCTGCTCAACCTTTTCCACTCAAATGCAACTGTGGACGCAGAAAGTTAAAGACACTAGAGACACAGGATATACAGATGCAGTTCAGGGGACTGAGGATGGAAATGGTTGTAATTCCTACAGCTTCCCTTGTCCAATCTGGACGTGAACACATTTGAATTAAAGCTAAGAGTCTGCACCCTATTTTTATTATAAAACTTTATCTTGAATATAATAGTCCTCATCAACCTGTCCAGTCTTCGTGGTCTTCGTGGCCTCCTTCCTGAATGCATCATTCTCCAACCTCTTATATTCAGTCATTACAGCAGCTAACTCACCTGCGATAGAACAGCTGCTGTCCCTAACAGCTTTATTCACATTCATTATCAAACTGTCCTCCTGACTACCAGTAGTTCAAATTCGTCCTCTGCGGAGGACATTTGTAAGCCTGAATATCTCCCACCCACTGCATACTACTGAATTAACTCCTTTTGCTATCGACGGACGTCATTTAGGGATTTTCAATTATACCAAATGTGACGGGGTGGGGCTTTGGTACCTTTCTCTTTCTCATTAAGAAATGTGTCGTCCGTCAGTTATATGACATCTTCAAAATAAACACGTTTCCAGTATTCTAATTGCCTTGCAAAGACTGGGGAACTACTGTTTTTTACAACCTGGACCTTATTTCTAGTATAGAATACAATCGTTTACTCAACCATATAACTTTGGTGTTATTTGTCCTTCAGAAGATATTTAGATCTAGTGGAGCGCAGCGTATATCCACATAGTGGGAGTGAATGGGGCACCGAAACGCAGCCTCTAAATAACGCAATATATCGTTTATTTCACCAATATTTTGTTATGATACACTAGCGCTATTCCCCGTTGAGTCTGGAGTTGCCTGTTATCTATTCACGGACGTGCAACGGTTTGTTGTTCTTTGGCCAGCTGTTCCTCTCTCTGCCTCTGCATCCTCCTTTCAACGAGCTCCTCATCCGTATACCCTGGCTCAAAACGGTAAGGACGTCCATCATAAACGAAGTCGTTGTCCACAACCTCAGAATCGGAAAAATATTCAGCCATGTTGCAAAAAACTAGCAGTAGCAAATTACAGGTAAACAAGCCGGCCGTCGTGGGTGCACGCGGCACTCACAGATGACATCATTCAGGTCAGAAGTTAGTAGGTCAATCTACAGACCCCGGATGATGATAACAGGTAACTCCGGACTCAATGTGGAATAGCACTAGCGTACGATAACAAAATATTGGTGCCATGAATGAGTTTCGCGGCAGATAATGCGTTATTTAGAGGCTGCGCTTCGGTGCCCCAGTCACTCCCACTATATGGATATACGCGGCGCTCCACTGGAGCTAAATATCTTCCGAAGGACTACAAATGACACCAAAGTTATATGGGTGAGTAAACAATGGTATTCTATACTAGAAATAAGGTCCAGGATGTAAAACATAGTAGTTCCCCTTTAAAAAAAAAAAAATTGCAATTCGATAATATTTATTTTTCCCGGTAGTCAGGAGGATGTCTTGTATTTGTATCATCATCAGATTCTACATGTGCGCTCTTAGTCAGATGGATGTCTATCTTGTTCCTCCTCTCCTCTCTCTTTTCCTGTATCTACCCGATACAGTTTACAGTTTACTTACTGTTATGCAGGTGGGTTCCTCCATACGAGCTGGGTTCTTCCCGTTAAAAGGTAGTTTTTTCTTGCCACCGTCGCCTTCGTGCTTGCTCTGGGGGTTTCAGATCAGATTTTGTAAAGTGTCTTGAGACAATTTGTCTTGAGACAATTTGTGTTATTGATGCTATACACACACACACACACATACATATACGTATATATATGAATCAGAATCAGAATACTTTATTAATCCTTCAAGGAAATTTTTTCGTTGCTGTTGCTCCCATGAAGTGACAGTTGCTAGTTAACAGAGCAAATACAATAGAATAAAAGTAATACAAAAATATATAATAAAATAAATAAAAAATATATATGTATATATCGCTACAGGACTTCATTCATACCATTCTCAATTCAGCTGTACAACTCACTTTTCTGTAACAGATAACTCCATGTTATTACTGTTAATACGCATTATTGCACTACTTCTGTCTCTAATTCTTGTACATTTGTTTATATGCAAATTCGTTGTTACATTTTTCCTTTTTTATTTACTTTTTAATTATTTTATTTATTTTTTGATTATTTTATTTATTTTTTGATTATTTTATTTATTTTATAAATATTATAATTATTTATTTAATTATTTTAAGTTTTTTAATTATTTTAATTTTTTTATTATTTTTTAACAATAAATCTATTTTTTGTTTTTACTTGTGGTTCTCGAGTGTTTTTTTTTTTTTTTTTTTTTCTTTCACGGAAAATGGAATCCACACTGTAAACATTCCTGTTTATCTTTCTCTGTGCTTTCCCCCCATCGCTGTATTCTTGTAAGGGAAGTCTTTGTCCCGGTCCTCAAAGTGAAACACCTTTTTACCGCTGAACCAGTCGAACCAACAAAGTCAAGTTAAGGCAGGAAATAATTCAGAATCTGACAGTTGTTTCCTGGTGGGACCTTCTGTTACAGGCCTTTCAAGCCTTTAAAACTTGTCTTAAAACCCATTCTTATTCCTTGGCCTTTAACCCAGCATGAGACTCTGTTTTTTCTGCTTTTGTGTAGTGCTTTTATTGTTTTTTATCGTTTTTAATAGTTTGTCTCACCAATGTACAGCACTTTGTTTCAGCTGTGGTTGTTTTTAAAGTGCTTTATAAATAAAGTTGAGTTGAGTTGGTTAAAGAAGACTTGAAGGTTCTGGGTTCTAATCCATCATGGCCGACTGGGGCCTTTCTGTGTGGAGTTTGCATGTTCTCCCTGTGTCTGCGTGGGTTCTCTCCAGGTACTCCAGCTTCCTTCCACCGTCCAAAGACATGCTGGTTAGGTTCATTGGTGATTCTAAATTGGCCGTAGGTGTGAGTGTGAATTGTTGTCTGTCTCTCGACCTGTCCCAATGCAGGCTCCAGCCCCCCTGCGGCCCTCCAGAGGGCAAGCAGTTACAGAAAATGAATGAATGAATGAATGAATGAATGAATTAAGTGGAATTGTGTGGCAAATACAACGATCTGTTTTAATAAACTATAATTTGAGGCCCAATGTATCTCCTCATTCCACTGTGACAACGTATAATACTGAATCAACTTTCATGTATATCAGATCAAACCTAAATAAAATATACTCTTATCTTTCGTGCTTTAGATTTTTGATTTCATAAACAGATGAGTCATTTACCAAACTAAATACCTGAAGGCTCATTTGAATGTTTCAACATTCAGTGGCAATGGAAAAAAGCTACCTGTCCAGTTTTACTCAGCGGACACGCCACATAGCTGATGCCCACATCCCCAAACACCACTTTGGAAAAGGGTCACGTGGACTTTTTACGGGTTGAGATTTTGCAGCAGGGTGCCAATCTTTCATCGGGGCAAACACCACTTTGAGGAATCTAAAATATGTCTGTCTGTTTGTTTGTCTGTCTGTCTGTCTGTCTGTCTATGGCAGCACGATAGCATCATGGTCATATGAGATGCAAGTCACAAAATGTGTACACGTGAGCAAATGAAGGCCAAGTTCCGGCATTTTGAGAGCGTCTCTAATCTTTTTTCTTTCACCATTTTTTTTTTCTCAGTACATAATTCTGTTTTTTTGTACTTTGCAGATACAAATCAGGAAGAACACTAGCACCCAAATGCATAGAGAGTCCTGCCCCGATCTCCTTGAAAAGCACGCACTGTAAAATGTAAGAGTTTTAACCTAAGCTCTTAGTGAGCTAGCACTGATTTCCTGCATCATTTGTTGATTGATGCAGTTGCTCTGCGATGATTTCTCTAAAGATCTCTCTGTGCTGCCCTGTGACTTTCGTTCTGCAATGTAGAAAATATGAAGAGAAAAGAACAATCTTTGATCGAGTAGTTGTGCCTAAACTTTGGATTGGTGCTTCATCTCTGCTGCACAGATTCATAAATTAGTCCCAGAGTCAGATCAATACTACGAATCATTTCTTTTTACAAAGAAATTCTTATAACAGGATTCGGTTCACTTCTTTCCAAAGCTTAACGACCTCTCAGGTCTCCCTCAGCAGAACCTCTGCTGAGTCTGCTGAGGATTTTTGTGTTTTTTTTTGTTTTTAGATCAGACTTTATCACAGTTTCCATCCTGCAGAACGGTACAGTACTTCAAGCTCCTCGTTTCTTTTGTTCTATGTTCATAGTGCAATGAAAGTCGGCTTGACTGCTTATTATCGTCAATCAGACATTGCTGTTTCAGGTGTGGCTCCAATTTGTCTCCGTTCTAAGCTGCAGTAACCAGTTCCTATTGTGTTCTGATCTTTTTGATATCTAATAAAGATGACATTTGTCACGATACAGCTGCAATTTTGAGATGCATACAAGCGAGTATGGGTGGAGAGTACAGGCAAGACCAGGAAGCATAACCAGGCAGAAGGTTACAGAGTACAGCGTGGGATTTAAAAAAAGTTCAACATGCGGTGTTTATGCATACGAGACCGTTTGGTATGTTATGCTGATGCTAGTCTTCAACTGAAGGATTTACAAAAAAATATATCTGCACCGGTGGTGTGCAGAACCGGTTTCAATGGTTTTTTGAAAACAAAGACTGAGGCTTATGTTGACAAAAGATGGCTGTGATTGTGCGTTGGTACAGAAGCACCTTTGTAACAGGGGATTTCTTTGTGTGTCGGTAAAAATGAGACTTGTGTATGCAAATCTGGGAGCGACAAATTCTACTTCGCTCAGAAAAAATAGCAGCTGAGAACATGTATTCAAATGTAAAAAAAAAAACTAGTGCAAGTTATTTGAAAATTGGGTCCATTTTTAAAATTCATTTATTGTTTTATTTCTTTTATTGCTTTCACCTGCACCGAGACACATGCAGCAGGTGAATTGTGATCATATTTGAGTGTTTGCAAACAACTTTGTCTTACATGCGGTGTTCCTCATAAAAAGAAATTCCACGGCTCATTGCTAAGATCAAACCAACGCGCTGGAAGCATCTCTTTCCTCATGACACGTCTGCATATCTTAGACGAACCACGTCCATCCTCGTTTTTCTTTTTTAAGCAGCACCGGTGGAGTGGCGGGGAAGCATGGCAGGAATGTGAAGGGCACATTTGCGTGCACAAGTTTGGGTCCTTGGCAGAGGCGGTCCTGGCTAGATTTAAGACCTGGGCGAACCATCCCTTGCAACCCCAAGCCCCCCCCCCCCCCCCCCCCCGCCACCAACACAACAATATATTATATTATTTGTATTATGTTATTATATATAATCTTAAATACAAAAAGGTAACAAAAACAGAGAAAAAACAAGATAAATAAATGAAATACAGTATATAAACACCGATGTAAATTGCACAAATCCTTCATCAACAGGATCTAATAACCATACTTGAAAAATAATAAAAAACTACATAAAAAAAAGATTCCTGCAGTAAACTATTTCGTATTTGACATACAAGTTTTGATTTGCATCATCCTAATACCATCTGAACAGTTCCAGTTATAGAAATCTGCATACCTTTATCTTTTGCCCGTTTCTCCTCTTCTTCTTTTCTTCTTTTTCTGAACTGGGCACCTGATGGCTTCTTTGGTCTTTTACTTTGATCCACGATGAAGATGAAGACGTCCGTTCACACCGTCCGTTCACCCGTCAATCAACCGGAGTTACTTGAGTCACGTAGATGACTTCACACATATATTTTTTTTTTTTTTTTTTTTTCATTTTTCACATAACCCAATTAATTACATGTAGGTATGGGTCTATGGGTCTATGTTAATTTTAGGAATGAAATACAATTTATTTGGAAGCAGTTTGTGGCCTGGGATCAGTCTATCCGTCGCCCCCCTCCCCCTTGCCTCTTCTGACACACACACAGCCTGTATGACTCTCAGCAGCAAGCTGACGTGACAATGAGGACGCCCCAGCGCCCACTCCACTAACTTGACATGGAAATGAGCGGTAGTCGAGAAAACTCGTAATCTATGCTCGCAATCACATAGATTGCGCCCTGGGCGGTCGCCCACATTGCCCATAGCAAAAACCGGCCCTGGTCCTTGGACATGCAAGTAAAGAACCAAAAAAATGTGAAAACCCCTCCACGGCAAGCACTACCGTGACAACAACTTATCTGAATTATGCAATATAACCGAGTGCGACAGGAAACAACACACGCAAAAGTTGACAAGCAGGGTAATTACCCAGGGCATTAAATGGATAGTTTCCTGGTGCATGCATTGTGTTTACGGCTAAACCGTGCCACTTCAGAAAACATGTTCACCCTCGGTGCATTGTTTGACACCAGAGAAGGGAGGGGGCATAAGTCGACCGCGAGTTATGCCGAGTGAAGACGTGACAACAATGAGCCCTTCTTTTCATTTCTTTGAACCGATGCCATTTAGTCTGTGAAGGCATCCACGCCTGTGCAGTCGGTTGCTGGATTAACCCCAAGAGAACCTGTTGGCCAGGATTGTAATATAATTACATCTGAAAGTAAAATAGAGTTGAAAGGATGTTTGTTTGGATACCAGTTTATATCAAGGAGGGGGAATGCAGTTATTAATACTCGTGTTTGCTATGGAAAGTGATGGGAACATGCAGTTAGGATCCCTCTTATTATAATTCACTGTGACACAGTTGAAAAGCATTTTAAAAAAAAAAAACATTTGCACTAAATTAGTCAAAAAAGTGTAACATTACACCTTGTCCTTCAACTCTTTTAGCCTGCCTTGCTTTTATATGCTCGCTCTGGACAATGCTGCTGCTGCATGTTGAAGGTTCGTTACCTCACCACACAGTGGAGCTGTGGTTTAAGGTTTCATGTCTCCTTTTCCTGCACCGAAACACCCATGTTGCATGACATTAAGAGCTCTGTATAGCACTCAATATGCCAAAATAAAAACCTCCCACCTATTGTGTGCATGTTTTGTATTTACTACCTCTTATACGTCCTGAGGTAGGCCACAAATGATTGTATTCCAAAATGTTCTTGTTACCCTTGCAGCTGATGTTTCTGATTCATTTTCTACTCACAGGTGTGTGTCACAGGTTTCTTCCCCGAGCACGGGAAATAAAAAGCATATTCAGATTTTACTTATGCGCCGTGAAGCCAGCAGACCTTGTCGTACTTGTAATGGAAGTTTTCCCACTGATAACACAGTTGGACCCTGCTTTTGTTCTGCTGTGACATCTTTGGAGAGCTAAATCAAAACACGGCCGCCTGCTCCGCTTGTCAGCTGGAATGTAAATTAAAATTTCAGAGGCAAATGGTTAGATTGACACCAGATATGTTTGGCGAACTGCTGCAAAGGTCATGCCAAAGAGGAACTCCAAATGTCAAACACCTGTCTCTGAAGTTTAAGCCTTTGTAAGATCTGATGGATTGATATTCCTTCCCAGACTTCAAAAATGTCACAGCTGATATTTTGATGCAGAATATGCTTTTTTTCCCGTTTCCAGTAATGGTAAGTGAACATTGATGGACGTGTGTGGAAGACAACGATCTAGTGATAAGAACCTGATGTGTGTATGTGTGCTTTGCTGTGTAATGACTGTGGGTGTGCTACTTTGAACAGACACCCATGACCTTTATGGCCCTCTGTGCTCTTCCAAAATTGATACACCACCAACCAAAAGCATTTATTAACAATCTGGACGGCATTTGTAACGTGACAAATGTCATGATTTGCATGCTTGTGAATCTCCACGGCATGCTTCCGCTCACCAGCAGCACCAAAGAGAGAACATTCTTGAGACGCTTGAAAGGAAACCAATCTTTTTCTATTTTTGGTAGAGGCTGTCTCTCAGGGTTTGCCTAATTGGGGTAATGATACAGTCATCCATAAGACACAAATGACTAAACACAGTTAAATAGGTGCTGGCCATCTCGACTCAATTTAAAACCATCTGTTATGGTGACATCATCATGAGTGGGGCCAGCTGAAACACGTCTTAAATTAGGCCAACACAATTGAAAGGGAGTCTATAGTTGCAGGAGAGGGCAACAAAAGTGTTGTTCCAATTAAGACATGTAGGATGTACAGATATTATTCCTTGGCCACGTATGCAGCACATTCACATGTGTCTCAAATAGGGTTTTTACTGCAGTGCATGTGTTTACAGGGAACTCTGTGCACAAACCAACTACCCAACCGTTCTCAAGGCATGGGCCTGCATTTCTGGTCCAAAAGAACATCTCACAATACCTTTAAACATTATAATATCAAAAGGAGATTAAGCAGAGGAACTGGCCTCTGTGCCGGCGACAGTTTTTCAGATTGTCCGTCCATACGTCTGTCGTTCTTGTGAATGCAATATCTCAGGAACACCTTAAAGAAATATCCTCAAATTTGGCACAAACGTCCACTTTGACTCAAGGATGAACCGAGTAGAGTTTCAAAGACAAAGGCCACTGTGACTCCATGTGCGCCCCATTCTTGGGAATGGAACACGTCAGAAACATCTTCAAGAATTTACTCAGTTTTGACAGAAAGAAATTTTCTTAGAACCATAATGTGTTGGTTGCATAGTCAACTCCTTCCTTGTTAATCGTAGTGTGCACGCCTGCATGTAAACATAAATATTAGTGTATTTTAATAAATACCTTGGTAGAAGTGATGTGTTTTTGGGAATAATAGCATTGTCCATCAGTGCTTTCAGCTTTATTATTATTACTATCCGCTACATCTAAAATTTCCTGCTTTGGAAATCAATTATCAACAAGAATAATATCAGGAAAGCGTGTTATTACTCTCCACCAATGTATGTGCAAAGAGTTTTCTGAAAAGATTCATTTGAAGCGGCGGTAAGTGATAGCTTAGCTTACCATGAAGACCTGAAACTGCTTTCTTGCCTCTGTCTAAATTAGAATGTCTTCCAAAACGTTGATGGGTACTTCTTCAATTAAGTTTTGAATAAGACTGAATAATTAGATTAAAAAGATAAAAAAATCTAATTTGTGCAGTTTAGCCATGTTCACTGCACTTAATACTTCTATTTCCATTGTGTTGTAAAGCCTACAGTATCCTTACAATAAGTGTATGCAAGCTAAGTATTTTCCCACTTATTTAAACTCTTAGTTGCCAATTGGTGTTTTTTAATCCAGTAAACCTATAAATCATTTCTCATTTGCATGCAGGAAGAAATGTTTGTGATTATTGCCAAAACCCAGTGAAAATGAAATCATACTCTTGTGCGCTTTAATTACTTACAGATTATTTTTTAATGAGGTAAACATCAGTCAACACTTGTAACGCACTGTTAAGTCATGGGAACTCATGAAGACAGGGTGTGACAAACAGCATGTCTAACAATCGTGTTGATTTGGGTGTGTGGAAGGAGAAAAAGCACCTCCGTTTCAGGAAGTAACATACCATACACAGTTTTGGCAGATGGAAGCAAGAGCAGCACAAAGGAGGAAAATGTTGAGTGTGAATGCTTTTTGATTTGATGGTGATTTGAAGGTTTCTTCCACCTCACGCAAGTAAACAAGTACTTCTCCAGCTAAAACCGTCTTTTGTTTGGGCGCTTTTGCGTGAGCTGATACGTTTAGTCAGACATGAAGCATGAAGGGAACAGTTAGCGCTTGAAAGAGCTTACAGGAGATTCAACTGAAAATGAACACAAAAACGAGTGCAATCATTTTCAGAGAAACGGCACAACGACGTGACACAAGAGTAAATGTCTTCAATATTATAGATTGAAGGCTTATGTGTTAGCTAGAATGAAGTGTTAGTTAAAGTGTAAAAGAGGACAGTTTCTTAATCACCCCAAAAACAGAGAAGCTGTCAGTCAAGAGTGTTACTAGAAAGCTCATGCATCTTCGTTGGCCGTGACATTGGAAAGTTTGAACCTTTCCTCCTCCGTCCTCTGCTCCTCTTGCACTTCTCCTTCAAGATGGTATCCAATCATCAGCTGGTACATCAACAAACCCACCACAGCACCCAAGAATGGGGCACAAAGAGGCACAATGCACCAGTAGGTGTTTGCTCTGTGGGGAAGTTGAAAAGTTGGACTGTTACAGTTTCTGTGGCTATTTCGAGGATTAGAGTTATGCATAATTAAGAGCACTTGTCTGTTCTCGTGGATTTGTTCCAAGTATTGTTGCAATTCAAAGTATGCATCTGCGTTCAGGGTAGGAACTTATGTGCACCTGGGACAGCTAGGTATCCCATGCCGTGTTGAACTTGTCAAATTCAAACTACCAAGCACACAAGCCCGAACATTGCATATTTGAAACTTATGAAAGCCCCAGCTGATTCCTAGACTTCGCCTGCCTGCCTCTGCTCCACTCACACTTCATCTATTTAGACTATTTTTGAATTAGCCTGGAGCTACCCAAGAAGGCAGCTGCAGGAGACACCACACTGAGCTTCAAAATTGCTCTTTGGGAAACCTATGGCTGTTGTCATGGAGGGTTCATTCCTCTTTATATCAAGTCAATGATTTTAATATGCTTAAAGGTCCCCATGGCACAGATTTTGTGCCATGACGTTAAGTTTTTCCATCTCAGTAAGTACCGTAAAGGCAGCTGCTTCAGGGTTACATCAGGCTGGGCTTCAGGAAAATGTCAAATAAACCCTACGTTTCTGACTGAAAGTATGGTTGGGGATACACCGATCAGGCATAACATTATGACCAGGTGAAATAAATAACATTGACTATCTTGTGACAATACAGTGTTCTGCTGCTTTGGACCTGACATTCATGTGGGTGGTACATGTCTAGACCAGACCAGGCACCCAACCCCAATGACACTCCTTGACGGCAGCAGCCATCCCCAGCAGGATGCAGCCTGACACAGGCACACACACAAAAACACTCTAGGGACAACTAAAAAAAAAAACATGAAGAACAGCACAAGGTGTTGACCTGGCCTCCAAATTCACTAGATCCCAAACTGATCAAGTATCTCTGGGATGTCCATTCTCTGATGAGTCACAACAGTTTTGTTCATAATGTTATGTCTGATCGGCCTCTCTATTTTCCTGTCTCTGTTTTCCAACTAAATGGAAGTGCAAAACTTAATGAAATCCCCCAAAACGTTTCCATTTTCCGGGCACCCAAGTGTAACGTCACTTCATGCCAATTGCTGCTACACTCACGTGAAAACTTCTCCGCCCCAGCCCGCCAAAGCCGTGAAGATGCGCGGTCCTAAGTCCCTGGCCGGGTTGACAGCGTAGCCAGAGTTGAAGCCCATTGACATTCCGATGACCAAGACAACAAACCCGACCGTGAAGGCTTCCAGACCTCGAGGGACGGGGTTGTTGCGTGGATCAACTATGGCCAGGACGCACACGATCAGTGCAGCTGTTCCTATGATCTGAGATACGGAACAACAAAATGTCTGTGTTGTGATGTTTGAATGTTTGATCTTTAGTTCTTTTAAAGAAAAAAGACAGTACCAAGTAAAAATAGTCATCGAAAAGCACATTTATATTTCACCTTGGAGAACATTGTTAATTTGTGATTTATGTTTGGTGTGTTAGAGCTGTTACTGTTCTGTGAAAGTCGGAGAGAATAAAGAACGTCTTGGCAATCCCCGAGTTCAGACCGAGTATAAAAACAGCCAATCATGGCAACTTTTTTCATCAGAAACAGCAGATCACAGAACTTTCACTGACCGCTGATGTATTCTGACATCAATGGATGGAGGGAAACGCTTCGGGGAGAGCTCGGCTGAAGTGATTGTTCAATTTGCGTGGTTACATCACGAGGCCTGGACAACAAGCAGCTTCACAGCATATGCACACATGCTGGATATGGCAGAGATCACGCTGCATACTGTGACATATCAGTATCTACATTAGTGTAGCAGCAGCGGAGGAGCTCTCTGGTGACCACCTTGGCCGGCGAGGGCAGCGCAGGGATGATGCAACCTGGCTGCAAAGAGCTTGAAAAGTTGAACCCAGCGTAAAGTACTGTAGCTTTTGTGAAACTGCAGACACCTGCATAGAGGATGTTCATCTGAGTGAAAATGCAGGTGTTGATCTGGAAACGTTACTCCATATTAAACATATGGATGTGTTTCTCTGGGGGAAGAACCCGCCAGTCCAATTTTTCTCAATGTTCTTCCTTTTTCTTGCACACATCTCTCTTCCTCTTACACTGACCACCTGCCGTTTTTGTTTTGAGCTCCAGCTCCTGCCTGCTTTTATTTCCTCTACTGCTTGCCGCACTGCCGCCTTTCTCTCCATCCGGTCTGCGACTTTGTCTGATTAGGAAATGGTCCATTTTAATTGCTGGGGTGTTCTACATAATGGCTTGCCTGAGACCACGGAATAGCCAGCTAACAATGCCAACTACTAGATGAGTGAGCAGTGTTGGCAGATTGAATGTTTCCCTTTTAATTCAGTGGCACTGTTTAGGAATTTAGTGAAATATAAAAGAAAAGGTTGCGTGCTTATAGGTTGCACTGAATTATCACACTGCATTTGTTTATTTACCCACCCGGCAGCGTTTCAGCCACATCTCCACCCAACGACATGGGATAGCTCACGTGTTTGCAGTCTGCACCTCCGACTTGTGTATTGTAGCTGTTTTGAGCATTGTAGGGATTATGAGTATTGGATGCGTTACCGTATAATTATTATCTGCCCTGTGAGCTTCTGATTAAAGCCTGGCAACCTCCATCCGGCGCTCGAGCTGTGCAGAGAGCAACACTGCTCAAGCATATAGCCGTTAATGGTTTCCCAACCATTTGGAGTAGAGCATTTGATTTGTGAAATCATGTGGAAGTGCTGAGCATGTGTTACAGTGACGCAAAGCATCTATATATGTCTAAGATTGTTTTCTTTTTTACTTGCAAACTGAGGCATAGGTCTGCAGATAGTGGACTCTGTTGTAAAATAATTGTGAAGGACTGTTGCAGGACGGTTGCAGAGTAGAAATATTTGTCATTGTTACCTGATCAAAGAATCCGTTAACCAGCGTGAGATGTTTCGCTGGGTACGTGGCAAAAATCCCAGCCGTGGCATTCTTCCCCACCACAATCAGCTGCCCGTGACCGAAGTCCCACAATGCATCTAGTGAGAATATGTGTAAATCACTTTATTTATGTATTAATTTTTTTAAATAGCACGCTTGTTTAAACAGTTTACATCCACCTTTGTGCTTTGTTAATCTTTCCCTGGACTGCAGGCCATTTATTAGGGGATGAAATGTTCTTAAAGGCTGCCATGCTGAAATACAGATTATATTGAAAGTTATTATAACTTAAGTTAGTGAACTAGACCACACCCATGTCATTCCTGAGATGTAACCCCTCCCTGAGTCTTAATCCCTGGGTTCCTCCGCCATCATCCGTCTACACATTCTGCCCCCTTCATGTCTTCCCTTCAACCCCTTTTCATCCCATCCCCTCAACCTCTTTTCATCATTTTTCATCCCATCCCCTCAACCTCTTTTCAGCATTTTTCATCCCATTCTGTTGATCCCGTTTCATCCCATCCCCTCAACTGCTTTTCATCCTTTTGCATCCCATCCTGTCGACCCCATTTCATCCAGTCCCCTCGACCCCTTTTCATCCCATCCCCTTATTCCCTTATTACTAACCTGCATGTTTCAGTTGACCCCTACTCTAAAACCTTTGTTATTTCTGTTATTATTATTTTTTTGGTATCATACCTCCTACAATGGCTCCTACAATGGAACAATGAATGGTTACTGCATGAACACAAGCGTTAGTCACTGCAACATGAAATAACAGCACAGTCATACAAAGGGTGTAAAGAAAACTATCACACATACAGAGGAAGTCATGCAAATGACACAAAGCTTCACAGTGCATATTAACAAACCCCATGAATGCATGTGCTAACACCTATGTGCCTTACTGAGATCACAACTTGCTCTCCATTGTCAGTCTAGGCATGCCAGGTATGCACAATGGATTTTTGCAACGGAGGCTAATTTGCTGGTACAATTTGAACGCATTAATAAAGGTGTATAGATTATTTTTAGCTATGCTCGTGGCATGGCTCTAGGGTGGAGCTGCCAATCAGCCTGTCAGTCCGAGACTTTGGTCCAGACCAAAATACCTCAACAACTATTGGAAGGAATGCCATTAAATGTTCATACCATGCAACAACTGAATTAAAGCAATCCCTCAGCTTTGTGTCGTTGCCACATAATAACATTATTTGTCTCATTTTAACTAAAAAGTTATCCACTAATGTAGTAATATGTACCAGCATATTTATTTTTAGCCTTTAGCAATTATAGCTCCCATGAGGATTTTTTTGGAGAGAGGAGAGAAGTGACTAATTGATGCCTCGTGCAAGAGATTCTGCAGAAGAAAGCTACCAGCTGAAGGGCATTTGTAAAGAACGCCACAAAAAAGGCGCCAGTGTATAATCCCTGACTACTGTACATTTACAAATTGTTCTGATAAGAGATTTGAACTTCACTGTTTACATAGCCCAAAATGTCAATCGGTGTAGAAAGTTCAGTTTCAGGGGGAGCTCTAGGTGCTTTGGCCTTTAAGGACCCTCTGGTGGGCCGGTTTTTGCCCTCGGGCCGTATGTTTGACACCACTGGCATAAAGCATCATTAGAAAACGAAATTCAGAGATTCAACAACCTTCTCGATTTATCTCAATATTCAAGGTGTTTATCCATAAGTTTTAAATGAATGTGATCATTCTTCTTCAGCTTCACGTACCAAAATACAAGGCAAACACAACTGCTGCACCCAGGAAGGCTCCGAGGGTCTGGAAGAGAAAGAAGAGCAGGAACTTCCTCCAAGGCTCTCTCCCGAGTAAACACATTGTGAAGGTCACCGCTGGGTTCAGGTGGCCACCTTAAAACGAGCAACATATAGAAACCTTGGTTTATTTATACATACTGTGTGTATCTACAACCAGTCTCAATGGGAATCACCCCGGAGGCTGTTTTCTGTTTTCTGCTGCAAACCCTTCTCTGAGCGAGATGGAAATCTGCTGTATGTCCACAGTCTAGGTAGCCCTGTTAGGATGGAGGGTCTCTGCGACACAAATTAAATTGCAGGGATGAAAAGTATCCTTTTTTTTAAATTATTTTCTAACCTTGAAGGGGGTAAGAAGTGCTCTGATGGCACACTCATGTGGGCGCCTCGCTAGCATTCACACCTTAATCGTGTCAGAGTTGGAGATATCTAATTATAAGAGCTTATTTTCTCAGCTCCGGTGTGCATTAGAGGGGGACAGCCTCATTATAAAGACAATGCAGAAGTGAGCTTGAGTGAACTGTGCAAGTGTTTGTACCGTGGCTGCTTTTGACAGAAGATACAGGCACCGAGAACCGACTCGCTCGCTATCCTTTCAATTACAGACCACACAGCTTCCCAGCCACGGGGCAAGAGCCTCCTCAGACTTGACGTTCTCCTGTCCACTGCTCGCTGCTCCGCTTCCGTCGCCGCCTCTAATTGTAATTCATCTCGCAAACGCATCAGTGTGGTAAATACTGCAGCTCAGATCGCTGCCAGTTTACCTTTTGCTGATATTTAGAGCCTGTCAAGCCATCAATAATAATGACTCCCTGTTACGCTGATGGAAGTTGAACAAAGGCTTAGTCTTGCGGAAACGGTTCTTTGGATGGCAGGCTCTACACGGCAGTGATTTAAATGGACTCTTGCTGAACTAAGTGTGATTTTCTCCTTTTCCCTAACTCATGTTCCTCATTCCTACACATCTCCCTTTGTCTCTTATTGTTGTCAATGATGAATAATAGTAATGATAATTCAAATAAACCACCTTTTAAACATGTTTTCTTCAAACCTGACTAACTAATACACCAATCAGGCATAACATTATGACCACCTTCCTCTCCTCATATTGTGCAGGTCTACCCTCATGCCTCCAAGTGACTCATCAGAGAATGGACATGGGCCTTCTGAGGGCGTCCTGTGGTGTCTGGCAACACAATGTTGTTAATGGGGGGCCTTTGAGGGGAGGGGCCTCTGTGGATCATCCCACAGATACTTGATCAGTTTGGGATCTAGTGAATTTGGAGGCCAGGTCAGCACCTTGTGCTGTTCTTCATATTGTTTCTAAAGCGTTTTTGTGGTTGCATCCTGCTGGGGATGGCTGCTGCCATCAAGGAGTGTCATTGCTATGGGGTGGGGGTGCCTGGTCTGGTCTAGGTTGGTGCTACATGTCTAAATTGTCACAAGATGGTCAATGTTATTCATTTCTTCTGTCAGTGGTTTTAATGTTGTGGCTGATTGGTGTACATATTTCTGTCAGTCTTCTGTCAAATCTTCAGGGAAGTTATTAATACAGTGGTGTTAAAGTGTTTGACGCAGACTGCAGTCACAGGTTTCCTCCTGTTAAAAGGAAGTGTTGCCAAGTGTTCGCTCCAGGGGGAACTGTTGGATTGTTGGGTTTCTCTCTATAATCGTTTGAGGGTTTGACCTTTCCGTGTAACAATACTAATAAAACAGCTGTTTAGAGTAACTGAACCCCACAGAGCGCCGACCCAGGCTCACAGACGCTTGATGCGATGCAACAATTGCCCCCTTGTCATTTTCTCCAGGGGTGAACTGCCTCACAACGCATTGCTGCGGGATTCCAGGTGAGGCAGGAATGGCCAGAAAATTATTAAATGCACATGAAGAAAAACATTCATTTGAAAGCAATGACACTAACGAACAAACAAGTAATGCACCAGTCTTTCTTTTACCTGACAAACTTTCCAGACTTAACAGTTTAACATCATAAGAGTTTAAAAATCCCATTATGTTGATATAGGTAGCTGTTAAATTTCACTTTAGGACAGTGTTTTAGCTGTTACCGGGGTTGACAAGATTTCTAAACAAAGGGTGACACCTGTTCAACTTGAAACAAATCTACCATGCATCCTCACCTGAGACCTGTCCACTCACTAGGATGCCCAGTGTTGCAGCAAAACCAAACGCAAAGTTGACAGTGAGGAATGTGCCATGAGAACCTCCGCTTAGCACCAGCTGAGCCACTGCACCGCAACCAAACATCTAGACGGAGGAGGACGAAGCACGTTAACACACGTCTTTAAGACTCAGATTTTTAGTATTCAGAGGATGAGCCAGATATGTGCGAGGATGTAAAATGAAAAAGTGGTTGTTTCTAGACAGACTGAAGCAGAAAACCTTCAAAGAGAATAACAAAGAGTCAGGGTGTGTCTCTCTGACCTCGGGGGTCATGTGTATATTATGGGTGGGCTTTTCACCGAGGCCGACAACAATCTGACCCCACCGAGGAGAACCTGGCTGCAGCGGAGCGAAAGGTCTCGCGGAATTAACAGATCAGTCACAGAATAACAAATGGCCCGGCGTTTCACTGTAGGTGACCTTTACTGATATTTTGTTGTCCATGGGTTACCAGAGGGAAAACATTTTTGTTTCATTATGAAAGAATCTCACGGTGTCCTGGTGCGCTGAAACAGGTTCCAGCAGGGACAGATGAAGTCCTCAGTCATGGGTATGTATGAAATAACAAGATGTATGTGTTTACGGTGAGTAGTAGAAACTAGGAAATGGACACTGATGGAGGTTTAGATGCCTCATGAATGTAATTTCTTTGACCAGGTTGCTCAAGAGAGCAGCAGTTTAATGAAAAGAAAGCGGCAGAGACACTTTACCTGTTAGCACTACTGTGAAAGCTGCGGTCGGACCATTTATGCATTTACCTTCGTGCATCACTGTGGATATTTTTGTCCATTTGGGCAATTTTTTCCTTTTGATCCGGCCATTATTTCGGCTGCGTTAGTGCACAAGGCACATTTTTTTTTTAAATTCAAATTTGAGTTTTTCTAATAGGTCAATAGAACGCTGTGATTTTTTATTTTTTTTATTGCCCTCTTTAGTCATGAAGGAGAAAAATGTCCATTTCCAAATAACTACTATAAAAGCTTTACTGATTATTTATAATTTTCAGGGGGTTTTTTTCTGCATAAATCTCTTTAACAACTTCAGCCCTACTCAAAATCATTTTACGGAATTTCACCCTTTGAGTGCCAGTTTCATAACTTGATGTCACTATTCAAATTTATTCAAAAAAACCCCAACATTTTTTGTTATATATTTTTCCATAAAACAAGAGATCTATTTTTTTAATTTTTATATCAGTCTTGGATATGTCAAAGATTAGCCAACCTATTGACTTTGATGCATTATTAGTTTTTCGTGTAGCATCAGATTTAAAATTGACTCTTAAGTCATTAAGGACAAAAAAATGATCCAATACTGAATGATTATCAGCATTTTAACCCTTCAAATGCCAGCTTGATTACAATATGCTAATATTTCTAATGAAAAAACACACACAAAAAGTGAGTTATTATCCCTATAGCAAATGTTAAGGGGGTTGGGGGATGTATTTTTTTTTTTTTTTTAAATCAGTCTTGGATATGTCAAAGATCAGCCAAAATACTATAAATATTGTGTGGCATCAGATTTAAAATGTACTACCCTCTTATTTAAGTTATACATAAATAAATACATATATTGTCTGCATAAGCACGTGCAGATTTGACAAGAAGAGGAGGTCTTCGAAGAAAAATCCTCCAGCAGCTTGTTAATGTTTTATTCTGATGTGTCTACTTGCTTATATATTAAACTCTAGACAATAGTGATGTTTCTCTTTCACTGATTAGGTTACACTCCTGCTTCTGCTTTCTTCTTAGGCATGTTCACAAATGGTGCTTTAGTTTGTTTGAGTTTTGCACAGTTTCAGGGTTTGACAGCAGACATACGATGAGTTTCTATATTTTACTATTATACGTTGTACATTTTATTAAAATACGTTAAAACATATATTTTTACAATTCACCCATTTCCTAACTAGCGCAATTTAGCTAGACTGGATTCAACCAAACTGAAGCAGATCTGAAAAAAATAATAATTTAAACTTAAATCAAGATAACATCTACATCATGCTGAGCATAATTAATAATTATTCATTTATCTGATCCATTTAGCACCCTGCAGGAGTGAAGCAAAAATACTCTTTTACTCACCACCAGAATAAGGGTTCCCAGGCATTCAGCCAGGGCCTGGCGGAGGAGCACATGCCGGATGTGAAAAGTCGCTGCCAACTTCTCTAAAATCTCTCTTTGTCTCCTCATGATGCTTTTATTTTAATTTACTTTCTTGATCCAGGCTCCGTGGTCCTAACAGTGAATATGCGTCAGGGAGTGGGCATCATCTTTTAAGGGTGTCCTGTAGGGATCCCTCCCTTAGAAAGAAAAATATATATATATATTCACATGCCACTCCCTCACACATTTCCACTCATCTCCTCCTCGCAGGTTTGGGGGCTGCAGACCCCCCTGCTGTGACTCATTTTCAGCATGTGTCTCTCTACAGCAGAGCCAAATGTGAAACCAATCAATGCAAAGATGCACTTTTAAAACTAACTGTATGTGTCTAATAACATGTCTTTCTGCACCGATCAGGCATAACATTATGACCTGCCTAATATTGTGTAAGTCTCCCTTGTGCCTCCAAAAACAGTTGTGACTCATCAGAGAATGGGCCTTCTGAGGGTGTCCTGTGGTGTCTGGCAACGAGAATGTTGTTAGTGGGGGGCTGTGGGTCCTATGGTTTGAGGGGATGGGCCTCTGATACTTGATCAGTTTGGGATCTAGTGAATTTGGAGGCCAGGCCAACACCTTGTGCTGTTCTTCATGTTTTTGTGGCTGCATCCTGCTGGGGATGATGGCTGCCATCAAGGAGTGTCACTGCTATGGGGTGGGGGTGCCTGGTCTGGTATAGGTGGGTGCTACATGTCTAAGTAACATCCACATGAATGAATGCCAGGTCCAAAAGTTTCCCTGCAGAACACTGAACTGTCACAAGACGGTCAATGTTATTCACTTCTCCTGTCAGTGGTCATAATATTATGCTTGATCGGTGTATACGTAATAGTTTATCAAGCAAGGCATTTCATCATGAGGGACATAATATGACAAAGGCCATTTCCCAAACTGATCCCTCCACCAGTCACAGCCGTGGAGAGCACTCCACCTGAAGAGGCGACGTATGAATAAGCAGATGAACTGTGGGATGCACGCAGCACTCTCCTCCAGCACAAGTAGGAAACAGCAGTCTCCACGTGCACCGACGGAATAACGCTCACCGAGCTGTTAGAGCTGCGGTTCGCTGCAAGTCAACAGCGGCCATGTTGGCTTTTAACGCGATAATTAAGAGCCGGTGTGGGTTTGACATTGCATTGTTCCTGAAAAAAACGTGGCGTAGAGGGGGCTTTTCATTGTGTCCTTGTGCACGCTGATGGTTTAAACCATTGTTAATGAAAACAGCCTGAAAACAATGACAGAACACTACAACCAGGAGTTAGTGGGGAAACATTAGAGAGTGTGTGTCTGAGTTACAAAAATATATGCGGAAACTTTATTTATAGATTTCTAAGAACTCCGTTCTCCATTCTCCATTCGCAGGTATGCATGCAGGAAGGAGCTAAAGATAGAGAGCCGTTAAAGCATTAGGTAATCAGTATATCAAGATCAGTTGTGCAGGAAATCTGATTATAACAAAGGTAAGGTCTGACCTAGCTACTGACTTGTTCGTTAAAATTTAAAGCAATAAAAGCTGTACCTTATTGTATTTTTTATACACTGTTTTATTTTGCTCTCACACAGAACCACATAGGAGTTTAAACTCTCGTCATACTCACGCGTGCAAGGACAATAAAGGTGATCCTGATTCTGATTATGAGTGAGAGGAAAACACAAACAGGTGTTTGCTCAAAGATATGTTCCACCCTTGCTTTGACATTCATATACATATATGTGTGTGTGTGCATGTGTGTGTGTGTGCAGCCCTCTTCAAGGAGGCTAATGCGAGCGTTATCATTATCCGGGAGTGCTCTGTAATTAAGACGCTCACATGTTTTACTTGGTTCAGCGAATTAGCGCTATGGGAACGGCCAGAGGAGAGAATTTTGATGGTTTATCTAAGAGGTCAGTTCAAATCAGACTGAGCTGCTGTTTTGGCACGAAGCAGAAAACGCCCAGTTAACACATTTATTTACCGATCTAGCTATTTAGCTGAGATTCCTTTTTGTCTAATAACTGTTTTCAGATTGTTCTTCTCTCTTGAGGCTGCTTCAATTATGTTTTGCGTTTTCTTCTTTTCGTGCTGAAGAATCAGTTCTCGCTGAGAATGAGAGGTGAAAGGGTGCAAGATCCTACAAAATGATATCCAAACCCTGGTCGAATTTCCGTGGACCCGAAACACTAGGTTTTGCAGAGCCGTGTATCGTTAGGGAAGATGATGTTTGGATGCAGAGGAAGTACAAAAAAAATCATGCACAAACGGGTTGAGAACGGCCGCATTAAATAACAACAAAAAGTCATTTCAAAGTGCATGCCTTTGTCAAAACAGAGCATCCTTTATTCCTGCAGACAGATTTTGTGCCGTACAAAGTCTCACTCGCGAAAAATACACACCCACGCGCACACACACACCGCTCATTTTCCATTAGACGTACTGTATAAGACGCAGCATGTCCCAACCAGCGGGCTGTCACTTCTATTAAAATGCTGGGTTTGTTAAGCTGATGCCTCATGCGTGCAAGATAAATTGATTTTTAAAATAAAAATCACAGCGACGTTCACTCTGGTTACCTCAGGGAGGCTTCTGTCACACTGATATTGACATACCTCCGGCAAACGCAGCCAGGGCAGGGTTAATCTCTTGTTTGCACTTTAGAAATTAAGCCAGCGATTTATATTTTCCCCGAGCTTGGTTCATAATGCATACATGTATTGTGAGAGTCGAAGGTCACATATTGTTCTTTAAAACGGCGCGTAATGCGTTCCAGACGGACCCTTGCATGTTTACGTGGACGCGCTTGGGAGAGCCAAAGATAAAAGACAAAGATGAATTGGTGCAAGCTTAATATTTACACAGACATGATTATACCCGGTGTGCTCGGGCGCTTCCTCTGAATAAAATGAGTTTCCATTATCGGTGGATCGCATGAAACTTCACGGCTAGGGCTAGGAGGTGCTCGGCGTGTAGACACAGTCAGGAGAGTGGCACTGTATTAACATAACATGAGTGTCTGGCTTACATCTCTGAATTGAACTCATCAGTATTCCTGCTGTCACATTAGGGTGGCACTCAGAATCTAAAATGTACAGGCGACACCAGCAATCAAACATGTCTACGACATGTATGCCGCAGTCTAATGGAATCAAAAAACATATATGAAAAGGGACGGCTCACACGGGCAAATTATAGACAAGCATCGCCTGGAAAAGATGATGTGCTGTTAGGAGAGTGCACACGCTGCTGCGAGTAGTACGCTAATGGAAAAGCATCTACAACATGTACCGTACGCAAGTTATGAATGTAAAAGCTGAAGGTATGGCAGGCGCAGGTGGCTGTTTGCTCTCTCTCTCTCTTTACAAGGATGATATTTCCTCAACCTTATTGAAATGATTTTGAGATTCAAAGACAGCCACAGGCTAGTGGTAAAGTGTGACACCGTTGGGTGTGTTTGTGTGTTTCGTGAACAAGAACGTGGGCCTGCTCATAGAAAAACAGATTCACAGCACAACATGAGGTGGAAGACTGAGCTTGAGAACTTATCAATAACGAGGGACTGAGCGGCATTCTGGAATATGGACACTTAATAACATTGAAGAGACATATGCGTTTTACACTCCCTAAAAACATAAAATGCTGAATGGTCTGCATTTACACCAATCAGGCATAACATTATGACCACCTTCCTAATATTCGGTAGGTCTCTCTTGTGCCTCTAAAACAGTTGTGACTCATCAGAGAATGGACATGGGCCTTCTGAGGGTGTCCTGTGGTGTCAGGATCTAGTGAATTTGGAGGCCAGGTCAACACCTTGTGCTGTTTTTTGAGTTGTTTTTGTGTGTGTGCCTGTGTCAGGCTGCATCCTGCTGCCATCAAGGAGTGTCATTGTCATGTCATTGTCTACTCTGGTCTAGGTGGGTGCTACATGTCTAAGTAACATCCACACCAATGAATGCCAGGTCCAAAAGTTTCCCAGCAGAACACTGAATTGTCACAAGATGTTCAATGTTATTTACTTCTCCTGCCAGTGGTCATAATGTTATGCCTGATCGATGCATATTGGGCATTTCCACTTTAAAGGTACTCACATAGCTTTACTGTGCTTTTCATTCACCCACGGACACACGTGTCAATAGTGGAAGCTACCGTGCAAGGTACTCGTCTGACATTGGGAGTATTGTCTTGCCCAAGGTGTAGTTCTGCTTACCGCGGAGCATTGAAATCTGCTGGAAATACTGTAACATAGTCACCTTATGTTTACTCCACATGGTGCAAACATGCTCAGAAAGACTTCATTCCAACCAGTTTTACGAGCTGATATCTTCCTATTGAACATATCCCTTCCGTTCAGCCTCGTCTGTTCGGACTGAGATCACCACATGAGGCATTTTTGTTCTGATTGGACTATTATTCTGATTATTTCTTGAATAACACTGAAACAAACCATAGCCACTGTAAAGCTAAAAGACAGGGCCGCTTTTTCCCAACTCTTGAAAAGTTTCGGCGAAGAAAAATCATAAAAATAACAACAGAAACAGTTCAAATTCCTGCAGCTAATCCAGTATGCATGCTGCATGCTGAGATGTATCCGATGCATCTACAGAACAGCACGTGTCTCGAGCTTTCACCGTGGACTAATAAAACCACCAGAGTGCTTTCCGATGCTCCGAGAGAAATCACACTCCACTCAGGGCTGCTTCGGTGCCACTCGTCATTAGCGCTTTCTTCACCTGACTTGACCTTTATCTCATGTAAATGTTAAGGTGAGCGGCATGCATACATTTTGGATCATCGCTTCTTAATGAATCTACGGTTTCCCAGGCAATCTGTGAGAAAGAACTAGAGCTGATTATGGAAAGGAATGAGAGGTGGTGTTTATTTTATTTTTTTTTAACCCGTATGACCACTTTTTATGCTGATATCATGAAGGAATATCTAGAATGTATTTTAAAACTAGCTCATTCTTGTGTCAGCCCATGTCTTCCTCCCCCGTCCCATAGTCACATGACGCACCCTCCCGCTCACCTGTATCAGATTCCATAATCACCCGGGCTTGACGTTAGCCTCACCTGTTTTGTAGTTCCTCATCAACTTACAAAGGTATATAAACCTGCCATAGCTCCCCCTTCTTATCAGATTATCATGTCAGATGCTGGCTGGTTGAACACAGTTGAGTATTTAACTCCCTAAGCTCAACATAAAGGGACAGTACAAGAAAAACAAGTACAGTGATTGACATGGTAACAAAAACAGAACAAACAAGCATTTATGTTTTGCAGTTGCGTAAAATGAAAAAGATTAGCACATTATAATGGACTATGAGGCAAATGGATACAGGATATTTAGTCGTAGAGGTCCATTACATCTTTTTCATCTTTTCCCCTCTTTTCTTAAAGGGGGAAAAAAAAGAAAAGAGGGGAATTAAAGCCGAGTTCTAATATAATCCATGAAGGGCTTCCAAAGTTTCTCAAAGTTATCTAAGGAGCCACATATTGTAAATCTCAACTTTTCAAGTTTAAGAAGCTGCATAATTTCCCTCAGCCACTGAGACCACCAACTCTGTGGTTGACGACTCTTCCAAATGAGAAGAATCAGTTTTCACAGTGTGACGAATTATGTAATTTTCAGGTTGTTCCAGAAAGTTTTTTTTTTTATTGTTCTCTCACACTACAGCAAAAAATGGCTATCGTGGGATCTGGCTGAACCAGCATTTTGAATATAGTTTCTGATAGTGTTTTGAAAATCGAGCTGGAATAGGTGTGCAAATTAGGACAAAGACAGAATGAGTGTGCCAGAGAGCACAATGGGCCCACATCCGGGAACATTGTCGAGAGTAACTTTGGAAAAGAGAAGGTGATACAATAATCTTAAACTGGATGAGGCCATGTTGGGTACAGACTGAGGCTGTATGCATACATTCTAGTGATATGCTTTGTTGATTGGACAACAAGGGTTTGAAGAAAACCAGGGATTCCAAGGGGGACTCCTCAGACAGATTGGGATAAGAGGGTGTATTTGTTTTAGCATAACTACGAATCTGGAAGAATTTGAAAAGGTGTGATTGTGGTAAATTAAACTTCCTCCGTCATTAAGCCATAACGTTTCCAAATGTCAAAAGAATCATCCATAACAGACGGCGAGCAAAGGTGGCTTGGATAGACAGGAGAGAGCAGGGAACCATTATGCCATTATGGTTTGCAATGGGGTTATTCTTAACATAGTGCAATGATAAAGGCATTGGAGAAAACAAGAGGGCCATCAAAGGTGTCAAACCACAGGAATTATGTTCCATTTGTGCCGACTTGGTGCATATTCTTAAAGCTGTTTCACCTTTTGTCTGAAAACCTTTTTAGTTTGGACAGGCGGGGATTTCAAGGTGTGTTTTCCTTAAAGGCTGTTGCAAGCCGTCAATCAAAGATAAAACCGTGTGATTAAAAAAATAACTTGGCAACACAAGTTGGCGAACTGGAAAAACCAAGTTTTTGATATGAGGCCTTGATGCGGGTTATGACAGAGCGAGAAGCCCTTATACATATTACATATAACACATGACTTCACTAAATAAGAGATAAAACAAATGGATACTAGAAAACAGAGATAACCGTGAGCTGATATTCTGATATTCCAAAACCTTAAAAGCCTGATTGAAAGGTTCTTGTTCTTTCTTTCAGAAATAGTTAATGTTACCTGGTCCCAAATTGACCAGATCAGTTCCAATGAGTGAGAAAAAATGTCTGAAGAACTGCATGTTATTTGTGTCTGCTTTTGAATGGAGCCTGTGTTCGGCTATCCTGGCATTTAGCATGTGGTTTGTTTCTCCAGTGTACAGTGAAAGTATATTGTCAGAAGTGCATTTGTTTTACAGGTTCAACGACTCGCTGCGGCAAGATTAGGAAACCACAAGCAAAGCACACGTTGCCATATAGCAATCGGATAATTAAGACATTCCTTTTCTGCAAAACTTGGGATTCTCCATTGGTGCAATAGGACAATTCTCCATTGGTGCAAAGAGAGAAGGAAAAGGGTGATTTTCTACCCAAACAGTCAGTACTGCAATGTTTCTTAAGTGGGTTATACTGTATGAGGGCATTTTCGTAATTTGCTTTTTGCTGCAGCAGCCAGTTAGCTAGCGATAAGGAATCAAGACATTTCCTGTGAACTGCAGTGGGTCAGGAAATTCTGTACTGGCTATGATTTCCATGGATAGGGAAGTAGTCAGGAACACGCCCGATCTCAATTGGGAGTCACACCGATCAGCCACAACATTATGACCAATATCAGACGAGTACCTTGCACGGTAGCTTCCACTATTGACATGTGTGTCAGTGGGTGAAAGAGAAGCACAGTGAAGCTCTTTGAGTGCCTTTAAAGTGGTAAGGCCCGAAATGCATCGAACAGGCATAACATGATGACCACTGACAGGAGAACTGAATAACATTGAACATCCTGTGACATTTCAGTGTTCTGCTGGGAAACTTTTGGACCTGGCATTCATTGGTGTGGATGTTACTTAGACATGTAGCACCCAACTGATCAAGTATCTGTGGGATGATCCACAGAGGCCCCTCCCCTCAAAGCCCCCCCCCCCACTAACAACATTGTGTTGCCAGACACCACAGGACACCCTCAGAAGGCCCATGTCCATTCTCTGATGAGTCACAACTATTTAGGAGGCACAAGGGCGACCTACGCAATATTAGGAAGGTGGTCATAATGTTATGCCTGCACTTCTTGAGTATGAAGTTCAGTGGTTAAACTGTAAATGTTTGAATCATTTGCACATTATCATCAACACCAGGACCAGGCGTGAAGTCATTTAGCAGCGCATCATATCCAATCATTGCCCAGTTCAGTAGGTACGCTGGTGAAGATGAATGCGTCGTATCCTATAACAGTCCTGCTCTAAATGTCCCTTGGTGGCTGTTATAATGTTCCGTTTATGTTGCGGCAGAGTAATAAGGGTCATAATTCAACTGTACGATCATTTTGGATGATATGATGATTGCAGTGCTGTTAAACTATGTAGAATTAAACGCTCAAGTGTTTCTGTGATTTAGCAGAACCCACTGACTAAAATGTGTAAGTGCAACACAATACAGTTCAAAAGTATTACAAACCAAAGCCTCCAAAATGAACACAAAGTTGAATCAACAGCTCTCTGGGTTATTTTAACCTAATGGTGAATACCAAAACCTTCAGGAAGCCAAGATTTAGTGCAGCACTGGTATGTTAGAAGTTGGTACATGCTATAAG
The DNA here is from genome assembly GCF_963514085.1 of Chelon labrosus. Classification (NCBI taxonomy): domain Eukaryota; kingdom Metazoa; phylum Chordata; class Actinopteri; order Mugiliformes; family Mugilidae; genus Chelon; species Chelon labrosus. Next base: position 19,560,032 of record NC_140355.1, read on the forward strand.
CCTTGAGTGCACGTAATGTTACGTAACCTACGTACGTAGCCTATGCCAGTGTGACCCATTTATACTTGTGCGCTCGTCAGTCTGGCTCGCGCTGTAAAAACGCCACCCGATCACTTTCAACAATGGCGACTGAAACTTTCGCCGAAGACAAGTCGTACAAATGTTTGCATCTCCGAACGTCCACAGTTAACCTTTCCTTTATGTGTTCTGTCTTTATTGATCAAAGACAATCAATTCGAAAATTGCGGAGATGGAGAAGCAGCCAGAAATACTAAAGCGGAAACACGCTACCACCAAGCGGACCGATCACAGGTGGACGTCAGGCTATGGCGTTTATGGACTGGGCTGACGCCGTAGCTTGGGCATCAAATTGTCGCAGAAGCATAAACCGTGCATTACTCTTCCACGGTATGGGGTTTATAGTATACCCACTGATCTTTTTAGTATATTTTCAAACAGCAACAAGGAGATGGGACTGAAACATGGTGCAGAAACCAACAGCAAAAATACAAAGGCTTAAGGTCTACAAATGTATTCCTATTATAGTACAAAAATGGCAAGAAAAAAATGATACTAATAGGTTGCCCTTCTACTGTGCAGATTCTTTGAAATCTATTCAACTTAAATCACTCTTGAGGTCATACAGACACCAATTTAACAACAGGCAGCTGCTGCAAAGCCTTCAGAACACCAGATAATGGTCAAGACATTTGGAGGCTGCGAAGCTTTCCGGGGCAGTGCACTGGGCAGCGAAATGACACGTCATGCCACTTTGCTGCCTAAAAGAATCAAGAGCCTCGTCTGACTGCCTCTGTGCGGCAGCTTCGCCTCGTGGCTGCTTATAGCTTAGCATTCCTCAAGCTGCCCAGAAGCTACTGTGTGTATGTAATGATAATGTTTGGCAGTTTTCAAGCATCAGTGTCATTGTGGTGAGCCGTCACATTGTTTTGCTGCTCGGCAGGCATCTGGCATCATCCGCAGAAATTCGCTCCCGTCTGCCTCGAAGCTGTATTATCACTTGCTCTCTGCAAGATAATGATTTTGCTGCCTCTCATCGGCTGACAAGTGATACTTCACCGTGGACAAAATGATATCCACAAACTTCCAGAGAAACATTAACTGTATATTCAGTTTTGAGCTGGCTGATGTGTGTTGAATGTCAAAATTATTTTACACTTCTGTAAAATCTGTCTTTTGGATATGTCCCATGGGAAGTTTTCTTTGAAGTTTGAGGGTGCAGCCAGCAGCCAGGCTAGCTTAGCTTAGCATGAAAGATAAACAAACAAGCTTTATGTGTTAATCTGTGAATGTGTGGACGTGTTATGAAATATGAAATTTGTTTTCACTGTTTTCAAACTGACAATCCATTTCCCCAAATGTCAAAATATTTCTTCCACACGCTGTCACAGAATAATAATAATGTTATTTTAACACCTTGTTGTTGATGTGATGAAATATTTGGCCTTCTTCAGAATTGAATGTGCAAACAATAGTTTTTTCTTTTTGGTCTGCATAATAAAACAGTGGGAATTTATTCAGTATTTTATTATTCTCACAGTTTGCATATTTGGCTTCACGATCAGTCCTGAAAACAAATTATTCCCAATATTTATCCCATGTAGGACAATGGTTTACACCAGTTGGTTCAAAAGCCCAGATTGCTGTAAAAACATTATATAATGGCCGACCTCCATCTTGAAAAAGAAGCAACTTGATAACCATAGTTAATATAATTTGGCTTTTTTTCAGCTGATTAGACTAGACGCTATCTTTTGGAGACACTAAATACTGCACATGATCATAAAAACACGCCATCCCCACTGTGAAGCACGGTGGTGGCAGCATCATGCTGGAGGGAACGCTTCTGGGTAGCAGGCCCTGGAGCCCATTGTAGAGGGAAAGGTTGAAGTCAACACAACAAAATATCCTGAGAGGAAATCCTGGATTATGTCTGCAACTTTACTTATTCAATTTGTTTTCCAGCAAGCCACAATGACTCGAAGCATGCATCAAAAAAACAACAAGCTGAATGTTCTGGAGTGGCCGAGTGAAATCCTAGAACTCGAGCCAATGGAGAATGTGTGGTTGAACTTGCAAAGGACTGTGCACGACTGATCCCCGTGCAACTTGACAGTTTTGCTAACAAGAACGTAAAGTAAAAATGCATCATCCTTAGAGCTAGCCACACAGACAAAGGCGCATCTACTAAATACTGGCGTGGTTTACACTTTGACAGCACATTTTAATTGTGTTTTTGGGTATTTAATAAAAGCAGTAAAAAGGGAAAACATCTAACAGGGTTATGGTTATGGTTAGGGTTAGCTACCTTTTTAGAGGCATTTTAATATTGATTGAAGTATTTCAGGGGTTCATCTGTGTTTTGGTGTCCTTTGATTGGCTGCACTCAATCTCAGATAACAGCACAACTGCCACTGCAGCCTCAATATCCCAAACAAAACGTCATAGCAGGACAGCTTATAGTTTATTCCCACTGCTTTCCAAAGACAGAAAAAGGTGTTAATGAAAGCAATCATTTTTCCTACCACTCTTTAGATGCACACCCTGCCCTACATAGCATGGTCCATTATTTTTTGATAACTGCACGGCCTGTCACGGATTAAAATGTAATAGCTTCCTTGCGGTAGATAACGCCGTGTGCTCACCACACTCTGTGCTCCATTCTACATTTTATTCACCTACATTCTCCCACTACCTCAATGTTTTAGAGGCAAAATGAGCACATGATTCTCTTTGAACGTCTAGCCGCTGCTGCCAAAGCGTTAGCCCCGGCAGCACGAGGCCGTAGAATGACCCCTTTCTGAACCCCACCCAGCTAATTTTTTATTTCTTTTTCTTTTTTTTTTCAGCGTGAGCCTCCGTCTGCCGTCTGATGATCAAACACGGTCTGAACATGTCCCTGCACTAACTGAAGTCAATTAGGGGTTTGATGCTTTCTAACCTGTGGAATCGACCGAGGCAGAAAAGTCTGAATACGAGATAGCAGCTGCTCTGCAGAGGATGGAAAACCGTCTGACAGCCAGTGTTTAATCTGTCCATGTCAATCCATCTCCGTCAGCCGTCACTGTCACAATCCTATACTGAGGGGGCGGATGATAGAAAACAATAGTACAGAAACAAAAACCGCGTCGGGGAGCAGCACGGAATGAATTTCTCAGATCAGAACTACAGTGTCTCCGCAACATTCTTCCTGGAAAATCGTACTTTTAAGATCAACGTTTTAATGGTGTTATTTACCTGAACTGCTGAGGATCAATGCATGAATATTTATATTTGATCCCCTGTTGCTATGCATTCAGCTTCGGACCAATTTTCTTTAATTTTTTTAGGTATTTCTGGATAAAGTATATGACTTTGGTAATAAAGAGTAAGGGGCTACATGAAATTCATGAAATCTCAACAAACATTCAAAAAAATTACCGCGTTATCAAACATGAATATATGAATATAACTCTATTGACACTGAATTTCATAGAAATTTGCTGTGGTTTTAGGCAGCTTGCAAATTAAAAATGGTCAAAAGCACATAAGATGCCCTCTATGCCATTAGAAAGCATCTGGAATGAAGAGAGTGACCCAAAGTCGATGCCTGTGCGCTACAAACTATTTAGCGTGGCTTAGTTATGTGCAGCTCCAGAAGCTATTACTGAAACCAAACGGAGAGGGGCGCAAATGAAAAACTCTGCCGTGTTAAACTGACCTCGGTGAATATGAGGATGCATTATGAGCTTTTATCTCGTGAGAAATCGCATTAAAGGTCCATCAGGGTTTGATGGAGCTTTCAGCACTGACACTGTGTCTGAAGGGGAGGGCATGGATGTAGCGTGATGAGTCACTCTTATCTTTAAGACAAGGTGAAGAAAATGAGCGAACTTGTAATTCAGTAAAGATTTACATTAAAAAAAAAAAAAAGAATCCTTTAGGCATTTTGAGTTTAAGATACAGTGCAGGCATTTTGTCTCCCCCTGCTGGCAGTGGGAGTAATTACAAAACCTGGTAACGCGTACAAGTATACCTACCAGCTCTGGAAAGTCTTCAGGGTCAGGTTTAGAAATAAATACAGAGAATATTCCACAGTTCCAACGCAATAATTTATTATTTATGTAGAGTAAATGTGATAGCTACCTGTCCAAGAGCAGAAAGGTGGCATCCATGTCTGCCTTCAGTCCCTTCTTGTCTGGTTTGTCCTTTAACATTGAGTTAAAAGTTTGTTTTTTTATCTGCAGGATCGGAAACGTTTCTTGGCCGCTTCCTAGGTACTCTGGGCAACTTTGCTGCAGTGTATCCCCTCTTAGGCTCTGGTAAACCAATCATTTCTACTGTAGATGTTGTAATACTCATTAGTATGTCGGTTTTGTGAAAATGTCACCACAATGATGTGACTTAAAGCTCATGTATACTGCGAAATTAGGAGAAATTCACCTGGCGCTGGCAGGCTGTGGTACAGTCAAGGTGCAGGAATTGGCAAAGAGTTAAACCCATCAGAGGCCTTCAGTGTTTCCATGTTCCCCTTATGCTTGCATTTTTTCCAGATGTTCTGGTTTCCTCCCACATTTCACAGCACCCATGGTAGGTTAAGCACTGGAATGTCAACGCTAGTTACATCTAGCTCGCTAGTCGCTTAGCTAGCCAAGGCAATTTAGCTGGCTTAGCTAGCTAGCTTAGTTTAGCTGTCGCGGGGTTGTCTTTGCTCTCTGTGAAAGTGGCTTTTTCCCTTAAGCTTGTGCGTGTCGCTGGTCGCTATCTCTCTGGAATTAGCTGGCCAGTCTCCTTTTCCACAAGGTTTCCATTACTCCGCAGGTGAGCTTAAGTTAGCAGTTTGTGTGTAAAGTTAGCAACTAACGACAGTAAATGTGTAATTGCTGTGAGTGTGAATGTTGGCCCTGTAATAGACTGGTGACCTGTCCAGGGCGTATCCTGTCTCTTGCCCCACGCCAGCTGGAATAGGCTACACCATCCCCCCAACACAATTCTCAACAGAATAAGTAATAGATAAGGCTTAATAAGCATAGTTTGGACTTGAATGTAAAAGCCCAGCGCCTGAGCTTACTTTTTTTTAAGAGTCACAGTTACACCTTCACAAGAAACGTCTTAAACTGGCGAAAAAGTAAACTTAAATGTGACGAATAATAAAACTAAATAAAACACCCTCCTCCAGTCTTGGGTAATTAAATTTAAAAGAGCCTTTCGTGGGAGTTACATGACAACGATTAGTAGGTGTATTTTGTCACATCTGCCACAAAATCTTTAGGGACGTGGCGTCAGTCAAACCCAGCCGGTGCACGCCCACACGCTTCTGAGAGGATGAAGGTCTAATCAGGAACAATAAGCGAAAACTCTCGTGTAGGTGGGCCGAGGACATGTGGGAGTTTTTAAGAATGCACGGTCCACGATGAATTCTCAGCCTTAATTCACTGTCCCTATGAATTCATTAGATAGTACACTGATAGACTATCGTTTTGGAGGGATCATTTCCTTTAGACCTTCCATGTCTCCCTCCCGTGCCCAGGTGGGTTTCCTCTGAATGCAGCCTGCAGATGGGAATCCAGAAATTGTAAATTCTGCAACCTTATTCTTGCATTTCTTAATTTAGAGTGAAGCTATCTTCAAATATAGTAGATGAACCCTTATTATGAGTTAAATCAGCAACTTGAAATAGCACATGAGGAGCAGGAGGCTGGGAAGGTGGTGGAGGGAGCTGCAGCAGCCTTGGCGTCGGCGTTATTGTCAGTGACGAGTGTCAGGTTATAAGGTTCACGCCACACACATGATTAAATGTTACGGCACAGATGTGAACATGACAGTCTTAGCAAAGGCGTACCGCAAATGCCAGTCAGCCGCCGTAAGTGTGACTTCAGAGCCCGCTCTGTACCAATGCTTTGGTTCAGGCCTGAGGGAGGGAACGGACATTTAAAGATGCGCTCTGTGGGGTTTCCTTGTAAACATGCAACTTGTGCCTGATCCGTGTATGTCATTTTGTTAAACAGCCCAGTTTGAATTAGGAAAAAAAAAAGCCCTATTGTCCCTATTGTCTGTGTGCGTATTTGTATTACATAATCCAGGAGATGACACAGACTCATTATTGTGTTTCTCCTCCACATTTCTTTGTCATTTTAAACTACTTAACGTAAAGATCAACATTTCAAAGACTGCAGGTTTGCTGAATCCATTTAACGTGCAGAAACACAATTGTTCCGCGCTAAATGTTCTTAAGACCACCTGACACACATTTAAATGGATTTGTGAGTCTCTCAAGCTCTCCACAGACTAATCCCGCCAGAGTGCACTTTTCTCTTACGGAATACACTATTATGTGCCGGTCCGGGTTCCTAACCAGCCCCGCTGTAGGCAAGACAGTGATGCAAGCTCTTAAGTGAAAACCTCTTCAAAGACCCTCTGCTCGCTGCTTTCCCGCTGCGTTGGGCACAAGCTGCGTTCATTAAGAAAAGTCAGACTCCCTGCTTACGAGCTGACAAAAGAAAGAAACGTAATTTTCTTAAGCAATAATGTTCTTCCTCTGTCTCAGAGGGTAGAATGTCAAATGCTGAACTGTAGAGATGGGATTTTGGCTCCTTGAAGGGAGCTGGATCTTGCAGATTCGTTGCTTTCAAAGAGCCGTTCAAAGAGCTGGCTCATTTTGATATTTATTTATTTATAACCTTTTATCCTCGAAATAAGCGCTGTGATAGGGTAAGATTTGGACCAGAATCAAGTTAGACATCCCCCCAGTACATATTCTCTTGGTGAGATATCTGAGTCTATATACTCGGTTCCCATTGTTCAATTCAAAGAGCTGGTCAACAGATTCGGCTCTTACGCTAACGTCACAACTCTGCTGAACTGGATTATTTCTCTAGTTAAACTAGTGATGTTCACATGTATCTGTCCTCCTGTGCTCATGTGAGTTCTTATTTCACTCTTATGGAGCACTCAGTCATTAAAATCAGACTGTTGTTTACCATTATAAAATGTCACAGGGAACATCAGAGCCATTTAACTCGTGGCAGAGTGTCAACGAGATAAGACAAATAAAGCGAAACGCTCGCATTTATTATATGCCACCGACACATCTGACGTCGCGCTGAAATATTGCACCAGTTGACTCCTAGGTGTGATAAATGTGCGATGATGGCTGAAGGGATTAGTGTGATGAATGTTTGCACAAAACATCTTTGCATGGATAATTGTCAGCCGAACAAACAGCAGATGTTTCATTCCCCGAGATGGAACGCCTCGTGGCGATAATGATGAAGGTAAACCGTTAAAAAAATAAAAACACACAAAATCTACACTGGATGTGGTTAGGAGGGGTTATAGACGGTGCAAACGGCCCATCCGGAGATGCAGTAGGTGTTTGCAAAATGCCAAGAGGAAGGTTTCAGACATAGTCGTCACAGCTGTTTGTACAATTGTGTATCTTTGATTTCTGGAGGTATTGAAGAAAACTAGTGTCCTTGGTTTTGGTTGAGTGTCATTCTTTCTTGTATTGTTTCATTAGTGCCTGTGCTCCAGCAAAAAAAATAAAAATAAAAAAGAAATCCTTTATACTGTGCACTGAGTGGAAACTACTATGATCGGATTAAATCTTTCCAAGTCCAAGGTAGTTTTTTTTCTTATTCCCTGTCCGTCCCTAGCCGCTACCTAAAATGACAAAAATAAATAAAATACAACACCTTTTCATTCCTCATGTGTCTTTAAAGACCTTGAAAAGTTTTTTTTTTTAATAAAGTGACACATTAAAAACCATCAGAAATCCAGCAAACTGAAATAGCAGGGCGCGGGCGGCTTAACTGAATGAAATGAATGAATCACACAGCGCATTAATATTCTCTCGAGTCTCTAAAGACTCGTGTTAAGCTCCCACACTCAGGGACCTTCCCTACTTGCGATTGGGTAAATAAAATCAAACCACAGCCCCAAACACACTTTCTGTTTCTATTAGCTGCTCTTGCAGTGACAGCCTTTGGCTACGGTTCACTGAGGCAAATATGGTGGGAGGAAAAAAAAACCCAACTATATATAAACAGAAACCTGCAAGGACATCTCAGCTTGAGGTTCTTATAGCATCATATGACCTATTGTCAGGGATTATGGCTCGTTAACTCTGTCTTTTACAATTTCAACAACCAATGATTCTGCATGAATGACTGTCAGTGTGACTCTTTAAACTCTCCAACCGTGATATTTTTGCAGTCAACATTCAATATGAACTTATTTTCCTTAAAAAAATGTGGTTTATGACTAGAATATACGGATCTGCCACAAGATTAAAACCCCTGACAGGAGAAGTGAATAACATTGACCATCTTGTGACAGTGACATTGACAATTCAGTGTTCTGCTGGGAAAAAATTGGACCTGTTGTTCATTGGTGTGGATGTTACTTAGACATGTAGCACCCACCTTGACCAGACCAGGCACCCCCACCCCATAGCAATGACACTCCTTGATGGCAGCAGCCATCCCCAGCAGGATGCAGCCACAAAAACGCTTCAGGAACAACTCAAAAAAACATGAAGAACAGCACAAGGTGTTGACCTACAGAGGCCCCTCCCCTCAACCCATAGGACCCAAAAGCGCCGACCACATTTCTGCCAGACTCACTTGCTTTTTCGTTTAATTAATACCGCACTCTGCTCTAACTTCACCAGTTACAAGGAAATGCTTGATTTCTTTTTACAACTCTCACCTGCCCCATGGGATGCTTTAAGGAGTGACTGGCATGGCAACTATTGGTCGCATCCTGTTTCCATAGCGTCAAATAACTGACTAAAATGAAACTTATCCAAAAAATTGGCACTTGAACATGCATCTTCATCAACAAGAGTTATTTGACGTGTATTTTAGTGTTTTAGTTTGGCTCAAGTCCCACCCACTAACATGGAGGGGGTGGAGCTTATGACCTATACTGCAGCCAGCCACCAGGGGGAGTTCTACTTGCTTTGGCTTCACTATATTGTCTGCGGTTGAGGGCAGTCAGTAGCAGCAGTATCGCTGAGTCTGCAAATTTTTTCAGGGGCTGCATCTTTCACAATCTGCACCGCTTAAAGCAAGCTAAACATTTCCAATATTGTTCAAGATTGTAGTCTACTATCATTAAAAATCCAAGAAAATAAGAAAGTTTTCCTACTTGCTGGAAGCACTGCATGTATCAAACGAGTCTAAATTAATTTCACAGAGCATGCAAATTATTCATTCAACAAGAAATAGTTCATGTTTGTAATGAAAACTCGCCGGGCCCTCTTCTGCCAGAGTCTCTCCAAGTGTTGCACCGTGAAACAATTTCTTCCTCGATGGAGGCGGCGCATCTCTGGCCTGTGTCAAACAATTTGCTTTTACATGCCCCGGAATGCCTCAGCCCTCTCAGCTCAAATAAATATCAAGCGCATCGGCACTCGATCGAGGTAACTTTGGCAAACCGGAGAGAGTAGAGTCCCGCTATTTGGAATATGAGTCAAACGAGAAGACAGACGTTGGGCAGCGCGTGTGACAGTGATGAAAACACAGCGGGACGTTTTTCTCGGGAGGGCACAAGCTGTAGGAGCCACTGGTGGAATAAAAGGACACGGGTTTCTTTCTCTCTCTCTCCTTACATAAGCACTTGTGGAAAACAATTCTCTCTTTAGTCCTCTTCAATGGCTTTTTGAAAAACCGCTAGGCAATTGGTTGATTTATGAGCACAACAGACGTCAAATTAATCTCAACCTTTTGAGTTTCATTTCTGACTTCCCATCATAATTAAAGTGGGGGCCATATATTATATAATTCGGACCGTTGACGGATGTCTTTTCAGCGTTTAATTCAAAATAGCTGGGGGTAACCGACCTGATGACTGGGGGCTGGAAATGGTGTGCAGTGTGTCGCAATATGGGGAGACTGAGAGCAGAAAATGTGTGAAATGAACAGTAATTAATGCCCCGAACAAGGAAGGCTAGAAGAAAAGGCCAGCACACGCTTCTTCCATCCAGCCTGGCGCTAATGGGAATATGATTGCATTGAGTCTTTTTTTTTTTTCTCCTCATGAGCGTCCTTTGTCTAATTCAATCAATACTTCAGGGCGTTCAATGCACTCTGAGTGGATGCTCTGAATGAGGCGAATCAAAGCAAAGCGATTCAGACAGCCAATGCAGCCAGTTTGACCTACCGTCTAATTTAGTGAAAAGCCCAGAAAATGCGCCAATGTTTTATTCTCAGGAAGCGTGACAGTCGTCTATATCATGAAAACTGCCGTAATACATTGAAACTTTACATTTGCGGTTTGAGTCGTAAGAGAAGCTGACATGTTGTGTGTGTGACGGAGGAGAATCTGATGTCTTTCCATGAGAAGGCTGGAGGACAAGGTCCACCAAGGGTCAGCAGCTACAGTGATTCTTAGCAACCTTCAGAACACGCCATGACTCCAATTAACTTGCCAAGCCATGTAACGTCCTTCTTTCCTTCCTGCTCTCATTTCCTTTCTTTCATCTTGGATTTCCTTCCTTCCTTCCTTCCTTCCTTCCTTCCTTCCATCCATTCTCCCAACTTCCATCCTCCCTTACTTCCTTCTCTTATTTCCTTACTTTGTTTCTTCTCTCATTTTTCTTTCTTTCCTTCCTTCCTTCCTTCCTTCCATCAATTCTCCCTCTTTCCATCCTCCCTTCCTTCCTTCTCTCATATCCTACCTTTCTGAAATTAACTTCAATTAACTTGCCAAGCCATGTAACATCTATCCTTCCTTCCTTCCATCTTTCCTTCTCTCATTTCCTTCTTTTCTGAAATTAACTTGCCAAGCCATGTAACTTCCTTCCTTCCTTCCTTCCTGCTCTCATTTCCTTTCCTTCTTTCTTTCTCTTCTTCTGACAGAGGAGAATCTGATGTCTTTTCATGAGAAGGCTGGAGGACAAGGTCCACCAAGGGTCAGCAGCTACAGACCTTCAGCGACCTTTAGCGACCTTCAGAACACGCCATGACTCCAATTAACTTGCCAAGCCATGTAATAGTTGGACATGTTACGCATTTTAACTTAGCATACTCCAACCTGGAAGACATTCAGGTGCAGCTCAACCGGCTTTGGTTTGTAACAGTACGCACCCCATGCTAGTTAGCATGTAGAATGCTCTCTCTGCAAAGCCTCAGTGGAGTATTTGGGTCCAAATTTGAGCTGTTAACCAGTGGACACTTCTGGAAAAGACATCCAGTTGTGATCTAAAGTAACATGTGAGGACTGTAGCAGTAAAACAATGAAGGAAACCTTAGCTGCAGATGTCAAAAAATGGTTTATGGGCAGGAAAAAATATCTGCTCTCAAGTCCAGGTAAGGGTTAGGGTTAGTTACAACAACAAACTCCTGATGTTATTTTTACCATGATGGTTTTGACCACAGATAAAAGCGACTGGTTGCCGTGAGACTCCCCATTGTTGAACAGGATCTTTTTAAAAGCCTTGCCTTTTCAGAGATGAGATCCGATTTTAGAAGGTATTACAAGCCTGACACTGAGTAGGTCAAACTGCACAATGGCTTGAGGACCATTAAGCGTGATTGTACCTCTAAAGTGGAACTGACAATTATAATATCAGTGTGAAATGTCAGCAACTCACAGTCCTTGCTTTGTAAGGGGCGTTCAATTTGTTTTCTGTTGCGGTAATCAGTCTTTTGTGTTTCGACCTCCACCTCAGTCAATGCAAAGGGGGCAGACAACCTCAGTCATGCACATCACTCAGCTGTTCTCCACCCCTCCTCCCCCTATAGTTATTGTGTTTTCCTTTGCACTCCGGCTATAAAATTGCTTCTGTTGCCTGCCGCCCTGCTTTTTCTCTTTCATTGCTCTGGATGTTTTATCAACGTCAAGTGATTTTTACTATGAAAAGCTACGGCTCCGGGGTCTGCAGCTGCAACATTTTTAGAGGCACAATGCACTCCTAAAAAAAATGAACTTCTTAAATGCTCATGGACTGTAGATCATGCAGACAACTCGAGTCCTGTCAATACGTGGTACAAGCGTTTGTACATGCATGCAGCAGCCCACTATACATACTACGGCTCCCACTATAATAAGGCAGTAAATCCCTATCAAAGCATTATTGCTCCATTTGCAATGGCTGCTTCTACACTGACACCAACTACACACTGATGGAGTCTATAGGAGCCACCTATAGGCTCTGAAGTTTACTGAATAAGGACATTTGGTGGGTTTTCATAGGAGATATGGAAGTTTTACATTGTGGTGATATTTTCTGGGGTGCCCACACTTTTTTGGCTTGCGAGCTACTTTTACAATGACCAAGTCAAAGTGATCTACCTATGTATAATTGTTGTTAATTGTTGCAACAGTGTTAAAAGCTTCATTAATTTTTTTATTTTTATTAAGAAAAATGGTGCAATGCACCTTCAGAAAAACAGCGCTGTCCCTTTAAGAAAGTCAATAGTCTTGAATTGTTGTTGTTATTGAAGTTGTGCATGGCTGCGGATGAGTGCCGCTCAACTGATGGCATGTTGCAATAAAAAAACAAACAAACAAGAAAAAGACGAACGTTTGCCTTGCTGTTCAACAGATAAATGATTAGACTAACATCTAAAACATTTTTTTCCAATGGCACGCAATCTACCCGCACTGCCTTCGCAATCTACTGGTCGAATGCGATCGACGTATTGGGCACCTCTGCTCTGCAACATACCGCAAATGCAACTGCGAGAAAAAGAAAATAAATATGAAAGAAAATATTTCTCTGTTCAACTTGAGGTTAGCAAAATTCTATTCACCGATCAGGCATAACATTAAAACCACTGACAGGAGAAGTAAATAACATTTAAACCATCTTGTGACAATTCAGTTTTCTGCTGGGAAACTTTTGGACCTGACATTCATTGGTGTGGATGTTACTTAGACATGTAGCACCCACCTAGACCAGACCAGGCACCCCCACCCCATGCAATGACACTCCGGTTTAGGAACAACTCAAAAAAACATGAAGAACAGCACAAGGTGTTGACCTGGCCTCCAAATTCACTAGATCCCAAACTGATCAAGTATCTGTGGGATGATCAACAGAGGCCCCTCCCCTCAAAGCCCCTCTCCACGAAAACATTCTGTTGCCAGACACCACAGGACACCCTCAGAAGGCCCATGTCCATTCTCTGATGAGTCCCAACTGTTTTGGAGGCACAAGGGAGACCTACACAATATTAGGAAGCTGGTCATAATGTTATGCCTGATTTGTGTATGTTCGTTTGGTCCGACTGAAGCCTAAAGTGCGTCAGTGTGGCTCTCGTTTGGTCAGTTTGGTCGCAATTGGATACGTTAAAATGTTGACCTAACGATAGTGCCATAGTGAAACTCATTAGGATTCACACTTGACCATTTATATCTGCAGCAAATGCCAATCGATCCAATAGTTGTAGAGGTATGTCACTAAAAGCCAAAAATGTCAGCCTCATACTGGCAGTGGAGGAAAAGTCAAATTGAATGGGATTAATCCTCTGGAGGCCACCTAACCTTTGCTTCAGTCTGAACCAAAGAAGTGGGCTCACGGAGAGACTAGCACTGCCACCCCTACAGTTACACCGCCAGCATTGCTAAAAAGATAACTACCTACAAACTAATTTAATTCAATGACCTCTTTGCAAATGCGCGCACGTATAAATAACTACACGGCCAGCGCTGAATCAGCTGACTGGGAAAGAAAACACAAAAGTGACCCCTCTGCTGTAGCAAGAAATGACACGCTGCCTGTTCGACACTCATCAGGAGGGAGCTGCACCTTTTCTGTGGTGAAAGCAGGAGAGAATGCAGGTCACACACACACTGACACACACACACACACACAGGGAGAAATCTGCGAGCGAGGCCCTCCATTGAAATTCCTGGCCACAGTCTGGGCTCTAAATAAGCACAGAGGTGTAAGGAGAAAATCACCATCTCCATTTAAAGGGAGCAAAAACTTCACACTTCCAAACGTCATTATGCTTATCCGAGCCCTTATCGCAGCTCAGGAATTACTCAGTCGGGCCGCGGCCCGATCACAGGGGGGCCCCCAGATATAACCTACCGAGGAAGGAATACAAAAAAAAAATAAAAAATAAGACGGAATAAAATGCCCAGTGCTACTTTACAGCCGTCCCATCGGTGCTAAGCTCCTGCTTTCACTCATGCGTTCCGAGGGTGTTTTGTGCTGATAAATTTACCAAGTGTACATCTGCAGAGGGGAAGGGGGAAGGAGTTCAGTGGCAGTAGCCCTAAGGATCTGGAGACCCTAAAGAGGATTACAAAGCAGCATCACCAGTACTACAGCTAAGGTCGCGTGGTGGGGAAATCTATCATTTAACACAGACAATTAATAAACAACAATAAATCAGAATAGCAGCAAGGAAGGATCATAAATTATTTCCTGACTGGGATTAAAGTTGTTTTTTTCACCTGCTTATGATGCAAATTCCTCAGTGATTACTAAGCAGATCATGGGAGGCATTAGTTATCTTTCAGTGTTGGTGAATAATAACTCAGGCAACTGATTGTTGGAAGTTAAAGGGGAACTACTGTTTTTTACAACCTGGACCTTGTTTCTGGCATAAAATACTATCGTTTACTCACCCATATAACTTTAGTGTAATTTGTAGTCAGTCGGGAGATATTTAGATCTGCGTATATCCAAATAATGGGAGTGACTGGGGCACCGAAACGAAGCCTCTAAATAACTCATTATCTGCCACGAAACTCGTTCATTTCACCAATATTTTGTTATGATACGCTAGTGCTATTCCCCATTGAGTCCGGAGTTACCTGTTATCATCATCCGGATGATGTCTTCTGACCTGGATGATGTCATCTCTGAGCGCCGCGCGCACCCGCAACGGTCGGCTTGTTTACCTGTAATTTGCAACTGCTATTGTTCGTCCACAACCTCAGAATCAGAAAAATATTCAGCCATGTTGCAAAAAAATAGCAGTAGCAAATTACAGGTAAACAAGCTGACCGTTGCGGGTGTGTGCGGCGCTCAGAGATGACATCATCTGGGATCTGTAGGTCAATCTACAGACCCCGGATGATGATAAGGTAACTCCAGACTCAACCGGGAATAGCACTAGCGTATCATAACAAAATATTGGTGAACTGAACGAGTTTTGCGGCGGATAAAGCGTTATTTAGAGGCTGCGTTTCGGTGCCCCAATCACTCCCACTATATGGATATACTCTTATCTAAATATCTCCCGATTGACTCCAAATGACACAAAAGTTATATGGGTGAGTAAATGATCGTATTTTATGCCAGAAATAAGGTGCAGGTTGTTAAAAACAGTAGTTCCCCTTTAAATGTGACACTTTCTTGAAAGCAAATTAAGCAAAAATTAACTATTAATAAATAATAATTCCGATAGCAATACCGATATTGATGAAAAAGAAAGTATGTGCAGTCGATTCAAATAGTCGAACGAAGCAAAGGAAAAAAGCTGCACAGACATAATAATGCAGATTGATTCTATTCATGCTCTAAAATCTCGCCTGCCAGGTAGAAGCTGTGAGGTGCAGAATACTAATATGGGGGAAAAAAAAAAAAATGCTTTTGAGCTTCAGGGGTCACAGCCTGAGACATTTTAGCCAAGTTCCAATCAATTTTTTTTTTTTTCCATCCTTATGTCACATTTGCAGGGACACAAAATGGGAGCAAATTGTTGCTCTTTGAGATGGGGACAGAGCGGATGTTTCCGGGTAAACTCGGACACATTTACATCCCATCAGTTACGGGGCCGAGGCATTGCGGGTGTTAGTCTTAATTCTTTTTTTTTTTTTCCTACGGTGAACTTTTCAGGAGCAGTTTGGCACGGCGGCTGTCGATAAGATGCCAAATGTGTGGGGATGTTAACAATATCCTCAGATGTTGTTTTTTTTTTCTGTGCATCTCAGGCTATTGCTGGAATGTTTTTCAACTGGAGAGAGTTGAAAACATTTATTAAAGACAGCATTAGAAAGAATTCCGCTGCGTGCCGTGACCTTCATCTCTGAAAAGTCAACGTTCCCTCTGTAAGGTTCAAGATAAGGTTCCTGGTCATGCCTCCACACACGAATAAATACTCCACATGCTAGATAATAAACACACACACACACAGACACAATAAATCCTTTTTCATATACATACAGGATTGTAAACGTCCACACACACATACACAGAAACATCCTTGACGGACCTTGCTAAAGCCGGATGCACAAAAGCACCTTTTCTCCGCGCACACATGCCTCCACAAACAAACAAACCCTCCTCTCCTGCAGCAACGCAGCGTCGTGCGGATTAGGGGTCCTCGGTGGTTTTTTGCCTTTTTAATGGCGTCCTAATTATCATTTAACCCTAATTAACCTGCACGATAGGAGCCGGGCCTGATTAATCCTGCAGCATTGTCGGCCCACCGTGGGGTGGAAAACTACTTCCTCGTTCTCTCTTTAATCAGCATCTACCAAAGCATTGCAAAAATAAAAAAATAAAAAAATGATGCGTTCACACAAATCCATTCAGTTGGTGCAAACATCCCCACACAAGGACAGGCCGGGTGTTCTGAGGCGACATAGTTTCCTTCCAAAGTTTAGTTATTTTCTTTTATGCCGTCACATTCCTTGGTTCAAGTCCTTCCCCTTGGTTTTTCACGAATAGGAAAAACCTCACTCACTGTTATCAGCTTCGCAAATACGAGCTCCTTTGATGTCACGTTCATGTTGTTCCATTGCTTCTCCAACACTTCCCCTCCCGAGTTCTTTTACATTTCAATTCGATAAGCTGCTGGTTTTATTTTGCAGTTTAAGGCACCAGTGCTCCTCGCCCGTATTGGACTCTGCAGAATTGTTTTTGTACCAGTCCTCTGGATGTGGAGTATTGGAGTACACTGCCCTCCGGCTGAGGGGAAGGAAGAGAAATAAACAATTCTACAATCGGGTCGACGAAATAACACCTGAGATATACGTACCGGCCCTACAAATCTGCCCCGCTGGTCAGAAGTGAGTCTGGGCAGAACAAGAAGCAAAACCCACATCATAATATGAGAATATAAACATTTCTGGTATTTCCCTTGTGTGTTGGCAACTTGGAAAAAAACTTCCAGGCTTCCACTTTTTATGTGCATATGAAAGGCAGACCGTAAAGATTAAGAATATGATCAAATAGAATAATGCATGTCTAAATTTAGATTTAAGGAGACGCAACAACAAAACCATAGCAGAAGTGTGGTGAAGATTATTCAGGACTGTGGCCTCCCACGGTTGGTTGGTTGGTTGATATGCCGAGCAGACGTTTGGCTGTGTTACTTTCCTGCAGGAGAAAACCGAAACATCAATAGATTCCTTGGAGTAATCCAGATCTTTCAGCAGAAGGAGGGAAAGACGACTTACTTTGAACTTGCCCTACCTAATGCTACGTGTAACTCATTTAACACTGACTTGGCTCCAAACTAAGTGACACCACGTGAAGAAAAATCGCTTAAAACGGACAACCAGGGCAGGTGCACGCTTATATAGTACTACGGGACCTTGACAGTGTAACCTACGTACGTAGCCTATGTCGGTGCGAGCCATTTATACTTGTGCGCTCGTCAGTCTTGCTCGCTCTGCAACAACACCAACCAAACACTAGTCGGCGCTGTGTCTTTTTTGCCAGTCAGGTTAATTTTTGTTTCTACTTCCTGCTTCACTTTCAACAATGGGAATCACATTTACATGAATTTTAGCAGAAAGTTAGATGAAAAAATGAATTATGACATTCCGACCAGTTAGCTTAGCTTAGCTTAGCATACAAACTTGAACCGGAGGAAACAGGCTCCATGCAGAGCTTGCAATCTCATATCACTTCATAGCATAAATAAAAACTCAATAGAGGGAATCAATCTTTCCATCTACGTTGACCGACTTTTTAAAACCTCTAAATGTTCTTTTAACACTTTTACTTAACTTGTGCTCGTCAGTCTTGCTCGCTCTGCAACAACACCACCCAACTGCTAGTTGGCGCTGTGTCTTTTTTGCCAGTCGGGTTAATTTTTGTTTCTACTTCCTGCTTCACTTTCAACAATGGGAATCACATTTATATGGATTTTGGCAGAAAGTTAGATGAAAAAGTGAATTACGACACTCCGACCAGTTAGCTTAGCTTAGCTTAGCTTAGCTTAGCATACAAACTTGAACCGGAGGAAACAGGCTCCATGCAGAGCTTGCAATCTCATATCGCTTCATACCATAAATAAAAACTGAATCGAAGGAATCAATCTTTTCAACTTCACCACATTGTTTTTCCACCCGAAACATTCTCACCGTGCACAATTTCCATTTGTACTATTCTGACGATAACGCTTCTGTATGGAAAAAATAATATGAGACAGTGCTCAAATTACTGCACAACCACAAACTGGTCAAAACGACGCACCCAATCCCTTCACATTATTTCAACGAGAGCAGAACTTCACATCGGCCCGCTCGCTATCACACCCATGAAGGCAACAGGTGATATTTCAGGGGAAAGACCGAAATTCATTAGAATGCAATTACTTTCCAGTCACTGGCTGACATTATCAAACCTCTGCTACTATACCTCTGAAGGCAATATTCTGACAATGACACTGTATCTTTTCCCATATACCCTTTTTGCTTATCTGCCTTCCATTTGTTCAACCATTTGTGCCCTGTATACCAAAATGCAGGGGTTATGAGACATTGTGGTCCAATGCCTCATGGCTGATAAGCTAAAGCTGCCTGGCATTTCTTATTTTCCGTGCAACAGATTCCATTTTCTGTCCTTCTATTTCCCACCAATTATCTGGGTCTGCGTGGTGGTGGTGGTGGTGTCAGCAAGCTGCAAAGAGATGAGCGGACTTGCTTCTCTCCAGCTCCGTCCTCCAGATTCTCCTGGCCCAGGCTGGATGTGCCCCGAGGTCGCCTCTCTTTTCTTTTTTCACATCTGCATTAACTTCACAAAGAAATGGCAAGGAGGCATTTTGATCAAATGCCAGGACCGCCATCAGTGCTAAGATCATCCGTTTAACAGTTCCTGTTTCTTTCAAACTTTGATAAAAATTAAAAAGTCTGTCTACATTCTCCTCTTCCTCCTCCTCCTCCTCCTCCTCCTCTCTGCTGTCTCCCCACTGCTCTCCCGTGTCTCACTTTCTTCTGTCAGTTTTCACAGTACTTCTTGACTTACTTGAAGAACTATCAGTTCTGCTGCGTTAGTTATTCGCGCAGAGCTCCGAGTCAAAATAACCGAGTTGGAATCTCGGTTGCACATTAACAATGAATATTTTATCGGTTCAACAGCTTGGTTTTTACCCTGTATGGTGATGGACGTAGGTGTATTGGAGTATTGGAACAAAAAGCAGCCTGAACACAACTTGACCATGACTAACCTGTGACCATGTACCATAGAAATAAAATAAAAAATGGACCAGCACACTCGATGAAATACGGCAAAAGCTGTTAGCATTCTTATGAAGACGTGTCCAGAAGTTAATGATCTTATGACCTGATCAAGTACCACCCACCTGGACCAGACCAGACCAGACACCCCGCCCCAAAGCAATGACCTTCCTTGATGGGTGCAGTCATCCCCAGCAGGATGCAGCCTGACACAGGCACACACACAAAAACGCTTTAGGAACAACAAAAAAAAAACATGAAGAACAGCACAAGGTGTTGACCTGGCCTCCAAATTCACTACATCCCAAACTGATCAAGTATCAGTGGGATGATCCACAGAGGCTCCTCCCCTCAATCCATAGGGCATTGTGTTGCCAGACACCCTCAGAAGGCCCATGTCCATTCTCTGATGAGTCACAACTGTTTTGGAGGCACACAATATTAGGAAGGTGGTCATAATGTTATGCCTGATCTCTGTATATTTGGTGCATTTCTTCCCCAACCTCCACTACTTCAACCACAGCGTTTATTCTGCTCGTCCGTTTATCTACCTCCAACCACCACGTCACTGCACCGCGGCTTTGTGCATCACTGTGTGCATGTAGTGTGCACGCTAATGTGTGCACGCATCCAATCTACTGCACATAAATGCGACTCTCCACCGACGCAGTATTGTCTTACTTTTACCAGTAGACAAAACTGTTGCTCGGCCCCGCTTCCTTGTTGACAATTAAAAGTAAAACCATGCTGTTTTAATGGGCAGAGTCGATGCTGTGAAATCACTTTGCCGGCCATTACGCAGCGTCTTGACACAGCTGCCTCCTGGACACCCCACGGGCTGCAAAAACAAAACAAAAAATAAAAAGATTCAACCTCTGGTCAGCAGGAGGGTGTTCTAGAAAGTGGGCAAATATCCCAGATCTTATAACCGAGACCCAGCTACAATATTTTCTTAAGTGTGAGAGCTGAACAATTAGCTTATTAGCCGAGACGAATGCTCAGTTTTCCTTGTTCCTTCTTAATTTATAGTAAAAGTGTAAAACTTGCTCTTTGTTAATCTCTCAGTGCTTGTTGAGAATACCTGGGGAGGATAACTCTAAGTAGGTCAGCGCGTATAAATTGTGCTAAACATTTCCCTGGCAATTAATCACTGACGTTCATTAAGGAGGAATTCAACTAAATTATAAGTCAGCCGATTTTAATCAAGGTGAGGGATTTAGACGCTGCAAAATTAAAAGCATATAAATTAATCTTATATTTCTGGATTGAAGAATTCCCAGCTGCTGCATGCACGACTCCCCCCGCCCCAATCAGCCAAAGAATGATGGAGAAGAAGTCAATAAGAAATCCCACCAGTAATGGCAGACTGGTTTTCAAAGGTTTATTTCACAATACACTGCAACTCATCACTCCCACTCTCTGTCAACATTATTTAGTTGAGAACAAATGCAAGTTCAGTCTCGGGTCGGCTAAATTGAGCTTTTTCTGATGAAGACATCTGGATGTGCGGTGTCTAATTTAATCAAGTCAAGATTCAAATTTAAGTTCTGCATTATTTCAAATGTCCTTCTGGATGCCTAGATCAACAAGCTTCAACGGTGACTTCTAAATCACCTAAACGTCTACATTAGTCCCGTTATAATCGCCGTGAAACATCCTTCTCCGCCGCCGCTGACCTTTTTCCCCTTGCCCCCTCTGTTTTTTCTTCCCTTTCTCGCTTTCCATTCCTGCTCCGTGTCCCTCAACGGGCAATTTCCCCCCCCCGTTCTCTTTTTCCTCTCCTCCTCACGACTCAAGTCACGAGTCATTAGAAAAGTTTGACCTTCTGGGAAAGGTCTTGGGTAAGCAGTGATAAAGTAGGGTCGGCCGATTGAAGAAAGCTGGGCTGTAGCACTGAAATTGGTGCAGCTCTAGTCGAGGGAGCGGACTAATGGTCCTTAACCTGCATGTGCCATTAGCCCGAAATAAAGACTGGAGGGAGGAATACAGACTAGAGGGAAGACAAAAGCAACCCCTCGCCCCCCGCCCTCTTCCTTTCCTCCTGTCTGACACAGGGACGCGGATGTTTTGAACATTAATGCACTTTATGTGCCTGGTTATAGACGCTTCTTTTAACAGTCACCTTGTCTGCAAAGTATTACTGATTTCTAAGTGCAAAGTGAACTGGATTTGTAATACATTAAATCTAAAAATGTCCCTCTGCCTTTGTGAGGAAATGTAGTTTACAACGCAGCAAAAAGAACATTTGTGTCTGGAGTTTCAAACATGAAACTTTAACACTGGGGTTCATCTTTAAAAACCAGTCGACTGCTTCTTTATATTTGCATCACAAACGCAGTTTTTATCAGCACATAAATATTGTGATGAGATTTCTTACTGATTTCGTATTAATTCACGCTTGGAGAGGTAATGCTAATGTGTGAAACCCTGAAATAATAAATAGTGTTTAATTTTTATTTTTTTTTTTTCTTTTGCATACTGATTTCTGGCAATGTAGGTCTGGATCTTGAGCTTCAAAACCAAAGATTTTCATTTGGGAACCATCTACCTACTGAGCCAAGTAAAGTTAGGCCAATCTGTGAGCTTTAGGGGTTAACTATGTCCAACCTAACCTAATCCATGTGGAGTAATTTTGTACTGCTACTAATCTACTGCTGTACTACTAGGAAAGTGAAACTACTTCTAGGTAAATTTGACCGGTACCTATTGGTTTTAAGCACAGACTGCATAAAGATGGACGGCAGAACTGCTCCTCAAAAGGGAAGCCAAAGCAAGTATAGCTCCCCCTGGTGGTTGGCTGCAATATAGGTCATAAGCTCCATTAAATCACTAAAATACACGGATGGTTTCTGTCATTTTATGTAGTTTATATAATACTGATGCATGTTCAAGGGTCAATTTTTTTGGTTAAGTTTTGTTTTAGTTAGCTATTTGACTCGATAGAAACAGGATGTGACATAATGGCGGCTACCAGTTGCCATGCCAACTTAAATTAAGGAATTACACCTTACCCCATGTTATTCTATTTCCCGAGCTTACCTCTAAACGTGTGTCTTAACCCTCCTTTCTTCATCTTCCATCTTTCTCTACAGGAACAAGGGGGACAAGGAGCCAAAGCTTCCTTAGATATACCCCCACCTTGGGCCTCAATCCGTGGGTTCCTCTACCCATCTACCCCTACCCTTCAGCCCTTCTCGTATATTCTTTTTGCTGATGTTTTGCCTCTGTGTCTTCAAATGCTCAACTCATCTCATAAAAAGTTGCCTATAGAGTTGCTCAGTGCAAAAACCCACACACTATAGCAGAGGAATGAATACGCTTTGCTCTGCAGACGGATGAAGTGACTGACAGCAACAAAGGCTGTTTACTGATAACATACGTCAAACTGGAAATATTCTTATCTACAGAAAAAAAAAACTTTGGGAACCACCGGTTTAAGGGAAGGACGGAAACATGAAGGTAGCAACCAGCTGTTTGAAAGGCCAAACAAAGACCGAATGGATGAGGGCAGTCTTTCTGTAAAGTTGGGGAAACCTTCACAGCAGGTTGAACCACTTTGCAAATGTCAAAAAATATCAGTTCAGATTGATGTTTTGATGCATGTAATCACATAAATCGTTATAGTGTCTATGTAAACGGTTAAGTTGGAATTTCCATAACGTAACAAGCATATGCGTTTACGAGGACAGTTATCTACATTTACAGAAAACTGAATTAGCAATGGGCTTTGCAACAATGCATTTGTGGGCAGTGTGAATGAAACTGCAGCTGTACAGCGTGGGCCAAAAGCAATAATGATGATAGATCTTTTACAAATGTCATTCAGAAGATAGATTTTCTTTCCAGGTTGCTTGGACCTAATTCATCTTAGTGTCATAATCGCCACTCTAGCCAAGGTCAAGAGGGAGGAAGGCGCAAATAAACAAGAGGTGAAGCAAACACATGTGCAACAAGGCAGCCAAGGAGGGTAGATAGAGGAGTAAACAGTGTCTGTCTGACTCTTGCCTTGAATAGACTTTTATAGCGTGTGCTCAGTCGATTAAAGGTCTAATTGCCAAGTGAAAATGTTTTTTATTTTTCTTATTTTGTATATTTTAAGTGCCTTTTGTAGTTCAACAAAAACAAGATATGTGACTGATGTTAAAACTGCTGACAATTCTGCTTATCTACAGTACAACAAGGTAGTACTTAAAGCTCCATTTCAGAATGTTGTGTCCCCCTACTGGTGGAAAGAGTAATTACACATTGTTCTGATTCCACAATCTACAATCTCTTCTGTTTCTTTCAAAACTCTCAAAAGGAAAAAGAAAACCATATCATTTTGTCCTAGCCCCTCCTTCCTCTGGACACTGAGTCTCTCTCTTTTTTTTTTTTATCTAGAATAGGAAACATTTTTTCCCCCCTTAAGGCATTAAAAGTAAATTTAAAGTACTGCGCGACGAGACGCTATCCCCTACCCATGTAGCCTACCCCGGTGCGAGCCATTTATACTTGTGCGCTCGTCAGTCTGTAAAAACAGACTTCCTTTCTACTTCCTGCTTCACTTTCAACAATGGCGACTGAAACTTTCGGCGAAATTTCGATGAAGACGAGTCGTACAAATGTTCGTATCTCCAAACCTCCTCAGTTAACCTTTCCTCAATGTGTTACATCTTTATTGATCCAAAACAAGCAATCAACAACCTAACTGCCACCCCCATCCAACAGCCCCAACCATCAACATCACCACCCCACTTTCCCAAAACCCTAACCCCGACCACTGATACTGAACCATAAACACCAAATACCAAATATACCCTACCCTAAGTCAGTCGGGTGCCGTAGCTCCCTAGCACCCTAGCACCCCAGCACATATATCTCCCTTGTAATGTGTTAGAAAGCTGCCAACGTCTTTTCTGTTAGCGTGTCAAAATTGACCCATGACTTAAAGGGGAATTACTTGGGGAACTACTTCTACTTGGCGGTTAAAGGAAAAATTGCGGAGATGGAGACGCAGCTGGAAATACTAAAGCGGAAACACGCTACTACCAAGCGGACTAATCACAGCTCTTGCGGTGTGCATCGCTGTGACGCGTAGTTACATTTCTGGGGAGGTGCACATCAGGCTTCACCATTAGGGTCTGCTTAGCTTAACCTGTTGCTGTAGCTATGGCGTCAAATTGACGCAGAAGCCTAAACCGCCTACTAGAGTCCACTATATGTTGTTTTAGGCTACTACATCTTTGTCGCTACCGTTGCTCACATCCTCACTTCTGGCAAACAATAATTACAGGACGATGCATCGGTACTAATGTTGCCACAGACACCAGATTTAAATCTCTGGCATTCTGCAGAATACAGAAACTTACCTGCCGCCGATTACTTTAATGAGCAACGTGTAGAGTCATTCAGTAAAAGTCCCGCACTCCAGCTTCAATGTTTGACACTATAAAGAGTTTCATGCTCAGAAACTCTGCTAATCTGTTTAATCCAGAACTTGTTGGCTGCAATGTCATCACACAACATCAATCACAAGGCTGATTGAACAAAATAAGTTTTTTGGCGCCCCGTAAAAACTCACAGAAAATATTCACAAATCTGCTCCGTGTACACAAGTACGTATAAATCATTCCTTTAACATGTGCCGTGATTTCATTATTCTGAGGCTGAGATAAACACATTCGTCTCAATTAAGGCCTCAGCTGTCCCACCGGTTATGAGATCCTTTCAAGACATTCATTGTGGTAATCTCTACGCCGGTGGAGCAATATATGCTGATAGCTGCTCCTGAATGCAGTCGCTTCTTCATCCCCAAATCTCTCTCACAACAACAGCACAGGCAGCCTGCTTAGCATATTATGGCTAATCAATTAACTGCTGCACTGAGTAATTGAAGCATAATTTAAACCTAGCTGACCTGAAGTGGATGTTAGAGGCCACATTATTGATTGAGCGAGGGTCAGCTAACATCTTGCCGGAGCATAATGTGTCAGTGTACTCTTCGCGGCAGGAGGAAGCACCTCTGGAGCTGGCCTGCGTGCTCTTATTCTGAGGTTGATTATTGAATAGCTGTCCATCATAACAGTGCTGGAGTAGACAGATATCCTGCACAGGGTTCTGGCACAGGCAGGGCACAGATGGTGCCATTTTTTATTAATGACTAACATCAACATTATGCTGTGTACACATCAAAACAGGAGGCACATATTGCATATCACACCAGTGGGTGGACGTATGCTGTGCTGCCCCTAAGCATAAACCATACATGCGTTATCTTTTATGTCTGTTACACAGAATTGGAAATACATGCTGGGAAACCTTAGGCTAGCTCCACTCTTCCACTATCCCTTGCAAAAGGAGAGACACGCAGCTGAATGCTTTCCTTTGTTAGAGTCAGTCAGTCAGTTTCCTCATTCTCTGCTCTGATTTTCTATCCGCTGCTGCAAAATAATATCGTCCCACGTTCTTTTTTTTTACAGCTGTCGCTGTGCAAATCCTATCGCTCTTTGGGGAATGGCAGTTCAACGGCCAGCAGGCGACTGTCTTTTAATAAGCCCGGTCACCGGGGCTTGGCTCTGCGAGGGTTTGACTTGTAAATAGAAAAAATCCCTGGAGACTCACGGCAATCATAGACTCTGGGAAGTAACATAATGCCACGTTGCTCCTTCAGTCTAATCTGAATGGTTGCAGATTAAAGTTTATTTTAAATTATTAAACTGGAGTCATTTCGTTTGCTTCCCTTTCCCTTTAATGACAGATTACTGTTTTTATCCAATTTCCCGTCAACTGGTAGCTCTCCCCGAACACCACGTGCTGCAGTGCTTTATCTTTCCACTAGATGGAGTAGTAAAAATGTTATTGTACGTCTGTCAATCAGTTAAAACGTTTAAAATCAATTAATAGGCTTCCATAGTTGACTCGTGATTAATCGCAAACTTGTAATTCCTACGTCGACAGTCACTGCAGGCGGCTTTGTTCTCGTCAGGAGAGCCATCTGGCGGGACTCTGGGGCTGAGCTTGCCATTCAAGTCACCTTCTGTTTGTCAGTTTCCGCTTGGGGTTAGTTTTTATTTTAGTGCTGCTTCTGCATCACTCGTTTCCCAAACTACGGATCGGGACTGAGGGTCAAATCTCAGAACAGCCCTCCCGCCCAAACCACTCATGCACCACAACACCGGGGTGCTGTAGTTTGAGCAGGTACCTGAGATAAACGGATGCATCTTACGGATTATAACCGAACCAAACTTTAACTAACAAGTACACTGGTGTTATTGAATGAATAATTTAAGTGGTGCAATTTCGTGGGGTGAATTTTCTGCCAAAATCCAAGTCTTGCACTCAAAAATGTCCAAAGTCCCTGCTGAAAGTAACTAATACAGCAACTTTTTCCAAAATATTTTCAATATTTTCAGCACACTGAAAAGACTGACTCAGAACGACATGTGCAAGACATGTAGTCGGTCACACAAAACCCCCAGTTCCACATGTTCCACCGCCTGTCGAAGAGGATAAGTTGAAAGTTCCTTAACTGGTGCAGTTTTCTTTTGTGACATGAAATAGTCATCGTTTGTAACAAGCCTTGGCAGCTTGGGGTATCTGCATAGCTCCGGTTTACCATTTCTTCTCATAAAATGCACCGGCTTATGAAAAATACACGAGACTCGAGTCCTGGGTTATGGAAATGGAGGAATCCAGCTCTGCTCCGTCAACAAGGTCTTACTCTCACGATCCCAGCAGTGAGCTTCATTTATGGATAACGTTTCTGATTTCCTTTCCTTCCAGGACGGTAGCCAGAGCTGAAGGATGTACAGTGCAGCAAACGTTTATGATAACGGACACATGGGCGGTGAAACTAACATCAAAAACAGCAAAGGGAGATGTCGAAGGGTTTGGAATTAGGATGAATTATATTCATGTGGAGGTTTATTGTTAGAGGAGGTTCGGATCGGTGCTATGTTGGTGTTGGTGGTTTTATTACATAAACGATCACTTGCATTTTGATGATTGTTCTACCCTCCAACCACTTATGTAACTAGAAATAAAGAGGTTAACACTTTTATTTGATCAAGCATAACATTATGACCACCTTCCTAATATTGTGTAGGTCTCCCTTGTGCCTCCAAAACAGTTGGGACTCATCAGAGAATGGACATGGGCCTTCTGAGGGTGTCCTGTGGTGTCTGGAAACAGGATGTTGTTAGTGTGGGGCCTTTGAAGGGAGGGGCCTCTGTGGATCATCCCACAAATACCAGATACTCGATCAGTTTGGGATCTAGTGAATTTGGAGGCCAGGTCAACACCTTGTCCTGTTTTTCATGTTTTTTTAGTTGTTCTTAAAGTGTTTTTGTGGCTGCATCCTGCTGGGGATGGCTGCTGCCATCAAGGAGTGTCATTGCTATGGGGTGGGGGTGCCTGGTCTGGTCTTGGTGGGTGCTACATGTCTAAGTGGGTTCGAATCTACCGGTCGACTGGGGCCTCCCTGCGTTTGCGTGGGTTCTCTCTGTGTACTCCGTCAGGTCTCCGTTAATTGGTGATTCTAAGGTGTGAGTGTGAATGGTAGTCTGTCTCTCTGTGTTAGCCCTCTGGTAGACTGGTGACCTGTTCAGCGTGTACCCCGCTGCTTGGGATAGCCCCCCCCCCCCCGAGAATGAATGAATGTCAGTAGTTTTAAAGTCGTGTATGTGAAATCTGTTGTGTTACATAGATGTCCACTGAGGTTATTATGCAAACTAATTTAGGTTTCGTCACCACTTGATACCAATGTATAATCTACATATATCATAATGTTACCAACGATAATACATTTACCATAATTCAAATCTCCAACCGCACCTATTTTCGTCAAGTATCACTCTAAATTAACCCCTAATTTAATGTAAATTGGGAACCAAAACAGGCTAATAACAGATATCATGGTGATGGTCCTCCTTTCAATAACACAGACTGTCAATAGTTGTCAAAAACCATATGTGGTCTCAGTGAAAAAGTCCTGATCAAAGACTGGTGGTAGGTTAATTAGAGCACACATCAAAGCCTGGATCCTGAGGACAGAAGCTTTCACATTTCCACACGGTTGACACATGGCGGTTATGCAAGCGTATCACATAGATCAGCCTTATCTCAGCTGATCTCAACCGGATCCCCCTCCCACCCCCCAACCACCCCCTCCAGCCCTACTGTCCTCTCCAGCTCCAGTTTTTAATGGAACTCGGGCAAAGCTTTGCACCAACATCACAGGCGGTCGCACGCTGCGCGCCACAATATAGTGGTTTTCATGAACAAAAGCGCCTTCTGCTTCAGAGATCAATCTAATGGAAACAAGGTATCTCTCCGCCCCACATGGTTGCCGCAACACTTTGCGTAAACTCCATTAAAACCGCAGGAAAATGTAATTAGCGTTAGGCATCGCTAAGCATCGGCTCGGCGGTAATTCGCTCATTTTCTCTCTCTTTCCCACCTTCTTCCCTCCCCACGGTTCAGAACAGGGAGGGATGGAACTTCCCAAGGATGCAGCAGATGCATGCATGAGGATTATACAGGCAACACGGAGCTGCCTTTTAATATAAAGTGAGGCTTAGGTTACAATATGGTATGCATATATATTCCTCCCTGGTGTTTTAGAAGACCAGTACCGTAGAAATCATATATGCACCCCCTCATGTTGCAGTCATTTATTATCCTGCAGCTTTTCTCACTGCTTGTGAACAATTGCATTAAGGTATCTAATATTCAGCCGGCCGTCATCAATATAAAAAGCCTGAATTAATCTCACTGTGTCTCTCACATTGATTGAATGCCTCTTCTTCTATACACTAAGTGATTTAATTACGCGGCCTCATGTCAGCCTATAAGCACCTGAAAGGAGAAAGGGAATTAAGAGAACTGATAAAGATGCACCGCGCAGTCCATTAGAGACAAATCATGCCACGATTTAAAGTCTATGATTAATATGCGTTGCTGATGAACACAGGAATATTAAAGAATATGAGATTCAATTTTAGGACCTCTGGCGTGCGCCGCATGAATATCAACTAATGACGATCAAACGTCGGGTTGGCAGGACCAAGCTGGTGTACGTTTTTTTATTTTGGCATATGCGTGCACGCATCCCTGCACTCTTTGAAATTCACGACGGTGTTAAGGCCCCTGGATTTAATTAAACCAATTCAGGCGCGGCGTGGCAAACTGGATTGGTTAATGCAGCGCCGTGGAACAAGGAGAGGCAAACTGGGAGGTCGCGGCGCCAGAGAAACCTCTGCTGCAGGAGGACTGATAAAAGCGGAGTCGACGGAAGCTGTGGCACAATGAGAAGATGAGAGCACATGGCACGGAGGGAGAGTAAATTAATGAGGAGCAGTCTTTGCATATGGAAGTCGCTCAGTAATTCTGGTGACGTGTGTATACTGTATATTATTGCCATTACATTCAGTGTGCTGTTACAACCTGGTCAAAAAAAAGTCGCCACCAAAGAAAAAGGTCTTTGCTTTGATTAAGCTTCTCCAATGTCACCAGATTTATTTCCATCCAGTGTTGCATTAATTTTTCACCAAGATCTTGTAATGATGATGGGAGAGTCTGACCACTGCACAAAGCCTTCTCCAGCACATCCCAAAGATTCTCAATGGGGTTAAGGTCTGGACTCTGTGGTGGCCAATCCATGTGTGAACATGATGTCTCATGCTCCCTCAACCACTCTTTCACAATCTGAGCCCCATGAATCCTGGCATTGTCATCTTGGAATATGATCCATTGATGGAATAACCTGGTCATTCAGTATATTCAGGTAGTCAGCTGACCTCATTCTTTGGACACATAATGTTGCTGAACCTAGACCTGAGCAACTACAGCAACCCCAGATCATAGCACTGCCCCCACAGGCTTGTACACTAGACACTAGGCATGATGGGTGCATCACTTCATCTGCCTCTCTTCTTACCCTGATGCCCCCATCACTCTGGAACAGGGTAAATCTGGACTCATCAGACCACATGACCTTCTTCCATTGCTCCAGAGTCCAATCTTTATGCTCCCTAGCAAACTGAAGCCTTTTTTCCCAGTTATCCTCACTGATTAGTGGTTTTCTTAAGGCTACACAGCTGTTCAGTCCCAATCCCTTGAGTTCCCTTCACATTGTGGAAATGTTCTTACTTTCACTATTAAACATAGCCCTGAGTTCTACTGTTGCTTTTCTTCCATTTGATTTCACCAAACGTTTAGTAGTTTCTACAATCTCCTTAGATGTTTTCTCTGCTTGATGCATGCCAATGATTTGACCCTTCTCAAACAGACTTTCCACGACCACGGGATGTGTCTTTAGACATGGTTGTTTAAGAAATGAGAAGCTACTCATTGCACCAGTTGGGGTTAAATAACTTGTTGCCAGCTGAAAGATAATCACCCATGCAGTTATTATCCAACAGGAGGCTCCTACCTATTTGCTTAGTTAAATCCAGGTGGCGACTTTTCTATTTGGCCAGGCAGTGTATAACTTTTGCTAAGGTCTTCTCATTATCACTACTCTTCCTCATGCAACTGTTTTATTTGCCGTGCATTTAAAAACAGCGGGTCTTTGTTTTAAGACAGAAGCAGACAAAAGTAAGACTCTCATTTGTAGCCAGCAGCAGTCGAACACCACGTACGGCTTTGAGGATTTATACTTTCACCCTCTCCTCTTCTCTCAGTGCTCTTTAAAGAGGAAAAGAAATCAGTTTGTCGGTTTGTCCCGACTGTAAATCTTCCTGTGAAGTTTTGGTGAACACTTCCCCGGTTCTGTTTCATTCTTTCTGACCACCGGAGTAGTCGGGGAATTCACAGAAGCGCGGTTACATCCATAACTCTTGTAACTCCTAATTGCTCCGTCTCCATCTCTGTGGTTGCTTCGCTCTTCATCGTCGGTATACAAATCTCGGGCTGGTTGACGCAAAGCCTTCGTGCAAATTACAGAAAGATTTACCTGCTGATGATTAGCTTAATCAGCTTAATTAACTTTTGACTAACTCTTCTAAAAGCAGCCGAACATATGCGCGATATCTGCGTACGATAATACATTTAAATCAACATTTAACCCCAATTAGGAGTGCAAACAGTTTGTGAAGTTCTTCTTCTTTTAAAACACCACTCAGTTACTAAGCAATACGCAAGTTACCCAACCAAGCAATAGTAATAAATACCACCTTTGCTCTTGTTTTGGAACAAACTCCCTCTAAATTCTACTACTCTCATCTCTTATCTCTCCAACAACCCCATGCACTCAGGCCTGCTGTACTTCTTTAAGGCTGATGAATTGATTTGATAATCAGTGTGCATGGGGAGAGTTTTGTGAGTGGTCAGTTAACTAACTAAATGGAAATGCTCCATTTTTTTAAAAAGAAATTCGAATAATTATGTATTTTTGAAGCTAATATGACAACAGGGATATATGTTGCCGCTCTGTCTCTGGAAAAATGAACCACTGCCCAGAAGGCAGGAGCACCGCGGTGTGGAAGTAAAGTCAGCCAAAAGTCTGTTAACCCTGAAACACCCCTGCTCCCTGTGGCATCACCCATCAGCAGTCAATCATGCCACGTCTCGCTGTTAAAATTCAGCAGGCGCCGCGAGTACTGTGGCAGCGAGGTAGTTTATATCAGCCCGCTGCACAGTAGTACACTGATGCAATTTACTGTAATTGCCAATGACATGATCTGACACAAAGTATAGCTCCAATCCGTCTCAACAGATGTTCCACTGGAGCACCCTTTGGTCTTTTGCGCTCTTGCATTCCTCAGTGCCCAATGAAACCTGCCAAGTTTGTCTGACAACAGAAGGTGACGGCGGGGAGCACAGCGAGTGATTAGAGGAGGTACAGACAGTGCACCGAGGAGTCTTTTGGGGGGTTAGAATTAAAGTCTTAGACCTGTAACCGTGCCTTACGTGCATCTGTTGTCATGGCAGTCTCTGCAAGAGTACAGATCTCTCCCCTGCCATTTGAAAAAGCAGGACTTCTTCTTGCTGGGAACACAGGGTGATGATTGCCAATGGCTTCGGAAGCCTCGGGACGGCACTGGTCTTTCAACAATAACAACAACAGCCCGTGAAGCCCCG
This sequence comes from Chelon labrosus, assembly GCF_963514085.1. Lineage (NCBI taxonomy): Eukaryota > Metazoa > Chordata > Actinopteri > Mugiliformes > Mugilidae > Chelon > Chelon labrosus. The sequence goes on from NC_140355.1 coordinate 19,592,462, forward strand.
TGAAGCTCCACACACACTCTACCCTGGCTACCTATTGTTGGCTCTTTTCAAATACTTTTTGTTTGACTCCCTCCATGTTTCTGTAGCTCCTTGCCCCACTGATGTTTACCCTACGTGGGACAAACATGCACAGACAGAATGGATTTATTCCAACCGGAGAGAAACAGATCAAGGATCAAGGTTATTAGGAGCTAATACACCGATCGGGCATAACATTATGACCTCCTTCCTAATATTGTGTAGGTCTCCCTTGTGCCTCCAAAACAGTTGTGACTCATCAGAGAATGCACATGGGCCTTCTGAGGGTGTCCTGTGGTGTCTGGCAACAGGATGTTGTTAGTGGGGGGGCTTTGAGGGGAGGGGTCTCTGCGGATCATCCCACAGATACTTGATCAGTTTGCGATGTAGTGAATTTGGAGGCCAGGTCAACACCTTGTGCTGTTCTTCATTTTTTGTGTGTGTGTGTGTGCCTGTGTCATGGCTGCTGCCATCAAGGAGTGTCATTGCTATGGGGTGGGGGTGCCTGGTCTGGTCTAGGTGGGTGCTACATGTCTAAGTAACATCCACACCAATGAATGCCAGGTCCAAAGTTTCCCAGCAGAACATTGTGTCGTCACAAGATGGTCAATGTTATTTACTCCTCCTGTCCGTGGTCATAATGTTGTGGCTGATAGGTGTAGTTTCCAGGTTAGCAAAGTATTACTAAGTATTACCACCCTCTCAATCTGATCTTTCTGTCTTTCTGTCTGATCAGGTTCAGCCTGTTCTGATTGAGGTGGTTACATGAGGAATTGTTATTGGGATTTAGGTATTATTCAGTCTACAAGATTATGTTCATGGCTAAAATGATCAAATGTTTCCATGCTTGTATTGTTGTTTTAAAATATATTTGTTTCAGTTTCACGTACGTGCGACCTGCACCGAGTTGCAGCCTTTCCATTTCAGGTGAGAGGGATTGTTGAGAAGATTCCTCCCCGCCGCCTCAACATGGAGAGCTGTGTTTTCCTCTGCGCCGCCTTAAATGTTTGCAGCTCTGCGATGGCACGCTGCATTCTTCAAAACTACGCCATTAGTCATGGGATGCCTGCATGACTAATGCCCGTGGCTTGATCCGATTCGACCAGTTTGGCACTCCGGAGTCAGATAAGAGAGGAAAGAAATGCGACCGGAATATTTATTTTTTACAGGTTTAAACAAATTCTTTGTCAGTGCACCTAGACATTGGAACATTCAGTGCTATTTTTTGGCGTATTCATATATTTTGGTATTTAAATTGTGCATATTTCTTAGATATTTCAATAAGAAATTTACAGAGAGCCGTGTTTTGTGCCTGGCTGGGGCTCCCAGTGTCACATATCGGTGGAGACTGAGCACCGAGTCAATTTTTCCAGTGCAGCTGCCGCCCGACAAAGACTGATGAAAGTTAGATATGCAGAGGCAATAGGCGGTGGTCTCACTGCCGACTGATCCTTATCCTCCCTTCAAAGCCTGGGCTTGAGTTCTCCGGCTCAGTTTGCATCTCCTAGTAACAGCTGTCCTATCCTGGATCTTGGATATTTGCTTTCCCATAGCCACCCACTCTGCATGCAAGTAAACGATAAAAGAAGGTCACATATTTTATTTGCCGCAGCCAAGTGACAAGAAACAAATATATGTGAAAGAAGTAAAGAAATCTATAGGATATATTCTCATTTCTATTATCCTGCTATATATTTGACCTCAAGATAAGAGAGTACAGTGAAGGTTATAAAGGCGATACCTTTTTACTTAACGCTCAGCCGCCATGATGCCTCCTGATTAGCATCTGACTGGAGTGCTGACAGTAGCTCGTGCGGCAGAGCAGATGCTCCGCTGTTCACAGGGACGCTGGTTCCTTTCCCAGCTCCTCCTCTCAGCATGTCAGGATAGACGTCTCAGGAAGTCTGCCACGTCTTCCCGTCGGTCCAGGAGGACCTGATGGCCTTGATAGTGGGCCATGGTGAAGAACCTTAAAAATAAAAGTGTGATGTGCTGGGCCACCTACCTCTGATGTCAGGATATCATCTATCAGCCACAACATTAAAACCACTGACAGGAGAAGTTAATAGCATTGAACATCTTGTGATGATTCAATGTTCTGCTGGGAAACTTTTGGACCTGGCATTCATTGGTGTGGCATGTAGCACCCACCTAGACCAGACCAGTCACCCCCACCCCATAGCAATGACACTCCTTGATGGCAGCAGACATCCCCAGCAGGATGCAGCCTGACACAGACACACACATAAAAACACTTTAGCAACAACTCAAAAAAACATGAAGAACAGCACAAGGTGTTGACCTGGCCTCCAAATTCACTTGATCCCAAACTGATCAAGTATCTGTGGGATGATCCACAGAGGCCCCTCCCCTCAAAGGCCCCCCCACTAACAACATTCTGTTGCCAGACACCACAGGACACCCTCAGAAGGCCCATGTCCATTCTCCGATGAGTCACAACTGTTGTCGGAGGCACAAGGGAGACCTACACAATATTAGGACATAATGTTATGCCAGATCTTCGTGACGCTGGTTGGGCTGCTGGGTAGAGGAAGGATGGATGAGGCCTGCTTCTCTTTCTCGTGCCTCCATTCATTGCGAACGATAAATGAACTGCTCAGTTTTGTAACAACGGTCTGTTCAGATCCAGCACACTATAGACGATTAATGTTAGCGGCACAGACAGACATCTGGCTGAAGTGACACATTTAGTGCTGACAAATGCATTCTTAATTGCAGTACGTCACGGTCCTAACATGTTCATACAGAGAAGTTATTATGTGACTGGCAGTGATGCAGCGACAAGAGACCGAGGAATGAAATTCAAAATAACTAGAAGTAGATTGGTACTAAATTGAGTTAAGAGCCTGCAATAGATCTGGACTTGTGTGTAGGGTATGGCATTAAAACATTTATATCCCGATTACGCTTCATGCTAAAAGTCTGTTGGTGCACAACCAATATTCGCTGGACACTGAGTCGCTGCTGGAGTGCCGCTCGTTGCTTGGAACGGGGAGTGACTGACTGTATGCAACACAGGAAAGGGTGATGCAAACGCATATGACCGGTTGACGCGTCGCCGCATCAGTGGAGCGACGAGAGAAGCTGCAGAAGCGACTGGCCTGTTCTGTAGCGAGCGTCAGGTGTCAACTTGTCGCTGCATATCGCCGGGTTCATTTAAAAACGCAGCCCTCTCACTGTTTAGTGTGAACACGGCGAAAGTCTGTTGTACCTTGTGACACACACACACATTTTGTCACACAAAAACTGGCTGTCAAACTTAAGAAAGTTGCCCCTACTGCTGCCCTGCCACTTTTCTTTTCTGACTGCAGCCTCTAACTCGCTCGTACCTGTCAGATTGACTTTTTTAATCATTTGCTTACACTCGTGGAACGCTTGCAGCAGGCAGCGCTGCTCATTGAGGAACTATTTGTTCAATCTTTTGAATCAAACGTCTCATTAGCGCTGTCACTAAACCCGTGGGGTTGTCTATCTTTTATTATTTTAGTAAACGATGGAGCCTTTTGTTGCAATGACAGTTTCTCAACCGGGAAATTAAGAATAAAAATGCCACCGTGTAAGGTTTTACTAGCATCGGAATTGCTCTTAGATGTTAAATAAATTAATTCAGCACAAAATGATAGAGTTTGTTAATGCACATCGTGGCGGCTACATATAGGAAATAACTCAAAAGTCTGAATTCAGACAGTAAAAAAAAAAGTTGTTTCACCTCATTAGATTATGCAGTCTGCAATCCCGTGGTATTGAGATCATGAGGTAATTCGAAACTGCAGAAAAAAAAAAAAGCTCATAAAAAAGTTTTGCAACTGGGTTTATGAAAGTTTAGAAAGCCTGAAAAGTGATTAATTCGAATCTGAATATTTTATTATACCAGAGATTTTCTTCATCGCTGCTGCAGGGTTCTGTTTTTGCAGAGTTTCTCCAACACATCTTCAGAGTTTTAAACTCTGCATTAGCTTGTTTTCCAGGTTTGAACCATAGACTGTATATAAATATGCACAACGCGATGCCACTTCCTTACATTGGCCAAATTGACGCCATTTTCCAGGGGATACAGGCGGCGCCATCTTGTGACTTTGGAGCCAGAGTTTTGCACAGTACAAGACATTTTTGCAGTTTTGCACATTTACAGTACTGAGCTGTGATATTGATGCCCCGCCCACACTTCCTCCAGACTCACTCGTGTTTTCCTTTAATTAATACTGCGCTCTGCTCTACCTCCACCAGTTACAAGGAAATGTTGGATTATACACTGTAGTTATTTTTAATTTTTACAACTCTCACTTTCCCATGGGACCGCTTTACGGAGCAGTTGGCATATGAACTGGTGGTCGCCATAATATCGCATCATGTGTCTATCATGTCAAATAACTAACTAAAACAAAACTTATTCAAAAAATTGACACTTGAACATGCATCAACGTTATATTAACTACCTAAAATGACAGAAACCATCTTTGATGTGTATTTTAGTGTTTTAGTTTGGCGCAAGTCCCATCCATTAACATTGAGGAGGTGGAGCTTATGACCTATACTGCGGCCAGCCACCAGGGGGAGCTCTACTTGCTTTGGCACTGTCTATGGTTTGAACTCTTGTAGAAAACCTGCTGATTGATGCGCATGTGTCAAAGAAAAAGCTGTGAATGTTAAGAGGCGACTCCCTCTATGGGTTTGCATTTGTATTTGTTTATTTGGCTGTCTCCTTTTTGCCTCAGGTGTGCAGAGTTGAGCCGCTGATGGTTGTTATGCTGGGGCTGGGCTGTTATCTCACCTGCATCTCATTGTTCAATCAGGCTGTACTCTACTTGAGGACTTTCTACTCTCCCACTCAATCAGTTCTCCAGTTACCATGGTGGTGGTTACTTGTGAACCAGAAATTGATGTTTAGTCTATTTTTGAAGCGCTCTATCTAACGTACCTGCCTTCTCTGTTGGCTACAGGTGCAACCTATGCTCCTGTAGATTGTTTGTTTTGTGGAACTTCACTCATTAAAGTCCTGTACTTGTTAGGGTTAGGGTTAGGGCTTGATCACTTGAGTCCTGCACCTGGGTTCAAGTGAAGCTTTGAAATTTGAGTTCTGAAAGGATGAATGATATTAAAACTCTGAACGAATTCAAATTCGCACACGTGTTGTGTTGTCCTTTCACAGCTGACTTTACAATGTTTATGAGATTTGACCGCATACTTGGAATCACGTCATTTTTGTGAGCGCTCTCTCGCTTCTCCCAGTTTTGAGACTTTAAATCTACGGTGGCTGAGAGAGCTCAGTGCACTGCAGGCCGAGAAAATGCATGCAAATGGACAATACACAAGCAAATTAAGAAATAGGGGGAAGTAGAGCACCAGCAAACACAAAAACACACAAAACCTTAAAGGGGAACTACTGTTTTTTACAACCTGGACCTTATTTCTGGCATAAAATACGATCGTTTACTCACCCATATAACTTTGGTGTCATTTGGAGTCGTTCGGACGATATTTAGATCCGCATATATCCATATAGTGGGAGTGAATGGGGCACCGAAACGCAGCCTCTAAATAACACATTATCTCCCGCCAAACTCGTTCATTTCACCAATATTTTGTTATAATACGCTAGTGCTATTCCCCGTTGAGTCCGGAGTTACCTGTTATCTATTCGGGGACATTTGTTGTCTAATGTGACAATGTGTATGTTGACAAGTGCCTGAATCGGCACGTACTGTATGTTCTAATGGTCTAAAATACATGTTTACCATTTGTTTACCACTTAAGGACAAGGAACCATACATGTTAATTTCATAACACTCTAGGGTTGAGATTTAGGATTTCCAAGTATTTCAACGAGTTCCCTGTAAAGGGTTAAAGCTTTATGACTTTTGGAGTTGTTGACATTTGCTGCTGGTGAGTGGAAATGAGCAGAAACATAAGTCTGGTTTTGGTGTTGTGGGTTTTTGCAGTGCACCTGTAGTCAAATGGATTAAAACATTTTCTTGATTTGCTTGTGCGTTGCCCATTTGCATGTGCTTTCTCCAGTTGCAGTGTGTTAAGCTCCCAGGCTACATGGGATCGACAGACTGCTCCTTCAATGAGTGACATGCAGTAGATTTGCTAACCAAAGGGACGTCCAGGCCCGTGTAATCCAACCTGGGAGATCTAAAGTGCAGTCAAGTGCTCTCTCACAAAAACTCAAAGTAACACAGTGACCTCTTGCTATTCAGCGGTTTCTTTCTTCAAATACACCTTTAAACATTTATAATCATGTCTTGTTTTGTCTTGATGGTAGCACAAACCTTCAGACCTTCGGTTCAATCTTTCCTCCCGTGGTTTCCTCACACAGACACACACACGTACAAATATTCCCTCCGGAGCACACGGAGGACACGGGAGCATGCCCACCATTTTTAAAGGTGCGATGCCAGTCGATGTGAGCAGATCCGTCAGCGCTCGTCTCCCACCGAGATACGGAGATGATGGATGGATCTAATGGATTGATTTAAGACGCGGCTCCCCTTACCGACTGACTGAATAACCGAGTGAACGCCGGAGCAAATAACTTCAGCCGGTGGGGGAAATGCACTTATACGGCGCGCTTCCTCCACAGTCGACTTCATCCATCACTCTGGGAGATTGTCATGTTAGGCTCTCTCAAGGTTATTGTATGTATGTGTTATTATTTCTTAATAAGGAAGAGACTTGACACCGATATCACCGAGTCACTTTGTTTGTGTTTACTCCAGTACTGTGAGGGATTTTTCATGCAGCTCTGGTTACTGTGACCGACTATGAAGCGGCGCGTGACGTCTGTGGAGGTGTGGGTTGAGTTCTGAGTTACTGTCCTGGCCTTTAGATTGCATCCGAGTCAATAAGGAAACCAACTTATCATACATGAAACATGGATGCTTAACGTTTGCAATTCAAGGTAATTAAACCCAGATGACACAAATATCATGTTATATTTTTAATGTGCATTGCTTTTAGACTTTGGCTTAGACTTAGACTTAGATTTTATTGATCCACAAGGGAAATGGCTTGAGTAGCTCAGTTACATATACAATAATGCCATTGAAAACCACTTAAATAGGTGTAAGATAGATAAAATTAAATAAAATAAAATTTAACCCACATAAGATGAAAAATGCAGTCATGTCATGTCATGTCATGTCATGTCATGTCATGTCATAAAATAAAATAAAATAAAATAAAATAAAATAAAATAAAATAAATAATAATTTCAACCCACATAAGATGAAAAATCATGTCATTAAATAAATAAATATAATAAAACAAAAATAATAACTTTAACCCACATAAGTTGAAAAATGCAGTCATGTCATTAAATAAATAAATAAAAATGAATAAATAAATAAATAAATAAATATATAAATAAAAAGAATAACACTTTTAACCCACATAAGATGAAAAATGCAATAATTAAATTAAATTAAATTAAATCAAATTAAATTAAAAAAGAATAATAACTTTAATCGAAATAAGATGAAAGATGCAATCATGTCATTAAATAAATAAATAAATAAATAAATTAAATTAAATTAAAAAACAATAATCATTTTAACCTACATGAAATGAAAGATGCAGTCATGTGATTAAATAAATAAATACATAAATGAATACAATTAAATAAAATTAAATTTAAAAAGAATAATAACTTTAACCCACATAAGATGAAAAATGCAATCATGTCATTATCACTTGTAGTTTTCCCTGTTTCATGTATCTGTCCCTCATGATGTTGAACACAGAGTTGCATGTGCCTCAAACAAGGATGGCAAGTTTGGAAAAAATCAACCATTTTCCTTCAGCTGCATTAATAACCCAGCAGACAATCTGGCTCAATTTACAGTAATAAACCGTTGCCGTGTTTTACTGTGAATCATTCATCACATGGGTAAACATCTTATTTCCTAGTTAGTGTTTAATACAAGTGTTTATTAATGTATGAGCGCTTTGTGACACAGATCAAGAGAGTGGGGCTTAATTATGAATATATTTTATCTGAAGCTCTTTCATTCTTTTGTGTGTCTGTTTCAAGGTTTCCAAAGCAGTGAATTATTCCATTTAATTTTTTATTTTTTTTCTCCCGTGCCTGCCTACTGCCGCCCGCCTGCCCCTCTCTCCTTTCTATTAAAGGCAAAATGCCGCATTGAAATCAGAAACAATGCGTCACCTGCATCATTCAGCTGCTAATTTTGTGGATCTGTCGGCTCGGAGCGCGATAAAGCTTCCGGGCGGCCTTTTGTTTTGCGCGTTTTCCAGTTGGCTGAGAAAAAATGTGGCATCATTGTCTTTGTATAACCAGCTGTAGTCAAAAAATAAAAAAATATTAAAATATAAAAACTGAAAAGACTTTTGAGTGATCCACAAGAGGCCATGAATTAAACATACAAGTGCTTAGCTGGAGGCACGTGGCTCAAACCAAGTGTGCTTATGTGAAGAAATTTATGTTGATGACTTTATGGAATGTGACAAATCAGGGAAAACTAACGGAATCTGTCAGGCAGAAAAGACAAGAGAGGTCTCACTTTCAACTCGTTAGCTTCTTTATTCTGCCTTATTCTATTTTTTATTTCTCCTATTCTATATTTTAACAAGGACTCGTGCAGATCTCCTGTGCAGCATAGTAAAGAGGAGACTGGTGAATCATTCTGATTCTCTGTTTTGTTTTGTGTTTTTTTTCTACAAAGAGCCATGAGTCCGCTCGGCCACTCGGGGCCAGAAAGAAAACCAGCGATCAAGAGAAATAAAGACAAGGCTGAGCCTCGGATGCACGGGCTGTGTTGCCTCTAAACACTGTAGATGTTCGGCCGAGGAGCTCGTGTGATTTCAATGGTTTTAACCTCACGTCTGTTCAGAGAGGCGCAGCCTGTACCGTATCTCTCGATAGAGTAGAAAAGTGCAATTGAAGCTCTCGTCATTAATTTTAATGGCGTTTCTTCTCAAGGAAGACACAGATTACTGTCTGCAGTTTGTAGTGGGAGGCTCTGTTATTCTCCCACTTAGCTGACTCCCATGCAGACAGTAACGTTGAATCAGTTATATTGCCAAGGTATTTGCCTGATACGGCTTATCGTTAAATATTCATTAATTTCTGCAACCTCTGGCGGGTTGAGGCGGGGCTGGAGCCTATCCCAGTCGTCATTGGGCGAGAGGCGGGGTACACCCTGGACAGGTCTCCAGTCTATCACAGGGCTAACACAGAGGGACAGACAGCCATTCACACTCACACCTACGGCCGATTTAGAATCACCAATTAACCTAACCAGCATGTCTTTGGACGGTGGGAGGAAGCTGGAGAACCTGGAGAGAACCCATGCAGACACAGGGAGAACATGCAGACTCCACACAGAAAGGAACCAGTCGGCCCATGGATTTGAACCCAGAACCTTCTTGCTGTGAGGCAATATTGAGTTTTTTTTTTTTATCTCAGTTTTGGTCTCCACCAGAAACCCAGCTAAGTGCATTGAGTTTTATTGGTCTGCTGTGTGGTTTCGGGCAGATTCTGTACAGGGTAAAAGTTGCTTAAAACTACCAAAACAAAGCTGACAGGGGTGCAGAGACTGAACTTTAAATTTCAGGCCAGAAAACCAAAACAATTAGGTGAAAGATGGTCAAACAGTCTGTAGATCTGAGTAGAAATGCAAATTTGGGGATATTTTGTCCTGATACTGCTGATAATTTATGGTTTTTGCATACATAAGTACATAAAGAGCTACTTGATGCAATATTAAGTCTTATTTTATCTCAGTTTTGGTCTCATCCATCTCCAGGAGAAATCCAGCTCAGTGCATTGAGTTTTGTTGGTCTGCTGTGTGGTTTTGGGCAGATTCTGTGCAGGGACTGTCTCATAGATGTGAAAACAAAGCTGACAGGGGTGCAGAGACTGAACCAAAACCTTTACATTTATGGCCAAAAAAACAAAGCAATTATCTGAAAGACGGTGAAACAATCTGTAGATCAGAGTGGAACTGCAAAGTTGGGGATATTTTGTTCTGATACTGCTGATTATAGAATAAGTAATTAAATAAAGAGCGACTTGATGCAATATTGAGTGTGATTTTATCTCAGTCTTGGTCTTAACCATCTCTCAGGAGAAATCCAGCATTGAGTTTTGTTGTTTTGGGCAGATTCTGTACAAGGAAATAGTTGCTTAAAACCACCGTTGCATGCATGCAAAAACAAAGCTGATGGGACTGCAGAGACTGGAGCAAAACTTTTAATGTTCAGTCTATAAAACCAAAACAATTAGCGTTCAGAAACAAATTGCTCGACATTATCTCTCCAAGGGTGGTGCAGATAACAAGGGCAGAGGCTCCCTGTCGCTCTCCGCCAAAACTTTCTGGCATCAGCCTCCCTTTTGTTCCACCCCGACACCCGTGCTTTTACACCTGCATGTTACTGCACAGCACTCACTGACTGATCGGGGCGGACAGATGACGGTTCAAGTTTGAGCTGGAGCCAATCCCGGTCCCTTCCCCGGTTCTCCTTCTCAAGGTCGCCGGCGGGAGGAGGGTAAAGGGTGTCATTTGGTGTCCCAGAGGTACAATTCACAGTGGCAGACAGGCAAAACACCTGAGCTGTAGAGCGCTGATTTAAGACCTTGCAATGCGGCCGCCTTACTTTTTCACAACTTCTCACAACTCTGCGCTGACGTGGACTCAGATTATGATATGCCTCCTCGGCATCAACAGCAAAGAAATATGCATGCATCATCTAATCAATGTCGACAATGCAACTTGTGCGTTGTGCAAACAATTGGTTGCAGAACTGTTTGAATGGTGATATTTTAATATTTTTTTTCTCAGTATATTTGCCGTCTAGCTTTTGTAAATATTTGCAGTTCAAAACAGAAACATCACCGTCTCCTCACACCGTGTTTTGTGCGAGGGCGAAATTGAACGTTGGGAAGGAAAAACGGATAATTGGTCTCGGAGGATGTGATGGATGATCTGAACTGATCTCTCGTGAGATATCGTCACGCTGTTTTAAGATTGCGGTGTCAGTGGCACAGTTGGCAGTTTGCCCATTCTGATATGACACTTTGACTAACAGACTCACGACTACCCAAATATGAAGAAGAAATGCAACACGTGCAAAAAGCAATCTGTGGCTTACTGGAGTGCAGGATGGAAAGGAGTAGAGACGACTTTAACTGAAGTGCCAAGAGCAGGAAAAAACATGTACAATGCATGCATGTCCTTAAGGCACGATCCATCAGTTATTGTATTTAACCTTTGACCTTTATCATTATTATTATTAACCACTGTTCTGCAGCATTATTCCATTTAACGAACGTATGAACACCATCCAAAAGGCGTTCAATGAATCAAAACATAAAACAGGATTTGAATTCTCATATCACATGTCATATGTGAACATTCCCATCCTGGCTTCCGTCTTCTTCTTCTTCTCGTGCTCCTCTGTGAACGTGGCACACTTGACAGAAAAAAAAAAAATATATATATATATATATATATATTTGGCTCAGGATCCACGGCTATATTGCCAGACTTCTGATTGGCACTTGCTCTAACCCCCCCGGGGGGACAATATTACACCAATCACCAAAGACGGGTTGTCTTCGCCTTTGCACGAGTGTCAGAAGCTTCAGGGCTGCAAAATTACTGGAGAAGCTTCGGGCGAATCCAGTTAGTCAGGTTGATTTCCATAAAACGTAAGGAGTGGCGTATCTCTGCAGACTTGACTGTTTCCAGTCAGAGTTTGGGGCGTGAGGGCCGGTAAAGCAGTGAGGGGACATGGCACACCTTAATCATGACATGTGCTTTTATTTTCTGTAAGTAGAACAAGAATGTGCACATTTAGGGAGAATGTGAATGTGAATGTGTCATGTTGGAGTGGATGCCACAGTGGAACATACCATGAGATTATGTACATTTCTCTGTAATGCCATTTATACTAATGACGTAATCCCTTTAATGTCTCTGACTACATTGTGTGTTTATAATCTATATCAATTAGATATTGCACACAACACATCTGGAATGAACAACTGCACAACAGCATTTATAGTTTAGCACAATTAGTATTATTTGATGTTGCACTATAGTATTACACATACCGTGAAAGACTTTTATTCACGTTATAAGGGGATTTAATTAATGAACAAGTCATCATGACTGTGAATTAATGACAGATTAGTATTGAGCTTTGAGAGGGGCCTCTGTGGATCATCCCACAGATACTTGACCAGTTTGGGATCTAGTGAATTTGGAGGCCAGGTCAACACCTTGTGCCGTTCTACATGTTGTTTTGTTCCTAAAGTGTCTGCGTCAGGCTGCATCCTGCTGGGGATGGCTGCTGCCATCAAGAAGTGCCATTGCTATGGGGTGGGGGTGCCTGGTCTGGTCTAGGTGGGTGCTACATGTCTAAGTAACATCCACACCAATGAATGCCAGGTCCAAAAGTTTCCCAGCAGAACACTGAATAGTCACAAGATGCTCAATGTTATTTACTTCTCCTGTCAGTGGTCATAAAGTTGTGGCTGATCAGTGTACTATACTATACAATACTATTCTATACCTCATTTAAAACCCCTTTAGTTCCAGTGCTATTTCCTTTGTGATGGTCGTTGCATCACTCCTGGTATAACACATGACTCTGTTTGCAATTATGAGAAGGCTTTCAACTTTCTCTACTCACATACAGTCACTCATTAATTCAGCCCTGTCCTGGACCCAGCGCCCAGCCAAAGGTGGACGATCAGCCGGGGGAGAGAAAGACCTTCAGACTGACTTTACCCCCCCCCCCCCCACACACACACACACTTTGTCTTTATGTGTAGAGAATCCCCAAGTATCAACAACAAAAACTGTGGCCTGAGAGCTTTTCCCTGGGGTCTGATTAGCTCCATGGACCCTCCACGGCGCTGTCATGGCTCTCCGAGACTTGAGGGCTCTGCTCGAGGGGCTATTGCTCCTTGTGTCGCCCCCGCTGCGTCTATGTGTTCTACTGCCACACACAAAAGCACTTGTGCGCTTATAACACTCAGCTCTGCTTGCTGTGCACATGAATCACGGACCTTGAAAGTGGCATGTACCTTGATACTTGTTTATACTCAAAAGAGGAAGAATATGCTGTGTCCTCCTCAAGGACCGAACAGATGAAACACAGAGTTTTTATGTAACTCATTTTGTCGACACGTCCTCCAACTTTAACGTCCACACAGATCTTTGGTTTCTCTGAGAGCGCCACCTGGTGAGCGTTTCCTCAATTAGCATCCTACCGGTTGATATTTCACAAGCCAATTGCGGAAAGTTCTGGGTTTAGATTACATTAGTAAACCTTTGTTGTCATGGTTACAACAATAGACATGTGGTCGACCCATCCATCCACCCTGACCTCCTCCACACGTGCACTTTTGCCGCCTTTGCTGTTACGGCCAGTAGAGGGCAGCGTCACAAAAAAAAAGTAAATATGTTTTTTAATAGTTTGCTGGGATAAAAAACTATTTATTTAAGTTTAATCCAGGTACTGTGGCCTGTTTTTCTGGTAGAAACTAATTGGATATGCAGCATGTTATACATTACATACAATACATTTAAATGTATTAAACGTCAATGGTTGAGGGGAGGGGACCCACAGATACTTGATCAGTTTGGGATCTAGTGAATTTGGAGGCCAGGTCAACACCTTGTGCTGTTCTTCATGTTGTTTTAGTTGTTCCTAAAGCGTTTTTGTGTGTGTGCCTGTGTCAGGCTGCATCCTGCTGGGGATGGCTGCTGCCATCAAGGAGTGTCATTGCTATGGGGTGGGGGTGTCTGGTCTGGTCTGGTCTAGGTGGGTGCTACATGTCTAAGTAACATCCACACCAATGAACGCCAGGTCCAAAAGTTTCCCAGCAGAACACTGAATTGTCACAAGACAGTCAATGTTATTTACTTCTCCTGGCAGTGGTTTTATTGTTATGGCAGATTGGTGTTTGTGGTGGTAGATAGTGTGAGGATTTTCTCGATCAGTGACTTTTCCAGATGCTCTAAGAATAAGGTCAAGAAGCAGCGATCAGTCTCCAGAATATTATTAAATGAAGGGTAAAATACCTGCTTTTAATATGTTTGTATTTGCATTCATGATGCCAGGGAGTGGAGGCCGTGCTTATCTGGCACAAACTGGCATTAGCTTGGTCAGTTCTGGAGAGCGCAGAAAATCTCTTTTTCAATCCTGCCAATCCCCAGGGGCACAAAACCCCCAAAAGGCTGACAGGGCAAACAGCGGCACACCTTTAAAACTGACAGTCTTAAGATGGAACAAAATGCCGCTTTAACCCACAAATAAAGGATGTTATTTTTATTCAGACAAGCAGTGTAAACACTCCACGCCAATGAAATAACCCTGACATTTCAATTTATGCTAAAGAGTACAGGAGGGAGAGAGAGACCGGTCTTATTTTGATGAGGCAGCAAACACACGTAGAGCACAGCAGGTTACCGTGACCGCTGCGTCCTTATAAACACAAAGCGATTATGCGGAAGACATGATAGAAACATTTAACCAACTTGTCCTTGCTTCGTTTTCCGCAGTGTGCTGCCGGCCTTCAGGCAAAAAAAAAAAAATCAAATAAAAAAAATAAAGGCATTGAGTGGAAGGTTTTCCTGTAAGAAAGTTTTGTTTTCCTTGTGCAGAGAGTCTCGTTACATTGATGGAGATTACACAACGTCCTTTCTCGGATCAAATAAATAGCCATAGACTTCTGCACAATGTTTTTGTAAGTCAGTGTGAGTCAGTGTTGAAGCGTCATAAGGATGGAGGTACACCACCCTGACATCTTGAGATTGGCCATTTGGCTTCTTCTGACCTTACAAGATCACAACCTTGAGCTGTGATGGACGCGCTAACCAAAAGGAACTCAACTTAATGCAGACTCCGGCTCATTCTGGCCTTAATATTCCACAGGGGACTAAATCAGCAGTCACATCACGCTCTCAGAAACCCGGATGAGCCCTTATTACGCTTCAGAGAGAACTAAATATGACAGCTGGAGTACTCTGA
Organism: Chelon labrosus; assembly: GCF_963514085.1. Classification (NCBI taxonomy): domain Eukaryota; kingdom Metazoa; phylum Chordata; class Actinopteri; order Mugiliformes; family Mugilidae; genus Chelon; species Chelon labrosus. The sequence continues at coordinate 19,607,504 of NC_140355.1, forward strand.
TACAAATCACACCTGCGCCGTTGACTCAAGTTGCGTAATAGTTAGTCTGTAAAAATAAAAACTGAAATAAAGGCAAATGGTGAGACCAGAACCAGGATGCCACTGTGCATGTAAACCTACGCCAAAAAGACTCTTTCGTCAGCCTGCTCAGAAACGTGCAATGTGTTAAGTTGTTGAACAGATTTATCAAACTGCCATGAGTTACACTTAAGATGTCAGTGTCATTAAAATTTGCTAAATTCCAATCTTGTGTACATGAAAGCCACCGTTCATTCGCAAATTATACCCCTACACATCAACAGATCACTTCTGGACAGATCAGGTCTTCCAGTTATGCAAGTCACTGAGAGTACTGAGTAAATACTTCATCAGATAATGGAACAATTTTGCATGGCTGCACTGAATATGAGGCTAATAGGTGGTTTGAAGAACATGAAGAACAGCAGAAGGTGTTGACCTGGCCTCCAAATTCACTAGATCCCAAACTGATCAAGTATCTGTGGGACGATCCACAATAGAGGCCCCTCCTCTCAACCTGTAGGACTCAAAGGCCCCCCCACTACAACATTCTGTTACCAGACACCATAGGACACCCTCAGAAGGCTCATGTCCATTCTCTGATGAGTCACAATGGTTTTAGAGGCACAAGGGAGACCTACACAATATTAGGAAGGTGGTCATAATGTTATGCCTGATCAGTGTACAAGTACTTCATTATTTTTAAATCAGTAGGTCATTGGGGATTCTAAATTGGCTGTAGGTGTGAATGGTTGTCTGTCTCTCTGTGTTAGCCCTGTGATAGACTGGAGACCTGTCCAAGGTGCACCCCGCCTCTCACCCAATGACAACTAGGATAGGCCCCAGCCCAACCACGACCCTCCAGACAAGTGGTCACAGAAAATGAATGAATGAATGAACGAATGCCTGGAACTGCTCCATTGGGAACTGATTAGTCATCCATATCATCTGAGAGCCGCAAAGTTGAAAATGGCTCTGATTGGTTGCAGGTTGAAAAACGTCCCATATTAAAATCCAAATGGCTTGTTGCCAGACTTATATTCTGATTAGTATTGAGTCAGACTGGCTTTTTTAATGGCGGCACAGTGACGAGGTGGTTAGCACTGATGCCTCACAGCGAGAAGGTCCCGGGTTCAAATCCATGGGCCGAGTTGGTGTGGAGTTTGCATGTTCTCCTTGTGTCTGCGTGGGTTCTCTCCAGGTACTCCAGCTTCCTCCCACTGTCCAAAGACATGCTGGTTAGGTTCATTGGTGATTTTAAATTGGCTGTAGGCGTGAATGGTTGTCTATCGCTCTGTTTTAGCCCTGAGATAGACTGGAGACCTGTCCAGGGTGTACCCCGCCTCTCGCCCAATGACATCTGGGATAGGCTCCAGCAGACCCGCAACCCTTCACAGGAACAAGCGGTTACAGAAGATGAATGAATGTCTTTTTAGTTAAATTATTTCTACTTTAACCAGGAAAACAAGTGACGAATCTTTACAAATATCTACTGTATCTCCACCTACTACTATGTATGTGAGTCACTGTCCTCGGTCAGCTTTTGAATTTTTTATTTTTATTTTTTTAATGCGGCCTCAACAAGAATGGAGCCCACCCCTCCTCCACTGGAACATGATTTACCTCTCAGAAAAAGGCTGATGTCAACTCTCCTTTCCATTACATGACTGACTTCACACCCCAGTGAAAGGTGCGCTGTTTCAGTAAAAGATTAAAAGACCTGATTTCACTGACCAGCTCCCTGACACCTCTGCCGTTATTGTATGCCTCCTTCCACAACTCCCTTTCTTCACTGGAAGTATTCACGCCTCACCTTCTCTGCACCCAAATCTCGCCACGAGTGCGCCCTTGTCTACTCTTGAAAGTGATTACGCCACATGTTCGCCTCTCTCAGTGTCGTCTCCTCTTAAGATTTTTAACAGGATCCTGAAATTCACTTTACATTTTGGTCATCTTGTCTCTCCCTTGATCTCTTGTCTTTTTTATTGTAGGCCTATTGTCCCATACCCAGAGGTATGTGATACAGCATTAAGATTAAGACGTTCGATGGAATATTGAACAGATATTATCTCGATCAAAACTAAAAAAAATGACATGCTTAATTTCCTCAGGGTAACCTTGCATCGTGTGAGCAATTTCCTCCATATGTGTGTCATGCTTATACTTTCGTCTTGCCCCGTCTGTTATTGACTGCAGTGGCTAATAAATGAATAGTGAATAGATAGTTGGATTAGGCAGGAAAAGACACCCAATATATTGATTTTCTTTACTGTGTTTGGTAACGTAGACGAACCTTCTCTGGAAACCCCCGAAGAACAAAGGACAATAGTGAATTGAAGGATGTTATTATAGCACACAATCGAAAGCTTTGCAATGTTGCTAAGCCTCAGGAATGTTGTTGGACGTGTGGGATTAACGCCAATGAATAACTCTTCGTACCAGCAGGGGGCGGTAGTTTATATTTGTCACTCAAAAGGGGAAACAGGAAGTGCCTATTAGCTAGGAGGCTAGGGAAAGCTATGGCTACAACCCATTGTTCAAAGCTGGCTTCTTCTGAATCATGCTGATCAGCTGGTCTACAGTTCATTCACAGTTCATTTGGACCTGGCATTCATTGGCGTGGATGTTACTTAGACATGTAGCACCCACCTAGACCAGACCAGGCACCCCCCACCCCATGGCAATGACACTCCTTGATGGCAGCAGCCATCCCCAAAACGCTTTAGGAACAACTCAAAAAAACAAAAAATGAAGAATCGCAAAGAGTGTTGACCTGGCCTCCAAATTCACTAGATCCCAATCTGATCAAGTATCTGTGGGATAATCCACAGAGGCCCCTCCCCTCAACCCATAGGACCCAAAGGCCCCCCATTAACAACATTCTGTTGCCAGACACCACAGGACTTAAGGCCTATGTCCATTCTCTGATGTTTTGGAGGCACAAGGGAGACCTACAGTGAAATACACTGGTCTATACACTTTCCAAGGTAGTTCCTCTTATACAGTCAGAAACACCGTAAAGACTGTTCCCACTGACGGTAACTGACGGCCTGAGACAGACATGGTGTCCCTCGGCCTAAAGTGCATCACACGGAAACTGAAAATACAGATAAAATTCAATTAAGCAAGTAAGAATGAGAACATTCCTCTGTAGCGTCATGGCAACTGAAAATCAGTCGCTTGTCTAGGTCAGACGAGAGTTGGTTGAAATACCAAGGTGTGACACATTATTTCTTTTCTAGAAAACCTTGCATGCTTGCAAGCGAGAGCCACTCATCAGCAACACGAGTCTCTCCTCAGCTTTTATAAAAGCCTAAACAATGTTCATTCAGTCAGATCATAAGATTGCATATGATTTGACACAACACAATGTGCTAACATCTCGACAACCACCTCATGATGCACGTAAGACTTCTCCTACACTTTAACCATTGTTGTGTGGCACACAGTGACCCATTTCAGAACACATGTACACAGAAGAGGCACTTCAAATACCCCCTTCAGGATGAACTCCTTAAATGTTAATGCTCACAACATATTATACAGTGGAACATACAACAACATATCCATTCATATCGTGCAACTGCATGATTATCATAAGGCAGAGCTTAGGTCCAAGACACAAGCTTCCACCCTACTTACAATCTAATGTTGCATCCACAGTTGTTAGATTTCATATATAAGATATCAAAATAATAAGGGACATTTGAGAATTTCCCTCACAGTGCTGTGCCTCAGGAGAAGTGAGCGAGACAGGCCCCACCCCGGTCTGCAAAAGGTATGCAAACTCAGCAAAATGTTTCATGGATTAAAAACAAAAAACAATATCCCTCTAATGTAGAGGTTCTGTGGGAGGCAGATTCTGCTGGACGCCCTGCAAAGCTGAAAGGAAGCTGTAAGTGCACCGATCAACTTATGCACACACGCAGTTTCACAGAGAAGTTTCTTGATGTTTTTCAGATTCAATATACGGAAAACAAAGGTGGATTATTTGTCAGTCGTTCCTATTGTGAGTCGGCTCTTCTGCGGGGTGGCGGCGAACATTTTGTTCTTTTGAAAATGTCATTTTGTAAGAGTGAGAAACTGCTTCTATTGCATTTCCCTTGGAAAAAAAAATAAAAAAATTCCATGCAAGGACTCACGTGTAGGGTATCTCTCCATCAGATGACTAAACCCAAGAAACACCAGCCCGCCTGGCAGCAATAACAAATATTATGATTGCGGACCACATTAGTGCACATGTTTACGTGCATTTGCAGAATATGTCCTCACATTTTATTTATTTAATAGGCGGCGTAAACAAACTCAGCGTCTAGTGGCAAACGAGGGCACTAAAACTGTTTTCTATAGTTGTCAGGCTGAATTTGAGAAAGTGTGTTTTATAAGACACTTTGGTGACAATGTGATAATTACAAACTGCAAATTAAATTGCACTGAAGTAGAGTTTGGACCTGACTGCTTTGTTCACTGAATGGAGCAGGAAACAAAAAAATAAAATAAATAAAAATCTTTAGAGGCTGAAAACAGCCTTTTATCTTGTCTCCATGGAAAACCGCATTTTTATTTCTTTATCTGTTTAGTTCTTTATTTATTTCATGATGAGCTATTTATTGTTTTGGGATTGCAGGGACACTTATCTGAAGTATTCAGGAACTGTCCTATTTCATTGCCAATTATTTCTTTTTTTTTTTCTTACGGTGGGAGGGGGCTAGAGACAAAAGCTGTTGTTTGAGTAGTCGCCCACTAATATCACCCAAAACGCTATTTCTCACAATGGAGCGCTTTTCAGTTCACATGAATATTTTAAGGGCCACGGTGCACTCTCCTATTGAGCTGTCAAAAGGATATTTAGTTATATTATTATTTTATTGTCAGTCACCAAGAAGTTTCTCATGCGAATGTTGCTGGAAACCGTGCCTCTTCTGTCATCTCAGGGTGTTATTACAGCAACGCCGAATATAATACCAGATCTTGAAAAGTTACAGTGCAGCAAATAAACGTGTCATTCTGCAGCTCTTGGTGTTTTCGGAGCTGTAAATTAGACGGCTTCACTCAACAAAGTCTTCTCATGTTGTCCTTGCTCTGCTAGGTAGCCCGACGGCCTTAAGGGCCATCCAAAATATTTAATGCACAGTTTATGGCCCCCTTTAGAATATAATCAAGCAGTTAACCTTGCCTGACGGGCTGACCCCTGGCTACGACGTGGGGAAATGAACCACTAAATTTCTGGTCAATAGGGTAATGGGGAAGGGCAAACTGGAGTGATTTACATAAAGAACAAGGAGGCACACGTTCTGAGTGATAGCATTAGTCGAGAGAGAGGAGCTGGATGTTTTACATTTTGTGGTAAAAAATAATTGGGAGGTGCAGTTTGACAATAACTTCAAGACTGATGGAAATTTTGTAGCGTCACATTAATCTGACATTTTCAGATAAATAAAGCACAACACGTGAAAACATCATATAAGTGTACAACTTAGTTCATTTACTCAAGTATTGTATATAGATGGATGGCGGAACAGCTCCTCAAAAGTGAAGCCAAATCAAGTCGAGCTCCTCCTGGTGGCTGGCTGCAGTATAGGTCATAAGCTCCGCCTCCTCCATGTTAGCTGGTGGGACTTGGGCCAAACTAAAACACTAAAATATACGTCAAGGATTGTTTCTGTCATTTTAGGTAGTTAACGTAATGTTGATGCATGTTCAAGTGTCAATGTTTTGGATAAGGTTAGTTATTTGACGCTACAGAAACAGGATGTGACATAGTGGCGACTGCTAGTTGCCATGCCAACTGCTCCGTAAAGTGGTCCTGTGGGAAATTTAAAAACAAGTACAGTGTATAATCAAACATTTCCTTGTAACTGGTGGAGATAGAGCAGAGCGTAGTGTTAATTAAACAAAAACGCGAGTGAGTCTGGAAGAAGTGTGGGCGGGGCATCGAACCGCAAGATGGCGCCACCCGTATCCCCTGGAAACTAGCGTCAATTTGGCTAATGCAAGGAAGTGGTGACGCTTTGTCCATATTTATATACAGTCTATGTTTGTTACTGGGCAGTTCAGTAGTACCTTACTGGAGTATTTCTCTACTTTGTACTTTTACTTCACAGTTTCACGTATACAAGATATTGTACTCTCTGTGCTTCATCCATCAATTAGTTACTTCCCAAATTTGTATAATAAGCAAACCAAACCAAACCACATCTGCAATTATTTCCTCCTCAGCCAAAATTAAAATGCTATTTAAATGCTAATGCTTCTGTAATTGTACAACCCATAACAATACAACTCTGAAAAGGGCCAGTTAATGGATACTTACTATATATTTAAAGTACATTTGGCCGATGATGTGCACTTTAACTATAGTACAGTGTTTAATCAAAAATATTTTAACTTTTTTTTTTTTTTTTAATTCTTCTTTTACTTTAAAATTATCAGAGTACTAACTTTCATTATTTCCTATACACTGTGGTTGACCCGATAGCACTGCGGTACAATCCAATGATAAAACAGAACGATCTGAAAGTGGTCTCTACAGTTAATATTGCCTTCATGGGATCTAATTATTTCTCCCACCGCTGTTCTCATAAAAGGAAAAAAAAAAAAATATAAAATGAATTAAGTCATTCCCGTGCAGATGCTTACATATTTCTTTATTCATAAAGGCAACTGGGAATGTTGTACTTTAGGTGTACTCAAGAATATTAATCTCACTTTGTACTTCTACTGCATTCTACCAAGACATGGTACTCATATAGTACACTGATCTGACGGCTGTAATAAGTTCATTTACAAATTCGTATAATAAACCTTATTTCTACTTCATTCAGCTATAGCATTAAATATTATTTAAATGCAAATTTAACTGTATCACACATAACAATACAACTCTGACTGAAGCCAATAAGTTGGTATTTATATTTAAAGTCCATTTTCTTTCTGAGGATGAGTGTTTTATCAAAGATTTGCACTTCATCCGTTCCTATATAATAGCTGAATGTCTTCTTACAGTACAACGGAAAGCCTCACTAATAGTAATCCAGTGATAAAACACAATGCGATGAAAATGATCTCTACATTTAATATTGCTCTAGTGCAGGATCTAATTATTTCTTCCTCCACCGCTCTCATAAAAGGAAAAAAAAAAAACACTATAAGATGAATTAAGTAATTGCAAAGCAGATGGTTCATATATGGATCTGACGGAAATGTTGTGCTTTAATTCTAATAATCAGGCATACAGCTTTGACAGAATTTACTCGAGTACTGTATCTGAGTAGTTTTGAGGTACTTTTACCTTAATTTGGCACTACTTTGAACTCTTATTCCACAGTTTCACGGAGACGTAGTACACATTGTGCTCCATTAAAATGAATCTGGCACCTGTAATAAGTTCATTTACAAACCATGGCAACAATAACACAGCCAGCTATAGCATTAAAATGCTATTAAAATGCTAATGCTCCTGTATATGAAAAAACACCTAACAATACCACCCTGACAAAGGCATATTAGTAGGTACTTATTGTATATTTAAAACTGATTTTACTAATCATATCCACATAAGCTTAAGAACAGTGTTTAATCATAGATTTATTTTTTTTACAGAACTGTATTTGTACTTTTTTACTTTAAATTAAGTCCTTTCATCATTGCTAATACAGTATAGCAAACCAGATACTACAGTACAAATGCATGCTCCTGTAATACAATGATAAAACACAAGTGTTCTCTAAATTTAATATTGTTTTTGCGTAAGTGGAGGATCCAATTAGTTTTTTTTTCCTCCCACCACTGCTCTCATAAAAAGAAAAAAAAAAACACTCCAATATAAGTTGAATTAAATCATTCCAATCGCTTAATTGAACCAAGATAATGTCTGTTTAATTGGCAATAGGACGCCAATCTGAAGCCATGTGCTCGAAAAGCTGGAGAGAGAAAAGAAACCAAGGCATTAATTAGTAAAAACGCAATTTCCCAACACAATGACGAGAGCTCCAAGACAACGGTGTCGATTTCAGTGACCACGCTGTCGTCAAGAAAAACAGGGCTTGGGTTTAGATGGAGAGAAAAAAAAAGAAAAGAAAAAGAAAAAGAAAGGAGGGAGGTAATTGAAAGAGTCTGCTTTCTTTTATCTGGTCATTACGAGAACGCGCACGGGCACACGCGCGCGCACGTTCTGTCATTCATCAACAGGTTCACTGAGGTTTGAATAACACCCAGCTCTCCCTCTCTCTCTCTCTCTCTCTCCATCTCTCCCCCCTCCCCACCTATCTCTCTCTCTCTCTCTTTCTCTCCTTCTCTCTCTCCCCCCACCTTCCCTCTCTCTCTCTCTCTCTCTATCTCCTCTCTCTCCCCTCTCTCTCTCCCTCCTCTCTCTCTCTCTCTCTCTCTCTCTCTCTCCCTCCGAAAACCAGAAAGCTGTTGGCTCGCGCGCGCTCTGTAATTATCCCACTCTCGCGCAGCTGAGTGTCGGCTCCTGGAGGCTCCGCGCTCACCACTCCACCACTCCGCACTGCGATTCCGCGAGACGACGCTTCTCTCTCGGCGGACACCTAATAACCAGTGCCCCCCTTCTTCTCCACCTCCTCAAAACACTTCCCCCGCTCCCTCACCCTCCTCCAAACACCCGGACAGCGCGTTCGCCTGGAACGAACACTGGGTGGGGGGCACGCGTTTGTTGTTGTTTTATTTTAAATTTTTTTTTAGAGGAGCCACGAACAGACGCCAAATGCTCGAGACCCGCGGCAGGTGCCCCCAGACCCGACGGGGAGGGAGACAAGCCGAGCAGTGATGGGACAGTTTTCGGGAGGATGCTACTGGAGTTTTTCCGTCCTCGTGCTCCTTGGTTTGCGAGCGCCGGCCGCCCTAGCGAGAGGTAAGAAGCACCTGACCGACACGAAAGAAACGTGTTCGTTTTGTTTTTCCGTGGTTGGAGTTGGTTTGGGTGAGTGACGGCGCAGCGTACGGCCGGAAAAAGTCAAACATTTTGTCGGTTTAAGTTTGCATTTGTGGTGCGCAACACGCTGGCCGATGTGTGCGTAAATAGCGAGCTTTTTCAGAAGTTAGTTCATTTTTAAGCCAGCAAATGAAGCAAAAATATTGTTTGACGATAGATTCTGCCCAGGATACACCTACTAAAAGTGCTCCAATGTCACCATTTAAGTGCGAATGCATTATTCTATCGTACCTGTTCTGTACAAGACATGTTTGACTGTTTTTTTTTAATGACATTTGGACAAAAATGCACATCTCCTTAAGTACTAGAAAGCGTAGTTTCTTCTGGTTATCGGCTAGGCCAGTTGTATATTGCGCATTTACTGTATAGTACAGTCTATACTGTTGTATACGCTGTTGTTTCACACATATTGCAGTATACTCCTATAAGCTGTGTGATAGATGGAGTCGATGCACTCACTTCTCTGACAGCGGTTCCCTTGAAAGTCTTCCATGCTTCTTTTAATTTTCTCAACCATATGATCTTGTGGTGTGTAAAACTGTGCCTAAATAGCATGCCTTTTTTAGAAGTTAATGTGTGTTTAGGCCTAGAAATGAAACTTATAATGAATCAGAGTGAACTGGAGGACCAAATCTGCTCAGGATACACCTACTACGAGAGATAAAAGTACTCCGATGTCACAATTTAAGTGCGAACACATCACGAAGATGCACATTTCTTTGTGGAAATACTACACAGAGTAGTTTCCTCTGGTAGTAGGCCAGGCCAGTTTTTCCTATATCGCTCATTTACTGTGTAGTGTAGCCTACAACGTACACCGTTTCACACATATTGTAGTATACTCCTGTAAGCTGTGTGATAGATGGAGACGATTGCCCGATGCACTCGTGCAACTTCTTTGACAGCGGTTCCTTGAAAGTCTTCCATGCTTCTTTTAATTTTCTCAACCATATGATCTTGTGGTGTGCAACACACTGACTAACGTGTGCCTAAGTTGCTTGCTTTTTTAAAATGTATGTTTAGGCCTAGAAATGAAGCTTATTATGAATCAGAATGAATTGGAGGACCAGTTCTGCTCAGGATACACCTACTACACAAGGTATAAGTGCTCCTATGTCACTATTTAAGTGCGAACACGTTGTTCCCTGTCGTAGCTGTTATGTTTGACAATTCTTTTTTATAATGGCACATCCATCACATCATTTCTTTGTGGGAATACCAGAGAGAGTAGTTTCCTCTGGTAGCAGGCTAGGCCAACTTTTCATATGTCCCTCATTTACTTTATATAAGCTTTGTAATTGATGCAGACACTTGCACTCATTCAACTTCAGTGACAGTGGTTCCTTGGAAGTCTTCCATGCTAATTTTAATTTTCTCAACCATGTGCATAGGATCTTGTGGCGTGCAACACACTGACTCATTTGTGCCTAAGTTGCTTGCTTTTTTAGAAGTTAATGTATGTTTAGGCCTAGAAATGAAGCTTATTATGAATCAGAATCAATTGGAGGACCAATTCTGCTCAGGATACACCTACTACGTGAGATAAAAGCACTCCGATGTCACAATTTAAGTGCGAACACGTCACAAAGATGCACATTTCTTTGTGGAAATACTAGACAGAGTAGTTTACTACCATAGACCACTAGTGTTTCACACATATTGCAGTATACTCACAAACTTTGTGATAGATGCTTGGTGCACTCATGCAACTTCTTTGACAGTGGTTCCTTGAAAGTCTTGCATGCTTCTTCTTATTTCCTCAACCATGTGCGTAGGATCTGTTGGTAACCAAAAGTTATCTTTGCATTAAACCCCGGTGCCTTTCTTTATGTTAATGCTTCACTTAACTGACAAGAAGATGCAAGCTGAGCTTATAGCGAGAGGTCTGAGTTTGGTCAGTGTATATACCATCATCAGATCTCCTCCTCTTCTTCCTGGCGTATCCATCCTGACCTATTGACATCCATTTAGCTCACATGGCAGCGTAACAAAGATGCATTTGCAAGTCAATCAGCTAACTAGCCTCAAGGTTCTCAGTTTTGCATCCAGAGTTTTGAAATTAGCCTCAACTTGATAAATTTGCATAGCATAAATATTAGATTAAGTATCTTAAGGGCAACTTTGTATGCAAGGATCAGGAGGATTTTGTCATTCTTTTAAATTGAGTCTGAATGGCATTAGAGATAACCTTTCAAAACCGGCTCCAAATTGTATTTATATGACCAGCATCTCCGCAGCGGCTACATTTCCATATGAAACGCAGCGTGCTGTAAGAAATGAGTGACCTGCGCTTGGTGGGGGGAAAAAAAAATAATGTTGGAAGTAAAATGCGCCCGAGTGTGCAAGATGCAGTTTGTAGAAGTAGCACAGTGTATATTCTGTAATACCTCTGACAGATCTGAAACCGCTCTCTGCCAGATTTCAAAATAAATATTTATGCAGTGCAATAATATGGATGTCAACAGTCAAATACTTTATGCAGACATAAAATGACATGAAATGGAAAAGGCAGTCACCACAGAAGGCCTGCTAAATAATGTAGAAGCAAGTTATGGAGCACGGTTGAAATCAAATTTACTTTCTCCACCCTCATGTATGTGTAGGCTCTCCTGCGGTCGGTTATTTATTTGCCAGTTACAAGTTATAATTCATTGGTTCGGATTTATTATTTCGGTCTTGCGTGGACGGGGCTAATAACTCATCTGCAAGCATTCACTTTAAAGCTTAGCCCACAGAGACGGGAGTGAATGCAGCAAACAATGATAAGAAAATTGCCCCGAAGGCAGAACCTGCAATCAGTGCCTACAGGTGGATCTGAGGAGGAGATGGGGCCGGTGAAATGTTGAGCGTAGTGAAGCGGTGAAGCAGAAGCGAGAGAAAGCATTGCATCTTTTTTTTTTTTTTTTACGTTTACATGTAAGTGAGTGTGTCACACGTGAGCGTAGCTGCACAACGTGAGTCATCTATTGTGAGCGGTGGCTCTGAAGGCTTTTCTCTGTGACTGTAAAAGCGTTTTTCAGTGATTCCTTATGTTTTCAGATGTCACAATATGTCAACTAAAGCCAAACACACAGTCATTTAACATTTCATGCATAGTTTTTTTTTATCTGAAGCTGCGTGGCTTTCACAGAAATATCAAACAGATGTTTTGTAGACAGATACGTTCATTTAGCTGGAAAAATTACCCTACTTACATCTTTACCTGTGTAGCCAAAGCCTGAATCCAAATCCCAGCTTCTTTGTCATCCAAAAACAATTAAAAAGGTACTAGTGAGCCAGCTGGATGCTGTTGGTGACATGCTTCCTCATTCTCGTGAACACGGGTACTAGTTTATTTCAGTGCCCAGCTTTATTTGTGTCTTTTATTTATTTTTCACCTACAGAGGCTTAATGAATTGGCTTGGTGCAGAGGCAGGCTAACACACCGTTGCTCTTTTTGTGGAATTTGTCGACGTTTCAAGACAAAAACAAGGAGAAGAAAGTTTGGCAGCCTTTTTCTTTAAACAAAGTCTAATTGGATAGAGTGGTTCATTGGAAACGGTTTAGGTGTTGTTCTCACATAGGCAGACCTACCTCCGCAGGTTGTGTCAGCGCTGAAGGATAGTCTGGCTGCACTCATTATCATTCTGGTGCAGGGCCAAAGATGCTGTGGCTTTTTCTGTAATTCTTTAAAACAGGTACAGTCGTCTTGGGAAGCACTAAGCCCTGGATGCAGTGAAGGTGTCATTGGGAGCTAGTACTTGTGGGGACTTGTTTTATTGGTACTTTTGCAGATTGGGAGGTGTGCAGTGTCCTTAAACTGGCTTAAAACTCAGTGCTCCAAGAGATGAAGCCTGTCCATGCTTGACTTGTTAAAAGCGTACACGATTGGCTCGCTGTGGCTCTCGCAGAAATGTATTACAGAAGCTTGTTTGAAAAGGAACAGATTGGTCAGGGTAAAAAGATATCGCAAGTAAACTCCAACTCCGACTGACATGTCAGAAAATATATCGCGCAAGAGCGTCCCAGTTAGACACCGTATTCTAGATCTTCTTCAAAACTTCCTGTTTTCATTGTGTTGCTTGCCAGCTCGGAGGCTCTTGTTGTTTAATTTGGCAAAGGAAAGCGTATGTGGAAAGGGAGGAGAAATGAAATGCGCACCCAATGGCAGACTTTATCCCAGCTGTGGGGTATCATGGGGTATATAAGGTTGTTAGGGTGAAATCAATAAATACCCCCCTTTGGTCTGATCTAACCGTGTTCAGCCCACAGACGGTATAAAGATGGACTGCGGAACAGCTCCTCAAAAGTGAAGCCAAAGCAAGTAGAGCTCCCCCTGGTGGCTGGCTGCAGTATAGGTCATAAGCTCCACCCCCTCGATGTTAGTGGATGGGGCATGTGTCAAACTAAAACACTAAAATATACGTGAAATAATTTGTTTTCAGGGTGGGCTTCTGCCACTTTAAGTAGTTAATATAACTATATCGTGTCCAAGTGTAAATTTTTTTGTTAAGTTTCACTTAAGATAGTTATTTGATGCTATAGGAGCAGGATGCGACATAATGATGACTACGTGGCTCCACTCTCGGACCGTACTGATCAGACTCTGGCTCCAAACTTGCAAGATGGCGCCGCCCCTAACCCCCGAGAAAATAGCGTCAGTTTGGCCAATGCAAGGAAGTGGGGACGCATCGTCCATATTTATATACAGTCTATGCTTCAGCCATGTAGCTGGTTCGACATCACTCTGCGTCCATATGCAAGGAAGTAGGAGGAGAAGCAGCCACCTGCCGTGCTAGACGATGAATTTCTGATTAACCTTAGATTACGTTACCACCACCAGTTTAGCCTTCTGTCAGCCAGTGTCATGCACGGAAAAATATGCAAACATGTCGACTGTTTTGGTATTTTCAGCTCTGTAAAATTCCCCATACATAGTGGCTGAGGGTTGATGCTGCAGACCATGAAGCCAGCCATACCTCCTGCTGTTATAAACACTTCCTGGCCTGAGCATGTAAGTGGGGGAAAAAAAACTCAAGAGAGACCCAGAAAGAGAGAGAGAGAGAGGGAGGGTAATAAAGGGCAATGGAGTCATATCTGTCATGTTTTATTTATTCAAAAAAATAAATAAAAAAGAATCTTTCTCAAGCTCCGGCTTTGATTTAACGGACACTTCGCATGATACGAATTCACGGTCTCAGTTGGACTGGTATTCGCAGATGTTCCTGTTCTGCAGGAGATCGCCGTGTGGCCACATTGCCCAGTTTCACTTTTGCATTATTCAAAGGGAGCCCATTTCGCTATCCAACCCATCGAGCTCCTTTTTCCCCGTCGTTTCTTCTCCACGTTCAGAACGAACTAAGGTCACGCACAGCCAAAGAAAGGGGGAGAAAATATCATCTCCAGGGAATGTGGAAAGCTCCAATATCCAATAGGTGGAAATTCTATTCATGGGATTCTTATTCAAAAGAAAACTCTTTTTTTATTTTTTTATTTCTTGGAAGAATGGAACATGTTGTACGTATGATAAAGTGTAATGGTTGGTCTTGCATAGACGGAGCTAGGGTAGTAATAATGATCAAATAGCTATTGTTCGTGGGTTTGTGTGTGGGATATTGAGACTTTGGAATCTCATCAATAGATAAGCTTTTATGCATGATATTCCCAGAGGAGGTGGAATTGATTAGAGTCCTTTTGTTAGCTCCAATTAATAAAAATAAACTGTCATTACTGACCTGTTGATGTGCCTCCATTGTGGTTACGTATGGATTCGTGGAGCATGCAGGTTTGTTCTATTGTTGAATTCTTTCTTGAAGTTATTGGATATGCAGTAGTAGGCTTATGTATTGTCTCAGGAGTCATCATTTATTTGGGGCGTGCTGGTCAGATTTCGTTGGCCGGGATCCCGATCGGTGTCCTTCAGTGTTGGGTTTCTGCTGATGCTTACTATACATAGTAAAAAAATAATAATAATAATATACAACGCAGCTGAAGATATGCAGTTTTCTTTTTTAATTAAATGTGTATCTGGCTTACCGAAACGATCCCCTATGAAATTTGGCACTTATTTTTCATTGCTCCTTGATCCAAATGCAGAAGGCTCAGACCTATTAAACCGAAGAGCTTAGAATATGACTCCTGGAAATTGTTTTAGCAGAGAAAACACTGCAGCGCAGTCAGGGAAATGATCTGTTTGCCCGTAATAAAGAGAGAGCACTGATAAAAGATTCAATAACAGATTTGTTGAAGTCACTTGAAGCCGGTGTTTCCGAATAATCTTTCACATTTGCGCACTTTTAACATTTAACTTGCACACATACAGTGAAACGCCTGCAGTGTTGAGCTCGGCTGTCAGAAATGAAAGCAACACTAGTAGGCAGAGGAGAACAAAAAATAAATAAATAATAAGGTTTGTTTTAGACGGATTCATTAAAATATGCCCAGATCAGCCCCGAGTGTGATTCACTGACATCTTCTTTAATCAGTCAGGATCACTTAGACATGCTGCATGTTCCTGTGCTCGATGCCTATACTGTATGTTCTCTATACCCAGATGTGGAGAGAAAGACAGCGTGTCAGATGTTGCCTTTTCAGCTGCCTCCTGCAATCTACCTCTCAGCCTCATCTGCACAGCCTTGAAGCTCTTCGATAAGAGCTAGCAGTGCTGTCATGTGTGTTTTTTTTTTTTAATAACACTGAAAGAGAAACCTTGGAGATAACTGCCCATCCACAATGCACCATTCAATGCCTCACTGGCTAACTCAAGGGCATCGCCACAAACGCTAGATTCAAACCATGCACCATTCACTTCAATGCCAAACACTCTCCGTCACCTCTCTCTTTCTTTCTTTCTCTCTCGCTCGTAGCTCCACGTTTGCACCGAGGGGAAACACTGTTGTTTCCTTCGAAGCGCTTTAATTTCATAAACAACCCCATCCCGCCGTCCTCTTCTCGTTGTCCACTCATCCCTTTCGGCGCAATTTAGTTTCAGCGGATTGTTGCCGTGACAAATGTTTCGGCTCGGGCATCGTTTCTCAAGTCTCCCGACCGACAGGGAAGGAAGACCCGTTCGCGGAGAGGAAAAGCAAAAGCAAAGGATGTTCTTGAAAGAGAAAGACTGATAGTTGGGCTACGGTGCAGAATACCCAA
Organism: Chelon labrosus; assembly: GCF_963514085.1. Lineage (NCBI taxonomy): Eukaryota > Metazoa > Chordata > Actinopteri > Mugiliformes > Mugilidae > Chelon > Chelon labrosus. Next base: position 19,623,603 of record NC_140355.1, read on the forward strand.
GTATCTCATGTTATCAGTAACTGTCACAGCGGTTTGTCAGTAACAGCAGGCACCTGCCACTGCTCTCCCAGATGAATTAATTTCAAGAGTAATCAAACGCAAATGCATATTTAATGGCACCCGGATCAAAGTCGCGGGTTCGGTGTTGGTTATCTGCGTGTGGCGTTTGTACTGCGTTGTTTTGACATGAAGAAGCGAACATGGTCACGTATCAGTTCTGGTGTCAAGTAAAAATACAATGAAAGCAAATGAAAAAGAAACCAGACTCTGGTACTGATGTCTTTATTCCTTCCTCAATCCCCTTGTGAGACGATATCAATCAGTTTTTGAATCACAACGTCCTGGTTTAGAATTAACCATCGTACTATGCACCATGTAGCACATGACAATGTTGATGTGAAACTTACTGGAAATGACAGAAATGACCAGTGAAAGGAATCTTTGTTCAGTTTGTTCAGAACCAACATAGCCCCAGTGCATTATTCTTCTTAAAACGTATGATGCCACAGCTCTACACCGATAAGGCATAACATTATGACCACCTTCCAAAACAGTTGTGACTCATCAGAGAGTGGCCTTCATATTAGCGGTTAATATCCAAGCCCATTCTTAAGCCGATTAATTGTCTCTGGTTGAAATAAATCCAGTTTCTGAGCATGTTTGCGCCACGTGGGGTAAACATCAGGTGACGTGAAGAGTTTCCAGGAGGGAGGTGGAAAAACAAACAGATGAAAAGAGGAACGAAGCTGGGCAGTGCAATTAAAAACTTGGGTCCCTCTTGGTCTTCTTCTTCAATTGAATCATTGTTCCGGCAGATTTGATGCTCCACAGTGGACAGAACCACTTTCTCAGGCATAACATAATGACCACCTTCCTAATATTGTGCAGGTCTCCCTTGTGCCTCCAAAACAGTCGTGACTCATCAAAGAATGGACATGGACCCTTCTGAGGGTGTCCTGTGGTGTCTGGCAACAGAATGTTGTTAGTGGGGGGGCCTTTGAGAGGAGGGGCCTCTGTGGATCATCCCACAGATACTTGATCAGTTTGGGATCTAGTGAATTTGGAGGCCAGGTCAACACCTTGTGCTGTTCTTCATGTTTTTCTTTTTGAGTTGCTCCTAAAGCGTTTTTGTGGCTGCATCCTGCTGAGGATGGCTGCTGCCATCAAGGAGTGTCATTGCTATGGGGTGGGGGTGCCTGGTCTGGTCTAGGTGGGTGCTACATGTCTAAGTAACATCCACACCAATGAATGCCAGGTCCAAAAGCTTCCCAGCAGAACACTGAATTGTCACAAGGTGTTATTCACTTCTCGTGTGAGTGGTTTTAATGTTGTGGCTGATCGGTGTATACGCAGTAGTTATCAACCATGTTGGCTTTGGTGCTGTCCTCCTTTAGACCAGTGAAATGTTGGCGTGATGCATAATGCCAAAGACGCAAGTATTCAAAAACCTGTTTGAATGAATGCTTTTTCCAAGTTGCTGGCATTTAAGATGAACTATGATCCCAATAAATGCTCTGACTCTTTTGTTTTATTTTTGTTCTGTTTCTGTCTCATGACTACAGTACATTTTTGAAAGGTTGGGCAGTTGTTAGAAAGCTGTTTGGGAGGTTCATTCACATTTCTTATGTCTAGGCTTCACTTCACGTCAGTGTAGCTCTCCGTTTTCCTCTAGAAGGAAGACTCAGTGAGACGACAAGCTGCAGAAAAGAACTACGCCTGGCCATAATTCACGCAGGCTTCTCCGTCCTCAATGGCCGTTTGGTGCTTTTGGGAGCGCCGGAGATCCAGGATGGCATTTAAAAGTCCCTCTCGGCGTATGAAACCTACATAATACCCCTGTGAAGCCATGCGTGGCTTTATGTTGTAAAACCAACAAAGCCCTGTCATTCATAAAAAGAGACAGAAAGAGGAATTTCACTGCGCTTTGAAGACGCCTTTCGTTGTTTTGCAGACAAAGAGCGAGGATTCAGAAACGCTGTCTTTGAAAACACAGTATTAAACTGGCTAAAGCAGTGATTAACATACCTCAGTGCACTGTTTTGAAGCGGTTACGCCCTTCCTCTAATCAATATGTCATGAATCAAAAGGAGGAAGAAGAACAAACTTAGAATTCTTGGTAATGTTTGCAAAATTATTCATTGAAAACTGTAGGATTACAAAAAAAAAGGTGGGGAATCTAGTTCTCCTGAGCTGTGTTAACAAAAAAGACAAGTGTGGCAGCACAGTTTGATTTGAATAAGTTTTGCTGGAGAAAAGATTAGTAACTCCTTAATCACTGTACATCAGGTTTTTAATGAAATAAATGAACAACAAAGAGTTTAATGGAAAGGAGGCTCATGAGGAAAGGTGGCGAAACACCGCTCGCCTCAATATTAAGATTATATAACATTAATGAGTTGGCAGAATTGTGTTGGTATGAATTTATTCTACTGAACATGCACTTCACTCTCATGCCTAGAATACATAATTTCAAGGCACTGACTCTGCAGTTCTTCCTCGGAGAGAGCTTTGGTAAGGACATTTTATTGGTTTAAGGTAGAAAGACAAGCTTCTTGCTGAGCACAAAGAGTAATCTCCATGGGACAATAGGCACACCTGTGTTCAGAGGGGGGCTCTTTAAAACCCCACTGCGACTCGCTGTACCCATTCTCGCTTATCTTTGCTGTCTGTTTTTTTTTTTTGTTTTTTTTTTGTTATTCAGCAGTGAAGAGAGGGTCTGTTTGATGAAAGAGCACGGCTTCAGTGACCACAAGTTGGCTAAACGTTCCATGCAGCTTCAGCTCGGCTGTGGCGTCGTCGTGTTTTCAGGCGTCGACACTTAAAGCCGTGATCTGGGGACACTGGTCAGCTGTCCGTACCGTCCATAGCAATCACCGCTCCAGCTCGTTTGAATATAAAATGTCACATTTCAGTCAGAACTGCACGTTTTCTTTTTCTACTTTCACGACCAATATTATCCGCAAAGCAGCTAATTATCTAACGGTTATATAAGAATTGCCCCTCATGATCTTTGTCTTTATATGAATCTAAATGAGCAAGTCAAAATTATACCGCCGCCACTGATTTACATTTAAATGGGACTGAATTAAGCGTTTCAAACTAAACGTGAACAAAGTTTAGACCTAAAATTTAAATTAGATTCTTCACGGACTGCGTGTTGACACAAGTTAATGACATGAACAAATGAATTTAAATGTTTATCCATACATACGCCGTTTTTTTTCCTCCTTGCGCTCCGAGCGGCGTTGCGAGGTCACGCATGTGCGACTTTGATGAGGTTCCCCTTCAGCCAAGGACTCCTCTTTGTCATTAAGACAGATAGCATCTATTCTGTGCATTGTTGTGGCTACATTCATTTAAAGACTACTTTTGTTTCGGCTCACCGACAGCGCAATCAATAAACAGCTTTGCCTATTCCTGCTTCGTTTCATCTCGGCTGATTTAAACCGACTCGCCCGCAAAGCCGAAGACAATGCCGCTAGCTCACATTTAAACCGAATTTAATTAAGTTAAACGAGCTACGCTGAAGTTCTGTTTTATATAGGGCTGTTAGAATAATTAGAATTGCCTTGATTATTTTTACAAATCTTGATATTACACGTTCTGTTTACATGCATGTTTGTATGCATACTAATCTCGGCTACATGCATGCTTAATCTGCATGAGGCCAGGATAAACATAAACAGCAGGACTTCTTCACTGCCGTTATAAAGCCTTGGGTGCGAGCAGCATTATTTCCGAGCGCCAAGACTTGTTTTGTTGTCATATCTGCTCGTGCTGCTTGGACAGAAAGCATCCGTATTGACTCGTATCTGATGCAGTATGGTTTTACTTTGCAGTTTTTGTTAAAACGCTGAGGAGTGAGAACGGCAGTATATCTCACCTTACAGAATGACTGACTCTTTATACTTTGTGATCGACTGGGCCACCCGTTCAGGGTGTAGCATGTCTCTCGCCTAATGCATCTTTGTAAGGGTAAGCAGTTATTCAAGATTCATGATTTATGAATGAATTAATGAATGAATGGCTCTTAATATTCCTGTGCATTAGGTAAATGCAGTTCTTGTTCGAGTCAGTTTGAATACTCAGGTCTCTGAAGAAGTAAAATTACTTGCATAAAGAGTATACTTTCATTATTATGGATATTATACTCTTCTTCTTATACACTTTGCAAATCATTTGTGTACCCTAGTGCAAATGAATGCATTCTAATATAACAGTCCTGACTATTCTAATGTTCAGTTCATGTTGTGCAGCACAAGAAGCACAAGAAAATGGTGCTAATCCAAGTGTATGACTTGGTGGTGCTGTTAAACTGGATTGAGATAAACACTTAAAGCGTTTCTGTCGTTCAGCCTAGCCCATGAACTAAAATGGGGTTGTCAAAATAATAGAAACATATGTCGGTATAACGCAGCCTCCAAAATGAAAACACAGCGAATCAACAGCTCTCTCAGATATTATGAACAAAATGATGAATACCATAACCTTTACGAAGCCACGATTCACTGCAAGACTGTTGTATTAGACGGCATTCTTCTTACTAGTGTACCTAATGAACTGTCTAGGGAGTTTATGTGCAAGAATCGGGGCCATAAAATGGGTTAGGGTCTCCTGAACAGCTCACTGTGAACTCCGCTGTTGACCCGAAACTATTAAAAATGCACAGTTTGTGCTATATCGTATCACTGATTAATGTGATCCTTTACTGTGTTGAGAGAAGTTTTGTTGTGTAACATTATGCACATAATATTAGAAGCCACATTAGTAAAGTTTGAGCATTTACCCATATAACAGGGAAATGGACACAGTCGCCTGACGTCTAATTGACAGCTAATTGATCTAGGAGCAACATACAGAACCAACCAGACCATATATGGAAGAGATTAGGAGTGGATATAATTGTGACAAGTGATGGATGGAAATGTATTCTACTGATGGGATTAAGGTCTATGTTTGGACACAGTTATTGTCAGTAGGGATAGAACAAACCTGATACAAGAAAACACGGTTATTTCCAGGGCAAGAGTACCGTAATTTATGGTGAAGGGCTGTGTCTAGACCCACATGTTAACCCTCTGAGGTCTATAGTATAATATAGTTGGCCGTTTTTGACAACTTTTGGCTTTACCTTTATATTTCATCTTAAAAACCTTGCCTTGTTTGGTGTCATTCTTTTCAGCACAACCTCACGTGTGACTTTTCAGTTATGTTTTAATCTTTCACTGGGAATGTATGGGTCTGTAAAAAGAGCACATTTAATTATAATCCAGGTTTTCCACCTCTTTTCAGCAGGTCACCCCTTTTTCTTTGTTAAGTGATGTTATCTCTCGTAGTTTGCATATTTATAACCGTGGCACTGCGTCGTCAAAAGTCACGGCTGGAATAGGTGTGAAACACTGCATATATCTACAGTATTGCTGCCGGATGACTCTCGGAATTGTCAGCCTGTCATGGTCTCCAACCGCAGCGTACACGTGTACTGACAAGAGCCATATTCAAAGCGCTGAATTGTGGAAGCATCTGAAATTGAAATGTCAGCTTGAAATGAACATGCTGTGAATTAGAATGTGGAAATGTGGGGAGGGAAAAAAAAAAAAAGGCAAGCTATTGGCGGGGTAGCATCTTGCGTTGACATTTTTGTGCGTGCATTGTGTTTACAGACTGTGTCCAGTACGTTGATACCGGAGTGAAAGAAAAAAAAAATAAACAGGCAAGCTTTTCTTTCATGGAGTATCGTAATGGGAGTGCAGCAATGGCCTCATTCTCCCACTCCAAATCAGTTATCTTGGGATTAGCTAATGTGTAGGTATCTTTCTACTTTCCCTGTGTGTATATATATAAATGTGTGTGTGTTGTATAGCTGTAATCCAAAAACAAGGCCTGATAAAATGAGAGGATAAAACCCAATTACCCAGTAGGCAGTCCCGAGTCATCTCCCATTTGTTCCAGGCATTGTCTTCTCTTTCTACTTCTCTTTATCTCGATTTGTATGGTTTACTCAAAGACCACCCCGCTGATTGTAATCTGTAGGTGAAAAGAAATGAGATAAAAAAAAAAAATGTGCAGAAGAAACTGAAGTGATAGAGCGAGCTAATCGATGCCAAGCAGCTTGCACCCAGGGATTCTCTTTTCTCTTCAGTATAATCTTCCAGTTTGATTGTGAAGTTTGTGAGTGCCGGGCTTCTGGGGGGACCAATTAAGGAATGGCGGGTGCAGGAGTCTGAACTGCTGGCTCTCCTAATAGCCTACAGGCTGGAGTGGCCCTGATCCATAGTCGGTCAATAACGGCAAGCTTCCCCGGTCTCGGACAATGAATGCCAACAATCAAATTCAATATGGCAAAGAAGAGTAAAAATCAGGATGGGAAAAAAAAAGCCTTGTTTTGCCTGCACTGAGACGTTTCTGAGAGAATCTGCCATTATTTTCTGAGCTTTAAATCCACCAAGTGTATGTTTTCATTTTTATCTGAAATTGGTGTGTTTTCATGTCCTCGACGGCGGCCGAATGCGATGTTTGTTGTAGCGCTCACATCCCGGGGTAATATAGTGCTGACATTCAGCTCTCTCTGTTGACCTACAAGGTGTATGATAACCTACAGGAACCCCGGGTCTGTTTTCAAGGCTAATGGAGTGCGCTCCCAAGGCACGACAGAAGCCGGCGATGTTATGAACCCGTTGCGAAGGGATTCTGTTCACTCTTGGCAATTTCCCCTAAATGGGCTGGAATCCATAATGTAATGTGACTGCTTTAATTTAATCAATAGGCGTAGATATCATTTACCTAGTTCTTCGGCACAGTAGACTTTAAATTACAGGACTCAGAAGTCTACAGACTTAGGTTGCGTTCTGATAAATGACTGCCGGGGAATAATTGATGTCGGACTCCGTCTTCTCGCCACTTTCAGCGTTTCTGCGGCAGTCATGTGTGATTTTCTTTCCGATGACTCAGAAGAAGGGCCGGTGCATCGGAAAGGTTTAGGACGCTCATTCCTGTTTGTTAATGAAAATACAAAAGACAGTTATTTTGAACAATGAGCAGCAATTTGCATGAAATACAGCTATTGTTTCCTTTGACAGTGGAGCCTATGGAAGGTCATGTTAGTGCATTGGTTTATCTATTTAATACACCCAGAAAGGAAGCTGAACCACAATTTGGCGAATCGGTGTCCTCTGAGGAACTACTGGCAGCTACGAATGTGAGTTAATGGTGACGACTGTATGTAGTGACAAGTATATTTGGAAAAAATAATGATGTGTACCTTGTAAACATGGCAAGTCCACCACCACTGCATTATACACTGGTCAGGCATAACATTATGACCACCTTCCTAATATTGTGTAGGTCTCCCTTGTGCCTCCAAAACAGTTGTGACTCATCAGAGAATGGACATGGGCCTTCTGAGGGTGTCCTGTGGTGTCTGGCAACAAGATGTTAGTGTTAGGGGGGGCTCTAAGGGGAGGGGCCTCTGTGGATCATCCCACAGATTCTTGATCAGTTTGGGATCTAGTGAATTTGGAGGCCAGGTCAACACCTTGTGCTGTTCTTCATGTTGTTTTTAGTTGTTCCGAAACTGTGTCAGGCTGCATCCTGCTGGAGATGTTTGCTGCCATCAAGGAGTGTCATAGCTATGGGGTGGGGGTGCCTGGTCTGGTCTAGGTGGGTGCTACATGTCTAAGTAACATCCACACCAATGAATGCCAGGTCCAAAAGTTTCCCAGCAGAACATTGAATAGTCACAGGATGGTGAATGTTATTTACGTCTCCTGTCAGTGGTCATAATGTTATGGCTAATCTGTGTATATTGTTCTTAGATCTGTTTTATTAAAGTTAGCTCATGATAGAGCTGTTCCTTCCATCTGTTCAATCAACAGCCGAAGTTGGGTCTGCCCTTTTCCAAACAGTTTCCACAGATGACTTCTCTGATGGTTCTTTGCAAATCATCTGATGCGTCAGGCTACTCTTTTTAATGCTTTAATAATAAATCAAATCGTCTTATTATTAAAATGGAAACCTAATATTTTTCTGTCATTGATTTCTTCTGTTAAACCAATTTTGACAAAATTCTGTACAGTTAAATATACCTGGATAAAACGCTGTGACCTTGGTAGTACAATCATCACAATAGCAATTTTTCCATTGACACTATGCAAGGCCCAAAGCGCCAAATGATTTCCTACATTGTCATCTGATGCTTGTGCCAATATAATATAATATAATATAATATAATATAATATAATATTCACTTGAAAGCTCTGGTTTCGTTATGCCGTAGAGAGCTTTGACATTCTTGCTTTCATATGATATCCATCTGTGTCCTTTCATGATGAAAAAACAAACCCCCCATTTTTGTATGACTGTTGTGTTGTTTCATTACAGCAGCCCATTAACTACTTCTGGGAAATATTGGCCGTTTTGATAACTGGCAGGAGAAACGGTCTCCCTTACTCTTACCCCTGAGATTATCACCACCAGCTCCTCGGCAACATCCTGTTCAGTTTCCGAGAGAGGGAAATGCATATTTTACAAAGCTGCCTCGTTGTTTGTGTTAACGCAGTGCAGTACTGTAATTTACACACATTTGTTTTTTAATGCTTTATGTTATTTCTAATGCATTATTGATGCAAGATAAATTGCTTGGGACTAAATTTTGCAGTCCGTTCAAGTACATCTGTACTTGATCCAAATACTGCATGCCCACAATCCTAATTAGATTTTTGTGTGTGTGTGTATCTAAATGTTTTGGACTGTGTGTGTGTGTGTGTGTGTGTGTGTGTGTGTGTGTGTGTGTGTACTTACATTAATGTGGTTTGTTGATTCTCTCTAGTGCACACTAGAGAGCCAAAAGATCTTATGTGGTCTAATTGCGGTTGTAGGTGCCATTGATTTGTCTGCATCTGCAACTCATACTACAAATTCATCTTCATTTATGTCTCTTAACCTTGATTCATCTCTGAAAGAGGGAGTGATGGAAACACTACCTTGTTAGTGGGAAGGCAGGGGTGGTGCAGGCTGTGATGGCACGGACATTTTCCTTTTTATGTTTTACGGTCGTTTTAATTAATCATCGAAGCAAGATAAATCGCTTCGCTAAATGCCGCGGACTAAATCGCGTACCCATCTGTATGTACTTGCCATGATGCAGCATGTTGATTGCCACAGTGGTAATTAGATTTATTTTATACCTGAGTGTTTCTGACACTACGTACATTTGTGTGCGTGCGTTCATATTAGTGTGATTGGTTGATGCTCTCTAGAGAGCAAAGACATCTCATTTTATTTTTTTTATTATTTCTTTGTAAGGCCTCCCATACCACCAATTTGCCTTAATTTGTACATCAAAATACAGTATTTACTTCACCATTATTATTGTTATTATTCTGTTCAGCCTGTTTTCTTAGCTGGGAAACTAAGAAGTGCTACAAACCTAAGAAGTGCTACAAACCTTCCTACAGAGCTTGCCTGTTCTGAAGCTGCGTTATAGATGACCCGACCAATGTGCTCTTCTCTACCTCCACCAATTACAAGAAAGTGTTGTTTCTATAGCGTCAAATAACTAACTAAAATGAAACTTATCCAAACAATTGGCACTTGAACAAGCATTATCATTATATTAACTACCAAAAATGACAGAAACTATCCTTGAAAAAAAATATATTTGACGTGTATTTTAATGTTTTAGTTCGGCCCAAGTCTCATCCACTAACATGGAGGGGGTGGCGCTTTTGACCTATACTGCAGCCAGCCACCAGGGGGAGCTCTACTTGCTTTGGCCTCATTTTTTAGACGTTGGTCCACCATCTATCTTTATACTGTCTATGATCAGGACACAGTTTAATTCCTTGCTCTTAAGGGTTAAGCAGAGAGCTGAAGACATATCAAATCAAATCAAATCCAAATTTATTTATATTGCACTTTTCATGCCTTTTAAAAGCAACACAAAGTGCCTCACAGAGGCTAAAAACAGCAAAAACAGAACAAAAAAAAATCGAACCCTCCCACCCCCATAAAAACACAGAGACACGAGACACAAACATCCCCCCCCCCCCCCCCCCCCCCCCCCCCCAACACACACGCACACACACACACGCACGCACACACACACAGACATGTCCCACACACCCCACCCACACACCCACAAGAGACATGGCCGGGCACCAAGACCTGGCGCAAGGAGAAAGCCACCTTTGGGAGCCGACCACACCGAGAGGGCCTCCAGCCCACGACTGTAGGGAGCACCGCCATAGAGACAGCCCCGACCCGGGCAGACAGGAGGCCCCACACCAAGGTGCAGAGCCCTCCAGCCACCAGGGCCAGAGCCGCCCACAGGACAGCACCCCCGTCAGTAGACCAGCCGCAACTCCCAGTGTGGTCGGCCCCCATGAGGAAACACTGGGGCTAAAAACCGAGGACTAAAACGACCAATATGGATAAAATGCTTTTCAGCTCATAAAATTAAAACATGTAGTTATAACATATAATTAAAATAAAAATAGAAAAGGAAATAATAAAAAGTCTGATAAAAACTACTAAAAACTAAAAATTGCTAAAAACTGAGGGACTAAAACTGTAAAATGGGAAAGAAAGGAACAATATAGATAAAATGCTTTCTAACGTACCATAAAAACATATTAAGAGAATCAATTAAAAGCTTGGTTGAAAAGGTGGGTCTTGAGCCTCTTTTTAAAAACATCAACAGTCTCTGCGGCCCTGAGGTTCTCCGGCAGGCTGTTCCATAATCGGGGACCATAATAACTAAAAGCCGCCTCCCCGTGTGTTTTTGATTTAACTTTAGGTATGATTAAAAGGCCAGTGCCGGAAGACCTCAGGGTCCGCGAGGGTTGACATAGACAAACTAGTTACGTAATGTATGCTTAGGCTGCACCATATGTCTGTACATATCCATCCTCTGACAGACTTGTAGATATAGTTGTTGTTTAGCCTTACAGTGCTTCATTTCTTCACAAAAAATAAACCTTTGGTGGATATAACTAAATTTACAATAAAATATTACTTGTTATCTTTTTCAGAAACAGCCACCAAAGCATTTTATCAGATGGTGAAAGTTATCCCAAGACAATGAAACTGTAAATCACACTCCCATTTTATTTAGCACTTACAGCTCATAAATTAGAACCAACTTGACTAAAGCTTCCTTGTCACCTCTGCATCTGTCTTCTTCTTTCTGCAGCTTTATGCAGTTGTTAAGGATATGTGGCAGCAATGGATGTGAAGGAGCAGATCTGAAATCCTTCGAACCCGGCTGAGGGTGAGAGCTGCTGGCGAATGAAACGGCAAAGCTCAGTTCTCAGTTGCCCTCTGGCTTTGAACTACAGTGTAGATGGTGATAATCAGCTGAGATGGCAAATCAATCAGTTTCTGAACCAACTGGATCTTTTCCTCGTTTTACCTCGGCTGCGGACAGGCTTTACTTTTGCATTATTGAGGTGGCATTGATTGCGAGCAGCGTAGAACAGAGGCGAGGCAGTCATTATTCATTCTTTTTCATCGCTGGCCACGTGTGTCAGAAATGGAAGAGCTACTCTTTTAACAGAATGGGTAAAATGCTCTGTCAGGCTCTCGTGTTGTAGCGCAGTCAAATACCTTTGATTTAAGCAGGAAAATGTTTGACTTCTGTATTAAAATTGAGCGATACCTTCATGGATTTTGAACATGTGCCTTATTTTCCGATGTATTTCAGTGTAAATGGCACATAACTTGCAACTGCTCCACAATTGAGCAAGACAATTACACCCAGAAACCTCAAAACACACACCCCAGTGTTGCTTCAGATTATGTCCACTCCAGCTGCTTTTTGTCACGGAGCAGTGATGTGAGACATAAACATATGAACCCAATGGAATAGCTTAAATCTGCTATTCAATTGGTTGCTTCCACACTAAGCATTTGTTAAATCTTCGGCGAAAGGGTGCCAAACAACGGCATGAACTCTGTAAACCTCAATGTGATATTTCTTGCCTTGACGCTGTCTTTGGGAAAGTGTTTTTAAACGTAGCGTTCAGTGTTTGTTGTTGTTTTGGTGCCGCTTTTGCCTGAGTGTACTCCGTTTGTATTCTGTTTTTCTTGCAAAGCATCCACATTACATTTACAAATTACTGTCTGACTTCTTTTTCCATTTTGCACAATCATCTTCTTCGATTTTTGGCAACTTAGACGCTAGCCAACTGCCGCTAAAACAGAAGAAGACACTTTGACGCTACAGGGATGTGGTTTTTGGTTTATGGCTTGGCTTGGATGAAGCCCGATACAGATCTTTTAAAAAATGCCTGGATTGGCCCCGGTTCCCAACCTGTCGATATCAATCACATCCCTTGTCAAAATGATCGCTGCAAGCACAATGGTCTGCAGGAGTGTTGCCGTCCATTTGGAGCTCAGCTATCCGCAACTTCAGAACATATCTGAACCCATGAGGCACAAACACAAAACATCGTTTGCTTGTACTCCAACTACTACTACTACAACGTTCTTCCCCTGACGTTTCACTGTAACTCTCGCTCAGGTTTACACCGTTGTCTTCCTGCAAAAACGCACCTCCCGCTGGATTTCAGAGCGAGACATCTGCTTGCACATCTTCAGGAGTCTGTCAGCCAACTTCTAAAACAATCTGAGCCCATCAGTGACAAAACCAGCATTTTTAGTGACGACAGCTGCACTGTCAGATTACATTGGCGCCGTTTTGCGGCTCAACAGTGGACCGATCACTCTCTCGCGCACAAATAGCGTGGCATATAAGGGTTTATAATCCCTTTAATTGCTCTGTGATCTCAGCCATAAAACATGAATGCATTTCGCTTCATTGGTCATCAGAGCTGCTGGGCTACAAACAAAACTGGGATTTATGTTTTCCTTTATTTCTATCAATGGCTCAGACATGATTGAAGCTTACGCTGTAATGAGTAATTACAATGGTCATCTTTCAGTAAAATAATTAGATGAGACTGGCCGCAGTGAAATTCAGGGACCCTTAGCCAGCTGAGCACTCTTGATCATTGCTTATATTATCATTTCAAGTTTTGTATTTAGGCAAATGAACCCATATGGCGCAAGGTGAAACACATGGCTGCTGAGATTATGGCTGACACCTCACGGACTGTCCTTCCTTATGAGCATATAGTTCACGACTCCAATATGAGCCTTACAAGGAGACATTTTCGCTGGGGTCAGAGGTCACGAGCTGCCGTAACCCCTCGCGAAAGAGATTCATTTGAAGCAGCGGATCCATTCGCACTAGTCACAGATAACGACGTGCAGGTCCCTGTTTAGGGTTTAGGCCAGTATGTTGACAAGTCGCAAACAGTAAGGAATAGTGCTGACAGCAAGAGTTTACAGGCAATTTGGTAGTAAAATGACAGCATGTTAGAGGCCTAGAGTCAGTCCGGTTAGACAGGCAGCACGTGGAAGCTAATGGGGTCCTATTAGGGGAGAGGAGGAACAGGTGTGTCAGCAGGTGGCTGAATTTGAAAACTGTCAGGGTGGGAAAACAGAATAGCGGTGACAAGTGGGCAGGTGACGAATGACAAATTGCTGAAGGGGGGCATGGAGAAGGTGCAGACCTCAGCATGATACATACACTTCTAAATGGGACACATTCACAGTCAAAGAGCCTGGATGTGTTACAAATAAATATACTAAAAAAACTATGCGACATCTCAAATAAATTCACTAAAATCTAGAAGTAATTGCAGCCTGGGCAGCACACATGAGTACTGATGACCTTTTACCAGTTCTTTAAGGATCCAAAGCTGCAAAGTTGATGAATGATCTTCACATTTATTACCAGAATTAACTCTTACTTTGCATTAGACGTTTAAATGGGGGAGCTACATTAAATACCGCCTACGTTCAAAACAGAGAAAATGCAAGGACAAAAGCACAAAATGTAAAAGCTGAAGCATTTATGAGATCATTACGAGACGGAGCATGTCTGTGTTTTTGTTCTGTTTTGCTTCTCCTGCCACATCCGCTCTTGTTATATCAGATTTTCCAGACATGCTTTATATGAATTTTATAGTCCCGTAAATGCATTCCTAAAAGCTTTGATCCTCGTGCTTTATTTTCTTCTTCCTCCCTCTCCTCCACAGGTAGAGGAGCATTAACCTTTAGCTAGTGCTTCTAAAATGAGGACTGGGGCGATGGGAGTCTGGTACCCTTACAGTACATCCCCAATCTCCAACATCTCTCTCTTTTTACCCCGGTGAACCTTCCTCGTTCATGCAAAAATTGAGTCGCGGTAAAGGTGGCCATCTTTGATCGAGAGCGCTCTCTCTCCCCCTGGAGCTCTTGGTAGCTACGCAAGTGCAAAAAAAAAAAAAAACTCCAGAGGAAGTGAAACCTGAGTTTTGAGTTAAGGACTTTGATTTCAAATGAAGGCCGCTGCTGTTTGGACTTTTAAACTCTGACTCAAACATTCAGAGCACACTTTACAATCCCATTAAAGCTTATGAATTGATTAGGCGAATCAAAGCTTAAAGTCTTGTCAAGACGCCTCCTCCCCTTTGCCTTGCACATGGTTTAATTAAGTAAAGGAAATTAAGTTGTATTAGACTGAATCGAGGCTATGTTGTCTTCTAACTCTGGCAGCTGTTTCTCTTTATCTCTTTTTGCCTTCCACATTTTTATGTATGCACCAACCCAACTTTTTTTCTCACCAACCTTTTTTCAGGGATGCTGCACTGTGCTGCAGACCGGGAGGTTCTGGATGTGCTTTTTACTCATTCTATATTCCCGATCAATTTCTCCCTTCACAACTAAATACGAGAGCCTCTCAGCAGATGTCTGAATGTAATTTCTGAAAATCTTTCTCTGATATTTTGTCTTTGGTTTTGTAATTTTGTTGAGTTAGTCAAGCAATAAAAAGGGGATGTCGGACAAACGTCCATGGGGAAAAAATGACGGCTCCAAACAGAGTCCAGGGGTTGCATAATACAACGTTGCTTGTTTCTATTTACGGCAGGACCACATCTTAATCTTTTATTGGTGTACCAAGCTGCAGCGCCTCATCTATGAGCTGTGTCACAATGTATTAGGGGTCGAATGACTTCGAATTTTTGAAAGTCGAGTCGACGTCTGCTGTGGATGACGTCACACATAAAAACAGAGTAGAAAGTAATACTTTGCGACAATGAACTCTATATTCTTGACCTGAACACATACCGCCTCACGCTAAAGAAGCTACGAAGGCTTTTCTGCAAGTTTACTGAAGGTTGAACAAGGGCTACTGTCGGCCCACGCCAGCACCATAAACGGCTCCAGTCTGACACTTCTAATATGCAGCTCTCGGTCTGCAAACTCTTGCTCTTGCAGCTCTTGCATGGTGCATTAACTGACAATGAAGTATTTTCCGTGTATAGCAGCTAAAGGTCTAATAACTTTAGACGATGAAATTCACCAACAAATTGTTGGTTTGCAGCCTCCTTCTCTCTGTTACCATAGAGCGTGCCGTTGAGAGGATGTACATCGTTCCTCTGTTAGCGTTAGCGGATGCCTTATCAGATGAGTGTGTGTTGCAGTAGTATGCACACGGTATGGGTTTCATCTTTACTGAAGTATTTCCACACACTTGATGACCCACTGGGCTCCTCACCTGTCTTCTCGGAGGCGTCCTAACCCTAACCCTGCTTAAAGCGTCATGGCACAGCAGTAAAGTTGGTACAACCCCTACAATGTATAGGAAAAATCTGAACAGGAACATATACTTCCAGACGCAATGCTGCTCAAATTAGCGACTGTATTTCATTGCTCCAGATAGTTTATAAGACTCCATCTTTATAATGCATCAAAGTTTTAACATTGTCCTAACCTGAAGGCAGACAAAGCCACTCTTAGCTTCAAACACATGCAGTGCACACAGTTTTTTGGGCTAGATTTATTACTGCTCACATAACTTTGTAATTCGGTTAAAACTTTCCCGTTTAACAACGTAAGAAAAGTGTAAAGAATTTGTTGCATCAGCCCTTTCCTGCGTGCAGCGGGTCCTGATAGTAAAAGCAGTACTCTTGTTAAGAGTAAGAGCTGTGTAAATGTCTCGTGGTTGCATCGCAGTATCGAGCTGCAAACTATCTAACCACCTCGTTATGGGTGAATTCTTCAGGATTCTGCACACACAAGCAGTTCCTTCCGGAAAATATCTATCATTGTGCAAAGACTGAATGTAATGTCACTGCAGTGTTACAGTCTCAGTAGTTTCATATCGCCGTGTTTTACTGGCCACAGGAGGCCATATGCTATTTAATGAAAAGTAGCATGGTTCAGATTTAGGATGAGTGTCCCGTTGCCGGGTAATTGCTTCTGAAACCCTGATGAACCATCGCAGAATTAAATGCGGCTATAAAGCCTCATTTGGAGAAGAACTGATAGAAAGTGGGATCATAGCTGTGTCATGGTTGGATGACAACCCAGGGATATTTCATCCGAGATAAAAAGAGAGTGATGAAATTATGATTCCAGCTCATCGGCCATCTGCTTTCTCTTATTTCATTGCGTGCCTATCTGTGTGACACGCATTAGAAAGCTGATGGGCGGCGAGCGCGAGAGTCTCCCGTCTAACCTTTTGGGGAAAGGCTAAGAATAACCACTTGAATAAAGAGTTTTTGATGGCTGGTAGCTGTTTCTACCTGGACATTCAGGCGGTGCACCCGCGTGGAAAGGTCACTTGTCCCAAACATATGGGTAATTGGGGCTAAAATACCACCTGGCATGTTTTCTTCACACGAGCTGTACTGGATTCTGTCAACCTTTACAGACATGCTATTGTAGCTTGTACCATATGGAAAGGCAATTATGTTCTGTCAGTCCACATAACAATAGTTCAATTTACGCCAGGTTTAGTGGATATTTTCACTCCAGACAGGTTCTCCACCTTAAAGGGGAACTACTGTTTTTTTACAACCTGGACCTTATTTCTGGCATAGAATACGATCGTTTACTCACCCATATAGCTTTGGTGTCATTTGGAGTCATTCGGACAATATTTTTCATATAATGGGAGTGATTGGGGCACCGAAACGCAGCCTCTAAATAACGCATTATCTGCCACGAAACTTGTTCATTTCACCAATATATTGTTATCGTACGCTAGTGCTATTCCCCGTTGAGTCCAGAGTTACCTGTCATCATCATCCGGGGTCTGTAGATTGACCTACAGACCCTGGATGATGTCTTCTGACCTGGATGATGTCATCTCTGAGCACCGCGCGCACCTGCGACGGTCAGCTTGTTTACCTGTAATTTGCTGCTGCTATGGTTTTTTACCACAACCTCAGAATCGGAAAAATATTCAGCCATGTTGCAAAAAACTAGCAAAACTATTTAGAGGCTGCGTTTCGGTGCCCCAGTCACTCCCACTATTTGAATATACGCAGATCTAAATATCTCACAAACGACTACAAATGACGCAAAAGTTATATGGGTGAGTAAACGATCGTATTTTATGCCAGAAATAAAGTTGTAAAAAACAGTAGTTCCCCTTTAAGGATAATATTTGAAACTACATTTCGTCTGGAAATAACACATTAAAGATTTACGTGTATGAACTTGAACACAGCTGGAAAGAGCCTACTTCAACACACGAGAATAATGCATGAACTAATCACCTTTAAACTTAATATTATAGCCTTTTATAAACAGCCTTGTCCTCCGCAGAGCTTTACTTTTACAAAATCCACAAGGTTTCACAACTTAAAAGACATGCATTCAGAGCCAGAGACAAAAAAGAAAAAAGAAAATATGTCATCGGGTAGAGAGGAAATGAATGTCACGACGCTCAGGGGCTCGTTTCATGTTTGAACGCCTCTGACAGATGCCACCGTGTTCTGTGTTTGTCATTGCGCTGATTGTGGTCAATTCTCAGCAAACTTTCTATTGATTTCGGCACTTTTACCTCAATGTCAGGACATTAGTGAGGGTTCTTGTGTTTGCAGAGTGAATGATTTCCCTTTGTCACAAGAGAAGGCCATCGATATCTGAGTCATGGCGGTCTCCGGTGCTAGGAAATGTGGCCTTGGAAGCGCAGATGGAAAAGAAGGCATTGCTTTCATACTTTTTCCTTGTGTTTTTCTCTATCTTTTGTGTCAAATCAACAATTAAGCTAAGATCTCTGATTAATGGTCTGAGCTGCAATCTTTACCTTACGTCGCTGTGTCATACAAGCTGAAATTCCCGAATCTCTGTGTTGTAGTTTCTGTCTCCAGATCCTCATTTACAACAAAGCATTCGAGCGTTCCATTACTTTTGATGCTCTCCACTTGTGTGGAGGTGGGGAGTTGCTGTTCACTCACAAATGCCAACACCGAGGGGAGTTGTCAAGCTCCGATCCGCGTTAAGGGCACACATCGATCTGACCTGTGCTTGACAGTCCCTGCGGACTAACCGCATGCAAACCCGCCTCCCACTGCTAGCTGATGGGTGTGGGAGACCGCAAGGTGCCCTCTTCGGCTCATCGCTGCACTCTCCTGTTTTCCCAACTTTTTGTCTTGCTGTTGCAAACGATGAGTAAGGGCTCTGTCCTGGAGGCATTTCACTCGCGGCCCTCTGCTCCTCTACCGCTTGTTCTCTCCGCCTGCTACTCTGGAGTTGTTCTTTTTTAAAAACTCAAGTGTCAAAGTTCTCAGCTTTCCTCTCTAGGCAGGTTTGCACTTTGTCTTAATTTGAGCAGTGCTGTTTTCATCCTGCCACTTCAGGAACTGCAGAGAGCAGAGAGCAGCTTTGTAGATTTCTCTGCTCAACACCTACACTTCAGAGCAACTAATTCTTGTTGTTTGAAGTGTGCTTTATTGGTTACAGTTGTTTCAGGAACTTCTGGGGAGAGATGGAGGACGAAGATGTGATTGGGTAATTTTTCCAAGTCGTCTTGACAGCTTTCCTGGTGGAAAGAGAAAACTGCAGAATTCAAGTAGTTGGTCATTGTGCCTTAATATTAGACTGTCACTTTTATATCTTTCCTAGACTATTAGTATTTCTGTGACAGTTGAAATAGTCCGAATGAGAGTTTAATCATGTTTTTCATCATAAAGGTTGGCGTGCAAAAGACATGTAAAACAAAATCTCCGTGAACTCAAGCAACTGGAGGATTGAAGTGAGAGAGATTATGTTGAGTAACTGCATTATAAGATGTGAATAGATCATAACTACAGTATTCCCACTAGGCTCACAGGTAGGCTCCCAAAGATGGATCATTTAATTTCCCTTTTCTTTTTTATATTACAGCTGCGATATCTCATTTGTGTCACTGACTACTTTTAAGCAGACACTAGACACTTTGCTAATCATCAGAATAAAACCTGGCTTCATGTAAACGACCACAACAATCAGGACAGACTGACCTGATAATAAGAAATTTTAATCAGAGTGAGTTGGGTTGTTGTAAACCTTTGATAATCCTTCTCAAAAATCAAAAAAAGTATTAGCGACTAATAACCGTGCACATACCTGAGCCGATTAATTCTCGCCGGATGGAATAAATCCAGTTTCTGAGCATGTTTGCGCCACGTGGGGTAAACATCAGGCGACGTGAAGAGTTTCTAGGAGGGAGGTAGAAAAACAACCAGATGGAAAGAGGAACGAAGCTGGGCAGTGCAATTAAAAACTTGGGTCCCTCTTGGTCTTCTTCTTCAATTGAATAATTGTTCCGGCAGATTTGATGCTCCACAGTGGACAGAACCACTTTCTCAGGCATAACATTACGACCACCTTCCTAATATTGTGCAGGTCTCCCTTGTGCCTCCTCCTAACAGTTGTGACCCATCAGAGAATGGACATGGGTCTTCTGAGGGTTTCCTGTGGTGTCTGGCAACATGATAATGTTAGGGGGGGGGGGGGCTTTGAGGGGAGGGGCCTCTGTGGATCATCCCACAGATACTTGATCAGTTTGGGATCTAGTGAATTTGGAGGCCAGGTCAACACCTTGTGCTGTTCTTCATATTGTTCCTAAAGTGTTTTTGTGGTTGCATCCTGCTGGGGATGGCTGCTGAACATCAAGGAGTGTCATTGCTATGGGGTGGGGGTGTCTGGTCTGGTCTAGGTGGGTGCTACATGTCTAAGTAACATCCACACCAATGAATGCCAGGTCCAAAAGTTTCCCAGCAGAACACTGAACTGTCCAAAGATGATCAATGTTCTTTACTTCTCCTGTCAGTGGTCATAATGTTGTGGCTGGTCGGTGGTTTATGTCCACTCGGTTGAAGAAATATTTATCATATAAACGAATCCACTGTGTCCTCTTTACCTGGTTCATGGGGTATATGGCAGTGCATGGTTGTTGTTGGGTGGTAGCAACAATAACCAATAAACTGATGACCATTTGACGGCCGTTAATTTGATGGGAAATATAATGTTCTTCAAAATAGGAAATAAGCTGTACCCACCTTAGAAGTTTCCAAGTCAGCTACTTAAGGTGAATATTCCAGTTCTTTATTGTAGTTTCTACTTTCTAGTATCTCTATACATCTTTAGTGTAGAGCAGCTGGGCCACATTGAACTCCCATAGCCAAGTCTTATTATACCAGATTATACCAACAAGACCAGTATTTAACTGCCTGTGACTGTATGATAAATAAGTAGTTGTCGAGTTGGATCCAATTAATTGCTATTTAGTTACTAGCCTGTATTTGGATTTTAGCATTGTGGTTGCATCTGTATTTGAGCTTGGCTGTGTTATTTGCAGGTTAACTGTGGGATCACTCATTTCCATCTGAAAGTCAAGGGACCCAGACAGCCTTGTAAATGGAGACCTCGTTACCTATTCACACTCTTGTTGTTATTATCATTTAGCCGTGGGGTCCACCCTGGACAGGTCTCCAGTCTATCACAGGGCTAACACAGAGAGACAGACAACCATTCACACTCGTACCTATGGCCAATATAGAATCACCATTGCTTTTTTAAATCAAAGCATGTCTTTGGATGGTGGGAGGAAGCTAGAGTACCTGGAGAGAACCCACGCAGACACAGGGAGAACATGCAAACTCCACACAGAAAGGCTGGATTAGAACCCAGACCGCCACTGTGCCGTCATGTTGTTAAACATGCTAATTAAAATAATTTGAAAGAGTAATACATGCTGTTTTAAATCAATAAAAATAACTGGAACGTTCAGAACCTTGAATGAATTGCAGATTCAGATTTCTCTATCTGTGTGTATCCCCCCCCCCCCATTGCTATTTGATCCGTTCCTGTTAGATGAATTAACATATTCAGTAATTACAGTTTATCAGAATAAGGGAAATGCTCAAGTCTTAAAACGGAATGAAAATTCAATAACCCCGTTGTTTAACCATTAGTTCTGCTCCAAAAAATCTCCCGAGAGTTCATTTAAGTGATTAATTGCGACAACAAGAAAAGTGTTCAGCCTTATGAAAAACACCGGCTTGCAGTAATTATTTCGCACCCGCTCAACAAAAACTCAGCCGGTCAAAAACTAATTTGGTCAAATGTGCTTATCTTTACTAGCTACTGAACTGATGCCGCGCTAGAATCATCTGCTCCCGCGTGGCCTCCTCATAGGAAGGACAACCTTCACGTTTTAAGTCGAGTGAGGAAACGCTGATCGTAGCAGCGACACTTTATGGCGAGGAAATGTTGCTTTCGTTTCATATTCCAGTAATCGCGCTCGTGTGAGTGTCGAGCGCTCCCAATAAAACACACACCGTGGATTTGTGCTGACAGCATTTCTGTGAAAATCAAAAAAAGGCCAATGAGAACATCCCAAGTCCTCTGATCTTCAAGCCGCTGGATTTAATTTCCCTCCATCATGTCCGTGTTTTTCGGTTACGCTCGTTTTAGATTTCAACGCGCTTGTAGTAACTGCTTTATTCTTTTAATTACTTTATTTCCAGATATGTCTGTGTTGTGTTGCCGTGCATATTAAAACACTCTCATCCACTTTATTTCCTGTCAGAGCTATCAAATATTTTGTGTTTTTAGCAGCTCTGCGAGTGTTGGAACCGGACCAGAATAAAACTTTTTTAAATGTCAAACCAATTATCCTGCTTTGTAGATACATATCACATTAACCCTCCTTGCCCTTAACCTCGGCGGTTCATCTATTCCTCAGACACATCGCAAACTACACAGAGATGAGTTTTGACAGTGTGTGCATACTTCCTCTCCTAATGCTCTGTTATCCCTGTGCCTGTGGGAGTGTCACGGCCTTTCATCTCCATGACCACCCACTCATCCATCCACCAGTCAGACTCTTGATAGCTATCAAAACGAAACCCTGTTTTTAAATAAGTTCAGTCGCCCACATGGGTCAGACCTCTGAACCGTAGCAGATGTAATCCCAATACCAATGAAACTGCCTCAGCATTTCAAATGGTGCATAGTTTTGGCTTTAACTAAAGTTAAAATCCTATTGCAACTACTTTGACAATGTTTTTTATTTTTATTTTTTCTTTGAATATCAGGCAATGTAATATTGGCTCACTATCAAACAAAACTAAGAAACTACATCCAAGATTGTGGCTGCACGTAGGACTTAGGATGTAGCTTCACCCAAAGAATTTGACAAATTAAAACTTTAAACAAGTGGTGGTGATAGAATAAAAAGTCAATGGAGTATCACCAGCCGAGAGGAAACCAGTACAGAGATGGTAACATGTTAGAAAATGTGGAAAGTAGGGGTGGGACTCGATTAAAGAAATTAATCTAATTAATTAGAATCTTTGTAATTAATCATTAATTAATCTCGATTAATCGCATTTTAATCGCATAATAATATTTGCCCAAAAAGGTATATATTTCTTTTTTAATGGATTTTAGTGGACGACTGAATCAAATAATAGACACAGAGATGAATATTGTAAACTCAAGCTCTTTTAATGTCTGGAAAAATCAATTGCATTTCAATTCAAAACATTAGAAAAAAAGAAATCGAAAATATCTCTGAACAAAACTGAACAGAACTAAAGTTAAAGCGCCATTTCAGAATACTATTGGTTTTACATGGTTTTTAAATAAAAAATAGTTGGGGCTGGGACCGCTAGCGCTAACAGCTCCGGCGGTTTCTGTGCTCACTGCAACGTGCTTTGCATTTAAATGCCAAACAAAACTGTTTTTTGCACAATTTGCAGAAAATTATCAAGGCTTCCCTCAGGTAGTTTTTCCATCAGTCCTTGCAACATACTTTCAACCGATTCCTCTATTTTGGTAGCGGTTAGCCGAACTCTGACGTGCGCATCAGTGTAGCAGGAAGTCTTGCAATGACAAACTGCGATTAAATGCGTTAAACCTAAAGTCAGTGAAAATACCTGAAAGAGCAGATATAGCTATATAACACACATAAAAAAAATAACTCGACGATTAGTTGCGAAGTCGGTGTTAGCTATGTGAATATTGTTGTCTTGTTAGCGGCTATGAAACACAGAGTACATAAATTAGTCACGCAGAACCAACAATCTGAGTAAGCAAACCATCCTACCTGGTTCATGAAGGTGTGATTCAGATTCTCCTTTGCTCCGCACCCACAACTCCCACCACCGTGTTAAAATCTTTGCAAACAAACAGGCCAGTTGTAGATCTCAGTAGCTGGTTGTGTGTGTTCTCAAAAAAGTTTGGATATACTGCATTTCACCACCACTTTCCGAGGAGCGATATTAACATGTCTTAAAACAACAAACATGCCACCAACGCAGGAGTTCATGGGTACTGTTTTGTGGAGGAGTGAAGTCACATCTGAGAAAGTGTGGTGCCTTTCCAGGGCTAAGGTGGAATGAAGTGTTGCCGCTTTAATGGAATTTTTGAGTCGCATCTTAAGTTTAAGAGCGATGTTAGATATCAAAGTGTTTGGAGGGAGGGGGAAAGCGGCGGAAAGGAAAGTCAGTTCTGTAAGACAGGAGTAAGAGCTCAGGTGTTTGAGGTTTCATACGACGTTTCCTCGGTAATTGGAGCGTCGGCACAGCAAGAAAACACATGAAACACACATTTGAGTCTGTTTCTCTCACATCCTTCAGTAAAAAGAGGGAGGCAGAGCTTCAAAAGGTAATTACATTTTGGTATCAAAGAGCAGGAAGCAGTTGGAGCTTAAGGCCCAAAAAGAATAAAATAAAATAGAGTCCAACCTATTCCTCATTACTTCAGAGGACAGGAGCTCCCTTTTTATTATGTGTCCCTTTGTTTGTGTTCATGTGTTTGCTGTGGGTCAGGAGACAGCAGCTGTATGTTTGTGTTTGCATACTGTTTGTTGACTCGTCTTCGACAGGAGACTTTTTACGCTTCGGAGAACAAAGGCAGTGTTTCCAATTACAGTGGATTTCATTTTGGTTGATGCATCGTCATGGCTGCGGACTTGGACAGGTGTTGTTAGTTATAAAACGTACGCGTTAGCTGCCACGTCTTGTTTGAGCTGGAGATTGCGGCGCTGGGGAGGAAGCGAGGACGCAGGGCCTCTTAGAGGGTTTTACTGGCCTGGGGGACAGCCAGAGCACTCTGTGTATTTTATTCATTACACATTAGAAAAACCATCAGCGGCGTGTCCTCCAGGGACTCTTTTGTTCGGGGGCCTGCTACGGCCTTCGCTGTATGTCTGGCACTCCAGTTTGAATAGTAAAGCAGTGAGAGTAAATAACTGTTGTTGGAGGAATTGTGTTTTTCTCTCATTCACAGATGACAAATAATGATATAACAATGATAACGATGATGATGACAGTGCAGACGGTAGGAATATTAATAACTGACAGCGGTGATTAAAGGTGGCTATGACCCTGATGCTAATGATGATGTAGGTTTTGATGGGAGCATTGGTGGGCTCGTTCCAACCTGACCATCTTTATAATTTATGGTTTCAGAGGTAAGACAAAGACGAGAAAGAAAAGAAAAAAAAAAAAAACTAGATCATAATTGTGTCCTTCTATATTCGACCACTCGTGTATAGAGGCCCAATAACCTTCATTGGCAGGAGCGCCGTTTGAGCGGTGTCAGGGGTAATCAAGCGTTTCTATTTTCCCACTCTCATCACTTACGGAAAGTGGGCCGCCATCTCCCCAACTGGACCTAAGCAGACGCACAGACACAGTGCAGCCCGTACAATTATCCAGACACTGCATGAGGTCACTTACGCCATCAGCGGTAGTTGAGATGAAAAGTAAAGTTAGCGCAAGGCTTGCAAGAGTCATCATGCAGAATGCGGCAGTCGACGAGAGGTTAAAATTAATCTGTTCTGGTTTTAGGATTTAGAAGTTATAAAAATGCACTGATCAGGCATAACATTATGACCACCTTCCTAATGTTGCGTAGGTCTCCATTGTGGTGACTCATCAGAGAATGGACATGTTCCTTCTGAGGGTGTCCTGTGGTGTCTGGCAACAGAATGTTGTTAATGGGGGGGCCTTTGAGGGGAGGGGCCTCTGTGGATCATCCCACAGATACTTGATCAGTTTGGGATCTAGTGAATTTGGAGGCCCGGTCAACACCTTGTGCTGTTCTTCATGTTTTTTGAGTTGTTCCGAAAGTGTTTTTGTGTGTGCACATTGCTGGGGATGGCTGCTGCCATCAAGGAGTGTCATTGCTATGGGGTGGGGGTGCCTGGTCTGGTCTAGGTGGGTGCTACATGTCTAAGCAACATCCACACAAATGAATGCCAGGTCCAAAAGTTTCTCAGCAGAACACTGAATTGTCACAAGATGGTCAATGTTATTCCCATCTTCTGTCAGTGGTTTTAATGTTGTGGCAGATCGGTGTATTCAGTCATTTTATATGGTGGCTTTGATGTTAATGTAAAGCAGGCACAAGAAAAAAAAATTTCTACAAAATGAGTCGTACTGTTGTGAAATTTAAATGACATATCTGGGTTAAAATGAGGTCCATTTTTAATGCCCTGCAGAACGCACTGTTTTGGTTTTGGAGGGGAGAACTGAGACGGCCTTAAAAGAACTGCACAAGAGAGCGGAATCGGTTTATGACAGTGGCGGAGGAGCGGACCGGAGAATTCTCTCGACGTGTCACATGAGTTTTAGCTTTCTTATCTTCTCCATCGCCTCGGTTGCCTTGCTTTATTTTTACTGTCCTGAACAAAGCTTTGAAACTGCTCCACACATTCCTCGAGGCTCTGTGTGCCTTTCTTGTAAAATGGAACATGTTCAATAATTAAACAAATAGAAGCTGGCTTAATGTTTTATGAATGGCACACAGTATCCACTTCATTAGAAGGACCCCTTGTTAAAATGTGGCTTAGTTATCAGGTGAGCTGATTAGTGTAGCCAAAGCAAGCAGAGCTCCCCCTGGTGTCTGGCTGCAGTATAGGTCATAAGCTCCACCACCTTTTTTATTTGACATGATAGAAACAGGATGTCACATAATGGCGATTACCGGTTGCCATGCCAACTGCTCCGTAAGACGTCCCGTTGGACCGGGACAGTGTATAATCCAACATTTCATTGTAGCTGGTGGAGGTAGATCAGAGTGTACTATTAATTAAACGAAAACGAGAGTGAGTCTGGAGGAAATGTGGGCGGGGCATCGATATCACGGCTCCGCCTGGCTCCACTCTCGGACCTCCAAAGTCGCAAGATGGCACCGCCCATATCCCGGGGAGAATAGCGTCAGTTTGGCCAATACAAGGAAGTGGTGACACATTGTACATATTTATATACAGTCTATGCATCCTACTTGTGTGTTTACAGGCTTAGTATCGTGTTTTTGTCTTTCTTGGCATGTGTACTAGGTTTTTTTTTTTTTCTACCATGTTTTCACTGCACTGCTAAACCTTTACAGCATACTGAGTTACCTGAGATTCTCAGGAAGTGCAATTCTCACCAGCTGTGACCTCCGTAAGGTGCAAAGAATCACGACTCAGTCAATGCTATTAATTAATAACGTTTCCTACTGGAGGTTCAGGAGAACAGGATATAGGTGTGCAAACACATCCAGTTGTGTTTGTGAACTAGTTGATAACTGGGGTCCTTGGGTCAAAGTTGGAGATATGGCCTATGGCGTATAAACCAGTGATTCTTTAATGTCGGCCAGCCTGTCGCTGCACTCTCCCCTCGCTGCTGTTGGCCTGCCACTTCTTTCTGATGGAGAAATATTGAGTGGAGAGCCACAAACCCCAGGGTTGTGTGTCTCGGCGGCCTGCCGATGTGCTTGAACTGTGAAAAACGAGAAATCAGGAGGAGGAGGAAGAAGAAGAAGAAGAAGAGGAGGAGGAGGTGATGATGGTGTTGTGGTAAAGGTGGGAGAAAGGGGCATGGAGTTCTCATGCAGGTGGAATTGTTTTCTATCTGCTGAACTGGAAAACATTTCAGAGAAATAACGTGTGGGAGGTTTTGTTGTGCTGTGCTGAATAGTAAATCTTCCAAATGCTGAAATGATTTTGTTGAAATATGCATTACTTATGGATTTAAAAGAAAAGTTTTTGTTACAGTCACAATGAGCGAGCGAGTTCATCATTAATTAAGGAAGGACATAACACATAATACTGAATGAATGCATTCACTGTGTATGCTCTGCTACTAAGTTCCTAGTCTTAATCTCACTTGTCCCAATGAACCTACAGAGAGTTTAATTTTACTGTTAACATCCACTATTGGAGACCAAGCCAGAAACTTTCCGTATGAGTAGGAGGAGACCAAAAATGGAGCTAAAAGAATGTGAATGTAGAGCTAACTTTTGCCAGGTAGCCAGAAACATGACTCCAAATGAATGATAGTGTAGCTCTGTAGTTGCTCAAGGTTTTTGTCTATAAATTTGATGTAATTGCTTAAAGGTAAGGGGGTGGTAATGGTGACTCAAGTTGCAAGTTGCCTCCCTTTTTGAGGTTCACTCTGCATGGCATAGCTCGGAGGAGTCCCAGGGGTTGACTCAGAATTTGCTTGAGAGATTACACACCTCGACTGGCCTTGGGATCCAACAACACGACCTTGGATAAGATGACAAAAGTGGATGGATGATGTACACCGCTCAGTTTGAGAACAACAATTTCTCATCAGGAAAAAGAGACGAGTAAACGGAAAGTCCAGACGATTTGTTACACAGAATGATCTGAGAAGTTGGCTATGTATATACACCAATCAGCCGCAACATTAAAACCACTGACAGGAGGAGTGATCTGTCATCTTGTGACAGTTCAGTGTTCTGCTGGGAAACTTTTGGACCTGGCTGTCATTGGTGTGGATGTTACTTAGACATGTAGCACCCACCTAGACCAGACCAGGCACCCCCATCCCATAGCAGTGACACTCCTTGATGTTCAGCAGCCATCCCCAGCAGGATGCAGCCACAAAAACACTTTAGGAACAACTAAAAAAAACATGAAGAACAGCACAAGGTGTTGACCTGGCCTCCAAATTCACTAGATCCCGAACTGATCAAGTATCTGCGGGATGATCCACAGAGGACCCTCCCCTCAAAGGCCCCCCCACTAACAACAATCTGTTGCCAGACACCACAGGACACCCTCAGAAGGTCCAAGTCCATTCTCTGATTAGCCACTTGGAGGCACAAGGGAGACCTACACAATATTAGGAAGGTGGTCATAATTTTACGCCTGAACGGTGTATACATAATGCAGGAGACCACTAAAGAGAAATCACAACAAGCTGCAGTCAGAGGAGTTTTAGATGCTAGCCGTCGGTGAGTGTAGCTTGCTGTGTTAGTACATCTGTAGGTGATTCTTGGACGTCTTTTTACGAAGAATTAACCCAGATGGATTGTTTGAGATCTGGCAAATCTCATGAGAATACATCTCCCTCTCAAGCTAAAGAGACAAGTTCATGCTCTCACTTCAGTGTTTACTTCTCAGATGTGTTACATGCTACCTTTTTACAGAGCCACACAATCTCTGTCGCACTGTGAATCAGCTTTGATAATGTATATTTTATATATTATGTGCAACTGTACGTTGACTTTTGTTTCCTCACTTGTCTCTTTTCTCTTACTGTTCTTTCTCTCACCGTCACGTTCACCTTAACAGTTTACCTGCTACGTTCTTCGCTGCCTTTCCTTGTCTCTTTCATGTTCTGTTTGTCTCCTCGTTCTGTTTTGAAGACTAGTACATATCCGCGGTAAATATAGCCCTCTTGAAAGAGCAAGGGTTAAAACGTCTTCACTCAAAGGAAGAGACGAAGTCTTAAAACTGGCTCGCACAAATGCTGTTTTCGACTCGCTAGTGGGCGGAGTGTTTCTCGCTCTATTCCGGAGGTGTTAAAGCCTGAAATGTTGACATGCCAGATGTAATTAGCCTCCATCACTGATAGCTCTGACATGTGAGAGGTCAATAAGTGTTTTACAGACTGCTAATGTTCTCTCTGTGCCTGTACGTTGTGTTAAAGCCTAGCAAACTGTTTGGGTTGCGACCTAAAAGTAATTCTACCGTGTTTGTGTGTAAACAATTACTGCATTCAATTATGGATTCGGTGTATGCAGTTAGTTGGGCCCACATGTACCTCGCTTGTAATTCTTGGAGCTTTATGTGGTTAATATAAGTGTATCCCCAATACAGAATGAAAACGGCCTGTACCACAAGGCTGCGGCTGTAAACGACTGCTGCAGCTGTCCTTGGAGAGAGTCACCTCCAGCAACGCGGCTGGCGTATTGTGCTTTCCTATATTATTTGTATAAACAGCTATTGATCCTACGGGGAGGACTGGCACAAGTCAGCAACTTTATCAACAGCTGAAAAGAAATGAAATTACATTTTTTGATGGATGCTCCTGTCAGGCTCAAAGAAAAACAAATGCCTACAGCATCAGAGGTTGCAGTCCCTGCCAGACGAGGGGTTGTGCAGGTATACGGGGCTGTACTGTAAGAGCCCTTAGATCCGACACGGCTCTTATTATTTATTTATATGAGCAGAGCCTCTCTGACACTCTTGGAGGTTACTAATTTGTCTCTTTTTGGCTGTTGCACCTTCACATTCCTTTAATGTTGCCTTGTTAACTCTAGACTTGGTGATCGAAACGTAATCCCCCAGAGCAGAGGAGGCTTGAGCAGCAGCCCTTAGACTGAGAGCGCTAATGAGATCCCAGCGAGCTCTTTCATAATGAAACATCTTTGGGGCCAATTGTCCATCACTAATAATCATATGGTAATAACCACTGCAAGAAAAAAAAATAAAAATGCTCTGAGAAAGTGCACTCTCCTCTTCTTCGGTAAGGATAGAGGAACAGAAGAGGGTGGCGATAAAAGTTAAAATGGCAGAAGAAGACGTAATGAAGAGGAGTTTTATAACAAGGAAAATATGTAGGTGGAATATAATAAGGCAGAAGCTGAGTGGAAAAAAAAGGTGAGGAAAAAATAACAGCCGCAGAGCAAGAGGTGACACTGTCACACATTTGATTAATAGTGAAAAAGTGCATATGATGATGATAGCATGAATAAATGATCAATTAAAGCCGCTGCTGGTGCTTGTGTGTGTGTATGTGTGTGTTGCAGACACCGTTGTCTAACGTGGGTTTAATGCAGCCGCTAACACGAGGGCCATTCATCATAATGGGCCTTTCTCATTTACAACTGGTGCCGGTTATGCGTGGACTGCATTAGCGCCACCGCGGGGACTGGCACGCGGGAGATCGTAATGGAATCTAAATTGTCGCCGTCCAAAAATCGCAGCGTGCGCAAGCAGTAATTAGGGATTCAAAGAGAGACACGGAGGCGTTCGCGCTTGCCATTATGTGTTTGCTCGGCTCGAGTGACAAAAGTTTTTGGAGAAACGGTAAAGATTTGTACGGTGGTGGTGGTGGGCGTAGCAGCTTTTCCGCACCTGCGTTAAAACCCCCTGCGAGAAAAATGGAGCCTTCAAAGGCTGATCAAAGTCACAGAAACATTGCATCACTTGAGCCACTCTGAAGGAATAATGAATATGCAGCCACGGACTGAATATCATTAATTTTTGAAGAATTAAAAAAATATCAAGGGCATGCTCCTCTAAGGCGTTTTATAATTCCGTCTCCATGGTTACAAGGACAAGCCACATGACTGCTTTTGAACAGAAGGACCATCCTTCTGATGTCCCTTGTGACATTTTATTTTCCTATTCCCTTTTCAGCAGGGTTAAAATTACACAGGGAATAAATTGGGGGTGAATGTACTTATTTTCACAGTAACACAATCTAGTTTAAACAGGGGGAAAAAAATAAATGATACCTCAGAGGAATGTGCTGGAAATTGGCACATTAATGGCGTAATTGCCCGCTCAGTTTAGAAGCCGAACGCTCCGAGTGTCCAGAAAAGCCATTATCTTGGCGGCGTCCTGGAGTGACGGGAGGCCTGCATGGCATAGTGGTGGGTCAATAAGAGACAGAAGAGGTGAGGCATGACAAACAAAAATGCCTGTGTCAGGCTGCATCCTGCTGGGGATGGCTGCGGAACATCGAGAAGTGTCATTGCTATGGGGTGGCGGGGGTGGCGGGGGTGTCTGGTCTGGTCTAGGTGGGTTCTACGTGTCTAAGTAACATCCACATGAATGAATGCCAGGTCCAAAAGTTTCCCAGCAGAACACTGAATAGTCACAAGATGGTCAATGTTATTTAGTTCTCCTGTCAGTGATCATAATGTTGTGGCGGAATGGAGTATTGTTTTTTCTTAAAGGGACAACTTTTAAGATTCCATATGGCCTAGCTTCACATCACCAGTTGATACCACTAATAACTAACATCAGGTCAAGAATACCTTTCCAATAATTTATAATATTGATAATTTCTGGCCTCACAGCAAGAAAGTTCTGGGTTCTAATCCATCATAGCCGAGTGAGGCCTTTCTGTGTAGAGTTTGCATGTTCTCCTTGTGTCTGCGTGGGTTCTCTCTGGGTTCTACTCCAGCTTCCTCCCACCGTCCAGAGACATGCTGGCTAGGTTCATTGGTAATTCTAAATTGGCTGTAGTGTGAATGGTTGTCTGTCTGTGTTAGCCCTGCGATAGACTGGAGACCTGTCCAGGGAGTACCCAACCTCTCGCCCAATGACAGCTGGGATAGGCCCCAGGCCCCCCTGGCGACCCTTCACAGGACAAGCGGTTACAGAAGATGAATGAATGAATGATTATTTCTGCCGGAGAGGAGGAAAAGCTAAAGCAAAACTGAGGTGCACTTCAACTCCCCAGTTACTACCTTCAAATTACGTTCAAGGGTAACGTCCATCATAAGTTGCGAGGACGCTACTGCTAAGCAACTGTTGGTGTCTAAACGCCACAGAGGTGAACAGTTTAGCAAGTTAACAACTGGGTAACTTAATGTAGGAAAAGCAGAGGCGTAATGAAAAGATAATACCGGAATATCAACATATTTCTCGCTCATATTATTAAATTACACAGAAGACACCATATGACTAAATTACAGTATATTACCTCGCCATCCACCTCTGAGGTCATGAAGACCTCAAGATGGTTCCATCTCATGAACACGGTAAACACTACCCCGTTTAAAGGCAGCGTGGGTGAGAAGCAGCATGCTGTTTTTTCTATATTTTTTTTTTTACTCTGCTAGACACACTTAAAAGAAAACAGACTGTCAAGATTACCACTTTAAGGTACAAATGGCTGTGCATCAACTAAACTAGAGCGATCTGTGCAAATGCGTATGTATTATACATTATCATCTGTCGCTTTCACAGTTTAACGTGAGACGAGAGACGGGAGATGCTCTGGTATTCTCAAAGGATAGAGAAAAAAGTGGTTAATATCTCAAGAATTTGAATGCAAGTTCATTCATTCATTCATTTTTTGTAGCTTCTGGAGGGTCGCAGGGGGACGAGAGGCAGGGTACATCCTGGACATGTCTCCAATTTATTGCAGGGCTAACACAAAGAGAGAGACACCTATGCCTAATTCCTGCCTTTTGGACGGTGGGAGGGAGCCGGAGTACCCGGAGAGAACCCAAGCAGACACAGGGAGAACATGCAAACTACACACAGAAAGGTTGGATTCAAACCCAGAACCTTCTTGCTGTGAGGCAACATCAGTGCTTACCACCACACCTCTTAATGCAAGTTATATAATTTAAAATCCGGCTTATTGTTACACAACCTGGCTTTTGTTTTTGTTTTTTTTTGTGCAAATCGCTGCAACAGGAAAAGAAACGACTGACATGGGTCAAAGAACTGCTTCATTACATCAAAGTGACTAAGCGCTTAACGATGCATTTGGAAGGACTATAGGTATTTCATAAGAGAGGAGCAAATTCTTTTCTCACAACAGAAAAAAAATTATGTAACCGCCGCCAACAATGCCGCATCAAATTTGAAGGAACGGTGTTTAACTTTTGCCCTCGGGTTACTATTAATGAACATGTTTTCTCAAACTCAAGAATGCAGCATATTGACTTATACAGTATATGCTGCTACAGAAAAACATCTGCAGATCTACAGATTGATTCAGAATCCTCCTTTGCATTACCTCCTGCCTCTCAGCTGAAACTAACTGAGGTGTTCTTGACTAGGAATGTGTTTTGCAATTATCCAGATTTGGGCTACTTGTTTTTGTTTGTTTTATGCATACATTATGCATGTAACGTATCCTCTGATGAGCACGACTACATTGATCTGTTTAGTTTGTCAGGCTGTTTTTAAATGTTGTTTTTCCCAAACTGGGCTCAAGTCAGATTCGTTTTCTCTTGACAAACATGAACCCGGCTGTATTTTATCTGGATTGATGGAGACTTTCGGGGATGAATAACAGGGTAAGGGTTACAAACTAAAAAAAAAAACTAAAAAAAAAGAAAAAACACACAAGGGCAAGGGATGCTGTTAGCGATAAATTGAATGGAATGGATTAAGGAGATTGAAGAGCGTGCCAGCGGTACCAACACATAATGAAAGCATCCCCATTTGTCAACACACGCATGCTGCAGAAATAATGGTGCAGATAGTTTCAGTCATTTGCATCCTTGAATATAACAAAGCAGATTTTATATTTATTATTATTATTAGCTAATTAAGTAAATTAAGTGAATCCATCATCTTTGTGTTTGTGCATTTTTCATTCAAA
This sequence comes from Chelon labrosus, assembly GCF_963514085.1. Classification (NCBI taxonomy): domain Eukaryota; kingdom Metazoa; phylum Chordata; class Actinopteri; order Mugiliformes; family Mugilidae; genus Chelon; species Chelon labrosus. Next base: position 19,657,529 of record NC_140355.1, read on the forward strand.
CTATAACTGCACCCTGAATTTTAAGTAACTGGAAGCCACCATGACTGAACATGCCCCCCTCCCCTCCCACCAGTAAGTCATTGTGCATCTGGACCAGCAGAGCATTGATCATTGAGCCGGTCAAACTGTTGCACTACTCCTCATTAAACAAGCCGTAAACATCGGCGTAGCACCTGGTAACTGAGCGGTCTGACCTTGAACCGTGCGCGTTCTTTCTCACCTCATTGTCTCCGGGCGAAAGGCATTCACCACATCATTAAAACCTCAGGGCTCGGACCAGATCTGATTCAATTGGCGTCAGCGGCGAAGGAGCTGGAAGCCCTCTGGGTCATTTGCTTCTCGGGTTCATTCCTCATACCTAGTAAAAGGCGCCCGTCCTGTTCTTCACAGTACACGACTTGGTTTAACACATGCGTGCGCCTCGGAGAATGTGTATTTTTAACTTTGCATCAATATGTATGATGCTACCATTAAATGACTGAACGTCGAGTGACTGTTAAATGTGAAAGCATCGTCACACTGTGATAATTGCAAATAAATACGATTTTTCACCTCATACTTTAGGTTTTATGGCTGGCACCTTTACTATAGCTGAGTCAATCTCGTGGATCCGACGTTTTTTTTTAGAAGGAAAACATCCGATAAAACCCACCGCTTGTGTCGGGAGTTTATGGATACAGAGCTTAAGGCAGAGAGAATATTGGACTTACTTTACTCTAAATTAATGCTGATGTAGTGAAGGTGTACTCACACGGACTGACTGTATTTGTCAGATTGTTTGTTTGTCAGATTAGGTGTGTCAAACATACGGCCCGAGGGCCAAAACCGGCCCGTCAGAGGGTCCAATCTGGACCGTGAGATGATATTTCAATAAAAGTAGCTGCTATTCTTAGTTTTACCACTAGGGGTCGTTTACACTTATTTTTCTTAATAAGTTTCAGGTTTTTCATTAATTGTTTTGTAAAAGGATAATTCCTTAAACATTTTCATAATGTAATTCTGCTTCTTTGCGCTAAAAATGAGGGACTTTTTCATTGTCTGTCATTTTGACTGACAGGGTCATAAAAATCCCGTCATAATCTATTTTTACCCGTCACTTTAATTTTTTTAAAATGATAATAATGACATATTCAATAGCATTTAATTTTCATTAAATTTTCATTAACTTTAAGTACTTTTTCAGAACAGTATTGACTGGTAAAAAAAAAAAGTTTGGGCTGCCGACATGTCTTGTCCATACTCCGGCCGGGACTGCTAGCGCTAACAGCCTAGCCTAGTCCTAGCAACATGCTTTAATCCGATTCCTCCATTTTGGCCGCATAGACATAGACATAAGACACATATATATCGTATATATGTCTATGGTTAGCGAGCTCTGACGTGTGCATCCGTGTAATCTGTGTACCAGGAAATCGTGCCCTGATAAAAGTTCCGCGATGTTTGGAATGCAAACTGCGATTAGAGACAAGAGCCAATTAATAACGTCACTCGCCACCAAGTGGTCAGGGATGTGAATTGCAGTCTATCAAAATGACAGATGGTCTTCAGATTTTTCCGTCACAGTTTTTAAAAAAAACGGTCAATGATGGAAAATATTCGGTTAACGACGCGACCCCTGTGTATAGCCTATTATTCCATTATGTTACTGGTCCGGCTCGCTTGAGATCAAATTGGGCTGTATGTGGCCCCCGAACTAAAATGAGTTTGACACCCCTGGTTTATACAGCTGCCTGCCTTTAGTATCAAAATGATGGGATTAAAAAAAGAAAGAGAGATTTGGATGCCCTTGTGAGGTTTGGCAAGCTGCACTGATTTTGTATTTTATTATTTTTTGTTAAAGCTGCATGTCGATTGAGTTAATTCCAGTTAGTAGAGAGGAGAGGGGTCTCTTAGTGACAAAAACTTATCTTGGTTTTCTAGAACATGTTTCCGTGGGGCAAACCAAAGTCTCCCAACAGTCCTGTGACCTAGTTAGCGTGATTACTGTACACTGCACTATATAAAGATTTTTTTTTTTATTATTGGTTTAGATGTGCAGAGTGAATTCCTAACCTCAGCCTCACAGTGACAGCTGGCAGAGCCCAAGTAAAATGCATCGGATAAATAATATAAAAACAAATGAATAACAGCCAGATACTATCTCACTACACATGTTTTGTTTCTGCTAAAACCCAGCGCTGGCACTCCACCAACTTTTTTTCTTTAATCAATGATAAAATACTTACTCAAAGTGCGGGACAGACTTGCCTTCATAGATCTACTGTAGTCGGCTTATTCACGGATGTTAACAGCTTTTTCATTGACTTCCCATGACTTTGAAGGTTGGAATTTGCTTATCGGTATTTTGTTAGACGTATCGTAATTTGCATAGATCCCTATCGCGAGTGCGCATCTCATTGGAGGATGTTTATTTTGTCCCTTGCATGTCTTTAAAGTCCTCTGTGCAGCGTTCGAAGGCCGTTTCCATATTAAAGTCACAGTACAGTAGGCGCATTTCAAGCAAAACGGAATGACACACGACAAATCAGGTGATTTATGACATACGTCTAATGTCATGTTATTTACCAAATCCAATGGATAGAGGACAATATGCAGCCCTTATAATGTGCAGGTTGAAGCTACAGCTAATCGTTCCTACGCCGTTTATTCACCAACATCACAGACTGAAGAACTAATAGTAATCAACACTGGCTGATAAATCTACTAACGGTTAATCATGTCAAACCCATCTTAATTACAAACTCTACCTAAATGGATGTACAGCGAGAGCCATTAGATCCACTGGGATGCACACTGTAGCAGCACTGACATCAGTTATCAACAAAGGGCATTTAAAAGCCTGCTGTCATGCATTTATTACAAATAACACTCTTTGCAGAGGGTTGTCTGCAACTGTCTCTGCAAAAATGCACTCCCATTACCACTTTATTCATGCAAATAAGCACAGGTCACACAGCAGCCCCATTTATTACTCCTATCAGTAGCTTGTATCTGTATCACCGAGTTCACGAGCGTGAAAAACTGCACTTGGAGCACACACACACACACACACACACACACACACACACACACACACACACACACATATGCCTAAACGCACCCTCCGAGCTGGAAAGGCACGCTTTGGCAGCGCATCCTAAATGAATGTAAGCGAGCGTCTTTAGCTGACCTCCTCATTATGATGTGATAATTGGCTCGGCACCATCAGGCTGTGAGATGGCAGCCTCCAGCCTTGTTAGTTTGAATTTTTACGTCTATTACACCGCCGGGCACGTGCCTCTGTTTGCGACGATGCCTGCGTCTGTTGCAGTCAGGAAGCTAACCAACCTCACCGGCCGTTACAGGAACGATTCAATTTACTCATGCAATGTAAGTTGTCGTGGTAATATATACAATTATAGCTTCCTGAACACTTTCACGTCTTGTTTCCAGATGATATCTCCAGTTTAAACTTTCCTAAGCTTACGTTTTGAGCAGTAGGATGTTTCTATAGCACACTGGTAAAAAAAAAAAAAAAAAAACATAAAACCTCTATCCACACTTTGTGATATAAACGTCACCTCATCTCTCACACTCGACTCGTCTAGCACGCCAGATGGACGCCCTAGAGTTGTGAATAAATAAAAGAGGCAGTGAAGTTCTGGTGCAAAACTTTCCACCTCCATTAGATCATCCATTCAGCCGGTGTGCCCATCACCGATTTAATTTTCATGATCATCCCATTGATTTTCAGCGAGGTGCCCTGAACCTGAATTGATTACATGCAAGCATGCATCAGTCAATTTCTATTTATTTTTATCCTCCGACATAAATGATGCATTAAATTAAGCCCGGTTTGAAACTTTGCGCCAATTTAAAAAAAAACAAAACAATTTCACTCAAGCTCACTTTGATGACACAATGAATCAATGTGGACGTCTGCGTCATTATCGTAAAACAATAACAGTTCACTGTCGGATATTATTTACTCTAATTCAATCGATGCTTTTCTATCACCTCGTTGCTCCCTCATTGAATCTGTCGATGCGGTCGTGGAAATAAAAGATTTAAGCAGCATAGTTCTTTATGTCACTACATCTGAATATACTCATCAACAAGACAGGTCTCCTATTTTAATTCTGTGTTGTTAATTTAATATTAAAGTCCGAACCAACAGCCACCAGCTTATTGACTATTCCTGTTTTTTATTTCCTCGAGCAAGAAGCGTGAGCTTACTCAGCCTATGTGTGCAATGGGATATATCTGACTGATGGATCAGGTGAAATTAGTAGTGACTTGCAGCAAGGACAACACGAAAATAAAGTCAGAAACTGATGGAATAAGAGCAGCGTAGGGTTAGGGATGGGGGGGAGACGGATTTGGAATATGAATCAGGGGTCCTGACGGTGACAGCGGCCCTAAGGCTGCATGACACCTGACATGTTTCATCTCCAACCGTGTCACGTTCCCTTCGCCACAGTCCTCGAGCTAAGGACGCAGCAGCTACACACACACGCGCGCACAAATAGAAATGACAATGCGGCGCGAAGAAAGGAATTATACAAAACCAGAGGCCTCGACACGGGCTCTGTCTGAGGAGAGGCTGGAAAGCAGCTGCTTTGCCTCGGATCCGTCCGTATCACTGATGCAAAGGCGACCCCAAATCCATTACAAGCCAATTATATGGGCCGGGCCGGGGCTGGGGCTGGGCACTCACTCGTGAACTGCAGTGCTTAATCCACAAAGAGGAACTAATAGGAAATTTGAAAATAGAATCCACACTTGAGTAACTTTGGAGGGATTTGGTTGGATTAATGAACTGTCAGGCTCACTGTCAACATGCTGGGGAGTGCAATCCTTTACCAGCCTTCGCTAGTCTCTTTCTAGTTTCAGCCCACCTAGTCTCTCTCTGCATTTGCCTTTTATGCGCTAAGTGTTTAAACTGACACGTTCTCTTCCTCGCGGAGCAGCACGCCAGCAGAAATGAAAATGACTGTTGTACCACCTGTGTTTAATCTGTCTGCACTAATGTTTCCGTGCCTTTAACTGTCTGTACATCTCATCTATCATGTGCACGCAGACAAAGGCGCGCGCACACAAATAGGACGGGCCGCAGTTCCCTCATGAGTGAAGAGCCTAAATGAGTTTCCCCTCCCGGAGCAAAGGCAGCATCTGCTTTAGTCCGAGGGGACAGACACTACAATCACAGGAGCTACCAGTCACTGCTTAAAGACGGAGAAAGAGGAGAGGAAGAGAGAGGGCTGAAAGCGAGGAGGAAGAGAGGTTAAAGCGACAAAGAGTGGCTCACGAACAGATGGGGAAAACACTTGGAAGGATGGGGCGAAGGGAGAGGGAGGGTGTTATACAAGTGAGCATGTATGAGATCACAGCAAGGGCACAGTGAAATGAAAAAAGGGGATACTTATTACAAAAAGATCCAAAATCAAGCTGTGGCCGTCGCATTGTTTTAGGAGAGACTTGACAGAACCGAGCCAATGCCAGTACATGCAGTTTATATAACTGCGCAAGATCAAAAACAACAAAGAGTATTACGACTAGCCCGCTTCTAACAAATCAAACAGGAAACACAACAACTCAGTAGATCCTGTGGCTAACCCGAGGCAAGAACGTCTGAACGCGATGTAGATGTGCGCCTGCGGGACTGTCCGTCCAAGCTAAACTAGATACAACAAGCTGAAAATAAGGAGGACAATGTACATTTGTACCAATGTTGGTAGTCCAAAGAAGGTGAAATAGGGTGATGCTGCAACACAAGTAATAAGCTGCAATAATTTCCTCAATATTTGGCTTTCAAGTGCTAATTACCACCAATAGATATTTTGTGCATGTTTTTGTCATGCCGTTTCATGAGATATTATGTCAGTGAAGCCCTGTATTTAACCCTAACCCTAGGTATTAAAGGGGAACTACTGTTTTTTACAACCTGGACCTTATTTCTGGCATAAAATACGGTCGTTTACTCACCCATATAACTTTTGTGTAATTTGTAGTCCTTTGGGAGATATTTAGATCTGCGTATATCCATATAGTGGCAGTGAATGGGGCACCGAAATGCAGCCTCGAAATAACGCATTATCTGCCGCGAAATTCGTTAATTTCACCAATATTTTGTTATCGTACGCTAGTGCTATTCCCTGTTGAGTCCAGAGTCACCTGTTATCATCATCCGGGGTATGTAGACTGACCTACAGACCCGGGATGATGTCTTCTGACCTGGACGATGTCATCTCTGAGCGTCGCGTGCACCCGTGACGATCGGCTTGTTTACCTGTAATGTGCTACTGCTAGTTTTTTGCAACATGGCTGAATATTTTTCAGATTATGCCAGAAATAAGGTCCAGGTTGTAAAAAACAGTAGTTCCCCTTTAAGCTTAAAATGCATAAGATGTCATGGTAAAATGTGCTTGGAATTGCGTTGGCCCAGCAGAGGTTGTACTTCCTGCGTCAGCTCAGGAAGTTCAGCCTGCCTCAGGAGCTGCTGATTGTTTACTACACTGCAATAGTCCAGTCTGTCCTGACCATCACGTCCATCACGGTCTGGTTTGGATCTGCAACTAGACGTGGCAGGGACTGACTGCAGAGAAGATTATTGGTAATGACCTTCCGTCAATCCAGGACTGGTACCGGTCCAGGGTCAGGACGCAGGAAGCAGGAAGCAGGAAGCAGGAAGCGGGCCGGTAAAATCTCCACAGACTCCCTCACACCCCAGACACAATCTGTTTAGACTCCTCCCCTCAGGCCGTCGTTACAGAGCCCTTATGTGTGCACACATATTTGACCAATAAAGCTGATTCTGATTCTTTTATAATTACGTGCAGTTCCATAATATCTCCAAATTTTGCCTCACTCCTGCAAGTATGTGCCTGTTGCAGCCAACGCCTAACTATGCACGCAAAATCAATCAATTTGTATGGCGCAAGAGGCACCATACAAACCTGGGGATGGCAACTACAGCAGCAGTCCAGAGAACTATCCCTTTTGTTATACCAAATAATTTAGTGCTGTAACAATTATGTTAGAGGTGGACGTCTCTGACAGGTACACCACACGTTTCCTCTTTCTCCCACCAGCGCTGGTTTCAGTGGAGAAAGCTGGAACCGTAAGTAGCAAAGTGGCTGCGACAGAACAACACCGCTGCGCCAGATGAATGTTGCATGGTTTGTTTTGCTGCTGGAGCTGTCCAGCTGACGGGGAAGAACAGAGCGGCTCATTCGGTTTCTGTCTGATTTGCTTCGATTCAGTGCCGTGGCGCATCGCTTCCACCCAGATTAGCTGAAAAGGAACAACCTATGAAAGGAACAACCTATGACAACGGCAACAAGAGAGCAGCATTTCGCCGTGTTTCTTGGTCGGATCAGTGTTTGTCGCTGTTATTTTATGCCTCATCTGCTCTCGCTTTACCATAAATGTCCATATCTGTTGTTTTTTATCTTGTGTCATCCGCTGCTCTCCTCCTCCTTTTACAGTTTCCCTCTTCTCCAGTCTTCGCACTCCACCTCAGACTCCGTAATCACCCTTCCATCCCACTATTTTTCTTCATCCTCTTCCACTTAGGTTTCTCTTAAGGCCGGTTCAGTGTGTGAGTGGGTGTGCAGAAAGCACTCTTGCTCTCCACTCACACTGTTTTACTTGATTGCCTTGCATCTGGTCCACGTCTGTCCGTACTATAGGGAGCACAGTATGGCTTACATCCAATCAGACTGTCAATCCATCAGTGCTTCCCTAACTAGAGTGAAGGGGCCAGGATGGAATGAGGATGTGTTTATGTGAGAGAGCGAGAGAGGGATCACTTATGTTTTCATGCATGCCGTGTCTTTTATACATGTTGGATCATGGCTCTATTAAAGCAATAAGATATGTGTAGTGATAATCTGTCAGCAGAGACAAGACACAAAGCCTACTGCGTCCACGCAACACCGGCCGCTACGTCCTTGTCTTTATTATTGATTTTCCCCCAGACATGATCCATGTTTTTCCATTTACTTGTCAGATTTTATGTTCCAAGACACAATACTGATCTAATAAAAGACAGTCTCAGATCCATTCGCGCCATTCGCCACCAGCTAACACAAATGTATGGGGCCCTGTTCAAAACTACAGAGCGGGCACGGCGGCGTGAGCTACAGCAGCCTTGGGCGTTTTGCATTTGTATGTGCGAGGGAGAGGGATGGTGTGTAACTGGAGGTGATGCATTTTGTGTGGGTGAGAGACACTGAATGACTCCTCTTTCACCTGTTAACAAAGACGAGTTGCTAAAGTTTCGCACCCTAACAAAGTTAAATGTGAAAGTGCAACTCTTCACTCCTTTAATTCCTGCCGTCTCCAATGCAGCAGACAAATGAAACTGCACTTAAGTCAATAAGGTAGCTTTTAAGAGCCCGACTGTATGCCCCGGGGAGCTTTGCATGTCTTGACACCTCCTCTATGAATGTGTATGCTCTGCCAGGATGGTTTGAGGAGGGAATGAGGCTGATATCCATAATGAGTTGACAATGAAAAAGCAAACAAGTCAATTTGTCAGGGTATTAGTCCGGTGCAGAGTAAAGCCTGATTGATGCAGGCATTACCGTGCTCCGGCTGGAAGTACTATATTTAAAACCTGTTCCATCTTGATAAAATATGGTGAGGAAAAAAAAATAAAAAGGAGATGAATATGTACACCGATCAGCCACAACATTATGACCACTGACAGGAGAAGTAAATAACCATCTTGTGACAATTCAGTGTCCTGCTGGAAAACTTTTGGACCTGGCATTCATTCATGTGGATGTTACTTAGACGTGTAGCACCAACCTAGACCAGAGCAGATACCCCATAGAAGCCCCTCCCCTCACCCCATAGGACCCACAGGACACCCTCAGAAGGCCCATGTCCACTCCCTGATGAGTCACAACTCGGGATGCACCAAAATTTTTTGGCCGAAAATGGCCCAAAAGTGCATTTTCGGTTTTTCGGGTTAGGGTTAGGATTTCGAAAATTGCTGCGGTTGTTTCTTGCATCATCACGACATCCTGTTTTTGGACTTTTAGCGCCGAAACAACACATGCAAGCAACAACTGCAGCAATTTTCTGACCTTTATCGCCGAAACAACACGTGCAAGCAACAACTGCAGCAATCTTCTGACTTTTAACGCCGAAACAACACGTGCAAGCAACAACTGCAGCAATCTTCTGACTTTTAACGCCGAAACAACACGTGCAAGCAACAACCGCAGCAATTTTTGGGCTTTTATCGCCGAAAAACAACACATGCAAGCAACAACCGCAGCAATTTTCGGCTGAAAATGGCCCGAAAGTGCATTTTTTTCGGTTTTCGGACGAATATTTTCAGTGCATCCCTAACCACAACTGTTTTGGAGGCACAAGGGAGACCTACAAAATATTAGGAAGGTGGTCATAATGTTATGCCTGATTAGTGCATGTGTGAGCGTGCGTCATAAATGGTGAGATTTAAATATGACCAATTAAATACAGAATAAAGCAGATTTTCTGTGTGGTCAGAAGAGTTTGGGAAGTCACTTTTGGTCGTCTGGTATTCAGAGGAGGAAGCGACGCCCTGCTCTCATTGAAGTTTCCTGACGTTGCTCCAAAAAGAGATAAATATGAAATATGAGAGCTTTCAGTACTGCTTAGGCCTGCAAAATAAGTCAATTAGTCACGGCAGGCAGCAGTCAAATGGAGATTCTGCATGATGGTCTTAACGAGGGCCGCATAGGACAAGCGTCCGACAGCTCGTTAAATTAATCCTTTGGGTCTGCTGCGAGTGGAATGAGGCATGTGTCTGTGTGACCTGCTTATGTCCTCCACATTACATTACAGAAAAATGCACACACACACGCACACACACTCGCACAACAGACTCTGAGCTCCAAATGGACTGGAGCAAATATTTCTGATCAAAGTTTCTTTCTGGCCCCATGGCGGCTCAGATTACACGAAAAAAAACTCTGCCAGCAGGGAACTTGGGAGTCTCTCTCTCCCCCTCTCTTTCTTACTCACTCTGTCCCTTCTTCTTAGTCTCATTTTTTTCCTTGTTTGTTCTATGTTTCCTTATCTCTGATTCATTACATCCTATAAACACAAGCAGTCTCCGTATGTAGCATCTAATGGCGATGGTACGTGACAGCCTGACTCGGGGAGTCTGCTTTTCGTCCGCGGTTCATGTACGAATCGCGCTGACCACCTTTGACTCTGTGCGACGTGCCGCTGTAAACATGCACGCACAAACAAACAAAAGCCATTTTTTTCCCCCCTTTCCTTGCCCCCGATCTGTGTTTCAACCGTTGCCGTTAACAGAAATGCCGCTGTCAGGCCATTCGCCAACTGCATGTCGCACCAACATCATATATCACAGATCCCATCTGACTCCCCCCCCCACCTCGGGACCACCTCATGAATATCAAAGCCACCGACACATGCTTTATATTCAAAAAAAAGTCACGTTCACCTGCCCTGGTCAGCCGTTCCGTGTCGTCCTATCCATCTCCATCCACTCGGCATCACGGTCTCTGTTTATCCTTTTGGAAGAGCAGGCTTTGGATTACGTCTTTATTCTGTGTATGAACAAAATGTAACGCTCTTTCTTTATCAACCTCCCCCACCAGCCCACCAGCTAGCAATTTACTCCTCTGTTCTCATTTCCCAACCGTAGCAGAGGCCTATAAATTGCCCAAGGGAACTCTTCTTGACCCCCTCATGTTTTCTGCTTTTCGAGGTGCGTCTCCCTAAATCACTGTCTCACCCTCTTTGACACCTGTGTCTCGGCGTAACAACTTAAACACCCTTCATTTGAAGTAAGCACAAAACAGCTACAATAACCTTCACACACACACACAAATCTAACACACTTCAAAAAGCCCCTGCAGATAATTACACTTTAAACACCGGTGCATCGATTTAAAGCCAGGAACGAATATTACCCGAGATGTATTTTCAACAAATTGTGAAAAGGATGCGCTGGCGCAATGTCGCGCGGAAACCCGAGGGCGCGGGAAAACAAGACGGCGAGAATAGCTTTGCAGTAAATGAACGGGATGAAGATGTGAGACAGGCCGTTGAGGCTGGCCTGCAACCATCATTTGTTTTTCCTGGGTGCAAAGATTATCTGGTTGAGTGATAGAGGTGGCCTTGATCAGCCCTCTCCCTGCATACAGCCGTATATCAGATGTCACGCCGCTGCAAAACCATCAACCCTTCACTGGCCCGGGATGCACATATTTACCATGGTAAATGGCACCCCTACTCAGTAAACACTGCTGTTTTTCACCGACCATCAGCATGCGGGAATGGGTGATGAATCGCTCTCTGTACATTCTCCGTAATTGCTCACTTCCACATATCTGGGGGGGAAAAAAATGACAAGGAGCAGCTTCGTGAGTGAAATGTTCCGGAGAAAAAGATGGGCTTTTAAAACTTGCTCCTTTTTTTTTCTGCCTTTTCTTTTCACTTTTGGTTATAGCTCATGCTCATTAAAAGCTGACGGCGTTTCAATCGTACAGATCTATCAAGTCGATCAGAATTAGCTGCAGGTCTCATTTTGTAAAAGAAAAAAAAAAAAAGGCTTGTCGTGATAGAGAGGACGAATCAGTCTGCCGAGCAGAGAATGGACCCGGAGAGCTGATTGCTAGGATGGAGGGGAGAGGGAAATATGTTCACCCATTAATTAATCTTAACAGTTTTCATGGGACAAAGAGAGCATATCTCTTCTGCCTGCATAATGAGAGCCTGGAACAAAGTCATTCGCTGCATCCCATTTAAAATGATGTGAGCGTGAGCTAAAGACCAGGAGAAGAAGCAGAATACAAAGCTCATGAAATCAAATCGCTTTAGTCCATCCATACCTCTTGATGGCGTTTATTTAAAGGAATCTCGGTTCAATACTTTGAAGCTAAATCTCTAAAAGTAAATGCAGTTTCAGCTCTGAAATATGTCTATTTTCAAAGATTATATCCTGCAAAATATTAATCGCTTATGAGCGTGTCACATCGGAAATCAACAAATTAATTTTAAGCCCGTTTGATTGGTTGAAATGGCAGCCGGCGCGCGGTGGCAGGGTTTGATTGGAGAGTGTGGCTGATATCACAGCTCGCTGGTGCAAAACGCTTTTGGGAAACAGCCCAGATCTTATTGAATTTTAATTCAATGGATCTGTGGTGCGTGTGATACAAGGGGAATGGGAGCAGGAGGCCTTCTGGGCATCGTAATTTACCTTTCCCGGTTTTCCATAGATTTCATGTGATATCGGTTTAATCTCGGGCATTTTATTTCACGCCCGCGAGAACACACATAGTATGCGCACACATCCAGACACACACACACACACACACACACGCACACACACATGCACACACACGCACAGACGAGAGGTTTTTGTAACAGCTGCCATTTCCGTGACTGTCGCGTGGAGTTGAACTGTCTGCATTTACCTCTAAAATGGAAAGGGCAGCTCAACAAATACTGCTTAACAGGCCAAAGGTCTGCGGGGGATATTTGATCATTATTCTTCATTTAGCTTTTCCGCACATTCACATAGGCTAACCTCAAGTAGGCCGTTTGACCAGGAAAGGTAATTATCTCACCCACAAACGATGTGGTATTTTGTGTAAGTGGGCTGAATATTAATTTGACGGCTTTAACTGCAGCTCAGATAAAAAAAAAAACTCTTCAACTAATTCAGCTACTAAACATCTTGAACTTCTGCTATCTGAAGTTAACCTTTGCGTGCAACAATGCGATGTGAAGGCCATTAATGGCACCTCACTCTATGAGACGTGTAACTCAGCGGTTTAGTCGTTATAATTATAATTAAGCTCATCCACCTATGCAGCCTCTTAAAAGACATTAAGAAAATATAATTATAGGAAAATGGGACTACTGTCATGAATAGCGGAGGCTGTAAACATGTGTATTTATATTTCAAGATTGGACATTTTAACATGGAGGTCTATGAGGATTGACTCATCTTTGGAGTCAGCCTCAAGTGGTCATTTGAGGAACTACAGTTTTTGGCACTTTTGCGTTGGCTTCATTGTTCAGCCCAAGAGGGTTTTTCTCTTAGTCCCAACCGTAGACTGTATATAAATATGGACAACGCTTCGCCACTTCCTTGCATTAGCCAAACTGATGCTATATGCTAGCAACTACAGCCTTGAAAAATAAATATTTGACGTGTATTTTAGTGTTTTAGTTTGGCCCAAGTCCCGTCCACTAACATGGAGGGGGGGGGGGGGCTTATGACCTATACTGCAGCCAGCCACCAGGGGGAGCTCTACTTGCTTTGGCTTCACTTTTGAGAAGCAGTTCTGGCGTCCATCTTTATACTGTCTATGGTCCCAACAGAAAAAGCTGGCTGAGTTGGGAATACTGGAATGGACCAGTGCACACCTTGTTCTCCCCTCAGAAACAATGAAAGGTGACATTAAAGGGGAACTACCGTTTTTTACAACCTGGACCTTATTTCTGGCAGAAAATAAGATCGTTTACTCACCCATATAACTTTGGTGTAATTTGGAATTGTTCGGAAGATATTTAGATCCAGCGGAGCGCCGCGTATTTCCATATAGTGGGAGTGACTGGGGCACCGAAACGCAGCCTCTAAATAACGCATTATCTGCTGCGAAACTTGTTCATTTCACCAATATTTCATTATGATACACTAGTGCTATTCCCCGTTGTGTCCGGAGTTACCTGTTATCATCATCCTAAAATCTCTATTTGAGATTTTAAATTTAAGATTTTTTGGTGTGTGTGTAACTGGCATGACAATAGCCACACAAAGCAAACTTTTTAAATGTCTCATAAAGCAAGTGTTTTCATTATCTGGCTTGGAGCATTAAAAAAAATCTCTGGTTCTGTTTCAGTGCAAAGTAAGAATCAAAATGGGAGGCTATTTTTCTATGAATATGCAAACGCAGGCAGGTGGCGAGGTCTCCTCGGTCGTTTGGTTTGAACCTTGGAATAACATTAAGTTCATTAAAAAGTGCTGGGTTTGTAAAGTGATCCCTTTTTTAATTGTCTTGCAGAGACAGTACATTCTGACGGAAGAGTTAATCACGCGACTTATAATGCTGATGAGCTTCCTCTCACAAAATTTGGAGAAATGAGTGCAATGTTCTCTAAGACGGCTGTATATATTCCTTTGGGTTTTAGAGAAGCTGAATATGGTTATCTGTTCCCAAACCAAGATTGCAATGAGAACTTATTTCCTCTTACATACTTTATTTCCTTTTTGTACTAATTAAATACTATTTTCACTTAACTATTACGAGCTTGAAGGAGGAAAAGAGCCTTAAGTTGTTGTGAAGAGTAATTAATTGTAGTAAAATGCTGCTGTTCATTGAATCTTGGGTATACTGTTAGCATGGAAACCAGAGCAACTTTAGTGGATTGGCTCCATTGGGAACTGATAATACTACGGCAAAGATCTGGTTGGCCAATCAAATTGTTTGGTCATCGACATCATTTGAGTGCCATGGAGTTGAATTTATTTACAACACAATGGCTCTGATTGGTTGTAGGACTATCCAATTGTATGCAGAGATTTGAAATCCAAGTGGTGTGTTAGCCGACACACATTTCTGCAGCCTAAAATCTCAAATCCTCCCCACAGAGACAAACCATAGCAAACCCTCTGTTTCAGCTTCAAGTGCAGAGAATAGACAGAGGCATTTATCTTGACTCCGACTGCGCTTCTGTGTGTATAGTTGGAAGCTTTATATGGACACGCGGTGCAGAAGCGCCCACTGATCTGGACAGTGCTCAGAGGGACTCGGGCCTTGAGGCTTTCCCGAAGAGCAATGACAAACTGAAGGTGGCGAGCTGAAAGTCACTCCATCAGTCTGAATAAATCTCCAGTAGCGCTTACGTGGACAGGGGAGATAAAACAGGGAAAAAGAAGCATTATTGTAACATTGGATTGAGGGTCTAGTTCAGAGAGAACTGCACAGCCAAGCATTAGGCTTCAACTAGGTGGGATTTCTTGGCAACGGAGATTAGTTACGACACTCTGTTTGTGTTTGCAGAGATGAGCTATGTTTCATGGATATGTTGTGCACAGTAATTCACACAGGCCAGGTTACCACAGCTTTTGAAACGGTGATTTTTGCAGTAGAAATCTGCCTTTACTGGATTGTTGTGGCAAACTGTCTTGACAATACGTGCATGATTATAAGACAAGTCATTATGCTTTATGAATTTTTAATCCGTGATGTTTTTCTAATTGTAAAATCTTCCAAGAGCCCTGAAAGATTGATTTTTATCTGTGTTAGTTTAGAGGTAAAAGGAAATATTCTTGTGCATGTGCAGTGAGCCATGTGCAGTGAACTTTGTAGGAACGCCAGACAAACAGTCATTAAACTAAGGTTCTTGTAAGAAAATGTTGAATCTACTGCAGGTTGCTACCTGTGTTGCACCTTCAATTATTTCTCATTCGTGTCTGAGTATAAACTGTTCCACAAAAAGACAACTTTTTGCCCATAGTGACCTCAGTCTATTTGCTGCCAAGCTAATGGGCTTAATAACTGACAATTGGCAACTAATTAGCTTTTTTCTATTTCCAGTTAAAATATATATTTTTTATTATTACTGAATATGCTTAAGCTAATATCAAAATACCAATCTTGAACCAGATAGTAGAGGGAAGCTGTTGTGACTGACTAGCACATAGACTGTAAATAAAGATGCACGGCGGAACTGCTCCTCAAAAGTGAAGCCAAAGCAAGTAGAGCTCCCCCTGGTGGCTGTCTGCAGTATAGGTCATAAGCTCCACCCCCTCCATGTTAGTTGGTGGGACTTGGGCCAAACTAAAACACTAGACGACAAATCTTTTAGGTAGTTAATATAATGCTGTTACATGTTTAAGTGTCAATTTTTCTGATGAGTTTCGTTTTGGTTTATTATTTTCCGCTGTAGAAACAGGACGTGACATCATAATGACTATGTTGCCATGCCAGCCACTATGTGAAGCCATCCCATAGGACCGTGAGAGTAAGAAAGAAAGAAAGAAAGAAAGAATCTCCAGGAAACTGGCGTTAGTTTGACCAATGGGAGGAAGTGGGGATGCAAAGTCCATATTTATATACAGTCTATGGACTAGCACCATGGTGACTAGTGTCTAATATTTACTGTCTACTATTTACTAGCTTTACCACTGGTCTATCACCAGCTCAGAGAAATACTTGCTCATCATCTAATAGCCATCTTTTTTTCTCTCTGGTGTTTGGTTCAGAGCAGATAGTCTACACTGAGTTTTAAAGCTTCTTTTTTTCACAGTGGAAAGTGACACTATGGGAGCGATTGAGAGTGAACCACAACAAACAGCAAACGACCGTTAAGCTCAATAAAGAACTATAGCGCTCTTTAAAGCCAAGTGGAGCTGCAGATGTGAGATAAAATTCTCCCCTTTCACGAAGCAATATTGTAATTTGATGCTTTGTTGGTACAAAATAATAATTATAGCTGCTTTAAAAGAAAAAAAATAACCTAAATTCCTTGAAATAAGCAAATCTGTGCCACTCACTCCACCAAAAAACCTGGTAGTAGTACTTCAAGAAATTGTAGTTTGTGTTTTGAGGAATATTTTAGCTGTGAGGTATAGTGTAACACCGCAGTAATCACAGATTTACTGTTGGGGCTGTATCTTCTATAGCCATCCATTGATTTTTTTTTTTATTCGTGCTTATCCTCTCCTGCCCGTGTGGGGAGGTGTGGGGTGGGGTGTGGAGCTTTAAACGGCACACAGCGCTCAATGGGCGGGGAACACCCTGCAGAGCACCGAAAATCGTGAGGAGAACACAGCCTCGCTCTGCTCCATAGTGAAACAACTATAATTTACATATCAGGCGGATTATCGATCCGTGAGAACTGGTTTGCTTTATATCGGAAATCAAACTGTCCCGAAATATCTTTTTTTTTTTTTTTTTTTTAAACATGTTTTTATTTGAAGAAATGAACAATGATCAGATATTCAACATACAACATTTTTCTCATTTTCTTTCCCCCCACCCATCCCCATCGTGCTGCCAATATGAAAAAATAAATTAAATATATAATGAAAATAAACTGGTGAGTGAGAAGCACACCTCAAATGTTATACAAAGAGTTACAGGTATGAAAATATATACAAGGTTAAAATAATACTGTAATACAAAATAAATAAATACATAAAGATAAAGAAAAATAGATGAAATAAAAATAAAAAAGCAAATAAAAACAAATCACTAAGAGAAAAGGTGGACACCAAGACAGTACAAGTAGGCTATTTGCCCTTTTTTTTTTTTTTTTTTTTTTTTTAATCTTGTGGGAGAACTGCAAGTTTCTCAAAATAAGATAATAGAGGGGCCCACGCTTCATAGAATTTTTGGGTTGACCCTCTAACGCAATACTTTATCTTTTCCAACTTGAGGAATAGAATCAGGTCCTTCATCCAGGAGGAGGCTTTGGGTGGATGTGCTGATTTCCACTCTAACAGGATTTTTCTCCGGGCAAGGAGAGTTGAAAAAGCAATCACATTTTTAATTTCCTTTGTCATTAATGAACCCTCCCCCGGAACTCCAAATATAGCCATTTCAGCATTAGGTTGGATATCTTTGCTAAAAGCTTCAGATAGAGTTTGAAATATCGTAGTCCAAAAATTATACAACTTATTACAGGACCAAAACATATGGGTCAGATCAGCCTTAGCTATATGACAACGTTCACATGTTTCACTGACATTAGAATAGATCCTAGAGAGTCTGGCTCTGCTATAATGGGTTCGATGAAGAACCTTGAACTGAATTAAGCCAAGGCGAGCACATGAGGTTGACCCGTTTACTCTATATAGTGCATCATCCCAGGTTGCATCGGAGATATTTATTCCAAGTTCTTCTACCCAGTCTGCTCTGATCTTATCGAGCGTCACTTTATTAAATGATGTGATACTATTGTATATTTTTGTAATGAGACCTCTACAGTGTGTGGGAATTTGTAGAATGATATCTATTCCTTTTTTTGGAGGTAAGTTAGGAAAACATGGACTGACGGTACGAATAAAATGGCGAATCTGAAGATAGCGGAAAAGGTGGGAGCGCTGTAAATTAAACTTGGTGGAAAGAGCATCAAATGTGGCAAAAGTTCCGTCTATGTAGAGATCACTGAATTTACTTAAGCCTGCCCTCTGCCACTGGACAAAGACAGGGTCTAATTTGGCTGGGAGAAAAACATGATTATTGCAGATGGGACTATAAAGAGTGAAGTCAGTCAGATTGAAATGTTGTCGAAATTGTGACCAAATTTTTAAGGTGGAGATTACAATAGGACATGAGGAGTGTTGTTTAGGCGAGAGGGGAAGCTTTGAGGTAACTAATGCAGGAAGTGAAGTTGATATACAGGCATCCATTTCTGGTTGGCACCAATCAACATCTGGCCTATGAACCCAGTAAACTATTTTTTGTAGATTTG
Organism: Chelon labrosus; assembly: GCF_963514085.1. Taxonomy (NCBI): domain Eukaryota; kingdom Metazoa; phylum Chordata; class Actinopteri; order Mugiliformes; family Mugilidae; genus Chelon; species Chelon labrosus. The sequence continues at coordinate 19,675,967 of NC_140355.1, forward strand.
CTGCCCAATAATAATACAACAGGTTGGGTAAAGCCATACCCCCCTCTGTCTTATGCCTCTGAAGGAATACTTTACGAATTCTGGGATGTTTATTACCCCACAAGAATGAAGATAACAGCTTATCAACAAGTCTGAAAAATGACTTCGGAAGGAAGACTGGAATACTCTGAAAGAGATATAAAAACCTCGGCAATATGTTCATTTTAATACATGCTATTTTCCCTGCCAGGGATAGGTTCAAAACACTCCACTTCTGAAGGTCACTTTTAAGTTTATTAATCAGGGGAGTAAAATTTTTGTCATACAGACCAGAGAACGAACGGGTGACATTTATTCCCAAATATTTAAATCCTGATCTAGAGAGAGGGAAGGGCAAATCTGATTCTGCAATTTGGAGTGCTACGTTATTGATTGGGAAACACTCACTCTTTAAAAAGTTCAATTTATATCCTGAAAACCTGCCAAATTGGTGTAACATATTCACAATATCATGGGCAGATGACACGGGGTCTGAGATGTAAAGTAATAAATCGTCCGCATATAGGGACACTCTATGTTCTAACTGTTTTCTGTAGATTCCCTTAAAGCGTTGTGAGGTTTTCAGCATGATGGAGAGAGGTTCGATAGCTAAGGCGAAGAGAAGTGGGCTAAGGGGACAACCTTGCCGGGTACCCCTGGACAGTGAGAAGGACTTAGAACACAATTTATTAGTAATCACACTGGCTTTAGGTGATGCATATAACAGCCGTATCCAGGATATAAGTTTGGGCCCAAATCCAAATTTTCCCAATACCGCAAATAAGTAGGGCCACTCAACCCGATCGAATGCTTTTTCCGCATCCAAGGAGACCACCACCTCGGGAGTCTCCAAGGATGCGGAAGAGTGGACCACACCAAGGAGCCTGCGCATATTAGAGAAGGAATGGCGACCCCTAATAAAGCCTGTTTGATCTGACGAGATTATGTCCATCATAACAGTATCCAGCCTAATAGCAAGAAGCTTGGCTATTATCTTAACATCTCCATTTAGGAGTGATATAGGCCTATAGGAGCCACAATCAGATGCATTTTTGCCAGGTTTTAACAAAAGTGTAATATTAGCTTCTGTGAGGGTCTGTGGCAAGGCTCCCTGTTCCAGCGAATAATTAAACATTTCAAGTAACAGGGGGGCTAATTTGGATGAAAATCGTTTATAAAATTCAACTGGGTAGCCGTCTGGTCCGGGGGCCCTGCCACTTTGCATAGCTGAAATAGAGCTGGTGACTTCACTGAGTGTGATAGGCTTATCCAAATCTGTTCTCTTATCAGGGCTAATAGAAGGGGCAATTAAGTTATCCAAAAAATTTAGCATGTCCGAATCATCCTCTGGGAACTCAGATGTGTATAAATTTGAATAAAATGTTTTAAAAATATTATTTATTTCAACAGGGTCAACTGTAGGCTCATCAGAAGGCTTCTGGATCTGTGGTATGAGCTGAGCTGCCGCTCTACATTTAAGTTGGTGGGCCAGAAGACGGCCTGCCTTTTCACCATGCTCATATATGAAACCTCGAGATCTGAGCAGATATTGTTCCGTTTCCTGTGTTGACATTAGGTTATATTGCATTTGTAGGCCCAGTCTCTCTTTATATAGTTCAGGGGAAGGTGATGTGGAGTGTCTACGATCTAAATCAAGAATTGAATCTATGAGTTGTTTCTGCTTTGATTTCCTGGCTTTATTGCGTGCTGCTGTGTAAGATATTATTTCGCCTCTAATTACCACTTTCAATGTTTCCCACAAGATAGACGGTGATACTGAGTCTGATTTGTTTGCCAATAAGAAATTATCTATAGTGCAGGATATCGTTTGATAAAAGTTTTCATCTGCTAGTAAAGTTGGGTCCAGTCTCCAATTAGGGCGCTGAGCCTGATTGAGAGGAAAGCCTAAATCCAGCAATACTGGCGAGTGGTCTGACTCCACAATGGCTGAATATTCACTATTCTTAACAAAGGGTAACAGTGTTTTATCTATGAAAAAATAATCAATTCTTGAATATGATTGGTGTACATGTGAAAAGAATGAGAACTCTTTATTACGTGGATAAAGGAAACGCCAAGGGTCTACACAGCCTGCCTCATTCATAAATGTAGACAGGGCATGAGCCATCTTGGATGGAGACACTGACTTGGGGCTAGATCGGTCCAAGGTCGGATTTACAACACAGTTAATGTCGCCGCCAAAAATCAAACGGTGAGAGTTCATGTTGGGTAAGACAGAGATGAGTCTGGATACAAAGCTGGCATCGTCCCAATTAGGAGCATATATACAAGCAAGTGTAACTTGGACATTAAAGAGGGATCCGGTCACTATGACAAATCGGCCCTGTGGGTCTGATATGGACTCATTAAGAGTAAACTGTACATTTTTGTGTATTAATATCGCTGTTCCTCTTGCTTTGGTGTTGAATTGTGAGTGGTAAAGTTGTCCTACCCATGGTTTTTTAAGTTTCATATGGTCTGCTGCTACCAAATGAGTTTCTTGTAAAAATGCTATTTCTGTTTTTAATTTTTTAAGGTGGGCAAGAATTTTTGCACGTTTCACCGGCCCTCTCATGCCTTTTACATTCCAACTAGTGAGGCGTACTGCTGAACCTCTCATTCTTTCATTGCTGCTTGATAAGTCAGACATAGCCTACTAGTTAAGTTTTATGGCTGTCATGACCCAGTGACCTCATCTGAAATCCCATCATATGGAAGCATGTTGTCTTGTCCACAAAAAAACAAACAAAAAAAAAACACAAATGAACCATATAACCCAATACAGCACTGAACTTGAACCCCGTTAGAACCCATCTAAACTGTGCCTTCGCTTCCCCAACTGAAGCAAACTGCAGTTCCCTACATAACTCGTAGATCTCCCGATAGACCATCCTCTCAATAACTAACTTGGGAGGGCTCCCAATCAACTTAGTATGCAGGAATTACACTATTAATCTATAAACCGAATCAGTAACTGTGGTTATAAACTGTGGCATATGTAGGCAAATATGCTGTTTTTCAGGGTAACATCTTAACCATACAACATCATAATCAAGCTTTTATGTGATCAGTGGCCAGTACTCTAGTTAAAATTAACTTAACAGTGCAGCTGTCTGGCTGCAGCACATAGCAGAGCAACTAAACATATGGTCCTTTATCCTAAAATTATTAATATCTTTAAAAATAAAACAAGGTAGGTAATAAAGAATAATATGGTAGTGATCTAAACAAGACCATACACAATTCAACATTACTCGTGAAAGTGTGGGTAGATATTGAAAATTAAAATAAACAGTTTACGTATGGATTCTTCCTTTTATCTTACCCACTGAGTTCCAAGAGCCTGGAGAAACCAAAACCAAAAGTAGTCCACGTTAACGGAGACATCCCGGCTGAGTTATGATGATGTTTTATTTTTTTTCTTTTTCCCCTTTGTTAACGTCAGCAGTCAATCCCCGAACACAAAGTGCACGGTTGCCACAGAATAAAAGTCACAGTCATTACTTCTCCAGTCGCAGCAAGCCTGCCGACAGATGTTTATTTAGCAACACGGCGATCATAGAACGCTTGGGCCTCTTCTGGTGTCTCAAAGAGGTGACTTTCTCCATCAAAAGTGACTCTAAGTCGGGCTGGAAAAAGCAGGCGGAACGGCACTCCTCTCTGGTAAAGATCCCGTTTAACACCGTTAAATGACGCTCTTTTCTTGGCGAGAGCGGTGCTGAGGTCTGGGTATAATCTCAAAGTGACGCCCTTATACTTTACTTCGTGCTGCCTGGACCATCTCAGAGCGGCTTCTTTCTCCTGGTACCGGTGGAAACACAGGATGAAGGGCCGTGGGGGTCGTCCTGCTGCAGGTTTAGGTCCAGCTGCGCGGTGTGCACGGTCCAGCTCTGGGGGGGACGGGAACACGTTATCCCCCATGGCGTCTTTCAGCAACTTTGAAATAAAAATAGTAGCGTCATGGCCATCTTCACTTCCTTCAGGCACATTCAGAATACGAAGATTGGCTCTGCGAGATCTATTTTCCAGGTTTTCAAGGCGATCCAGCAGGGTTGCATTCGTGGCCTGGAGGGATTTGACGGTAGCTTCAGCTTCACAAATCCGTTGAAAGTTGTCACCTGACAGGGTTTCTGTCGCTACGAGTCGGCCCTGGAAAGAGCTAACTTCGTTACGTAGCCCATCCACTGAAGCTTGCAGAGGCTGAATTGACTCTTGGATTAATGTGGCCACATCTTCCTTGAAGTTGGCCCGTTGCTTAGACAGTTCTGTAATCAGTTCAGACATGGAGATAGGATCTCCGTGCTTGCTGTCGTCAGATGTTTCCGCTTCGGTGAGCGCAGCCGCCATTGATGCTAGCTTGTTAGCTAAGCTGTGTCTGGTTTCCATTTCGCCGTCGTGTGGGTTTAGCATCCGTACAAGTATATTGCTTTACGTACCGGTAGTTTATAAGTGTGATTACGCCAATGCTACGCTTAATATGTGTGTAAGACTTCGATTATTTAAGTTAATAAAAGAGTTGACCGGGAGCCCCTTCGCCCTACGTCTCTCTCCTACATTGCCAAACCGGAAGTCCCGTCCCGAAATATCTTTTAACGCATCACAATTTGAGGTAATGTTAGTCAAGCAAAGTGGAGGGATCGCTGTTTGTTCTGCACCTGTGTACACTTCATTTATCGCATACAGACCTCTTGGAGTACTCCAAACACAGCCTTCACTTGAAAATCTAGGCAGGTGTGGGCTGATCCTTCAGTAAACCAGGAGGTAATTACACTATTTGCAGTATCGACGGACTAACCAACAGTGATTTCACACAAACAGTGCCGGGAAAAAAAAAAAAAAAAAAAAGAGAGAGAGAGCCACATTATATCGTAGTCTAACCATGGGAGTCTCCGAGGGGGGATCAGCGGAGAAGGAAAGAGTGAACACAGTATAAAGAGAGCCGGAGAAAAGACCAAGAAAGGAAGTCGGGAGTGTGGCACAGTGAGCCAGAAGGAAAATAGGAGAGTGTGGGAGAAAGAGACGGAGTGAGTGAGGGGTAATGAATGGCAAATCAGCTCCTTTATAAAACTCCTGCTTTCAGTGTTCAATCAGAGTTGCCCGGATTGGCAATTTTCCTCCGGCACAATAGAGCAGGCCCAAGAGGACCCTGGCCTCAGTTCAGAGAGGGGGAGGGATAAAGAGGAGAGAGAGACTCTGCCAGCACCCAACACATCACCGCCACCACCACCACCACCAGCAGCGTCGTGTCAAGTTTGGCAAAAACAGCGCAGACAACAGGAGGTGCTCGGTAGTGACTTGCCCTTTGACTCCTCGTTTTTTTTCCATCCATATTTCTCCACTTCATTGATGTATGAAGTAATGAGGGTGAGCCTGTGAGGGAGCAGAAGCAGCTACTTTCCTCCTCTCTCTACGGTCATTTGCATACAGGAACTCCCTGTTTCCTCCTGTGATGTGAAATAGCCTCAGGGGTGGAGGTAGGAAGGGGAGGGGGGGGGGGGGAGGGAAAGGCAGCCTTTAGAGCAAAAAATGACTGACAGTGTGTTCACCGTGCTGGGTCAGTGGAACACCCTGTTTTTGCATTTATTTTTTATTTTTGTGCTGCAAGGAACTCCCACGTGCACATGTACAGTATCTACAGTCACCAGTCCTCTTGAAATAGGTGTAGATTACAGCAGAATTACACCAACCAGGCATAACATTATGACCACTGACAGGAGAAGTGAATAACACTGACCGTCTTCTGACGATTCAATGTTCCGCTGGGAAACTTTTAGACCTGGCGTTCATTCGTGTGGATGTTACTTAGACATGTAGCGCCCACCTAGACCAGAATCATTTGTCCTTCAGCACCCACACAGTCTCATTTTGTTTTCCTTTAAGATACAGGCACACCGAACCAAACTCAAAGAACGACTGACGATGAAAGCTGACTCTGACATGGCCTCAAAACGTTGCACTGGAAAGCACTGCAAAGACAGCCAGCTGACGCGTACACTCTGTGCCTGCATGAACGCAAATACCTCTTCATACCAGCAGGTGACGGTAGTTTGTATTTGTCACTCAAAAGGGGAAACGTGAAGATGTACGATTAGCTTCGAGGCTAGGAAGCTAGGGAGGGCTACAAACTGTAGATTTATCAAATTATGATGCATGAATTTGTCTTGACATGACAGATACACCGATCAGCCACAACATTAAAACCACTGACAGGTGAGATGAATAACATAGAACAATACAGTGTTCTGCTGGGAAACGTTTAGACCTGGCATTCATTGGTGTGGATGTTACTTAGACATGTAGCACCCACCTAGACCAGACCAGACACCCCCACCCCATAGCAATGACACTCCTTGATGGCATCAGCCATCCCCAGCAGGATGCAGCCACAAAAACGCTTTAGGAACAACTGAAAAAAACATGAAGAACAGCACAAGGTGTTGACCTGGCCTCCAAATTCACTAGATCCCAAACTGATCAAGTATCTGTGGGATGATCCACAGAGGCCCTCCCACTAACATTATCATGTTGCCAGACACCACAGGACACCCTCAGAAGGCCCATGTCCATTCTCTGATGAGTTTTGGAGGCACAAGGGAGACCTACACAATATTAGGAAGGTGGTCATAATGTTATGCCTGATCTGTGTATATTTGTTTTTACAACAGAAAGATGTGCGGTTAGTTTATCGCATACACATGTTGTGTTGTCCATATCTAGACTAAAGAGTATCAAGAGAAGCAGCTGCCTTATTTTAAGATAATTGTTATTGCATGACATACCAGCTCAAATTGGAATGGAATTGCTCATTAAACTGAGAACTGAGCATGAAAGGGGGAAAAAAAAAAAGAGTCAGACATGCTAACTAATTTAGTCCGGCCTAATAGGACACTTGATCATAACGTTTGAGCATTTACGCTATTAATTTTTTCCGGGCACAGTTTTCGCTCCTTTAAACTGTGGCGGTTACATAAAAGAGGGGAAACAAAAACATTGTAATTGCCTCTATAAATTGAGATGAAGTGCTCCGCAGCAGGCCAAACAGTTGAATGGTTCTGTTCAATCAGCGCGGCCTGAAATTAAACACATGCACACGCCGTGACTGGCTGACTTCTAAATGCATCCTTTCACCTACATAAATCCATGCACACACACATCTCTGGGCGTGTTCTCGCCGCGAGTGATTGCCCTGGACAGCGGTGGTGAGGTTGAATCCAGATGGACTTGGCGGAGCCGTGCGGAACAACTGTTGCCAGTGCACACAACTTGTACCTGCCTCGCAACACTCCGGACCACCCAGCCCCTAAAACGGCAGCATTTCTCGCTGCATTAAGTCCAGCAGCAATCTAGAGAGAAAGCTCGGCACACAACAGGCAACGCTGGCGTGGGCAGCGCGATGGAAAGCCAGAATTACAAGAAAATAGAGCAAGTTGAAATAAAGAAAGAAACGAGTTCAACGGCAATAATCAGACATAATGACTGTTATTGTGCTGTAATTGTTAGGAAAGTCTGTTTCCGTGAATTGCGTCTCCTCTATACTTAAGTGCTGACGCAACCCGCAAAAAGTGCATATTTACTGCATAAGTTTTTAGATTCAAGATGCACCTTTCCTTTTAACTTCTCTCAAGATTTTCTCCTAAAAAAAAAAAAAAAAAAGAAAAAAAGAAGAAGAAGTGCCCTGGCTCTGTCTGTCGCTCTCGTTTTATCCCACACAGCCACATAAGACGAGGCTTTTATCCTATTACCGAGCACTCAGAGAAGGTGCACTCGTGACATCTGTGATTTTCCTTGTTGTTTCTTTGGCGATGCCCGTTTTTGTGCTCTGAGGAGCCGAACGGGAAGTAGAAGAAGTTCTGCCAATAGAGCTGGAAGGGGAAAGATGGCAGGGGTTTATTGAAGACAGGTGCACAGGATATTTGTTTTGCTTTGTCAGTGCATTAATCTCCTTTTTTGATTTTCATCTGTCTATCATACTTCAACATGTTGCACAAACTTCTTTTTTCCACTCACATCCACCATCTGCCTGATACTGTGCAGGTCTCCCTTGTGGTGACTCATCAGAGAATGGACATGGGCCTTCTGAGGGTGTCCTGTGGTGTCTGGGAACAGAATGTAGTTAGTGGGGGGGCCTTTGAGGGGAGGGGCCTCTGTGGATCATCCCACAGATACTTGATCAGTTTGGGATCTAGTGAATTTGGAGGCCAGGTCAACACCTTGTGCTGTTCTTCATGGTTTTTTGAGTTGTTTTTGTGTATTTTATGTGCTGCAGATGGCTGCTGCCATCAAGGAGTGTCATTGCTATGGGGTGGGGGTGTCTGGTCTGGTCTTGGTGGGTGCTACATGTCTAAGTAACATCCACACCAATGAATGCCAGGTCCAAAAGTTTCCCAGCAGAACATTGAACTGTCACAAGATGGTCAATGTTATTAATTTCTCCTGTCAGTGGTCAAAAAACCTGATCGGTGTATCTGTCATGTCAAGGAGAGTTTATCATTTGTTCTAAGACCTTCTAATCTGCAGCTCGTCCTAGCTACCCAGCCTCCCAGCTAATAGTAGATCTTCCGATTTCCAGCCGTTCTTTGAGTTTGGTTTGGTGTGTCCGTACCTTAAAGGAAAACAAAACGAGACAATGTGGGTGCTGAAGGACAAACGATGCTCTGTAGAGACCCTGGACCAGCAGCTGCATTCACTAAACCTACAGGACCAATTATCCGAAATAAAAAGAATTCATCAATGCGCTCAACTTGACTGTTATTGACTGCTGTCAGTGGGCGGGTCATAATGATCCCAAGAATGTGGTGCATGTGATGCAAATGACGCTGCCATTGAGGTGAAGTTCACAGGCTGCACGGCTCGGAGTCTGTTTGTAATGAGACGCCATCCTTGGAGTAATGTCAGGTTTCTTTACTTTGCGTATATCTAACAATATAGTCAGGCTTTGGCGTAAAATTGTGTTAAACAGTTTTAAGTGACCTACATTGTAAATACCTATTTAAGGCAAAGGCAGGCTAAATATATAAATTAGATGTTATTGTCACATTGATATCCAGAGCATGAAATGCCCGCAAGCTAGACTCGATCGTACGAGAAGAGAAGACTCTGAGGACGTGTCCGTGTCACTCTAAACATGTCAATGTTAGGGCTGCAACTAAAGATTATGTTCATTATCTATGAGAGGGGATTCGGTGATTCGTGCAAAAGCAACTCAAGTAGTGTCGCTGGATTAAAAATATTCAGCTGGAAATTAACATAATAATAATAAAAAGAAATACAAGCTGAGACAAGGACAGCTGGATTTGTAACATTTCAGAATTCAAATTAGTTTTCCCGTGCTCATCTTACCCGCTCCTCATTTAACTTTTAACTCACAGCACTGGAACTTTGTTGATTGGTTCCCTGTGTGTGCAGAGGCTCCTCATTTATGTATTGACCACATGTTTTGGCCACATGCAGTTGCCCTCTTTCTGCTATCAGCGGGCCCCACGCGGATCCCTGCAGGACGGACACACAGATGGACACAGTGGGGATCCAGGCTGGCTGACAGAGCAGCCTCACAGAATGGCAGCACATCACAGAGTCGCATCAGGAAGCTTCCCGATTTATCCATTAGCAATGAAAATGCTTAAATGCTAGTTCGCCGTAGCCTCGGATTCGCTCTGGTCATGTGTGTTTTTTACGCCTAATTAACGCCCAGAGTTAGTTGATTCAGTTACCTTTCAGCCTCGGAAAACAACAAAGCTGCTCGAGCCAATAATTTAGGAAGCGACACAGTAAAGGTCAGTGGTTCTCGTACATCCAGAGGTAAACACTCACTGTATTTGTTGACTGTATTATTCAAGGCGTATTAATTTTACAAAATATGTCCACAACAAGGATGTTTGCCCTCCAGCGAGCGTTGTGTAGTGAATTATGGAGACCTCGTGGTTTTGTATGGCACCGTGGCACTGAAAAATTTAAAAAGATACGAGATTAGAAAAGTAGAAAATATATTAAACTTCCATGGCTTGTGTGGTGATAATAACCAAGGGATCCAATTCCATTTTAAACAGACTGTTTGAAGATCAAAGCTGCGAATTTATCTCCAAACTTAGTTGAAAGCGTCCAGAAAGGGGGCAGAGAACGCCAAGGCTCTCTCCACATGCTGTTCCAAGCCGTCTGCTTCATATAGCTGGTGTTGGACCGCAACTATGAAATGAGTTTGGGTAAATATGTGTAGAGTCTGCTGTAATTATCCAGTGCCCGCTTTAAATGTGAGCTACTACAACTGACAATGGGTAAAATTTACCTGCAGCTCTTTCTCAATGCTATGTACCTTTGTTTTAATGGACTGTTTAACGTTTTAAAGTCATTTTTAGTAGCATAAAAGGTTTGTGCCTTGAACATCAGTGCTGGTCGTATTCTGGAGAAGAACAGCTTTATCTAACAGTGAGGTTGTTAATTAATCTGTGAGATGTTAACTGTCCAATATGGAGCAACACTTTTTATTTATATAAATTTAGATGTTTTAAAGAAAAAATTATAAAAAATGGTAGAGCGTGTGTATCTTTTGGCTGAGTAGTGCGTTGTTTTCGTCCTTCATTTTAAAGCTTTGAAAAAGGGTTACGAGCTGGAATGCTGCTCATTCTTTAGGCCTTGTTCAGACTTCCAGCCCAAATCCCTTTTTTTGGACAGCAAAACTAACCTTAAATACAGTTTTTTCCAATTCAGATCCAAACCACTTTTGGAAGAGGTTTTAAATGCAATCCAGTACAAGAGCTCTGGCTGTCTCAGTCTTTTGGGTGACAACAACGTCAAATCAAGAGTGACGAGAAAGCAGAGTCCACTCTACTACGGGGAACGACGTAGAGTTGCGTCTGGAAAGAGCCATCTGTGCAACCAAAACTGGAACAAGAGCATAAAGCTGCGTGACCATCTTAGCTAACAAGTTACCACATGCAAATAGATTGGACTCACAAATCCTGTCTGATCGTTTGCAAACAGTGCAGACTGTCGTCAAGATCTGATTTGAGAAACAAATCTGATTGGCCTGCAGCCTGAGCACAGCCCAAGCTTAAACAATCTAACGTCGGCGCCTAGCTTGAGCAGCTAATGTTACTCGCTAAAGTTGTTTGCGGGGATAAAAAATGTTGATGGTGGGTGACCGGCCAACTATGGATCTGTAAATAATTTCATAAAGTAAATGCAGCTTTTTGAGGGACCACCTCAACGATGCATCAACAAAGAGCATCATTTAAAGAATCACAAACATAGTATTGCTGTTGAAGAGTTAGCAAAAGCTTTGCTAGGTCTATAGCCAAGCGGTAGCTCTGTATTTGTGAGCTGATGGACTTTAAAGCTATTGAACCAGGAACATCTTGTTTTTAATGATTTATATAGTATTACTTTAAATCTAGACTTGCATGAGTGACTGCTGCAAAGCTTTTAGTCCTTTTAGTTTATAGATTTAATCCTTGTAGACATGCATACACAGCGTAATCAGCCATGTCTTTCTTTTTGCATCCGTGCCTCCACATTGGGTTTATTTTTTCCCATATGATTATACTGGATGTTGCAGACGCTGCAGCGGTTTTCTAAACCGACCCGATCTGCATCTATATGTGGCGTGAACGTGTCAAAACCTCTGTATTGTTTCCTGAAGTGGCTGAACTAGTTTCCCTTAAAAAGAGCACGTCTTGTGCGCGTTCTCCCCTGCTCAGAGCTCATGTCGGTGTTGTGATAAAACATTAGTCAGCCATATGCCGTACGACTCCTCTGCGCTCCATTAGGAGTCCAATTTATTGCGTGTTTTAGGTGGAAAAACCACTCTCGAGATTAATTTCGCGAGGCGCTGTGAAACCTTAATCATTTATTTATTTTCACGGCCCACGGCTCAGAATATTCATCAGTGTTTTGATGTATAGGTGTATTAATTTACTTCCATTTTAATTGTTGTGAGGCCAGACGTTTATGAATATTTTGTGTGCAATTACCACCCCGTGCCGTGTTGATGAAACATTTCACTAAATTACAGGGGAAGGATCATGTTTTAATTATCTCTCAATTTATCCTAACAATGCTGAGGAAAAATGTGCTCCGAGTTACAGCCTCATTCGGTTCATAATTGAGAGAAGCTCGCGCAAGTGGGTGGAAGAGGACTCCTCTATTTGTCCTTCCTTCATCCTGCAAACACTTGGGGTCTGTGGATGGCCGACAAACTCGCTGTTCAAATCAACAGCTCTCTTGATCTCTGCTCTTATAGGTGTGCAGAAGCTGTGGCTCTTTATCTAAAAAGTGATGACCTCTAGTTATACCCACTGTCCCTGGTGAATCCTATAACAAGGCCAGCATTTTGGCACTGGAACCGAGCTTTTCCCTAGTGGGAAGGAGAGAGGCACCGGACCTCTGGCTGTCAAGATAATTGGCAAAGGCACTTGGATCATACAGCAGGAATGACAGACTGACATTCATTACCTTTAATAGTATTTCCTCCATCACTCTCTCTATCTCGCTTTCTCGCCGTCACACTCTTCTTTCTTTTTGTTTGTGTTTTTTTGCCCTCAACATCGTGCTCTGGGTCGCCATCCCGTGTCTCTCAGCCATTGTTATCCTTGGCACCTGAGAGATAAAGTCACTCCTGATGACTGATGACCACGGGTCCGTGCAGAGATGAGCAGCAGTTTGTAATGATCCAGATATGCTGTGTGCTTTTTATTCAGTCCTCAAGGCTGTGTGCACAGCCGTGTCAGGTCGCAGGCTGGATCTGCTGTAACATTACAAACTACATCGTAAAAGTCCTTGTAAATAAAGCAAATGCTCTTACAAGCACCCCCCGCAGAATAGACCTTGAAATAGCTTAAGATGAATAAATGGGAGTTTCATCAACCCTCAGCTTGGACGCGGCAGAGGACTACCTGACGGAGGTTTGAGGGCCTTTTTTGAAGAGCTGTTTATGATTCTGCAGTGACATGGAGCAGATAATGACCAGCTGTGGGCATTGCTCTCTGAGCTTCTCGGGGACTTCATTGGCACACTAAACGATCTCATTATGACACTTTACAGATGCCACCTCGGCCACTTGTGAGTTTTGCCCGTTGGCCTCCGTGGACGCGCTGGTCCTGACAGCCTGGCCACGGTCAGGGCTTCATCGGGGACCTCTGGGCTGCAGGGCCGCACGGAGACGAGTTAAAGAGCCAAGCGCGCTGCTGCTCATGTTATGCTTGAATAATCCTGCATCTCACTTTCAACTTTCCACTCCCGTGAGTTATTTGCAAAGTATTTAAAATGAGATGTGAAATTCTGGCATAAACAGACTTGAAAATAACACATAGCATTGTATTCAAAGGCCTGTGTGCTGTATGTAAAGTGCAGCCAGTTATAAAAGAACTGCAAAATCAGTTCTTCCTGTGTGGTGCAGAAAAGTAAACAGGAGGTCCTAGCCAAAAGCAATGCTGTAATTATTTGCACAGAAACTATTCTGATGCATGTTAACCACTTTGACGCGACAGTCGGCTTGTTTACCTGTAATTTGCCACTGCTATGGCTCGTCCACAACCTCAGAATCGAAAAAATATTCAGCCACGTTGCAAAAAACTAGCAGTGGCAAATTACAGGTAAACAAGCTGACCGTCGCGGGTGCGTGCGGCGCTCAGAGATGACATCATCCAGGTCAGAGGTAGGTAGGCCAATCTACCGACCCCGGATGATGATAACAGGTAACTCCGGACTCAAAGGGGAATAGCACTAGCGTATCATAACAAAATATTGGTGAAATGAACGAGTTTCGTGGCAGATAATGAGTTATTTAGAGGCTGCGTTTCGCTACTGCTGCTGATCTTCTGCTCATTTCCCGCCGTTTTTCAGACTGTTTGCGAACGATAACTTGTTGACTCGTGAAGAAAAAGTTTCAGAAGCGAGCAGCAGGATGCCATTCAATAACGAATTGGCGACAAGCAAGGTCACGGGCAAACTGTCATCACTGCAACCTGACAAACAATTAGCACTTAACTGCGTCTGTTTTCCGTGGCTGATTGCTTCTTCTTTACTGTCGGCTCGTACCTTGGTACAAAAGTAATCATGGCGAGCTCCTCTGCAGCGTTAGCCTTGTAAAATGTGTCTCCGCAGCCTCATTAGTCACACCATACTGATGCATTAATGCGGGCAGTTAATGCGCTGCCTCTTGCTGTTAATTTCATTGCGACTTTCGATCATCACATGTGCACTATACGACTTTACTGTATATTGTGTACTCTATAAAACAGAGAGCTGCGGCCACAAATACTGATTATATGCCTTTAAAATTGTTAAAAGTGTACATCACACCGCAATAATTCCAAGTTCGGGTTGACACCCCGCAATCTGCAGAGAGATTCTTACAAGCTGGGACACACTGTCACATTCAAAGCAATTTTCTCTGACATTTCCAAGCAATCAAACTCTTACTCATCTTTCTGACAAAACCCTATCGACACACATATACAGCAGGCATCAGGAATTCACTTTGTGATACAATTAGAAATTATGCATACATTTGCATAAATGTTTTCTTAAAATCCTTTTGTTTTTGTACTTTCCCTCCAGTGAACGATGGCCTATATTCCCCCACTGATTGCAATCTGAATCAACCACTACAGTCGGAGTATTACCCACAGATGAGCTTTTAATTCACTATTTTAATTCCGTTAGGTCTTGATTTGTAAGTACTCGACGTGGCTGAACCCCAATAAGCTCATTAGCTGACAAAGTTATTGACAATATTATTCAGACGTCAATATGCTTTGAACGCTGTATATATAGCCTTCAACTGGATTCCTACGACTTCATCCCCTGACGCAGAAGGGGCTTTTTTAATTCATCTCAGATTGACAAACCATAGCGTGCTGCTGTTCAATATTTAACCGTTGCCCATCATTCACTATCTTTCAAATGTTTCTCTCTAAGGACTCATAAATGTATTTTTCTTGCTCTCGTATTGATTGGTATCTAACATAATTGATCATTTGGGAGACGCTTCGCACTTCTATAGGCAATTCAGCTGCAATTTTTACTCATTACCAACAAAAAAACAAAGATTCCCCTGCCCCCCGTCAGGGAATTTTTCCACGATCGAGATGGGAGAAACAAACATTGAAATAATGGCCTTTATAAAAAAAATAAAATGCTGGAAAAAGGTTTTTATGATATAGAGGAAGGTTAAACAATCAGGCAGGATCCGTTCTATTCTTGTTCTTGAATTAAATATTGTTTCAGTTGGTTTCATACAACGAGTAGTTGTAGTTGATGCTACACACGTCCTGTAATGATCAAAATGTGGGTTGCACTGCGATTCTATTAAATCTTTCATGTAACTGGATGCATCACAGTTTGTATGTCTACACAGAACACTCTTCAAACAGGGCGTTTACAGTTAAACCCAAAACATGACATAATTAGATCAATGAGTGGTTTTTAGAAGGGACCAGTGTTGCCATAGTTTCGGGGCCTATGCAACATAAAAGGGCAATTAATTTGACTGACATTGAGAAAAGCAGTCGTCTCATTCAAATGGCCAAGACTCTGTGTTTATTCCTTAGGCTATTGCAGTTCCATGTACACAGAATAGCTTTGATTTTAAATGCACGGTTTCTAGTGTGTGATTTTAGTTGTCCTGGTACATACGATGGTTTGGGTCAATGCTAAATGTTGGTTTGGGGGGGTTTTTGCGCTAGCTAAATGCTGGTTTTGGGCGGTTTCGCACTAGCTAAATGTTGGTTTTGCGCTAGCTAAATGTTGCTTTTGGGGGTTCTTGCGCACTAGCTAAATGTTGGTTTTGCGCTAGCTAAATGTTGCTTTTGGGGGGTTTTGCGCTAGCTAAATGTTGCTTTTGGGGGTTCTTGCGCACTAGCTAAATGTTGGTTTTGCGCTAGCTAATTGTTGGTTTTGCGCTAGGTAAATGTTGGTTTTGGAGGGTTTTGCGCTAGCTTACTGTTGCTTTTGGTGGGTTTTGCGCTAGCTCAATGTTGGTTTTGGAGGGTTTTGCACTAGCTTAATGTTGCTTTTGGGGGTTCTTGCGCACTAGCTAAATATCATGCTTTTTTCCGGACAAGAGAGGGAGTCTGGTAGTGATATAACTAATACATGAGCGCATGTCACACAAACTTTCTCTCAGACTCGATGATGAGCTGATTTGGCGGTGAAAGGTTCAAATGTCATTGTGACCTCACAGAATGTGGTTTTGACCATAAATCAATCATGTGTTCTGTAAAAACACATTTATATCTTCACTACATATGTTCAATAAGTCTGAAGAGACATACAGTCGATAAGTCTCGGCCTGACACGCAACTATGTCAACAGTTCACATTGTAATGCTTGTTGCTGCTATGTAAATGACGTTTATCTATACTAAATGACAATATACACAATACTGTGTATATGTATCGGCATATTCGATAGCCATATTCTGTATTCCACCATCAGATTTATATTCACATTTATATTACATTTCATTCAATTCCATTCCATTTTAACGTAGTAATTAAAAAGAAATAAAGAACAGTAGTAAAAATATAATCTAAATGTTTTTACTGTTTATACTGAGCATCTTGCAGAGCTGAAAACAAAATCTCGTTAAACTGTACGACCTGTGTTCTGCAGTGACACCAAAGACTATTCTATTCTATTCTATTCCAGATGCTAACTTTACTAGTTAATGGAGGCACACGACCATGTTTGTATTTATGGTCTATATTTTGCAACCACTTCTTTTGTGTTTCACATAAGTCATTTTTAATGCACTGTGAATGTGTACAGTTTTGAGTGGCAAATATTGCTCTAGTTTCTCCACAAAGGTGAGACTGGACATCGCGTCACATGAATAAATATCCAGAGAGCTGGACTCGGATCACTTCTGTTTGTCTATAAACTTGAATTTAAACTTGACAGTCATTTAAAATCATTCTGAAAATTGATATCACCAGTGCAGCATGTGCGGGATTATGTTCGGGTGAAACTGTATAATTGTCTCTCTTTCACGTTTGCATAGTTTGACTTTAGTAGACATGACAATATAACCAAACCCAGTTTTTTTAATCATATAATCTTACGAGTAATTGTTTGTCTCACGTGGAATTCCCTTAAGAAGTCATGTGTTTATGAGCAAAAACCGCACTCCAGATTTATTAGTAACTTACATTTGTACCACTCTGCTCTTACCTCATTGTTAATAAGCAGTTTAGAAGGTCTTTAATGAAGCAACGTCCAACATCCAATAGTGCTTAATTTCTGAAGTTTTATCTTGTTCCTGCATATTACCACCTGAGAAGAAAACAATGTTCTCACACTGAATGACGGATCCTGACAGCTGCTATCAGAATAACATAGAGGAGCTGACCTGTGGGGTTAAATACTGCTCCCTGAACACGTTTTCCATTAGTTAATGGCCAAGGATGGGGAAGGGCGGGGGAGGAGAGAGCGGGAGAGAGAGAGCTGGGCCCAATTAAACCAGCCATCCAGCTGTAGCTCACTGTATATAATAAATATGTGTCTATATGAAAAGCCTTTAATGGATGAAGCCTTGACGGTGTCATTGGGAAACGTCCGCTGACACATAATGACCTAGAGCTCGCCTCCCGGAGGAGAACGTGACGCCCGTGGAAAGATCCTCGGAGGAGGATTTCGATGAAGGGAAACTGATGGACTTGAAGTGTATTTGTTCGGGAGGCTTGTAATTACAGCCAAGAGAGAGAGCCGGCGAATAATTATGTGAGCTCTGTCAGTGAACGATGGAAGGGTGGAAAATGAAAATCAGAGATATCATCCACCTCTCAAAGAGGAGGGCTGAGAGAGAAAAGTGGAAGATTACTGTGATTCTTTTTATTTTTTTTCTTTGGTTCAGGAATGAAAAGAAACAAAGGGCAAGGGCATTTCTTTCTCCTCTCTCCTCATCCTCGAGCCGCTCTAATCATTCCCTCTCCGTTTGTCCCGTTACTTTTTATTCTCTGCTCCGACTCTTTGACTGTTCTTTCATCGCGCTCCCTCCTCCCTCTCTGACGGCGTTCCGGGGGCTACTCGGGGCAATTACAATTTAAAATGACAAAATGGAGATCATCACCATGTCACAAGATCAAGTGAAAGGAAATGGCCCGTGAAAAAAGCCTACGTATGCTAGTGTGCAGCGGCGTGTGTGCACAAATTTGTGTACGTGTGTGTGTGCGCTTGTTGTGCGCGTTCACTCTAACAGTGTATGACATCTGCCCACTACGCTGCATTCTGTATCAGAGTTTCTGAGTGAATCACCCTCAGATGCAGTCAGAGGTAATGTAGTGTAACAGAAGGAGGGTCGTCCCGGTCTGCTCATTTCCCCGTCGCCCATTACTTTCCACAGCGCTTCCCCCTGCGTTCGGGACAGCAGCAGCAGCAGCAGCAGCAGCATTCCTCTTGCAAGTGAAGTCAGCATTTTTTTATAGTAAAATATATATCTATCTAAATCCTGCATACACTGCTTCTTGATAGTCGCGATCCCTGAGCGGGACTTTATTCTGCATCCCACCACATTTTGACTCTCTTCACAGCTTCACAGGCTTTTTTAAAGGGGAAAGAGAAGAGTCGTAGAACACACACACACACCACTGGCTTTGGTGAAATCCCCCTCTCTCTGTCTTTCACTCTTTCCTGAAACAGATGCTTATATACTTTAACACAAATACTGGAAGGTGGCACAGTGACATGGTGGTTAGCACTGATGCTTCAAAGCAAGAAGGTTCTGGGTTCTAGTCCATGGGCCGACTGGGGCCTTTCTGCATGGAGTTTGCATGTTCTCCCTGTGTCTGTGTGGGTTCTCTCCGGGTACTCCGGCTTCCTCCCACCGTCCAAAGACATGCTGGTTAGCTTCATTAGTGATTCTAAATTGGCCGTAGGTGTGTGTGAATGGTTGTCTGTCTCTCTGTGTTGTGCTGCGTTCCAGAAAAGTAGGAGGTCTGAAATTTCAGACCTTCACAACTTCACATGTCCCCACGCAAACATGACTTTTGCGTGGGGATATGTCGTTATCACCTCTCTGCATCAAGTTATTAGATGAAGTGTAGCCTAACGTTAAAAAAAAACAACAACAACGAACAAGTCTAACAAAAAGAGAGGAGGTTTGTTGAGCGTCCACCGTTAGCTTTCAGCACAGAGAGGAGTATATTAGATTATTAAATCTTTGGGAGACCTCAATTTCAATCACTGTAACTTTGGAAACAAAACAAATAGTATCTTATGGCGGTCGGCCATTTTTGTCGTTTATGTTCAACTTCGTTCTCCTGGAACACTTTGAGGTCGCTCCAAGTGGAATAAATCTGACATCCCAGCTTTCTGGAATGCAGCATTGGCCTCTGTGATAGACTGGAGACCTGTCCAGAGTGTACCCCTCCTCTCGCTCAAGAAGACAAGTACTGGAAAGCAAAAGAGTCACAAGGAGGAAATGAAATCCAATTCAGTTATTATTATTTTTACAGCCTAGCTTTGTACTCCTTCAATATCGCTTTAAAAAAAAAAATAGTTTTCCCCTCTTGATGGTAGAAGTGGCTGCTGTGCTCAAACCCAGAGCTCCTCTCTTACTCAAATCCAGCAGGTAGCCTTCCTCTAAGCACTGTAGCCGGCGTCGTCATCTTTTCTGCCTCAGCTTTAATTACATCATAGTCAGACAAGCCACAGCGGCAGCCGCCCCCCTCTCTAGTCGCCACGCTGATCAATAAGTGGACCGACTCCAAAGCTGCATGTAAAGTATACGAGCAGGAAAGAGGAAAGAAACATGAGAGAATCGTCTTAATGACTGTGCATTCGAAACAGTTTTGTTTTCACCTTGCATTTGCAGCAAATTAACATAAAAAGTTTTCTCTCGTTTTGCTTTCCCCTCCCGAGCGTTGAGGATTCACGGCACGTATTGTTTTGTAAATGTACACGCCGTTCGTCCGTACAGAGAGAGGATGAATGGAGCCTTACTCAGACTGAAAAGTGCAAGCATTTTTCCGTGCAGCCTTCTTCTTCAAAAAAAAAAATGTATTTCTGATATTCAGATATAAACAGAGCCACTCTGGGGATGATGCTGAAATGAACATGGTGGCAGAGTGCACCATTACTGTACCAAATGCTCCAGTGGAAAGAGAGAGAGACTGGCGACGGCGGAGGATGAGGATGAGGAGGGAGAGGGATATGAAGTGAGGGAGACAGCGGGCAGAGGAAGTGCTCGGATGAGTTGAGTGGAAGATTTGTGGGGACGGAGAGCAATGTGGAGGAAGATGATTGAGAAAGATGGATAGGGAAAGATGAGAGACAGGGAAAAAAGGGGGATGATTTAGAGACGGCAGGAGAGGGCGAGAAAGAAATAGAGCCAAAAAAAGCAGTGAAAGGAGGGGAGAGAGAGAGAGAGAGAGCTAAGGAGCTGCTGACAGGAATAGTATAGAAGAGGTGTCATTGTCAAGGGTGAGTCAATGAGATGCCATAAAACACTCTCTTATTCTGCCTACTGTCACCGCGTGGAGGTGTGCACACGCCGACGCTCAGACGCTAAAGACACACTGATGCATTAACGTCTCACTTGTGTTTATTTGCCGACATTTCTTCCTGGCGGCGCACTGCAGCGACACTGGCTCCCCTGCATATTATTCGTTGCGGGGCGAGGAGTGAGCAGAGGCAAAATAACACACGCCTGAACAAATTTATGCCCTCCACTGTTTTCTCATGTCACGGCTACTTTTTGTCCGTGAGGCACCATTCGTTATTTTTATTGTTTCGAATGCGGGCGCAGGGACGAACAAAAAGCGTGCAGATTTATCAGCCGCTCATGCCTGGATCCATCACATCACACAGTTGTTCTAATAGTTAGATGTTCCTCGTACAAAAATACCATAAATGGAAAATTTAAATATTGAATATTATTTCGTTCTTCTGGTTTTTATGTTTGAAGCAAGACAAAACACCAACAATTGATGCACTTTAGCACACATAGTCATTGATTGCTATAGTGAAAATGATTAATCAGGTTTAACTTGAGGTGCATTATCTTACAATTAGCTATGATTTGCATTTTTTTTTTAAAGTCATGTATTTGGCCTTTAGATATTGGAGTGAAACCAGAAGATACTGAGGTGGGATAAGAGGCGTGACGTGCAGAAAAAGGGCACGCTTCTGATTCCAGCTCACTTCAACTAACAGTGAGGATTTCTTGCACTTTTGGTAAACCTTTAATAGCAGTCTAATTTAATCTAATATCAAGCCTGTATTTGTAGCTGCCGTCTGGATACTGCTGGAGAACCCCATTTGACAGTTTCCTGCCTGAGCTTATCACATGAATTACGCTAATTAGCACTAATGTTTAGGCATCGCATCGAATAATCAACAAAAATGCACTTTCCCCTCTGTAAATACAAGGCGTTGCAGTCACGATTTTTAATTATCAAGTACGTGCGTGAACAGAAAAACGGCGTCTCCCCTCAGAGTCGATGCCGTTTATCTCGTTGATGGATCCAAACTGTGCAACTTCGCTTCGCTTCCAACACCAAATAGAAACTACAGCCTATCATGTGTTGGCAAGAACAGGAAAGCTGATCTTATCAGAGATACCGAATAAGGAGGAGGGACTTGTGGTAGAGATTGACATCTGTCAACGGTTTGTGTACCACGACCTCTGCAGAGGGACAGCGGACAGTTATATTTAAAAAGTAATTTAACACAATTAATATCCCTACCAGCAAGAAGGTTCCAGGTTCTAATCCATGGGCCGACTGGGGCCTTTCTGTGTGAAGTTTGCATGTTCTCCCTTTGTCTGCGTGGCTTCTCTTCGGGTACTCCAGCTTCCTCCCACTGTCCAAAGACATGCTCATTAGGTTCATTGGTGATTCTAAATTGGCCGTAGGTGTGAGATGGACCGGAGACCTGTCCAGGGTGTACCCCACCTCTCGCCCTGATGACAGCTGGGATAGGCTCCAGCCATCCCGCGACCTTCACAGGACAAGCAGTTACAGCAAATTAATGAATGAATGAACGTCCTTACCTAATTCCACAGCCCTTGGTGGTGGCTGTAGCCTGAGTGGGCACCCATTCAGTCACCCATCGCGGTTCTCTTCGGGGTTCTTTTTTTTTTTGGTCAATCTTGTGCAGTCAGTGACTGATTTCCATCGATTTGTGTTATAAAACATGGATAAGATTTGTTTTATTGTGCAGCATTTAATACGATGACTGTTCTGAATTGAGTCCACCAATGCTAGGTAATACTTTCTCTGTTAACATCAACTTTCCCATCCATTCTTAGCAGCTGATATTTCATAAAAAAAGAGTTGCCGCTCCGGCTTAGTACATATTATTGAGTTATATAATATATATGAGCTCCAACAAGGTTCACTTTTCATTAGTTTCTTTGTGAGAAAAAAATCTGAGACGATAACTGTGAAGTAATTTCATCCCCACGTGAATCGATGTAGTGTTAATGCTGCAGGATGACAGGTGTTAATAATGAGTCGGGTTCATGCGAACTGCTTCTGCACAAGCTGCAACTTCCAGGGTTGAAAAAAAAAATGAAGTGCCAAAAACTGCAGTTCCTGAAACGGCCACTAGAGGCGAACAAGTTAAAATACACACCTTTACTGCTGACATACAGCCTGGTATAGAAATCTATGTTGGTGTCTTTGGATGGCGACACCAAATAGAGCTTTATGGTCTATGTTCAGTCAGTGGAGCTGCACAAGACATTAAAATCGAGGCTTCCCTCAGCATAACTAGGAGTATCCTGAATGTCTGACCTGTGCTTGAGGTCCTGTCTGCACCGGAGCTGAACAAGGCCCGACCCTGTTCCGCGTGTCCACATCATGCCGACTGACACCTTGCTACAGATAGTGATTATTAGTGTCTTAACTGTCACCTCGGAGGACAGCAGCTGCGCGTCAGCCCCGCTCAGATGCCCGTACCCTCAGTGATGAAGTTGTACTAATGAAGATATTTCAGAGCAGGTGGACCGGCGGAGCTGAAGGAAGGTCAACGAGGCAGCTGAAGTGACACTCAGCTCAAAGCTCCTAATTGCTGTGTTTGAGGGAGTGTGGAAACCGCGGACATGTGACACGTTCTCGCCTTGTTTGCTGCACTGAAAGAGCCCCGTTAATGATAGCCTGTGTGTGTTGCCAGATGTTGTTATTGGTTAATGAGAACTGTAGAAGAAGTGTCTTGGAAACGGTGTGAGCTGATGTCTGAATTGAGATTTCTTAATACTGCAGCACAACACAGTTTCTCATAAATTATTTCTGAGAGCTGATCTTGTGGATTGTGTGCATCAATTGGAGGTGAGGAATCTGCAGAAGTACTGTTTATGTTAATATAGCAATGTCTATGTTTGGAGGAGGTGTTGGCCTTAATTGGTAGCATGTTATAGATACATAATAACACACAGTGTCACAGATGGTTGCAACGGAAATAAAATATACAGGATATGTGTTGTTTAGGTGAGATCCTATTGTGTTTTAGAGATGCGTTTCACTGTAAAAGGCATGTTTAAAATATTTCCGTCAGCATTCGGCATTTGCTGATATCAGGATTTCGAGAACATCCCATTAAGCAGCTGTTCAATTGATTCCCATTGGAAAGAAATGGCCAAGAGCAAAACAAACGCAATTTTACTTCGGCTATTACCTTGACGATTACTCCGCTAATCCAACGAGGCTGCTGTGTTCCCAGATACACCGTATGGGTCTCATGTCTTCAAAGAAGGTGCTCTGCATCTTTTTGGATATTAATAAAAATGAGGATCCTTGTTAGGGGACGAAACTTGCTGACATTCGCACGCTTAAAACAGCAGATGGACCAGTGAGAATATAAAAGAACACATGTACGTAGGTAAGATGTGAAAGCAGCCTGTCTGGAACCCTTGGCTTTATCATATACTGGGTTGTTGTTCTGTAGCCTCAAATGTCCTTCTAACGGCCGGTAGGAAGTAGTTGCAAAGACTAGACAGTTTGTCGACTTCACTGCATGTCGACTAGTCGCTGATCATGTAACAATAACAACATGGACGCCTCCTACAAGACAGGTGAGGAGCTCAGTGGCTCATTGCAGCAAACTAGTAGCGGTTCATACCTTGACATGTCAGTCTAGAAATAAACAAAAGTACTACTGCAATGCAAACTCCTCTGAAAAGACTGAAAGGACTTCCGCTAACGCTAGCAGAGGAACGGTCCAAATCAAATCAACAATTGGACAAAATGCTGCACTATCCCATCTTCCAACAGTACTATTAAATGCTATTGATGGTGCTGAGTTGCTGCCTGTTGTTATACAGGACAAGAGCTGTCTGTTCTCAGCATATGTATTCAGGTCAAGAATATAGATTTAATTGTTGCAAAGCATTACGTTCTGCTGTGTTTTTATTAGCGACGTCATCAGCAACTAGTCGACTTTAAAGTATCTCAAATTGTGTAACCCCTAGTAAGGGGTGACTCTGGTGGCAAGAATTCCAGTTGCACAGAAAACGGTTCTTATTCTGACCTGATTTTGTACTTTCAGTTCCTCTTGGATACAGCACAATGTTCATTTTGTAACTTACGGACACTAAAATAGAATAAAACAGACAATGAAGCATGGTGTCATTTAGGGCGGGTGTTAGCTTGTCAATAAAGTTGCTAACGTATGGGTTCAGTTCAATTTTATTTTATTTATACAGCGTCAATAACAAAGTAAAATCTCTATTAACAGGAAGAAACATTGAGCAGAACCCAGCTCATATGGAGGGACCCATCTTGAGTAGGTCCCAACCTTTGTTCTTCCCTAGATCCACCCGCTCAGAGCAAATATGGCCACTTCTGGCCATCAAGATGGTGATGGCCAAAATGCAAACAACCAAGATGTTGTGACTTCCAAAAGGTCGTCGACAAACACAACGCATACTTACTCGTTAATCGCTAATGATGCAGAAATTGCTGCTTGATTGCTGTGGGCAAAGATCTGCTAGTGCAAAGTCTGCTCGCCCCGTGCTGGATGACTACTTTTAGGATTAGGGTTAGGCTACTTTTTTTGATTGACAAAAAACAGAAACAATTAACTGTGGGGCATTTGAATCATCCTACAAGCCCCCAGATCTATGATTCTGTAGGATCTACCTCCCTTACTGGAGATCTTGAACCTCAGCAGATCCACTGTTTGCCCTGTCCGTTTCAACTCCAGCTCAATTTAGTCACTTAACTGGCAAGGCAGCAGGCTGAAGGTGGAGTTGGTAAGTGGATTGCAGGCGCCCTAAAGCCGATTTATCTGATAGATGTTTGGACCTGGTCTGTTGGGCTGACCTCTGGGGCAAACTGTAAATTACATTTTTTTTTTCCGCAGCACAGTGTTGCTATGTCACCTCTGTGTTTGCCGTCCCTCCACCACCAAAGGAATCACTTGGTATATAGATATTATGAACTCCACGACGGCGCCGCATCTCCAGAGACCTGGCATTGTTGAGGATGGTGTGATCACATTAAGGCGGGAAGGAGAAGGGAGAGAACGGACACAAAAGACGACGAGGGCCTGGGTTTGGGTTGCGGCGGCTGATAAATGGCACGGGCAAGGAAGCGGTGTGGAAGAGAATGCTGCGTCAAGCAGTCAACTGGCCAGGCATCGATTTAATCTTGTGCACTCTCCTGATTTGACCGTGTCACGGCGAGATTGAAAAGCCTAAGTGGATGCGGGGGCCGTGTTCACTCACCTGAGCGCGGGACGCTGATAAGCCCACAATGAACCTAAAAGAGGGCTGAAACACTGGACGGAATAGAACGGGGGTAGAACATCACAAGACACAGGGCAAGACAGCTGTTTCAGGCCTGCTAACAAGCAGCTAAATCCACTAGAGGGGCCGGTCTATCGATTTCTAGCAGGGTTGGAGAAGTCACGAAGCTTATGCAATTGGATCCTTGCTTTCCAATGGATTTTGACTCAGATATCTGCAGAGATCCCTTTGGCTCAAAGACTATCGATTGGCCTAAAGAGATTTTTATCTGATGAATATTCTAATTGATGTCATATGAAACAGGGGTGGTTAACCGTGTGAGGAATGAGCGTTTGAATAGGTATGATGGGTTCTAATAAAGCACCAGGATTAAGCTGTGGTCTCATGTTTGTGTATAGCAGGTGGGAGTGGAGGGGGGGGTGATATTGATCCCAGATCCCACGTCCGTCCAGGTTTCTGTGTTACATGTCTGTATCTCATCTTTCCTTTATGAGTGTCGGTCTGCGGTATGGGAGCACAAAATGTCACGAAGTTATCTTTAATTAAAAACAAGATTTCGCCCGTGAATCACACTCATATTTAAATATTTAAACATTTATCCCACTCCCGTTGCATTGTGGGATCAGTCGATGTTCGGGATTAGCCGTAATCCTAGGTGTTTGGGAAATACATTCATTAACGGAGGAACGTGCAGGTTTTCGCCGACTTACATGCTTTTGACGGACGCGTCCAGACACGCCACGGCTCAGTCTCTCGTCTCTATCCTCACCTCCCCTGTTCGCATTATGCAGCGGACGCGCACGCACGGGCAAACGGGCGCACGCGCTCGACAAGCTGCATAAGCAGGAAAGCGCACAGGTCGACACACAATGGACCTCCCCTCTCATGTTTTTAAGATTAAGTGGCAGCCTCACCTTGACCTCCCGCGACTCCGCTGTCGCTCTGTATGCCGCCGCTGCACCCCCGGGTTCCCATTAGACGGACTGCACGGGACAATCAAAAACAATATCCGTTCCGCCGATCATCGCGGGCTTCTATTTTCACGTAGATAGCCACTGCCACATTTAATCACGATCCCTCCCGTTTCCTCGCTCCCATTTCCCATCAGATCCTTTTGCAAACATAATAGTTCCTCGGTAATCACACGGTGTAGAGCCACAAGCAACAACTGATTCGGCGCACCCTCGTTGACAGATTATTATGTTTCACAGTTCTGAATTACTTATCTGTGATCAGCAAGGATTCGTGAGCTTATATGGCATTATTCACGCATTGATTTATTCGGGGGAAGAGCACGCCGTCGCTGCTCCGGCAACATCCTGCTTCGTATAAGTACTCTCACACACACACATGAAGAAGTCGTCTTCAACCCCAGTCTTGTGCTGCAAAATGTGGTTGCTGTGTTCACAAGAGAAGTCACTATGAACTGTCCCTTCTTGTTGTGTTCACAACCTCGTAAATTGCGATGTTGTTATACTCTAATTTAGTCGTTGTTAGCTTTCTAGACTGTTGGCCTCACTGGATTCTAGATGCCAAGCAGCGTATAACTGAACCAAAACTAAAACTACATACACCAATCAGCCAGAATATTAAAACCACTGACAGGAGAAGCGAATAACGTTGACCTTCTTCTGACAATTCAGTGTTCTGCTAGGAAACTTTTGGACCTGGCAGTCATTGGTGTGGATGTTACTTAGACATGTAGCACCCACCTAGACCAGACCAGGCACCCCCACCCCATAGTAATGACACTCCTTGATGGCAGCATTATGGTTTAGGAACAACTCAAAAAAACATGAAGAACAGCACAAGGTGTTGACCTGGCCTCCGAATTCACTAGATCCCAAACTGATCAAGTATCTGTGGGATGATCCACAATAGAGGCCCCTCCCCTCAACCCATAGGTCCCAACGGAGACACCACAGGACACCCTCAGAAGGCCCATGTCCATTCTCTGATGAGTCACAACTGCTTTGGAGGCACAAGGGCGACCTACGCAATATTAGGAAGGTGGTCGTAATGTTATGCCTGATCAGCGTATAGTTTTCACACAGCCAGGCTCACTGTTTCCCCGTTTCCAGCCGTTATTCTAAGCTAAACTAACCCTCTTCTGTAGGTATTATGTTTACTTGTTGGTTTAAATCCAATTTAAAGTGTGGATGTTCAAGTTCATTAGTTTCATTGCACCAATATCATACAGGACTTTTCAAGATCTTTGATCACGTACAGCAAAAATGGAAATATGAGTGCAGCTTTAAATTTTGTGTCTTTTACTTTGTCCAAAGGCAACACAGAATTACTGTGGTTTATATCTCTGGGTTTGGTCTATGTGTCTTAAATAGAAAGAGAGAGAGATGGTGGTCTTGACTGAAGACTGCAGGTTGTCAAGATCTTGTGAGGCGTTAGGGTTAGGGTTAGAGGGTTATTGCCCCTGATTGGTCGGTTGAAGTGGGTTAATGGTTGTTGTAACCTCTTAATTAAAACCAAAATGGACCTTCTGTCTCAGCTTGTGTGTCACGACATTATCTTCACACCATCCATATGAACAGCTGATAGCACAAACCCCCTCCTCATAGCTGATGCTTCAGTATTCCTGCTAGCTTTATTCAGCATTCCCTTTCTTGAATTCCACACACATTAATGTTGAAATAGCAAAAACCAATCCTTGGGTCCTGCTCAGCGAAGTAGCGTGCCGTACCTGAGACACGCCGAGCAACGAATGTGCTTTCTTGTTTTCGGTTTGTCATAAGTGTTTGTGCAGTTTGCACAAATAATCGGGTTACGTAAGGTGGAATCTGGGACACCGTGTGCAGAGGATGTGCCACAAGGTGCTGAGCACGCCCCGCTCCCTTTGCTCGGTTATCTGAAGTGAAGCATCATTTGTGTGAAAACAGCAAAGAGATTATGTTGACATACATTTGCCGCGTCCATCTGAGCTTGACAAATGAGGGTATTCAACCTTAAAAGATCTCAAATCTTGTTGTTTTGCTTCTTTTTTTCTTCCCCCCGTCTCCTGAAAGATTCACGAGGAATCTTTTGCTCGGTACGCTGAGATTCCTAAGTTATTAAGGAGGAAAAGGGGAAATTGTTCATTAGTAATGTATTGCAAAGTGAAGCAGGGACCTTTATCCACTTTGCTTGGCTTAAATCAGATATATCTTTCTGTCACCGGATGAGCTTGTAAGATACATTTTTGCAGCCGAATGTTTCTTGTCGTATTAAAAAGTCAGTAGAGGACATGCCCGCCGGCGGTCTGTATACCATCTGATTTAAATACAACCCCAACCTCAACTTTGTTCCCTTGTTTATTATTCATGTTATCTTGATCACATTTAGTGCCATTTACTGCAGAGCTCTTTTGGGCTCGGATCACATGTTCGCCATCTACCCAGGCTGCATTACTGGGCCGGCTGAAAGTGAGGCTTGAAGGCCTCCGCCGGGACGCGAAATGCAGGCCAGACCGGGCTCCGATGCCCCTGCTCAACAAGAAAATCAGAGGCGAGGTGAGAGAATAGTGCTTGGCGAGACTGGAGGTACAGGGTAATGTTACTGTCTTGCATTTTTCAGGCCCCGTTGGAGATCTTTTTCCATTCGGATATAAGCAAGGACGCTGGGAGACATGGAAAAGCACTGAGCACATGTGTGATTGTGATAAATTTTAAATTTCAAGCGTTGTTGCTGATGGACTCATGGCCAGCCTTCATTTTCTGCAGAGCCCACCGCATCGTGGCTGTAGATTCCTTTGTCCTTTATTTTTCAATTTTACACCGTCATTATTTGGGAACGCGGGCAGGAGGGATTGCGCGGACCATCTCTTCTGCCGTGTCTTCTTAATTCTCCAGAGGGAAATGGAAAGTGAACCTAATGGAGCTGAATGAGTCAGACTGATAGTGGCAGAAGTTAACACCTTCCTGTAGAGTAGAAAGACTGTTTTCAAATGATAGATAAGCCTTTGAAAATGTTCAAGGCATTCATGAATCCTTAAAGCCGAACTTGAAACCTCCGATAGCTCTTAATCTCGGCTATAAAACTGGAAGTCTGAGGAGTGTAATGTTCTGTAATCAGTCTCACAGGCTGAATATATTCTTCTACCTCGTGATCCACTTCACAGTTTAAAGGCTTCTAGTTTGATGGTAGAAAACCGGCATGATGTGCTCACTCATCAGTAACTGAACCTTCAGTAGACAGACTGTTGGTTGAGTTGGCAGAGCTAATACGGAGAATTTAATATTATAGAAATGTAAAGGTGGCACAGTGGTGTGGTGGTTAGCACTGATGCCTCGCAGCAAGAAGGTTCTGGGTTTGAATCCATGGGCCGACTGGGGCCTTTCTGTCTCATGTTCTCCCTGTGTCTGTGTGGGTTCTTTCCGGGTACTCCAGGTTCCTCCCACCGTCCAAAGACATGCTCATTAGGTTCACTGGTGATTTTAAATTGGCTCGTCCATTGACAGTTGGGATAGGCTCCAGCCCCCCCTGCGTCCCTCCAGAGGACAAGTGGTTACAGAAAAAGAACGAATGAATGAAAAAACATTTATTAATTAGAAATACAATGTTGTGCCAAATAGATGAGAAATAAAGTCATAGTGAAGTGAAGAATATCACAGATCTGCGTTTCTGAGCGTACACCGATCAGCCACAACATTATGACCACCTTCCTAATATTTTGCAGGTCTCCCTTGTGCCTCCAAAACAGTTGTGACTAATCAGAGAATGGACATGGGCCTTCTGAGGGTGTCCTGTGGTCATCCCCCAGATACTTGATCAGTTTGGGATCTAGTGAATTCGGAGGCCAGGTCAACACCTTGTCCTGTTCTTCATGTTTTTTTGAGTTGTTCCTAAAGTGTTTTTGTGTGTGCATCTTGCTGGGGTGGGGGTGCCTGGTCTGGTCTAGGTGGGTGCTACATGTCTAAGTAACATCCAGATGAATGAATGCCAGGTCCAGAAGTTTCCTAGCAGAACATTGGATTGTCACAAGATGGTCAATGTTATTGACTTCTCCTGTCTGTGGTCATAATGTTGTGGCGGATCGATGTATATAGGAATTAAATATGATGTATGTGAACAAAATACCCCAATAATATCACTGCTGTAAATAAGATGTTCAGCTTAGAAAGTGATGTACACTTCATTGTGTCCAATGCAGTTATTTGCAGCTTTTCTGCGCCTTTAGCCGTACTTAGCATTTAGTTCTAGTTACCAAATGTTAGCATGCAGTAAACTAGCCGTCTGTTGTTCTGTAGAGACAAATGCAGATCAAACTGCTGCTAAAGATCAAACTTTTACTAGCGTTGTTATGATGATATTAACGTTAGTATTTCCCCACAGAGCCACTAGCGACGGTGTAATTACCATCCATTAAGCACAGACTTTTTAATGAGCCTATTTAGAAACTAAATACTGTAAGTGAGACCATTACAGGTGTAGGATACAGGTTCCCCTGTTTGTAAGGTGATATGTAACCCGATGCACTGCGGCAGGTGTGCCTTGATTAACTCAGTGTAATTCCAGAAGGCTTCCAGACACCACCCCGTGTCTGGAAGTGTCACCGTCAAAACTTCAGGCTGAAGTCTCCCAGGAAATATGCAACTCTTACTTTTGCTGCTTTAGCCACGCTACGCTTTGAAAAGTCACCACCCTCCGTTATCAACCTAGTACGTGTCAGATGAGTAATGATAATAACACAGGGGGTGTCCAACTAGTCGTTCGCAGGATATTAACTTTTTTTTCTATTTTTTATTGAATGTCATTTCTGTTCCGACGTTTAATAAAATGGCAAAACGGAGCAGTTTAAAATAAAGTGCGACGCCCCGACACCCTCTCACATATGGCCACGCGGCAGTAATTTATTCATAAATCCGTTCAATAATAAAGCCCCACTCACATTTTGCGGTCAGAGTTACAGCTCTCAGAAAGACACAGAAAAAATGTGAGAAAAAGAGCGAGAGGGGATTGTTTTCTAGGGGTTTTACTTATTTATCAACCCTCCCACACCACCACCACCCTTCTTCCAGAGTACACTCACATTAGACTGAGCTGTCAGGTTGCCAGTGTGATTGCTGCCGAGATTGTATACGCCACACAATGCCTTTAATTATGTCGCTGTCTCTTCTCTGTCAGAAAAGACAAAATGGATCAAAGGCTATATGGGAAGGAGTAAGTAAGCAATTATCTTCTTTTGTCTGCTATCACTGTCAGTCAACGGAGGCTTGGATTCTAAACGACGCCAGAGCCCAACGCTGAAAACGAACGCGGCAGACGCAGATTGGGGTAATAACGGTGCTGCGTGCGACGTGTTAATAAAGGCGTTCCACGTCTGCGGCTGCCGTTAGTCAAAAGTGACGACCAGGTGAAAAGATGCAAGTCGTCTGGTCGTCTGGAGCCTCTAAGATATTACCCCACCTCTCCTCCACGTGTGCAGTTAATTAAACTGATACAGATACTGTAGGTAGAAGGATACCTGAGAAAAGATTTCATGGGTGATAATAGTTTTCAGAGACGACTTTGATGTTTCAGAGTGACTAAATTGTCTAGTCAAATAACTCAAATTTGAACTGAAGTGGAGTTCTGAGCGTTGGCAAATTAAAGCCTCCTCTTCAGCGTCTTAATGCCAGCGGAAATATTTACATTCAGCCGGGGCTTTCTTGACAGCGCTTGACTAATTTAGAAGACTTTGGGTTCATTTTTGCGATCCCCATGGTTACTGGCAAACACAGTCTCATGCCGCAGCTCTCTCTGGTTCTGTTGGGGAGTAAAAAACAAGCACATGTTTTAATAATTGGCCCTTTTCCATCGATCCATGAGGCCCGATTTTCTTGCTGCATGCGGTTATTTTCGACACGGTAACAGCTGGCCACCTTGCTGGGAAGTTGGAAGGGTTCAGCCTTTTCGCGCGCAACTTTTCATCCTAATGGTTTAGTTTCTGTCTTGTTTTTCATACGAGCCCCCGTTCCCCTCCTTCATAGGTGGGAAACTTGAATGCTGCACAACTGTGACCGACCCTGCTGCACTGAGAGGTAATTACAGGATGTGAATATATTGCAAGATGCATTGGAGGAAAAATAGCATGAAAAGCTACCCGGAGCCCAAAGAGAGAGAGGGAGGGGATTTTTTTAATCAGCAAGAAGGAGATGAAATTATACATGCACCTGGGTAGAGCGTGCAAAACATGATTAAATGAAACGTTCGGGTGACACATGGTACATGGTAGATTGATTGAGCCAGTAATCAAAGTATCAATCATTTATGTGGCTAAATTAGGATCAACAAGAGTGTAGAGGCAGAAAACTGTCAGTGATGATGGTCGTTTATTTCTCAGGTGAGTAGGCTGGCATCATCACTCTGAGACAGGACGTTCCTAATTTTGACGATATTACACAGGTGAAAGAAGGCAGTCCTGGTTACCTGCTTTATGTGCGATTTAAAGGACATATTCTCGTCGAATATAACACCAAGGTTTTTCACAGTAGTAAAGAAACCAGGTGATTAGATGATGAATCTCTGAGATGTTTAGGACCAAATACAATGACTTCTGTTTTGTCTGAGTTTAAGAGTTAAAAAATTACAGGTCATTCAAGCCAGCTGGTTTGTTTCATCTAGTTTCATGAATAAATATAGCTGGGTGTCATCTGCATAGCAATGGAAGTTTATGCCATGTTTTTTAATAATATTACCTTAGGGAAACATGTATATTGTGAAGAATATTGGTCCTAGCACAGAACCCTGAGGAACTCCATAAATTACTTTTGTATAAATAGAAGAATCATTGTTGACATGGACAAACTGGAATCTCTGTAGTAAAATATTGTGATCAGTAGTGTCAAATGCAGCACTAAGATCTTGCAATACAAGTATAGAGACAAATCCATTGTCTGAAGCCATGAGGAGATCGTTGATAACTTTAACCAGAGCCGCTTCTGTACTATGATGTTCGTATGATGTTGTGGCTGATCGGTGTATATGAAGTATATAGGCAGGTAGGGAAGCAATGGGGCTACGAGTGCAGATCAGTGCAACTTTAGCCCAGACAATGAATGATATATTTCTCCAAGAAATTATTTTGCAATTTAACTCACTTTTTAAATCACGTTTTCTTGTAGAATAATGAAGCATTGTTAACCTGCCGTAGACAGACTCAGTTCTTATTAATTCTGGCAACACTCCATTTGGACTTCATTGCATGTTTCAACTGATGCATAGAAAAGAAAAATAACTCCATTTGACCTTTAAAGACATTTCGTCAATATCTTTTACAGCAGATGCAACAGCAGAATGTAAAAATTTTGCTTCTCTGACGGCAGCCCAAACCAAATTAAATCGACAGCGCTCAAGTGATGTGCATGACTCCAAACAAAGCATTGCCTCACTAAACTTTTGTGGGAAGGGGGAAACTTTGGGCCGGCTTCCAGCCATTGTTGTTAATGGATGTCACACATTTAACCGAAATCGAATTTTTCCCTAGCCTTAAAGGGGAACTACAGTTTTTTTTACAACCTGGACCTTATTTCTGGCATATAATACGATCGTTTACTCACCCTTATAACTTTGGTGTCACGTATATCCATATAGTGGGAGTGATTGGGGCATCGAAATGCAGCCTCTAAATAACGCATTATCTGCCTCGAAACTCGTTCATTTCAGTAATATTTTGTTATGATACACTAGTGCTATTCCCCGTTGAGTCCGGAGTTCTTTTGCTCATACAGCAAAAGCAGCTCATAACAAAATATTGGTGAAATGAACGAGTTTCGCGGCAGATAATGCATTATTTAGAGGCTGTGTTTCGGTGCCCCAATCACTTCCACTATATGGATATATGCGGCGCTCCACTGGAGCTACATATGACGACTAAAAATGACGCCAAAGTTATATGGGTGAGTAAACGATCGTATTGTATGCCAGAAATAAGGTCCAGGTTTTAAAAAACGGTAGTTCCAGTTTAAGCAAAATTTTGATGTGAACTCGGGGTGTGAGAGTCAAGTGCATTGTACACCCAACAGCCACCCTGACAGCCTCCTGCCAACTCTAATGCAGTAAATATGGCAAATTATCGTGTGGCATATTCCATCACATTATGTCACACAGTTGTGTAGAAACATCATTTACAGACAGAGGCGGGGGTGTTTGTTTGTTGAGCAGAGACTACCCCATCATAATGAGCAATGTAAGATAAGAAGGGTCAAGTCACAAGTTGAAGTGGATTTTCTAGGATTATCCCTGTGCCATGCACAGATATACATGAGTCCTGAGCTTGTTTATGTTATATATTTTTAGTTTACACTTCTCATTTCTTTGGTGCACGAAAAAGTCGTCTCGTCATTCTGAATATAAAAGACGAATGCAAGTGTGTGTGGCATTTATTTAGATAAGTTTGTTTCCCGTCCTGATCTTAATGTGTGTATGAGCAAAATCTTATAGAGAGGGCTTTTGATGGGGTAGACATGGGAGACTTTTTTTTTGTCAGTTTGACATCCAGGTAACCCACTTTTGCTTCAGCATGTTTACTCTTTGATTATCGGGAGAGCTGAGGGAAGCACTATCTCCCGCCTGCCAGAGCCAGGCTGGCAAGCTGTCACAACACCGATGAAGACACATATACCACCTGGGTGTTTGTAGGTGACACACATGAGCTGGTTGGTGTACGTGTTCAAGAGCCCCCGCACACACAAACTTACTTCTTAAAATAAAAAACAGTAGTTTGTTTTGACAACCAAAAATATTCCTGTGGTGCTTTTCGAAAAGAAAAACAAAAAGATTTAAATGTGAAGGAATTAAGACAAAACACAGCAAAACAGGCCACTGTTTCTACATGAAGTGATCAGTGTTACTAAAACTGCTTTGAAATGCCTCCTAAAATATAATATAAAATATAATAAAATATCATCAGAATGCTAGAATGCATTCCTATACACCGATCAGACACAACGTTAAAACCACTGACAGGAGAAGTAAATAATATTTAAACCATCTTGTGGCAATTCCTGCTGGGAAACTTTTGGACCTGGCATTCATTCATGTGGATGTTACCCAGACATGTAGCACCCACCTAGACCAGACCAGACACCCCCACTCCATAGCACTGACACTCCTTGATGGCAGCAGCCATCCCCAGCAGGATGCAACCATAAAAACGCTTTAGGAACAACTCAAAAACACATGAAGAACAGCACAAGGTGTTGACCTGGCCTCCAAATTCACTGGATCTGTGGGATGATCCACAGAGGCTCCTCCCCTCAAAGCCCCCCCGGCTAACAACATTCTGTTGCCAGACACCACAGGACATCCTCAGAAGGCCCATGTCCATTCTCTGATGAGTCCCAATTGTATTGGAGGCACAAGGGAGACCTACACCATACTAGAAAGGTGGTCATAATGTTATAATTGATCCGTTTATATTTATACACCAGCTAGAAAAATGTTGCAATTGGGCCTTACTTGTGGACCCCCATCTCACACACACACAAACCCTAAAAGCATCAATAGCTTCACCCTTTTGATCCTAAAATGTCAGTAGCTAATTTCTCTTCACAAACAACACACTGGGGCTGACCAAAGTCAAGGTGACTCTTAATTCATAGCCTTGCTTTCTTTTACTGATGAGTCATCAACACCTCTCTCAGACGTTTCGTTCAAAAATTGTGACTGTAGGGGGAAAAAAAGGACCCCAAAATGATCTTTTTAAATACTTCTGTGTGCATTAAAGATCCAGTAGGTGTTTGTTATGTTTTTATCTGACACGTCCATATCTAAGTCAAATAATCTGGTACTGATTGCTGCATAAAAGGGCTCGCTTAATATCTGGGATGTTGAAAGTGGGAAAAGCAGGGTTGCAGTGGTAACTCCAGGACGCTGGAATTCACTGTTAAGCTTCACAAAAACTTAACGAAACATCTGTGAAGGTGCCCACTTGAAAACCCAAATGACATGCTGCATACTGCCGTTGACTAAGCCAGGTATCTGATGTCTTCTTGTTGATTGGTAGCTGGCCAGCTGGCTGCTAGCCTGCTGGTCATTTTTTGTCAGTTGGACGGGGCCTCTAAATGTGTTTCGCTTGGGATCTTGGCACAAGGGACTGTAACATCTTATCCTGTGTATTAACGAACGTGAACTCTAGCACCCATTAGGGAGGTTTGGACCCCAAATGCGTAAAGGCCCGGACACAACGAGCATCAAAGAACTAACAGCAACAAAGGGTTGCCTGTGTCTGGACCAGAAAGTCGCATATGAAATACCTCTTTAGGAAAATAGCTCTACCTACTAGCAGGAGGCTGTAGTCTGTATTTTAAAAAACAGGAAGTGTTAGTATCAACCAAGATGCTAGGAAAATTCTCAGGCATCCCATCAATAAATGGCCGCAGGGTAAAAACGTGTTCAGAAAAACCATTTATGATTAATATTTAATCAGTGTCCAGATCAAAGTTTGAAGTATACCCTTGATTACCTGCAGGCCTTTTTGTAGACTCCTCCCAGAAATACAATAAAAGGAAAAACTACTTTTAGTTTCTGCTGATGGTGCCTTGGCAGTCCGTGTAGTCATTTGGAGTCCAGCAGAGCTAAAGCCTGTTCTGAGTCACTCGCTAATACGATGCAGGAGAAATCTTGATGTTGAAGCGTATGACTGGTGCTTGTCCCCAGAAACCTCCCCCACCCGTCCCCCACCGCTCCAGCGAGGCTGCTGACCGACAGATAAGAGTGTCCGGTCGTACTCCCCGCGTGGAAGTCTACCTGAGTGTGAAGCAGGTCTTTTTCTGATAAACTGAAACAGCCGCATCTTAAGACACTTTCCCCCGCTGTGTTTGCATAGAACGGACGGCCGGTCTTCTGAGAGCGAAACAGTCGATGCGAGTAAAGAGTCGACATTCGTCTGTTCTCGTTTTGATTGGACAACATCTGGCGTGTGTGTGTGTGTGTGTGTGTGTGTGTGTGTGTGTGTGTGTGTGTGTGTGTGTGTGTGTGTGTGTGTGTGTGTGTGTGTGTGTGTGTGTGTGTGTGTGTGTGTGTGTGTGTGTGTGTGTGTTGCCTGGGAGTGCTTCAGTTACAGCGCACACATTATGTCTGGGTGTGTGTTGCGAGATGACAGATGAGAGGTTTGCATCAATATTTGAACAAAGCGTTCTGGCGTCTCGTTCTGTTGAGGCCGTGCTGTTTTTTAAGAGTCTGAGAGGCTCGTGTGCGCTCGTGTGACTCCCTTTGCAAAAAAGGACTTGCGAGTTAGAGAGTGGATCCAGAGCTCCAGGCATTTCTGCAGTCTGACTGAAGTCACCGTGAGACACGCCTGGGGACGTGGAGGAGCAGAGCCAGGCAGGAGACGGGGATGTGATTTCAAATAATGGCGTAAAATCTGCCCGCCGCCTGGTCACCACCTTGAATTTAATGCGGCGGGATGTCGAACACAGAGGCCTTCAAATATCCGCATCCGTGTGCATCCAGCTGGTGTCCATAACACACGGTCGCTAGGCGGATCACGACACCGTCAGCCCCGTCAGCGGGACACCCCTCGCCGTAGGTTGATGTGTCTGGATGTCGTTGAACCGTCGGCGCCGCTTGAAAACACGATCCGACTTTCACGTGTTGCTGCCTTTCACGCCCCGTTCGCTTTTGTGTTGGGAGATCAAGAAATCTCATCTTTCTTTTCTGCCTGCCTCTTTCCTGTTGTTGTACCTGCCATTCAAAAATCTCAGCAGGCATAGAAGAAGCAGAGGATGTCGGGGCTTGACACTGAAAGGGTTGTGATCCTCCGGTTGGCCATTTTTGGCCGAGGAGCCAAAAAGAAACGCGTTTTCTTTTGGATTCACGGCGTATAAGCGTTTCCTGAAAATGCTTATATATATTTATTTTTTCTGTCTTCCTGCCATGCACTCCGTTGATCTCAGCAGATGCTCCCTCCAGCGCTTCTCACTATCTTCAACACCCACCTATCATCTGCTTCACCAGTCTCCCTCCACCCCCATCTCCTCTGCTTGCCTCACCTCTGATCCTCAAACTAGACCGTCCATCTGCTGCATGAATTTGCGTCAGCGCCGCCTGCGAAGACGCCCCGGCGCCGGGGCATATATAATGAACGCGTCCGCCGCCGCCCAGCCGTATTTATTCATGTATTTACACAGACACATTAGCCCGAGTGACCATGTTTACACGGGGAATCAGCAAATCTATCTCGCAGGCAAACCGCGCACCTTATTTCCTCGAACCTGAAAATGTCAACACGGCGGAATAATTAACAAATGATTATGCCGCACACTCTTCAATCAACAAACTAAGAATTAATTAGCGGACTTGTTTGTTAACTCGTGGCTAAGCAGCTGCTGCTTCCTACTTATTCATACCGAATTCTGTCTCGTGGTTGGAGAACTTTCCCATTCTTTGTCTGTTTTCTCATTTGTTTGTTTTCTCAGGCTGAATAAAATAAGAGACGCAGGATATGTTTTAGTCATTATTATGCTGGAGCTGCAGCGCTTGAATGATATTAAAGTGGGGTCAGTAACTCAAATGTAAGAATAATCCAGAAAATTGAGATGTACTGTAAAATGTTTGAGGCGTCAAGCCAGTTATTGCATAGAGTATTAAGGGAGTGTTGCATTTTATTAAAGCCATATATTCTCTTCCTCTTCTCCGTGTTTTCACGAAACAAAGGGAGAGGAGAAAAGGCACAAACACACTGCATGTTTTTTTTCTTCTCCTCCTTCTTTGTTTTGTTCCGTAATCATGCAAGCAATGCCTAAACTGTCCAGTATACGCTGGAGATTTGTCGCCGGTGGCTCGCACCTGCTGGAGGTTTCGAAATCAGAGGCCGCACATGTGCCACTGTGACAGAAAGCAGTCGAATTCAGTCCGCTTCGCTGAACATTATTCATGAAGCGAGAGACGCGGCAGGCACAAAAGGGACACGAGCGAGTAAACTTGTATTAATAAAAAAAAAAAAAAAAACCTTGAAAGTGAGAAAGAAAGAAAGAAAGAGAGAGAGAAAGGAGGGGATGTTGTGGTTACAGAAACTGGCTAATGCAAGTTCATTAATAGCCATTAAATGGAGTCTTTCAGGGCGAATGTTTTGGTGGGAGCGGTTTCAACAAAAGGGGCTCAGACCTGTTTATTGAGCCCTCAGTGGCGTCCTGTAATTCAGAATAATGTGATTAGAAAGAGGCAGCTGCAGTATACAATGCACTTTTCTACACGACCGGAATAAAAGGAGCAAATTCAAACATTTCAAATCGAGGCATAGCAGGAGACTTTAGCATACCCACTACCTGAGGGGATTAGGTCTCGCACAAACGGCTATGATTATTTTAAACCAAGGATGAGGGTTAGTTTAGCTTAGAATAAAGTCTGGAAATGGGAAAGTCAGGCATAACATTATAACCACCTTCCTAATACTGTGTAGGTCTCCCTGTGCCTCCAAAACAGGTGTGACTCATCAGAGAATGGACATGGGCTTTCTGAGGGTGTCTCCTGTGGGTTGAGGTTGAGGGGCCTCTGTGAATCATCCCACAGATACTTGATCAGTTTGGGATCTAGTGAATTTGGAGGCCAGGTCAACACCTCGTGCTGTTCTTCAAGAAGAACAAGGAGTGTCATTGCTATGGGGTGGGGGTTCCTGGTCTGGTCTAGGTGGGTGCTACATGTCTAAGTAACGTCCACATGAATGAATGCCAGGTCCAAAAGTTTCGCAGCAGAACACTGAACTGTCACAAGATGCTCTATGTTATTTACTTCTCCACTCTGTAGTCGTAATGTTACGCCTGATCGGTGTATGACGCATATAGAGGGCGTGTTTAAATGGTATTAAAAGCACTTTCTGCAAGTAGCAAAGATGAAACTCCTGCAATCAGCTCTTCGTTCCAGGAAGTGGAATTGCTTGCCATTTGTGAGCCATTCAAACTCTTAGCGCAGGGCGTGGGTTGTGTCATCTTCTTGAGATATTCTGCCATGTGTTGATTGTAGCCCAATCAGAATAAAAACGCCTCATGTAACCACTTGAATGAGAACAGACTGGCCTGATTAGAAGCAATTTGGCTGTAAACCTTTCATATTCCGTTCAACCGGAAAATTCGAGCTCCTAATAGCCATGTGAATGATTGATCCGATCGTTTCGCTCTGGAAACCACCTTCCAGCAACGTAGTCTCACCGTTGGTTATCTTCTTCCACTGAATGAGTTCAGTGCTGTCAGTAAAGTTGGGGGTAAAAGAAATCTTCTGCTTCTGTTGTATTTTCTGCAGATTCAAAGCTCCAGAGCTCTTTGTCAAAAAAAGTTATATTCCGATTTATGTTTTGAGACGTGAACATGGATCGTTTTACTTTGTGTCCTTGTTAAGTTATGATTTCAGTCAGGTTTAAGGAATATTGTCTAGTAAATAATAAAGTGAGTGTTTCAGGAGCTCGCTCTCAAAGAGGGTACCCAAGAAACTGTTGAGTTAGACGAGCGTGGCGCTTGTTCTCTTTGGAGAAACACTATTTCCATTTTTCGGAGATACTGCGATGCAGAGAAGATGAGTTGCTGCATCACTGACTAACATGTGTCGGTGTAATACTGTAATATTTAAAACGGCAGTGACAGTGACTCAAGAGCGAGTCTCACAGGTGGAAGTCAACAAAGCTTTCAG
This sequence comes from Chelon labrosus, assembly GCF_963514085.1. NCBI lineage: Eukaryota > Metazoa > Chordata > Actinopteri > Mugiliformes > Mugilidae > Chelon > Chelon labrosus. The sequence continues at coordinate 19,717,260 of NC_140355.1, forward strand.
GCGAGGTTCGTTACAGGCAGGAAGAGGCAGACGAGCAAAAATCTGATTCAGGTAAAAGGGTCTGCTGCAGAGAGACTGGTATCTCTAAGATATAATAAAGAGAACGAGCATCAGGTGTGAATGTGGGCAGGGAGGTCAGGTGTTGCAGACGTCGTGGGCACTCAGGTAACTGTAGGTGCGCTAGGGTGGCGGGAGAGATTACAGGCAGGAAGCAACTTCAGAAGAAGAAGAAAAAGAAATGGGCAATTCACAACTCGGCTGTGATCTTGAGCCTGAAGGGAGAAAAGAAGGTGAACGGAAGATGACTCACGCCTGTCGCAGCCTCCATCGAGATAGATCCCTACCTGATCCTCTTCCATTTGTGTGTCAAGAAGTCAGCTATCCGCTGCATCCGCCGGTGTTTGAGATGGAAACAGTGCGGCGCTGCGTCTGCCAGGATGTGAGGTTTCAGCGCGCCGAATGTGGGGGAGACTTTGGCAAACATCAGCCCGGCTGCTGCCTTTCGTCTCTCCAAATCAGCGTGAGCGTGAGCTGGAGCAGCAGTCGCCTTCCTCTCTGGGAAGCAGCTCGCGCTACCACCCCGAAGGCTTTACCCAGAATCGCTCCAGTCAGCTAGAGGCTCCTTCCCACCTTTAGATTTTCACTAAAAGATTATAAACACTTATTTCGGAGACCGATCTTACCTGTTGCTTTTAATTTTGCATGTGAGCAGAGGGAGTGTTTGCCGTACTTTAGGAAATTAAACTATTTGCCGCCTTCTTAACAGGCTGCAGCTAATGCAGGATTAGCAGACTGTGCGTGTTTCCTTCGCAAAAGTTTATTCGTGGAGAGAGAGAGAGAGAGGGGGAAAAAAGCCGGCGTCTGATGGAGCCATCACTCAGCCCTTTGGCAGTGATATCTTGTTTTCCTCTGCATGTTTCTGCGCCCCTTGTGTGTTATTGCCAGGCCGAAGCGTCGGTTGTGGATAACTGTGAAGCGTGGGGTGGGGCGGGGAGCAGCGGCCTCCTGAATGGCAGCGGAGAAGCATATTGAGATGTAGGAGTCCGCCCCTGAACATGCAGATGAACCAATAACGGCCCTGCAAGACGTAAATGAGGGGATATTGCTAGAATGTCACGCAGAAATCAAACGGCGGCGTCACGTTCTGCAGACACCTCTCTCAGGATTCCTCTCGTACGCTTGTGCGTTCTCCAGAGGGGCATCCTACCCCTACCGTTCTTGCACTTTGTGATCTATATTCAGCAATTTAAAGAGCACAGACAATGTTATGCCGTTCCCAGGGACATTTGAGTGCCTGCACACACACAGAGCCACGTGTCCCCACCACCACCATCACCACCAGCTTCGGTTTAAATCACCCCAGAGCTCACGGTGTTTCTCTTAATCTGCCTGCATCAATATTATCCCGTCTGCTAAATAAAAGATGAAAGTCTAAAGAGTGCTTAGACTGCTAACTCGGAAAAATAAAGCCCGGAACGCCTCACTAAAACCTGACTAATGCTGATGCAATATTTCAGGTATTAGTTTCAGCGGCGTCAAACTGTCATGTTTGTGAGCATTAGTATAATACCTGATCTATTAACAAATGAGTCATTACTTGGAGGGCCGTGGCTTTGTCTGCCTGGCTGTGTGTCGGCGCGTTCTTGTTCCCACCTATCATTGTCTGGATGCACACACACACGCACGCACGTCTGCGCTTTGCATCCGTCCAAAAACACAAACGCGCCGTGTCAACGCTCGGCGCGCAAAACAAATTGGAGCGCTCTGTACAAGAAAAGCTCGCCCGCGGCTAGTCATTTTGAAATTAAAAGCATGTCTCTTTGTTCAGCCTCGGTTCCAGGAACGAGGGAGGGAATGCGAGCGAGGGCGGGAGGGGTAGGAGGCGGTGGTGGTAGTGGTAGAGAGGAACAGAACTGAGTGAGAGCGCTGTGATTTTCGCAGCCAGGGAATCACACAGACTCTTTTATCTGTTTCCCTCCATCAGGAGACATCCGGAAGGAAAAGGTAGGAGGAGGAGATTAGCGGGGAAAGAGAGAGAGAGGGTTCTCTAATCCTGATGGGGTTTACAGAGGTGCACCCGTCACCGTGGAGTAACGTGGCGTTGGGACAGGGAGAGGGAGGGGGGGGAGTGTGCGGGACAGTTTGCCTCACTAAACCCTTCACACTTGCATGAAAGAGGTTCCTGCAAACTAGGGGATTAGTTGGCGCGTAATTACACTCGTGGGCCTCAGAAGTGGCGAAACGTGCGCCGACTGGAGCGCAACTCCAAACGGGCGGAAGAGGACGGCAAAGAGGACGTAACGCGTGTTCAACTGAATTAACTTCTTTAGTGAACACACACGTCTGAGATCAAAGTAGTATTTTAAGCAACTGCTGTAGATCTGCCTGATCAGCATGAGCGGACTTTTATCTCGCTCAATATGGAGGAGACTTTTGGATCAAAAAAATGGGTCCGTAGATTCAGTTTCTTCTTTAAAGGTGTCGCCACATGTTGTGTCACCTCTCAATCACACACCGGCTGTGAAATCATTCTTTTACACTCTTCGCTAGGATTTCCCCTTCAATAAATTCCCATAAAAATGGGATTTCTTACTTTCTCACATAGCTGTACTTCTACTGTCGCTGCTGAGAATCCGGCAGCAGCACGGTTCAGATCATTCCTAGCCAGCACCTCAGGGTTTGCACACCTCACCCTCACCTCAACTGAATAACACTTATGGCTTCAATAATTAAAAACTAAACAAAGACCCCCCCTCCACCCCCTAAATATTCTGCAGATTTGCAAAACCAGCTTGCCCACATTACTCCTCTTAAATATTAAACACCGTGAAGCTCAGGAGGATTCGTTGCTGCGCTGCACAGATACTAGACTCTAATACGAAGGCACAGACTGGACTGTGGAGATGATGTGATGTTCTGGTGATGCATTGTTGTGCACATATGCTCCAAAATATAATAACATGCTGCATGCATTTTGTTTGATTTTATTCTGGCATAGGCGGGTGGTGCACTGGTTAGCACTGTCACCTCACAGCAGGGATGCTTTGGCTTGGGCCTGCTGGAGTTCGTATGTTCTCCCTGTGACAGTGTGGCTTCTCTCTAGGGGTGCTCCGGCTTCCTCCCACACCCCAAAGACATGCTTGTTAGCCTGGGTTAATTGTTGATTCTGGACTGGCCGTGGGTGTTAGTGTAAATGGTTGGTTGTCTCTCTGTGTTAGCCTTGTGAACACAGACTCTCACCCAACAGATTGAGAGATAATGGATGGATTCGTCATTTTCTTCCCGTTTTCTTCTTCAGGTCCCCGTGGTGAATCCCTGCAGCATGGCCAGTCCGGAACACTGCCCCGCTTCGTGGAGGAGCCCGTCGACGCCTACATCGTCAAGAGCAACCCCATCAAGCTCCGGTGTCAGGCTCGGCCCGCGCTCCAGATCTTCTTCAAGTGCAACGGCGAATGGGTCCACCAGAGCCAGCACATGCTGCAGGAGCACACCGACCTCGGGACAGGTGAGGTCATTGACACTGGTTAAATGCATGTGCTTAAGGTGACTGCCATATTTTATGTATGTGACCTCCTGCGCGGCCGTATGATTAAGTGCATTGGCTTGTCACCATGGTAACCAAGAAAACTGCAGAGAAACTTGCTGCAGATGGAAGATGGATGTTGTAACATTGGTTTGACATTTATTTATAACCATGATTATAAAGCCACAATTTAGTTTTCATACAACTCCACCAATAATAATTCCTGCAGCCAAATGCTTCTTCAGCGGTCAAAACCTGTCCGGGTCAAACACCTGGCTCCTACAGTGATCTTCCCCAAGTCAGTCAGGGACTCAAACTGACGATAACAATGAAGTGAACACCGATCAGCCACAACATTAAAACCAGAGACAGGAGAAGTGATTGAACATTGACCATCTTGTAAATATGTTCTGCTGGGAAACTTTTGGACCTGGCATTCGTTTGTGTGGATGTTACTCAGTAGTACATGTAGCACCCACCTAGACCAGACCAGGCACCCCCACCTCATAGCGACGCCACTCCTTGATGGCGGCAGCCATCCCCAGCAGGACGCTTTAGGAACAACTCAAAAAAAAACATGAAGAACAGCACAAGGTGTTGACCTGGCCTCCAAATTCACTAGATCCCAAACTGATCAAGTATCTATGGGATGATGCACAGAGGCCACTCCCCTCAAAGGCCCCCCCACTAACAACATTGTGTTGCCAGACACCACAGGACACCCTCAGAAGGCCCATGTCCATTCTCTGATGATTCACAACTGTTTTGGAGGCACAAGGGAGACCTACACAATATTAGGAAGGTGGTCATAATGTTATGCCTGATGGATAGTAATGAAAAGTAATGGTCTGACACAACCATTGCCAAAGCACCCACAGCACTACCTCCCCGGCCCATCATGCTGTACACATAGTTTCTTGCAAAGAATCATACGTGTTGTTGTTTTGCAGTTACATAAATGACAGAGATTCCTTTCCTCTCATTATAAGCCTTGAGAATGTCATTCAAAGAAGGAGCTGGTATCCTAAGAAGAGACTTTGCTAATGGAGGCCTCTGTAGCTTACGGCTACATCCAGCCCTGTAAGATATATTTCCCTGACTTCTTCAGTGCATGCTGCACGTCACATCTGATCTAAGATGAAATGACAACTCTTATACTATGAGAGGCGCCAACTGCTTCACTTTTAGGATTAGACTCTGAAAACGGAGTGGTGCCTTTTACTGATGCAACGTGCTGAAATACAGTAGTTGTTGTTTTAACTTTAAAAAGAAACCCCAATCCTTTCATTTCCCTTGTCTGTATCTGTTGCGTCATGTCACAATGGGTATTAAGATATCACATGGCTTCACTTACGGCTACACAGCAACACAATAAAACGAATCGCGCTTTTCTGTTTTTCCCACTGTTATCCGCTTACATCGTAATTAGAACAGAGTAGCTTCACGTGTTTGTTTATTTATTTATCCGTCAGGTCAGGACGAGGGCGAAATATTTAGGCCTGAGCCTGATTTTGCGGCTATTAGCGCAACAGTGTTGATGCTTCACTTCACACGCAGGCAGCAAGCAATATCTCCTTCCAGAGTTAAAAGAGCGCCTCTAAAATCTTTACTGCCCCTAGTCTGGATTCGTAGCTCTGCTCCCATATGGCTCCTTATCACCATTCATATCTCCTTCCACTGGGACACAAGGAAGCAGCTGTACAGAACGGAGAGGACTGAAGAAGAGAGGATGGAAAGTATCGTATAAAGTAGAAAGCTCTGTCCTAACTGCAAGCTGCAGGGGGATAACAGAGTACATTTGGAATATTATTGTAGCCGTGGCTGTTCTTAGTAATAGAGAAGTTACTGAGTTGTTTTCCATATGTGAATCGACCTCGATGTATGGATGAATTCTGTCGAAGTCTTTGCGCGTGCTATTCTGAGGGCTGTTTCCTGTCTGTCAACACTTGAGGATCTTGTTATAGCGCCAGAGCTCAAAGTTGAGATGACAATGATAAAGACAGACAGGCCACTCCTCGATTTAATGAAGACGGAAGAAGGAGTGATGTGGAGAGATAAACCCGCTGCCGATATATATTTTACAGTGCCACCTCCGAGCAACATTTCTTGTTAGCTCGATGACTGATTGATGATTGCGACTGACTGATTATAACAGCTGGGTGAATTACTGTAACACCCAAATCTGGAGTCCCTTAAGCTCTGTGGAGATTTAACCCCTTGACGCAGAGTTTGCCACTTCCACTCAGACTGCAGCCGAGATAACGTACGTACGTATTCCTCCAATGCCGGTTTGTGCACATTCAATACGTACCTAGGAACCTTTTGCAAGCACTAGTTTCACGTAGGACCGGTCGGAGTGGGAACTACATCCGGTTGATGGAAGCTAACGAAAAGGACGTTCATTTGTAAATGAATGTTTTAAAGTTTTGAAGTCCTAAGTGAAAAAGCTTGAGCTCTGTTTCAAATTGGTTGGTGGTGTTATAGTGTAACACCAACTATAGACAAATCTCCACTTAATTTAGCATCAGCCTGAAAGCACTAACACAAATATTTTTTTTTTATATACCCATATATAACTGTACACCACCTGCTCACAACTAAACAGTAGTAGATGGAGCTTCTGCCCAATGAACATAGACCCTGGAGACCAAAAACTGGATCTAACGGATGGCCAGAGAGAAATAACTGAATGCTATCCTGACTTTTTATCAGCTGGATGTATAAATAACTGTTTACGAAGTTAACAGTGTGTAGGATTTAGCAGCATCTAGCAGTGAAGCTGCAACCAACTGATGGAGAACCAGGTCTATGTCACCTACAACCATGGTCTACATGAACTGTTGAAGCCAGATTAGACGGATTTAATTCAGCGATCTAGTCTAACTCACTAGAAACCACGGACTGCATATAAAGATGGATGAACCCGATGATGACTCACGGATGAATCAGTGGCCGTCACCATCTTGGCAGTGCCTGACTCCACCTAACTCCCAGCTACTTCAAAAATGAGTCACCCAAGTCGGCCCTGACATTAATTTTGCACAATATCACTTAAACACATGAGTCAGAAAAATATTCTCCCTCAAACAGCTGCCACCCAAAAGTGTTTTTTTTTGTTTTTGTACTACACTGTAAACATATTTATTTCTCCTCTAAAGGTGGATATGTTTTTTAACTTGTAGGTCTTTGACCGTAGACAATTTAAAGATGGATGGCGGAATTGCTCCTCAAAAGTGAAGCCAAAGCAAGTAGAGCTCCCCCTGGTGGTTGACTGCAGTACAGGTCGTAAGCTCCGCACCCTCCATGTTAGTGGATGGGACTTGGGCCGAACTAAAACACTAAAATATACGTCAAATACATTTTTTTCAAGGATGGTTTCAGTCATTTTAGGTAGTTAATATAATACTGATGATTAGAAAATAAATAAAAATGTATAACATTTCTTTGTAACTGGTGGAGGTAGAGCAGAGCGCAGTATTAATTAAAACGCGAGTGAGTCTGGTCGGGTCATTGATATCGCGGCCAGTGCAAGGAAGTAGCGATGCTTTGTCCATATATATACAGTCGATGGGTTTGATTGACTCACTTTTGGAGGCAGCCTCTAGAGGCCAGTTGATGAACTGCAATACGTATCTTTGGCATTAGCTTCATTTTTTCAGCCCCAGAGGTTGCATTTGCACCTTGAAGGCATAAGTCTCTAACTCTAATAGAGTTTTTATCTCTTGAAGTATCATTAATTGTGACATCTCACATTGTTTTTGGAGATTTTTTTGACTAACTTTACCTCAATGATACCTCAATAAACAGCGGAAGAAAATAGAAAATAAATTAAAAAATACATTTCTTCAAGTCTTTTGAGTTGCTGCCTTGGACTCTTGGTGCACATTTGTGCGGCATGGTTAAGGGTGTAGCTGTCACGAATGAGGAAAATTAGCTTGTAAGACCCAATCGGTTTTCTCCTAGCCAGGCTGTAAACATGTTTGTTTCCGCTGTGAAGTTGGGCATTTTAACATGATAGTCTCTGGGGACTGACTTGCTTTTTAAGCCAGCCTCAAGTGGCCATGTTGGCTTCATGTTTCCAGCCCTGGAGGTTGCCAGTTGGTAGAAACATGGCAGCGCACCACGGTTGGCTACATGGAACTGGAAGGCGCTCCCTCAGAAATGTTTAAAAGTTTAAACTTAACCATATCTTAACACACAATTCATTCCTTTACATTAGCGTAGTAGATTGTAATGCCATGAATATGGAGGAGCATAGATGTTTTGTTACATTATAATGTTTTCAACATGGCTTTTGTTTCATTTTAACTTCTCTATTGGTCATATGTGCAGACTTTACAGCCGTTACAGGGATATTTTGTTTTGTGCCTCCACCATCTTAGTGCATAACCTTGTAATCAGACACAGGAGGAAGCAAAATGAAAATGAATGGAGCCGTGCAGTGCCTCGCAACACAAGGAGATAAACTTCAAAATAAGCAGGAAGCTGTGGCGCCCCTGGCGTGACATATAAATATCTGAAAACTCTTACAGACACTTTACTGGACGACGCCGCAAGAGGAAAAATAAGTAGAAAAACAAAATGTTCCCAAATGAATGCCAGTATCAGTAGATTTTTAAGAACAGACCTGGCCATCTTTGACAGCCCACACTTGGATGTGAATGCACGCTCTGATGGCCTCCCTCTGAAAGCGGCAGATAGCTTCAGATATTAAAACCATCATTTCTTAACACACCATTTGTGCACAGTAGTGATTTCCTTTCAAGCATGGTATAATTTTTAGGCTCAAATAGATTTCGCATGCGTCCATTCAATCACTGAATCAGCGGGGATGTGAAATGATTACCCCGTGGTGTTGTCTGTTTTTATTTTCAGCCGTTACTCCATTACACACATTTGTTTTGTTCCGTTAAAATTGTGATGGGGTTTTCAAGCTAAAAACAGTAGCCATTAGCAACACTGCCCATTACTTTATGGCTCTCCAATACTTCTAAGAGAAATCGTGGTGAATCATGATTCTTCTAATTGAGTTCTTTCATCCTTTTGTCAGAGGAAAAGGATCAAACAGAACTCCTTCTCATTATTATTTAAAGAATGCTGCGTCATCATTAGATTTAGCAGCTCAGCATCGGACTCTTTCCTCAGCACGTTTTCTTTCTTCAGCACATTATTGAATTACATATTTCCAGTAGCCTGTTATACAGTTGGCGTGATGCCATCTGGCTAACTATGGGATGGACTGCCGTGAAATTTCATACAGGTATTTAAGAGGTACTCACTGAGAAGATGAAATCTGCTCTCGTAACCTCCAGGGCCTACAGCACGTCAAAACGTTCACTTACCCTGTGAAGTATCTCTTTCAGGTTTATTTACGCGGAATTGCATGCCACAGATGAAGTGTGATTTTGAGTCATCCTGCAAACTTCTTCCTCTTGCACCTCTCTTTGCACCTGCTATTCTTAGCATTGAGACTTCTGTTCTTTGCGTGGCTGTGTGTGCTCTTAATGGTAAGTTCACAGTACAAAGGACAAAGTTATTAAAGGGCCAAGCATGGACGGTTGGATTGTTCCCGAGACAAGTTGTCATGGAGTCATCTGTTTAAATATCAACTAGTGAAATAAAATACAGCATATGAGACTCTTTGCCACATTATTGAACCACAGGGTTCAGTTTGTTGCTTCCATTGAAAATAAGTTGTAGCCTGTTGCTTTTTCTTGTACAAACACAGTGTTCTAGCATGTTCCTGTTGGTTCTTGGCAGAACTTTGCAAATGTATGTCAGATCTTTGCAACAGAAAAGACTGGACAGAGAACTTCTGGAATGGTTTGAGACCATAGACAGTATAAAGATGGACGGCGGAACTGCTCCTCAAAAGTGAAGCCAAAGCAAGTAGAGCTCCCCCTGGTGGCTGACTGCAGTATAGGTCATAAGCTCCACCCCCTCCATGTTAGTGGGTGGGACTTGGGCCGAACTAAAACACTAAAATACACGTCAAATAATATTTTTTCAAGGATGGTTTCCGTCATTTTAGGTAGTTAATATAATGTTGACGCATGTTGAAGTGTGAGTTTTTTGGATATGTTTTGTTTTAGTCATTTCTACAACTAACATTTATAATCTAAAATTTCCTTGTAACTGGTGGAGGTAGAGCGGAGCGCAGTATTAACTGAATGTGAGTGAGTCTGGTGGAAGTGTGGTCGGCGCCGCCCATATCCCTTGGAAAATAGCATCAGTTTGGCCAATGCAAGGAAGTGGGGGCGCTTTGTCCATATTTATATACAGTCTATGTTTGAGACCAACCTTTAACATGAATCGATGTTGGAAAGCATTGTTACTTGCATGCCTGCAGCATCAGAGGTCTCAGTCACTGCTTATACATGCATCTGTTTGTTTTTTCTCTTCATGCTGAAGCAATCTGGGATTGAGACTTGTTGGAGGACCGCTTGGCCCATCTCTGAAGCGCTGCACGCCAGTTTAATTCCCATAATCCTTCACTCTGCTTAGACGGGAGAACCACACAAACAACAAACAACCATAGAACTGCCTTTAGTCTTGTTTGCACATGATACTAACACTTGTGAAATATGACAGCTTCTCTTTAAAGGACACTTCTTTGGCACATAGTATGCATGCATTGAAAGTCGCTTGTGCGTCTTCAGTGTCTTTCTTCTTTTATTTCTCTCAGCTCTTTAATCCACCCTCTCTGCAATCCCTTCTGCCTTTGCATTGTCTCTTTTTTTTTTTCATCACAGTACAAACAATAGCATCTCAGCTCAAATGCCTGTATATTATAACACGGAGTGCTCTGTTGAAACCCCCTAGAAGTCGGGCCTGCATGACAATGTGTAGCTTTGCTGCTTGGGCATGCATTAGTATTCAGGGGTCGAGGATACAGAGGATTTCTTTGGACATGATCTGGGATTTAGTGAGTGTTTCTGAACAGTATCTGTCTCTAACAGTGTCCACGTAGCACGCAGGCAGAGGTGGGCCGACGAGCCACATGTAGAGAAAATGAACATCTCGCCTCTGCTGAGACACTTCTGACTGTCCGTCCAGCTTTATCTGTAGGAGGCAGTTGAACAGCAGCCGTATATCTCGGTACAAGCTATTATAGTCTGACTCAGGTGGTAGAATGGCCCCTGGGTTCAACATCGAGCAGGGGCTGTAGCCATTAAAGCAGTAAGCTGTGAATTAAATGCAGACAGACTCGACAACACATGCCCTAACGCTGTTTGACCAGGGGGTTTAAAGCAGAGGACAGAGACCGTGTGTCCAGAGGCAGCTAACTCATCTGAGGAGATATATTTTACCATTGTGTTGTGCTGTTTTTTTTTCTCATATTCGGCTCAGATGTGCCTTCCAGGAGACACAAAGGCAGACAGGGAAAACAAACTTAGAGAAAACATCCATTACAGCCGGAGCGAATAGCTTCTACTCCTTTTTTTTTTTTCCATAAGCAAGAGAAGTGCTTTCACAGCCGTCCTATACCAACTAGATGAACCTGTAAGATGTGCAGCGGGGTAAAATTACATTTTAACACCCTATAATGTCTAAATGTTTCATACCAGTAACTCATCTTCTAAGCTAGCCACTCTCACCTGCTCAACTTTCCATGACTTAGCAAGTGTGAGCAGTGTTTGTCTTCTGGCATTTTAAAATTTTATGCTAAAAAAATAAAATAATTAGCTTTCTTTCTTTTTTCTTTTTGTCTCCAAACACTGAGTTGGTTGTTTAATAAAAGATGTACATAAAGAAACACAACCTAATTTATAGTAATGAGGTTTTAAGACGTACTACTCCAAGGCAACAAATACTAAAGGAATTTGTTTTCTTGACTTGCGGTTTATATATTTCTTAATGCATCTTGTTCTCAGCATAATGTAGTCTGATTGCTACACCGATCAGCCATAACATAATGACCACCTTCCTAATATTGTCTAGGTCTCTCCTTGTGCCTCCAAAACAGTTGTGACTCATCAGAGAATGGACATGGGCCTTCTGAGGGTGTCCTGTGGTGTCTGGCAACAGGATGTTGTTAGTGGGGGGGGGCATTTGAGTGGAGGGGCCTCTGAAATGTAGTGAATTTGGAGGCCAGGTCAACACCTTGTGCTGTTCTTCGTGTTTTGTTTTTTTTTAGTTGTTCCTAAAGTGTTTTTATGTGTGTGTCTGTGTCTGTGTCAGGCTGCATCCTGCTGGGGATGGCTGCTGCCATCAAGGAGTGTCTGTTATCTAGCCGTTAACGGACACTAGTTGTGCCAATTTCTGGTCGTGAACAGTGGTCTCCTGTCAGTGGTCATAATGTTGTGGCTGATTAGTGCATTTTTATCAATATTTTTTCAGCAGAGACAGAAGTTAACAATAAACTATATATGTCACAGCAAGATGTAGTGTAGGCTGTCGAACCTCTAATGAATGTCCGTTTATTATCAATATGCAGCATTATTCAAGCCATTAACTGGGCAATGATGTGTTGTCACCCTGAAATATACTGCATCTATCAGTAGAGAAATGAGAAAGAAAGGAGGTCACCAAATGTTGGACGTCAAAACTCTTTCTCATCTTTTGTCTGTGTGTGTTTTTTTAATTCATAGTGACCGTAGCGCGTCCGTCCAGTCCCGTGTAGCCATCATCCTGGATTCTGACAGATGCACGGAGCACTTTGGAGGCCCGATGCTCCACAGATTTAAACAGATATATGCAAAAATAAATAAATGTATTTGGCTTCTCGGCCAAGAGCAACCAAATGTTAAAAATATATGGAAGGAAACAGATGAGATATAAAATATCCCGGAGGAAGATGCTGATGTTGTGCCCTGCAGGAAGAGTTAATGCACTCCGCTGAATGAAGCGATCAACCAGATGCCGGCGTGCTTTGCCCCCAGCAATAAATCCATCCAGGCCGTCTTTGAGACATTTAAAAACACTAAACTGCAAAGCCCGCGTGCAGCCTGGAAGGTGGACAGATTAATGCAAACTGTTCGCACCTCTTTGTTCCACGGTAAATTGGAGCATAAGTGTGGCATCTTCTCATGTCTCAACTCTCTGCACGAAAGCTTACAAGCACATAAATGCAGATTAAATGCAGACATTGTGCCGCTATCGTTAGGAGAAAAGACTCTTGCGAGACACAAAATATTACTGGATGACAGGGAGTCGCTTTTGTTGGGATAATTTGGAATCACAAACCTTTGAGGGAAGAGCTAAACCCCCGACTTACGAGACCGAGCTTTGTTGTGACAAACGCTGAAAGTCGTGTCTCATTACCGCTCTCGTACCTTCTGAACAGATGTGGCAATCAGAGTGGCATTTTGAAAACGGCTCACTAAAAGGTGAGAGGAGAGTTTCTAGCGAGCAGGAGAAATAATGTCGTCTGAATGATGCGGTCGAGTTTATCGACGTGAATATAATAAGGCGCAACAGTTCCGCAGCCGAAGGCAGATGGCGTGGCATTTAAAGACCGAGTGTGGAGATATTGAAAGTGCAGAGTTTATGCCTTGCTTCCTGTGATGTTTCCCGCTTACATCTTCTCGTTTCAGTACCGTGTCTATAGGAATAAGCGATAGAAACTTTTATTCTAGTTATTTAGGCCGTTACACGAATGATAAACGACATCTGTAACTCTGCTGTGTCGCATCATAGCTAAGATTTCAAGAATTAAAAGTGAGACGCAACTTTTGCCGGAGAACAGAAACGGGCCATGACACGCGGGAATACAGCCAGCGTAAAGGAGAAAAGGAACAATCAGAGAGTCGGCTTTTAATTGTCTCCGAGTTTTTCTTGTTTGCGTCCAGTGCGTCTGCAAATAAACGCCAAAGCTCTGAGCTGTGCAGTCTGGTGCAAGTCTGCGAGGTTACTCTGCAGCAGCCTACTTCTGTTTGCACACGATTTAATCAACGCAGACGACGTGGCTCTGCCCAGTGCTCCACTTTTCAAACCGGAGGCTGCCTATTCATCACGTGTTTGTCCTGCTTCCTTCACACAGTTGCGCGAGGGTTTAATTGAAGGAGAGGTTTTACACATTTTCACACCTGTAGATGCTAATTATCACACATTAATCTTTAAACTCCCCACGGAGAGATTTTTTACCAGAAATCACAACTCCTCGTTTACAAAGTGTTAGCTGAAATGGTTTATTTATATTATTAGCATTATTCCTGGATCTGTGGCTCATCCCAGGGATTGAGTATGCGCTCGCTGACAGAACTTGGCTCTCGAGTGTCTATTCTCAGCACGTCTGTGATCCCGCCTTCACCAAAATAACCAACACCTTGCATTCTGCTGCCTCATTTCAATGAAACAGTTTCTGCGTCTCCTCGCACTTTCTGTGCAGAGTGTGCCAAACAGAAATACACCAGCATGCCGTCATATTGTTCTCCCTGCGGTCTGCCATGGAAATGAGTGAGGAGTATCTAAAATGTTGATGAGGCTTTATTCTAGAATAGTAACAATACAGAAAATGACCACGGGGTTACCTTAACCGTCAGAGTCTTCTTGAGGTCCTCTGCTGCTGCATTCGGTTGAAACCTTTTCTTGAGTTCTTTTAAACTGGCATCTTGTATAAAGTCAGTCTAAACGAGTGAAGGATTACGCAGGAACTTGATCAGTAACAGGCGGTTTAAGCTTCTGTGTCTGCGTCGGGCGGCCTGTATATGGCGACAGCGCAGACCCTAACGCCGTAGCTACTTCCGGCTGCTTCTCCATCTCCACAATTTTCAAATTGATTGTTTTGGATCCATAAAGATGGAGCACATCGAGGAAAGGTTACCTGAGGAGTTTCGGAGATGCAAACATTTGTATCACTCGTCTTCTGCAAAATTCCAGCGAAAGTTTCAGTCGCCATTGTTGAAAGTGAAGCAGGAAGTAGAAACAAGCGTTTTTACAGAACGAGCCAGACTCATGAAGACTTCCTAATATTGTGTAGGTCTCCCTTGTGCCTCCAAAACATTTGTGATTCATCAAAGAATGGACATGGGTCTTCTGAGGGTGTCCTGTGGTGTCTGGCAACAGAATGTTGTTAGTGGGGGGGCCTTTGAGTGGAGTGGCCTCTGTGGATCATCCCACAGATACTTGATCAGTTTGGGATCTAGTGAATTTGGAGGCCAGGTCAACACCTTGTGCTGTTCTTCATGTTTTTTTTTAGTTGTTCCTAAAGTGTTTTTGTGTGTGTACCTGTGTCGGGCTGCATCCTGGTCTTGCTTGTCGTGCTAGTTTCGAGGATGAAGCCTAATGTCCCTAAAAACGTAGTTCCTCAAATGGCCACTAGAGGCTGGCCCCAAAAGCAACTTCCATGTTAAAATGTTCAGCTGTACCAACTTCAAAAAAACAGTTTTGGTCTTTGTGGCTAACTTCTCCCTTTATGACACAGGTGTCAAATATACGGCTCATGGGCCAAAAGCGGCCCACCAGAGGGTCTAATCTGGCCCGCGGCATGAATTACATAGAAGACTGCAGTTTATGAAAGTTATGAAAATAAGCGCTATTCCGAATTTGTCCACTGTTTCAGTAAGAGAAGTGGACAGAACACATCACTGAGACCCAGGACTAAACAGCAGACTGCAATGTGCCCAAATTGCACTTATTTTTCTTAAGAAATTTAATTTGTTTTTAAAGGATAGTTTATTTACTTGTTTTTCTTTGCACTAAAACAAATGGAAAAAGCCTAAAGTTGTCGTTATTTATTAGGTTATTATGCTGTTATGTTACTGGTCCGGCCCGCTTGAGATCAAATTGGGCTGTATGTGTCCCCCAACTAAAATGAGCTTGACACCGCTGCTTTATTACATGTGCATTTCCCTCTCTCTCTTTGCCTGTTGTTTAATTAGCCAGGAGTTAGATGCAGTGTCTAGATGGTGACAAAGTGCCAAAGAAATCACTACAAGAAACTGGATTAGTTTCATATTAGATCATGTACCGCAGCCATTAATGTTCTTTATGTCATGTCTGAGCTATTTCTGTAGATACAGTATGGTGCAGATACAGAGTCTGAGATCAGGATGGAAATATATACGTTATTGTCCTTGGAGAACCTTTGCTTGCTCTCAGACTTATGGAGCCTTTTTTACCAGACAATTACAGCAGTATCTGTATGGCAATCAGCGCATTAAAGTGCAGAAGAAGTCCATGCAGCAAACAAATCAAATTAAACAGAGGTGTAAATGTAAATTGAAAATATTCTAAGGTTATTTCCAGGCTGCTTCCTTAACAACAAGCCAATAAAACAGTGAAATTGAAAAATAAATAAATAGGTGGACGTGCAGTGGAAACAATAACAAAGATGAAATCAATGAAAGCACAGCAAAGCCAGAATACTGCACATGCTGATGTACATTTTTTTTTGTTGTTGTTGTTCCAACAAATGCATCACAGCAGCCGAGCCAAGCATTGAGATGCTGCTGGGGGTTTTTTTTGTTGGCAAAGGACGATATGAGGTGGATTATTCACTATTTTCTCTGCATCCACTCTCAGCACACACTCCTTACTGTATATAAAAGGCTGCGGTGAATAACCCTACTTGCAGTGTGTGCTCGGTGACATAAAGCAGCGTAGCTTTTACCTTCAGTGCATAGATAAAAGCGCGGGTCTCTCATCTATACCATAGAGTCTGAACCTTCTTCTTAGGAAGCATAGATTCTGATGTAAGCTGAAACAAAGGTGCTTTTCTACAGATATGTTCGCTCCAAGGTATCTTTTGTGCAGACCTGATGGATGGAAGTGCTATGAATAATTGATTATGATTAGTTGGTGACCTGAGATCAAAAAAACTCTACAGTTTTCTTCGTGTTTGCTATAGTTTGATGAGCATGACACTATTGCATAGAAGTGGTTTTTCTTTTTTACTCTGCAAAGCTCAATCATGACTGATGTCAGTGATGGCTGTGAACTCTGGAGGGGATTATTTAGAACATTTTCACCCAGTAATAAGCTTTCCTATTCAGGTTTCCAGGTATTTTTCCTTTCACTCTAAGCTGGAGTGCTGTTTGATGCTGATGACAATAACAGGTCAAAACAAGGGCAGGAGGAAAAGGAATGTAATAGTCAGCTAGTGGTGAGGCCTTAATAATGTGTTTTTGTAATATTCCCTTTGTGTAAACGGAGCTGTTTCAGGAGTTTAAAGGAGTCTGAATATCTGCTTCGCATTTCTTATATGTGATGTTTAATAAAAATCCTTATACACAGATATACACCGATCAGCCACAACATTAAAACCACTGTTAGGTGAGGTAAATAACATTGACCATCTTGTGACAATTCAATGTTCTGCTGGGAAACTTGGCATTCGTTCATGTGGATGTTCCTTAGACATGTAGCACCCACCTAGACCAGACCAGGCACCCCCACCCCATAGCAATGACACTCCTTGATGACAGCAGCAGGATTCAATCTCAAACGCTTTAGGAACAACTCAAAAAAACATGAAGAACAGCACAAGATGTTGACCTGGCCTCCAAATTCACTAGATCCCAAACTGATCAAGTATCTGTGGGATGATCCACAGAGGCCCCTCCCCTCAACCCGTAAGACCCAAAGGCCCCCCACTAACAGGACACCCTCAGAAGGCCCATGTCCATTCTCTGATGAGTCACAACTGTTTTGGAGGCACAAGGGAGACCTACACGATATTAGGAAGGTGGTCAGAATAAGAAAAAAGATAAAAAGAAAATATTGGGTACATCCAATGTTGAGAAGGACAATATTAAGTTTATTTCAGGATGTCAGTGGGGTACAATTCCAATACTGGAACCACAGATTGTACCGGAGATGTACACGCAATCTAGTTGATCCTGATTCATACTGGTAGTATGTCCAAAGTAGGAACACACGGTCTGTTAGAAGCCATTTTGTATTGTGACATTTGCACATATGGTGGCTCAGAGTGGTCAAAATAACTTTAAATAGGTGCAAAAATTAAGTCTGCTCCTGACAAGATTGTCTGTATGACAAGATTTTTAAATGTGCATCAATTTGGGTCAATAAATACGGGCTTGATGTGCAAACAGGCCTTACTAGGTTCTGTGTATATGTTCTGCCCATCCCGAATGGATGTTATGATGGTGACCGAACCCTTCAAGATATGCGTGCCCTAGCTTTAGCACAACAGGAAACTTGCCTAACTCTTCTCTCTTGAATCAAGACACTGATTCGGGCTGACAGTAATGGGGGCAGGGGTCTCGCATAAACCCGAATGAAGAGAGCTTTCTCTTTTCGTGTATATTTAAATATTGTTATGCGGCTCCCGAGGCTGTGAAGGGTTGTCTTGCCTAATGTGTAAGACAGCGCCTGAAACCGTACCCGGAGACTGAAAGTTGAAATGCACAATGGAAGAAAGAGAGCGAAAGAGAGAGAGAGAGAAAGAGAGAGAGAGAGTACTAAATTATACCAGAGAAAGAGTGCGGCTCTGAATCCTCCATCGATTTTTAAACTACATCGTCTCTTCTTTGATCTGAGGTCACAGATAATCTCTCGGACCAAAGTTTTGGATTTTGGCAAGAAAATTGAACATTGATCTGCTTTCTGGTCAACGCGATTATTGCAGAGTAGCCCAGAGTGTTCTCCAGATTCAGGGCAGCGGCATTTATTTCCTTATCCTTTTGCCATTGCTAAGCCCCTTGATAAACCACAGGCGGACAAGGCTCAGCTAGATGTTCCATGTAATCATCGCTACACAGATCCTTACCTCCCTTCAGGAAAACAACTCACACTGATAAACTCCTTAGAATGATTTTCAGGGAGCTGTATCGAGCCTTCGCAGACACCGAATCAATCCGTTTCTGTGTTTATAAGGAAACTAGCTCGGCTTAAGATCCCCAAAAACAAGGGCGGCGCACTGTACGCTCTGACCTATCGCAGAAGACGACTTTATTTCCATCTGTGTTGAAACGCTGCGAGAGGGCTCAGAGATTGAAATGAGTGATAGAACTCAAGAGATTACTGAAGGACAGAGTGAAAGAAGAGGAGAGGGGAAGGTGGAACAGAGGGGATATCTGTGTTTATAGACTTCAGCTGAAAGGATGATACCCTGATGGAGAGATAAGAGAAAGAGGTGGTGGTGGGGGGGGGGATAATAGGAGAAAGAGGACATTTGAAATGGAGAGGGTGACGGGAGAGTGAAAGAGAGGCTGAAAATGGATACGGCTCTGGTCGTCTGGAGGAGGAGAAGATAGCAGCTCCTGCAGATCCAGCGATGAAGAGATAGCGATTGAAGGAAAGCATCCGAACGCGGGGGTGTATAGAGGAAGTATGGATATCTGTTCCCGCTGATGTCCTGTCAAAGGCGGACTCCGCTGTTGTGTAGCGCGATCCTGGCAGGTCCGTGAGATACCATCAGCCCCGGCATGAACTCACAGCGGAGGATGAGGGGTGTGGACTGGTGAGAGGAAAGCGAGATGCCTCCGAGTCTCTCAGTGTCACAAACTGTTAGTTAAAGAAGTGAAACAAATGAAGTGGTCCACTGAGTGAAAACTACTTGTGCATGCAGAAGCGGTTCCTAATTTCCAGACACGCGGGTCTTTGGATAAACATAAACACGACGACTTTAGGGAGGAGGGGGGGATGACACAAATAAGGGCTTGCGGCGTTTTAATGGCTGAATTATGCTGATTTTTTATTTTTTATTTATTTATTTTTTTCATGCACGGAGTAATGTGTCCCCTCGGTTCGAGGATTAAGTATGACACACACAGCTGGGACCAGACTGAAGACGTTGCTGGGAGCATGTTCCGCTTGTCTAGCAGGGTTCGTCTGCGTCTGGCCTTCAGCCAACCCTCACAGCCCCCACACGCCGAGCTGCACGCCGCAATGTCACATCACACAAACATTTCCCCAAAGCTGGGTTCGCATCAGACAGACGCTCTCCCAGAGCTATATCCATCCACCTCAACCCGCGGCCCACGCCGTGTCACCAGCTATGTACACAGCTGCCTCACGAGGACCCCCTTCCTCCCCCTTTTGCGTGGAATTAAGTACGACGGAGACGCCCCAGACGTGGCAGAGCTGGGCCCGACTCGTCCTTCAGAGCTGCTCGTATTGGGACACTTGTACGTGGCACTGCCTGGCCCTCTCAGGACCTTTTAATCAACTCTGCCAAAGTGTCACAATGGACGACTGTGCCAAACAAACCAAGAGATAAACGGAGAAAGACAGAGCAACAACGTGGGCGTCGGAAAAAGCGTAAATCTTGATTGTGTTCTATGCTCAGCTTACCTTTGACTTTAGACGAGTTACACGTGCATAATCCTTTATTCAACATCTTTATGTCACTGAGGATGTTGGGAGCAAGTGATAAGCAACTAGTAGTACTCACATTATCATGGAAACCACACACCGGGATTATCTGTATAAAAGCTGTGTGTGTAGGGGAGGCAGCCAGAGGAGCTTCTCTCCAGAGAGAACCCGCAATTAAACTCTCTACGAATCGCTGAATAAAGAAACCTTTTTGACTTTTTGACTCAGTCTCTCGAAGTTCTTTTATAGAGGCGAGATCAGACGCATGTTAAGGGACATGACTGAAGCTGCAACACCTCGACGTCTGCCGTCAAGGCTTCTGTCGAGAGCCATTGGCATGAGCCTGAAGGGAACGCACAGGAAGCGCTCCCAGGGTCAGGCCCATGGATAGAGCTGAATGGATGTTTGTATTCCTGAAAGCATACAAGTGACCATCGTGATCAGCTTGACCATGATTTATTGAGCAAAGCTTGAAAGACGGAGTCATGTCAGCCTGCTTGAAGAGGGTGACTCATTCACCTCTGACAAATGTGAAGGAACCTGTCAGTCTATCTGATTTTTATTTATCTTTTTTTTTTTTTGGCTATTTCTCGTTCATAAAAAAAAGCCATTCACTCAACACGTTAGAGTATGTGTGATGGAGGGACATTTTAGGATACACATTTGTTTTCTTTTTAGTTTTGCCTACACCGATCAGCCACAACATTATGACCACAGACAGGAGAAGTAAATAACATTGACCATCTTGTGACAATTCAGTGTTCTGCTGGGAAACTTTTGGACCTGGCATTCATTGGTGTGGAGGTTACTTAGACATGTAGCACCCATCTAGACCAGACCAGGCACCACCACCCCATAGCAATGACACTCCTTGATGGCAGCAGCCATCCCCAGCAGGATGCAGCCACAAAAACACTTCAGGAACAAAGAAACACATGAAGAACAGCACAAGGTGTTGACCTGGCCTCCAAATTCGCTAGATTCCCAGACACCACAGGACACCCTCAGAAGGCCCTTGTCCATTCTCTGATGAGTCACAACCGTTTTGGAGGCACAAGGGAGACCTACACAGTATTAGGAAGTCATAATGTTATACCTGATCGGTGTATATGGATAGTTTTATAAGACCAGTGTGAGGGATTTAGGAGGCTCTATTAACAGAATTAGGCTTCAGTTTATAATTATGTTTTCATTAGTATAAAATCACCTAAAACTATAAATTGTTGTTCTTACAGGTGGAGACAGGTAGATGTTTTTTGTCAGTAACTACCACAAATGAATGGATAATTGGGCCAACTGTGCAAAGAATTTAGAATTCGAAAGTCTTGTTAGCGACTGATCAAAATAACCATCACACCTCCACATCTCCTCCTCTGATGGAACCTCTAAACTCCAGTAAGTGCTTTCAGACGAGCATTCTCACTACTGGATTGTGACAACAGCCTAAAGCGCTGAGGAGACTGGGGAATGGGTTTAGTCATGTTGTTTCTTAATTCAGAATAGCTTTTTTCACAATCACACCTCCTCATGTTTATTAATGACAAGAAACCAGAGCAAACTAATGAATAAACAACAGTTCCTGATGCACTTCTTTAAAAAAAAAAAAAAAAAAAAAAAAAGGAAAGCAGAAAAACTGATTCAGAGGGTGAAGTGAACTGCGGCTCTGCAGAGTCACTGCTAAAAACCCCAGTCTGATTTTTGACCACTTAATAAAATCAAAAAGAAAACTAAAGGTCTTACAGGCATTACGATCAGGCATAACATTATGACCACCTCGCATGTTTTTTGAGTTGTTCCTAAAGCGTTTTTGTGTGTGTGCCTGGGTCAGGCTGCATCCTGATGGGGATGGCTGCTGCCATCAAGGAGTGTCATTGCTATGGGGTGGGGGTGCCTGGTCTGGTCTAGGTGGGTGCTACATGTCTAAGTAACATCCACACTAATGAATGCCAGGTCCAAAAGTTTCCCAGCAGAACATTGAAGTGTCACAAGATGGTCAATGATATTTACTTCTCCTGTCAGTGGTTTTAATGTTGTGGCTGGTTGGTGTATCTGTGTGTATCTTGCCTATGTTCATATTTTGGCATCATGCAGCTTTGTATACTACAACTACACCAGCTACAATCACATAGTATACTCTGATACTGAAGAAAATATAAATATGCTGATTTAAAGTCATGGTTTAAATTATTTCTATGATTTCTTTAACGGACACCAGACCCTGATGTCACAGCCAAGAGTGAAAGCGGTTGTAGCAGTGTGTGAATAAAGACTGGGTGAGGGGGAAGAAATAATGTATTCATATTTGTTTACCTCGCTGCCGCACCGAGCCAAGAAAGTTGAACTTCAGTGACCCACTGACGATGCAAATTCCTCCTGATTTGATGACACGTTTGCCCCTCAGCCGAGTGCAATCTTGTGTTTTTATTTTCCCCGTAGTTAAATCTGCTTCGCTCTCACTTAATCAGGCATGTTGATTAAGTCTCTAATTTGGAGCAGTGGAGAGGAGGAGTAGATGAAGTGTGCGTGTGGTGGAGAGGCTGGTGGGGCTGGTGGTGGAGTATTGTACATAATATCAGTCGGTCGTTGCAGAGGATTACAGTGTCTTCAGAGAACATTTCTGTTTTACATTACTTCATTAGGCTCCCTTTGATAACCTTTCATTCCGCGTTATTAGTTTTTTCATTTAATCCCGGCCCTTGTCTAAGCCGCTGTCTGCGATGTACGGCACGGTGGCAAAAGCCCGCGGAGAGACGGCTCCTCTACAAGTGCAGGTCTACGTAATTAAGCAATAAGCCACAAGAGGCCGAGCTTTACAGTGTTTTCTGAACAGCTGCTGTGAGATGTGTTGTTAAGCACGACTTGTTAGCTGCTCTAAAAGAGAAAAAATAAATAAATCAGGGAACCATCTCCAAATATAATACTAGCTTTAAATCAATTAACGCCAACACAATTCCAATTGTTTCTTTTTAAATGAAGCGATATCAGGAATATAAACATTGTTGGAGTATTTATGATTATCTGATCGTATCTGGGGCGGCACGAATCCAGACCAACTGGTGTGCCGTAGGTGTGAATGGTTGCCTCTTTGTGTAAGCCCTGTGATAGACTGGAGACCTGTCTAGGGTGTACCCCGCCTCTTGCCCAATGACAGGTTGGGATAGGCTCCAGCCCCCCCTTGCAACCCTGATTCATTCATTCAGTGAATGAATGATCATATCAGCATTTTCAATAAGGACTTCTTTACATGTACTTTCTCCCCGTTTGCAGTGCAACCGGCGTCTCCCAAGCTGGATCCTAATTGCCTGCCTGCACGCGAGGGATAGGAAGCGACGCATGCATGCGCCGCAGCCGTCGTTACTGTTTTGTGATTTTAATCTCAGCAGGCTCGCGGTTTATTGTTGACTCTCCTGCAGTCATATCAGCCAAACACTTCCTGCTGCTGTTCATTCGCAGCAGAGGAGACACAGCGTGCTAATCCAGTTAGGTTACTGATGGATCATCTTCTTCAAAGAAAAGTGTCCACAAAGCAAGGCGTGGTTGGTTTTGGCAGCCGTCTTTGACAGTTTTAAATGTTGTAATAGGAGAAGAAGAAGCAGCCGCAGTTGGAGCCGCTGGCAACGAGACTGCTTACGGTGGAAAAAGGCCAATTATCGAGTGACTTCTTCAAATAGATAACATGAGTTTGTTGGCCGGCAATGCAACTAGAGCGTTCTCTTCTGTTGTATTTTTGACTTAGTAGTCACTCAGCTAAAATCAGGTTTAGTTAAGCCACAAAATATGATTAGCTTATAACATTTCTTAGTACTTTGAAGATCAGAAGCAGATAAACCTCAATGCTGAAGTTAAGTTAAGCTGGCACAGTGTGTTCCCCCTATGGCAACTTGAGTCTTGCCTCAAAAGTCAGTCTATCCCCTTAGATCCCCATGTTAACAACTTTAAGGCAGATATTACAAGGTGGGCACTGTATCGGACTGTTGTGGTAAAAAAAAAAAAAAAAAAAAAGGAGCTGAGCTGTAAGGCAAAGCTTTCCAGTCCTCAACTATGGTCATGAACGGTGGGTAGTGACCAAAACAAGGTTCCTCCGAGGGGTGGCTGGACTCAGCCTTAGCGATAGGATGAAGAGCTTGGACATTCGGAGGGGGCTCGGAGTAGAACCACTGCTTCTTTGCATCGAGAGAGCCCAGCTGAGGTGTTTGGGCCATCTTGTTAGGATTGAAGGTTTACCGGGCACGTCCAGCCGGGAGTCGAACCAGAGGTAGACCCAGAACTCGCAGGAGGGAGGGGTTATATATATCCCTTCTAGCCTGGGAATGCCTCAGGATCTCCTGGGAAGAGCTGGAATGTGTTGCTTGGGAGAAAGATGCCTGGAGTTCCTTACTTGGCCTGTTGCCACCACGACCCAACGGCAGTCCAAGTGGCTGAAATTTAAAGCCAGCGCAGTTCCTCAAACGGCCACTTGAGGCTTGCTCCAGAAGCGAGTCAATCTCCATAAAACACTCTGTTAGCGGAAATAAACATGTTTACAGCGTGGTACAAAAGGTGATTTGTGTCTCTATCGCTAATTCCCCCATCCATGACAAATTAATTAAATTATATCAAGGCTTGAATTTCATGCATAATTAAGAGCGTGGCTGCTTTGGTTGAGCGTTGGGTGCACTCACAGGTTGCTAGCAGGGTGCCTTGGCTTCAGTAATCGTAAGTAAGAGTGTCTGTCTTCTGTGAAGTCAGTTTATTTATAGAGCACATCTAAAAACAACCAATCTCCTGTACACAAAGATCGGATCACGAAATAACGTGATGATGTAATCAAATGAAAAAATTAAGAAAGCAAGAAGGCTGTTGTGCTTTCCATCGTGCTACTGCTTCCGCCATAGCTCCCTGCAAGCACAACTTCACTTTAATGGTGTTTAAGCGGCACCGCGTGAAGCATTAACACCAGTTTTCTTTCATAGTGTGGATATTTGTTACCCCTCCCCCCGCCCCAGTCTCCCCCACTGTGCAGGCTTAATTGCATGTTGCGGGGAGTGACGAGTTTGAACGCTGGACACCAAACATTAGCTGTTCATATCTCTGTATTCACATATTAATAAATCTGTTCGCGCTGGCTGACTGAAAAGCAGGTTTCCGCCGGGTTAGACAGGCATCACGTACGTCGCTTGAAAGCTGCAATTTCCCAGATACCCAATAAAGCCAGCCCTGTTATACATTAATGGTCTGAGCCTGTCATCTTTTGTGCACAGTCTGGCATAATTGAAATACCAGGCTTTTAAATTCCCATCAGTTGTCTCGTCTCATGCCCGGCTCATTATGGGCTGCATCACCGGCAATGTATTCACGAATGACCTGAGCGAGGTTCAGTCAAAGTTCTCCTGCAGAAATAGACGATGTGATTGTCAGAGAACGTACCTGTGCACAGATGCAGTATTTAATTGCACTATTTTACCTCTCCTACCTTAAATTACAGGCCCTTCATTTGTAAACTCACTCCTCACTGCCTCCCTTAAAACAATAAGAGGCGCTTGTGTTCCTCCTCTCAGTGAGTGCAGTTTCTCCTCCGTATGAATCAACTATGGTGTACAGATAGAGAGAGAGAGTCTAGCACAACAAGAACTGGCCATCTGTTTACCAAAACTGAAACTTTAGCAAGTCAAAGGGTTAGATATTGATATTCAGAGTAAAGTGAGCTCAGCTCTGTGAATTTGAATAAAAGCACACCGTTTAAATTGTTGTCCCGAACACAATCCGTGAAATGTATTTGGTTTGACAAGCTGTCGTCTCCTCCGTCTCCTCCGTCTCCTCCTGGCAAATCTGTTCACTGCCGATAATCTTATCAGATCCCGAATTTGCTCATCATCTTGTCCCCCGTAAAATTTCCATGCCTTCTGACTGATCATCCGTGCAATGTGATGAAAGCCAATCTAAGCGGCCGTTTGTTCTTTGTCTGCAGGGCTGAAGATCCGCGAGGTGATGATCAACGTGTCCCGTCAGCAGGTGGAGGACTTCCACGGCCCGGAGGATTACTGGTGTTTGTGCGTCGCCTGGAGCCACCTGGGAACCTCCAAGAGCCGCAAGGCAACGGTCCGCATTGCCTGTAAGCAACTCCATGTCACTTTGAAACCAGCCTGACCTTAATGTCTCTGGATAAGGTCACTCTTCAGTCCCGGGGGTGTTATTTTATAGAAAGCATTATTCTTTCTCGCCCGTGTGCCGTGTGTTTTCACGAGGAGCAAACGTCACACATGAAACCGTTTGACTTTTAATGTGACTGTTTGGTTTGGCGGTGTTGTTCTTTAATGCGGCTTGTTTATTCTCTCCCCCAGACCTGAGGAAGAACTTTGAGCAGGACCCCCAAGGCACCGAGGTGCCTCTGAACGGCATGATTGTGTTGCACTGCCGTCCCCCAGAGGGAGTGCCTGTGGCTGAGGTGAGGCCTTCTTGCACTTCAAACAAGTAACATTTTCTCCTGCACCGCCTGGAGAGCAGCCGTCATCTGTCTGGTTTACTCACAGTGTGGCTCTGCTTTCATGATACGCTGTATTCCAAGTCTCCAGCCGCAGCAAATCAAAGGTGCATCTTCATTTTAAAACAAGCCACAGTTGCTTTTGATAAGCTTAAGATGTTTCGTTTCCAAGAGTTACTCGGTTCAAGTAGCAGCAGTCGTTCATGTATAAGTATCTATCTATAATATGTACATTGCTATGTTCTGGGGTAAAAGGATGCACGGCTATGACTTATTTAGACGTCGCTCTCTCGCTATCATTCCCTTACTCCCTCTTCGGAGTGTTTGTGTGCATCTGAAAAAAAAAAGGAGCGCCTGTCATTGCCATTTTAATTTTTTACCATGAATATAACATGAGGCTCTCACGGACTGTCCTGTCGAGTGCTGTGTTGCGCGGCGCTCTGATGTGGTGTGCCTTCATGTGGAGGCTCAGTAGGCTGATATGTCAATATCAAAGACAGTGTGCCCGGGCTTCTGAAGCTCGGCATTTACTTAAAGGCACAGACTGGGATCAATCTGTAAACAGAATGACAACCTACCAGGACGTTTCAAAGCAGAGGGCAGCAACATTGCTATTAGCCCCAAATTGATTGACGGGCTTTTTTTACATGCGCTAAATAATACATAATTAATGTGTGCTAATGGTGGTTCATGTTTGCGGCAGAACAAAGAGAACACACTGAAAATGGACATACAATACAATCAGAAAGTCAAGCGGTTTAGTTATAGCATAGATTGTGCAGCATCGGTTCCATACAGTGATCAGCCACAACATTAAAACCACTGACAGGAGAAGTGAATCTTGTGACAATTTAATGTTCTGCTGGGAAACTTTTGGACCTGGCATTCATTGGTGTGGATGTTACTTAGACATGTAGCACCCACCTAGACCAGACCAGGCACCCCCACCCCATAGCAATGACACTCCTTGATGGCAGCAGACATCCCCAGCAGGATGCAGCCACAAAAACGTTTTAGAAACAACTCAAAAAAACATGAAGAACAGCACAAGGTGTTGACCTGGCCTCCAAATTCACTAGATCCCAAACTGATCAAGTATCTGTGGGATGATCCACAGAGGCCCCTCCCCTCAAATTCCCCTCACTAACAAGATTCTGTTGCCAGACACCACAGGACACCCTCAGAAGACCCATGTCCATTCTCTGATGAGTCACAACTGTTTTGGAGGCACAAGAGAGACCTACACAATATTAGGAAGGTGGTCATAATCTTGTGCCTGATTTGTGTATTTGCGTGTCATGTAACTTACATTTCTCCTTTAACAAACCTCATTCATACAATATAGCAGTAATGTGTTATTTTAAATTCGTGAATTCATAATAAATGGAACTAAAACATAATTACCAGGAAGAGTTTTCTGCATTAAGCTACATGTAGCTACGTGCACAAAACTTATTAAGTGGGTGTCAGAACATTCATCAGGCGGTTAGGCACAATTAAAAAAAGCAAATTCTTTAAATACTAATTAACTAGATGAATGTAAGCTTCAAGTTCTACTCCAAATGAATGCAGCCATGCAAGGTCATACAGAGCAAAGAGGCATTGTGCATATGCAAGGTGATGCTCAAGTTGTACTCTGCTCAAACTGGAGTGACAACGAGTTTTACTGCAGAGAAACACCTTCCATAGATTTGTTTCCAATGTTAGTGGTGCATTTTCGTTGAACTAAGTCAGGTCTTTCAACGATCAGGAATAACATTATGACCACCTTCCTAATATTGTGCAGGTCTCCCTTGTGGTGACTCATCAGAGAATGGACATGGGCCTTCTGAGGGTGTCCTGTGGTGTCTGGCAACAGAATGTTGTCAGTGGGGGGTCTTTGAGGGGAGGGGCCTCTGTGGATCATCCCACAGATACTTGATCAGTTTGGGATCTAGTGAATTTGGAGGCCAGGTCAACACCTTGTGCTGTTCTTCATGTTTTTGTTCCCAAAGCGTTTTTGTGGCTGCATCCTGCTGGGGATGGCTGCTGAACATCAAGGAGTGTCATTGCTATGGGGTGGGGGTGCCTGGTCTGGTCTAGGTGGGTGCTACATGTCTAAGTAACATCCACATGAATGAATGACAGGTCCAAAAGTTTCCCAGCAGAACACTGAATTGTCACAAGATGGTCAATGTTACTTCTCCTGTCAGTGGGCATAATGTTGTGGCTGATCAGATGATAAAAAAGCATGTGCTGACTAAAAAACATCTACACAACTGAACATGAGCACAGGTTGCACTTCCCATATACCAGCCTGAAGCAAAAAATTGTCAAAATGGCCTCAGTGCAGATTATGACAGATTGTGACAGTGTCTGCAGACGTCTGTAGTGTCCTGACAGTGATTTATTGCAATTTTTGAAATGTTCAGCGGCTTCTGGTCCCCCAAAATGTTGGTGAACCGTATAAAAAGTGCTGCAGTTCATCTTAAAATCAATCTAAAATCAGCACATGTGTATGAATATTCTGAAATAACTCGCCCAGGCACTATGAAACCATCAGTTTCGTCGTATTATGGATATAGGGGCACCTCGAGGGGTGAAACCGGACTCCATAGCAAACGACTTGTAAGTAAAAGTGTGT
The DNA here is from genome assembly GCF_963514085.1 of Chelon labrosus. NCBI lineage: Eukaryota > Metazoa > Chordata > Actinopteri > Mugiliformes > Mugilidae > Chelon > Chelon labrosus. The sequence continues at coordinate 19,746,087 of NC_140355.1, forward strand.
GTGTGTGCATTTGCGAGAGAGTGTGTGTGATGAATGATTCAGTTCTCACAAATGGAGCACTGGTGTACCACGAGCCTCCCCAAAGCATTGTGGTCATCAAATAGGCAACTCCTCATGCATTCATTAATGTGACTCCGGCTAACAAAGAGAATGGTAATAGTAAATAATGCAGTGACAAATCCAGCTCCCTCTAGTATGACTTGCACCTATAAAAAAATAAATAAATAAATAAATAAACCTCCTCACATCCAGAGTTGGAGATGTGGCTGCACTTTTCTCTTTTTCCGACTTTGCTGAGAGGTTAGAGCATTTCTTTTTTTTCCACTTATTTTATTATTTTTGTGTAACCAGCACTGCGAAATCTGGCTCAGAGAGAAGCCGACGCTCGGCTACAGTTGGGAGTTTTAAGGAATTGAGGTCAGGATGCAGTGTGATCTGTTAAACGCTATTTGTATTTGTCGTATTTATTTTTGGTCCTGACATTTACTTGAAGCTTCCGTGCGCAGCTTTCCCGATGCAAATTAATACTTGTGATGTTGAAGAAATGCAAACAGCTGACAATAAACACTCTGACAGGATGCAAATTAAATGAGGTCCCACTTCCGACGCTGTTTTGACACGTAAACGCCGCGCGGCCTCGACTTTACAGCTGGAAATCCCCTTATGTCGCTGCTCCGTTCGTGTCCTCCGAGGCTAACAGTGAGACACGGAAGAAGTTTATCCGCGTCTCGCTCTAACTAAGCCACCCAGGGGTTTGCTGGGCCTGCCGCGGAGGACGTTAATGAAAATCTGAGAAATGCTGCATTATCTGTTCCAGCAGTGATGGAGGCAATAATCTGTGCACGCTGGAAAGTCAGCCCAAAGAGAATGGATCACAGTAAAACAGCTTAAGCCTCCTTCAGTTTATTGGTGGCGAGACGTAGACGGACTGGTTTGGAATACGCTTTATATTATTCTGTATATGTTTGGATTAAAGCGGTAAAACATTCATATCTTTTCTTCATAAAATCGTCTTTCTTTGAACTAGAATTAAAAATCTTTTCTCTTTTTTTGCAATGAAAACAGTGTCTACACTCAACAGCCACTAGAGAAAAACAAATGCCTCCTTTCTTTAATATAACTGAGGCTGTGTTTTGTTGTTCTATTGAATTGCATTGTGTCTATTGTGTTTCTATTATTTTGGCAACCCGGTTTTACTCAGCGGGCTCGGATAAATAACAGAAACACTTTAATGTTTAATTCAATCCAGTTTAACAGCACTACACAGACTACATCCTCTAAAATGATCATCCAGTTCAATTACCACCTTTCTGACATGGTTTCAACATAAACTGAACATTACACCGATCAGGCATAACATTGTGACCACCTTCCTAATATTGTGTAGGTCTCCCTTGTGCCTTGGGTCCTATGGAGGGGCCTCTGTGAATCCTATGGAGGGGCCTCTGTGAATCATCCCACAGATACTTGATCAGTTTGGGATCTAGTGAATTTGGAGGCCAGGTCAACACCTTGTGCTGTTCTTCAAGAAGAACGAGGAGTGTCATTGCTATGGGGTGGGGGTGCCTGGTCTGGTCTAGGTGGCTGCTACATGTCTAAGTAACATCCACACCAATGAATGCCAGGTCCAAAAGTTTCCCAGCAGAACATTGAATTGTCACAAGATGGTCAATGTTATTTACTTCTCCTGTCAGTGGTTTTAATGTTGTGGCTGATCGGTGTACACAGGGTGTGGTGGGGATATGTGTTAACACTAGCCAGTGTGGTTACTTCTAGCTTTCTTTCACATTCATGTGTCCTCCCACATGATGCTGGAACGCTGGAAAACTGATTTCACTCTCATTTTCGAGATGTAAACTGCAATAATAATAGTCACAGCTGCAGGGACCATTGTAGTGATTATATATGCTTTCACCAATAGCGAGGAAAATTTAAATAAAAACAGTCTGTACTGATATCTAACTCACTGGAGGAGAAAGATCACTGCCATCATAATGTGTGCATAATTAATGTAAGAAAACAATTATGCAACCGTCAGGAGCACATTAGTTTCTGTGTCATAACTGTCCCAGAAAACTGCAGTCAGCGCATGAACTGATGAAAACAAATGGTTCAGAACTAATAAACTCTTAAAGTCTGCGTTTGATTCTCGGGGTTCTGGAAGCACGTGGCCTATTTTTCTTCCATTAAATAACTAATCGAGGAGGTATTTGTCACGACAAGAGAGTGATTAGTTCATCCAGCTTGTAGGAAGCGTTCGTGTCAAACCCTTCATTGTACGGCCTACTTAAAATGACATCCAGGAAAATACCTGTAGACTCTTGCCAGCTCTTAATGAGTGAAGAAGAAATTTGCTCAGCAGAGCAAAGAGTTCAGTGGTGGAGGAAAAAAAACCCAAAAAACTGGTCTTAAGCACAAAAAAAAAAAACGTTTCACAATCATTAGCCCCACATTAACCGCCCAAATATTCCATACCGAGCGTAATTAATCATCAAGCCTCTCATCCAAAGTCATTTGAAGTGCTTAAAATGTAATTATTCAGTGATAAACATAACATTTCCAGAGACGGTTGTGGAGATAAACCAAGGACGCGACAAGGGTTTAGCCGCCCCCGCCTGCTGAATATGCTGCCGTCAGATCGGGAGGGCCCATTTGTTTAATGTGATTTCACGAAAGTCGTTGTCGCGTCGAGATTGAGAAAAAGGCCATACATGACTGAGGGAAGGCAGAGAGAGAGAGAGAGGGGAAGCGAAAAAGGAGGAGGGCGCTTGTTAATGAAACTCAGCCTTAATTGAATCAGATCGGAACAAAACCTACTCCAATGCTTTGTAATTGTCTTCATGTCGCCTTCACTTCCCATTTAAATGATTGCAAATGTAGGTCATTACATCGGCTCTCAGAATAACTTGATGTTTGGGCCTGATGTCGTTCAAATATACCGTGATACCTTCCTGCCAGATAAGCACGGTGCCTGTCGGCTCTCTCATCTCGGCATCTTCAAACAGCTTGAAGCTATCTGAAAAAATTAAACTCTGCTGGATGGACACCCCGCTGACCATTTGATGGTGCTTTCAATATTTCTTCATTTTTAGTTGCCCCCTCTCTCCCTCCTCTTGCTGGAAATGAGCCGATAATAAACGAGAAAACTTTCCTGAGTGACGGCGCTCATCAAGTTTCAGCTACTGGCCGTCTAATGGTCAACGTGTTGACCTTGACACCGCCGCAGCAGACTTGCCCGTAAGGCAAGCTCTGCTGGGTTAGGTGTGGCGCAGTTCAACACCGGTTGTTGCTATCTAAGTGGAACAAATTTGCCAATTAAGCAAATCCGTTTCCTGTCCTCCCCAGGCGCTGGCTTATCAGGCTCATTTGAGTCTGTCCTGTCCGTGCCTTCTCATCAGCATGTGCGTATCTCTATCGCTCTCCCCCCGAAGGGAAGGGAAGACTGTAGGACGACACCGAATGCATATCGCACTCCGGGTTTATGCACTTACTGCGAGAGAGTAGAGGAGCTGAAGAGTGAGGCGGATTAATTGAAGCAAAAACATGAGACAGAAAAACAAGCCACAGTGCAAAATCATTATTTAAATTTACTTTAACGTAAGAATTCCCAAAGATGAGAAATATTAGAAGTCACCTCCAAAGATAATTCATGTACTGTATATAATATTCTGTTACACTGAAGAGGACGACTGGTTTTTAATAGAATTATTCACGCTGCATCTTTTTACTTTGAGATTTCCTTTTTTTCATTGTGCTTAAACACTTTTTTCATCAGTGTGAAACAGAATCAAACACCTTCAAAGTTCCCAAATGTTCATTAAAGCCGCAGCGGAGAATATTTTTCGCCCCCTTCTGGAAGGAAAAGGAATTACACAAAAGCTGTCGACACATGGGCATGACCGTAGACTGTGTAAAGATAGACGGCAGAACAGCTCCTCTAAAAGTGAATCCAAAGCAAGTAGAGCTCCCCCTGGTGGCTGGCTGCAGTATAGGTCATAAGCTCCACCCCCTCCATGTTAGTGGATGGGACTTGGGCCGAACTAAAACACTAAAATACACGTAAAAACGCGTATAGAAACAGGGTGTATCTTCATGATCATAAATAAATATGTACATATTTTAAGACATAAGACATGTTTATTAATCCCACGTATGGGAAATTTCCTTGTCACAGTAGCGCGGAATTTAGCAAAATGTATATACAAAAACAATAAAGACTTCGACAGGGGAATTACCGAAAAACTCAATACAAATTTGAAAAATATATACAAAAAATAACAACACTCTGAAAAATATAGAGAGAAAAACAGAAATATAAAGACATTCTGTATATACAGCATGGTGGTAGAAAAAACTTGACAAATAAATAATTGCTAAAACTTTAAAAACTATAAGATGGTGGGGTAGTGGCTTGTGCAAAATAAGGCAGCGCAAAAAAGGCAGATTTATTTTTGCAAAAATGACAGTAAAAACCACAACGAAGCCAAGTCTAACGTGGATTATTGTAGCTGGTGGAGGTAGAGCAGAGAGCAGTATTAACTAAACGAAAATGGTCGGGTCATCGATATCGCGGCTCCACTCTCTGGCTCCAAAGTCGCAAGATGCCCTGGGAAAATAGTGTCAGCTTGACCAATGCAAGGAAGTGGGGACGCATTGTCCATATTTATATACAGTCTATGGCTATGACGCCTTGCCTTCCTTCAGTCTTCTCCAACGAAGAGTAGCCACACCACAGCTAATCTACATACTTTTCAGAGAGCTCTTCTGAGCTCAGATTCCTTTTTTTTCCCGGCAACTTTTCTTACAGGCTGCATAGTTTTTACACTTGCTACTTCTAATTGTGGGGTACTCCGTCTCCACTGCTACAGTTCAGCCTTGGCAAACAATCCTTGCTAGCTGACGTAAAGCAATTCTCTACCAATTAACCATAGCTGGAATGTCACCACAAACATTGGATTTAAAACTTTCATACTGTGAAACTTGGAGAGATCCACCTGCTGTGTTTCATCTCTAAATCAGCTCTGAAACTTTCGGATTGCAGTTGCAGAAGCCCTTCGTCCTTGTCTGCGAAAACTCACAAACACCCACTATATACTTCTGGAAGAGTAGGATTGGTCACAACTTTAAAAAGGTTTCTCGGAGTTAAATATAAGAGAATAATACACATGCATTTAATAACATTGAGATGCCATATCAAATACTCCACACATGGCCGCAGAGCCAGTACTAAAAACTAGAAAACGTTTTCTGAGACACAAAAAGATCCCAAACAATTCAACAGTGTTCCAGAAACGGTGAAGGAATGATCCTCAGTGAAGGGCTGATCGAAACAGCAGTAATCGATACGTCAACACTCAAACACAGCTCACTTGTTATCAATACCGACTAAAAGGGATTGATTAGAAAGTTGCTGTCTTTTTGTGGCTGCAGGATTGCTGGCAGACATAAAATTCAGGTAAATGTTTGTTCCAGTGAGGGTGACACGAGAATCCCAGAAGTCGACATCACAGCCATTCTGCTTCAGGCTGTTTTTGTAAACAAAGTTTAAAAGCTACACCATTTCACTTGTTAAATGTCAAAGGATGTTAGAATTAATAAACCCCTATTACTGTCACTTTAAAAAGTCTCATAACATGGTACATAATCCCTATTTTTATACCAAGAAAGAATAATTACGAAGGTAAGCATTTAATCTGAAGAAATTTTAATCTCTGTGCACAGATAACCAATATCGTAACCTTGGTTCTATGAACTAAAACATGAGCCCTGTAATGAAACTCTAGGCAGACTTGACCACTCCCGTCTCCAGCAATGTGTTCTACAGTTTGCATAACAACACGTTCAAGGAGGTGTGGAAGAGCCTGCCAAAAATCATATCCCTGAATCTTGAATCACAAGTGGACTGGCAGAGGGTCTCTGCAATGGTTGCCAGCCCCTATGAAGTCTGTTGACATAATGGCGGGCAAGTGACGGATTCTCTTTTGGCAAAAAGAAAATTGTAAAATTACCCAAATATGTGAGAATTGCACTAAATCTGGACCTGTTTAACAGATATAGTGGGTATCATGACACAGCTGATCCATTATAATGTCAGTGTAATTAAAAGAATGGGTTTCTGCTACCGTTTACATCCACTCATTAGTGGCAGTGTGCAGGTTATTTTTTATGACGGACAGTCTTGACTCAATCTTGAAATTGTAGTGCAGTGAGGCTGAAAAAAAACCCAGAATTGCACCGAATTGCTGCATTTGGTAGCAGCTCTACCAAAATAACTGGCCACGGTTCTCTGATAGGGCTATTTATATAGAGAACAAACAAATTCATTAATCATTAACCGATTGCTTGTCTCATCGTGTAATGATTGTACGATGCTGATGATGGAGATGTAATGACAAACCAGCAGTTGAGGAGGCAGGCTCGAAAGGCAAATTTAGAGGAAGTACTACCTAATCTCTGCCTGTATCCACATATCTACACTGATCAGGCATAACATTATGACCACTGACAGGAGACGTAAATAACATTGACCATCTTGTGACAATTCAGTGTTCTCCTGGGAAACTTTTGGACCTGGCATTCATTGGTGTGGATGTTACTTAGACATGTAGCACCCACCTAGACCAGACCAGGCACCCCCACCCCATAGCAATGACACTCCTTGATGGCAGCAGCCATCCCCAGCGGGATGCAGCCTGAAGGTGTTGACCTGGCCTCCAAATTCACTAGATCCCAAACTGATCAAGTATCTGTGGGATGATCCACAGAGCCATCTTATTGGGAAGGTGGTCATAATGTTATGCCTAATCGGTGTACAAGTACATATCTAACATTTATACTGTACCTCCATGAAAGAAGCAGCACAAAACCCCTGAATTACAAGATGCAGTGATGAGAGAAAACAAACCATACCGTGGTCGGAGGAGGGTGAAACGCTTCTTTTCTGGAAAGGATTAAATCCCATCTGGACTATCAGTCTCTAATAAAATTTTGATTCCTCATTGTCCTTGTAAAAATAAAAAAAATAAAAAACAGTATAATTTCTATTCCAGACGTTAACATGTCATTAATGGCCTTTTTCCTTCTTGCAAATACTGGATAGCTCTACATCTACAATATAATACGACGCAGTATAATTTCATGTGCAAACCCATTTTAAAGCTATTCATGTTCAGTCTTCCTTGGTTCAACTCAAGGTTAATCAGGTACCCATTAAATGTATTGTAATGTATTCCTGTGATTCCGTCCACTGCCTTTAGCTAGCTCACATACAGGTCTATTAGAAACACAAATTTAGTGCACAGCAGTTATTTTATACTGCAGATGTGGTGCAGATGAGAAAAAATGTCTTTCACCTTTGGGTTAATAACGGATTAATAAAAGATTTCTTCAGAATAGAACACAACATTTTTAGTTTATTTTTTTATCACTTTCCTTGCGATAGCAATTAGATTAGTCATTGAAAATGTTTTATGTAATAAGGTGTAGCAAATCTGTGTGAGTTTTGCTTTAGGCAGCACCTTTAGTTTTTGCTCTAGTGTTACTGAGGCGATATATTATACATATTATCCATAAAACATTGAGACATTTTTAATTTAAGCAACATAATGGTAAAATCTTGGCACCTGTCAAGTTCAATTTCACCAGTTCTCTACAAATATTCATCCATCTGAATGTGATAACAAAGGGGTTGCAGGTTAAGATCAATTCAGTGAATCCATCACATTAGATCACTCTATCAGGAATAATATAATGCAAGGAAATAATTTATTTTTTTCTGAAATGAGTCATTCGTTATCGATTTAAATGTACTGACACGTTTTTGACTGACCTTACCTCACTGAAGTTTAATAATTTCTCTTATCTAATAGTTCATCCTCATTTAAATAAAGCAACCTTATTTCACATCATCAACACAGGCAGATGAGTGAAAACGGTATGCATCTTATTTGGGGTGATCACATTAAAGTAAAGCAATATAACCAGAAGATGACTGAACTGTCTCCTAAATGTAATTTGTTGCTTTTACAGCGTCTCATAACCCGATGGTCAGATGGTCAATTATGTCGGTTCATCATCAGCACAAGACTTTAAAGACCCTTGACAACATTAAATATGTCTTTGAGGTGCAATTTTTTCCAAAGACTGCACACAACGTGGCTATGTTTACATGGATAATGTGTCTTGATCGAAATTATTCTGATCAGAGATTCCAAAACTTGACTGTTTACATGGATGCTAAAAAAAATTATCTGAAAAGATATATATGTTTACATGACGCAAAATATCATTTGACTAAGTGGTTTAGTCAGAAGAAGAAGAAAGAAGTAAATAGAAGAAGATAGAAGAAGGAGATAGAAGAAAAAGGTATAAGATAGAAGATGATGAAGAAGAAGAAGATAGCAAAGGAAGAAGAAGATTGGAGATAGAAGATAGAAGAAGAAGATGTGAGATAGAAGAAGAAGATGTGAGATAGAAGTAGAAGATAGAAGGAGATGCGAGAGAGAAGAAGGAGATGGGAAAGAGAAGAAGAAGAAGAAGAAGGATATGGGAAAGAGAAGAAGACGAAGAAGAAGGAGATAGGAAGAAGAAGAAGAAGAAGGATATAGAAGAAGGAGATGGGAAAGAGAAGAAGAAGGAGATAGAAGAAGGAGATAGGAGATAGAAGAGGAAGAAGAGAAAAGAAGAAGATATGAGATAGAAGGAGATGTGAGATAGAAGGAGATACGAGAGAAGAAAAAGAAGATAGGAGATAGAAGGAGAAAGGAGAGAGAAGAAGAAGTAGGAGGAGATCCGAGATAGAAGAAGGAGAAGAATCAGAATCAGAATCAGAATCAGCTTTAATCGCCAAGTATGTACACATACAAGGAATTTGACTCCGGTAACTTTTCTCTCTAGTAAAGTACAGCTTAAATAGGTGAAATAAGAATAGAATAGAATAAAATAAAACACAATAAAATAAAATAAATCTCACTCTGTACATATAAAATATAGGATATAAAATATAGGATAGTATATACACCAAACCGGGGTTATTATACAGTGAGTATATACAGTGCAGAGTCATTGTCTATTGTTCATGTGAATGGTCTCACACTCTGTGACTACTCAAGAGTTCATCAGAGCGACAGCCCGGGGGAAGAAACTGTCCTTGTGACGGGTGGTTTTGGCGTACAGTGCTCTGTAGCGCCGGCCTGAGGGGAGGAGTCTAAACAGATTGTGACCAGGGTGTGAGGGGTCTGAGGAGATTTTCCTGGCCCGCTTCTTGACCCGGGACCGGTACAGGTCCTGGATGGAGGGCAGATTGGTGCCAATGATCCTCTCTGCAGCCCTGACTGTTCTCTGCAGTCTGTCCCTGTCATGCCTGGTGGAGGATCCAAACCAGACAGTGATGGACGTGGTCAGGACAGACTGGACTATTGCTGTGTAGAAGAAGGAGAAGAAGGAGATAGGAGATAGGAGATAGGAGATGGGAGAAGAAGATAGGAGGTGGGAGATGGAAGAAGAAGATAGAAGTAGAAGAAGGTGATACAAGAAGACAGCAGGAGAAGACAGAAAAGGAAGACGATAGAGGAAGATTTAGATTCAATATACCGTAATTCAGTAGAAGAAAATAGCTAAGACGAACCCGTGTTTCCAACACCGGTCCCACAACCATTCTGTCTTCGTTCATCCACGTTTGTGTCCCTCCGGGAAACTCATCACGTCACCTGATGTTTACTCCATGTGTGACAAACATGTGCAGAGAAAATGTGTTTATTCCAACCTGAGAGATTCAATTTGATCAAGTGTTTACACGGTTATTAGGAGCTATCAGAGGATCACACCGCCCTCCTCAACCTGAAATTTCCTCCCGATTGGGCGGACGTGTTTGCTACACGAGGCGTTTTTATTCTGATTGGGCTGTTATTCTGACTATTAGCGGGATGCTAGCGTCTCTGGATACGGAGCAAAAGTTTCCAGACTGAGGCTTTGCAGTGTGTGATTTGCAGGAAAGGCATGAAAGATTAATAAACATGTGTTTGACAAAACTACAAGAGGAGTCTGAATTCTGAATGAATAAAATATAAGTTTGGACTATTTTGAAGAGTGGAACGTTGAAACTGACTGCCTTCATTACCAAGTAACACGGGCGTTGATTAGACATCGAGGGTGTGAAAGGCAAAATTATACAGAAAAGCAGACATAGCGGGACCAGTGCAGCCTTGCCAGCGTGGTTGCTTGGTATGTCTTGAAAGCTGTGGAGCCAACTGATGAAAAAAAAAAAAAAAGATAAATTAAAGCCTCATGATGAAAGACTTCTCGGGCCATCAGAAGGGGCAAAAAAAAAAAAAAACGCTTGTGACAACATGACTCCTGATTTATTGATTTCCTAGCACAATTTTTTCATCCAGGGTGCTTTGAAAGAGCAAAGCAATCTCGGAGTTTGTTGGCTGTTGTTATATTCCCGTGGCGAACGGACACAAACACACACACACACACTGGAGTACAACCCCATACACAAACACAAGGCGCTCCCAGCGGGGCGGAGTTTTTAATCCTCAAACACACTGCCATAAATCAAACCCCGGTCCTCGTGCCCCAGCTCGTCTCTCTCAATGAAAAGCTCAAGCTAGTGGCACATTAATAGCAATTTACAGGGCCAGCCATGCGAGGAGAGGAGCGTCAGCGGAGCGTCCTTTATTTTGTAATTCCTTATTACTTTCACTCATGACACGGCCACTGAATTGACAACAGTAGAAGATGTGACCTACCTACTACATCACTCCCTCTGAGTGGTTGTCAGACAATTTATACTTCCCCACACCCGTAAACCCCCTATCTTGTAATCAACATGTTCCCTTTACACATCTTCGTAAATGCATACTATACTGACTGGTGTTTCTGTTTGTTTGTCAGCTCCATTTACACAAAAAAAAGACCATCCTAAATAACAAACGCCTCAAACTGCACGTCTCTGAACGCGTTTTAGTGACTAGCAAATGAGATTTCATTAGTTTTAGCTATAGGTGTACCTAATAATCTGGCAACCCACGTGTTGCAGTTATGCTTACATCCAGATTAGTGTTAAAAGTGAAGCATAACTTGCTAAACAACATTAAAAGTCCTAAATAAATCTAAAATAATTACAGTAAGATACACCGATCAGGCATAACATTATGACCACCTTCCTAATACTCTGTAGGTCTCCCTTGTGGCTCCTTTGACTCATCAGAGAGTGGACATGGGCCTTCTGAGGGTGTCCTGTGGTGTCTGGCAACAGGATGTTGTTAGTGGGGGGGCCTTTGGGGATCATCCCACAGATACTTGATCAGTTTGGGATGTAGTGAATTTGGAGGCCAGGTCAACACCTTGTGCTGTTCTTCATGTTTTTTGAGTTGTTCCTAAACCGTTCTTGTGTGTGCATCCTGCTGGAGATGGCTGCTGCCATCAAGGAGTGTCATTGCTATGGGGTGGGGGTGCCTGGTCTGGTCTTGGTGGGTGCTACATGTGTAAAGCGCGGTTTATACCTCTGCGAGACACAGACGCCGTAACCTATGCACGTAGCCAACGCCGGTGCGATCCATTTATACTTGTGCCTTGCCCGGTAACAACACCACCCAAACACTAGTCGGTTTCTACTTCCTGTGTCTACCTCCTGCTTCACTTTAAACGATATCAAATGAAACTTAAGCCGAAATTTCACAGAAGACGAGAAATACAAATGTTTGTATCTCCGAACCTCCTCGGGTAACCTTTCCTCGATGTGGTCCATCTTTATTGATCCAAAACAATTGGAAAAAAACAGAAAATTGCGGGGATGGAGAAGCATCTGGAAATACTTAAAGCAGAAACACGCTACTACCAAACAGCCCAATCACAGCTCTTGCGCTCTGCGTCACCATAGTTGCATTTCTGGGAAGGTGCAGTCTGGCTACAGCGGTAGGGTTTGTGTAGGGTTATTCACTTCTCCTATCAGAGGTTTTAATGTTGTGGCTGATCGGCTTATAATAACATTTATATCAGGACAAACCTCTTGAGGTGTGTCATCCCTATAAAGAGCACAGAAATGTTGCTAACACATAGATTACTTTAGTTTTTTTTGTTTGTTTGTTTTTCTCGTGTCCACCTGAAATAATTTCACACTCTGTTGTTTTCAGGTGGAATGGCTGAAAAACGAGGAGCCTCTGAGTTTTGAAGATGACACCGCCGTCGATACAAAAGACGGTCACAATCTTATCATCTCAGAGTCCCGACTCTCTGACTCTGGAAACTACACCTGCGTCGCCAGCAACATCGTGGCCAAGAGACGCAGCGCCACGGCTACGGTTGTAGTCTACGGTGAGGCATCAGATCTTTCATATCATTATTCTGAAGAAGAGGCATCTATGTTTAGATCCTGTCTCTCCTGCTGAAACGTCATGACTGTAGATGATCAAAGCGATGTCAAACAGCTTTCATGCCTGCGTCGAAATATCAGCGTTCAGCGTAGATGAGCGGCGTCAGATTGCCACCTCAGGCAAATTCCCCTAAAATCATTAATATAAAAAGCTCTGCTCAACCACAGCGTGCGACCTTTTTTCACACTAATGAGCAGGTAATGGGCGGATCATCCCTTGTGTTAAAACAAGGAGTCGCAGGCACAATATTTACAAGAACTCAATTATTAATGATGGAGAGGCTGTGACGTGGGCTGTCACTACTCCCCGGCTTTTATCTGCCGGCGCTAAACACCTTGTGCAGAAGGCTTTGTATCCTTGTGGGCCGGCACCCGGTGGCTCCAGTGTTTATTATAGTCCTGTAGAGTGTGAAATCATAATGTCATAGTGGCCCCGCCTCCTTTCACACTAAAGGAAACCCTTCATTTGTGAGTTTTTGGCCTCTCGTCCCGTTGATTTTATTTATTCTGAGGGCATTTGGCCCCTGCAGGAATACATCTGATTCTTTCTGACGTCCCATTGCTGAGGCACATCAATCTCTAATTTCCATAATGGAAATGAAGTCCCTGACAGGCTCACTATCTCCGTTAGTCGCAGACAGATGTACAATCATGCAATAGTAGTACTTCTTCTATCCCTGTGACAGCAAATGAGCTGATTAGTCAATCATGCTGCATTATTTCAGGAAACAAATCAGAGGAGGAAGCGTGCGGGATAGACGTGAAGGAAGACGCCATTGATCACTTTTTTTTTCTGATGCTCATCGTCCCCTCTGAGTGAACCCTTTGGTGCAGTCACTCATTTCCTCTTCCAGATGACAGAAAGTATACATCCCAGCTCTTGTAGTAAATGTTCACGCCTTTTCACAGTGAACGGGGGCTGGTCGTCCTGGACGGACTGGTCGCCCTGCAACGTCCGCTGCGGCCGAGGCGTGCAGAAGCGCTCCCGCACCTGCACGAATCCGGCGCCTCTCAACGGCGGGGCCTTCTGCGAGGGCATGTCGGTGCAGAAGAGCACCTGCAACACCGTGTGTCCAGGTGAGAACGGTGAACTAGTCTCCACGCTGTTGCCGCTTGAGCTATTTTTTAGAGTTTTTTTTTTAAACTGCCCTCCCACCTCACAGATGCCGCTTCTGGTAATTTAATGGCAATCAGCTGACAGTTGAGAGGTTTATGGTTTCTAATTAAGTTCTCAGTGGTGGTGCATCGATGAAATGTGAGAGTCAGGTGGTAAAATCTCTCATTCTGAAACTGGCTCCATCTTGTATTAAGAAATATTTTTGACATTTTGGAAACACACTTAAGCGATGCATTCCCACATTAAGAGTTATATGAGAGTATCAACACAATGCGTATCTTCTCCAAGGGCAACAAAAGCCATCTAGCCTCTAAGCTGTTCTTGTTTTCGCACACCATCCCACTCTCCCTGCATTTCATTTCCACTACTGCCTCAAGTCTTTCCTCTATAACTAGCACATTTCACACAGAATGCACGTATTTGATTTTTATTTTGTGGTTATATGATACATATACCTACACCAATCAGCCACAACATTATGACCACTGACAGGAGAAGTAAATAACATCGACCGTCTTGCGACAATTCAGTGTTCTGCTGGGAAACTTTTGGACCTGGCATTCATTCACGTGGATGTGACTTAGACATGTAGCACCCACCTAGACCAGACCAGGCACCCCCACCCAGACCAGACCAGGCACCCCCACCCCATAGCAATGACACTCCTTGATGGCAGCAGCCATCCCCAGCAGGATGCAGCCTGACACAGACTCACACAAAAACGCTTAAGGAACAAAAAAAAAAAATGAAACCTGGCCTCCAAATTCTCTAGATCCCAAACTGATCAAGTATCTGTGGGATGATCCACAGAGCCCCCTCCCCTCAAAGGCCCCCACTAACAACATCCTGTTGCCAGACACCACAGGACACCCTCAGAAGGCCCATGTCCATTCTCTGACGAGTCACAAGGGAGACTTACACAATATTAGAAAGGTGGTCATAATGTTATGCCTGATCGGTGTACATCCTTGTTTTTATTTCTTGCTCCATTAGTAGTTATTATATTTTTTTTCTTAAATTTATAGTTGAATTTAATTCTCATGTGTACATTTTCTGTCTGTGTGCTGTGCGACTGCTTTATATTAATACTGTATAATAAATGCAGTAAATTTGAACCTGCAGAGCAGAACCATAAAACATTGTTTAATTGGTACGAAAGCTCAGCATAAAAAACATTATTTTGTTTTTCTTAAAAAAAAGAGGGAGTTACATACAGGGACTTATTTTTTTAACTGCGTCTGGCTGAGGAATCTTGCAGCGTCCAACCCGGCATTAAATAACAAATTGCTGCTTTTACACTTCAGCACAGTTCTCAGACACAACAATTGAATTTTTAACCACTGAGGTTTGCAGTCTTTATGCTAAGTGAAGTCTGGCTGGCTGCAGCTTCATAATTAACAGACAGACAGAAGGGTGGTATTGATCGTCTCATTTACCTCTTGTCAAGCAAGCAAATAAATATATTTCCCAAAGTAAACTATTCCTTTAAAAAAAAAAAAAGAAAGAGCTGCTGTTTGGCAGCTAACGCCAGGAATTTTTTGAATGTCAGCATGTACTTGAATGCATCTACATTCCGAGCTTTTCCTTCAGCTTAAAAATGCCTTACCACGCAAAAATAATGTAAATCGGACAAAGAAGTAAAGGCAACAAAATGGGTCTGCGTGATTTATTCCTCTGGTGAGATTCAAGGAGCCATAAGCGGATTTTGATGGCTCAAAGTAGAAGAGAAAAGTTTTGGAAGCCAGTCTAAATGCTGAGCAGTTCTCATTTGAAGCGATAACGTGTCACCGCAAATGCATCACACATCTGAAATCTAATCCGGTGGACTCTATAGAAACGGAAAGATGACTGAAGGGACGAAGAGAACCTGAGTGAGAAACAAGCGAGAGGAAGAGCGGAGCAGCGGCTCTAGTTATGAAAACTGCTGCGAAATCAGCTCGACCCAAGTGGTTTTTCTTTTCCAGACAAGCCCCAATTTATGATTTCAAACTTTTCATGCGCAGTTCAAAAGAAAACCCTTTTAAACATCATCTCCTCTTTGCCAAATGCCTCCTTCCGAAGGATTCTCTCTCCCGCCTCTGAGTTTGAGCATGAACAGGATGCATTTGCGTTTAGATTAGCGAGGAGAAGGAGCATTTAGAGGTTTGTTGATGGAGCACGGCACAAGCAGCACCACAATATTTTTTGCACATTTTGTGAGGGAGACAATGTTTTTACTAATGCTGCCTTGAAAGTGAACAGCTCGTGGGTTGGTGTTTGAACCTGTTGCGTTATTTTGTTTGTATCTGACCCCTCAGTGGACGGCGGCTGGGGGGAGTGGAGCGAATGGTCCGTGTGCAGCTCAGACTGCGAGAGGCAGCGCGGCAGAGAGTGCACGGCACCGGAACCCAAACACGGAGGACGGCTGTGCGACGGGGTGGCGCTGGCTTCCGAAAACTGCACCGGCGGCCTCTGCACACAGGGTGAGTAACATCGCCTCCCCCTCCTCCTCTTCTCCTCTTCCTTCTCCACTGGTTTACACCAGCTTACCACCATTACTGTCAATCCCGCCGTGTTCAGGGACTGTGTCATTATAGATTTACTGTTCATAATTTTTGGCAGTGTGGGCTAGATCATGATCGTGCTCGTAATCATCGCTCATTACCGGCACCCTCATCCGTCTTCATTATTCATCCACTCCACATACATCACACACACAGACACAGTGGCGTGCAGGCGTGGACGCATACACAAGTAGTGACTGAATCAACTGACACTTGTAGTATAAGGAGGTGTCGCAGAGACGCCATCATGGTCATGATGTTTGTCTCTGTCTGCAGATCGAAAGTTGCTACACGATGCAAAGCCACAGGGTGAGTTTCTCCTCAACTCGTCTTGCTGTTCTTTTAAAGATATCTTTGTCTACAACCATGCTCTGTATGTATTTTAATACTGTTTTATATACTAAAGGCAATGCACAATGCTGATTGATGAGAGGATAGCACTTTCTAAGCATCACCTATATGATAAATTAAAGGGGAATTACTGTTTTTTACAACCTGGACCTTATTTCTAGCATAAAATACGGACGATATTTAGATCCACGTATATCCATATAGTGGGAGTGACTGGGGCACCGAAACGCAGCCTCTAAATAACGCATTATCTGCCGCGAAACTCATTCATTTCACCAATATTTTGTTATGATACGCTAGTGCTATTCCTCGTTGAGTCCAGAGTTACCTGTTATCTATTCGCGGACGTGCAGCGGTTTGTTGTTCTTTGGCCAGCTGTTCCTCTCTCTGCCTCCGCATCCTCCTTTCAACGAGCTCCTCATCCGTATACTCTGGCTCAAAACGGTAAGGACGTCCATCATAAACAAAGTTGTCGTCCACATCTTCAGAATCGGAAAAATATTCAGCCATGTTGCAAAAAACTAGCAGTAGCAAATTACAGGTAAACAGGCCGACTTTAGCGGGTGCGCGCGGCGCTCAGAGATGACATCATCCAGGTCAGAGGTTAGTAGGTCAATCTACAGACCCCGGATGATGATAACAGGTAACTCTGGACTCAACGGTGAATAGCACTAGCGTATCATAACAAAATATTGGTTTTGATATTGAGTTTCGCGGCAGATAAAGCGTTATTTAGAGGCTGTGTTTCGGTGCCCCAATCACTCCCATTATATGAATATACGCAGATCTAAATATCGTCCGAACGACTCCAAATGACACCAAAGTTATATCGGTGAGTAAACGATCGTATTTTACGCCAGAAATTAGGTCCAGGTTGTAAAAATTAAAAAAAACAGTAGTTCCCCTTTAAGGCCACATCTTTGGAGCCAAGTATGTGAGTTACAGAGCGACCCTTACCACTAGCGCTTTAGTTCTGCTCTGCAAATTAGTATTTTACCGTCACACAGCGAATTGCCCTTAAACTGGAATAAGCCGACAAGAGACAAATCACTCTGACAGGTGTGCTTATGAAACATAACACTCATGCATGATTCACCGTGAATTTGTCCCGTACTTAAAAATAGAGGCGAAAGTTATTCCTGGTGCAGATGTTGTCTGACAGACAGGTAGCATATAGCATAATGTATGAGTAATGATTATTTTTTATCATCATGAATAATACAAGGAATATGTTTAGTTTATGGTTTCACTGCGAGAATTGAATTTTTTTGCAAAAGAGAAGTCACTCTCCGGGCTACATGACTGTGAAGATTCGTCCTGGTCATGGGGTCATGGTATAAATGTGTATTTAAAACAACTTGCTTGAGGTTCTTGAAGACCTTACATCCAGAAGACTTCAGATCTGAACAGACTGGTGGCAAGAGTAGCAGCCAGCAGTAAACAACAAAAAATGTCTGCTGTCACAATCACAACCAATCTAGAGGTTTAAAACAAAACCAAATAGGCCTTATTGACATTTCACCCCTCACTCCAAAACCCTTCCTCAGACCTAAACCGACTGGTGGCAATCTAAATGTTTCAGTGAGAGTTAGAGTGAGAAATACCCGCTCCCGGACCCAATCACAGCCAACCCGGAGGCTTGGAAATGAAAGCACACTGACTCGTTTAGGTTTCTGGGAGACGTTATCACCTCTTATCCACGAGGCTTCTCCAGATCTAAACATACTAAATGTTTCACTGGCAGTTAAAGAACAGCCGACGGTTGGAAATGTCTGCTCAGTGGCACAATCGCAACCGGCCTGGAGGTTTAAAACTAAAGCAAATGGACTTTATTGAGTTTGTCGGAGATGTTACACCGGCTTTTTCACTTCTAAATAGACTGGTGGGGCTCCAGGGCTTTTTAACCACTTGTGGGGTTGTTTAGTGTCGCTGATTTCATTTATCCCGTTGTTGACGACAGCAATAGTGTTGTTAACGTCCCAGCAGTTGTGTGAGTTGTTGGTTTCTAACATGCGGAAGGACAAACACAGAAGACAGAAGTCCTCAGGTTGGTACTCAGGTAGACAGTATGTCCACATGGTGGCCAGAAAAGATGATTATGAAGAGGGGTGAAAGGAACAACCAGCTCTAAACAGATGGAGCCATCTGAAGGCCTGTTCAGACCTTAGATAGGAAGTGACCATCTTTAGGTACGTGTGTTCAGACTCGGAATTAATTCCAGATACATCTCTAGATCCGATTCCAACATCATCTGCGGTGCATTAGAATATTTTAGCAGCGGCTATCTCTAATGGATCTCTACCGCTGCTCCAGAACCGAGAACTGCACTGTTTTATGTGTGTGCATCATGACTTTGGCTTCACACGTTGGTTAGACCTGCACAAAACTCAGATTATAACTCCAGCCCTGGAGATTTCCATATGCACCGTAATCTCTGATAATAAAGGTAAATAAAGATATCGGTGGTTGGTACTCGTATTAAATACTTTCATTTGTGGATTCTTACTTAGATTTATTCATTTTTTTCGTTAGTAAACAGCTTCGGATCTCTCAAATGCGATCTCAATGCGTCCCGGGGGTGTTCATGCCTTTCTTTTACGTAATCGGATCACCCAGATCAGATCTGAAGCATAGTCTGTATAAAGATGGACGGCGGAACAGCTCCTCAAAAGTGAAGCTAAAGCGAGTAGAGCTCCCCCTGGTGTCTGGCTGCAGTATAGGTCATAAGCGCCGCCTCCTCCATGTTGGTGGATGGCCAAATTAAAACACTAAATGCACGTCAAATACATTTTTTTCAATGATAGTTTCTGTCATTTTAGGTAGTTAATATAACTAAGCCTTCAAGTGTCAATTTTTCCGATAAGTTTGATAGATTAGTACATTGTATTATCCAACATTTCCTTGTATCTGGTGGAGGTAGAGCAGAGCGTAGTATTAATTAGACGACACCAAACCTAAGATCTCTCCCCATTCAGATCTCACCCCTAAAGACTCTCACAATGGCCGAGACGTTAACCCTATTGCGGCGTTTCCACAGTGACCCTCAACAACACCTTAAGAGGTTAAAAGGCTCCATTCAGAGTTCTGGAAACGTTTTGGATCCCCGTTTCTTCAAGAGACCCAAGAAAATCCATTTGCTTTTGTTTTAAATCTCCAGGCTAGTTGTAATTGCGTCTCTGAGCAGACGTTTCTCCATGGCTCTAACTGTTCTCTAACTGCCAAAGAAACATTCAAGCAGAATGTTGTCACTGTTTTCTTTGCCCTTGGCATCCATTCCCACTCTTATATAATCACATACACTGTGTTGTTGTCCTTAGAGTGCTTCTTACCGACCACAAAACAAGGTATAATACGTATTCTGTACCCGGCACAGACGTTTTTTTGTCACATCATCGATGATAATCCGTTCAATCTGTTGTTCCTAACTTTTATTTCCATTAATACCGATATTTTCGACTACACTCTATATTTCAAGCTGCCTGTGGCTAACTACTGTATATCCACTGCTTTATCTGATATTGCTGTGTAGTTAAATGAGCAACTGCACAGTTTGCACAGCGACAACTCAATCTGATACCTATTAAGACACAACCACACGTTCTTCTTACTCGTCCTTTAACACAATTGTGTGTTTTTTGTTTGTCAGAAGTGGCAGACAGAATGCGGCCAGGCTGCCAAAACTTCCCAAGCCCTCAATTAACCCGCTACTATAGCCGCTAATGCCGCTTTGCATATTTTGTCAATTTCTCCCCATTTGAGCTTCGGGCTTCTTAGAGGATTTCCCAGCATGTCCGCGTTTTTAGCGAAGATCTCATTATCTTTCAAGAGCAAGCTAGCAGCTCCTTTATTTCCAACTCGTTCCTTTTCTTTGTGGAGTTGGACGCCGCAATACTGGTGGGACCAGATAGAGAGTAATCGCTGCAGATGAGCTAATTTAATGAATTGGTTTTGTCACATTATCCCAGTGGAACGCAGAGTGCCTCCAACACCAGAGCCAAGCGGTGTTTGAAATGACAGTCAGGTGCTGGGTTGATTATAATCGCCTTCCTTCCGAGGTTCCTCATTAGTAGCTTTAACACTGCAGAATGGAACAATGAAGCTGTGCATCAGGAGGCAGGGCGGACGAGGAGTAGAAAACAAAAAAGGCTTCGAAGTAGTTGAAACCAAGGTATCTCTTATATAAGAAAATAAAAAAAAAAATCCCACAACTTTAACTCAGCTGATGTTCCCCAGCAACACAGGTTTTCAGTTTATTTGGAGAGAAACAGTTTCCTTGTGTCCTAATTAAGCGCAGCAGACTTAGAAAATAAGAAGACACTCAGAAACATATATCTCCCTCTCTCTCTCTCTCTCTGCCCCTCTAACTTTCCAAGGTGTGGAGAACAGCAGCGACGTTGCCTTGTACTCGGGCCTGGCTGCAGGAGTGGTGACGGTGGTGTTGCTGATCGTCGCTGTCACCCTTTACCGAAAGAGCCAGAGTGAGTATGGTGTTGATGTCATCGACTCCTCCGCCCTCACCGGGGGCTTCCAGTCATTCAGCTTCAAGACCTCTCGCCAAGGTGAGCCAGAGACCGGGTCTGACAGACCAGCGACAGGTTGGTTAGAAAACAAGTCTGTAGGCACAGACTGAGGAGACGGTTGAAATACCAGAGGGTAGAAGCGTCTTATGGAAGAGTTTGTGAGATTTTAATACGATCATTTACAGAAGTTTTGGTTCCAAAATCAGAGTTTAGGACTCATGCATTTTCAATATTCTATGTGGAATAGTGTATTAGAGGTCAGAAAGGTATCACGAGAGTCTGTCTGAAGTCCAGACTCTGCAGTATGTGCAGCAGTCTAAAAGAAAACTCAAACTGGGGGTTGTACTGTATTTTGAAGAGACCTCTTAACATGTACCGATACAAAAAAGGTTCTTTGCACTTCCTGACTTTGCCTAAAGAGCAGTCATATTATATATAGAGAGAGAGAGACAGAGAGAGTAGGGATGCACCGAAATGAAAATTCTTGGACAAAACCGAAAATGGGGAAACCCAAGGCCGAGATGCCCAAAGAAATTATTATGCCAACGAAATTCCACATCTTCTACGTCAGAGAACAGCTGATCATCTAAGGCAGAGATTCCCAAAGTGTGGTGGGGGTGCGCGAGCTGCCTCTAGGGGGCGCGCAGGATGAAAAATGTAATTAATGGCCTCTTTTTTTAATTTATTTATTCATCTGTTCCTGAGCCTATGCTCTTTGTTATTTATGTTGTGGGTCGTGTGTAACTTTATTACAATTTAATTCAAATGGCTGGCGTCCTAATTTTATTTCCATAACCGCTGTGTTATGATGACAGATATATCCGGTGCATCCCTAGTATAGAGTGTATATAAAGATGGACACAGTCTCCCTGATGTTACCCATAGGCTTCCTAAAGAGGTGATCTGAAGCTTATTGGCACAACCTTAATTATGCATAACTTCAAGCTAGGCTGATGTCAGGAAAAGCAAAAATTAAATCTAAAGATCAAACCTTTTTTTTTTTTTGCACCATGCTGCGATCATATTTATTTATTTCTGCTTTTTAGGATGGACGTCAACGGGGGTTGACTCACTTTTCAGAGTCAGCCTCAAGTGGTCGTTTTAGGAACTGCAGCTCATCATTTTGCACCTTCTCTGCACCTCCAAAAACAATGCTTTTATATTTTATCATATTATTTTATTGCTGCCTTTGCAATCTTGCCAGAAGACTCTTAATCTTCCAAAATGAAGGCTGCAGTTTTGCCTGGCAAATTGAGAACACAGAGAGAAGAAAGGAAGCTGAACTTCTCAGCTTGTCTATACAACACACGACTCGCATATTAATGTCATTTCATGTAAATATAAAAGAACGTTGGAGCGAGCCATACAGCAAGTGCATACAGTCATACCGATGTGTGTTTATGCATCTTTATAAATGATTCATGCGTTTCTTTGTGTTATGATGGAACCAAATCAATTATTAAAATGCTTTAGGCACCACAACGACCGTACTTAATTTTTCAGTTTGTTTACGTGAGCCTTCTGGAGGTCCATGCCACTGTGCATTAAATGTCCAATCACATGCAGCTCAATCTATAAAGCAATGCATTTAGTGCAAAACATCAGTACGCCCCGAGCAAATAAACTTATGGTAAAATTTGTGCATGTTTTATGCACAAATTTATCGTTTCGAGCTGCATAACTTTAGGATTACAAAATTAAAACTGTAATTTATTAGTTTCTATAAACACAGAAACTTTGGAGCTGAATTGTGTTCTGCCCCACAGATTGAAGCATATTTTGACGAGGGAGACGTTATGAGTTGCCGCCGCTGCTGCAGCCCTCAGCAGGGCATAATAAAGTTCATTCTGATAACACAGCAGGAGGCAGGGAAGGCTTTAATCTCGGTTCCCTTGTTCCCTGTGTTAGAGGGGCTCAAACAGCCAGACCTCCATCAAAAACCTCCACCTACTTGCATGTTCCAGCCTGGAATACGCTGCCTCATTTCATTCCTCTTTTTCTTTTGCAGCCATAGTGAGTCACTGTAGCTCCTCTAATTCCCGGCTACATAAATTGGCTCCTGCATTTATTTCCTTGCTCATCAAGAGGCTGTTCACTTAGCGTTGTCGTTTTTGCATTCGCCGAAACAAACGTCGACGAGTCATTAATCACAAATAAACGTCACCTCTCAACAAACAGATCAATACATGAGCTTGTTTATAACTCTATCTTATCTCTCTGAATTTCTCGATTTATTTATTTGGTTGCTGTTGCGTTATAATCCCAGTGTGTGACTGAGCCGACGCTTGCACCATTGCCTGCACCCCCTGAAGTTGGAGATAAAGGAAAAAAATAAAAATAAAAACGCGCGCATCATAAACTCAATCATCAGTATAATAATTTAACGGCAATATTGTTTACCAATATATTATTTTTTAAAAACCACCGTGACATCCAATTAAAGCGTATTTACTGCACCCCCGGCTGCTGCTGCTGCTGTATGCCATTCTTGTTTCCATGGTGATGATATTATAGCAATAGTCACGGATGCATAAAAACTAATTGTCATGACATACCCTTTAGGTTTTTTAATGTTCCAGTGGCTCTTCACTCTAAAGTGTAGAAATGTGATTGTTTTGTGTTTTTTTCTCATTTAAATTTTTATTGAATTTTAAGAAAGGTTCAAGATGCAGGTGTTGTTTTTGTTTCTGGTGTAGAAAAAAAGTAAAAAAAAAAAAATAGATTATAAAATCCAAACAAATATAGGGAATTAACATTATAAGAAATCCAGATCACAAAATTAAAAATGCGACGTGCTGCACTTAGTCCATGGTCTGCTTTGCCTTTTAAAGGGGAACTACTGTTTTTTACAACCTGGACCTTATTTCTGGCATAAAATACGATCGTTCACCTAACCAATATAACTTTGGTGTCATTTAGAGTCATTCGGACGATATTTAGATCCGCGTATATCGATATAATGGGAGTGACTGGGGCACCGAAACGCAGCCTCTAAATAACGCATTATCTGCCGCGAAACTCGTTCATTTCACCAATATTTTGTTATGATACGCTAGTGCTATTCCCCTTTGAGTCTGGAGTTGCCTGTTATCTATTCGCGGACGTGCAGTGGTTTGTTGTTCTTTGGCCAGCTGTTCCTCTCTCTGCCTCCGTGTCCTCCTTTCAACAAGTTCCTCATCCGTATACTGTGGCTCAAAACGTTAAGGACGTCCATCATAAACAAAGTCGTCGTCCACAACCTCAGAATCGGAAAAATATTCAGCCATATTGCAAAAAACTAGCAGTAGCAATTACAGGTAAACAAGCCGACCGTCACGGGTGCGCGTGGCCCTCAGAGATGACTTCATCCAGGTCGGAGGTTAGTAGGTCAATCTACAGACCCTGGATGGTGATAACAGGTAACTCCGGACTCAACGGGGAATAGCACTAGCATATCATAACAAAATATTGGTGAAATGAACGAGTTTCGCGGCAGATAATGTGTTATTTAGAGGCTGCGTTTCGGTGCCCCAGTCACTCCCATTATATGAATATACGCGGATCTAAATATCTTCAGAACGACTCCAAATGACGCCAAAGTTATATGGGTGAGTAAATGATCATATTTTATGTCCGAAATAATTTCCAGATTGTAAAAAACAGTAGTTCCCCTTTAATCTACAGAGCATAGCTTCATAGGATGCCGTCTCCACCATTGCATCCAACTACTCCCTCAGATTAAGAGATTCAGCCGTTTTCCACTGTCTTAAAATCACTCTGGAAGCTGTAATCACGCCCACCACGATAACAGAAAACATTTTCTTAGATACATTCAGTAATTGAGACCTGTGCCCTAGTAGACACATGGACAACAGGAGTCAGGGCGACTGTTGAACCAGACCATTCACTCAGGAAGTCCACAACCTTTACCCAAAATGGAGTCACTAATGTACACTCCCGTACACAGTGCAAACAAGTGCACACTCCTGTTTTACATTTCCAACACTTATTGTCATTCAGCAGTTTCATTCTGTGTAATCTCACAGGGGTATGGTACCAAAAGAAAAGTAGTACTTCCCTAGAGTGGACTCAAACTGGATTTGTTGTGTCGCTCTGCTCAGATAGTTTCTCCTTTGCATTGAAATGTGATTGTTGATAATAATTTGCTTTTTTTCTGTTTGTGTTTTTTCTTTTTTCTTTCAGCCAACCCCCTGCTTATTAACTCATCCATGCAACCAGACCTGACAGTGTCACGCACCTACACCAGCCCCATGTGCTTTCAGGACTCCATCGACAAGGAGCTAATGGCCGAGCGCTCGCTCCTTGACCCGCTGCCTGATCTCAAGGTCAAAGGTTAGAAACGATAACTGCTATGAAAACTGCCGTTTCGGAAAAGGCGTGAGTTGCAGGCGGAACGCGCAGCTCCGCGGCTGCAGTCGGAGGGATAATCCATCTTGCTCTGAGTCAGTGTTTCTCCTAAGGCCTGAGGCGTTTTTTCGAGGAGAGCTTTAATGCGACGAAGGAATGGCCACCTTGGGGGGAGGGAGGGCATTGTGATTTGACCGTTCGGCAATCCACGTTGTCTCTTTGTTACTGTTAGTGCACCTGTCAAGTGCTGTTTTCACGGAGTACAGTGGCATAATTTTAGAAAAATGTCCTCAAATCAGAAATGTTACTACGTTCCACGGCGATACAGAACACAAGAGCTGTGATTGGTCCGCTTGGCAAAAGTTTCAGTCGCCATTGTTGAAAGTGAAGCAGGAAGTAGAGCCAGAATGATGAGCGCACAAATATAAATGACTCTCACCGGCGTTGGATACGTACTTAGGTCCTTGCGTTTCGGTCCAACAGTACCATATAAGCACCTTCAGACGGAAATGTACAAAAAGCTCCATGCATTTTGAAAAAATCTTGTTTGCTTAACAGTAGAAAAATGTTTGCAGGATGCAGCTATTATAAGTAAACTGTAAGAGCACATAACAACGCAATTAGTTAATAACATCTAGCACATAGACACACACTCAGTTTAATCTATTCCCCACAAGCGCCGCTGTGTTTTTAACTCTGGACGGTCCAAATGAAAGACTCCAGCCTCCAAACTCTTAAAAATGCAGAGTGTCGCTCTCTCTGCAGCCTCAGGCACCCTGTTTCAGCTGGAGGCAAAATCCATAGCTTGACAGTGACGGGCTTGATGAGTCTAGTCTGTCTACGATTGGACGGTCCAGAGTTTGGGGACTGGGTTTTTAAGCGAGCAGTACTTTTTAGAGGCCATTTTCCTTCTGTTATGCGTTTGTTTGATCCGCCACCAAGTCACGGTGCTTTCGTTGCATCCTCAGGGGTGGCAGAGAGGGCAGAGTACCACGTCATGTCCCACCCCCAGACGTTTCCGAGGGGCCTGGCTCCAGACTACAGAGGGGTGGCGATGGGGACGACGCTGGGCAGAAGAGGCAAAAACCTTTTCACACCGCAGGTCTCTCTGAGTCCCAGCAGGCCTCTGCACAAAGCTACTGCTGTGTTTGGCCATGCTGGAGGCAGGCTGGTGGTACCTAACACAGGTGAGCACGCTGGCAAGGTATTTTCACTACTTTATTTATTTGTGTAAACTGAGATTTCATCAAATTAAAAGTAGAAATCACAAGCTGTAATCTGTAATAAAACATGCTTTGAAACTTGGTAACATGATCTTGAATTTGTTTTGTGTTGAAGCGATATTCACCGATCAGCCACAACATTATGACCACTGACAGGAGAAGTAAATAACATTAACCATCTTGTGACAATTCAGTGTTCTGCTGGGAAGCTTCCGGACCTGGCATTCATTGGTGTGGATGTTACTTAGACATGTAGCCCCCACCTAGACCAGACCAGACACCCCCCACCCCATAGCAATGACACTTCTTGATGACAGCAGCCATCCCCAGCAGGATGCAGGATCCTGACACAGGCACACACACAAAAACGCTTTAGGAACAAAACATGAAGAACAGCACAAGGTGTTGACCTGGCCTCCAAATTCACTAGATCCCAAACTGATCAAGTATCCGTGGGATGATCCACAGAGCCCCCGTCCTCTCAGAGGCCCCCCCGTCCTCTCAGAGGCCCCCCCACTAACAGTATTATGCTGCCAGACACCACAGTACACCCTCAGAAGGCCCATGTCCATTCTCTGATGAGTCACAACTGTTTTAGAGGCACAAGGGAGACCTCCACAATATTAGGAAGGTGGTCATAATGATTTGCCTGATCGGCACTGGCATTTTTGTTAACCAGCTGGTGCTTCCATGTGTGGGATTACAGATTGTAAAGTTGAATAAAGCGCACGATGTAGAATAAAGAAATGTAAACAAGTGAATGTAATGTAAATCTGTGCAGCCCACTCCACTGCATTATTCAGACAGCTCTTACCCGTGGCCGACATTCATCATCCTGTCCCTTGAGGGACTTTATCTGCAGATAGATTGGCAGTAATTGTTTACCATACCAATACAGCGTTGTGTATATTTATGTGTGCTTGTGTTGAAGAAGGAGGCGGTGGGTAAAACTGCTGGCAGCAATGAGTCACAAGGCCTTTGGGACTTGCGTCAGTCCCCCTTTTTCCGGGGCCATCGGCCTCCGGCTGTCACCTCCAGTAAAGAGACCTGACAGTCGAGCAGGTGTGTGTCATGTGTGTGCATGTCTGGCTGCGTGCTGATCGGGTTTTGCATGCCTCCTTCTCCGCAGGTATCAGTCTGCTGGTGCCTCATGGGGGTGTTGCAGAAGACACTACCTGGGAAATGTACATGAGCATCAACCAGGAGGACAGCAGGTAAAAGGGGCTCTCACTGGGGGTGGGGGGCTACAGTCTGCTTCCCGGGCCGCTCTCTTTTAATCTTTCAGCACCATCGCACCGTGTTTCTGTCCCCTCTTCTTCGTGCCACGTCATCTCAGGCGCCTCAAACACGCAAAGACAAACACGGACCCTCGCTTAGGGAGGCTGCACAGTGACATGTACTGTACAGATGCACATATTCCCACCCAGCGTGCGGTCCCTGCTCATCTTGCAGACGCTACAGGGGAGAACATGATGTGTCAAGAATGCATAGGCAGCTGTAGACAGATTGCATTACCGCCTTAAGCAACTGTCTCAGCAGTGGAAGATAAACTCGGCGAGTCTGAAGTCTGTTTTGTGTTTGTAGACGTAGCTGTGACAAAATCTCTTTCCGTGGCGAGTAGTTAGAAGGGTGAGTCTTGTGAACTTTGTAAATTCATAATGATGGCTGGTATTGATTTGGTTTTCGGTGAGATGGATAGAGGTGAAGCGTCGGTATTTAGATGAATATTTCCTGCCAGGAGGAGTCTATTTCTGTAACTTTGTCGTGGAGATTTCTCACAAAAGCTATCGCTCGAGGAGAAATGGGGGATGATAGATAAGGAGGGTTCGAAAAAGGGAATCTAATACCTTTGACTCCTATGCAACAGAGCCTCAAAAGCTATCTGACAGGCGCGAGTCAGTTTTTGGACATGTGCTTGATTTACAGCAGACAGTATCAACATGTCAGTGTGTCTGTTTGAAATCCAGCGAGCGAGATACGGCGCAGCTAAGCGCCTGTGCTTCTCAGTGAAATTCAATTTCCGGATAAAGAGAAGAGAATCAGAAGTGACGTTTAGTGCCATACTGTCATCTCACCTCACTCCCATCAACATATTAAGCGCCTGGGGGTCATATGGGAAAAGAAACACATCAAAGGTCACGTATAGGTTGTGGCTCAGGGCTGAGTTAGTCGCACACTCCCCTGCCTGAAGTCTCCCCGCTTCAGCCAGACTGTTGCCCTCTAAGCTCCTGCTTTGCTCTGATAAGCCTGATGCTGTTTACTTCTCTGGCTGTCGTTTAAGAAGCTCCAGGAGCCGTGCACCGCTGAGCTGTCAGTCAAAGCCTATCTTCTGACAGCCGCAGAGTCCAGGAGGAGAAACCGGATCCTTTCTTCCCATTCAAACCTCGGCCATCTGCATAAGACGACGCTTCTCTCGGCGAAGAATGGGGAATCGATCGGCTCGGGCTCAATTTCAGGTGTTCACAAGAGCATTTCGCCCGTCCTCTGAGAGTCGCAAAGTTGTTTGGCGTGCGATCTTCTCTGGCCCTGCAGGGGACGGCGGGTCCAAGGACACAATAATGACGGCGTGGGGCGAAATGAAATGATGCGGCTTGCAGGGAAGCGTCTGTTACTTCGTTGGCCTCAGAACAAGCTTCCTCTTAGTCGGGTTGGTGGCTGTTTTTGTGGTTTATTTTGTACAAGTGCTCTCTGAGAAGCCCAAACTCCTTAATTGATTATTACCCTTAGGTTTACACATCCAGCAGAGGCAGAGAAACATTTGGAGTCATTGCATTGGGAGCACCTAATGTTAATGTGTAGTAAATATTCACAATTTGAGTTTGTCTCCTGCATCTGCTAAGGGACACATCTGTCTCTCCAGCGGTAGCTTCTCCACTGAGTAGCTAGGTTTGTGTCTGGCGCGGTGCAGGTGGTGTACAGTGGGATTTTTTAGAGCTGTTTTCTCTCAAAACAGCCGCTTGACGCAAACATCTCAGACGGGAGTGAAACCGAAACACTGAAGCTGCCGGCTGTAAAATCCAAACAAAAATCGATTAAAAGGTGTTAAAGTGCTCAGTGGAGCTTTGACGGAGTCGGGTAATCGTATCACGTATGGCTGCACTTTACTGAAGCCGTCAAATGTTCACATTGGGTGAAATATTAAAGAACTCACATTATGGTGGACATTAAAGTCTGTTTACAGACCTCACAGTAGTCCGGAGTACTGCTGCAACTTTAAATGCATTTTGTGGCTCAAGAGGGAGCTGCACACTTTCTGTTATGTTTTTATTGACTACTTTGTTAGCTTAAAATGCTGCATAGCTGTACCTCACATAGCTGCAGATTGCATTGTGTTGAGTATTTGAAGAGCGAGTAATATAATAAAGAACTGTCTGCGTATTTCTTTTAGAAATAAGATCATAACTACATAATTAGGAGGTGTTTTTGAGAAGTTGAAACTCGGTTGTTAAACTTGAATAATAATTTGTAAGGCTAAAAAACAGGTTAGCACTGATGCCTCACAGCAAGAAGGTTCTGGGTTCTAATCCATGGTCCGACTGGTTCCTTTCTGTGTGGAGTTTGCATGTTCTCCCTGTGTCTGCGTGGGTTCTCTCCAGGTACTCCAGCTTCCTCCCACCGTCCAAAGACATGCTTGTTAGGTTCATTGGTGATTCTAAATTGGCTGTAGAGTGTGAATGGTTGCCTGTCTCTCTGTGCCCTGAGATAGACTGGAGACCTGTCCAGGGTGTACCCCGCCTCTCGCCCAATGACAGCTGGGATAGGCTCCAACCCCGTTGCGACCCTCCAGGAGGCAAGCATTTACAAAAAATGAATGAATGAATAAAAAACAGCCCTTGAAAAATTTAAGAGATCACCGCAAAATGATCAGTTTCTCTGATTTTACTCTTTATAGTTATATGTTTGAGTAAAATGAACATTTTTTTTGTTTTATTCTAGAGCATTTAGTTGCAGAAAATGACAAATGGTCAAAATAACCAAAAAAGATGCAGGGGTTTGAGAAGTCAGATAATGCAAAGAAACACCACATTACTAATATAGAAATCAATATTTTGGCTTCCATGCTTCTTGGCAGGCTCTTCATCGGTCTTTCACATTTGCTGTTGGGTAGGTCTGCCAACCGTCCCTTGAAAAATGGCGTCGTCCCGTATTTAGAAACAAAAGCACGCGTCCCGTATTGAGCTGAAACGGGGCACACTCTGTCCCGTATTACCGTGGGAATCAAAAATAGTGTCTAAAATGCCAATGGAATGAATGAACAACAGGGCACTTTATATGAACATTTACGGTAGACTTATTCCCAGGCCGTCTCCTGTTCTTTGACCAATGAGATGACAGCGGGAATCACGCTGTCATCTCATCGGTCGAGGTACTGTCGCTTACGAAGAAGATAGCGGAAGACAACAAAGCAAACAACTTTTCTTCACTCTTTGTTTGCATTTTTCTTGTTGCAAGAGGAACGTTCTGCTTTCTATTGTTTAATATTCATTTATGCGGTTTTAAGTTAAGCTGGACAGGTTTCTGTTTAATTTTGTTATTTTGTGTTAAAAATAAATTGTTGAATAATAATTTGTTTTCCATGTGTAGTGTTCACATCACTCAAAAATAATTCATTTCAGTTTCGAGTCAAATAGTTAAAAAATCGTTTCGCACACAAAAATAAGGGCTAAAAAAATTCACCACGTCGGGAAGGGTGAAGGCAATCAGGTCGGCCCATCGCTTAATTATTTTTCAGGGAGTTGGCGACCCTACTGTTTGGTGACTTTAGTCCACTCCTGCTGCAAAAATTCGTGTGAGTGTGAAGCATCCATCTTCCTCTTGATCACATTCTCAAGTTTTTCAATTGGGTTCAGGTGTGGAGAGTTGATCTTGATCTTTGTAGTCCTTCATCCACACACTGACTGACTGACTGACCTCGCTCCTTGCTGTGTGGCATGGAGCATTGTTGCACATATGCTGCTAGAAAAGCTCTAACACCTTGAAACCTGAGAATGTAAAGGGTTGAATCTTTATTTTGAAACTCTGAAGGATGCGAGGTACCTTTGCACTTACATTGCACTGCTCTTTTTAGAGCTCAGACCGCTCAGCTAGCTTTTAGAAACTCTGGGACGCCGGCAGACTGACTGATAAGGTCAGGATACATTAGCCTCCGTTGACAAGCTAACTTGTTTTGTCGAGGCGCCTCCTTTAACTCAAGTTTTATAACAGCTACTCTGTCCACGCCGCTAAAAGAAAGTGTCGGATACTAACAAGGAGCTGTCGACATATAATTTGTAGGTGAAGCAAAAAATAAATAATAAAATCTAGAAAAAGGAGGTGTGATAAGTGTACTGCACTTATGAGGCCAGGCTTAACTAGTAATCACAGTCTCCTGTCTGTAACCATCCTCCCGGAGTGATATTTCTTTGTTCTCATAAACACAATCACAGTTGCTAAATAACCATCTTTAATCTTTGCTCGCAGGCAGTCTGGCTAATTACCACAGTCTCAGCAGCAGGTAACCTTGCTTTCCTCCGAGCCCCGGGCTGATTAGCGCAGAAGTGCAGCTGCAGGGCCAAGGGTGCGGCGTGGATGTGTGATTTTATTTTTAAACAGCGGATCATAACCTCCTCCTTTAATTTTTTTTTAGTGTTGATTGGTAACAGCCGAGCGAGAGGGGGAGGAAAAGAAGTTTCGCGCCGCGCCCCGGCACCAGAAACTGTTAAGATTACAGGAGGCGAGCAACCTCAGCCGCACGCCGTGCCACGAGGGGGAACGCTCACCTCTCAGCATGCACGAAAACACACACACACGAGCTTTTACGCCTTCGTATTCCCACCTTTGTTTTTTTTTTTTTCACACAACAGTTGTCGTGCATCTTGCAGGTAATTGCTGCAGGGATGGAAAACTGCAAAAAGAAGCATCCTGCTCCTGTTGTACTGCTGTTTCTTACTTGCCGTTAATATAGAGATATAGGAAAAGGCCTACACACTACACACTTTTTCTGTGTTCCAACTGTTCTGGGCAATTTAATTGGTAAAAACATACAATATGCTGATTTAGTGATATATCGTATCAACGTCCGTCAGCTGCAACTTTTTCAGTTTTACTCCTCTTTTAATGTTTTTTTTTCTTTCCTTGGACCTCATCAACCGTCCTCTCCGACAATCAACAGCGCTCTCAAAAATCAAGGTTGTTTTGTGTTTGAAAATCCGGTTACAAGAAGGAACAAGTGCTCCAGCTTGATGTCTGATGTATTTTCATCCGGCTCCGTTAATGTCTCTGTAACGCTTTTGAAAAAAACACTTCCTTTCGTTTTTGCAATTTCCTCTCACACGTTGTGTTGTGATTGCTTCGCGTTTGTCTCGGTTGTGTCTCTTTTAACGCTTTACCTGCTCAGGGACAACAAATACATGAATAAACTAGTCCAGAACCAACTGTGTAATTAAAACCTTACATGCAGCTGCAGACTTAATTATAAAAACGGTATTTTTAACGTTCTGTTCCACGTTTGTAATGCATCTGCGCCCGCGTGTCGGGCTCCGTCCCCGCTGCTGAGAAGTATCCATGCTGCTGCAGCGACAACACCACCAATATCGTGTCCTGTGTATGTGAGGTGTCCAGCCGTGGGCCAGCTGCATGACTGATGGTGGTCCCATCGATTGCTCTCAGTCTTCGGGGCTTCCAGCCAAGATTGGGCCCCTGGCCAAGAGCAGCTTGGCCCAGCTAATCTGTCACTGGGCCGGCCAGAGCAGGCTTCATAAGCTCCATCGACCCACAAAGCTTACACGCTCTGCGCTAGAGCCTGTCCTCCCCAGCCTCACTGTCCATTAGTCTTGGTGCTTTAATCTTCCTCTATCTGTGTGTCTGTGTGTCAGCTAGTCAGCGATTGATTCATTAGGAGTGTCCACGGATTTGAGTTTACTTTGTTCATAAGCAAGGGTCACACTCTGAATACTCGTTTAAGCAGTGAGAGAATCTTGTGAATACTTTGATAAAACCTCGTGTAACGATGCATCCTTCTCCTCTTTTTTTTGCACAGTGCCGTGTCCGAGGACGGGGCCGAGATCTTTTTGAGCCCCGCGGTCACGTACGGCCCCCCAGGCCTCGACCTGTCCTGCCCCATAGCCATGACCATAGCGCACTGCGCCGAGGTTTCCGCCGGTAACTGGACCATCCGGCTAAAAAGACAAATCCAGGACAACAAGTGGGAGGTGAGCGGCTTCCTGTTACACTTCTTCTTCTTCTTCTAAGTCACCAACTTTTCCCAGCAGCCGAGTGTATCAACGGGATCTGATGAACGACCTACTTTGATGAAAATTTTCATCCTCGCAGCGGAGCCGTGCGAGCACGGAGCCGAATTTCAGGGTTGCCGGCTCACATTTGTCGTTCTGCATCACATTTTTTGCCTTTCAAGCTCTACCTCATGCTGTCTTACATCCAAAAGAAATGTCAGGCCGAATGTAAATGGCAGCTTTTAGCATTCATCGACTGCATGGGTTTTTTTTTGTTTTTTTTCAAGGTTAATGATGGTATTGATTTCAAAGCATTAGTCTTTTTGCAAGTCAGCCTGCACTACACTGATTTAAAAAATATATAAAGCAAGCCCAGACATGCATGTTTTTCTTCCTATCATCCTAAAAGTAATTAATATTCTGAGACATACGTGGACAAATTCATCTCCTTTAACGTGACTATTTTTAATCACGCACCTATTTTGGAAATAGAGGGATTTACTAAAGTGTGGTATCTAGTCAGAAATAAATAAAATAAACATCTTGGTAACATTTCCCCTAAATAACCCCCCTTTTAAAAATGCACGCAGATTTAACTTTAATCAAGTCTGATACCTCGGTGTGAGGTCAATAACATCTTTTTTTTTTTTTTAAAGATTTAAGACTTCCCTGCTCCAAATGCACTGTAGTGCTATTTCTGTGATGGCTGCTTCTTTCTCACAACTATTTCTTCGAGTCCTTCATCTCCATCCCCTGTACAGCTACTCCACCGTCTCACAGAGGAACACTCAGACATCTGCCTTCACACCTTTTCAGATCCTCCCTTCCCCTTTCTCGTGCTTTCCCATGCACGCCAGACACATCTAAGATGCTCCCTTTTTTTTTAATTTTTAAGTAACCTCATCGAAAAGCTTCGGGGACCTCGTCGAGGCCGAGCGACCGCCGGAGCCGCGGCGTTTGCTTGACCTTGGGGTTCCGTGACTCTCCAGCCGGCCGGGTCCCTTCACTCTGCGTGACATTTACACAGATGTAATTTGCCGGCAGACGTGTTGCACAAAAGGGAGCTATCAAAAGAGCCATCGCTGATGGGAGCTATAGGCCAACGGAGGGGAAAGAAAAGCCAGCGGAGGAGAGGAGAGGAGAGGAGAGGAGAGGAGAGGAGAGGAGAGGAGAGGAGAGGAGAGGAGAGGCGAGGCAGACAGAAAAGGATGCCGGCAGGTTCAGAGGAAAGAAGAAGAAGAGATGTTCTCTAAATGTAACGCCGTGACCCGTCTCTGTCACTGAGAAATAATGAGCCCTTTATCTCAGGACGGATGCTTACTCAAAACCTAATCTCTGGAATTAGTGATATAATGGGAGATGGAGGTCTCTCTCTCCCTCTCTGTCTTTCCCTCTTCCCTCCTCTCTTTCACTTTGTCTGCCTCTCAGTGTCACTCCCATTAAAAGCAGCCTGCACTTTTGTACGCCAGAGTTGGACTCTATCATTTCTCCACGGCTGCCTGGCAGCAGGGATGAGCTATGTCGTGGAGATCCTTCATGTCTGCTGCAGCGCTAATGGGGCAGGTTTATGAAGCCGTGGGGCCACTAAATTACCCCGCGTTTCTTTATATACGCCTCAGATGCAGAGAGGGGACTCGGTGGGTCACAGTTTCAGACGGTGATTCAGGGAGAACTGGGCACAAGATGACGAGCAATTGGACACGACCGAGCCCCGCTAATCCGGTTTGTCAGTGTTACTGTATCCCCATCTGTTTGGTGAGATGGGTCATTATTCATTTGGCCCTGGTTCAGCCTTGCACAGCTCCTGATCCCATCTGAGTTTCCAGGTTACTGTCTGCGAAGAGCTTTAAAAATATCACTTTACGTTTTTAAATCCTGAATACATCAAATGCACTGAAATGACTTGAATTCTTCTTTTTGTCTAGTATAATAGGAGTCAAAAGAGTTGCCTTTAACTAAAGCCATCCTCTCCTGATGCGCCCCCTCTACAGGAAGTCATGTCTGTGGACGAGGAGAGCACCTCCTGCTACTGTCTGCTGGAGGCCCGGAGGTGCCATGTGCTGCTGGAGCATCCGGGTCGCTACGCCCTGATGGGGGAGCCGCTGACCCAGGAGGCGGCCAAGCGACTGAGGCTGGCTGTGTTTGGCAGCCCGGACCCCGGCAACTCTCTGGGCTTCACCCTCAGGGTTTACTGTGTGGACGACACGCCCCACACATTTCAGGTACGAGAGAGACGGTGTTATATTTGGTTTGCACAATGTTCGTGAATTATCTTCTACTGAGTTGATGATAGTGGGTTAATAGTTTGTAGTTGTGTAGCTCCACTTACAGATGACTCTGAGGTCACATTGTGAGCTCAGCAATGACGCACGCTACCTCACTCCTTTGTCTTCTTTAAAGGCAGAAACAATCATCTTTTGACGTGTATTACAAGCTGCTGGGTTATCAACCTTATGTGCAGTGCAAGGGCAGATTATGCTAAACTAAAGGTGACAGGCTACTAGACTGAAGGAAATATAAATCAGAGATGCATTCCTTTAATGCTGCGTGTACTGAAGAGCTTTTGAACAGCGAAGTATTCATTTACCAACAAAGAGGTGCTTTGGACTAACACAAAAAAAGAAGAAGGGAGCAAATTACTGCACATGTTCAGTGATGAAGAATCTTTGACTCCCACTCAACGAAGTAACAAAGCCGTGTCCACAAATAAAGAGATTCGCTTGGGATCCACCGCTTTGTTGTCGGCTCTGGTTGCCTAGGTCTGCCTGAAAGTTACTAACAAAACTAAAAAATTCCTCTAAGAGAAAAGTCCTACTTTATTTGCCACCCTCTTTGAGTCTTCACTTGGTTGTACGTTAGCTAAATGCTAATGTCACTGCTCTAATATGCTCATGCTCCCCTCTGTGATTAGGCACATTAGCTTTAACGCAAAGTACAGCTGAATCTAAGAGGGAATGTCATTAGGTGATGGCACATGAGGAAAAAAATCTAAAGTCAAAGATGTTGGAAGTCAGTAGCATTCAATCTCTGGCAACCAGGAATGTGTGTACGACTATATTCAGTCTGGACCACTTCCCCCAGAGCTACGCCGCTAACATGCATTAAGTTATTAATATATCCAAAAGAACTCTATATAATATAAGAAATTTAAATTGCGAGGATCGCCTGGAAGAATTTGTCTCTGGATTATTATTATTTATTTATTTTTTTCTCCTTTGCTCCACTGAAGATCTGCCTGTTTGGTAACACTGCCACTGGGAGATGCTTGATGACGAGGAGACAAAGAGGGACTTTTAATTACAAAGGCAACAGATGCTCCAAGGTTGCTTCCCTGCCCTTTCTTTGTGTAATTTAATTTGCTCTCTGTTAATTAAATGTGTTTCGGCATTGCATTCGATGCAACAAGTATTTGAACACGGCTCATCGCGGCGCTCTTGAGTGGCGCTTTGAGAGAGGTTTGCCCTTTCTCCTTGCGTTGTGGGCGCACTCAAAAAGATAAAAAAAAAAAAACACAAACCTCATTTTGTGAAAAGGTTTCACAACAGTGATTTGTTTCATGACTCAATTAAACACACAGCTTTTATAAAGTAGAGCTGCGTAGTGTGAAGCCAAAGCAAGTAGAGCTCCCCCTGGTGGCTGGCTACAGTATAGGTCCTAAGCTCCGCCTCCTCCATGTTAGCGGATGGGACCTGGGCCGAACTAAAACCCCAAAATACACATCAAATATTTTTTTCCAAGGATTGTTGCTGTCATTTTAGGTAGTTAATATAATGTTGATGAATGTTCAAGTGTCAATTTTTTGGATAAGTTTCGTTTTAGTTATTTGACGCTATAGAAACTGGATGCGACCTCCAGTTGCCATGCCAACCGCTCCGTAAAGCGTCCACCGCATTGTGCAGATTCTGGCTCCAAAATCGCAAGGTGGTGCTGCCCGTATCCCCGGGAAAATGGTGTCAGTTTGGCCAGTGCAAGGAAGTGGTGATCCTTAGTCCATATTTATATACAGTCTATGCATTGCAATTGAACACGGAATAAAACTGGTTGTACGTACCAAGAGTCAGTTCAGTCCACTTTTCCATCAGTCAGACATGGTTGTTTGGCAGTTTGTTCAATTTTTTATTTATTTTTTTATTTTTTTTGGTGGCTATTGTTTGTGCTTCCTACGAGAAATAATTTCCCCTGTGAGCTCGAAGCAGGAATCGATCAGGTTCAGCCGCCACGCTTTTGCATTGTCCTTGTTTCTCCTCCATCCCCTGCACACCTAAGATAATGTAAACACAAATGTTCAAGTGCAGAACGCTTCCATGCACGCACGCGGACATAAAGCATGTTAACAGTAGAGCGAAATTTGATGCTTCCTTAGGTATTTGAATTTGCAATCACAGCGTGAAACATGCTGATAGGTTTTCGGTCGATTTGTACAAAGAGACATTTTAATGTTTCTTGGAGTTGAAAATGAAGACTGACTGACATGTGTACGTCGTTGCCCGGGTGTTTCCTAACATTTCAGTGTATCTGTTTGAGATTGCAGTAGAAGCCAGGGGGCATACACCAACCCCCAGCGCCAGAATACTCTATCACAGTGAAAAAACAGCTCATCTGTACGAAGAGAAAATACAAAAACAAAGTCACGGAGAGCTATTCGGAGGGAAATGGATGTGTCAAGTTTGGGTAGTTCTTAGGAAAGAAAAAAAACAACAAACGTGTTGACTTGAAAATAAAACAGCTGATGACAGAATAATCCTCAGAGCTGTGTAGATGAAGCCCAAAACAACGGTCTAGGGAGCGCAGATGTGAAAGAGTCACACAGTTAGTAAAGCAAAACAGTAATCTTGAGGCTCAGCAGCAAGATTAAAAAAAGATTAGGTAGGAATTTGTCAGAACTGATGAATCTAAACGCAACCTTTACCAAAAAAGAGTCTGACATGATGTGATTCAAGCTATTCCCCCTCATCAGTGAAACATGAAGGAGGTCATGCCATGTGTATGTATGGCTGCTTCTGGAGCTCGCTCGTCTTTTATTGATTATACAGCAGCAGGATGAATTCTTTTTTTTTATTATTATTATTTTTTTCTCATTCGTCATGAAACAAGGCCACGACCTCAAACGCGCTGCCCGTGAAGCCAGCGTGTTGGTCTGGGGTCGGAAACTTTGACCGGCCAAGTCGGTCGTCAGATTTAAACCCTGCAGCGCCTTTTCGCCTGCCGGGAAGGAGATTGAAGACGCCGAAGGGAGCTGCTCCTTTTGAAGGCCCCGGAAAGCGTTTCGAAAGAAGATACTAAATATTTATTAATGTCAGCTGGTCACGGAATTTTTATTATATCAGAGGGCTGCGTGTTATAGACGTTATCGCTTTTATTTCTTTTGACATCTGTTAACTTACTTTTGCACATCTTGAAAAATATATATGCATATAAATAGTCTGCAAAAAAAACAAAAAACAGTTTATACCACTCTATACAGTTTTAATAAACGCCTTAGTAGGGTACTTTATTATTAGTTTTAGTACCCAATCTCTGTGCATGCAGAATAAGAGCAGAAAAAACATAAAACCCAATTAAAACTATTTCTTAAAACTTCTTGTGCTTCTAGTGGTTTCTAAACTTTGGAATATATGGAAAAAATTGAGTGGCGCATCTAAGAATCCAGACCATCTACTAATACACTGCAAGTTTGTCCATAGGATGTACCTTATACCTTTCTACAAAAATCATTTCATCTCCCAACTGTGAACTATGTTCATTAAGTGTCCTGGGGTCCTTTATGCATATAGACCATAATAAATGAACAAACTGCCAAATAACCATGTCTGAGTGATGGAAAAGTGGAATGAACTGACTCTTGGTACCTACAACCAGTTTTATTCCGTGTTTGTTCACTTGCAATGCATAGACTGTATATAAATATGGACAAAGCGTCGCCACTTCCTTGCATTGGACAAATGGATGCTATTTTGGCGGCACCATCTTGCAACTTTGGAGGTCTGAGAGTGGAGCCACGTGGAGCCACGATATCGATGACCCGACCACGCTTCCTCCAGACTCACTCGCATTTTTGTGTAATTAATACTGCGCTCTGATCTACCTCCACCAGTTACAAGCAGTTACACTTGAACATGCATCAACATTATTTTAACTACCTAAAATGACTGAAACTAAGGACAATGCAAAAGCGTGGCAGCCGAACCTGATCGATTCCTGCTTCGAGCTCACAGGGGAAATTATTTCTCGTAGGAAGCACAACAGTAGCCACCAAAAATAAAGAAAAAATTGAACAAACCATGTCTGAGTGATGAAAAAGTGGAGTGAACTAACTCTTGGTTCCTACAACCAGTTTTATTCCATGTTCACTTGCAATGCATAGACTGTGTATAAATATGGACGATGCGTCGCCACTTCCTTGCATTGACCAAACTGACGCTATTTTCCCGGGGATACAGCAGCGCCATCTTGCGATTTTGGAGACAGAGTCTGCACAGTGCGGTAGATGCTTTACGGAGCGGTTGGCATGGCAACTGGTAGTCGCATCCTGTTTCTATAGCGTCAGATAGCTAACTAAAACGAAACTTATCCAAAGAATTGACACTTGAACATTCATCAACATTATTTTAACTACCTAAAATGACTGAAACTATCCTTGAAAAATAGTATTTCATGTGTGTTTTAGTTTGGCCCAAGTCCCACCCACTAACATGGAGGGGGTGGAACTTATGACCTATACTGCAGCCAGCCACCAGGGGGAGCTCCACTTGCTTTTGGCTTCTATGATATGTACTGGGAATCTCCTATTTTAGATGACATAACTTGCAGTTGGGGTCCCACACTCACCGCTGTTGCTTCTACTTCCCTTCTCGATCTGTCCCTGCAGCAGAGACGTATCCTATGGGCTGGTGTCCCCTGTGTCCCCAGCCTTTGTTAAATATTAAAAATAAATACTATTGAAAATATTAAAAAGGTTCTGAATTCTCAATA
Organism: Chelon labrosus; assembly: GCF_963514085.1. Lineage (NCBI taxonomy): Eukaryota > Metazoa > Chordata > Actinopteri > Mugiliformes > Mugilidae > Chelon > Chelon labrosus. The sequence continues at coordinate 19,786,747 of NC_140355.1, forward strand.
TTAAGAGAAATATTTTGCATTCTCAATTAATCAGATTATTTTTTGTGTGATAATTTTGACAATAAATTATTATTGTTAAGAAAATCTGAAAAAAATTAAATAAATTAAATCCAGGGTGGCATCTTCTAATTGCTTGTTTAGTCCAACCAAGAGTATAAAACCAAATAATTAAAGAAAACCAATTAAGGGGATGAAAGTGGTTAATTAGTTAACGACTAATTAGTTGTTTTCAATTAGTTTCTTTCATTCTTTCTTTTCTAATTTACTCCCGTTTTCCAAGAGGATACGAGTTTATTATGAATTTGTGAATTATCATTTTCTTCTACATGTTCTCTACATGAGTCTAACACTTCTGTAACCCCCTAACCCCGGCCCCACCTTTCCTTATCAGGAGGTGGCAGTGGGCGAGCGCAGCAGAGGCGGGCGGCTGCTGGAGGAGCCGAAAATGATGCTGTTTAGGGGGAATAATTTCAGCCTCCAGGTGTCCATCCAGGACGTGCCACAGTTACTCTGGAGCATCAAGCCTTTCACCACCTGCCAGGTAGGCGGCCTCTGTGCGTTTTCCCTCATTTACAGCAAAGGGGCTTTTTGCAACAGGAAGCGTGTTTACTCTCCGTGCATCTCAGCTCTAAATTAAATCACGCTCCGCTCTGCCGCAGTCATATATATAAAAAAAAAAAAAAGAAGCTTTATCTTCTTGGCCTCCCTCGCTCGTCCGTCCCTCGGCCACATCAAAGCCAGAGGACGGCAGCAAGGGCACAGCAGGAGATCACTAAGGCTAGCTATCTCACCCACACACGCACCCTTATGAAATTAATTATGACTGCCAGGCAGGCGTACACACACCACACACACACATCATAGCTATCCTCCTAGGGGTCTACATGCTGCATGTTCTGCTCTGCCCTGTGATGTTTATCCCACCAGCGACATCCTATTAGCAGAATTAGCCCACCGTAGTGCCTCCAGAATACCAACGAGGATTTCTTACAGAGAGTAGAGCCGCGGCGCGAGGGTCCTACAGGGAAGACGGCTATAGGCTCTCGTTCAGACACCGCTCTCACCAAGAGGAGGCTTTTTACAAGAATCCATCCTCCTGTCTGATGGATCTGTGGAGAGGATGATTCATCTGTAAAGCACTGTTTTTGACCTGCTCCCTCTTTGCAGCACTGTCTGGGGCGCCCAGTAGTTTGTAATGGAGCTTGAAATAGACCTTTTAAGATTGCATTTGCTGCAAAGATCTGTCTGTGTCTAACATTTTTAGGGTAAATGTAGTGCAAACTGGCTAAATTAAGACATCTCTGATCTAATTCCATAATCACATTACAGCTCCTGATCGAACAGATTACAAGCCTCACTGCAGGACTCAGGAAGTCTAAATAAAATGCTGCTGCTGCTTTTACGGCGTGCATTATTTATCGAGCTGTAAAATCATCACAGCTGTAGAATATGATGTAAAAGTGATAGAAAGTAGTTTAATTATTTTTCCAAGGCGCTTTTGTAAAAGTTTCTTATTGCACTAATGATCGCCGCTCTAACAGATGTTTAACGAGACACACGTTCATTCCCGAGAGATCTCGCAACTGCCGGCGTTCTCTGTGATGGGTAAACTTCTTGATTAGGTAGCATCATTGATTGGCTAAAGAGGCCACTCACTCAGTCTTAATTAATCATGTAAACACTAAAGTGGGTGGCGAAGCAGGGTTCGAATAACAAATGTCTTTAGCGGGGATTTAATGAGCCCGTCGTCTGACTGCTGCCGGATCCTTTCATCATCCCCGTTCGTCCTGTCCGCCCTCCGTCTTCTCCCCCCCTGCAGGAGTTCTCCTTTTCTCAGGTGTGGGCCAGCAACCAGCGTCCCCTGCAGTGTGCCTTCTCTCTGGAGCGATACAGCCACTCGCCGTCGTCGTCGCAGCTCTCCTGCAAGATCAGCATCCGACAGGTCACCGGCGAGGAGCAGATACTCCAGGTCTACACGTCCGTGGTGGAGGTGAGGATGTGCGCGCAGGAGCGTGGGCAGCCATCCGTCCGCTTAATAGGTTCTTTTATCACGCTGAATAACTCTTGATTTCTTTTAAGGGCTTGCTTAATGAGCCTCTCAGGGAGCTTTTCATGTATAGATTGCAAATTGTCTTGATAAGTCCTTCATGTTGAGGTGGGGAGATATTCAGCTGCAATGCCAAGATCACCTTTTTCTTGCTTTCTTGCTTTCTTTCTTAGAATGAAAAGGGAGTGGTTCCCTTTTTCACTCAGTCAGACTGCACCATCACCTCTCAGACAGGGTCAAGGGCCTTCAAAATCCCCCTGTCCATCCGTCAGCGGATCAGCGCCACCTTTGACACCGCTAACGCTAACGGAAAGGACTGGCAGCTCCTGGCTCAGAAGCTCCACATAGACAGGTATGAGTTATAGCACTGAAATGAAACCTGCATTTCATTCTTTACTTTCCATACTGCTGAGTCACCTTTGAGTGAGTGTCTTTTGTTTTTGGGGCGTGGGGGAATAATAGAATAATGACTAGGAAGCAGAAAACACCAGTCTCTCAATCTGAATACTGTTTTTAATCTGGAATTTAGTCACAGTCTCGGCTTTTATCTCCCATCGCCAAGCAGCTGTCAGCGACACGCCACACTACTGATTTCATTATAGATCTAAAAACACATGCAGAGAGAGAGAGAGAGGGGGGCCAAGTTTAGCTCAGTCAGAACACTGTGCTGAGAAGAGACGCAGTGTTTTTTCTTTTTCTTTCTTTTTGCAGGAATCTAAACGAAGGTCTGTGACCGCTGACAGGCCAGCCTCTGGCAAGAAAACGCGTTCATGTTAGCACTTCTCATTAGCAGCGACTCTGCATGCGCTCGCTTCCACCAACCCCTGCAAAGCTCTCTCCGGGGTCAGTGTTTGCAGTGCAGGCTGCGGAGGCTTTCTGTTGTTTGGCGATGGGGTGATCTCTATTTGTGCTTCAGAGGAGAAGTCAATAATCAAGCGCTCGCAGCCACGAAGGCTCTCAGATCCGTGCAGTCAGCTCCGTCGAGCACTCGGGGAAGACAGTCAGCAAACTCTCCGTCTTGCCAATTGGAGGCACATGAGAGGGAAAAGTTAACTAAAAAAAATATGACAGAAACTGTGTGATTAAGGAATTTTGCTTCGTGAGAGAACAAACATCTGTGACTGAGAATTGGGGGAAGGATTTCAGAGGCTTTCTCAGCCCAGCTGAACACACCAAGAGGCATGTAATGGAAATGTCTCCACCTAGTTAAGCTGATTTTTGTAATTATTTCTCAGAGTGTGTGGGAACATAATCATACGGCGTGAGGGAGGAGAAGGGGAGAGAGAGAGAGAAGGCAACAAAGGGGAATCAGATTGTAATGAAACAGTGCCCTCTGTTGGAGAGGTGGTATAACAACAGCAGAGGAAGAAAATCAGTTCATTTGACAGATCTTAGGTCTATTTAATAGATTAGTCATTTTATTTATTTTTTTAACAATAGATTGCAAAGGTTATTTTTCTGGAAAATAATCTTAATTCTATCAAACAACCTTTAAAAGACAACATTTTCTAAAGCCACTCTTCTCTAAACCGTGCTTACTTATTGTTAGTTTACTTTTATTCTGACCTTCACTGTGATGCATGTGAAACGTTTGACACTACAAAGCTGTTTTCACGTCCGTCTGCAGAAGGAGGGGAAGTTTCTCTGTGCTCACCTTCAGGAGTTTAACACTCGTGCATACAAGTTTTATCTGGTGACAGCACAGCTCTGTTGGCTGCAGTCGAAAGTGTGATGTGATGCTCAGATGCGGGGGGGGGGGGGGGGGGTCTATAGACTCTTGAATTAAACTTAAAACGAAAAAGCACCAACAAATAAAGACATCTGAATTAAATTTCTAAGCTTATAAATGACCCAGAGACACTGTGTACAAGTATACATCGATCAGCCACAACATTAAGACCACTGACAGGAGAAGTAAATAACATTGACCATCTTTTGACAATTCAATGTTCCTCTGCGAATCTTTTGGACCTGGCATTCATTGGTGTGGATGTTACTCAGACATGTAGCACCCACCTAGACCAGACCAGGCACCCCCACCCCATAGCAATGACACTCCTTGATGGCAGCAGCCTGGCACAGACACACACACAAAAACGCTTTAGGAACAACTCAAAAAAACATGAAGAACAGCACAAGGGGTTGACCTGGCCTCCAAATTCACTAGATCCCGAACTGATCAAGTATCTGTGGGATGATCCACAGAGGCCCCTCCCCTCAAAGCCCCCCCCCACTAACAACATCCTGTTGCCAGACACCACAGGACACCCTCAGAAGGCCCATGTCCATTCTCTGATGAGCCACTTGGAGGCACAAGGGAGACCTACACAATAGCAGGAAGGTGGTCATAATGTTATGCCTGATCTGTGTATGTGTGGCTGCCATTATGCTGCAGGTGCTGGTATCTAAGGTAATTTTAACTGGATTGTTTAATGTGTTGCCACCAGTTGCCCCTCTGATGGATGCTAAATTCAGCTAACTTGACTAAAGGGGAGGTCCAGTGCCCCTCTGATTCTAAAGCGTTCTTCCACCTTTATTTAGGTGCAGCACTAAATCACATAATCACCGCTTTGAAATTGTTTATTCATTCGCCTTCCTATCATAATAACAACAGCAAAGCAATCACTTCATTACCCAAGCACTCCTTTGTTACTCATTGCCATGCAAAACACTCCACCACCCTCTAATACAATATTCAATTCTCCCTGGCCTGTAGGAACCTCTGCTACTTTGCATGTCAGGAGAGCCCATCATCAGTGATTCTGAGTCTGTGGGAAGCCCAGCACCAGGACTCGGGAGACCTGGACTCTCTGGCGAGCGCCCTCGAGGAGATCGGCAAGGTCCAGTCATCCAGAGCGGTTACCTTGGGCTGCAGCAAAGACGAGAGGGACTCTGAATTCACAAAACTTGGGTAGGGCAGATCTGCAGCAAATAATGATGGACCTTTTACTGCATGAACGCTGACGATCAGGTGTACTAGCTAACCTTTAGAGAGGAGGAGAAAGTGGACAGCAGGGAAGCTCAAGTTTGGACTGTTACTAAAGGAACACCTCCGCTAAACCAAATGGCTCATAAAGACAGAACAGTTTATGTTGTTGACAGGCATCTGCAGATTTTGAACGGGGCTAAGTACGGCCCGCGCTCGTCTTTGAAAGAGAAATGTCAACTCCCGACACATCCGAGGACTGATAACCTGTACTCAAGGAGACTAATTGTCCGTGTGAAGACGACTCTCGGTGGAGGACGGAGCGCCGTGTTAAACAGACTGCCAATGAACCATCCCAGGATTGGATGTGCCCTCAGACAGTCCACCGGGCTGTGGAAATGTTAAGTGTAACGTCATTATTTTGTCATTTTTAAAATCTTTTTCTGCTTTCTGTGTCTCTGACGTTTCTGCTGGAGTTAGATTTAAAAAACAAAAACAAAAAAAAAACAGGAAGCAACGAATGAATTAATGTGGTCAGAACATCCTGTCCTGTCCATACCGTGAGAGACAGTAAGCAAGAGTGTCTACAGTGATTTTAGTGTTTTAAAGGGACCTAATGATGTCCACATGCTAAATGCATTCACACTGACATGAATCACATGGATCACATTTTAAGGATCACCCTCGTGCACACATGAACATCCTCAGCCCAGACATGGACATTATCATTAAGACTGCAGAGGAGGATAACTAACCCGGCTGATCTGTGTCTCATCTGGCAACGCGTCCCCTTAATGTCTATATATCTGCTTAATTTGGAGGAAAATTAATGTTTCGCTGTGTGATGAGTGGGAACATTACATACCCTGCAAAGTGCTAGCTCTGGTGAAGTAGTGTGTACTTTCAAGACCCCCCCTCCCCCTCGCCCTCCCCACCCGGGACTTCATTTCTTTCTTGATTTTTTAATTTAAAATTTGACAATTGACGTGTGGCTTGACTGGAGCTGCCTTCCTCGGGGTCGCCCGGACCGTCAAATAACCCGGACGTCAATATTTGGAAACGCCTCGACAACGCTCGCTCTCCTCGCCCGCTTGATAAAGATATCTCGGTCAGGACGATCCCGACATTCAGTTGCTCCTCCTGCCTCTAAACTTAATAAAGTGACTTTGTGTTGAACTCTGTGTTAGCGCTCTCTTTTCATCTGCAGGTACAGTGGCGAAATTATTAAAACTGTGCAATTATAAGAGATGAAACCGAGACCTAAATAAAGTGATATTCTCAAAAAGATGTCAAAGAACACAACGTTTGTGGTTCGGTGGTAGTTCGTAGCTAATTGACCAACAAAAAAACTCCAAGAGTAGGACCAAGAAGGCTTCTTTTCAGATATTAGCTTAGCTTAGCATAAAAATATGGGTATGATGCGGGTTTGAATCCATAGAGTATGTAAAAATTAACAGCGGAAACAGTTCCTTTAAAGTGAAGCCAAAGCAAGTAGAGCTCCCCCTGGTGGCTGGCTGCAGTACTGCTCATAAGCTCCACCCCCTCCATGTTAGCAGATGGGACTTGGTCAAATAATTTTTTTTCTAAGGATGGTTTCTGTCATTTTAGGTAGTTAATATAATACTGATGCATGTTCAAGTGTCCATTTTTCTAAGTTTCGTTCTAATTAATTATTTGACGCTATAGTAACACGATGTGACATCACGATAGCTACAAGTTGCCATGCCAACTGCTCTGTAAAGCAGTCCTGTAGGACCATGAGAGTTGGGAAAAAATACATAAATAAATAAGCAAAGTGTATAATCCAACATTTCCTTGAGTGAGTCTGGAGGAAGTATGGTCGGGTCATTCCCGTATCCCCAGGAAAATACCGTCAGTTTGGCCTTTGCACAGAAGTGGGGACGCATAGTCCATATTTATATACAGTCTATGTTTGAATCAGATAGCAACCTCTGCAGCAAAATAATTAAGCTAATTCATAAATGCCAAAACTACAAATGGCCACATGAGCCTGGCACTAAAATTGAATCAGTCCCGAGCTCAATGCTAAAATGTCCAGCACAAGTAAACATGGTTACCTGCCTGATACAATAACCGGTTTGGTCTCTATAGCTGATTTCTTCATTCATAACAACTGTATGGGTGGAGAGTTTCTTATATAACTCGCCTGTTTAAATTTTATCAATGCTTTATGCCTGTTAAGGGCGTGGCATATTTGAGTGACAGGTTGCTGCCATGTCAAGTTGCTAGCCCGGTCCACTTACACTCCCACCTCTTTGACCATTTGTGATTTAACCAGGTGTTAGGTGGAGTCAGACGCTGCCAAGATGGCGGTGGCCAGAGTCTCCCTTACTGGGCTTCAAAACCACTTTTCAGAAAACGTATGGGTGCCGTCACAGAGCGTATGTCCATCTTTATACTGAATAGAGTCAATGGTTTACGTGGCGCTATCACCTCATCCTGTTTCCAGTCTTTATGCTAAGCTAAGCTAAGCTAAGCTAACCAACTGCTGGCTCAGAACTTTCTTTTTAACAGACAGAGAGTGGCCTCCTCTTTTAATTCTTAGCAGCAATGCAAATAAGGGAATTCCCCAAAATGTTTTTCAAGGATGCAGATTGATTTTCTCAAGTTGGCTCGATATTGAGAAAGCGAATCCTTGAGGATGTCTGCGTTTCTTGAAACCCCCCGTGTGTATGCTATGGGCTAAAAGGGTCACTCTGTGAAAAGGCCGAGACTTGGAATACATTTCTGCCTGGAGGAGACTGACTCACGTGGAGACCTCTAGTTGTCACATGCTGAGTTAGATTAAACACTTAAACAGATGACCGCTCTGGGATCTAAGCTTTAACTGAGCATGTACAATACAGCTAACAGCACGGTGGAGCTTGTGATCTATATTTGATCGGGTTGATGTAACTTGTGGTGCAACTAATGATTTCCTTCAGTGTAGATAAACCGTTATAGATATGCGTTTTCTCAATTTACTGATTTAGCCAAACCTGAGACTCTAGAACTAAATATTAATATATTTAACACTTAAGCTTTACTAACTATACAGGCAACAGTCTTGTCTTTTATTAATGGGAGCTCCATCATACAGATCCTTCAAGCTCTTTTTAAAGTGGAGAAGCAGACCCTAAAGAATAGTTTGACCCTTGTCATCCAAGATTATGTTTTCATAATTCTGGCTGCAGGCAGGTCATAAGGCGATCTAATACAGTATAACCTCTTGAGCTAATGATAGCAGTCGTTAGCATAGCTGCTAATGAAGCAGATTTCCACCAATGAACCATTCTATTCTGAAGAAACGACTTAGATGAACCCTGAAATTGCTAATATATTTTATTTCCGGCGGAGAAAGGGAGGATTATAAAAGAATCATGAGAGACTGAGAGTTTTACAGACAGCACAGTGACTTTTTGACTTCTTTCTTCAGCCGCTGTAGCTTCCAATAACACATGCACAAGATTTTCCAGCACAACACTTAGCGTGCCGACTCCCAGAGTCCAGTCTCTCCCACAGTTCCACCTGAAAGCTACACCTATCCAAGGTCTGGTATACGGGAGGCCGCTGGCATGGGAGTGAATGGTGCCAAACTTTGCTTTTCTTGGAAGAAAAACTACAATAATTGCTTTCAAAAGAGAGGAGTCAAGAGACTGCTTCCCGGCCTATTACCTGACTCCTCGAAAATGACTTCTGCTGAAGCAGAGAAAACGTCCCGTATCCTCTACAAGCGCCTGTGTGGCAACGATTTCTGACCGTCTTTAACTTTTTTTTTTATTGAATTTACAGATGTGTCTGAGCTCAAGAAATGTCCACTGCAGCTGAGTACAGAGACTTCTTGGAGGAATGTACTGGAGGAAAAAAAAAGAAATTAATCAAAGCCGGGAGAATTCATTAAAGACAGTTTAAAAGGAATTAATGAGAAATAAAGGCAAAGACGGGGCTTTGACTGAAGAGAACTTTTTCCTCTGGTGCTGTTCGTCTGTCCTGAACCTTGAAAGTGTACCAAGACGAAAAAAGAGAAGGTTGAACCAGCAGAATTCCTCTTGACAACCTTCCCACTGAGTAGAGAGGATCAGAATGCGGCAGTAGATGCAGGGAAGCTGATGGTCCACTGAGCAACCAAATTACCAGATGCATTTAATGAGCGGGGCTGATGGAAATGTTGTCCCGGCGCCACGTCCGTCCCGCGGAACACCTGCCAGCGGACAGAGGCCACTTTTCCTCATCGAAGTCACAAAGGTTCTGTCATCTCCTCCTCCCGCGTTCGTCATCTTCAGAGTCTCCTCGATTCCTAGAAAGGGAAGGGAAGTAGGCCTCGCTATGCACATCTTACTACAAACATCGTGATTTATGCCGCCACCTCGTAAAGATTTTATGAACACATTCGGATTTGGTTTCTGCAAATTCATCTTTTTTTTGGCAGAAGGACTCGACACATGTCTTGACTTCTCTGGGCTTCGACGGCGAGGTGCTGCGCTGCCAAACTCACTTTCTGTTCCCAGGGAGTCCACTCCATATCCCCGCATACCTCCTATCTTACTATTATTGATCACATTCTGTGCAGGATTTGTTTTCCTTTGCAAGCCAGCCTCCCTCTCTCTCCTGCACACACACACACACTCACATATAAAATGAAAAAAGGGAAACTGATAAGCTTTACTCCGTGTCGTGCGTCACAAAAATCAGTTTTCCGACTAACCGTGCCTCTTTCTTCGTGTGGGTTTTGTGTCATCATTAAGTGTGACCAGAATGTTTTTATTATTATCATACTTCATATAAAAATATGTTATATGCAAAGCTGTATTGTTCGTCGCCGTGCGCTGCGGAGGTGTTTCCTGAGAATACTGAAGCATTTAAACCTGTTATCTCCGACGCCAGGAACTTGCAGCGACACTGAGCCGACTAAAGATGATCTCACCATCTGTCACATGAGGACGCTCGGTGTGTCTGTCGATGTCCTTTACATAAACTCAATGACTCTGAGAGAGAGAGAGAGAGAGAGAGCGAGAGAGAGTGAAGGGAAGTGGGTTTAAATTCAGAAAATTATATGGAAAACTCAGCCTTGTGCTACCGCTTCTACAGACTGTGGTGTGATGTGTGTTCCCCCCAGCCTAACTATCTTAAGGTCTGCATTGCTTTTGAAAAAAAAAAAGAAAAGAAATTGATTGTTACTTACACCGATCAGCCACAACATTATGACCACTGACGGGAGGAGTGAATAACATTGACCATCCTGTGACAATTCCACGTTCTGCTGGGAAACTTTTAGACCTGGTATTCATTGGTGTGGAATGCCACCCCATAGCAATGACACTCCTTGATGGCAGCAGCCATCCCCAGCAGGATGCAGCCTGACACAGGAACACACACTTTAAGAACAACTCCAAAAAACATGAAGAACAGCACAAGGTGTTGACCTGGCCCCCAACTTCACTAGATCCCAAACTGATCAAGTATCTGTGGGATGATCCACAGAGGCCCCTCTCCTCAAGGGCCCCCCCCCCCCCACTAACAATATTCTGTTGCCAGACACCACAGGACACCCTCAGAAGGCCCATGTCCATTCTCTGATGATTCTACACAATATTAGGAAGGTGGTCATAATGTTATGCCTGATCAGTGTATGTAGAATTAAGTCTGTTCATTTGGATCTTTATTACTACTGTGTTCTTTTGGTTGTTTCTTCTTCTTCTACGACTTTAAATCTAATTCTCATAATCCTCATTCTCAGTATTTATACCTGTATGATTTATTGCATCTGTGTGTGTTTTAATCTTAAAAAAAAAAAAAACATTTTAATATATTTTATTGAACATTTGCGCTATATGAATGTTAGTGTTAAGAAAAGGTAGGAAAAGTGTGACAGCCATAGTGCTTAGCGCTGGTGATGTTCCCTGATGCCCGGTTCTTGATTCCTTTCTTTCATTCTTTTGTTTTTAAAAGCCATTTTGAAACTGTACATGCTGTATTGTGTTGAAATAAATATGCAGTGAAAGACTACAAGTTTCATTTCAGGTTATTTTTCGACTAGTACTTTACTTTAGTAAAGTACTTTAGTGCTTTAACTCTCAAAGATTTCAGTTATGAATGAGATCAGCAAGAAACTAGAGTGACCAAGAGTGTACAGCCACGCTACTACAGCTCTGTGAGGCACATCGATGCTATGTCACTGTGTCAGGTTGGAAAGCTAGCTTGGTAGCATTTGCTAATTAATGCTAAAGCTGAGTCAGAACAGCTGACAGTGGAAGTCAAAAGACAAGGTTCACTAAAGTAATTAGAATTCATATTCTGAGAACCACCCCCGTCCATTAGGAGAGAAAAATAAGTCCGAAGTGCACTCATCTGTTTTTTAATTGCATGAAAAGAGCAACCGGCTCTACACAGATCAGGCATAACATTATGACCACTTTCCTAATATTGTGTAGGTCTCCCTTGTGCCTCCAACAACAGTCGTGACTCATCAGAGAATGGACATGGGCCTTCTGAGGGTGTCCTGTGGTGTCTGGCAACAGAATGTTGTTAGTTGGGGGCCTTTGAGGGGAGGGGCCTCTGTGGATCATCCTACAGATACTTGATCAGTTCTTCGTGTTTTTTCTAAACCATTTTTGTGTGTATGCCTGTGTCAGACTGTGTCGGCCAGTTTCATAGCATCCCCTCTGATCCTTTTCATCCCATTCCCTCCTACACGTTTCATCCCATCCCCTCAACGGTTTTCATCCCATCCCCTCGACCAGTTTCATCTCATCCCCTCCAAGCATTTTCATCACATCCCTTTTGACTCTTTTCATCCCATATCCTCAACCCTTTTCATCCCTCCATCCATTTCTCTCACATCCTGTCTACTAATAAACATCTTCGCATTAGTTAAGACAGCGTTTTTGTGGCTGCTGCCATCAAGGAGTGTCATTGCTATGGGGTGGGGGTGTCTGGTCTGGTCTAGGTGGGTGCTACATGTCTAAGTAACATCCACACCAATGAATGCCAGGTCCAAAAGTTTCCCAGCAGAACACTGAATAGTCACAAGATGGTCGATGTTATTTACTTCTCCTGTCAGTGGTCATAATGTTATGCCTGATCGGTGTATGTCAGAGCAAATAGATGCCCAGGAATAAACAAATAAATAAATATAAAACTTTAGCCTAAAAGATGCAGCACACACATGGAGCCAGATGCTGCTCTAGGCTGAGACTATAAATCTAACAGTGAAGTAAATTAATTCATATCGTATCATAACATTAATCATTTTGAACCTTTATAAATCCTCCTTCTGCATGTGCATATTAACGTTGCTGTTTAACATACAGAAGCAGGCTAATTATGTAAAATTATAACTGTGTCTCAAACTCTGGGAGCTGTGAATCATGTGTCCTTCACAGCTCGACGATATTAACTGTAGTTTCTTCAAATAATGAATATGTAAAGCTGTTCAACTCACGACACGGAGATCTGACGCCTCCGGTGTTTTAACAGAAGCAGAATGAACACGCTGTCAGCTGAACACGGTGGAGCCGAGAATATATTTATTCTTATTTTAGCTCATTATAATCACAAATGTAAATAAAACCAACAATTTGAGCATTACAATTAAAATATTTTCTAAACTTCTATGTTCCAACAGGACAAGGGGAGCCAACTCGGATCCAAACAGCAGGTGGCACTGTGCGCTGACTTCTTATTAAAGGTTATCTTGTCTGGGCATGCCTTGACATTCACCGTGTGCGCATGTGCACACAAACACACACACAAATGTAGGTTGTTTCCATGACATGAGGCCTCCTCTCGGACTTGTGTGTGTCCATTGAGGCCTGGCACCCTGCAGCCAGCTACACCCCGTCTGACAACGCTCACCCGAGAGGCCGCGAGACTCGGATTCCAATTGTCGTTCTGTCGCTTGCGGTTTCTGCTTGATATGCGTTGCATTAGCCCTCCTTCTTCCCACGGCATAGCATGAATGCTGAGTTAATTTTTATCTATTCTGGTTTAGCATCGACACCCAGCCATGCGAACCGTGTCCCGGGCCGGATGTCATCTGTCCCGGGAAGGACTCAAGCGGCTGCAGGCTCTCTCTCCCGGGCAGGCCTCCCTCTTCCCCTCCAGACACACTGCACACACACACACACACACACACACACACACACATATCCCTGGCACGGCCCGAGCCCTCTCGCCCCTTCTAATACGCCCCACCCCGCTCGCCTCTGGACAACTGCTCTGACTCAAACGGATTAAAGATGACTCTCTTCTCTCACTTTCTTTTTTTTTCACCCTCTCTCTTGACTTCTCTTTTCTTTCCATGCCGGATGAAAGGCCTCCCAGACACCCACTCCATGCGCATACCATTCAGGCCAGGACACACAGGAAGTCTATGTGCTGCGAGAGGAGAGAGAGAGAGAGACAGAGTGGGGATGGGGAGGGGGGTTGCAGGGTGGGAAGTGGCGGAGGAAAGAAGGGAGGGAGGGAGGGCGAGCGCTTAGCACAGAGGGAGAAAAGCAGGGAATGAAGAGGGGGGGGGGGGGCGAGAGAGAGAGGGGCTAAATGCAAGTCATGTGAAGCTCATGAGAACTAACCTACAAAAGTTGGAATCTTGTTTTCCTTTCACCAGCTCTCAACTGTTCTCTGTCTCAGTCTTTCAGGTTCCCAGTCTGTTTATGTGCGGCAGCTACGCTTCCTTTCTCCTTAGCTCAGTTCAGATGGCGAGAGCGAGAGGAATCTTCTTCTAAATACCCTCAAACAGAAGTTACTGCCAGGCTTTAATTGACTGAGGCAGTGAATCTCGCTCGCACACAACTGCCTGCGAGTGTATTGTAATTGCCGCACTTTGTTATGAACTCTGGGCGCAGTAAATCCAAGCCACCGACGGCAGTGAGATGAATTCCTTACAGTTGTTTAGAAAATCCTTTTTTTTTTTTCTCCCCCTTCTTCTTCTTCTTCTTCTTTGCAAACGGCGCCATGCCATTTAGTTATGAGATTACCCTCAGCCAAAATTTGCCATGGAACTGTGAATAATTGCATCACGTGGAATGGAGCTCTCGGTGCATTTGTTGCTTTTACAGAGTGTATTGCTTCAGTGTGTGTGTGTGTGAGAGAGAAAGAGAGAGTGAGTGGGCGGTTGGGTGGTTGGGTGGGGGGGCTGCAGCCCCGGCTCACAGGGTACGGCGTCACGTCGCATGCTTTAAATTACTGTACATTTGCGGCTGGTAGACAGTCGGCTGCCAACTGTCTCTCAGTGGATCAGACAGCTAACATCAGCACTGTGGTTCTGCCACGAGTCCTCCTTTAATTCCCTCTCACTCTCTTTTTCCAACGCGCTCGCTTTCTGCCAAAGCTCCTCAGACCACAGTGTCTCGCTTTCTGTCCCTTTCAGACGCAAATGCCGCTCCTCGGGTACACAGATCAGGCGTAACATTATGACTACTGGCAGGAGACGTACAGCAAATATCACTGACCGTGTTGTCACGATACAAAGTTCTGCAGGGAAACTTTTGGACCTGGCATTCATTGGTGTGGATGTTACTTAGACATGTAGCACCCACCTAGACCAGACCAGGCACCCCCACCCCATAGCAATGACACTCCTTGATGGCAGCAGCCACAAAAACGCTTTAGGAACAACAACAAAAAAACATGAAGAACAGCACAAGGTGCCAAATTCACTAGATCTCAAACTGATCAAGTATCTGTGGGATGATCCACAGAGGCCCCTCCCCTCAAAGGCCCCCCCACTAACAAAATCCTGTTGCCAGACACCACAGGACACCCTCAGAAGGCCCATGTCCATTCTCTGATGAGTCACTTGGAGGCACAAGGGAGACCTGCACAATATTAGGAAGGTGGTCATAATGTTATGCCTGATCTGTGTGTATATATATATATATATATATTCAAGTGTTTTTACAGTTGTTTATGCTGTTAGCTACAGGAAATGAAAAAAAAAAATAAAAATCTCACGGATGAAGACTCAAGGGTCATAATGTTATGGCTGATCGGTGTGTGTGTTATTTATTCAAGGCTTTTCTCTCCTAAATCACAGCGTAAACAAAAGAATACAGACACTGACACCCACTCACATTCCAGTGCGTGGCTCACACAAACACACACATTTGTCAGCGTGTTTACACAGTTCACCCGGCAGCTAATCTGTAGCCCTGCTGACTGAAGCCTGCCGTCTGTCGAAAAAATGCTCGAGCGAAAAAAAGAAAAAAGAAAAGCAGAATCAGGTGACTAATCAGGCCACATTACAGCAGCGGCATGATCACTGCTGCTCCTGCTCCTTCCCACCGCCGGGGCCCCTCCTGTGGATCCTGCCCAGGTGGTGCCAGGGAAAGTACTGATGACATCACCTCCAAAGGGTTTCAACAAATACAAGCATTCCTCACCCGGCCATAATCCACCGTGTTAATATACAGCCAACTTCAACCAGACAAAACCAGCCGGGAAGCTTTTCCTCTCATGCCACCGCTTGCTCTCTCCCGCGCCTTTGCTTTCTCTCATCAGGCCGACTTTTAACCCCACCTTTCTTTTCTTTTTTGTTTCCAGCTTAAAAGCAAACACCTCAAACTGTGTGAGTTAGGAAGTGTTAACTGGTCTGACAATAAGACACTTGACAGTATATTTCCAGTATATTTTGCCAGGAACTCCCACGCCATCTGTCTTCTTTTGTCAGATGACTTTAGGAACTTGGCATGAGTTGATTTCTTTTTTTGTTTTTTCTCATTGGTACTAAGGGGTCATTGTTTTAAGGACACTCAGAGGTACTCTTTGAAAAAACATCCTTTATTACTGAGGACTCAGCTTGGATCATATACTGTTTGAAGAAACTATTTTAAAACCATTTTAAAGATTACCTGGAATTGCATCATTTTTATATATAATTGATAATAATATTTTATTTCATCACACTAAAAGAATGGCCTGTTAACAGATTTAACCCATAGACTGTATAAATAACCTTTTAAATCCGGAAGTGGCACGTTTGCGCAAGCGCACTTTGGATTACCGTAATACGTCACGGTTTGCGTCACCGGAAAAATTCCAACGGTTTCTGAAAGCCAATATGTTGCGCTTTACAGCCAGTAAGGTGTCATTACGGTAACTGAACTTGAAACTCATATAACGGCCAGTGAACTGTAAATAACTGCTCGATATTTAAAGTTAGTAAAGTATATTATGGAAAAATAGACAAAATAACTCACAAATCATTTTGAGGCTTAGGTGTTAAATGGTAAAAGTCATGACAGCATATAGGTTACACTCTTGCTAGCAGCGCATTTAGCCAAGTTAGCATCGTCAATGTGAGCCTGTTAGCATGCTAGCATAGGTAGTTAGCTCACATTGAGTGTAATGTAGACGGTTAAATTGGGTTTATGGTCACATGTCACATCTACTACTACTACTACTACTACTACTACTACTTCACTGTTAAAAAAATTCAAAATTCCTCGTTTTCTTTTGCTTAAGCTCACCATGGTGGTTAGCTTGTTGCTTAGCTTTGCACAATTTAGCTTTTTAGCATTGCTGTCAGATCTCCACTGTGTTTTACAGACCACAGCACGGTAATGACTTGCAACTGTGCGCCCTGCAACTGATTAACGTGCTGTTACCCATTTTATCACCAATTAACCAGCTGGTAGTGCAGACTTGTAACCCAACATGTGTCTACTTCACACGTCTAGTAACTGTGGAGCAGATTTAATTAATTGTCATGTTGGGTTGTTTTCTGCCTCACCTTTGAATGTATAAGTCAGTTTTTGCTCTGGTTTTGGTAGCCACCACTGATCCAGGGCTAACCTAACACATGCTATGTGTTTTTATCTCGGATCCCGCTGAGTGTAGCCTAGATGTAGATGTCTACACCAGTTATAGCGTTATGCTCTGCATAATAGACTCTGCGTACAACGTAGATGCATTTATCTTGGGCTGTTTGTTCCTTTTTATGTAGTTTTATCTAAATAAACCTTTTTTTAACATTGCCTTTGGGTCTCCACTTTATGCTGCAGACCACAAGCTGGTAACTTAAAGTTAATTTCCTCCTGTAATGACCTTTCAGCTACAGATTTTTTGCTCTATTTTTGGTCTCCACCACTGATCCAGCGCTAACTTTGACTGGAAAGGTTTCTTAGAGGCTTTAGCCATGTTAGCAACAGTATAGGCCTGTTGGTATGATCCCCTGGCTTTTTTAACAAATGCCGCCACGTTGAGTTTAAGTGAAATATCGAAATATTGAACAACTATCGTATGGATTTCCACACAATTTGGTGCATGATTATTTGCATTAATAAATTTAAAAAGGCTATCAATTGGCACCACCATGAGATCGCTTATCTTTCGTGCTAGTCAAGCAAATGTTTCCATGCTAACATGCTTGCATACCATCAGTATCTTGTCGTTGTTAGCATGCATTTTGTACCTAAGTACATCCTTACTGAATATTTAGCAAGGATGTGCTTCTTTGTCTTGTTTTACTTGAATCAGTTCACTGATGTTACCCAAAAGGGCACAGATGAAAGCAGTGACAGAGAACCAGAAGAATCCGAAAAGTAATTTTACACCCCGGTGGATAATTCTTTTCCCGCAAACGCCCCGTTTCAAGTAGTCTTGTGATGTGTCCGTATGAAAACATTGATTCTTGCCGCTGTGAGTCCAGTCCCTTTGTTGGTGCCTTTTGCATCGTATAACGCCACTCACGCTAATGTGCGTTCAAGCCACTTGTGGACGTATGCGTGAGAAGGAGAATGACTGGATACCGAACCAATGTCATGCTCCGATCCTCCACACAGATGAGAGGAGGATAAACAGTGTCATCAGCTCCTGTGTCAGGCCGCGGCCTCGCATCTCAGCGCAGCAAATTCACATTGTGAACTTTCACCTTTGACTGTAAAAACAAGCAGTCCATACCCTCTGGCTGTTGTTGTTGTTGTCATTAGAAGATCTTGGAGAAAGCTTTGTACAGAGTGTACGCTGGAGCCAGATCAGCCTCCTTTACAAATGTTGTTACTGTTGTCTTAACTCAGGAAGGCACTGACTCACGGTGCATGACTGCCACAGATAAAAGATGAAACTCAGCTTGATGACCTAGCATGTCTTATCTCGAATAAAGTAGCTGGGGTGATGCAAGGTCACATGTTCCTGCTGCTCAGAGAATGTGGATCCAACTTAACACAGCTCTCCTGTTTCCTGCTCTGAGGCCTCAATGCCACTATTAGTCCTTTTAATAAATTAGGAAATGAAATCTCGATAAATAACAGAACTTACGTAAGAGTAACGCTGCGGTGAGACAAGACCTTTTGTGTTGCTGTTGATTCAGTCCAGTAACCCCCGAACAACAGCATCAGTTAAAGCTCCTTGACGTTTTTTTTTTTCTTTTTCTCGTTAACCTTCCTAAACAGCAAGTGAAACAATACCCAGCAGGCGTCACAAGATAAGATTCTGACGCTCAGGAAGGTTTCCCTTCCCTTTATTTTTTCTGCCTTTTCCTCTGCAGGTCATTTCTGTGAAAAAAAAAAAAAAAAAAAACTCACCACCATCTGCTACGCAAACACCTACAGATATACAAACACACAGACACAGGCCATCACACAGCTCCCACACAGGATATGCAAATGCCTCCTGACGCACAGAGCCTCCAGCCACTACAACCTCTTTCACTGGCGAAACTGATAGATTGTACAGATATTTGTTTTTGCTCACAGTTTGAACTAATCAACCCAGCGGCCATAAATACAGACTTGCTCAGGATAAGCCTCCAAATAACTCAATCATACACTTCCTGTTTTTGTGCACGTAGCCGGCGACCTCAGAAGGAGGAGCGCAGGATGTGCTCCGAGTGGAAGATACAGCTACAGATTTCCTAGACAGTTCTAATTGAAACATATGTTTTAACTTCGGCAGGAGCAGATAAGTTGCGTGTGTTGCGCAACCGTACTGTCTGATTGTCTTCTTCTATTTGTGTTTCCCCTTTTTTTTTTTGGCTCCAGACACTCTTATTATTGTCTTTTTTGTCCGTTTGGAGCTTGAAGCTTCACCGCATCCCGCTGAAGCAGTGAAGTAAACAGTTGCTTGTGTGTGAACTGGGAAGTCAATATTTTTTTTCTCTGCATGTTTGGCTGCAGCGGTCATCGCCAGTGTTTAATTCAGCTGCACCAGCTGAATCACAGATTACAGTAAACTCGCCTACACTATGTGCTCCCTGCTGTGCAGTCATGCCTATCATGCCTCTGGTCACAAGATATTAGACTAATCACGGATGTATATTTCATAATAGCGCGTCTTCTGAGGACTTGCTGAATGAGCAGTGAGACATACGGCCAGACGTTTACTCTAAATGTGTCGAGGAGTTGCTCAATCCTTCCTTTCAATCACACCACTGTGCGACCGAGTGGCAGGCCTGTGATTTGTGTGCACACTAGCTGCTTGGCTCTGTTTGTTTATCTGTTTGTTTGTTCATTAAATGAACCCAGCCTCGCCCAAATATCTCCTTCCTCCCTAGATACGAAGGCCGTGGAGCCACTTCAGATGAGATCTTGTCGGCCGGAACTGCGTTTGAGAGGATGTTTGTTATTTGATGCAGTTGAGTTTAAAACGGAGGAATAATGTTATGGCGGCATTAAATAGTGGCCGACTGAACAAAACAGAGTGAGAAAACAGCTGTTCCTCTCCTGGTCGCGTTAAAATCACTTCATACCAGCGGAGTTACCTCTTTTCCTCCACGTGCACATGGACCGTGTGTCGCTGCCACACGTTTGGGGTCATTCGTTCACGTGTGTTGCAACAAGTTGCACATTAGCAGGTGATTACTAGCAGGTTACACATTATATAGGCTAGTTAATGAGGCTGGAGCGTCTAACCAGTGAGGGAATGTTTTATTAAAGCATGGTGTCAAACCACCAACTCTTAAAACTCAACTCGGATAACATTTGGGAAAATAATAAGAACGGTGCCGCCCTTAGTTTATTTGCTTAGTTTTGGGAGCATTTCATCCGTTATCTGTAACTGATGCAGTGGGTCACCCAGCCCAGCTGTACACCCCGGATAGAGACGAGCAACAACTAACACTCTCATGCACATCTAAGGGCAAAGCAGAATCAACAGTTAATCTAACATGCACATATTTGGATCGTGGGATGAAACCGGAGCGTCTGCAGAAAACTCAACTTTCACACTGGAAACAGCACAGCAGTTCCAAAAACACAACCTTCCTGCTGCGAGGTGATGGCCTTTATTAGTTTCTGACTCAATAAAAAAGTGGAGAGGAAAAACAGATCCACAAAACCTCTGTATTTCTGTATAACGTCTTTAAGCGAATAACAGATTTATGCTATTCTATGTCAGGTGAAAGCTACACCAAGCTCAGTTAAATTATGCTATGCTATGCTATGCTAGATAATCAATGGGCCCACAGAATTAGGACAACATGTGCAGTGGGCAAGTAAAAATACTGCAGCAAACAATTCATTTGAATATGTCAGCAGTTCAGCGTGCAGGAAATATTGGTAAGTTACACATTAGATAGGGAAGTTAATGAGACAGGAGTGAGTAACCGGTGAGTTGCATGATGACTGGCCACCCTCTTGATTTATTGTTTTGTTTTGTTTTGTTTTTTTGTTGCCATAGATATTCAAAAACCCAGAAAACCACTATTTCTGATCTGTATCTTTGACCTAATAACATATTGGTGGCACAGTGGTTAGCGCTGGTGCCTCGCGTCATCAAAAAACATGGGTGCTCGACTCCACGTCACGTTGGCCCACAGTGACGTAGGACTAACCCTCCATGCGACCGTGTAATTTCCATTTCCACATTGTATAATGACAAATAAAGCACTTTACTTACTTACTTACTTGTGTGTATGCTTTTCTATGTGACATCCTTCTTATATCTAATGTTCACCTGAACAAAAAACTGGACTGGACCACGCTAGCGCACTTTACAATAAAGCAAAGCCAAAGCAGACTCTACAAGCTGAGGTTAGCTTTAATTAACTCTGTGGAGGCATCAGCCGTCTTCTGTGGGGGCTGTGGAACTAGTGAGTAGACCTGTGCTGTGTGAAGGAGCGTTACCTACCGCAGGTCCTTCCTTCCTGCTGCAGCTGTGAGGCCGTACGACCAGGCCTGCTCCCGGTAGTCCACGCGTACGCTGGACAATCTCAACACAAACCATAACATCTTTAAAATCTGTGCAATAACTTGCTGTGTTTACATATTTCAGTCACGGACTCCTCCTACCCAAATGCACCACAGCACCAATCTTTTAATGTATTCGTAACCTCTGCACCTCTGTATATTGTGAGTTCTTGTGCAATATTTGTTCCTTTTTCTTTTTATGCATCTTGCTTTTATTTTTTTATATATATTTTTATATTACTTTTTATTCTGTTTGTATTTGACTCCTTGCAACCGTCACTTTGTGGGAGCAACAGCAACAAAACTATTTCCTTAAAGGATTAATAAAGTATTCTGGGCCGACTGGGGCCTTTCTGTGTGGAGGGATGCATGTTCTTGCATGAAACCTGGGCGGTGAGGTGATTAGCACTGATCCCTCACAGCGGGAAGGTCCCAGTTTCGAATCCATGGGCCGACTTGGGCATTTCTGTGTGGAGTTTGCATGTTCTCCCTGTGTCTGCGTGGGTTCTCTCCAGGTTCTCCGGCTTCCTCCCACCGTCCAAAAGTGTGAGTGGTTGTCTGTCTCTCTCTCTCTGTGTTAGCCCTGCGATAGGCCTCTCGCCCGATGACAGCTGACCCCGCGACCCTTCACAGGAACAAGCGGTTACAGAAGATGAATGAATGAATGAATACGTCAGTCTGTTACATTATATACAGAGTTTTATGTTTAATTCTCATGAGATTCGATTGTAAGGGACGTTCCTTTCTGTAGGAAGGGTTTCTTAGAGCATGAGACCTGTCCAAGGTGTGCCCCGCCTCTGTGACCCTTCACAGGACAAACAGTTACAGAAGATGAATGAATGTGTTTAATTTAGTTCCTTAAACTGTCTGCAAACGTCTCCACTGTGGAGATACATAAAGCATTATCTTATTTTATCTTAATAATTACTTACAATTTACTTTTATTCATAAGATAAGATGAAATAAGACTTTACTGCTCCTAAAGATTTAGTGGGATTGCAGCAACAGAGGGAACACAAACAGTACTTCATTGAATAAGAATTAAAATAAATAAATAAATAAAATTAAAAAAAATAATTTGATGCACACATAAAATTAATTCGGTTTAATAGTGATAATAATAATAATGTAATTTTTAAAAACGTTCCCAATTACCTCATTAATTATTATTCACAGGAAGTGCTCTGATTGGCTCCCGGGCCCTGACGTCACGCACCGTTTTCGGGGCAGGGAAAAAAAAAAGAAAAAAAAAAAAAAAGCCTCCTCAGTCAGAGGAGCTCAGAGCGACCGAGCCTCTGTCCGCTCCCCACCGAAATAACTCCGTCAAGTTTTTTGGCTCGAACGAGAGGAAACTAATGAAAGAAACCGGTCGGCTTAAAGGTTTTAGTCGGGACTGTTTGTCCTTCTTTCTGCTGTAAGCGTTGTTGTTTATTCTTTTTTAAGAGAGAGACAGTTTTTTTTTGTTTTGTTTTTTCTTTTCTGTACCGACAAGTCGCTGGGATTGCGTCTCCTCATCTAGAAGTTCCCAAGATGAACTTCGATCCGGTGCTCGGGAAACTTTACGTGAGTAAAACTTCAAACTTACAAGGAATTAAACTTCTGCCTTATGACGCGCTCTTTATTCTTTTATTGTTAAGTTAGTTTTAAATGAATTTAAACGAGCGCTACAAAGTAACTCTTTTTTTTTTTTTCCATTATTAACTGGCAGCCAGGCCTGTGAGTCTGAAGATCAAACAAACAATCCGTTCATTGTCCTACAGGAAGCAACACAGTATTTATTGTTGATTAAAGTCTTTATTTATTCTATTTATTGTTTATATGTGCTGTACATGTGCTGTATCATTCCCTCAGAGCTCCCCCTCCTCCTCCTCCTCCTCCTTCCCCCCTCCTTCCCTTCCCCTCCTTCCTCCTCTCTCTTTAACATTACAGCCACCATCTGTGTTGGACATCAGACATCCAGCATATGATGGCCCCTGGCCCGTCACAGCGGATGTAGCTGGCCCCCCACTTACAGCCACTATTAATAAGTCCAGGGCCCTGCTAGGTGGTGTGGGAGAGGATTAAGGCTCAGGTTGATCAGGTTGACCTCAGAAAGCCGGTTAACGGGCACATTTTTTTCCACTCCCAGAGCCTCACAGAGACGTCTTTTCATTCGTCTCCTGTTGTTTTTGTTTCCCCGGCTAAATCCCTTCCACTGTAAACGCCGCGAGCTCGCCGAATATAAGAACTTATTTGGGATATACTCAAGGCTCGGGTTGTGCTTCCCTTCCTCGTGCAGCAGCAGCAGTAGCAGAGTTTACCGGATGCTGCTGGAGATAAGGGAGCAGAAAATGGTCGGGCTTCTTGTGTGGTTGGTTTGTTTAATTGGAAGGGAGGAGGGGGGGGGGGGGGGGGGGGGGGGGGGCAACAGCCATTAGGTTGCATATTATCATGGATGCACGTCCCAGCTTCGTCTCTGCCTGTTTGCGATCTCCGTTGTGCCCGTTGTGTGTTTTTAAGTCGTGCAGCGGTCCATTACTGGAGCCCGGGCTCATTTCTCCGGGTGGCAAAGTCAATGTTTATCTCTTCTGTAAACCACAGCGCATTCTCGAAGCCTCGCCAGCAGGCCCTGTTGCTATGGGACTGCGAGGAAACTTCAACCCCTCCCCGTCCCCCATGTCTCCCCCCCCACCCACCGCCCCCCGTCCCTCCGTCCCACACTCGCACACCCCTTCAAATTGCCTGCGAGTACGTGCCTGGCCGTCCAGTAAACTTCCTGTCTAGAGTACACAGATATGCTGATATTAGTGGCATCAATTTACTTCTTAGGATTGTCATGCCCTTGCACATGTACACTAGATGGTTATCTGTGATTGTTTACTGTGCGTCTGGGTGTTGGTTCACACAGGAAATAGACCCCCCCCCCCCCTCCCCTCCTTCCCTGCCCCCCCCATCCTCCTCTGTCTCCATGGACAGTACAGACAAACAGGGGCAGGACGGACATCTGGGACGGGTGGAAGGCCAAAGCTGCGACACTGGGGACCGAGCAGCGGTCAACAAACGGCTGGAGACGCTGCTTGTTGCTCGCTCCGCTCGGCGACCATGTGAACGGACAGTGGCTGGACGCCGGATGATGCAACGCGGTGCAAGCGGCTCGCTGTCAGATACCAGGTGTCTGTGTGCCCTTTCATGTAGCTGGCAGAGCGAGGGATGTTTTGTTGATTGATTATCCTGGAGGTTGGTGTTGTTAAGGTGAATCACCCCTTATCAAAGGCCTCACTGAGTCATGGAGGGAGTGCCACCTGTTCAGGTGCGGCCCCGCTCACGTAACGCATACCAGCAGAGGCAAGACACCGTTCACGCATGACCGCCGCTCAGATGAGCTCATTTACGGTGTTTGTCGAACTTTCGGGAGATAAACAGATTAATTTATAACTAAACCTGAGTCATAGGATGTTATGTGAGGAAGTTCTCTGACACACGCCAGCCACAATAAATGAATACAAGTATTTAATCCTCCTTGATTTGGAATTTGTAGTGTAACTTCTAATCTAAACTAAGAGCTCCAGGTCCAGACTACTCAGAGGTACGCTCTCTCCCACAATGTTCCCTGAAGTCATCTGATTTGTCAAGTCACATGAGGTATACTGTCCTCTCTTTGAGGAAATTACTGGACACCGATCGCCTGAGGGTGCGAAGCGCGATACTCACTGGAGGCCATGTTTTTTCAAACTATCTGAAGGAGCTTTGAAGTCCTTCCCGTGGACATGAGAATGAAGCCTGAGGTGTCTGTTGGGTAACCTGAGTGGAAAAAGGAGCCTAGAAATGCTTTTAATAAGTATTTAATTATTCATGTGCGCGGCTGTGAGTCGCTCCCTGAGTCGCCACCAAAGTTCAAATGTTGGAATCTCAGCAGTTCTGAAGCAGTCAGTCGGTTTGTCCTCAGCTGTTTTGATGATCACGTGTTTCAGGCTCGGTCCCGGCTGCAGTGTGAGAACAGCCTCTAACGTCACTGTTAAATGACCTGCGTTCATTTCACTGTTTTGCGACGTTTAATTGAGTAGATTATTACGTTAAATTGAATGAGTAACAAAATAAATAGTTGTTAGTTTCAGCCCTATTAGATTTAGAGAGACTTTATTGATCCAGAACGGTAATTGCTTGGAAAAAGGGGGAAAAAAACGCTAGTTTAAAAAAAGAAATAAATAAAAAATGCTGTAAAAAAGTAAAAAGAAATCTATAAAAAATACAATAAAATTAATAATAATAATAATACAAGAATAATTGTTTGGGGAAAAAAAGGGGAAACACTCTTGTAAAGCTAGTAAAAAAAAGAAATTGTTCTAAAACAGTTAAAAAATATAAAAAATAAAATTAATAATAATTAATAATAATAATACAAGGATAATTGCTTGGAACAAGGGGGAAACACTAGTTAAAAAAATCTAAAAAATAAAATAAAATTAATAATTAGTTATAATAATAATACAAAGATAATTGCTTGGAAAAAAAGGAGAAACAGTCTTGTAAAGCTAGTAGAAAAAGAAATTGCTGTAAAACAGTTAAAAAATATAAAAAATAAATAAAATTTAATAATAATTAATAATAATGATAAAAGGATAATTGCTTGGGAAAAAAAGGGGAAACACTCTTGAAAAGCTAGTAAAAAAATAAAAAATTAAATATATTTAATAATAAAATAGAATACAACAGTATAAGCAAAAAATTAAATAAAAAATATCAGCAAAAAATATTATTCAAAAGGATTCTCTTTATATTCAAGACTTAAGATGGCATAATGTTCCCGCAAACAATTTCTCAATCAGCTCTGCGTTTGTTTTATTAAGTGTCAATAAAGATAGTGGAAGTCGGCCCACGCTGTGTTTTGACAGCACTGATTTGAGCAACCAGGAGTTTGATTCATTTACCGAACGTAAAGATGCTACAGTAGATATTTAAAACCTCATTCATAACACGACATAATGTGAAACCAGAGCTTCATGCGTTTTGCATTGGAGCTTTATCTTCTTCCACTTCCTGCTCTCCTGGAACGAGAGAACAGCTTCGAAGCAAAGTGTCGAGTCTAAGAACAAACTCAACCTTTGTCCAGTGAATGGACGTCTGTTTACAAAGACATAAATCCGACATAAATTCCAGCTATTGATGGTCACTTAAGTCCTCGTTGACCCGCTACACCAGTCACATATTCTACATTTTTTTGCTGCCGTGTGTTTATAGAGAAGGCTATAAACTGCCAGGACTTTTTTCCTTTTCCCTTTTACACAAAGACCAGCTTTAATGGAGCTAATGTGATTGTCTCTAAGGCGAGGTGAAGGATTCCTGCTCCTACTTTAAACTGTTAGTCATCCCCCTCTTGCTCCTTTCATTCTCAGGCCTTCTGGAGTCGTCTTGTGAGCCTCCCCCTCGGCTTCTCTGTGATCTAATCGGAATTTGAAAACGCTAAGAAGTTTGTGAGCAAAGCTCGGCTCGTCTTTTCATGCGACGGTGATGATTTATACGAGCGTAGACGCTTAGAAACCGCAGAGACCACCTCGAACCCTGTGCACGGCTTGGAAAATGTGTCACGCTGCACCTGCTGACGACTCTTGAACCTTTCAGACCTTTCGAGCAGCCCCTCTCTCTTTCACTCATCAAAACAATGAGATGGTTTTTATGTGGTAAACATCAACGTCACGGCGTCAGTCATTTCACTAGCTCGCGGTTGGCAGCGGGGCCTTCTCGTATTCATTAAAGCTGTCGTCATCGCTGATTGTTTTTGTTCTTTCTTCTTTTCCTCTTGCGTGGACGTGAATGTCACCTAACCTGCCTGTGACACGCCGTGACACTCGTGTAATCAGCGAAGCACACCTCCTGAGGAAACTGAAGAATTCGCGTTACGGAGCTGCAGCTTCCCTAAGTTATAAATATCCAGCCTAGCGGATATGTTGCGGCTCTAATCGGCTGCTGGGCCTGCTCTGAAGCAGGCTGCTGTGGAGGGAACAGTTTGGAGCTGAACCCTGCATGAAGCCTCTGTATTGTCTCGAGCTTCCTGTGCTCCCTGAGAGGAGGGGGCCGCCGCTTTTCACACGCTCCCGCGCATACACTCTATGTGTGCTATTGTATGTGTGCGCCTCCGTGTATGTGTGTGTTTGTGTGTGTGCGCGCGTTTGTGGCTCAACAATGTGGTTTTCAAACTGTTAGCGCCTCCTTGTTCTTATCTGCTGTAAAATGACACGGGAGTCTTTCACTTCATTTTATATCATTCAGCGTTGTAGTGATGGATGGATCTGAGCTCGGCTGAACTTTGGATGTATTTACAGCGGCGGGGCAAGTGTCGGAACCCGTTTTTTTTTGTTTTGTTTTTTTTCTTCTCTTGACGCAACCTGGGTTGCGGTTGTCTTCGCCGTCTCGGCACAAAATGTCAGCGTCATTTATCACTCAAGGGAAGCGGTGCGTGGTCGCCCTCTGTCTCCGGGGGATTTTGAGGATTTATCTGGAAAGCAGAGAGCATGCACTGTCCTGTCAAGGTCAGCCTTGAGGGATTTGAATTGTCTAACAGTTTCCGTTTAGGAGCCACATTCTGTTACCGTTAGCGGATAGAGCAAATTAAAACAGGCTTTCAAGTAGGAGCTGGACACATCAAACCGAAATCAAAGAACTACCGGCTTCGAAGGCCGACTGTGATTGTGTCTGGGTCAAAAAGGTTGCACTTGAACACGCCACAGAGCCTGTAGCCAATAGTCAGCTAGCACACACACACCGATCAGGCATAACATTATGACCGCTGACAGGAGAAGTAAATAACATTTAAACCATCTTGTGACAATTCAGTGTTCTGCTGGAAAACTTTTAGACCTGGCATTCATTGGTGTGGATGTTACTTAGACATGTAGCACCCACCTAGACCAGACCAGGCACCCCCCACCCCATAGCAATGACACTCCTTGATGGCAGGATGCAGCCTGACACTGGAACACACACAAAAACGCTTTAGGAACAACTAAAAAACAAAACACGAAGAACCTGGCCTCCAAATTCACTAGATCCCAAACTGATCAAGTATCTGTGGGATGATCCACAGAGGCCCCCTCCCTCAAAGCCCCATCCCAATTAACAACATTCTGTTGCCAGACACCACAGGACACCCTCAGAAGGCCCATGTCCATTCTCTGATGAGTCACTTGGAGGCACAAGGGAGACCTACACAATATTAGGAAGGTGGTCATAATGTTATGCCTGATTGGTGTATATTCTGTACCTTTGTCAGAGGAGATTACTCTCCACTCCAGCAGGGGGCAGTAGTCTGTATTCATCATTCACAGTGGGAAACAGGAAGAGCTACAGTTAGCTCGGAGGCTAGGAGGCTAGAAGGAACCACAAACAGAGCTGGGTTCTCCCGAATCATGCTGGTAACTTGGTCTACAGTACATGTGCGTCCTCTTTACCTCATGCCAGCCAGTCAGTGTGAACTCTCAGCATGATAAGTCGGTTTAAAAGCCGTCGTCAAAGTTTCCAAGTTGCTGCAACGGTGCCAAAGACGCCACCAGAGCTAGTGTCACAGCTGCCTATCCGCCGCCTGACTTGTCACGGCCTTAAGGTTTACTCCATGTCACATTTCAAATGATGAGTTGGAGTACGTCGGTTAAATTGGGTTAAAAATCGGTCCTAAACCAATTTTCCTTCATAAACAAGTGCCATTACACGAGAACTCTGTTGTTGTTTAAACGAGCTTCTCTCCAGTTCATAGAGAGAAACCATCAGACTGTTTATTAACCCCATAAATTAGGAATTAAACCGGGCGCGATATTTAAAAGATTTAAGACGAGGGCTTCGCCGCTGACGGCTACTACCTTTAAACTCTTGACCCCCTTGCTATTTTTCTTGGCTTTGAAAAGCCTAGTCATGCAGAAAGCGGCAACAGAGAGTCTACTGTAACCGAGCTGGGATGATTAGTCCGTGCTACAGATTCCTCTGGCTTGAAATGTGAATATTTGTAGTCGTAAATCGTAGTAAGCTGAACAGATAAATATGTAGACTAATCAGTAGTTATCGTCCTAACCGGGCTGCAGCGTAACACCGTAAACACGGTCTTATTTATTAAGTTAATGGGGACGTCTTGTAGTTTGGTGAGATTAAAAATCATGCAACACAAAGATGGAAGATTGTCAGGAGGAGGAGGAGGGCAGCTGTTTTGCACATATTTGTGTTTGTGGTTGGAAGATTGCATCACGGTGAGTAATTATTGAACTGCGCTAAGGTCGGGGTTTGGGGAGGGGTGTGGGGGAGAGGTGCATGCCGCTGCTGACATGTGCACCGAAAGGAACATTTCATATTTAAGTCCGTCCGGTCATGTGCCTGAGTTTTTAAACGCCGTCCCTCGAGTGTAACGCACAGGAGCTGGTGTTTGATATCAGCAAATCTGTGTGTGCTTGTTTGGGTTAACACTCAGAAGGCCTCAGAGGTGATGCATATAGATGTACGGTGTATAACTTTTGTCTCACAATGGATGAAAGTAAAGGGATTGCTAATAAGTAAAGCATGATACGGGGGAGTCAGGTCCCGCTCCGGACACAGGAGCGTAATGAGGTGCATGGTGTCTTTGCTTATCAGCCGTCAGCTATGATTGAAATCATCTGTCCCGTATGAAATAAAGAGTCTCCCTCCCTGGGTTTGTTTGTAAGCATTGTATGTATAGAGCGCATTTTTTTCCCCTCTTCCCGTCCATCTTTTTTTAATTTATCATATAAAGGAGCTCACTGTAGCTTCCTCAGGGGTACGGAGGGATCACAGACCTCTAAATGGCCCATTGATAACCTGGGTCGACTGAAAGGATGTCCTGTCATTTAGTCACAAACGCGTACTCAGTGGCAGGAGCCAGGGGTTTATGCGCCAAATGGCAATTTGGAAGAACCCAGCGGCGGTTCAGAGGAAGCGCGGGAACGCTACTGCGCAGAAAGTCCCTCGTTATTTTATTGCCGTGTTCTCTCTTTTTCTTTTTATTATTAGTTTAACTCTCGGCGCGGGGGCATCACTGTACGACAATGGGACGCTGTTATGACGGATAATCTGCAGCCGAGCCCCTTCATTGTGCTGAGGATAGAGGAGGCCCGTGAAGTGGACTGAGAGCACTTGAGCCCGAGCTGGAGTGTTTCCAGGGATTGTGGGTTTGGAGGGCTTTCTACGCTGAGGTTACGGTCACTCCGGTCTTCCTCCTCACTTGGTTATAGAGGTGAAACTGAAGCCACACTGCGGCTGCCCATGGTGTTTATGCATACAGCGCTTTTGTGCAATTTAGCAGCCGTAGGATATCGGTGCGGACACACGGCCTTGTTCGGGTTTTTTTTTATCCCCCTGTGCCTTCACTCAAAGAAATACCACAAACTTCTTAGAGAACTACTAGATAAAGTCTGGATTCTCTTGTTGGGACGACACACTCCTCGCTTCTTTAACGCGAGGATTTCTCTGTTAATGGTTTTATGATCCCTCTTTCGTTTTCTTTTTGTAATATGCGGCTGAATGTCCCGTGTCGCAACCCTTAGTGAGCAGAGCAGAGCAGAACAGAACAGGTGAGGTGAGTTGAGGGAGGAGTGCCCACAAAGAGAACAAAAAGCCTGGAAGTGATGCAACCGATGTGTCTTCACCTGGGTTTTAAAGCGCTTATTATTTTAGGACAGGCGGGCGGGCGGGGGCGCAGAGTGTACGCTAACACTTCTCTTCTATTTTCTTTCCACTGCTTCGTTCATTTCGTGCGCTCGGATTTTTCTCCCTCGCCTTCTTTCACACGGCCTCCTTACTTACCCGTTCCCTAATTCCATGTCTCTCTGAATCCCCCACCCCTCCAGTCGCACACACATAGTGTATTCAAGTCTAAAGACTCACCCTGTGTCATGCAAGCTGTTAGCCCCCTCCACCCCACTCCACCACTCTCTCTCTCTCTCTCTCTCTCTCTCTCTCTCTTTCTCTCTCTTCTGCCTCCCTACCCCCCTCCCTTCCCCAGAATGTTTGGATAGATCTAAATGGTGTGATTGTGACTGCTCTGCCGGCCGTCTGCCTCTCCACGTCTGCCTCTCAGCGTCTTTGGAAAGTCTGACGTGAGCAGAGGGAGAGGAAGACGAGAGAGAGAGAGAGAGAGAGGAAAGTTCTTTTGAACAACAAGGCATGGCGGCTCTCCAGAGAGTCAAGTCTAGCGTCAGGAGCCGGTCTCCGCTCCAGCTTGTCCCTATTTTTCTACCTTTATCCGTCTCTTTCTCCCACACTTTTTTTTTTAGTCTGCCAATTCCCCACAGATCGCCCCATCTTTAACTCTACTGTCTACTGTTTCTCGCCGCTTCTCTTTCTTCCCTCCCCTCCCCTCTCTTTACCTTTCCCTCTCCACCCCTAACCCGTTCCTTTCTCTGCCCGGCCCCACAGCGGGCCGCGCGGGGGGAAACGAGACAAAACCCCTCCAAAAATCTAGGCCTCTCGTTTACCCGGGGAGGTGTCGCGTTGCGTTTGAGGCGCTCCGTGGCGGTGTCGCATGTCGTGGCATTCAAAGAGCCTGGCTTTAAGAATGTGGGTCATTTGAAGTAGAGGCACTAAAGTGTGTTGTTTGCCAGTGAATGGGGCCTTCTCACGTTGACATGCTGAAAAGCGTGTGAATAAACACCAGCGCCCGGGGGCCACGCTAAAGTGTTCGGCCGTATTCTTCTCCGTACCCCACCTATACGAGCCCGGGTATTATCTACCACATGAATGGATTTCTGGGCTCACATTTGATACGGGCACCGTGCTGCTTTTAGCCGAGATAACTTATCGAACTGTTACACCCACAAGTAGAGGAATAACAGAGGTTTTTGAACCTCTCCCCGAGGAAAACCAGATCATGGAGTAATTAAGTTTGGTTGCCCCCGTTGTGCTGCATGTAGTTAGTGTGTAGTAGCTCCACGTCCTGCACACACACACACACACACACACACGCATGGACCGGCTGCGTGGCTCCATTAATTGGTTTCCCACGGCAGATGTTCAGATCAGATGGTTCAAGTTAAGCCGTAGATTGCTCACACAAGGTTTCCTATGAAGATAGACTCTCCTTTTTATTTTTACTGTCTGGCTAATGAGTCGGGGCGGGAGGTTGCACGTAATGTAGGTACGCGAAAATAAATCAAAGCTTTTGTCTTTTTTTTTTTCTTTCTCTTCTCCTCCCTGACCTCCTCGACGATGATGATGATGATGATGATGCAGGTGTTGGCGGCGGCGCTCTTCGTCGGGCTCGTTTGTCACGCAGCAGAGCTTCCGGCGCCTCAGTGGTCCAGCGACGAGCACCGTAACAGCACCCTACGACAGCACAGGCAATGTGTGGAGAACGAGCAGTACCTCAGCCACGGGCTCTGCTGCCTCAACTGCCAGGCCGGTAAGAAGCAGACACTGAAACCGAGACGTCTGTTTAGCTCTTCTGGTAACTACAACGGACTAGAGCCAACGTTTAAACTTCTGCAATATAAAACTGAAACATCAAAGCCACAACCTGAACCGAAACTGCTCCCGTCCCGGCAGATGAGTGAAGTGAAAAGTCACAGGAATGAAGCGGGGGTTATTTTTAAGTTAATTTATTATGTAAAGAATTCAGGGCTGAACATATTTAGCCAAGATGCAATTACAGCATGCTGCTGACAGCTGATTGAATTATTTCATTTACTATTCTGAATACTTAGAAATCTTTTTCCTTGATCGACCCCTTTTTTTTTTTTTTTTTCATTTTTCTGATTATTCTTTGGATCACAGTTAGTATAAATGAATACCTGCCAGTTTCCACTGAGTGTTATTATTCATGGGGTTTAGCTGGCACCAAATAAACCACAGTGTCTACGGTTCAGTTCCAGCTTCTTTGCTCTTTTACATCGACTTCCAAGTACAAAAAGGACAAAAAAAAAATACTTATCTTTCAGGATGATAATTTCCAAAATATATTTTCTTTGTTTTAGTTTTTATTTTATACTCTTTCCCGCTTATTGTGATTTTCTTCTCTCGCATTACTACCAAGTGGGTCAGTTGTTACAACACACAAAAATCCGCTGCGACCACTTGATGGTATGAAATGTTTTTTTTTTTTTCTGCGCGGACTGAATATCAGTTTTAACCCACAATGAGATTCAGCTAGAACAAACTCTGTTGTTTATTAAGCCAGCCGCAAAACCCAAGGTTTTATTCAACAGCGGGCTCGACCAAATATGTCTTTGCCTCGTTCTCTGTCCTCTGCACAAATAAAAAGAAAATCATGGCATGCGAGAGCTGAGGATAAAATGATAATCTGTCCTTTTTGTCGTCGCCCTGAAATGCGGACTGTAAAAAATGTCATTCATAACGTATTTCTTATAAAACTAGACTCCCTTTCTCCTCATAGATTAACACTAAACCCGCACAAGCGTCCTGTTTGAGCAGGCAGCAGCACCACATCAATAAAGCCAAGATTCACAGGACGTTAAATTCGCAAACAGATGAGTTTTCGTCTCAATATTCTCTCGTTTTATTTTCAGGAACTAGCGTGGAGAAGCCCTGTGAACGAGACCAGGAACAAGGCACCTGTGTTCCCTGTGATCACGGGCTGACGTACACGGAGCACTCCAACGGGATGAACAGATGTTTGCCCTGCACGCACTGCCGCCCAGGTAAGGAGATTCACACGCTGATGTGTCGTGTTAATGTTGAATGTCGGTCAAAGAGCGAGATTTGAGCAAAGAGTCGGTCAGAGAGTCGTATTTTAACATATTAATAGTGTTTCTTTTTACCAATTTGTCACTGAGTAGTAGCTTGAGATGCAAATGTTTAAGAAAAGCAAATAAAAACACACTTTTAGAAGCAGAAACTATCATTTTCTTTCCTATTTTTGAATTAAAAATCATAATAATTTAGTGGATGAGCGTTTTCCCACCTGTTTATTATGAGTTTGCCACTGCCCTATAAACCTGTATCCTAGGACGAGTACATCATGTCAAGTTCAGCCAGGAAATCGCTTTGTCAAACATAAACACTGACATCAAATCCCAAGTTGTTTAAAGAAGAAAAGAAGTGAAATAACACCTCACTGAATTGCCCTTTCATTCAATCCATTAGCTTTTTTAAAAAAAAGAAAAACACGTACACAAAAAAACAAAAAACAAAAAAATAGCAGAGCCTTCCAAAATCCAGCTCGTCAAAGATATATTGTTTTGGGAAAGTTAATACCTCTTTGTCCGTGCCCCCGCCTTTTCAGGGCCACTCATGAAAATGTGATCTTATGATGTTACACGGAGTAGCAGGGCGTGTCTTTGTCGTTTTTGTTTCGCCGGGGCCGAATGTGAGCGTGCTACTCGTCTCGGGAGATTCGCTTGTGTGTCTGTCTCACCTGGCTGAACTGGGTGTGGCCCGTGTCTCATTGTGTCCCACACTGGGCTGGTCTTTGTGTCCAATGAAAGGCAGGAGCCACAGAAAAGAGACTACTGTTACATGGGATGTGTTTTTCTTTTTGTGCCCATTCACCGCAGTTTTAAGGCAGAGTTTTGTGAGTCCGGCTTTTAACTTATTCACAATTAAAAGGAGCACGCCAAAGGAAATGTGAGTTAAATTTTGAGGACAAAAAAAAAAAAGTAGAAGAAGTTGCCGTCACCTGCTTGCACTCAGAGTGAACTCCTTCTGTTTATCTGGAACACTTCCTGTTTGGAAGTATCTCTTATTGACAAAGCTGCTTTTGACTGAATCATCTGTGGAGCAGCTTTGCTTTCTTTAAGTTTCAGACATCACTCCATCTGTTCTGTGTGGGAATTTTTTTCACCAGCCCAGGTTATGTTATCACTCAGAATGTAAAGTGTGATTCAGATTAGATTTAAAGGGAGGCATAGTGAGGGGGGAAAAACTGCACCTTCGCAATGCACCTTTTAATCTATCAAGAAATCACAGTATGTTCCTCAGTCGCCTGCTTTCTGAATTCTAGAGCATTCGCTTGTTGCCGTTTCTGAGTGTATTTTTAATTTATTGTTGACATTTACCCTGTTGTTCTATTTAAAGCTGCGTGTTGCTCTGTTTTTTAAAGCTGCAGTGCAAAGCGTTTGTCTCCCCCTTCTGGCGGTGCGAGTAATCGCGCATAAATAATCTAGATTTTCTTTAGTCGCTTCTTGTCTTCCAGCACTTTCTATCAAGAAAAGAAAAACGGCTGCTGGGGTTTATTTCTGTTTTTAGATTGAAATCCTACTTCTAGAAGTTTCTTTCTTATATAATCCAGTGTTTGCCTCAAGATGTCGTGACACCCAGCAGCAGCCTGTGGAGTTCATCTACATGAGTACTAAACAAAAGGGCTGTTGAGACGTGGCACTGCAAAGTTTCCAACCGTGGGATAAATTAAAAGATTATCTTACTTTATAAAGTATCAGAGAATAAAGCGAATTTATAATTCTAACTACGGTAGCTTTTAAGCTAGTTCACGTTACGTCTGGAGTCGTTTCCTGCGGGTTTTGAGCTTTAACCCTCTTAAAATAATTGTAAATCTCCATGGTCTGAAAACTTAAGAGCACAAACACTGGATTTTAAGCGTTGGCGGTAACGTACATTTTTATTAGTGAACAACACAAATAGCTTCATTGCATTATGTGAGTTGTCCGTGCCGTTTTTTCCGTCAGGTTAAGACGTTGAGACATGCAAAAAATATTTCCATGGCGGAGTAAATTAGACCCTGTTATCTATTATCTAGATTCTATTTCGTTCCTTCTGTCTGCTAGACATGGTGATTTCATAGAACCTTGGTTACATCCATAACTTTTCTTTTTCCACCAAAGGCTTTGCCGTACTCCTAGTTGCAGCAACCTACTCCATTTAATTCCATCCCACGCTAGTCATTGCTGGTTGACAATAAAGCTCGTTGCTAACGATGCACGAGCGTTGTGCAAGTGCTCCGTGAACTAATTTAGTCGAATGTAACAGATGTTCATTTATGTGCACAAGTCCTGCCGTGCAGCTTTGACCTTTCTCACTGCTCTATTTATGTGTTGTATTCAAATTAATGCTCAGAATTATTGCGTAACAGAACTGAAAACACTGATTTACCACCCCGTTCTGTGTCACAGCTGCGTTCGACAGGATGACTCATTATTTTGTTAAAATTTGCCTTTGCTGCTGGTGCGAAAAAGGAAGCAGACACAATAATACATGACGACAACAACACAAACGGGGCAAATGTAATGTCATCAGCTTGTTGAAAGTGAGTCAGCTCTATTAAAGCTGCTATCGTAAAAGTAATTAATTGCTCAGATTCGGCTCGCGTGCTTCTCATCCGTTACCAGAATTCAAATCACAAGCCTCTTTTTCTTTCGGAAATTTTTATTTATTTGTCTGTTAATCGGCTGTTATTTTCAAATATTTGCTCACTCTGCAATAATCGGAGACGCTTCGCGTTTAGCGGCCGTGCGCTAAATGAAATTTCCCCCGCCGTGCTTTCAGCGCCCTGCCTCCGCAAATGAAAAAAACAGCCCCTAAATTGTTCTTTATTGGAAAGTTAGTAATTAGATTGTGACTATTAGATATCATTACAGTGTTAACAGTGAAACTTGTTGTGCCGTGAACTTGGCGTATGTAGCGGGACTCTAAATGCCGATGTGTGTGGGTGTGGGGGTGTATTTAATGTTGACAAGACATAGTAGTTGATTTTTAAGCTTTTCAAATCCACGCTAGTGTCTATTCAGGTCAAAGAAACGCACTATAATGTGTAATAGTGATGCCTCTCGGCTTTTGCATCTAAAAATACAATATACATAGAAAAGAAAACTGAGCTCAGAGTCTCCTTGACAATCCGTGGCATGCATTATGTGTGTGGTTATATCTTTGCAGTCATATCAAAGTTGTTGCCTCGAGTCCCTCCATATATAGTCTTGCATCTCGTGAATGCAGCATAAGTCGCAGCTGTTACATCCACAGGCCTTGACATTTGGGGTCATTGTGATCATTACGCTGATAGTCGCTAATAGTTAATGACAGCAGAGGCACAAAGGCTTC
The DNA here is from genome assembly GCF_963514085.1 of Chelon labrosus. NCBI lineage: Eukaryota > Metazoa > Chordata > Actinopteri > Mugiliformes > Mugilidae > Chelon > Chelon labrosus. Next base: position 19,823,822 of record NC_140355.1, read on the forward strand.
AGTGTCGCGAGGTAAGACTGAGATGCCTGTCCGCCTGTCCGGGTTCAGTCCAGCTCGTTTAACTTCGTTTACTTGCAGCAGAAAGAAAAAAAAAAAAAAAAAACACTCTTGTTAGAAAGTTCTTCAAAACTCCTCAAACGAGCTTAATTGTCTGAATAAAATTGGCAGAAAATGAGCACGGGAAGAAGATTAAAAGTGCGCCGACGCCTTTTGCGAGCCAACCCAACGCGGCCGCTTTTGCTTTAATTGCCGAGCGTGGACGCCGGCGTCCTGTGGAGGTGGACTCCTGGTTTGTCACTAATTGTGATGGTATCTTAAAGGCCAGAGCCGCTGCCTTCTTAGGTCTCAATTTAATAAATGAACCACGCCAGAGTCTCCGTCCCTCATTATCCTGTTAAAACGAGGCAAAATGTATCTAAGAGGAAGATAAAATAGGAAACTCAATTATCTAACTTGCCGTTTTATTTTTTTATTTTTTTGCTGAAGATTACCATATAATTGCTGAAGGTCGGCCATTGTTCTGTCTCATTTAACGCCTGCTGACGGTCACAGGTTTCCTTACAAGTTTACTCATTAAACTCTCAAAGTTAGACGCGGTGAACTCTTCACAGAGGTCACACTCAGAGTTGAGTCAATAGTTTGTGATTTAAGGTTCTATTCATGTACGTTTCATGACACCTCATCTATATTTATACTTTCTTTACCGCTGCCCCCGCAGATGAGATTGTAACTACATCCTGCACCAAGACGGCAGACACCAGGTGCCAGTGCAAACCGGGGACCTTTTGTGTCCCAGACCAGGCCTGTGAAGTCTGCAAACGCTGTGCCAAGTGAGTGTTAATATCTGATGATTTTTTTGTGGTCACTCTCTACACCTGTTTACAGACAAGATCATTAACGTTACATGATTCTGCAAGATCCTCAGTTATCTCCCACCAGAGGCAAATAAACTGTGGCTCAGACACAACAGTAATGTTGCACAAATAGACACGGTGAATACATTTCCCAAGCAAAATTTTAACCAGGGCCCTCCACAAGTTGCATACTCTAATAATACCAATCAGGCACAACATTATGACCACTAACAGGAGAAGTAAATAACATTGACCATCTTTTGACAATACAATGTTCTGCTGGGAAACTTTTGGACCTGGCTTTCATTGGTGTGGATGTTACTTAGACATGTAGCACCCACCTAGACCAGACCAGGCACCCCCACCCCATAGCAATGACACTCCTTGATGTTCAGCAGCCATCCCCAGCAGGATGCAGCCACGAAAACGCTTTAGGAACAACTAAAAAAACATGAAGAACAGCACAAGGTGTTGACCTGGCCTCCAAATTCACTAGATCCCAAACTGATCAAGTATCTGTGGGATGATCCACAGTGGGATGAGGCCCCCCCACTAACAACTTCAGGACACCCTCAGAAGGTCCATGTCCATTCTCTGATGAGTCACAGCTGTTTAGGAGGCACAATATTAGGAAGATGGTCATAATGTTATGCCTGGTTGGTGTATATTTCATCAACCCTGCCCTCCACCTTCAAGAATTAGCTCTGCTCCTTCTTTAAAGAGAATAGCCATAAGCCCAATATCAGTTTCGGTGAATTTGGTGCTAGGAACCAATTTTCCTTGCGGTAAATATTTGGGAAACGCTCCCATTGGTCGTCACCTGAAAGGAGAGTCAAAGTTCAGTCGGGTACCTGCTCACTTAACGTCAGCAAAAAGTTTCTTCCAGTGTCACTGCTTACAGAATTTAAGATTCCATTGTCTCTTGTCACCACATTGCTGCTCGTCCTGCGTCTTCACCACCTTACCATTTATGGAAGCCTCCGTCCTCACTGTACTGGAGCGCAAGCATCGAGGAAGCGTGTCCATATATGCATTTAATAATATGCTGGTCTATGCAGCTTATGAGTAATAAATAAAGGGCTCAATCTAAGGTGTTTTACCTTCTCTTTCTGTTTAATATCAAGGTGTAAATCGGGCGAGGAGGAGGTGAGGAAGTGCACCCCCTTTTCTAACACGGTGTGCAAAAAGCGGGAGCTCTTTCCGCCTACCGAGACCACTCCGGCTGTTCCTGTGCCGACCCCCGCATCTCCGGCGAGCATCGGTAATTTACACATGAACTGCGTTTGAACCGATCCATACGTCCCGTATAAAAGCGTACACCTGTACTGATTAGTTCTTCTGTGTTTCCAGTTGTTCCTGTGAGCATTACATTCATCATCATCATCCTCGTCATCGTTACTGCACTGACCGTGTGGTGGTTCGTCGTCAGGCAGCACTCATGTGAACTACCATGTGAGTTGACGTCAGATACTGTAGAGTACTGTAAAGTATTGTAAATCATTAAATGTGTCGTTAATGTTGGTTTCCTGCTTTCAAACAGGTTCAAAGAGCCACTGTGACTCCAGTGAAATTGTGAAGATTCCTATTGTAAGTGCTGCTTTTGTTTGATTTATTTCACCATTAATGGGTGTTCTTGTGTCTCTAGATATTCTGTGCGACAACAAATAACTGTTTTTATGTCTTCTGCTTAGGATGAGAGTGGAGCCACAGCGGAGGAGAGGCAGAACAATCAAAACGCCGGCCTGGAGGGCGAGGAGGTTCGCCCGGAGTCCCGGCCGCTGCTGCAGGAGACGCAGGCCGGCATGACCAAGGCCTCCCCTCCCCTCGAAGACGAGGACCGAGGACTTGGAGACAGCTTGCCCAACACCACTAGTTCATCTCAGACTAGCCTGTCAGCCCTGCCTACAGCAGCTTCCTCGGGCAACACCCCCCACCAGAGCCCCACCGCCTTCAGGCTTCAGCCGCCTGCAGACATGGTGAGGAGAAGCGTCCGGATGATTTCAAAGCTAGTTTCAAATGATCGTCTTCTTATCGTGTCTTACATTTTGCGTTGTGTCTCTCTGTTGCAGGATGATCCTCTGAGACATCGACTGCTTCCACTACAAGGTGAGATTCCTGCACCAGTTCTTAAATTTTGTTTGTGCCGCTCGCCCCAGATCACGTCAGTCCAAATGGAACAAAATCTCACGTTCGCTTTTTGACTGATTAATAACCTCATGATTGTCAGGCCGTATCTGAGCATTCCAGGGTTTGGAACATGGCGTTGTTTTTTTCTCACGCTAAATTACAGAGGCCTCGGCTTCTCAGACTTGTTTGATCCTCTGGTGAATGTTTGGATCCCCCGAAGGAGAACGTACTCAAATGTACTGATTGTTTCTGCGCTTGTATAAGAACAACGGCTATACTGTTGTAACCTGACAACAAGTTAGTGTTGACAGTTCATTACGTCTCAACTGTGGGAGAATCCAAACATGTAAAATGACAAGATAAACATTCACGTTCCATATTAAGCTAAACTCTCCGTTCTCCGTTTTTTCCTCAAGGCTCGGAAAAATCCCTGAGGAAGAGCTTCGACTTGTTCGACGAGTACTTGGACGTGCGGATCCACAACAAGTTCTTCAGGATGATCGGAGTCAGCGACAACCACATTCGGATCGCGGAGAACGGCGCCCCCGGCGACAAGGTCTATGAACTGCTGAAGAACTGGATGCAGCGGCAGGGACTCAGGGCCGACATCAACGACCTGCTGGAGGCTTTGCTGAGCATGGACCAGCGGCGCTCGGCCGAGAGCATCGCCTCCGCGGCCCTCCAGAGGGGCTACTACAAGCACGCCGACACGCCCTGAAAGCAGCGGGGACCGCAAGCGGAGCAAAGCACAAGAAAAGCACAAAAAAGGACGCTGCCGGCGGACACCGTGTCTCATGAACAGGCTTACCTCTTTGTGGCTGAACGGCCGCGCATTCAAAAAGCCAGTAGTTTTTAAAAAGAAAACACAAAAAGGGGAAAGCAGGTCGAGCTGTTTTTTTTTTTTTTCAATCAGCGGGGGCCGGAGGACCTCTCGCCAAAAACGCTGAGGGGTTTTCAGACAATTGAAGAAAAAACAGAGAGGACATGAAGACGACAACTTCCTCTGGCGCCGGAGAAACAACGTGCAGCCAAATACTGAAAGCTTAGAAGTCTCTGGCCGTGTTTCACTCATCTGGTCCTCCACCCAGATCACAATACACTACCAGGAGACGAGGATATACACTGGTTTGTAGGAGTGGCATTAGCGTTGCCACGGATACTGTGCCCCCTTTGATGCACTGACCTCTGGCACATGTAGGATTTAAAACAGCTATTGTTTGTTGTTTTGTAGATGTTAGGCTTCTATGAGATATATATATATATATATATATATATATCAATCAGGCCGTGATTCCTTTTCTTGCCTAATGATAGGAAAATATTTGAAATTTTAAAAAATGCATGTTACTAATCACAGACAGAATCCAACGCCGTTTGATAATCTACATTTTTTTTAATTGTTATTATTGATTTCATTATGTTCCTGGAGCTCAGTGATTCTAAAAGATGTTTTCCGTCTTGTTCAGTGTTACGACCCAGCACGGAGGAAGGAATTTAAATACCAGCTGTTTCTGTTGGGACAACTGTTGGTAGTTTGCATAAAACGTTTCCGTATTTTGTAACTCGGACAACTTCAAAGGTCATTTTTATTTTTTTTTTTTTATTTTTTTTTAATTTATTGACATATTTATTTTAATGAATAATAATTATCTCATTATTTATACCTTTTGCCAAAAAAACAACCCGGTGGGCGAACTCACGCAAGTTATTCATTCATGTTGTGATGATGTTTAGCCGCAGGGGGTGCAAAATGACTGATTTCAGACTTTTTTTTTTTGTAGTGGTTTGTTAAACTGTTCCAGAGTTTAGTGGAGCGCTCCGGGTCTGCACTGTCGGTGTGTGCCACTGATCCATTTGCAAGAAGTGTCAAAAACGCTCATGCTGCCTAACGCATATCGCGTCTTTTCAAAATTTGGAGTTACGCCGACCGACCAAACAGTCCTTCTACACATGTCGGCGTCGACATGGGGTGCAGGTACAGATTGTTTTGTCTCGATTAGACTCGAACAAGATGAAGGAAACCTTTTCTGGATTTAAAAAAAAAAACAAAGAAAAAGCTCAGATTTACTTCCCTAATCCTCTCCCATGTACACACACATATATATATTTACAGTATATAAGTGCAAACAGCCTCACAGTGTATGTATATATGCAGGTATATCGCCACACCCAAGTGAACATAGTGAGGTATGAAGCTATTTGAGGATAAATGAACAACATGAACAAAAGATGTCGATGCCCGTTTTTCTGCAGCCTCTTATGTATAAAGTTACAAAGATATATATTGTTGCTGAAGAGTGATGCTACAGTGCTGGCACTGCCATCTACTGACAGACAATGAGAATGCAGCCTGCATCAGTTTCTAGGTTCCTCTGCAGCCATCTCTCTCATTCTCCCTCTTTCTTTCTTTCTGTTTTTCAACTGAGATGATTTATTTCTTTCTTTTCTCTCTGCAGTAGCAGTGAATAGGCTTCAGATCATGTGTGTGTGTGCGTGTGTGTCTTTTTTTTTTTCTTTTTACATATTTCATGGAATGAGTCCTGAGCTAAGTTCAATTAACTTCCTCCTTCTACTCGCGTAACTAAGAGAACTCTCCGTTCATTCAGCGTTGCCGTTAAAGCCATTTTCCCGCTTTCATTGATGTTTTCTTGTCATGGATTTCAGATATAAATGATGCAATTAAAGCTGTTTTTATGTCAATTTCAAATAAATGTTTTGTACAGATGGGCCTGATGGACGTGTTTTCATTGGTGTCAATAGGATATTATTCACAGATCAGCCACAACATTAAGACCACCTTCCTAATATTGTGTAGGTCTCGTCTTATGGACATGGGCCTTCTGAAGGTGTCCTGTGGTGTCTGGCAGCAGAATGTTGTTAGTTAGGGGCCTTTTAGGGGAGGGGCCTCTGTGGATCATCCCACAGATACTTGATCAGTTTGGGATCTAGTGAATTTGGAGGCCAGGTCAACACCTTGTGCTGTTCTTCATGTTTTTTTTAGTTGTTCCTAAACCGTGTGTGTCTGTGTCAGGCTGCATCCTGCTGGGGATGGCTGCTGCCATCAAGGAGTGTCATTGCTATGGGGTGGGGGTGCCTGGTCTGGTCTAGGTGGGTGCTACATGTCTAAGTAACATCCACACGAGTGAATGCCAGGTCCAAAAGTTTCCCAGCAGAACACTGAACTGTCACAAGATGGTCAATGTTATTCACTTCTTCCTGTCAGTGGTTTTAATGTTGTGGCTGATTGAGGACGGGCTGATTTTGTGATATCCCACATTCACCAAAGGGGAACTGATCGTCCTAAGCTTCATTAATATAAACTCATGTCGTTATGCTAATGATCAGGCAGAGAGTAACGTTTTCCTTTTTCCTATTTGTTATATTTAAGAAGCTACTTCTGTAATTATATACAGAATCTTTTCCTTGAACAAATGCTGCTGTAAGGCCCCGAACAAAAACTTTTCTACAGCTTAGTGTCTACAGAGCTTTCGTTTCTTATATTCCACTCTCACATTTTATTCTTTTATATCAAACAATAACATTAAAATAATTTTAGAATGGATTTTGGCACAGAATGAGGATATTGTGACAGGAGGAAGGATTACAGACAGAAAACAAAAAAAAAGTTTCTTTATATGAAGCTGTTTTAAAACAGAAAGAAAAATTCAGACGTCATCGTAGCTGGCGTTTAATGCCGGGAAAATAAAACACTATTCATTCATTAATACACAGGATTAGATGTTACAATCCCTTGTGCCAAAATCCAAGGCAAAACACATTTAGAGGCCCTGTCCAGCTGAGAAACCCTAACAAACCTACAGTCATGCGATATGACGCTTAATCTACAATCTAAATAAACTAAGTAAATGCTGCTGGCTTGTATGGCCCGCTCAGCAGCTGACGCTAACTCAAACCTTGTGAAATATAAGCTAACCAAATACTGCTCGCTAGCTTAACCTACAATCTAAATAAGCTAAGTAAATGCTGCTGGCTTGTATGGCCCACAGAGCAGCAGAGGATAATTCGAACCTTGTGAAATATGAGCTAACCTAACGCTGCTGGCTTGTATGATCCGCTCAGCAGCTAACCATAGCTACCAAGCAAAATAAAGACATCAGGAACCTGGCTTAAACACACTAATTAATAATGTACATGATTTATTGTAAAGACTGATAGAATAAAGAGTAAAAAACAAAAAGATAATGTTTGGTGTTGTTCTGCTGAACAGGGAGGCAGATTCGAAGCAGCTCTCATTGGCTTGGCACTAAAAACACATATTGCATCTTAGACGTCTTGTCTGAGTGCATCAAATGAAAGCGAGGACACATTTAAACACATCTAAAATATATATATGTTTATATGAACTACATTCAGAGGTAGAAGTTGAGTTTTTAAAAAAAAAAAAAAAAATAGGCTGCAATGTATTTGTGCATGTCCTCTTACTGGTCACATTCTGAGTCATGGCGGTCTCAACCCTTTTAACGGGACACTGCAGTTCACATACTGGCCATTAGGTGGTGCTATTGTCACTGTGCCCTTTAAACGAGGCGTTGCAGTTCAGGTACTGGCCAGTAGGTGGGGGTGTTGTCACTGCACATTTATTAATTTAATAGTCTCCATCAGCGTAATGAGAATCTGGGATTCATTTAACTTTATTCCTCAAAGTAAGATGCCTGATATAATTGTGAAGATTTTCATCACCGCCTCCTCCTCTTTTTGTCTCAACTTCGCTCATTCTGCTATCGTGGCTCCTCTGTCGTCTCTGGCGTCTTTGTCTCCCGTAAACGGGGTAAAAATTATTTTGAACCTTCGTCAGGACGCCGTCAAAATAATAGAAGTGGTCGTCTTCATTGAGGGGGTCGTCGTCACGCCCGCCGACGGATTCTTTCGCCTCCTCTGGTTTCTGCTCCGGTGCTTCGGTAGTTTCCCTCCCGCCTGGAAAGATCTCTGGTGGCGTTGGAGTCTGCTTGAGTCTCTCCATGCAGTGTTTCCATCCGGCCTCGGTGCGATGTGTTAAACCTCTGCAGAGTGGTGTCTGTGGAGGAGAGCATCATCAGTTTTATCTTCATTCCCTCCTCCCGTTATAATCTTTACATTGTGTTTCTATGTTGTATTTAACTTTTTTATGCAACTTGTGCATGAAAACGGTAAATTTTGTACTTTTGTGAATATGACGCCGTGCTTGCAGCCTCAAATTCAGGTTGTTTGCATAGCTTAGCTTAGCAGGAAGGCCGGAAACAAAAGGTTAACAGCTAGCCTGCCTTCCAGCACCTCTAAAAGCTCACGCATTAGCTCGCATTAGCTCAATCACGACAAGGCCCAAGCTGTAAGAACAAGTTGACTGTTTTTTTTAGGTCTTCCGAGAAGTCTCTGATCAAGAAATACCAGGGAACATAACGGTCTGTATCATGGCCACGTTTATGCTAAATTAAGCTGAGCTAGCTGGCCGCATCTTTTCGTTAGCCTTCAAATGGAAGTCGTGAGTTTGTGACTTACTATATTATATTTTCTCGCTTGCAAATGTGCATGTCTTCCCAAAACATTGACCTGTTCCTGAATTTCCTCACAGACCCGTAAGCCCAGTTCCACTTACCTCCGGCTGATTGTCTGCAGCTTCTCTTTGGTTTGTCTCTGCAGGTTTAGTGGAGGCTTTCTCGCCCGTGTCGTTTAGATCTTTCCTTTCAGTTCCCGGGCCTTCTCTTGTTGCGCCTCCGTCTTCGTTCCGAGGGCCTTTGTGAATATCGGTTATGTTTGCCAGGACGTCTTCTCTCATCCTGAGGCCTGAGGGGGGCTCTGCTGCCTTAGCATGGGCAGCTCCTGGTCTGCATTTTATAAATCTCGGCCGAGCGTCAGGGTCGGGCTCTGGACTCTTTTCTCCTCGAGTGAATCCTTCCGTGGTTGCCGTTGTGTCCACGTTTGCTGCTGTCGTCGTCTCTGCCTCCTGCTCGGTTGTTTCTGTCTCCCTTATTTGGAGGGAAGGTATGACTGATTGTTTAGGGGGATTAATGCTCATACTTTCTACAAGTTTATTCGTACTTTCTGACTCTTCCATCTCTTTGACCTCTTCCTTTACAGCTGCAGTCTCTGTGGCTCGACGTGCAGATGCTTTTAAATCCATTTTCTTTACCACAAACGTCTCTAATGAATCCTGTGTCATTAGAGATGTCTGATTGTCTGCAGCTTCTCTTTGGTTTGTCTCTGCAGGTTTAGTAGAGGCGTTCTCGCCCGTGTCGTTTAGATCTTTCCTTTCAGTTCCCGTTCCGTCTCTTGTTGCGCCTCCGTATTCGTTCCGCGGGTCTTTGTGAATATCGGTTATGTTTGCCAGGACGTCTTCTCTCATCCTGAGGCCTGAGGGGGGCTCTGCTGCCTTAGCATGGGCAGCTCCTGGTCTGCATTTTATAAATCTCGGCCGAGCGTCGGGGTCGGGGTCGGGCTCTGGACTCTTTTCTCCTCGAGTGAATCCTTCCGTGGTTGCTGTGTACACGCTTGCTGCTGTCGTCGTCTCTGCCTCCTGCTCGGTTGTCTCTGTCTCCCTTATTTGGAGGGAGGGTATGACTGATTGTTTAGGGGGATTAATGATCATACTTTCTACAGATTTATTCCTACATTCTGACTCTTCCGTCTCTTTGACCTCTTCTTTTACAGCTGCAGTCTCTGTGGCTCGAAGTGCCGATGCTTTTAGATTCATTTTCTTTACCACAAACGTCTCTAATGAATGCTGTGTCACTGTAGTGATGGCAGGAGGGTCACCTGTTTCCCACTTAATGACAGTGTTTGGATCCAGAAGGAAGAGCTCAATTAAGGCTTTCTCTCCCGCATCCGACAGCTTTTGTGTTTTACCGGCATCCTGATGATCTGTGTCATGTGTTTGCACGACGTATGCTAATCTCCATTCACCGTCTTCAGTCCCATGCGACTGTTCTGTTTCGCTTCCTCCCTCTGGGCGTGGGAGCCGTGTTTGTTTTGTGATTATCTTCCAGCTCAAATGCTCATCATTATCATCCCGAGCGGGCCTTATGTCATACGGCGGTTTGTGTGTGGATGCTTTGTTCTCTGCGGGTACCAACAGGAGCTGTACGTTGGCGTGAAGTCTATCATCATGCGCCGCGGACAACGCTTTTGCAGGAAGAAGTTCTTTCTGGAAACTTTCTGGTAAAACGGAGGCTTCCTCCAAGTTTAGATGTGTCTTCATAACGCCGGCTGCACGGCTCTGCGCCTCAAACTGTGACAAATCTGAAGTTTTCACTAAAGAGCTGCCAGGCTGGAGAGGAGCAGCTTGGAAAATGTCACGCAGGCTGACTGAGGCTTTTGAAGAGCGTTTTCCATCATGCTTCAGAGCGCCAGTGTCCACTCCTCTCCTTGTGCTCTCTTTTATCCGTGACCGTGCGACCTCTCCTCCCTCTGCTAATTTTATTTCACCACCGTTTGGACAGCAGGAAATAATCACAGCTGCACGGCGTCTCTTTGTCAGCGTTTTCTGCAGCTGAACATCAGCAACGAGAGCCCAGTGCAGAAGGACAGCTTGGAAAGAGCGACCTGGGGCAGCGGTGTGACGGTGCACCGACCACGCAGGCCTCGAATCTTTAATTACAGCCACGCCAGCATTAGTTGGTGAGCTTCCAGTGGTAATATGCAGGGATTGCAGAGCATCTGACTCCACCAGAAAAGCCGGGACATGTTTTCCGTCTCCGCAAAAAAGAGAAACAGCCTGGAGTAGAAAGGAGAGGAAAATAGAATTAGTTCCAGAGCTGCCACCAGACAAATGAGCCGTGGGCTATAAAAACAACCATTTCAGGTTCACAAACGACGTGGCCGTAAAAGTCAAACGCCGCTACTTTAGCCCAGACTTAAAATCTCTGTGCAAGACGGAGCGGCTGCACGTTAAGCTCAGACGTTTATTATGTTTCCCAAAGGATGAGACAGAGTGAACTTGGCGATCTCCTGGCTTTTTTTTTTTTTTTTCTTTCCTCTGGTGCCACCGTTAACTTTGAACAGTGGCTCTATTGAACGGATTGCCAAGTTTCTGGTTCTGTTCGTGTTCATTCATTCCTTCCACAAGGTAAATTAGAATAACTTAGTTAGCTGCTGACTTCATTCTACCGTCAAGTGTAATTTGGCAAATCCCGGCAAAGCTCGACGCATACAACGGTTTGCAAATATTCACATGCTACCGCTCTGATAGTGCTCATGGTAAATGTCATATGTCAAGGTTTTGAGTGTTTTGTGGAACCTTGTTTGGTTTTTCGGGTGTTTCCTGCAGTCGTCTTTTGTCTGCATGCCCCACCCCCCACTGTTCTCACCTGTCTTTCTTTTTTTATCAGCCCTGGTGTCGTTAGTGTATATATACATAACCCCTGTCTTTGCCTTTCTTCTGGGTCAGGTCATCTGTAATGTTACCCTCCGTTTGTCCTTATCTTGGTTCTCACGTGTTTTTGGATACCCTGTCTTTCCTGCACACTGCAGCGCCTTTTGTTCCCTAGTTTGTACGTTTTAATTAAAGTTTTCCTGCTCCTGCCTCCCCTTTGTCTCCTGCATTTGAGTCCTACTTAACCAGAAACCTGACATCACGTTACCGTACAGATGTTAGCGTTTAGCTGAAAGCAATGCTAACGCTACGCTCGTGTCTTATCTAGGCCTTATCCCACTACAAGCGGCAAAACGTACAAAACAGCCAAGTTAGGCGCTCGTGTGATCGGTTGATGCATCAATGCATCACTGCAGTGCTGTGAAAACTAAAAGGAAGCCAGCTCAACTTCAGTACGTAGCTCTACACAGCTGTCACACATTGACAAGTGCTCACTGGCTTCTATTGAAAAAGGCTCTTGTCACGACGTTATGTTATGTTCACAGTACGCAAAACACCCAAGCGTGGCCAGCTGCATTGTCGGCTGTTGTTGGATTGCCGACTTAAAAAATGAACTGATTAGCGACAAGTGTTTGCCGTCAGTTTGTAGCTCTGTGTTCCCTCGGCTCCCAATGAAAAGGACTAGCAGCCTGGTGCTATTTTCCAGTAGTGTCAACACATCATTAGGCTATGAACACAGCTATCGTTGTGTCGCTCGAGCAGTTGTTGGCGTTCGTCATGTCCGTTGTGGATGTTGGAAACTTTTTCCTGTTCGTGAGATCAACTTTTGAATGTTTTCTCTGACCCTGTTTGGTTCTTCTTGTGTTTCCTGTTTCTGTTTTGTAAGCTTCTTCCTCTGTGCTTTGTGTCCGGCTTCACTTCCTGTCTCTTTTCCATCTTTGATTCCTTCATCGGTTTCACCTGTGTCTCGTTTACCCCTCAGCCCATAAGTATGTGTATATATAGCCCTGCCTTTCTCTTGTCAGGTCTTCTGTTGAGTTAAGATTCTTGAGCTACTGGCTTGTTGATGTACTCTGTGTTTTCATGATTACTTTCCTGTTTCTGCATTTTGGCTCCTACCTCCTGGCTGCACCTCAAGCAGAACAATGACTTCTTCAAACACACAGATGATTGGCTGGCGCTTCACCATGCCATCATTTGAGTGCATCAACAAGTTTGTAGTTTTATATTCCTGCCTCCTGCTGAAATTTTCCTTTTTTTTTTTTTTTAATGTCCCTGCTCAGTCTGTGCTATTTAACACACACTGCTGAAAATGCAGAACATCCGCAGTTGAAGGTGAACTACTGTTTTTTACAACCTGGACCTTATTTCTATATCTATTCTACATAAAATACGATCGTTTATTCACCCATATAACTTTGTGTTATTTGCACTCCTTCGGGAGATAATTAAATCAGTGTATATCCATATAGTGGGAGTGACTGGGGCACCGAAACGCAGCCTCTAAATAACGCATTATCTGCAGCGAAACTCATTAATTTCACCAATATTTTGTTATGATACGCTAGTTCTATTCCCCGTTGAGTCTGGAGTTACCTGTTATCATCAACCGGGGTCTGTAGATTGACCTACAGACCCCGGATGATGTCTTCTGACGTGGACGATGTCATCTCTGACTGCTTGTTTACCTGTAATTTGCTACTGCTATGGTTCGTCCACAACCTCAGAACCGGAAAATTATTCAGCCATGTTGCAAAAAAATAGTAGTTCACCTTTAATGGAGATTGTTCCTTTAACAGGTTTAATAGGCGGTTTAAGGCAATTTGACACCATAGCTAGCCCAGACCCTAGAAATGTAACTATGCGCTACCGCATTGCAGACCGCAAGAGCTGTGATTGGTCCGCTTGGTAGCAGCGTGTTTCCACTATTAGTACTTCCAGCTGCTTCTCCATCTCCACAATTTTGCATTTGATTGTTTGGGATCAATAAAGATTGAACACATTGAGGAAAGGTTAACTGAGGAAGTTGGGAGGTACAAACTTTGGTGTGACTCGTCTTCTTCTGCGAAAGTGAAGCAGGAATATAGCAGTAGTATTAATGGGTCGCACTGGCGTAGGTTATGACTTCCAGTCTTGCAGTGCTCTAAAAGAGCCTTAGCTTGCACACCAACAACTGTTACACCACTTCTTTCAGTGACAAATCTGCCACCTGAAGGATTCGCACTGTGAAGAAAACGGCTTGAAAGCATTTGTCTAATAAATATTCCAAACAGGTGAAGGCTTTGTGTTAAATATTCTTCCTATCAGCGGTGTGAAATCGGCTGCAAAATAAAGCAGGTTGTGACTGAGTAATGATCAGCTCCACGCTTTTAGGGAGTGTAATTTGGGGGGACGCTTGGCTGCCTTGCGAAATGTGACAATCCCACTGGGTGTGCTGATAATTCACATGCACGCAGAGAGCAGCAAAACTCAAATTAAAAAAATAAATAACATGCAAATAGATAGCATCTCATGGAAGATATGGAAATGGTAATATAGTGGATTTATACTTTTAATTACGTTTGCATGCCAGTGCTGGAATATGACGGGTTATTGCTGTCAAGTCCTGGCGAGACAAAGTATGCCCATGATTATTATGGACTCTGTATGCCCGGTAAAGGGAGGAGCTCCTCTGTTTGGGCTGCACATCTATATACAGTGCTGTTTCAGAATTACCTGCAGCCCTCTGTGAGTCGTCTGTCCGACGAGGAGCAGTTCCCTGCAGCCGAAGTAATCCATAACCCAGTCCCCGTCTCCAAGGGGACTCAGGTCAGAGACGAGCAGGGACACCAGCAGCAGCCACGGCCTCATCGCGTCGAGAATGAGCGCTGGGAGGCAGCGGCCGGAACGCTTTTATCTTTACTGCGTTTTCCCACTTTGTATATGCAAACCGCATGTCGAAGAATGGCTCTGCTCTATCTAACAAGATGTTGTAATAACAAAGAGACAGCTTTCCTTCACTCAAGTGTTCAGCCTTGTAGGAAAATGTAATTGGCTGCTATGAAAGACATTCAGACAGTGAGAATAGTGTTCATATCACTGATATAGTTATCTCTTGTTTATTCTTTTAACAGTAGCTTTATGAGCAACCTGTATACCCAATAGTTAGTGTTTTGAATCCTCACTTTATCCATTCTTTTCATCCATTATCAATCCTCCGTGTGTCATGCATCACCTAGTATCATGTACACCAATCAGGCATAACATTATGACCACCTTCCTAATATTGTGTAGGTATCCCTTGTGCCTCCAAAACAGTTGTGCCTCATCAGAGAATGGACATGGGCCTTTTGAGGGTGTCCTGTGGTGTCTGGCAACATGATAATGTTAGTGGGGGACCTTTGAGGGGAGGGGCCTCTGTGGCCTCCAAATTAAATCACAATGCTAAAGAAGGATGTCTGCATTGGCCGGGAATCGAACCCGGGTCAACTGCTTGGAAGGCAGCTATGCTCACCACTATACCACCAATGCTTCTGTTAAAACAGGTTGAACCAGGTGGATGTCAGGGTACGACACAAAACTACAACATGGATCTGACACACAGGTCTGACTTTAGTATGAACAAGGTACAACATCAATATTATGACCACTTTCCTAATATTGTTTAGGTCTCCCTTGTGGTGACTCATCAGAGAATGGACATGGGCCTTCTGAGGGTGTCCTGTGGTGTCTGGTAACAGGATGTTGTTAGTGGGAGGGCCTTTGAGGGGAGGGGCCTCTGTGGATCATCCCACAGATACTTGATCAGTTTGGGATCGAGTGAATTTGGAGGCCAGGTCAACACCTTGTGCTGTTCTTCATGTTTTTGTGTTTTTCAACCATTTTTGTGTGTATGCCTGTGTCAGGCTGTGTCCTGCTGGGGATCACTTTTCATCCCATCCCCTCAGCCAGTTTCATTCCATCCCCTTTGACTCTTTTCATCCCATCCCCTCAACGTTTTTCATCCCATCCCCTCGACCAGTTTCATCCCATCCACTCCTACCATTTTCATCCCATCCCCTCAACGCTTTTCATCCCATCCCCTCAACCAGTTAAATCCCATCCACTCAACACTTTTCATCCCATCCCCTCGACCAGTTTCATTCCATCCCCTTTGACTCTTTTCATCCCATCCCCTCAACGCTTTTCATCCCAGACCCCTTTGACTCTTTTCATCCCATCCCTTTTGACTCTTTTCATCCCATCCCTTTTGACTCTTTTCATCCCATCATCTCAACGCTTTTCATCCCATCCCCTCAACCAGTTTCATCCCATCCCCTTTAACCAGTTTCATCCCATCCCTTTTGACTCTTTTCATCCCATCCCTTTTGACTCTTTTCATCCCATCATCTCAACGCTTTTCATCCCATCATCTCAACGCTTTTCATCCCATCCCCTCAACCAGTTTCATCCCATCCCCTTTAACCAGTTTCATCCCATCCCTTTTGACTCTTTTCATCCCATTCCCTCGACCCTTTTCATCCCTCCATCCATTTCTCTCATATCCTGTCTACCAATAAACATCTTCGCATCAGTTAAGACGTGGTCTTTGTTAGTGAATTGATCGTTTGATGATGTGGTGCGTCTTTTTTCTCTGCACATGTTTGTAGTTAAACTGAAACATGTCAGCAGACCACTGTATTTCACTGCATCCCACATTCTTTCTTTGCAATGGACATACAAGTCTATTTTCAAGCGTCGTTTTTGCAACTGCTGGAAAAACCCATTGGAGCACCTCAATTAGAAAAAGTTCCCAACCAATGCACTATTTATTCCTGCTTAAATAGCCAAATGCCCGACAGTTGTGGGCGTTTATGACCGGCGACATGTCTGTAGCTGTTCAGCAGGGCAATTTACAGGTGGACCAGATAAGACTCTTCACAGACTCCGAGTGAGAGCTTACTTTCAAAACAAGCTTTATTCTGATCATTCATAGCTGTTAATGGTGTTAATTTGAGTCATTAATAACTCTCCACAAACAAAAGTATTTTATTTGCTTTTGCAGCTTTTAGGCGTAAAACTGTGTTGCTTCTTTTAGGGCAGGTGCGTGGAGCATATTTCCCTTAGCGGTGCTTACCTTTTTGCATATTATCAGACTTTTTTTTTTTTTTTCTATGAGAGACACACTACTCCAGAGAGGAGTACAGCCTCGGTGGATTATTGTCACCTTGCATTCACTGAATCCGCAGGTAAGAACTCTGTCCCTTGCTTACTGATCTGCATTAAATACAAATGAGTGCATGTGCTTCCTTGTTTGCACAGAAGAGAATAGCTTGTTTCGTTTTTGCTAAAGTCCTAATATGCTTTTAATCATTTACAGAGAGCATATAGATTATCCTAATGAATGGAGAACCTTTTTTCCTTTGTATTTAGAAGTTTTAAAGATTCAGAAGTTTTATTTGTCACAGTATCTAGAGTATAATGCTAAAATGCTACTGTGCAATAAAGAGAGAGCATTGGGAAAATGTTAAAAAGAATTGGAAAAGAAAATATAAAGGATGCAAGTTTATATTAGCTCAGCATGTTGGTTTTAAATATGTATGCAGACTTTATTCAGTTTGTAAGGACCGAATAAAGGACCGTCTCTTTTAAATGTCCAGTGAGATCTGCAGTCCCGACCAGTCAAACCTGTCGTATCAGTCGGAGCAACATGGGGAACATGAACAGTGCATGCCAGATGAGCAACTACAGCAAAAGGAACGTCCGGGTGTACGTCGCGGAGAAGGCCCTGGAGATCGACGCCTTCCTCACCTCCGAGTCTGGTGGCGCCGACAACGTCTTGTCCGTCCTCCCCGGGGGTAAAAAGTTCATCTTCAAGAAGGAGATGACCTGCACCCGTGTCCTGGCCTCCCAGACCCAGGAAGTGCCCTGGAACCCTCAGCAGTATCTGTCCGTCTTCGTGGAGGACGAGGGGGACGAAAACATTTGCAGCAAACAGATCATACACAACATGGCGCTGAGTGCTCCGGTCACTGTCCTGCTCTACGACGTGTAGAACAAAAGCGTGGGTGTAGGTGTGTGTGTGTGTGTGTGTGTGTATATATACAGATAATGAAACGTCTGAATGGTTATAACCACTGCTCTGCTGTAACACCGTCTCCTGTGACACCTCCAATAAAAAAAATATAAAAGAAACTCCTCTCGCCTTTGCATGTTGTCATGGCAGGGTAAAAATGAGATAACGCGTTCATTTGGTGTCGCTCTGTGTGCGTGACCGTCCCTCAGCGATCATCTGCTTCAGAGCAGGTCTCAGGATCGTTCAGGAAACTGTGCAGGCTTTATTCACGTCGGAGGCCCGTGTCAAAGTGAAATGACACGGTGGCGGCCTCCGTTGTCCACATGGTTGTTGTGGAAAAGGGAAAAAGAGATAATCAGTCAACGAGTTCATGCACAGAAATGCATGAAAGTCATTCTTAACTAATCAGTTCTCAGTTTTCCTTTTTGTAGTGTTTCTATGACGCTATAGCTTTAAACTTTTAATGTAAAAGTGAAGCCAGTTATGAAAATGAAAGCCGTATTTGGTTTAAACTGATTTAAATCTACTATATTTTAACTATAAGCTGATCATTCTCTAATGAATCCACCAGGTTTTCAACATCACTGAGCAAAACTGGAGCTCTTATAAAACCTAATGAGGTCTGTTGTGGGTTTTGTAATATTTTCTCTTCCTGCAACTAACTATGACTCTGGAAATTGTCTCGTCTTCTCGTCACAACTCCCGTCAAACCAAAGCTCATCCGGCGAAAAGCATCCGTCCGTTTCTGATTAATTCTAGCAGCCTGACAACGTGAAGGATATAGACTAGAGAGAGCAGAGCAAGAGGGGGGAGGCATCTTCAGACACACAAAGCAGAGGAGCATTCGGCTGGTGAGTACAAAACAGGAGCGGTTTGTGATTCAAAATCTCCAGACAGAGTGATTTGTATGTGTTTGAGGACACTTTACTTATTCTGTATTTCAGTTTCATGCCTTTTTAAAGTTGTCTACTCCACTACAATTAACAAGGAAATATCTCTAAAAGCCGTCACTGTTTGAATGATGAGGAATGTATTTCCCATTAAAATCTCATTATCATTATTGGTATTAAATATTTATGCACAGAGACCTAACCAGTATTTTCTTTTTAAGATTGAAAGGCACGCTGCTTGTTCTACATAGCTCCTTTTAAACTGGAAATGGTTGAATTTTATTATTGTTATTATTATTGTTCACTTGCGAAACACGAGCTTGCTCATTAGGTACACTGGTGAAAATGAATGCATGGTAATAATGCACTAAATCTTAGCTTAATGGAGGTTGTGGTCTACAGTATTTGTTTAAAATAACTGAGAGTTGTTTTTTAATTGTACGGAGCAGTATGGACACGTGTTCCTATTATTTTGACCATCCCATTTTAGTCATATTAATTCAGTCCAGTTGAATCCAGCACCAGAAACTGTATTCTCAAAAAAATGATCACCCAGTTGAATTCACGCCTTTCTGCTGCGGATTCAACATTAACTGAACAGTCATAAAAGTTTATGTAGTGCAGTTGTACACCGATCTGGCACAACATTATGACCACTGACAGGTGAAGCGAATGACATTGACATTGATCTTGTGACAATTCAGCATTCTGCTGGGAAACTTTTGGACCTGGCATTCATTCATGTGGATGTTACTTAGACATGTAGCACCCACCTAGACCAGACCAGACCAGGCACCCCCACCCCATAGCGATGACACTTCTTGATGACAGCAGCCATCCCCAGCAGGATGCAGCATGACACAGACACACACACAAAAACGCTTTAGGAACAACTAAAACATGAAGAACAGCAGAAGGTGTTGACCTGGCCTCCAAATTCACTAGATCCCAAACTGATCCAAGTATCTGTGGGATGATCCACAGAGGCCCCTCCCCTCAAAGCCCCCCCCCCCCCCCCCCCCCACTAACAACATCCTGTTGCCAGACACCACGGGACACCCTCAGAAGGCCCATGTCCATTCTCTGATGAGTCACCACAAGGGAGACCTGCACAATATTAGGAAGGTAGTCATAATGTTATGCCTGATCGGTGTATGTTGCTATATTAGAATGCATTCATTTTCACTGGTGTACCTATTGTTCTGGCCTGTATTTTCCGGTTGAAGTCAGTGTATGCAGCGATTATTACCTTTTATATTGTTCTCTTATAGCCTCTGATTATTTTGTGCAGCTTCAGACTCTTCTATATTACCTCTCCCCTTCCAGATTCGCAGATATGAGGCCACACGTGTGTTTCTACCTCGCCTACGGGCTGTGTCTGGGTCTGGGCCTGCTCTGTCTGATTTTCCTGATCAGCTGGAACTCCTACTGGAGAGGCGGCTTCGCCTGGGACGCTTCGGCCCTGCAGTTCAACTGGCACCCCGTCCTCATGGTGTCTGGGCTGGTGGTCCTGTACGGTAACGGTGAGTGACTACACCGCAGACACCCGCTTCATCTCGAATGGCTGGTCAGCGTCACAATTTTGAAACACGTGCTTGGTCGTGCTGTTGATATGATTTATCGACAGAATAATGGAAAATAAGACATATATATAAATGCATTCAGGTCCTTTACTATCTAATCTGACAAAATAATAGTCTTATAGGGACACTCCACCAAATGCATACATGCAGATCAGTTTTATTTGTCACTGCTCAGCCTTCTGGGGATCTGAAGGCAGCTTCCTAAAGTTTGAGAAGAAAAAGTTTCCCTTACAAATGACGCTTTTGTGCATAATAGAAATTCTAGTCTCCAGCGTTTGACGTGTTCTAAAGGTCAGGATGTTGATTTTAACCTTTATTTTTTATAATCTGCTTCTTGTGAGCCCCCAACTCAATAAAAGAACTCAATCCTTTAACATTTAGGGGAAAATAAATGACTTCATGTCTGTGCTATTTATGTGCACAGTGTATCAACACAGTGTGCAAACAGACTGAACTAAAAAACTTTAAATGAGCTCCATTTCGTTGATAATTTCTCTTAGATGTTGTCGGTGAAACTATATTTTGCAGCTGCCTCCTGAGCTTTAAGCCTTTTGTTCTCGTTGCATAGAAATCCTCAAGGTTACATTCCAAAGTAGCAATTATAATGTTGACCTCGTGCAAGACAAAAGGACTGTTTGCAGCTTTTATTTATCTGCAGCTGCCGTTGTGTATCGTTTGCCGTTCACCTGGAAGCAGAGGAAGATCACCTGGAAGCTGGTGCATGCCGGCCTCATGCTTCTGGCTCTGGTTCTGTCAATCCTGGGCCTGTGCGCTGTGTTCGACTTCCACAGAGGCTTCCTTATCCCCGACCTGTACTCTCTGCACAGCTGGGTGGGCATCTGCACCGTGGTCACGTTTGCATCTCAGGTATATTTACACAGATCCTCGTCTGTGAAAAATCTCCCGTTGTTCTGAAATGATTTAAAGCACAGAGCTGTTTTATTTGGATAGTGGGTCCTCGGCTTGGCTGGCTTCTTGCTTCCTTGTACTCCGTGGTGGGTCCGCGTCATCCTGAAACCTTTCCATGTCTGGCTGGGAAAAGCGGTCTTAATCCTCAGTCTGGCCTCCTGCGTCAGTGGCCTCAATGAGAAACTTGTCCTCGCGCTGTAAGTGCTCAAATATCCTACTGATGATAACACAATGTCTTCTTTATTTCAGCAGGAAAACAATCTAAAAATACCCAATTATACCAAAGCCGTTAAGCCTGACCTTCCTAACCCATTTTCTCCGTCTGCTGTAGTAATGGAGCCGCCGCTGAACCTTACAGCTCGCTGCCTGTTGAAGCAAAGTTTGCAAACTTCCTCGGCGTCCTCATCGTGGCTTTTGGGATGGTCGTCTTTGGAATCTTGTCCAAAACCAAATGGCAGCGACCGGAAACCGATGAAGATGCTTACGTGAGTGCGGTTGCCGGGTTTTCAAACCCCCCCAACGTGTAACATGTTGTTTTTCAGGCAACATTCATTCATATTCATTGTATTTTCTGTGTCTGTATTCATTCTTTCTGGATGAAATTATAATCTAGATGTCATTTTAATTCACAGCCTCTGCTCAGTGAAAACATCTCATGAAGACCGTGGCATCGAGAGCCCACAGTGTGCAGAATAAGATCAGAAAACTGAACTGTGATTTCCGTGTTTACAAAGAATAAAAACTACCTTTCCATTGTTGGTTTAATAAATTTCCAAACAAAGCTGAATGGAATTATTTCAAATGTCAAGTTCAAGTTTATGTTATTGTGATTTCAGACATTATCCGGTGACACAGCTTTACAAAATGGCACATATCTCACATGTTAAACACTATTTACACTTTAAAAAAACTTCAGTATTGTGTGATAAAGACTTTGCTCCACTACTAGAGCTGTAGTTCACAGGTCCACACCACTAGGTGCCAGCAGAGTACATCATGACCCCTGAGCAACCTGTAACATAACTTTTAAATTTAGATTCAAGTGTGAAAAGCTGGAGCATACAATGATAAACCAAATTCCAAATGAAAAAAAAAGGATATATGATAAATTGTATTATTTATACACACATAAGAGGGGCTGAATTTGAAATTTGATGGCAACAATAAAAAGAAGAAAAATCTATTCCTCTGTTTTTGTAATTCCCACTCTGGACTGTGGGGGGCGGTGTTTACATCTTTAGCGGCGCTTCGCCTGTGTCTGCCAAAAATTAAACGACGAAGAAGAAATCTGTCAAAGTTCATGGGCTAGCTTGTCACAACAACCAGCTAGCATAGTGGCTAACATCACCCTGACAACCCTGTTTCCTCAGTCAAAATGGAAGTAAATCAGGCGAAACAGGAACACCTGCTCGCATTAAAAGGTATTTAGTGGTTATCGGCAATTATATTATGACTTTGACGGTTGCTGCTGGCGTTGCGGTAGTTTGATTTAATCAATTCGCCGGGCTGCTGTCATTTGTTGCAAGCTCTGAGCTGCTAACAGTGCTAGCTACGATAGCATCATCCGTTTCCCGTTTTTAACTAAATAAACAAGACTGTTGGCAAATGGCGTGGCTTTAAATATTGCATTTATTGTCTTTGCACGAGTTTAAAGCTGCAATTTAATACACTAATTGTAATATGTTATGTCAAAAACGGTGCCTTAATTCCAGCTAACTAGCTGTTAGCTGTGTTGTTAGCTAACCTAGCTAAAAACACTTAGTTCTTGAAAAGCAAATTATGCTTTTATTGATTTACTGGCCTTGTCGTATCTGATAATTGAATATGTCCGTGCTTGTTGATTAGTTTTTGTCATTGTTACTCCACTGAGAGCTGAATAACTTGTCATGAGGCCACTGGTTAAGATGCAATTTGTGCTAACCACAGATGCTAACCTGGTGCATTTTGTTATATGTTGTTGCTTCCAGCTTTAAATTATGTTTGGAGTTGACATCAAACAGTCTGGATTAAAATTGTGAAGTTTGCAACCTGTATAATAGATGCATAATACCTGGTAAACTGTGTAAACTATCTAGACTAAGACATAGCTTAATTCACAAGATTATTTTATTAGATAAATAAACTTTGGTTGCAGTCCTTCTCTAGACGCTTTCAGTAATTTGGTAAACATCCATGCAGAATACCTGAATAAGAAAACCTGTTTTACATGTGAAAACATCACCACAGTAACAAACCCTTTACTCTACGTGTCCAGTCATTAACTAGTCTCGCTTTGTTTTTTTACAGTGATGCGTTTAACGAAGCCGACTCTCTTCACAAACTTGCCTGTGACATGTGAAGATCGAGATCTGCCAGGTGAGCTTGTTCATGTAACGTACGCCAGAGTCCAAAACACACACACAGAGAGCCGGTTCTGTTTTGCAGGCCTGCTGTGACAGAAGAGAGCATTACCATTCAGTACAGACAGCCACGAGTTATGACACTTTTCTTGGCTTGTTTGTGTTTTCTTCACCTTCATCTGTACTCTTGATAACTTTGCACTTTCCACATTGAACATTACATTTGGCTGTCGATCCTCGATGAGGTGTTACTGCAGCATTTCTTATTTTGGATATGGATGACACTAGCAGCCATGTCAGAGCATATCATAAAAGGCACAATTTGGGAGGCACGAGTCTAATACACGCTGTTGGTATCCGCCTGGTCGTGGTCAAAACTTTGAGCAAAAAAAGAGATCACATTTCACATAGACAGTTGCTACAGCGTGAGTGAAACCTGTCAGCACAGCGCAGTCATCATGTCCGCTGCGTGGGAAAGCCAAACAGCCGCGTGCAGTTTATGCGATTCGAGCGCTTCGCTGGGGGGGGCAGCAGCGTTTGAAACACTCGTGGAAAGGAGTGCATCCAGGCGATGTATTATTAATAGCTGAGATATTGGATTCTCATCAGTACTGGCAGACGCTCAAGGTTGCGCACAGTCAGCCCCGTCTGAAATACAAAGTCAGATCACTTAACCTCTGTGTTGTGGGATTGCGGGAGGAGAGGGGAACACCAGCTGCAAACTGAAGCAGACACAGAAATTCAATCATATCCAGTGAGCTGATCTTACCAACGGCGTTTTCTATTTAATATCTTTTTTTTTGCCCTACAAACATGTACAACTTCTCAGGTTTTTAACTCATATTCAGTTCCAGTAAATCCAACACACTGCTGTGTCTGATTCAGAACTGTCAGTTTGTTAATTCCCTGATTTTTCATTTCACAATGGGACACGACAGACATAGAAACCGATACCAGACTAAGTTGTAAGTCATCCTTCCCCTTTGTGTGTGTCATTGCTTCTGCATTCAAGAGAATTTCTCTCCAAAATAAAGCTTCAAAACAGTGACTAACATTCTCTATTCCCTCTTAATAACATTTATTTAAAGGAACAACGGCAAATATAATGCCATAACAGTTACGTAGAGAGAAGTAGCGACATTAAACTAATTTTAAGGCATCTTTTAATCTAGTGTACATGCGTAATTTAGATTTACAGTCTCGGATCCCAAATTTAGACTTCCAGGCTGCTGAGAGTGTTTGTTTTTTGGTTCCAGGGGAGAACAGCGCAGAGCAGCGCACCTGTAACTCAACTCCACATAAACCGTAAATCACTGTGACACTTCTAAGTAGGAACTCTATTTATATGAGTGGCAATGAAGTGAAAGCACGTCTTAAAGTGCTCAAAGATGAACGAGCTGCTTTTGACACGAGCAATAAAAAAGAAAAAACATCTCATCTTCTTTTGCTATCAAGGTTCTTATTAAAGACTCTTAGATATCTTATTAGAAGGTTGTATTATGAGTAATCGTCAGGGAATTAAATACAGAATAAGATGTGTATGTCTTATGTATGAAAGGAGCGAACATCTGACCCCATTGTCCAACTTTTCTGGCTTTGAAACTTGATCTTCAAAGAAGCTCTTTATTTATCTCTGCGATCCTCCTTGCGGCGAACACTTTGATGCTACCTTACGATGTCAACGCAGCGTCTCTGTCATAGCTCACAAGTTTGATTAAAGCAAGTCAAGTTGGTGTGTGGGTGTAAGGGAATGGACGATTGTTTGGTATTGCTGGGATCCTGGAGGGTACTACTTTTCTAAGTTTGTAGAAAATAGTTCAGAAGCACAAGATTTTTACGTATTCTTGACAAATATTTCATGTGCCTTTGCTTCCGTAGGGGACTTGTTCGCTCAGCTTATGAGGGAGGACCCCTCCACCATCAAAGGGGCAGAGACATTAATGCTGGGAGAGATGCTCACGTTACCGCAGAACTTTGGGTAATAAACGCTCGCGTGTTGACTTCAGCTTCAAACTATTTATTTTTTCGTCTAACACCCTCTTGTCTTTCCGTGGCGCAGGAACATTTTCCTCGGTGAGACCTTCTCCAGTTACATCAGTGTGCACAATGACAGCAACCAAGTAGTAAAAGACATTCTCGTGAAGGTACCGTAGGGGAGAAAATACCCGTCTATAGTGCAAACACACCTCTAATTAGTTTTTGCTAATAATTGCTATGCAATCCCTCACAGGCTGATCTACAGACGAGCTCCCAGAGACTCAATCTCTCTGCCTCAAACTCGGCAGTGGCAGAGCTCAAACCCGAATGCTGCATTGATGACGTTATCCACCATGAAGTCAAAGAAATTGGAACACACATGTGAGTGTTTTTTAGTCTATGTACAGGGATAAATAAAGGATTGTCTTTTCTTATCAAATATATTGAAGTTACAGTTATATAATTGGCTTTGACAAAAGGTGTACGCTTCAGATCATGGGCCGTTCCAAACCTTCTCCATACTTCTTTCTTTACGTCATCCTGAGTTTTATCTGTCCAAAGAATCCTGGCGTTTTTTTGGCAAAGGTTGAGCTGGTCTTTCTATTTGTGAGCTTTCATGAATAGTTGTGACCGTGTGGTGAACCCTCTGTATTTAAAGTAGTCTTGGATAATGATATGGCTACCTCCCGGAGAGAGTACTTCACTTAGCCAGATGCTCTGGAGTGGTTTTTATTTACCACATAATGGACCCTACAGTCATCCACCACGGTTGTCTTCTATTCACATCCAGGACTTTTTACATTGCTGAGCTCACCAGTGTCTTATTTTATTTATTTTTTAATCACAAGGCACCATACTTTTGATTCTAAAGTGGTTCCTGCACCTTTCCTCCAATTTGGATGACAATACCCTCAAATTCTAGCGGAGACTCTGCAATTTAAGCCCACATATAACCGTAATACAACTGTAACTTCAGCTTCATCTTCTGATAAATTGATAAAATATCAAAAAATTTCTCCAAACATACACTGATCAGGCATAACATTATGACCACCTTCCTAATATTGTGTAGATCTCCCTTGTGCCTCAAAGTGACTCATCAGAGAATGGACATGGACCTTCTCAGGGTGTCCTGTGGTGTCTGGCAACAGAATGTTGATAGTGGGGGGGCCTTTGGGTCCTATGGGTTGAGGGGAGGGGCCTCTGTGGATCATCCCACAGATACTTGATCAGTTTGGGATCTAGTGAATTTGGAGGCCAGGTCAACACCTTGTGCTGTTCTTCATGTTTTTTTTTTCATTGTTCCTAAACTGTTTCTGCATCCTGCTGGTTGCTATTGCTATGGGGTGGGGGTGCCTGATCTGGTCTAGGTGGGTGCTACTTGTCTAAGTAACGTCCACACCAATGAATGCCAGATCCAAAAGTTTTCCAGCAGAACCTTGGATTCTCACAAGTTGGCCAATGTTATTCACTTCATTTTTTTCCCTCTCTAATTTCCAGCTTAGTTTGCGCCGTCAGTTACACCACTCAGTACGGAGAGAAGCTCTATTTTCGGAAGTTCTTCAAATTCCAGGTGAGTTATGTTTGAGCGTTCTCATTAGATGGCAGCGGTTATGTCGTGCGTAACTTGGAGGTGAGAAATGCCACAGACCTACAACGGAGAAAATGCAATTACCGTCCTCGCTGTGGATCCAGTGTCTCACAGTCTGTCTTCCCTTAAGCATAACTTTCGGCGCACAGCAAACCTTGGATTTTATTTTGTTCTACTTGGATTAGACGCCGTTGAATCTTGTCTCGTGCTAAATGGAGGTACTGTGCGAGAAAACCACAGCGTTCAGTTTGCAATCTATTCTCAATCAGGTTTTGAAGCCGCTGGACGTCAAGACAAAGTTCTACAACGCAGAGGTAAGTTAGCCGCTCGCGAACACCGGCATAATGTCAAAACACATTCATAACACGCTTCGTGTCATGTTTCATTTCGTAGTCTGGAGCATTTCCAGATGCTAATAGTAGCAGTTAGCATTCAGTAGGCCTCTTGGGGAAACCCTTGTACCTCCAGTGATGTCAACTGAACAGGAAACAAAAACATTCTGCAGATTCTCACGTCAATTTTCTCTCAGAAGCTGGAGATCAAGGGTTTCCCTGCGCAGAGGCAAACAAGGCTTTACCTTCGTTTCTCCTCATTTTCACATCGGTAGCTTTTTATATTTCGACAGCAAGTATTCATTGTCATCAACTTTGGCATGTAACTTCATTTGTTTATTATGTCTTGTATTTTTTTATTTTCTCCATTAGAGTGACCTCAGTTCTGTGGTAATTGTTCCTTCTGTTCTCATCGCTGAACGTTAGCTTCTCTTAATCCTTTTTTTTTGTTGTTGTTTCATGGTGCGGCAGACTGTGTCTTTCTGAGCCCATGGAAAGGTGCAAAGTAAAAGAATGGAAATTAAATTGTGCGACGAGTGAAAACACCCGGCGTGTTTTAAAAAATGAAAGGGCATTTTCGTCCCGGAAGATCCATTTTTTTTCTTTTGCCCTTTCTTTGCATGCTCGTGCTTTCTCGCAAACTCATTCTTCTCAGGGCTTTTCAAAATTGAAGTTTGTGGTGTCAAATTGTGATTGGTGGGAAAACATAGTAGGATACGTTATGATTGGTGTTGAACTACATTTAAATGATTATACTTTGACTTGTATATTGGGAAGAGGGCAGCTGCAGGTTTAAAAAAGGCAACTGGACTTGTAGAGTTTCACCACTCATCCGAGTAGCTTCTTCAGTTCTGGAGGACTTGTGTGAAGTTTAAGGTATTATTATGTCAGATTGGAAAAACCTTCTCTGAGCAGAATAAGTGGACTGAGATTTAATCTGCCATCAATTTTCAATGCAGTCTTAACTTCTGTCCCAAAGAAGTTTCAAACCCATTCACAACTTGAGACTGGAGACTCTGGCTGATAATGGGTCCTTAAAGCATCATTCATAGGGAAAGAGAACAGGGACAAACAGTGCCCCCCTCAACGACAGGTAAGTATCTAACCACTTATAGACGTTAGCTGCACCATTTTCTGGTTATTTACACAAAAAAGCAAGTTTCTGATGGGTTATACCCACAGAGTCTCCTTTTTAAACCTTAAACTTCCCAACAGTCCCCTAGAACTGAATAAGCTACTCGGATGAGTGGTGAAACGTCTTCTCAAAAAAACTCTATAGGTCCAGTTGCCTTTTTTAAATGCTTTTTGGATATAACATGACCTTGACGACTGAGAACCTTCACAGACATACTCTGTAAAGCTTAAGGTTACTATTTTATCCCAATCATGCAGTAAAATCAGAGGGTTTGGTTTGAATGGCTTTGCATGAAGCAGAGATTCTGCGCTCTGTCATTTAACATTAACCTTTTTCAGAATGGTTCATGGTTAATTCCCGTATTTTGAATTGCAGGCATGAACTAATCTTTGCTTCTCTCTTTTTGTATCTCACTGTACAGTAGTGGCTGCACAGTTGACGGTTGTTGCTCTCCCAAAACGATCACCTTTACATGCAGGGGTCAGAACCGCTTATCTTTAAATAGCTACACTTACATGGACACTAGTATTTTACTAATAATTAAAGTAAAACTAAGTAGTGCAAGCGCCTCAGTTACTTAATGCGATTGCTCCCTCTGGCCTGAATAAATTCAATTCAATCAATTCTTTCTGCACGTGTGTTCATGTGGGAAAACATCAGGTGACTAGTTTCCAGGAGGGACCGAAATATATAAGTAGAAAAACAAATAAATGAAAAATTTAACAAAACCAGAGTTAATATGGGCAGAAATGTTAAAAACGTGTCAATAAAGTTGTGGGAAAACGTTCTTCTGTTATATTTCCAGTAGATTTGATGCCCCAATTTGGGCAAAACCACTTCACATATGACAAAAAATCCAGTTAAATTGGAATATCTGATCAGAACAATATCAGTAAATCAGTATCCAACAAACAAATTATTCTACAAATATTCTAATGTACAATAAAGGTACTTTACTTTTCACCGTTAATACAGTATGTCATTGGTTCTATTAAATGTTTGATATACAGTATATTAGAGAAGAAACAATCCTCTGGAGCGGTCCTATTAGCAGCCGGTGCATAATAAATGAGTAAGGAACACTTTATTTATTGATAGTCCACCATGGTAATGAGCCCATTTTTCTGATAACATCACCAAAGTAGGTTGACCTGACGGCTACATGGTCGGGATGCAAACAACGAGCAGTAACGGGCTGAACTGACCATACGGCCACTTGATGTTTGAGAGACTCTTTTAAATGTCAACTAGTAAAGCTCAGTCATTGTGCAGCCCCTACTCTGTCCTGCTGACCACCACTTGTACTAACATGTCCTCAAAGGTCCACTGAGCAAACCCGATAGACTTTAATTCATAACTTTTAATGTAAGTAATTTTTGTCTTCCGAGTTTGGTTGATAAATATTTACTACATCACTTGAAGAGTAGCTTAAAGGTTGAGTTCACATTTTTTATTTTTTATCTGAAAACATTTCTCATGAGCCTGAATTGTCTGTCTGACAGACTCAGACAAAATCATCTCGATAGATAGATAGATAGATAGATAGATCCAAATAAAAGGCTAGTTTTATACTAAAATGCCAGTTTTGTTTTATCTAGCTAGCGTTGCTCAAATTACCAAAAAAAAAATTTGGTTTCTTATCTCTTACCCTGAAGTCTTGTTTGGAAGAACAAAAGAAATGACCATTAACTTTATATAAACATGGACAAACCCTCCATGACGTATTTCTGAAGAACAGTTTTGAAGCTCAGTGTAGTGGCTCCGGCCGTCGCCATCTTGGCATTGCCTGACTCTACATAACTCCCGGCTAATTCAAAAATTAGCGAAGAGACACAACGTAGGTGACGCCTAGTAGCACAGGTAGCGACCCTTAAATATGCTTATTTCTAATGTAATGTTGGACATTTTAACACGGAGCTCTACGGGGATTGACTCGCTTTACGAGCAAGCCTCAAGTGGCCATTTGAAGAACTGCAGTTTTTTTGCACTTCTGCGTTAGCTTAACTTTTCAGCATCAGAAGTTGCTGCTTGCGAATGACAGCGAAATGTATATACAGTGTGGTCATGAGAATATTTTAAGACAAACTTAAAAAATGTGAACTCCTCCTTTGAGTTTTGCACAAACCTAACTCCCCCCCGTTAATACCTAACGACAAAGCTGTTGCTCAGTTCACCTAGGAGATTATTATAACTGCACATAAAGCTTGGCGACAAACGCCAGCGTGACCTCCCGGCTCTTCCGCTCCAGACAGATGAGGTGTTTCTGGAAGCTCAGATCCAGAACATCACCACCTCGCCTATGTTCATGGAGAAAGTCTCTCTGGAGCCCTCCATGATGTACAACGTCACGGAGCTCAACATGGTCGCGTCCGGGGATGATGGGTAAAAGCACATTCACGTTGAGATCATTGGTGAATTTCCGCTTGAAGCTCAGCTGTAACTTTCATTTTGTTTCTTTGCAGGGAGTCCACATTTGGGAAGATGTCCTATTTGCAGCCCATGGACACACGGCAGTACCTGTACTGCCTGAAGCCGAAGCCGGAGTACGCGGAGAAGGCCGGCGTCATCAAGGGAGTGACGGTGATAGGGAAGCTCGACATCGTATGGAAGACCAATCTCGGGGAGAGGGGGCGGCTACAGACCAGTCAGCTGCAGAGAATGGTATTTTAACGTGCACCGTACTTTCCAAAATCAGATTTTGAATCGGCTGTCACATTAAAGATTCCTGCGCGTCCTCCAGGCTCCGGGGTACGGAGACATCAGGCTGTCTTTGGAGATGATCCCCGACACCGTCAACCTCGAAGAGCCTTTTGGAATCATCTGTAAAATCACAAACTGCAGGTGAAAGTCCACACGAACCGATGTCCAACACCGCTGTCGATACCTTAAGATTAAAAAGTTGCATTACAGGAGTGATGGCGTCTTTTTTTTTCTTCGTGTTGCAGTGAAAGAACAATGGACCTGGTGCTGGAGATGTGCAACACCAGGTCGATCCACTGGTGCGGTATATCAGGACGTCAGCTGGGCAAACTCAGTCCCGCTGCCTCCCTCTCTTTACCCCTGACTGTCCTCTCATCTGTCCAGGGTCTGCAGGTATGATCCAAAGCTTCTGCCTCAACATCTGGTTGTTGGAGATGTTTTTTCATATCTATTCATTCTCTCCTTCGTTTCAGAGCATTTCTGGTTTAAGACTCACCGACACGTTCCTGAAGAGGACGTACGAATACGACGACATCGCACAAGTGTGCGTGGTCTGTCCGTACACGAGCAACGAGTCCTAGGAATTCTTTTTATATTTTTGCCTTTTTAGATATGAATGGACCAACTGTGGAAACCCACACATGACACTGATATTGAACTCTTTTTCTCTTTTTTTTTTTGCATCCTTAGGGGTTAATACTGTATTTTAAAATGAATAATATAACAAAAAAAACACTTTCTTTGAAAATAACTCTGTAAAATGTGCATAAATGTTAATAAAATCTCTGTAATCTTTGATTTTCTGTCGCTTTTATAAACATATTCGACGGCGTCCTTGTGGTTATTTGTCATGGAAACGAAGACACGGACAAGAATGTTTAATGCCACGTTCATTTGGTTATTTTTAGAAGAACGTCTGTAGATTGCACTGAGCATCTCCTTTTTCCTGATGTGTTAATTAACCCTTAATAGATCTTCAGACGCATAAAACAGCGTGTATTTATGCATCTTTCATGATTTCTTCATCTTGTAGCTGATGGATAGTTTAAGCTGGTAGTTTAAATGCGATGGTCCTTGAGTTGAATAACACTGGATTCATAGAGAGCCTCTGTTAAAACGTTGGGCTGACACGCTGTCTATTTAGACATTAAAAGTACCACACAAATATTTCAGTAAGTGTTTTAATTTCAAGACATTTATTCAGACAAAAACAATGTGCTGCCTGCCCTAGCATAATAACAACTATCTGTTTCCATAAAGCATCTGATCTCAAATACCAGATTTAAGAGCATGCAAAATGAACAATATGAATATGTCGTTATTAGTTAATGAGCAATTTAAATGGGCTTAAAGGGGAGGGATATTTATTTTCTCCTAAAGTGCCGTTAACAACAAAATGCAGGCTGCAAACACCGCTACACGATTTACAGCGCGTGTCCTAAAAAGTTAATAAGTAGAGCTCGTCGGGAAGCCGCGAGGTGAGTCCGGTGGTTTGTCTTCTTTCTGTCTAGAAAAATAAAACGGGACGCGCTATAAAACAAGGTAGACCTGGTGTGTATCTGCGTGAGAGAAAAAAAGCGGAGATGTTCCCTGCAATGCTGTAAAAGTACGTCCCTCCCTAACCTCTATTTATCACACGGGCCTTTAACTGAGGACATGAAGAGGGCAGTGGACATAGAAAACAGCATCTCTGCACGATGTCGAAGCTCTGAAGGAAGTCGGCTCAATGAGATCTTTTTTTCTTTTTTTTTTTATAATCAGGTGTTAACCGAATGTTTAGCCCCGTAGATGGTCCGGTGTCCTCGTCTCTCCGCTCCCAGAGCCTTTGAGTCCCAGTAAAGTGCCTTCAACCCCATCCTTCATTCCAGCAGCGCCGGGGACTTTAAGAAATGGGTGTAGTAGAGATTGTAATCGCGCCATATGGTTGCCCTTCCTTAGAAAACAATAACATGAAGCTGAAATAAAAAATAGTGCGTGTTAATAATATATTTAATTTGGGGTGGTAGGGCTCAGGTTTGGTTTTGAATATAAAGACAGACACCTGACGAGATCATGAGTGCTCCTCGGCGCTGCCGCTGAACGAACGGCTTCGGATGTGGTTCCTCAGCTGCTCGATCAGCTCCGGGTTCTGCTGCTGGATCTGCTGAGCGAACTGTTGTCCCCTGAGACGGAGACGGAGACACTTGTTTAACACTTGTTTTATCTGATGTCCTCACACTGTAGACATTTACAGTACAACATTATGACCACCTTCCTAATATTGTGTAGGTTTCCCATGTGGTGACTCATTAGAGAATGGACATGGGCCTTCTGAGGGTGTCCTGTGGTGTCCAGCAACAGAATGTTGGTAGTGGTGGGGCCTTTGAGGGGAGGGGCCTCTGTGGATCATCCCACAGATACTTGATCAGTTTGGGATCTAGTGAATTTGGAGGCCAGGTCAACACCTTGTGCTGTTCTTCATGTTTTATCTAAACCATTTTTGTGTGTATGCCTGTGTCAGACTGTGTCCTGCTGGGGATCACTTTTCATCCCATCCCCTCGACCAGTTTCATCCCATCCCCTCCGACCCTTTTCATCCCATTCCCTCCTACCGTTTTCATCCCATCCCCTCGACCAGTTTCATCCCATCGCCTCCGATCCTTTTCCTCCCATCCCCTCCATCCCTTTTCATCCCATCCCCTCCAACCCTTTTCATCCCATTCCCTCCTACCGTTTTCATCCCATCCCCTCGACCAGTTTCATTCCATCCCCTCCGATCCTTTTCCTCCCATCCCCTCCAACCCTTTTCATCCCATTCCCTCCTACCGTTTTCATCCCATCCCCTCGACCAGTTTCATCCCATCCCCTCCGATCCTTTTCATCCCATCCCTTCGACCAGTTTCATCCCATCCCCTCCGATCCTTTTCATCCCATCCCCTCCGATCCTTTTCATCCCATCCCCTCCTACCCTTTTCATCCCATCCCCTCAACCAGTTTCATCCCATCCCCTCCAACCATCTGGTATAGGTGGATGCTACATGTCTAAGTAACATCCACATGAATGAATGCCAGGTCCAAAAGTTTCCCAGCAGAACAATGAATCGTCACAAGATGGTCAATGTTATTTACTTCACCTCTCAGTGGTTTTAATGTTGTGGCTGATCAGTGTATAGGCTACTAATAAATCCAGGGCACTTTGTGTGTTTGTGGGTCTGTTAAAGTGGACAATGTACCTCAGTTGGTCGACTGATAAGTGCAAGGAATGACCGTTCCTGAATTCATTGTTGTGGTAGTGAGTTCAGTTTATGAATGTTTTTTGTGTTTTTAATCCAGCTTGGTTTTTCCTTGTGTAGTTTCATTTTACTTTGAGAGGATCATTGGTATCTTGCTTCCTGCACTTTCCTCTTTGTGCTCTCTCTGTCTCACTGTTTTTTAGCGTTTCTTGTCTTGCTTTACTTCCTCTGATTACGACTAGTTTCTCCTTGTCTGTTCCTCCCTCATCAGTTTCACCTGTGTCTCGTCCAGCCCATGTCTGCTTATATAGTCCTGCCTCGTCGAGTCGCCTGTGCTGTCACCCCTGTGAGTTTGCCTCTGCTGAGTTTTCGCTGTTCTGTTACCCGCTTGACGTTGCAGCCTCGTGTCTCCTAGTGTTTCCGTTCTACCCCCTGTGATTCCTGATTTTTCACTGTTGGTTTTTGGATTACCTTGCCTTCCCTGCAGCAGTAAGTTCTTTACTAAAGTCATTTTGTTTCCTGCTGCTACTTCACCTCCATAACAGAACAGAACATTATAGTCATTAAAGTTAATGTGGTGCAGTTATACACTGATCAGGCATAACATTATGACCGCTGACAGGAGAGTTAAATAACATTGACCATCTTGTGACAATTCAGTGTTCTGCTGGGAAACTTTTGGACCTGGCATTCATTGGTGTTGATGTTACTTAGACATGTAGCACCCACCTAGACCAGACCAGGCACCCCCACTCCATAGCTATGACACTCCTTCATGGCAGCAGCCATCCCCAGCAGGATGCAGCCTGACACAGACACACACACAAAAACGCTTTAGGAACAACTCAAAAAAAAACATGAAGAACAACACAAGGTGTTGACCTGGCCTCCAAATTCACTAGATCCCAAACTGATCAAGTATCTGTGGGATGATCCACAGAGGCCCCTCCCCTCAAAGGCCCCCCACTAACAACATCCTGTTGCCAGACACCACAGGACACCCTCAGAAGGTCCGTTCTCTGATGAGACACAACTGTTTTGGAGGCACAAGGGAGACCTACACAATGTTAGGAAGGTGGTCATAATGTTACGCCTGATCGAAGCATGTACTCACAAACCTGTACCACAATTTAAAGCATGCCTTTTTGTTGTCTAAACCTGCCTCTAGTGTCTTGCATTTGGTTTCTATTTCCCGAGAAAGAAAGAGTTATGTAGCATCTGCAAAGACGCACTAAAACGCCAAAAAACTCGGATGCAATTTTTACGATTACAATACTTTTTTCAGAAATCTTGAAATATAAATCACGGGTTAAAGCAAGAGTTATTATCGGAGAAAGATGTTGCTTTGTTTGCTTTTCTTGGCCAGAGCCAGAGGAGTAGATCGATACCATCAGCAGCTGGCACGAAGACTGAGGCCAGTCTGGCTCTGATTTAAAGCAACAAAATCCACCTAAATCCTCCCTGCTGCCTTTAAAACTACTCTGAATAGGCAAGAAACAGTCCAGCAAGTGACTGCATGTAAAATGAGACACACAGGGATTTCGTACACATTTGCGGCGTGACCCAACAGAGCTTTTAACGTTTAATTAAATGTAACTTACGCTTCAATCAGGCTGGAAATGTCTGACAGTCCTCCAACACCTGCCGCAGAACCTCCAACCGCGTTGGACATCATTCCTGACATGCTGAGCACACACAGAGACGGCGGGTTACAGTCGTCTAAAAACTACACTTGAAATCCGAACCCCGCGTAATCAAATGCCGATCATACTCACAGCTGTTGTACTTGCTGGTTCTGCATTACGCTCGCAGCCTGCAAAGAGAAATCCAGCTGAAATCTATTGTCTATAGTGAAAGTGTGTTTCTGATCGCGCCGGCAGATAAGTGACGAAAAAAAACACTTTTATTATCATCTAGCGGCACGGACCCCGAATGCACACACAAACGCACAGCTATCGGATTTAGATGTGTCTCGTAATTGTTGTTGCAGTAAATCCTTGCCGTGCTTGGAGAAGCATTCTCGGCCCGGCGGACGTTCCCGCGTGTCATCGTTTAACAAGTCAGAATTCTCCCGGCCCAGATGAGGTCCTTCGCTCTAGACAATAACTGCTTGGTTGACAGGCCGACTGTCACTCGTGGGATTAATTATCCGAGACAAAACAAGCACGAGACTAATCTCTGTCTCTCTATCTTTGCTTTTCTTTTTAAACCGTAGATGTTAGGACTCTCACCATGCTGATGAAGGCTGGGTTGTTGATTAAACTAGCCATGTCAAATCCCAATCCAGCGGCTATCTGTGGCACACATTCAACGACAAAAAAAGATTTTAGCTTAATATTCATTTTATTCCTTAAACAATAAGGATTTAAAGGACAATACTGATTGTTTTCTCTTACCGGGCTGGTCGCCTCTTTCTGCTTCTGCTCTGCGATCTTCAGGTTGGATTTGTAGGTGTCGTTTTCGGGGTCTAATACCAGAGCTTTCTTGAAGTAGGAAATCGCCTCCGGGTACTTGTTCATAGCCGTCAAAGCCAAACTGCAGCCACAAAAGAAAAAGGGAGAAACTAGATCACCCGTGACAGATCTCTAAAAAACATTATAAAAGCCCTCTAAACTCACCCCATCCTCCCGTACGCCTTGCTGTAGGTCGGGTCGATCCCGATGGCTCGCTCGCAGTCCCCAGTTGCCTCGGTGTAGTTCCCCAGTTTGCTGTGGGCTGCAGCCCTGCAAAGTGTTAAATCCATTCAACGGGCTTCTTTTTTTTATCGCCACGACAGAAGCACAGAGGCTTGGTGTTGTGAGTACCTGTTGCAGTAGTACACGGCGTTTCTTAGGTCCAGATCAATGGCCTTAGTGTAGCACTCCACTGCACATCTGTAGTTCTCCTCCTTCATGTGATTGTTCCCTGAGATATTAGATTATTATTAGACAGAGTTTAAACAGAAAGACGGACTATGGACATTATTAATATATATGCACCGATCAGCCATAACATTAAAACCACTGACAGGAGAAATAAATAACATCGAAACCATCTTGTGACAATTCAATGTTCTGCTGGGAAACCTTTGGACCTTTCATTGGCATTCATTGGTGTGGATGTTACTTAGACATGTAGCACCCATGTAGACCAGACTAGGCACCCCCCACCCCATAGCAATGACACTCCTTGATGGCAGCAGCCATCCCCAGCAGGATGCAACAACGAAAACGCTTTAGGAACAACTCAACAAGAACAGCACAAGGTGTTGACCTGGCCTCCAAATTCACGAGATCCCAAACTGATCAAGTATCTGTGGGATGATTCACAGAGGCCCCTCCCTTCAAAGCCCCCTCCCCACTAACAACATTCTGTTTCCAGACACCACAGGACACCATCAGAAGGCCCATGTCCATTCTCTGATGACTCACAACTGTTTTGGAGGCACAAGGGAGACCTACACAATATAAGGAAGGAAGGTGGTCATAATGTTATGCCTGATCGGTGTACATATTTGAATATATCCAATACCCTGTTAAATATCAGGATCTATGGTGACAATTACTTTCCGGTTGTTGTAAAAACCCTCTCAGGCAAAAGTAATAAAAGATAAGATGATATTTTATTTCAAAACTTTCCAGTGTCTCTTTTGTGAGTCTAACACTATTTATTTTGGTTGTGCAGCTCTTACTGATTAAATCTGGTGGAGTTTTCCTTCCTTTCCTTGTTATAAAAACATCTACTGCAGCCATTAATCACTGCAACTCCAAGCGACTCTAAAGCCATTCACTTTCGTGGACTAAAAATCACAGCTATAACTGTACCATATGAATGAGTCAGTCCTCAAACAGAAGGAAGCGCAGAGCTCTGAAATTACGTGGCTTGAAGCTTTCTCTTCATATTCTGAGCTGGTCCTTTACTAAAAATAAATTAACCTTAATCAAACGGAGTTTCTGTTTTAGGTCACAGGTGCAAACACTTCCCAGGAGCCAAATGACTCTCGATTCACACGAGCAACATCAGCTACCTCCCATGGATTTAGTTTAACACAATTCACTCCTCAAACACTTCAAGGTTAATATGGAACATGGTGGCAAAACAAAACAAGATAGAATACAGATTATGAATAACAATAAAAAGTGCTTATTAGTGAAGGATGATTCAACTACCTTCATTCTTAAGTTGCTCTGCTCGTTCAATGTCTTCAGGGGATGGCGAGGTCTCTGGTATGGTTAGGTTGTC
Organism: Chelon labrosus; assembly: GCF_963514085.1. Classification (NCBI taxonomy): domain Eukaryota; kingdom Metazoa; phylum Chordata; class Actinopteri; order Mugiliformes; family Mugilidae; genus Chelon; species Chelon labrosus. The sequence goes on from NC_140355.1 coordinate 19,862,031, forward strand.
GTTCTGCAAAGTTGCAAAACAGAAGAGCCGTTGAAAAGGATTTAATTAATAGCATCAGTCATTAAACCGTTCTTAATAGCTGTGGTAATGAACCAGTGTTAGAGAGCAAACATGCACTGGCACAACTTATTGATATGTAGCCATTAGAATATTGTTGTTGTATTCTTGTTTATTATTGCGTTGATAAAGGAACATGCATTTATTTTTACTTTGTCCATGTCACAGGCTCCAGTGTTGTCTCAGCGATATATCATTTCACATTATATACTCTTGTCGAGGGCCTGCTGCCTGGAAAAATGCCTGACAGCATGATGCTGCCACCGCCATGCTTCACAGTGGGGACGGTGTGTTTGTGGTGTGGTGTCCGCCAAACGTAGCGTAAAGTCTGATGCCCAAAAAGCTCCATTTTGGTCTCGTTAGACCGAGACTAAGATTTGAGCTCCACTCCTCTCCCATAAAGCTTTGACTGGTGAAGAATCTTGGTGGCCTTCCTCGCTAGTCTCCTCTTTGCATGGTTACTCAGTCTGGGATTACAGTCTGCTCTTGGCAGATTTACATAAATGCTGAGTTCCTTCCATGTCTTAATGATGGATTTAACTGAACTCTAAGGTATGTTCAGTGAGTTTGTAGCCAGAAACAGGGATTAAACTAAGTGACTGGACCTTCCAGACCATAGACTGTATAAAGATGGACGGCGGAACTGCTCCTCAAAAGTGAAGCCAAAGCAAATAGAGCTCCCCCTGGTGGCTGGATGCAGTATAGGTCATAAGCTCCGCCCCCTCCATGTTAGTGGATGGGACTTGGGCCGAACTAAAACACTAAAATACACGTCAAGGATGGTTTCTGTCATTTTAGGTAGTTAATATAACGTTGATGAATGTTCAAGTGTCATTTTTTTTGGACAAGTTTCTTTTAGTTAGTTATTTGATGCTATAGAAACAGGATGTGACGTAATGGCGACCACCAGTTGCCATGCCAATCGTTCTGTAAAATGGTCCCCGGGGACTGTGAAAGTTAGAAAAAACTATTTTTTAAAAACAAGTACAGTGTATAATCCAACGTTTCCTTGTAAACTGGTGGAGGCAGAGCAGAGTGCAGCGTTAATCAAATGAAAAACGCGAGTTCAGTCTGGAGGAAGTGTGGTCGGGTCATCGATATTGCGGCTCTGGCTCCAAAGTCGCAAGATGGCGCCGCCCGTATCCTCAGGAAAATACCGTCAGTTTGGTTAATTCAAGGAAGTGATGACGTATTGTCCATATTTATATACAGTCTATGCTCCAGACACAGCTGCTTCAGACACATTCGCTGCACTTGAGTCATCTCCATTTCATTAATTAATTGCGAGAAAGTACTAGCACGACTTGGCTGGACCTTTGCTGAATTAGGTCAGTCTGATTAATTAAAGGGATAAGGAATACTTAGGCAGTCACTTATTTTACATTATATATATTTTAATTAAACATATTGCTGTTACTTATTTTTTAGTAAATTCTAGACAAAAACAGGAATTATATTGAGCATGATTGATGATGATGATTATGATGACACTACTTATAAAAGCATCTGAGGGGGTGAATGTTTCCGATGCAGTACCCACCTTGAGCAGGGCATTGAGGAATATCTCTGTAAGCGGCTGTGGCACTGCGAGATGACAGTCACTGGAGCTGATCTTAAAGGTGGTCTCCAAGCACTGTATCGCAACTGCAGCGGAGAATGCGGACAATGTGACAGAGTAATTTAACATAACAGCGAAAGAACCGCGGCGAACAGTTTAATCACGGTGAGTCAGAACCAGGCTGCACATTCAGAGCAAGAAATCTAAACTGTCTGGTTTTCATATAGGATAGAAACGCCACACGTGCTGCTTAATATCCTACTCTGATTACTTTGTTTTATAATAAAACCTGAAGTTTATTCACTGAACGGCAAGATAATAGACTAACAATATGAATAAATGATATACAAATTCTGAAATGGGCAAAGCAAATCTGCCCTACATTTCTAAAGTCGCTTTCCACAGTGCACCGAGAGTCGACCTACCTTCAAGGCTCTCCTGCTCATCAGAATTCAAAGCACCGCAATGTGTTTGATCTCGGAGGAACTGCACAATAGAGAATGCCAGGCGCTTCTCCACGGCCATTTTTACCTAGAAACTGCCGGGCACAGGAAGTTGTTTGAGAAGAGCACGCTATTAATTCACAGGGGTGGACGCTTCAGAAATAATAAATGTGTAAAATAAAACAGGTAGTGCACAACTAATACGTGACTCAGGAGGAAATAATGCTACCCAACAATCTAATAATCCAACAATCAAAGGTACTTAATCTGATAATAAACTTACAACAAGATCTCTTACAACAAGATGCAGCTGGATCACATTTCCAACTAACTAGTTTATACGTTGCAGGCACACGCTGTCAATTCATGCAACAGTGAATTAATCGCCACATAAAGTCACGATAATTTCCTGATATTGAGCAACACAAATTTGTTTTAATACCTCCATGAAAGGATGTGACTTTCAATACTTCTTTACTTACTACACTTTTACTAATACAGTACTACTACTGCTTTACTGATGCATTAGCAAGAGGGCAGTTTATTAAAGACAATCAACCGTCCAAAAGACACTTATATTGTGTTTGCCGTCCCATGCGACGAATACTAATCGTCCCGTTTGAGGATGACACGAATGGAAGAGTCTTTCTTTCACTGCAGCTCCACTACTTTGTCTTTTTATATGAAATAAATGTAAACAGCCATGTAAGGCGCCTGTTTCCACGTTACTCGCCATTTCTCCTCGCTATTACACATTTGTGACATAAAAGAAATCAACCATCTTTTATATGTTACTCTAGAAAAACAAAGCTTTTACATTTTTGCATTTAATTATCATAAATCAGAGGTTGTGCATTAGCTATTATAATAATAAACGTCTCAAATAGATTTTAAGGCTTTGCTAAACGCGCTCCCATCTCAATCACACATGCGGACACTCTTACTGGGCTATTATCTCGTTACTACTCTAAACTGGATTAGTAAAAACTCCAGATTCCCTTTAAACCAGCAGATTTTTCATCACATAATTAAGTGCATTCGAGCAAACCCAGCGGATTAGGTTCATTTCGAGCCCCACATAGCAGCACAATTGCCCCCCTTTAACAGTCTAATCCCACCATCTACTACCTCTCCTTTACAAACAGGAGGATGGATGGTGATGGTGATGGTGCATGCACTTGTTGTTTCCAAGACAACTCATGTGAGGATGAGAGCAAAAAAATTATAATTATTATTTTCTATTTTGAGTAAGACTAGATGATCTGCAGACACAAACACTGCCTCATATTTTCCATCACGTGCTGAAGCCATGCGTTGTTATTGCTCTCACGGAGGTCTGGCTAGCAAGGGGGCTACATCCTCCCTCCGTGTGTGTGTGTGTGTGTGTGTTGACACAACACGTACATGCAGTGATGCAGAAGCTGTGATGTAATACCACAATATGTATTTTTTTTTACATTTTCTTTAAAGAAAAAGAAAATACACCTCATTAAAGCTTATTTAAAATAATAAAAATAAAAAAATAATAATAAAAAATGACGCCGGAAGCTAATTTTAATTTCCTTGATAGCAGGGCTCGCGCACTGTGTAGCTAATGTGATGCTAAAACAATCAAAATACGAGGCTAGCAAGGCGGGGGACAAACAGAAAAAAAAAAATGAGAGGAGACGAAAATGTCAGACCAATGCAATGATTAGGAAGGTAATGTATTAATAGCGTAAGCGTCTGAGGATGCTATTCGGCGTCTCCAACCGCCTTCCCCTCCCCTAACTGCCCACCTACCTACCTGAGCTCTTATCCAGCTGTCTGCTGCTTGCTGCCGCCGCGTCATGAGGACTCTCTCGGACTGACGGCATCCCCTCGTGCGCATGCGCGTAGATAGCGGAAGTAAGAGGCACATTGCATAAAAAATTATTAGTGGTGCTTGTGTCTGTGCTGCTGCTGCTGCTGCAGGGACTGTTACAGTAAGAAACGGCGACAAAGTGATTTATTTATTTTTTATTTTTCTCGGGAAATTTAAAAACGCATGAAACCGCCGGCATGTGTGCTCTAAGAGTTGCAGTCTGCCGAACCCTTATCAGGTATTTTCAAGTATAAAAGTGTTTATTTTAACATACATGTGTGCGACAGATTAATGGGACAGAGACTGCAATACTACTCTTTAATCGTTTGTCATTGCTGATTGCATTCAAAAGTTTATTGGGCATCTAAAAAAAAAACATGATTAAATAACTGAGCTGCTTGTTTTGGATCCTGCAAGCATTTTTATTTTATTTTATGAACTTGTTTTTAAAGCCTTCCGCTGTCATGCAATGAAACTCGACCCTGATGGAGTGGACGCGAGGAAAGGTCACCGCTTAGCATGGAAAAAATCCAGAGCACGTTTCAAGAATTCACTGCTTACATTAGTGCCACCTGTTCAAGATAACTCACGCCTGTCTTTTTTAATTCATTCATTTATTTTTCTCTAATACAAGATTGGAATTTGCTTTCACTACTGCAGGGTCTCTAAACCTCTCCTGAGAATGACCATCCCTAATGGGTCAGGGTCAGTGACAGCGGCCAGAGACTGCTCCCAGGCTGGAAATAAGAAGAACGCGCTGAGGTGGGACCTGTCACCGGACGAGATCAGGTCTACGACGGACAGCTTGATCGCCAGGGTGAAGAAGATCTACGACGACATTGGGGCTCTGGACGTAGAAAATGTCTCTGTCGAGAACACCCTGCAAGCCTTGGCTAATGCCAAGATGGATTATGCTTGTAAGTCACATGCAAGTGCTGCCTGACATGTCCGTTCTGTCACACGGCTCCAAATACTGATAAAAACACATCAACAGCTGCAATCCAGAAACTATTCTTCAATTAGAATGTGTTTCAGTTAAATAATACTGATTATCCATTCATCAGTAAGTTATTGTAATTGTTTTTCCACAAAACGGTCAAAGAAAATGTCCATCATAAACTCCCAGAATTGCCAGTTTTGTCCAAAAAATGCACAGATTAAGTTTTCATGTTTCCACAAAATACAAAAACACATTAAATTAGAGCAGTTAATCATTCTTCCTTGAAAAAAAAATTGCTTCTTCAACCAAGCCCGCTTCCACTGGAGCAAATACGTATATTTATTTAATGTTATTTTTCTATTTCTTAGTATGCACCGTCCTTTAAGCTGCATGCTGCTGCGACACTGTACGTTTCCCCACTTTGGGACGAATAAAACGATTATCTTATCAAAATAGTTGCAGATTTATCTTCAATAATCTTTAAATTGATTAATCGACTAGTTGCTGATGCTTCCTGGTTATTATCTGCACTCCAACATAGGGTTTGGCTCCCTTAAATCTTAACCCCAGCACTGAACCTGTATCCGTCCTCAGCTTAAAATAGTCGCTGACAAATACACCTGTTACTTGCATTCGAGTGGTATTTTCTCAAACCTACAGTAGCCACCTATTTATGGAAATCACTGAGGCCTTGTATAAATAAAACCACATGTATGTAAGGTATTTTTAAATGTTTATGTGTTTATTAATAGGTGTCGGGAAGTGAGGAACTCTGATTCATTGATTGTTTGGGTCTTGTTCTGTTTTCTTAGCGTCGCGCCACGTCCTCGACTTCCCCCAGTACGTTTGTCCGTCTAAGGAGCTTCGGTCAGCGAGCACGGAGGCGGACAAGAAGCTGTCCGAGTTTGACGTGGAGATCAGTATGCGGCAAGATGTGTTCAGACGAATCACCGCCCTGCAGGTACACCTCCTGCAACATTTACTTGAATAAACGCTTGAATCCGAACGTCCAGGAAAATCGAATTGGTGTAAAAGGCCGTCCCGTTCCTCGGCCAGGCCTCTTAGAGAATGATGTGTTAATCGTAAGAGTCTAATGTGTAAGGATTGGATGCATTTCTCACAGTAGCTGTGTTTATATTAAGATCAATTATACACTGCCCTCATCTGACCGCACAACTGGTTCTTATTTAGCCTTGGAAAGAAATTTAATCTCATTTAATCAGTGGCTGCCAGGGCCGTATTTCATGTCATGCACTTCTGACTGGCTGGCACTGGCTGGAGCGTAAATAGGTGATTATATTTAGAAAGTTGTCCTGATTTCTGCTTCTATAAAAACGTTTATATGTGTTATGTGATTTTTTTTTTGACAGAAGAAGCTCCAAGATGCCAAGATTACAGCTGAGGAAAAGAGATTCTTAGACAGGCTGGTCACACTGGGCCAGAGGAAAGGATTGCACCTGTCCAAAGATATACAAGAGGTAATGCAACATGTGGGCCGAAACTACAGTTATTTACGAACATACCGTTATAGACATCGGGACTCGACTAAATTAATGGAATCAAAATGTAATATTTGTTCCAGTCTTAACTAATCTTATAAAACAGGATTTTCTGACATGCCTCTCTTGCTGTGTCCTTTTCTCTCCCAAGGAAATAAAGAAAACCTCCAAGCTCATCAGTGAACTTTCCATAGAGTTTAACCAGAACCTGAATGAGGACAATACGTTCCTCGTTTTTTCTGAGCACGAGCTGGGTAAGCATATTTGCGTGAAACTCTCAACCCGACGGCAGCTTTTAATGCTTTTACCTCACGTTGTTGTCCTCCTCTTGTTAAGGTGGGCTGGCTGACAGCTATCTGAACGGCCTGGATAAGACGCCAGAGGGACGGTATATAGTGACTCTGGAATACCCCCATTACTACCCCCTGATGAAGAGGTGTCACAATCCTGAAACGCGGAGGAAGATGGAAACGGCTTTTCACAGCAGGTGTAAAGAGGTAACTGGAGGCTGATAATGAGTCTGCGTATGCGACACTTTACCGACCACAAGTCACGAGGATGTTACGCGACAGCTGGTGCGTATAGACTTGCAGAGGATATATAATGCTGTTACATATACCGATCAGGCATAACATTAAAACCACCTCCAGGAGAAGTGAATAACATTCACCATCCTGTGACTATTCAGTGTTCTGCTGGGAAACTTTTGGACCTGGCATTCATTGGTGTGGATGTTACTTAGACATGTAGCACCCACCTAGACCAGACCAGGCACCCCCCACCCCATAGCAATGACACTCCTTGATGGCAGCAGCCATCCCCAGCAGGATGCAGCCACAAAAACACTTTAGGAAACTGGACGAGGGGATGGGATGAAAAGGATAGGAGGGGATGGGATGAAAAGTATCGGAGGGGATGGGATGAAACTGGTCGAGGGGGTGGGATGAAAAGGATAGGAGGGGATGGGATGAAAAGTATCGGAGGGGATGGGATGAAACTGGTCGAGGGGGTGGGATGAAAAGTGATCCCCAGCAGGACACAGTCTGACACAGGCATACACACAAAAAATTGTTTAGATAAAACATGAAGAACAGCACAAGGTGTTGACCTGGCCTCCAGATTCACTAGATCCCAAACTGATCAAGTATCTGTGGGATGATCCACCGAGGCCCCTCCCCTCAAAGGCCCCCCCCCACTAACACTATCATGTTTCCAGACACCACAGGACACCCTCAGAAGGCCCATGTCCATTCTCTGATGAGTCACAACTGTTTTGGAGGCGCAAGGGAGACCTATACAATATTGGTCATAATGTTATGCCTGATCGGTGTATTTTTTTTATGAGCATTACTTTTTAAATCAACCCTGTTTTTGATGCTATTTTAATCAAATAGCCGCTGACATAAGTTCATTTCTTACAGCTTTTTTTTCCAGAGCTTTGTTAAGTTGCTGTTATGCAAGCCAAACATTTTCTTCAGCTGCTAGCACATTAAGATTAGATTCAGTTCAACATTATCGAGTGCTGAGTGCAGGTACGCAGCCAGCGAAATACAATTTGGGTCTTATCAGAAGTGCAAAGAAGGTTTTGTTTACAGAAAGTGCAGGTATGTACAGAGGTGCCGGTACTAGAGCTTAGGTGGCGCTATATCCTAGAGTATGTACACAGCTAAAGAAGCATAGAGAACATACAGTGTTTAATGACTGGCAAAACGTATGGTGGCTTTTATTGTGATGCTTTTGAGGGGGGAAATGTATTTGCTACTGAAGTTAGTGCAAAGTATTAAATAATGTAGGAAGTAACAGAACATGATGTAGCAGCCACCGTGAGTTGTTTTTTAAAAAAGGGGCGACATGCCTCATACATCTGATTGAGAGTAACCAGCTGCTGTGCCATGCCAATACAGTATACGGAAAACTGTTCATGCCATTTGCAGCAAGGAATTATATTGCTATTGCGGAAAATGACCCATTGTCAGCTGTGACGGTGTGGCTGCTCTTACCAGTTCAGTTCATAATCAAAGGTGTTTTAAGTTATTACTTTAAAACGCCAGTATGTAGGATTTAGCAGAAAAGTAATATGGAGTATGTAGTTATCCCTTCTTTCTGAGCCGGGAAAATGAACATGCATGCACCCAAATCTGCAGTTCCTTAAATGGCCACTAGAGGCTGTTTAAATGCCCAAATCTAAAGCAGAATCTTGCTCAAAGTTATCCATAATTTAAGGCATGACTGCTTTAAGTAAACGGAGGGCACTGTCTCAGGATGCCAGCACCATCTGCCAACGTAGCTCTGCTCACGCTCCATGTCTTAGTCCATTTTTTAATTAGTTAGGAGTTCAGTGGAGTCACGAACGACGGCCAAAGCCACCACACTGAGTTTCAAAACCTTCCTCTTCAGGAATCACATGTTATGGCAGTTCACATCTGTATAGAATCCGCTGCCAGTTTTCTACAGTAAACCAAACACTGGCTCTAAAGATGGCCTTTTATACTGTTCAGTTGCTTGCAATCTGCAACTTCACCACTAGATGGCACTAAACCCCACACACTGGCCCTTTAATGAACGCAATTAAACATTTAATAAAATATACCGATTGCATAATAATAATTACAATGTCTTCTTGTTTTTCCAGGTAAACACGGCAATCCTTGAGCAGCTGATACAGCTGAGGGCAAAGGTTGCAGCCTTACTTGGTTACAGCAGCCATGCGAATTATGTGCTGGGGATTAACATGGCCAAAAATGCAAGCAATGTGTCTGACTTCCTAGGTATGAACCCTTTGACACCGCGAGCGCATGCTGTCATTCCCTTTGATTTTAGATGAGGGGCCGATAACAGCTTTGCAGTGGGAAATGAAACTTCACGGGACAGATAAATGGGGAAGTTGAGAAACGCGACACCTCTTGCACGTGTAGTGTCATGTATGTTGCAGGACATGTCCCTTATGTGAAGTTTAGCATGCAGTAATTTATGGCTGTTGGGGCACGGTTCTGCACATGGTCATAAATTACAAAGAGGAAAAGGGCTAAGTGAGTAAATGACACATCTAGCAAAAGTGAAAGCTGAACGAAATTCCCTGTTATTGAGTTAATTATGCACTTCTGGTTAGACGCCAAACTGCATTTAATTGTATCTACCCGGACTATATTCAATGACAGTAAAGCTGAATTTAATCTAAACTTTGTCCTTTGACCGTGAAGATTTCCTGTTTCCCCCTTTTACAGATAAGTTCTATGAAACACTGAAACCCATCGGAGTCAAGGAGAGGAAATACGTTCTCGCGCTGAAGAAGAGGGAGTGCTTGATGAAGGGCTACCAGTTTGATGGGCAGATCAACGCCTGGGACTTGCCCTACTACATGAACCAAGTGGAGCAGTGCAAGTTTGCCGTGAACAAGGACAAACTGATCGAGTACTTCCCGCTTGACGTGGTGACGGAGGGGCTGTTCAGTATCTACCAGGAGCTGCTGGGTCTCAGGTTTGCCGAGGTGGAGCGTGCTCACGCGTGGCACGAAGACGTCAAGCTTTACTCGGCTCAGGACACGGAAACGGGGGAGGAGATCGGTCAGTTCTACCTAGACTTGCATCCGAGGTAGAGTACGCGCCTCTTCCATCGGTGCATCAACGCAGAAAACCTGACGTATGAGGCTTATCGGTGTCGTTCGCCTTAATTTTCTGAATTCGTCCTGTTACATTTAACCAGGGAAGGAAAATATGGCCACGCTGCTTGCTTCGGGCTCCAGCCTGGGTGCAGAGAACCTGACGGGAAGCGCAGGCTTCCAGTGGCAGCTATGGTGGCTAACTTTACCAAGCCCAGGAAAGGCTGGCCCTCTCTCCTCCAACACCATGAAGTGGAGACTTACTTTCATGAGTTTGGTCACGTCATGCACGAGCTGTGCTCCAAGGTACGCAGTCAGGAGTCGCATTATACACCGATCAGGCATAACATTATGACCCACTTGCCTGATATTGTGTAGATCTCCCTTGTATCTCAAAAACATGGGGTGTTTTGGCTATGGGGTCTGGTCTTGGTGGGTGCTACATGTCCAAGTAACATCCGGCAGCAGAACACTGAATTGTCACAAGATGGTCAATGTTCTTTACTTCTCCTGTCAGTGGTTTTAATATTGTGGCTGATCGGTGTATATGCATTTCTGCTTGGTGCATTTGAATTAGAATGAGCCTGAACTTGTCCCGTGTTTATATCAGACCACCTTTTCAGAGTTCAGTGGGACTCAGGTGGAGACAGACTTCGTGGAGGTGCCGTCTCAGATGCTGGAGAACTGGGTTTGGGAGAAGGAACCTCTAAGAAGAATGTCCCGCCACTACAAGGACGGCAGCCCGATCCCAGACAATCTGCTCGACAAACTGATCACCTCCAGGGTCGCCAACACAGGTCAGACACTCGAATCTCCTTCGGGGACGCTGATGCACGAGTCACGAGTCTCTGTTTGACGCGTTTGCTTCCTCTCCAGGTCTGATGAACCTGCGTCAGGTCGTTCTCAGTAAAGTGGACCAATCCCTTCACAGCAGCCCTCGAGGAGATTCAGCTGAGGTGTTTGCAAAGCACTGCCAGGACATCCTGGGTGTTCCTGCCACACCAGGTCAGTTAAGTGAGCAACAGCTGCGCGACAGTTTGGTATATTTAAAGAAATCTATGCATTAAGATTTCTGTCTGTGAAGAGAATTTATTTATTTTTCCAGGAAATAAGCACTCTACCTCTACCTCTACCCCCCGATCAGCCACAACATTATGACCACTGACACGAGAAGTAAATAACATCTTGTGACAATTCAATGTTCTGCTGGGAAACTTTTGGACCTGGCATTCATTGGTGTGGATGTTACTTAGACATGTAGCACCCACCTAGACCAGACCAGGCAACCCCCCCACCCCATAGCAATGACACTCCTTGATGGTAGCAGCCATCCCCAGCAGGATGCAGCCACAAAAACGCTTTAGGAACAACTCAAAAAAACCTGAAGAACAGCACAAGGTGTTGACCTGGCCTCCAAATTCACTAGATCCCAAACTGATCAAGTATCTGTGGGATGATCCACAGAGGCCCCTCCCCTCAAAGGCCCCCCACTAACAACATTTTGTTGCCAAACACCACAGGACACCCTCAGAAGGCCCATGTCCATTCTCCGATGAGTCACAATTGTTGTTGGAGGCACAAGGGGTATTAGGAAGGTGGTCATAATGTTGTGGCTGATCAGTGTACTTGCACAAGAGAGAGCGGACGGTGTCAAAACTCATGATGCAACAGCATGCAAAGCAACACATGCAAACAGGTGTCATAAAACATGCTTCAACAGGCAGCACAGACAGTCAAAGCAACATAAAAGTACATTTACAGATAAGAAAGGCAGAGCTGATATTGACATACACTGAGAGAAAAAATCATAATAGACAAGGCAACATGAAGGTAGGTCTGGTAGCTTTATTTTAGCTAAGATTATAATCCCCCCCACATTTATCTCCTATAAAGTTAGATAAACACTCAAAAGGGTCAGATATTAATGCAATACTCTGTATGAAGCAAATGCAGTATAATTTCTGTCAATCTTTTGTAAGAATTTGTAAGAAACACATTTTTACGTGCAGTAAATATCTGTTCTCTGCAGGTACAAACATGACGGCCAGTTTCAGCCACTTGGCCGGAGGATATGACGGTCAGTACTACAGCTACCTGTGGAGCGAAGTCTACTCCATGGACATTTATTTCAGTCGCTTCAAAAAGGAAGGCATCATGAATCCAAAGGTTGGTCTCGCAGATTCTGAATTTATGCGGCTCGTTCATTTTTGCGGAACACGTCTTTAACTGCGTGCCTTGAACGCAGGTTGGAAAAGAGTACAGACGGGTGATACTGGAGGCCGGCGGCTCGGTGGACGGAATGGACATGCTGAAAACCTTCCTTGGACGTGCGCCGTGTCAGGATTCCTTCTTTCGGTGCAAAGGACTGACTAAGAAAGAAGAAACACAAATGTCGTAATTCAAATATGAGCATGGCGTTTCTTATATTTGAATGGATCCACACCCCCCAGGAGTAGGAAATTGGTTTTGCTTGAAGCGTGTCATTACTGTCGCCTACCTCTGCACAAATATACAGTAGATCATAGGCGGTCTTCCCGGTGATGTGAACAATGGGACTTTTACCCCAGTCAGTCATTTTGACTCGTCATAGAAAGGAAAGGCACTAGTTTTGCTAGTAATATTAACAATGTTTTTGCAGTATTTGAGTGTCCCCTGTAAGCCAGCATGCAGAATAGACCTTTTATTAACTGTCATACACCTTTTATGTTCATCTGAGCTACTGTGACCAAGCAATTTCCCATGTGGATCAATAGTCTGTCTTACTGCAGACATTTTGACTCGGCAGAGTCCGAAAATCATGTTAAACAAATATGGCTCAGTTCCAAAAGACAGTGGACTAGACTGCACAATTCCAGGACTGAATATCCGCCCTTCCCAGTACCAATAATCCAATAGAGTCTGTCCCAGCTGGTATTGGGTGAGAGGTGGAGGGGCATGCTTTACAGTTGGCCAGTTCATTAACCATGAATATCGTTCAACAGTTGTTTGTAAATGCTGCCAGTTTTTGTAATTTTCTCTCTGTGATAAGCCAAGATGTCTGCTTCAAACAAGCAAATAACTGCAGTATTGTTTCGCAAGATTGAAACCAACAATACGTCAAGATTTTCCTCTGTAGTGATCAGACATTAAGTCATAGCTGCAGACCGATTTTTGGGGGATTTCCATACATTAAACTGCACAGTATTCAGGCAAGGTGACTCACAAAACCTTGCCGTCAATGGAAAAATCCCCTCCAATAGGTTTCTGCAGTGAAGCCTCTAATATGCCTCGTGATCTTTTATTAAAAACATCCTCCCGTTATCTATTCCCGCTTATCCTGTAGAGGATTTGCGGGTGACTGGAGCGTATCCCAGCTGGTATTGGGCGAGAGGTGTGCAGGTGGACGGTCTTATCAGCCACGAGTGTAGTTAAAGTCAGTGCGGTTGTTTTTAAATGCTGTCTGTGCTTCTCTTGCTGTGACAAGCCAAGATGACGGCATTGAAAATATAATATACACAAAATGCAAAAAATTTAGCAGATAAATGGATTTCAGACATAATTCAGTTCATAATTTGCACAAACCCTTTGTTAAAATGACTTTAAAGGCGTCGTTTTGCAAGACTGAGGCAGGTAATACATCAGATTTTGTCCCTTGTTATTGGGAACAAGTAAAAGCCTTTATATGTGCATTAAACTGCACGGTCATTCATGCAAGGTGGATCACGTAACTGTACTTTAAATGTAAAAATAATCCCTCCTTAAAGGTTTGTAAGGAAATCTTTAAACTGAATTATAACAATTAAAACCAAGATGTCTGCTGTGACACATATAATACACCCTGATTGCAAAAAAATAAGCAGATAAATGGATTTCAGACATAATTCAGCTCATAATTTGCACAAACCCTTTGTCAAAATGTCTTTAAAGGCCTCGTTTTGCAAGACTGAGGCAGGTAATACATCAGGTTTTGTCCCTTGTTAATGGGAACAAGTAAAAGCCTTTATATGTGGATTAAACTGCACAGGTATTCAGACAAGGTGGGTCACATAAGCTTACTTTAAATGTTAAAATAGTTCCTCTTTAAAAGGTATGTAAGGAATTTTTTTAAACTGAATTACATCAATTCAAACCAAGATGTCTTCTGTGAAAAATGCAATATACCCTAATTGCAAAAAATTAAGCAGATAAATGGATTTCAGACATAATTCAGCTCATAATTTACACAAACCGTTTGTCAAAATGTCTTTAAAGGCCTCATTTTGCAAGACTGAGGCAGGTAATACATCGGATTTTGACCCAAGGTGCATCACATAACCTTACTTTAAATGTAAAAATAATCCCTCCTTAAAAAGTATTATAATTCAGTTAATAATTTGCACAAACTCTTTGTCAAGGCGTCTTCTACAGAGTTTAAAGAACAGATTGCGTTACCTGTTACTGGTACAGGGGTATTCAGGCAAGGTGGCTCACATAACTTTACTTTTAATGGAGAAATAAATAATCCCTCCTTAAAAGAAATTAGGTTTCTGTAATGAAATCTTTGAGATGCCTGCTGATATTTTATTAAAAACGTGATTTAAAAAATAAATAAATAAAGAATTAATTTAAGAGGACTTTATTAAAAAAAAAAAAAAAGTTATTCTTACACCAGGGGGCGCTACAGCCCAACAAAAACAACTGTTCTAAATAATGCAAATTGTGTATAAATGTAATAAAAATGCCTTTTTTTTCTCCTGGTTTGTGTTCTGTATTTGTAGTGTGTGCACGTAAATATTGTGTCCGGGTGATGTGAAGCTCCGTGCAGCCGGTGTACGGGGGCAGATAGCGGGGATCAGTAACAGTGTCTGGGTGAGATAGTGAAAGCATCATCGCGGGGGCTCAACACCATCACACAAGCTGGAAAGGCGACTTCTCCTACATGTAGTCGCAGAGGTCGCAGGGAAGAAACTCTCCGCTTCGTGCTCAGGCACAGCCTCCATGTAGCTTCAACTCGTCGCTTTTTTTTTGGGGACCTTTTTTTTTTTTTTTTTTTTTATAAATATAAAGAAAATTATGAGTGAAAACATCTGGGTGCGGCACACTTTAAGAGGAAAAGCTTTCGCTCAGCCGGAGGTCATTTTTCTTGCCTTTTGTATTTCCTTGCCGATTGTCGTGGACATTTTGGATTTTTTCTAAATGTTATTGTCACTAATTCGGGTCGTTTTTTTGCTTTCCTGCGAGTTTCACTTGGGAGGCGACACTTTAAAAGGCAACCGAGGGCGTTGGGGCAACTTGAGGGCGGTTTTCGCCGAGGAGAATGTGCGCACAGTGGGCTAGCTCCGAGTTGCTCTTTAATAAGTGGGCAACGTTAGCTAGCTGCTAACGCTAGCCTCCCGAACTACCGTTAAGCCAAGCTGTGACGCTAGCTAATGCCTGCGACTTAAACTACTTGTCTTTTTTGGGGGGGATTCTTACACCTCTTCTACAAAAACCTGGACACCATTTAATGAAAAAGTGTCTCGACGATAATTGAGGTAAGTCTCTTTTGTTTGCGTAAGTTTCTGCGCCCCCCTCCTCCTCCTTTCCCACACACACACATACACACATCATGCTAACAGCGCTAGCTGCACCGTGGTATCGCCGAGGTCCCATTCAGACGCTGTCCTGCTTGAGTTTCCCTCTAATTCAGTCGATTTTTAGCAACGAAATCACAACACCAAAGCCTCATATGAATTACAAACGTTTATTAACGGTTTCTTGTGCGTTCCCGACTTCATAGACGATGTGTTTTTGGACCGTGTGAAGAGATTTAAGCAGCTGTTTTTGCTAGGTTTCACATCAACAGCTGTACATGGCTGCTGCTGCTTTGCCCCCTTTGCGATCTATAAATATATAACTGTTGCCTCTTATTTATTCGCATTGAGCATACTTTTTTAAAAAGCAGTAAAGCATATTTATGTGTTTAACGGTCATTCCTAATATCATTCATTAACCAAAGAGCTGCAGTGCAACAACAACAACAGCAGCAGCTGCAGACACATCTTTTGTTGCAGAGCACCTTCGACGGAGGGATTAGACTCTGCTGCTGCTGCTGCTGCTGCTGCATATACTCTCAACATATCGGCGTTTTCATTTTCTCACCACTTCCACTAATCAGATTACCACTCCCGTTTAATTTAATCCCATTGAGACTAGGGTTGGGGGGTAGCTAATCTGCAGGTTTTGATTTTTAGGAATTTCAGCAGTGGAAGGAGAGAGAGAGGGAAGAAACAAAAAAATCCTCCGGAAGCCATGAAACAAACAAGGGTTCAGGTGAACACAGCAGCTACCTGAATTACATCCGCGAACGCCTTGTGGGTTTTTTTTTTTTTTTTTTTTCTCTTTTCAAATGCACCAGTGTCAAGCTCCGTGTCATGGTTACAGCGCAGAGCATTTCCGCGTTGAATGAAAACCGATCGGGGCTTTATGTAAACAGAAGTGTGTGCGCATATCTTGATGGTGTAACGTGCAAGGAAAACTTGGTGCTGAACTCACCCATGAAGCTGGCAGGGTGGGGTGCTGTGTGCAAAGATGCCAGCAGTCCGTGCAGACGCCAGTTTATTGGGTGCAACAAGC
The DNA here is from genome assembly GCF_963514085.1 of Chelon labrosus. NCBI lineage: Eukaryota > Metazoa > Chordata > Actinopteri > Mugiliformes > Mugilidae > Chelon > Chelon labrosus. Next base: position 19,878,542 of record NC_140355.1, read on the forward strand.
GAAAAAACAATAAACCCTGCAGTCATTTCCCGCTTCACGACTGTTAAAATGCTCAGTTTTACGTTTAAATTGCATTATCACCAATAGCGTGGGTCATTCAGTTATTCTAAACCAATGCTGAATCCCACAACCTTCATAAAGCTAAGATTTAATGCAGCACTGTTGCATTAGAATCCATTGATTGATTCAGTTCTCACTTGTGTACCTTGAAGATGCACGGAGAGACCTCCTGCTACCTTAAAATCAAACCGTGAATTTGATGATCGTCGTTGTAATTTGTTTAAAACCAATATTGCATCTTGTTAGCCCTAAAAGGTTACTGCACAGACGCATTGTTCCACACCTATTATCTAATAACTTCTGCTTGCAGATTATTTTCCATGTATTCATTGTAATATTGACTAATCCACGGTCGTCTCACTGTCAGCAGGGCTTGAGAGGTGGAACTATTGTTAGAGGTTTGTTTCTTCCTGGTTCAGTCGAGGGTTAGACGTGGCGCCAGCGTTCACCTCAGAACACACCTCCGCACGCTTACGTGTCTCACAGACCAGCCACAACATTAAAACCACCAAGCTGTCAAGCGATTAACACCGTTGATGTCATTAAGATGTCATTTCCTTCGGAGGAACGCGGGTCTTCTTGACACGTATGTGGATGTTACTTTGGGACGTGCCGCCCCCTCGGCATTGCTGCAGATCATGTGCACCCCCATAGCAACGGCAAGAGGGTGTGCAGGGGCCAGTGTGGGCGTCCTAACTGCTCTGTGGGTTTGCACTCTGTGTCCTGACAACGTTTACCAAAACCAGCATCGACTTATTCGGCAATCTGAGCAACAGTGGCTCGTCGTGTGTTGTGTCAGACCACGCCGGGCCAGCCTTAGCTCCTCGCGTGCACCACCGAGCCTCGGCCTGCGCTTGACCCCGTCGACAGTTGACTGCTTTTCCATCCTTTGACCGCTTTCGGTGGGGAGTGACCGCTTCAGACCCCGAAAACCCCCACAGGAGTTGCGGTTTTAGAGATGCTCTTACCCAAACTGTCTAGATCGTCAAAAATGCGGCCCTTGTCAGAGTCACTCAAATCCTTCCACTTGCCCGTTTTTCCTTGTTGTTTTTAAAGCGTTTTTGTGTGTGTGTGTGCCTGCGTCAGGCTGCATCCTACTGGGGATGGTTGCTGCCACCAAGGAGTGTCATTGCTGGTACCTGATCTGGTAACATCCGCATGAATACCAGGTCCAAAAGTTTCCCAGCAGAACATTGAACTGTCACAAGATGGTCAGTGTTATTTACTTCTCCTGTCAGTGGTCATAATGTTATGCCTGGTTGGTGTGTATTAGTTGTAGGAGTTCCTACAAGAAATAAAAACCAGATAAGAAACCTCCAGTCCACTTATTCTCTAACCAGAATCCACAGTTCCTGTTTGCCACGTCATCCAGTTTAATTTGAAGCCTACACTAATAGATCATTAATCCAAAATAAGCACATTCTTGCAGTGTAGTCACCGTGAATAACAGAAACACACACACACACACACACACAGCCTTACTGCATTGGTATTTTTATGGAATTATTGAAAGGCCTGTGTCGGTATTCAACTTATCAAGCAAGTTCCTCATACGATCATTTACAACACACCTTATCTGGAATCGAAGATAAGCGTCGCTGGAACAATAAGCCCTCTACTACGCTGCTCTGTTCTCACACCGGTGCCACAGTCCTGTTGTTATACCTGCCCAGGAGCCTGTTGTGCCACTTGAAGGGGTTTGAAAGACGGCTAACAATAGAACCCGAAGCTTATCTTTATAATACACCAGCAATATTACTCTGGCTGCAGAAAGCTTCATCCAAAGTCCAGATTGCTTCCATTGTGTGCGTTTCCCATATCTCTGTATCATACTTGAAGTTGCATGAAATAATTTTGCCAAGGTGACGACCGATCAGGCTAAACTATATACCAATGATGCTTATCAGTGTGATAAAACAAGAGGGCGAGAAGGATTTCTTAAAATACATTTTGTGGTTAGGGATTTTTTTTTTGATTACACCTACTGTGGACACTGAAGGACTCCTTCACGCAGCGCTTTGAGCAGCTGTCTTTTTAAATCTACCAATCTACCCTTGATCTGATTCATATGCCTTATTTGCCCTTGTGTTGTGTAGTAGGAAAAGAGGAATATGCCAGCCCACGAAACACCTGGCCAGTGACTAAACACTCATGTGATATTGCTGATGAGTTGGAGGTGATAGCGCTGATAAAACAGCACATCAGGTTAAGAAATTTGCTGTTGCGTGCTGTGACATATTTTCCGGAGTAGGCGCTAAAAATAAAAATGTGATTGCTAATACTCGGTGATTAATGATTTGTGTTGTCATATGTTGTGTTGTCAGCAGAGACGAGGGGGGAAAAAGAAACCTCATGCCAGTTTAAATGTCTCTAATATCAGTGTTTCAGCCAAACTTTAATTCTGTTTGCTCGCTGGATTTTCAGCTTTTCAGATTTGAGTTTGTCCTCACATTGCTCGGATGTCATTATTAAGCTGGTGTTGATTTATTTTTTTGTGGATTTGACCCATTTAAGACGACAGGCTTTTAAAATTATTATTTACTCTTTGACAAAGTGACATGTCGTTGCCTTTGTCCCGTTTACAGCCCTGGCTCTTCACTCTTTTTATCAGGTGGCTGCAATGTGTCGCGTACACCAATCAGCAGGGAAGAGGTTTGTGTTAGAAGTAGGAAAAATGGCGAGTGGAAGGATTTGAACGACTTTGGCGATGGACAAATTCTGACGGCTGTTCGATATTTGCAGTGGTCAGAACCAAACCGAAAGTGGTCCAAGGAAGGGAAAAGCGGTGAACCAGCCAAGACGCATTGATGCTCGTGGAAAGCCAAGACTGGCCCGGGTTAGCAACTGATGAGCGACTGTAGCTCAGATTGTTAAAAAGGTTAATGCTGGTTCTGATGGAAAGGTATTCAAGATGTTGACTTGGCCTCTAAACTCCCCACATGTCAATGCCGTCAAGGATTTGTTGGGATGTGCTGGACAAAAGCAATCCAGATGTACCGGATAGCACAGCACACCTTTAGAGGTCTGGTGGAGTCGATGCCGCGACAGATCAGGACAGTTTGGGCAGAAGACGGAATACTTCCAGTCGTAATGTTATGGCTGATTGGTGTGTGTTATTGGAAGTTTCAGTTACTCAAACTTACTAAAAGAAGTCAACAAAAAATGAATAGGCAAATATTTTGATAATTAGTTCATTTAATTAATCCATTTTTAAAGTTAAATCTTTCCGTTTTGGATAGTTTGACTCCTAAAAACATTTGTTATTTGAGCATGTGTGTTGTTGTTTGATATATTACTGATCAAATAATTCATACATCAACATAGAAAGAGATTAATGGAAGCGATTTTAAGCTGCGGCCCTGGACCCTTAGAACTAATACTTTAAAACGAAGATAATAAAAGTGCACCAGCTCTCAGAAAAGTCGCCAGTTGGCAGGAAATTGATTCAATTTGTTTTATATTAACGGCAAAAATAAATGTTGTGGGAATCAGTGCGTCACTGTTGAGATTAGAGACATGTGTGCTGCCCTGGCTGCATTACAAACCGGTCCAGCATGCAATGATAGAGTCGGATATCTTTTTATAAATGGGTCCAGTTTTAATATAACCTAAGCAATTCATTTAAATTGGTGACGGCAGTTCTCCGCGCAGTCATGGTCCTTTTTTTAAAAGTCATCGCCCCAGTGGGGAAGTTGAACGTGAGTGTCCTCCACCTCGCATGCATTCATGCATTCATCCCTTTTAACTTTAACAAAGCGCCTCCTCCGTCTTTGCTGTGTTTGTCGCATGCAGCGCCTGCAACGGAGAGCGACAGAATAAACATGCAGCTGACATTTTCAGCCAACTTTAATTACACCACTTCACTCTCCAAACAGTGTAAAACCGGTGTGACGTATTTGTCAAAGCTATTAGTAAAATGCAGTGTTTTCGCATGTGCTGTGGTGGGACTGGTTTCGGTGCCCGTTTATGGTGCTTTCCTCTCAGCCTTTAGGCCTTTTCATGGTGTTTCCATTATCCTGCTGAATCCCTGCAGAGATGGGACAAAAAAAAAAAAAATGTTCGGCTGCCAAGAAAAGCTTGTCCTTTTTAAAAGAAAGCTGGTAGCGGAGTCGGAAACGGCAGATTTGAGTGCAGGAACTGACTTCACTTATACAAAGGGCGTTTGCGGTAAAAACCCACGTAGAATTAAAGGAGAACCGGGAAATAGTAGCCGGCGTGCGGACGCTTTGACGATGGTTGTAACCAAGCAACCACAAATCATTTTTGCGTACGTCCTTGTGTCTGCATAGAGCTTGTTTTCCGTGGCACAGTTTTCATGCTACGGGGGGCTAAAGCGAGCACCGCTAACTTGAAGTGGAGCAGGCTATATTCAGACCAGGGATGTCCCGAGCTGATATTTATAATTCATGGCAACTCTTCACTCCAGCTGACCTAACTCAGGATGTATAAAAAGCACTGACAGTGAGTGCTCTTCCTATAAAACCCAACCGCTCTTAAAGATCCCTTATGAATATTCCTGCAGACACATCAAGTGTTTTTTTTCCCATCTGTTTGGTCTAAAACAAAAAGATGTATTGCTGATTTAATGTATTTTGCGCTCGTGGCTTTTGATTTACAACCTGTGGGACAGCAGCAACATTTTAAGTACCATTTTGTTTTGTCATAATGATAAATCAGTCGGAGATCCGCAGCACGTTAGCCTGCGTTTATGGATTTCTTCTTGGTCCGCTGCCCACAGGTTGTTAAAGCAAGCTTAACAAATAGTAAGCAATACACATTAATGCCGGTGGGTATCAATATTGAATGAACAGCCTATCAATTGGAAGCCTTTCCGAAAAGAGTGGATGGGTGGCTCGTGACGAGCTCCGCGAGTCTCTTTATTATTGACTTTCTGTTTGAGTGAAAAAACAGAACATTTGCATACCATTTGACACGCTGGTGTGTCGGCTTTAAATACATCTGTGCATTCTGCTTCCCCTAATGATTTCTCGGCTACCGTGACCCAGTTAGGAAAACATCTGTCTCTGCCTCATTCTGCCTCGCTGTCTATCAGCAGCAGGTATGTTCATGAAGTCAAATACGGTCTTCAGTTTAGTGTCGGTGAGACGCCACAAAGGAACCGCTCCAAACTCACCTTGCAAACCCCGTTGGAAAACACATTTAACAACACTTATTAGTGGTGTGAAAATATGACTTTTTCTTTGTTTTTGAGGAACTTAAGTAATGGCACAGTTTTGAAAGGGCATCGTTTACCGAATGGGAGAGCAGGAAGCAAAGAAAGGTTCTTAGAAATGTACCATGCAAGCAGCGTTGTGCAAGTTCACACTAATCAAGAACTAGTTCAAAGTTCATTTCACATAGATAAAAGTGAACTACTTCATGATCATAGGTCACATTTCTTTAATTTTGGACTAAGTTCAAAGACGAACAGTTCACGCTCATTGTTTCCGTTTTTCTTAAATGAGCAACTTGGAGCTATTCTTGTTCAACAGAATCTCTGACTGACCTCCCCATCCATCCCCAGCCTGTGATATTTTTACCACCAGGATCTGTTCTGCTTTTTTGAATAACCTTCTTTGAATAACCATTGACTATGTATACTAGGAAGTAACCCAAATGTTTGTGTGGATCATTCGCTATACGCCGCAAACCGCACGTCGGCTAGCGGCCGTCGTAAAACCTTTTCCTTCTCCCGAACGGCGGCCGAGCGTCGTTATTTCTCTCCAGACTGAACGAAACTCACGCCTGCGCTCGCAGTTAGCAAAGTGACGCGTCGAGTTCACAGTTCGCAAAAATGTGAACGTGCACAACACTGCCTGCGAGAAATAAAGAAATAGTCTGTGGCAATAACAGCTCCAGATAAGCTTAGTATCTCTGCTGTGAGCTGCCTCCGTACTGCAACTGATTTTATGAGCAGTAGCCGGGCATTGTCCTCGGGCTGGCTGCATGTGATAAGGTTCTTGGTTGGGCACGGAGTCAAACAGTACAACCAGTGCCTTGTATTTAATCTTTAGTTAAAGGTAAAGCTTTAAAAAAATCTCCTTGGACGATGTGGTCAAGGCTTGACATCTAATCCAACTGTATGGGCTGTGTCAAATCGGCATAAATGCACATTTTCTATGAGGTTTGAGAACGTGATTAAGTTTATTCAAGGCTTTTTTTATCCACACTCATCTTACCTGAACTTATGCTGCTGCTTCCGATTGTGTAGCGCCTCCATTTCCTAGCCTCCTAAACATTTGTTTGCCTCCAACTTCAGCATGAGCATCTTAGTTCCTGTTGCCATTGTTTGAAGTACACAGAGACCCTTGACACAGCTGACTAGCCACTTACTATAGCAGCATAATTACAGAACGATGCCAACACAGCGGAACACAAGTATGCACCGATCAAGCATAACATTATGACCGTAGAAGTAAATAACATCTTGTGACAATTCAGTGTTCTGCTGGGGAACTTTTGGACCTGGCGTTCATTCATGTTGATGCTACTTAGACCTGTAGCACCCACCTAGACCAGACAAGCACCCCCAACCCATAGCAATACATCCATAGTAAGCCATACCACTATCTTTTCTTGTACCACGGGTGGAGCTCAAAGATAAACCAAGGCAAACTGTCTGCAGTGTCGTTTACGAGCCACGTACGCAGATCCTTATTGTTGCTGCTGCCATGTGCCGTTTATGGGTCCATTTGCTCTCATATCTATATTCAGTATGTATATTTATATTTGGGGCACGCACAGTTCAGCCATTTCATTCAGGCTCCCTGTTATCTTGGGTGTTCTTAAAGTGAAATAAAAACGTAATTTGTGTGCACAGGCAAAGTAGAAGGTTTGAACCACGGCGACGCTTGGCTTTCAATCACTGCAACGATCTGAAGAGGCTGAAGAGGCACAGTCTGGTCAGCTCCTTGTTCGCTGACCCCATTACTTTTATAGCTCGTCTCTGATGTCACGTGACCAGTTTATGTCTGTTTACCAATCGTAAAAAAAAAAAAAAAACAGACTCGCAGCAGTTATAACCATCCCTTTCTTGTTCCGTTTCCTTTGTCCGCTCGCAGCGTCGTGTCTGAGAGAAAGCCAAATCTCATTTTAGTTTACTGTTTGCTGCCCGTCGGTCTATTAGCAGAGCAAAGGAACAGACCGGCCAAAACGAGGAACACGGGGATTGGTATTACTAATACTCAATTAGCCCACTAATGAAAAATAATGACCTTATTACCATAGCGAGCACAACAAAACAAGCATCCCAATTATTTGGCTCCATCTGTGAGATCGACTTCCCAATCAGTGGTTTCATGAGAAACCGAGACAGTTCCATTTGTTATTATACTGTATAATATATTATTTTATATATTTATATAATGTCTCCAAGATGCCACTAATACAGTATGACCCTGTGTAACCTTTTAAGAATTGTTTGCCACTTTGATTCTGTCATATTGGCCATTAGTCGTGTCTTGTACATCTAAATTAAATTTGGTCTTAAAGGGGAACTCCGGCGCAAAATGAACCTGGGGTTAATAACACACGTGTACCGAGTTCGACCGTTCTCTGGTATTTGTTTTCATGTATTTGGTTTGTTAGTCAAATGTGACCAGTCTTCTTGCAAACCGCTATTTAGCGTATGACGCTAGCCTTCGGGGCACACCTACACATAAAAAGAAATCGCTATTTCTATTTTTTTATTAAAAAAGGAATACAGTACCGTCCGCGTCCGGCTCGCTTATCCAGGCGGGCGCCATCTTGGGGAAACTGAACTGTCTGTTGCCGGAAGAAAGCACTGAGAGCACTGAACGAAGAGAGTTGAGTTTCCCCAAGATGGCGCCCGCCTGGATAAGCGAGCCGGACGCGGACGGTACTGTATTCCTTTTTTAATAAACTGCCTGTATACTTGCAAAGTTCTCAATGCTTCGGTTTACATGTAGAGACCCTAGTTATGCTACCGTGTAAGTGTGGTGATATTGTGAGCCTTGTTAGTGGTATAGAAATAGCGATTTCTTTTTATGTGGAGGTGTGCCCCGAAGGCTAGCGTTATACGCTAAATAGCGGTTTGCAAGAAAACTGGTCACATTTGACTAACAAAACAAATGCATGAAAACAAATACCAGAGAACGGTCGAACTCGGTACACATGTGTTATTAACCCCAGGTTCATTTTGCGCCGGAGTTCCCCTTTAAGCTAATAATATGCCGAGGTATTCTGGTAGATCGATTAAGTTTGAAATATTATTGCTTACTTGATTCAGAATTACATGCACCTTTCAGCCACAAAATTAAGACCATTGACAGGAGAAGTAAATAACAACTTCCTGTGACAATTCCGTGTCCTGCTGGGAAACTTTTGGACCTGGCATTCATTGGTGTGGATGTAGCACCCACCTAGACCAGACCAGGCACCCCCACCCCATAGCAATGACACTCCTTGATGGCAGCAGCCATCCCCAGCAGGAACAGTTCAGGAACAACTGAAAAAAAACATGAAGAACAGCACAAGGTGTTGACCTGGCCTCCAAATTCACGAGATCCCAAACTGATCAAGTATCTGTGGGATGATCCACAGAGGCCCCCTCCCCTCAAAGCCCCCCCCCCCAAACAATATTCTGTTGCCAGACACCACAGGACACCCCTATGTCCATTCTCTGATGAGACACAACTGTTGTTGGAGGCACAAACGAGACCTACACAACATTATGAAGGTAGTCATAATGTTATGCCTGATCCGTGTAAATCTTACTGTGCACCGGATGAAGCACTTCCTCACTGGTAGAGCTCACATACACAAGGTTCAGGTGATTTCCTCTACACAGCTACTTTCTTGTGTCAAGTAGCTGCAAAGGAGAATAGAAAACGCATTGCCGCAAGCCCCTCCCCCCTCCCCACTCCCCCCCGCACCACCACCACTTTCAACACCCCCAATTTGAAATTGACTCTTCCCTTGCTTTATTCCGCCGCGTGACAGGAGGGAAACTTTTGTTAGACGAGCGTCTGCATCCCACATAGATGAGGATAAAGGCACCCGGGAGGAAGTGGAGCAGAAACTAATGAGTGTCAGTGCAGTCCAATGTGTTTGCAGCTGATTGGGAGACGCTATGAATAAGTCAAAATTTCTCTTCCTCTCTCTGTCCTTCTCCTCCCCTATTTTGCTGTTTCCCCCTGCCCCCCCCCCCCCCCCCCCCCCCATCCCTGCCTCCTGCTCTATAGCTCTATTGTGCTCCATGAGGATAGTGGATCCTATCTTTTAGCTGGCTCAGATCAGCTGGCAAGGCTAATGCTTTTGCAGACATGCACGGACAACGCTGTTGTGTTGTGCTCTGACCTGAGGAACGAGATCGTGTTGCGTTCCTTCTTGATAACGTTTTTAGCAGGAAAATAAAAACCAGCTTGATCATGAGCTCATTGGCGTTATAGGAATACCATTAGCATGTACTCAAATTCATTTATCTTGTGGAGCTGCCTGTGCGTCATGTGTGTCCTAAGGCAGGACTATTTCAGTATATCCTTGTTAGCTTAAAAAAAAATCCACCTCCATTCAACAGCTTAATGCGGGAATATTTGCTGATGAATCAACGTTGGGCTCCGCAGCTTCAAAGCCAACTCCTAACAGGCATAACTGAACACGACGGCAGAGGAAAAAAAAAAAGAGGTTGTTGTGACCTAAATTTGACTGCTCAACATGCACCATGAAACTTGTACCTTTTTAAGAGGCTTGAATCGGTTTGGTTATTTGGCAGTTTAGCAAATAATCAATGCAGCAATATGAGCACCTCTTAAAGCAGTGAATTAGTTTTGGGATATTTTGGTGTTAAACATAGTTTTTCTGATAGTTAAGCCACAAGATAAACCGTTTCCCAACTTCTTATGTTGTGTTTTTTTGTCTCTTTTATCAGATTCACAAGTCGTTGTTGGATCTACCATCACCCATCCACTGGGATCCAGGCGCTTGAGTCCTAAATGACAAGGTATGCGAGTCACATCCCGTTTAGATTTGAGTTTCTGCGTCTCCGAGCGTCCCCCCCGCGTGTGCACGATCCGTTCTGTTCTGCCCCGCTCTCACGGAAGCGATGTCTCAAAGTCAAACATTTGTCAAACCCCGACAAGAAACAACAGGCGTGCCCCACCCTGTTCTCCTGCAGGCCAAGAGACACGATACACCTGCCAAACTAGCTCTGTGTGGCAGTCAGCATCCGGTTTCATTTTAAAGGTCGACTAAAAAGCCCACTTTATCCTCTGGCGTGATCAGCTCCTCGCCTCTCCTTTTGTGATAATCGTAGCGTCGGAAGATTGACATGCGGGCGCCTAATACCGCATTCCATGTGTTCGTGTCTATTGTGGCGTCGTTAATACGTGCAGATATTAATTAGTCAGTGATGTCATTGTAAAAACATGTACTGCAACCGCTCCAACTCTGTCTGCAGAACATTGTAAAATTTGCTTTTAATGTGACTACGAGACAAAGTTCAAGGACATCTGTGATCATATGGAGCGTTTGTTTAGACTGTTTGAAGACATGCTTGGTTCACATGCTGCCTGAAGGCTTGAATTCTGTATGTAAAGCACATAATCACCAAAAAGTCCCTACAGGGTGCAGATTGTCCTCCTTGTGCACTAGTGGAGAAAGAAAATGCATCGGCTTAGCTGTGAATATGATAATTACGGCTGTGTTTTTATTTGCCAGCTTACAGCGAAGGCATACCAAGTTCTTGCTGCACAGTTGAATGGCTTGTTGATTTTTTTTTTTTCTTTCTTATTTAGCCTTCATGTTAAAAATAGTCAGCATAGATAACACATTCATAAACGTCAAGATAGACCCGAGGACACTATGAATACACGCGTCTTATGACCAGAATAGTCACAGGAGGCACGCCGGGTTAACCCGCCGCTACTCGCGACAGCTTAAGCTTCGATGACGGGAACAGGTTTGCCGCTCAAAGCCGAGAAGCTTTGCTTTTGTCTGAAGTGAAACATTTGCTCTTGTGACTACTTGGCTTTCCCCATAACTCACTGCCACTTTGTTTGCGTAGCTCTCAAAGTGCTTCAGGGCTTATTCATCATTCGACATTTTATACCTGGATCTCGAGCGAGGTCAGCAAACCAGTGCAACGACCGATTTCTGTCCCTGCCTTAAATTAAATGGGGCAGCAAATGATTGACGCATGGCTTCGTAACGATGATGGAGCTCCTGTTTGTCAACACTGTGGTAACACTATGGCATGTGGTGACTAATTCTTAAACACGTAAGCAGAAGCTGTTTGCCGTTTTTTTTTTTTTTTTTTTTTTTTTTGTGTGTGGTGTGGGAGCTCTGGTTGTATTTGAATTGTTTTTATCACGCACATTAGGTTAGAATTGATGCAAATATTACAATTTTTTAAGTATGAAAAATGACATTTAGTCTTAGAAGATGGCAATCTGTAATTTATGCAGTCATGTTCCTGCTTATCTGTTTTCAGCGAGCTAAGGTTGCATCTTTTTAAAGCCAGATTCATAGATTGCAGAACTTCTCAGCTACCTCTTGTGATATTATTTGGAATAACCCCAGTTTCTCCAGCTCCGTATTTGTCACATTATCTTGTATTCATGCACTAAAGTATGATTTTTGAAATGCATTTCTCAGTAAGGACATTTCTTGCCAAACTGTTGATCTACAGGTTTAATTAACTGTCTTAGCGTCTAAATAATCCATGCATGCAGACATAACGTTTGGCTCTGAGGCCTGTTTTTTTTTTTTCTTCTGTTAGACGCTCAAATATTTCCACATGAACGCATACTGGTTTCGCAAGACTTCAGATTGACTGGCCAAATATTACTCCGTGACTTTTTAAAGCAAATTCAGGAGTTGTGCTCCAGGGTTTGATACGTCAGCCCGGGGGCCGCTTGCGTTTCCTCCGGCTCGTTTCCTAATGCGGGTGGAGAGATCATTGATAGTGAAGTACTGGATGAAGAAAGACTGGGTAATGTAATTAATTAACGCGCTAGTTCACGCTCGCCTCTCGTGTTTACCTTGGATACGGCGGATACAGAGAGGGACAATTATCAAATCGTGCTCGTTGCTTTTCTCTGTAATTTTCTGATTAATTCCCAAGAACATGAACTTTTCCGGTCTATTATTAAGCGGAAACTTTGATATTCTGAACTTTAGCGGGGAATTAACTGTATTTCTTCTTTATAAAATGCACTAATTGCAATGCTTCCTGTTTATTTAATACCGAGACGTTTCCGTCTAGGCCATATTTCCTTGTTCCTTGTGTTTTTTTTTTCGTTGCCAAGTATTTTAAAGCGGCATTCAACGAGCAGACTTTCTGACTTTTAACGAGGGTAATGTTCTTGTATTTCCATAATCTGCAGTAGGCAAACGAGGAAAATGCGGCAGTTGTCTGCATGGATACATGGCTCTGACCTGAATGTGTCTGACCTGGTTATTGAGACTTGGCAAACTGCACCTCGCTCCCCCCCGTCTTTCCCCGCTCACGTGGACAAACACACAGACAGACAAATGGCTGCATCTGATACCTAAGCCCCTATCTCCCTTTACTGCGGAAGCATCATCTTTCAATGATTGATATCACTGAGTGAGCTTCTTTTTAGCCTTGCAGAAAATGTAAATGTATTATTTAGGTTTAAGCATTTGCCTTTTCATATCTGACTTGCTCGCTTAATCAGTTTTTGCCAATCTTTGCCATCTGTGTGCTTACCCCAGATCACGAGCAGTTAACGCTCCAGGTCTTTTGGAGACTCTGAAGGTCTTGAAAACGACAAGACAAGCAACTCTGGTGCGTAGCGCTGGAGCTGAGCGTTTAATCAACACAGTAACACTGGTCGTCTCTTGTTCGGGATGAGCTGCTGCAGAGAGACGGTGTGTTTTCAGAGTGTCACATGCGAGTTATCTCGGAGAAGAACAGATGATGTTATTGACTCGGCGTCAAATGCCAGGCACAGTGAATCCGAACGCATTACGTGGCTGTCACACGGCGTTCCGCTGCAGAATTGTATTTCATTTCACATTTGAAATCTGAAAACATCGAGAAAATACAGCCCCACAGCCTCGTGGCTTTGCAGTAGCGGCTCCTCATAATGTTTTGTAGGGAGAAAGAAATGCGTCTCCTTCCTTCAGTGTCTGAAAAGGGCAAAATATTGAATGCAACGGAAACCTTTAAAAGGCAAAGGTAGACGCGTAGAATGTCACCAACCTTTTTTTTTCTCATTTATTTATATATTTATTTTTGCTAACATTTAATTGAAACAGCTGGCTGTGTATCTCTGGTGCATCAGAGTTCACGCGGTCATAATATTACTCATCAGGAAGACACTCTTATTGTTTTTACAGGTTGTTAGGAGGTGCTGTTGTCAGCTGCTGTGCCCCTGGTGCATTGGTTTATAATTAGTGCTTGGTTAATACACGCGTTGAGATGATTGTTTTGCTGCTAAGGAGCACCACAAACTTTAATTAGATCGCTTGAATCAGTCGGTATCACTGTACTGCTATGATTATTGATCTAAAAATAGGCTACGATGGAAAACATGTCGTTTTATTACGTGGGTAGACACAGTTTGAAACGTATTCTCTAAATTTACCCATGTTTAAAAACTATAAAATACCGAACTCTGTCGGCTCTTGTCGTTGCTCGAGTCTCCTCTGTGCAGAGATGAGTCCCAGGGGTTCATATTGAACTGGATCTCATATTTAATTAATAAGATAGATGACTATTTATAACCACAAGGACTTCTCCTTGGTCCTGGTTGGGTCTTACGGAGGAAAAATTGTATCACCAGCCAAGTGACCTAAAATGAAAGTTGGATGGATGCAAACATTTATGCAAACACGTTGGGCAAAGCTTTCAGGACGGCGGTAGATACGTTAATCTTGTTGCAGCCATTCGCTGATTTCCAAATTTAGTTTGTTTGCATTTTTGAGCATGTGAAAGGCAAAAAAAAAAAAAGAATGAATGCACGTCAAGGGAAGGAAAGTGGAAATGCTAAAGGAAAGTTCTTTGCTACAGAAGGCGCCTCACTGTTGATGAAGCAGCTTGTTCTCTTGCTCAGGCCGTGTTGCCGTCCTCCAAGCACTCATTGCTCATTAAATAAGACTTTCTCTGACTACAAGGTTTCACCCGATTACAAAGACTATTAAATTAGCCGCTTTAGATCTCCCATTTGATCAGATTTACCTTCTTCTATGTGCCAGACATTTGCATAAACCGCTTGTCTGAAAACTCTGTGGCTTTGTTGTTTTTTTTTTTTACAGTCTTTGCATTATCTGTCGACGTCAGTCGACAACCTGCGGTGAGCTCATCTTGCAGGATAACCTGCTGCTTGCACATCTCAGCAGAACAGTTGTCAGGTCTCCATGTAGCCAGGAAGTGGCTTTCAGAGACACAATAAGGTAGTACTTAAAGGGCTGTGGTTGAAGTTTTGATCACGAACCTTGCATAAGTCGCCTGGCAGTGAATAATTATTATTCAAATATGGTGTCTTGTCTCCATGTTGAGTTGCCGTAGTGTCGAAAGCTGCTTTACATGAAGGCTTTTGCCTGTGGTTGATGAAGAGAGCATCAACATCATGAACAGTCCTGTAATTATTTATATATTAAAAATTCAGGCCCTGACTGAAACTCATTCTAAAATTCCAGTTAACTAATCTCCTTTCGTTCATTCATTCATAACTAAGCTGTTCTGCATCTGCCCACACGTGATTGATGCCATTCTCACTCGTCCATTCATTAAACAGCACAGTTAAGCCAGAGCACCACTCTTGATCATGTAGAAATCCCCGATCGTAGATCTCATTTACATTGAGAAACGAAAGAGAATTCCTCAGGGAAGCTGGGGACGGAACATTTTGCTTCAAAAAAGCGTCACATAAAAAGAATTTAGCTCAGCAAAGACTTGTCTTTGCAGAGAAAGTAAGGCATCCTGCTTTGACTTTAGGCCGTCCAAAACTATTTATACGTACATCTATCAAACATCAGGACCGTTTTAGTTTGTTTGCATTCATTTCCATTTTAAAAATCGCTCTGGAATGTTAAAAAACATACATTAATCAGCGAGTATACAGTGCTGGTTGAAATGCCAAGGCTGCTTTTACATCTTTTTCTACGTACTGACATTTCGGATTGTTAGCAGCTTTCACGAAAGGCCACGCCATAAACACGCTAATTAACCACCAAACTGCGCGCTGGAGAGGACGTAACCTTTTGGAAGTGCGCTGCCTTTTCACCAGACTTCATCATTCTCTGGGGATCCGTGACATCTCTGTAACCTTCGAGCTGTGAAGGCCCGAACGAATGAAGTGAAAATGAGACCGCCTTGGTTTGCCTCGGGGCCCATCCGCGTCTAAAAAAAAAATAATAGTTAATAAATAAATAAAATAAAAACACCACGGGAATTATTCATTAGAGTAATTAAGATAGTCGCCTCAAAGGGAATTGAAATGAAGGTGCCCTGTATTCAGATTATTTATTATTCTCTATATTGTGAGCCAGGCTGTTGGACGTGACGGCTAAATGGATTAGATTAGACGGTTAGAATAAGTACAGGCTCATTTTTACCATTTCGCTTGTTAGATATGTCAACAAAGTTATTCATCTAAGTAAATTATACTTAAACGGTGTACGTCCAGGTAATCCAATTGATACTAGTTGTACTGTCTTGTCAGGAGTTGGATTTAACATGTAAATCATAATATAACAATACAAGTCAAAGCTGCTTGCGTGTTCTTGTCCTGTAAGTATTGGCTCAGGGATTAGCACTTTTTATGCATGTGGGTTTTTTATTTTCATATTTTCCCCCCCAAAATACATCACTATGGTTTTCAGTGGCCTTGCATAGATTCATAATACTTAATTCGTCATTTATAAAGCATCATCATAATCATCTACATCAGGGGTGTCAAACTCATTGTAGTTCAGGGGCCACATACAGCCCAATTTGATCTCAAGTGGGCCGGACCGGTAAGATAACAGCATAATAACCTATAAGTAATGACAATTTTTTCCAATTGTTTTAGTGCAAAAAAGACCAAGTAAATCCTTGAAAAAAAATGAAATTTATTAACAAAAGTAAGTGAAATTTGCGTACATTGCTGTCTGTTGTTTTAATCCTGGGTCTCAGTGTTAGTGTTCAGTCCACTTCTCTTACTAAAACAGTGAACAAATTAGGGATATCGGATATTTGAATTGAAAAATTGCTGTCTATGTGATTTTTGCACTTTGCAAATTCATGCTCCGGGCCAGATTGGACCCTCTGGTGGGCCGGTTTTCCCCCGCGGGCCATATGTTTGACACCCGTGATCGATTATTTTCATACTTTACTAATAATCAGTCTATTTACAAATGCACGTTTATCCATATAATTTGCACATGCACTTATAGTTACTAATCGTGTTAATAGATGGTTTATAAAGATGTATTCTTAATGTAATTAATGGCTAATTTATGTTATAAAACATTTATTTATTGTTAGTGAACTATTTGTGTGAGCTAATGATAAAGCGAGGACTATCTTTGCCCTGTAACGCATTTATTAAAGGACGTTTAAAGTAATCGTAGTTTAAATTATTACCTTATTTAATCATAAAGTTACTCTGGTACATTTGTGGGACACAGATGACCTTTAATATCTTGTGTTTATTCTTGAGGGTCTTTTACTTAAATCAATCACGACCTTCTACTTCTCTGAGGATCAGTATTTTGGGACCTATGCCCTAGTGCAGCTTTGCGTCACAGTGCGTGGCCGGATTGCATCTTTAAACACAGTGTGTTGACAGTCAATACGACTATTGTTGTAACAGATAGCGGCTTGAGTGTGAGCAGATTATTTCTTTTCCCCTGAGTACATTAGACGTCTTGTGTTTTTCTTCGAGCGTTGCTTTGTGCGGCAGTAGCTTGCGTAGCATATGGTCTGCAAGTTGCTTTAACAATAATTGTTCTGTCTTATGTTTATAAAGAGATAATATACAAAGCCTCACATCAATATAGAGGAATGTGTGTAGGTTCCATGGAAATGTTCAGATCGTTATGAAGGGTTCATTCTGTCAGAGCCCGAGTTGAAAATTGGGAAGATGCTGTAGAGAAGAGGGGGAGAAAAAAAAAAGCTCTTTGTCGCAGATCGGATTACTTACCCTCATTTCACCACAAATTCAAAGAAAACAATCATGGTTTTGTTTTCTGGAGTCACGCAAGACCACTGAGACCTAAGAGCGCTGGTGAGAACCAAAACCGGAGGGAGAGCAAAAACTGGAACTTCAGGTTCCAGTCGTAAGCCCTCCACCGCCACAGATACTAACAACAGGCTTGTCTTTCTGCCTCTTTCGGCTGCGTTTCCAGCTCTTGCTTTGCTCTTTGTATTCATGGATTTCTTCCTGTATTCAGCTATCAAGCTGTACTCTAGAGGGGAAAGTACAGCGAAGAAGCCTTTAAGTAGCTTTTCTACCACTTGGTTTTGAGAGTATTGCGCGCAGAAAAACGTGTCTTCTCTGCGTGTCTTACTCGGCTGCTGAACTGTTGTCTTCTTTAACTCAATATCCCACTGCATTATTGAGGAGCGGCACTTCTCCCGTTGTGCCAGCTGGAGTCGAATGTGATCCTGTTAATGAGGTGTCCAGAGGAAAAGCATCGCCGGGGACTACGTTGTACACTTCTCTTCAGTGCAGAGAGCTTTGCTCCCTTCCAAAAGACTGCAAAAACAAATAATCTGTCCTCTGTAGCTCAGAATATATCTAGTTAAATACATTAATTTGGAAATAAATGACTTGGATTGGACATTTTTGGGGATAATGGATTGAAGTATATTCAACCGGCTCATTCTGCGCTGTTATACTTGTGTGCCTAAGTGTTTAAGAAAACAAATCTCAGAGACAGCTGCAGAGTTTTGTTTCCATGCACTCTACAGAGTTGTGTAGTTGACATTTGTTTTTGTATTAAACAAGAAAATTAACACGACGTAAGTCCCAAGTTCAAACCTTGGAGCTTTTTTGTCTTTCTGCACCGGCAGGGGATCTCCACGCTATGGTACGTGATCCTATTTAAAAACCTGCGTTTTTAGACGAGGAGCGAGAACAAGCCCATAGCTTACCGCCGACGCGCCGCCCCAGATTGAGGAAGTGAGTTTTTCTTTGCTCTTCCTTCACAGACATTTCAACCGCATCCCACAGGCTCTGCAGGTTGTTATGCATCTTCTTGTTTGTTTTACTCCCCCGGGATTGTTTTCGCTGCCGTAATCTCTACTGTAAAAAAAAAATAATAATAAATAAATAAATAAAAAATTCAGCCGTGGCTCAGCAATCCTGTAACAGCCCTCCTGCAATCTGGATCAAAAGCTCCTTTCATAAGGCAAGAGCTAGCCCGCACTAATCACATTCTGTCATATCAACCAGACGAGTACTATAAATAACACAAGCTGCTCGCTACAGTCGAGCGTTTACGCTTAACCCAGGACACACACGGACGCATGCAGACACGGCAACACTGATTTATGTTAAAGGTGCCCTTTTAGCTCTACTGTTATTTTGTAGCCTTATCAGCCACAACATTACGACCACTAACAGGTGAAGTGAATAACATCGACCGTCTTGTGACAATCCAACGTTCTCCTGGGAAACTTTTGGACCTGGCATTCATTGGTGTGGATGTTACTTAGACATGTAGCACCCACCTAGACCAGACCAGGCACCCCCACCCCCCCCATCCCCCACCCCATAGCAATGACACTCCATGATGGCAGCAGCCATCCCCAGCAGGATGCAGCATGACACAGGCACATACACAAAAAATACGGTTTTACAAGGTGTTGACCTGGCCTCCAAATTCACTAGATCCAAAACTGATCTGTGGGATGATCCACAGAGGTCCCACCCCTCAACCCATAGCACTCAAAGACCCCCCCCCCACTAACAACATCCTGGTGCCAGACGCCACAGGACGCCCTCAGAAGGCCCATGTCCATTCTCCGGTGAGTCATAACTGTTTTGGAGGCAACAAGCGAGACCTACACAATTCATTCAGATTCAGATTCTGTTTCAGAAAACTTTATTTGTCCCCGGGGGGGCAATTTAAGGCCCAAGTGAGCAGTTTAATGTGCAAGTACAGACATTTTAAGGTGCAAAAAAAAACAGAAACAGAACAAGATACAAAATACAAAGTATATACAAGTTACCATGCCATGAGTGTTATGACTATCCAAAATATCCATGGAGAATGTAAACAGACTGTATAAGTAATGCTAGGAAGGTGGTCATAATGATATGCCTGATCGGTGTCAATTCACAGTGATGAGGGGCGCCAAACAAACAAATGATGTTTAAACTGAAACTGGTGTTTTTAAAGTAGAGACGCATTAGAAAGTACTTATTTGCACCCTGCACACTCTTCTGGATAAACTCGACGGAGGGTAGTGAGTCCTCGTTAGCCACAGAGGAAGACCTCGACGACCTTTAGAGAGCTCGCACAGACATGAAACAAGCGTGTAACGGCAGTTAGAGGGCGATCTGACTGCCTCTTTCAGAATTTGCTTTCGGTAACGGTTCCCTTACTGCGAAACCAACTTCCGTGCAGCTTTTATCTGTCAATAGTTTTCTACATGTGCAGTTAATAAGTGAGCTCAGCTGTGTGTGTATGACGTTGGGGGTCGAAGACCCGATTCTACCCTTGACCGTAGTCTCTATAGCAACAGCTCGGACCCAGGAGGCACTTAAGTTACAGGGGAGAGGGTTGCAACAGGGAAGTGGTTTTCTGGCTTTGAGTTGAGGAACAAAATAGGAATCCGTGGCCGTCCGGGTCTGCCTGCCTGCCTGCCTGCCTGCCTGCCTGCCCCTCTGGACTATTTCATTCACTGTTTCACAGAAAGCCACGAGGATCACTGCCAGGCTGCTGAGTCACATGTCCACCATTCACACACGCCCACACATTCTGTAATTCATGAACAAACGCAGCTAGTGTTTGTGTAAACTGACACCGTTTAGAGCTTTTTTTTTTATTTTTTAAGGCTTTAATAGTTTTGCGGCCATCAGGCTAAGAACGTATTACCGTGCTTTTTGCTCAAATAAGTAGGCTAAGAGAGAAAAAAAAAGCGAATCTCAGCCGAGAGCTTAAGATGTCTGGAAATCTCTTTTGCATGTCTTGATTTTTTTTTTCGGGAAGTCAAACGCTCCGGATGAACAAAAGCTGGTTGAGTGAAGTCAGTCATCGTTCCAGTAACATGTAGGTCAGTTGGATAAGCCTATCTGTGTTGCGGGCAGTCCGGTTCTCATTAGTCTGCTGCCTTCCAGATTACTCTTTGGGGGATTCTTCAGCCAACCAGACAGGCAGCCTAGCAGCCAGTTATACAGTCCATTTCTTTTCATTTTCCCTGCAGGAAAAAATATTCTTATATAAGGAAGTAAAAAAAAAAAGAAATGACACAAAAGAAAAGAGTAAAGGGGAAACCGTAGCCATTTGTAGTAGCAGCAGCAGCAGCGCAGCAGTGAATAAACTCTCGAACATCAACAGTTTATTGTGTATTATGCAAAAGTAACCTTGATTATGCACAGTTTAGAAAACAGTGTTTATACTTGCGTGGTTAGCAGCGGTACAAACTGCTGTAATGGTTGTTTTGAAGGACGTGGAGGTGACGCATTGGACAAATACCTGACTCAGGAGGTTATCATCTATCCAGCTGACATAAAAATTGTCTCTCTCTTTGTTTTTTTAAAGCAATAATGCTGCCTGTGTTGTATATTTGTGTCACTGTCAACAAAACCTCTGGGGAGTTAATGTCTCAACACTCTCTTACTTCACTTTTCTGTCTGCGGCTCTCAAACCCGAAACCGTTTTGCGGCCTTGGGTTTGTTTGTGATGCTATGAAAACTTAAAAACACAAAATTACCGGCTATTGCAGGTTTTTAGAAAACGACATTAAAACAGAAGCAAGCCGAGACCGTTTTTTATTTTTTATTTTTTTACCTGTGGATTTGCTGCACTGATTCAGGATTGTGGTCGTGTGTCAGTAGCAGCAATGCCGTGACTCACTGATGTGTTTGCAGTAGTTGTGGGATAACAAAAGAGCTGCAGGGTATATCAAACTTAGGATACGTAAAAAAACATATACACGTTGGGTTGTAGCAATGATGCGCAAAAAAGCAACTGATGTAGTTGTTTGACACATGATTCGAATCCAAAATGCAGGGAGACACCGTCCACAACTATGGTTCCTACCCCCCAAAGCCCCCTGATAGCGGGCTTGAAGCTTTGAGTGAACCAAGATGGAGTGGCAGTGTCATTGATGGTGTTTTCTTTTCAAATAGATAGCGGCGACGGCTAAAACGTTTCGGAAATGTCTGTAGTGGGAAATATACTTGAGGGTTACAGACGCAACCAGAGCCTGGAGCATCTACTAGTGACCAACCGTCTGCAACAAGTCGATGAGAACTAAATACGTGAACGGGGCTTTAATTTTATTTACAAATACGTGCTAAAGCATTAACCATATATAAAAAATGATATTGCCGTTTGAGCTTTGTCATTCCGAGCACGCTAGCATTTAGTTAAAAGCAGCGTTGTGCTTAAATACAACCCTGCAGAGCCTCTCCCACAGCTGCAACATCTCTTTCTGTAATGTTGCCAGCACATCTGATTTTTGTGGTCGTTTCATATTATTTTAGAGACCCGCCCAGCCCCAAGTTAATTCTTCCACCAGCTCCGACATGTTCTGCGCATTCACACTCAATCTTCTTTGGTAAACTGCTTTCCTGCTCGTCTGAGCTGCGTTTCTCCCCACAGCTATTCTCCTCACACACACAAACACACACACACACAAACACTTTCTGGCATACCTCACAATAACCCACAGCTAACCCCCTTTATTCCCCCCCCTTCTCTAAACCCACTCCCCTCCTCTTCCAGTCCTCCCACTGTGCGTAGCATGCGTCATCCACACCCGGGGTAAATGGAGCCAGGCCCTCTGTCATCCCCTCTGGTGATAGACCAGATTACTCAGAATATTTATACACGAGCTGCCTGCCTCTATAGCAGATATGGTGTGGGAGGCTGACAGCCGCTCGGTTGTGCATACCTCGTGCGAGTGTGTGTGTGTGTGTGCATGCATACACCCATTATTAATGAGTTGGAGATAGCGGAGTAGTTTGACCGCTCCTCCTTATATCAACTTTGGACAGATGATGAAACATCCCCCAGGAACACATACTTTACTGCTATACAATAAAAAGCTATGTTTATTATAAAGAATACTACTATTGTAGGTAAATAAGTGTAACCGGAGAGCTTCGAAAAATAGCTCCATCTACTTTGCATATGCAAAGTTGCATACAGGTTTGTCACGTAGCGACATCTAATACTAACGTCTCTTCGTTCTGGGAGTTTAGGTCACAGTTTTGCAGCTCACTCGGGCACTGAATGAAGGATTCTGAGATTATTTCGCCGTGGCAGCGCTCAGATTAAGACAAGGGGGAGGCAAAGTCGCATTCTCCACATGCTCCGAAGAACAAAGCCTCTGTTGACCGGGGCCACATTCCATAGTGTGCGCTGTACATGGTGAAAACCTCGTCGTTGACCCCTAGACGTAGGCTATAAAAACGTATATGTACACCCCTTACAGTAGTTTACAACTCCCCCTCCCCTCTTCCTCCACTTTTTAATCTCTCCCCAAACAGATTTGAGGGCTGAGAAGATTTTCTCTTTATTTCTGCGGTAGAGGAGAGCAGAGCATTTTAGATAAAACTAGTCAAGGACAAAGCTTTCCAAAATAATGGCTGATTCACAGCCTGCTTCTCTTTTTTTTAAATTCATTTTTATCCTCTGCCCAAATGAGGATGCAGCACACCAGGGAAGAAACGCAGCTACTCATTTTTCACACCTATGGAGGATTTAGTCGTGGAAAGCAGCTTTTTACCCTCAAGAAAAAACCGGAATTACAGCCAAACAAATACATTTCATGTCAGTCTTCAAGTTGAAACACGAGCGCAGGAGTCGTATGTTGGTCGTTTACGTCAAGCGTTCATTCACTGAATGGTGACTCATAGCTGTAATGTATATGCAAATGTGAGTGCATATGGCACGGAAGAAATAATGGGATTGATTGTGCTGCACGATGCGTCTCGCAGCTGTTTTGAGAGGTCCTTGTATAGAAGTGCATCTGCACTACAGAGCTGGAATAAATCTGCTGATACCGTTGGGGCTGCGGTGACCTTTAGAGCGTAGTCGGAGGTGCATTTTATTTTATTTCTGTTTTCAGCTGTCCGACAATGGAAAGCCTCACGCAACTTCCCAGGAAACGTAAATTTATTAGATGCAGTCAAAGCAAAGGTAAACAAAGAAAGCAGTACCCGGGCTATTTCTACTCTTCCTGATTCTGTGTTGTGTCAGAGTCTGTGTTTCACGAATCTCCATAACAAGTCGGTTCAAACAGGGAATGTTTTTAACGCTCAGGTTAGACTCAAATCTCTGTATTTTGAAGGAATGCAATCGCACCGACGGTGACGATGTTGCATAGAAGTTCTTGACTCTTTGTTTTTTGTTGATGCTGCAGCGGCATGTTTCAGTACCACGAGTAAATATGTGGGTTTAGCATTTCAAATGGTGCGTTTCATGGAGACCATCTTTACCTGTGGATTTGCTGTGTTGGTTCAAAATGGCGGCTGTGTTCACGTTAATGAAGTAGTGTGTCAATTCCAACAATGGCGTTGCTCGTTGTTGTACTTGCAGTAGTTGCTGCAGGGTTTAGCAAACTTAGGCCATCATCAAGCTGTAGCGATGACGGGGCAAAACACCTTTCATCGATGTGATTTTTGTGGGCAACAAGTTGGAATGATCTCAACTTTGAGGCAACATGATTGACGCGAAGATCGGTTGAATTCCCCAAAAGTTTGCTGCAGGGATTTTCCGTCCACAACTTTGGTTCTTACCCCCAAAGTCAACGTGCTGATAGCGGGCTTGCAGAGAGCGGGCAACGGCAAAAATGTTTCGGAAACCGGGACGTTTGCAGTGGGGAATATACACCGATGCCTCACAGCGAGAAGGTCCCGGGCCGACTGGTTCCTTTCTGTGTGGAGTTTGCATGTTCTCCCTGTGTCTGCGTGGGTTCTCTCCAGGTACTCCAGCTTCCTCCCACCGTCCAAAGACATGCTGGTTAGGTTGATTGTTGATTCTAATTTGGCCGTAGGTGTGAGTGTGAATGGTTGTCTGTCTCTCTGTGTTAGCCCTGAGATAGACTGGAGACCTGTCCAGGGTGTACCCCGCCTCTCGCCCAATGACAGCTGGGATAGGCTCGAGGAAACCCCCGTAACCCTTCACAGGAACAAGCGGTTACAGAAGATGAATGAATGAATGAATGTGCCAAAGCATTAACCATTATAAACATCAACAACGTGTACAAAATATTGGCGTTTGAGCGTTGTCATTCTGAGAAATCACAATTAAGTCTGGCGAATTTGTTGAAATGGTAAACCCACAAAGGTCTGTGGAGGTTCTCAGTCATCCAGGTCATGGTACATCCAAAAAAGGTTCGAAAAAGGCAACTGGACGTGTAGAGTTTTTTGAGAAGACGTTTCACCACTCATCATCCGAGTAGCTTCTTCAGTTCTAGGGGACTGGTGGGAAGTCTGAGGTTTAAATAGAAATTCTCCAAAGTTTAAACTATTATTCTCCACGTGTTTTAGACAGATACATCTGACAGTGTCTACGTTCACATGGACAATATTTTGGCCTCTTTTCTAACGGTCTGCATTTCCGTCCCTCTACATGTGACAAACAAGTTCAGAAAGTATGGATTTATTCCAGCCAGAGAGGAACGATCAGATCATCCGATAATATTTTCCTACTGAACGGGTTATCAAAGGTTTACCCCGCACCTCTCTCAATCCTAATCTGGTCTGGTTGAGGTGGTTACACGAGTCGTTTTTATTCTAAATATTAATGAAACACTAAAATAAGTGATTTTTACCCTGCACTAAAACGCTGCATGTGTGTTTAACGATGAGCACTCTCCATTGACACGCCTCTGTTTTCCCTCTCCAGTGCCTGAGGATGTCCAAGCGGAGTTTGTTTGTTCGTCTGGTGCCGTGCCGCTGCTTGCGGGGCGAGGAGGAGGCGGTGACATCGCTGGACTACTCCCACTGCAGCCTGGAGACCGTTCCTAAGGAGATCTTTAGCTTTGAGAAGACCCTGCAGGAACTCTACCTCGATGCCAACCAGATCGAGGAGCTGCCTAAAGTACGGCACACCGTGACGTATAGAAACGCTTTGTGGCTGAGGGATTTCCAATGATGCGCTTGAACTTTGATAATAATCTGCGCATGCGATAGGTCAACCATGAATCACTGTACATTATCAATTCACTGTCCTTTTCTCTCTTTCTTCCAGCAACTGTTTAACTGCCAGTTACTCCACCGACTGAGCATGCCAGATAATGACTTAACAGTGTTGCCGGCAGCAATCGCAAACCTCGTCAATCTCAGGGAGCTTGATGTCAGCAAAAACAGTAAGCAAGAATAACCTCTTCTTGTTTTTAAGTGTCTCAACGCTTCCTAATAAGTTGGAAGTAATCACGCTTTAACGACAGGTTAAATGAGCCACACAGAACATGGTGGCGTCAGGTCAGGTGCGTGCTCATACCCGGACACTGACCACAGCCAGCGGCTCGGTTACCTGGTCGTGTTGCCCTGACTGCTATTGACATCAATCAGCGAAGAACGAGAAGAATGAAGTTGCCAGGAAATAGTTGCGTAACCGATATTGTTTTTAGATTGCTTGAGAGATATTCTGAGGTAGAACGCCACAACATGTTTCGTTTGCCTCGTGTTACGTCACCGGGCTGCATTACTCAAACTCTCTGATGTGACGGATAACAAAATGAGACAAGAGCAGACCTGCAATGTGTTACACACTACCTCTGCAGAGCTGCGTAATGGCACGGACAAAACGCAGCGAGACCAAGCGTCATTGAGCTCACGCAAAACCGTGTGACGGCACAAGTGTCTCGTCAGCGGCTCAATAGAGTGGGAAGTGACAACGTTTTGACCTTTGCTGCTGTGATGATGCAGCGTTGAAAGCGATACCACTTGAAGTCCTTTTAATTTTTTTTTTTTGCCTGTTTGTTGAGAACTTTCCGCTGTCGGTGCCGTTTTAGTCTGACATTTAGAACAAGAAGCACCTGCAGAGGAAAGCGTTTGAAAGCTCGCTCTCTTCTAATAGCAGCGGCGCTTATTGTAGAATCAATCAGGTGCTGTTTGAAATATTTCTGTATTTCAAGAAGATCCTGTTGCATGTTCCCTCACAAAGGTTGTGGTTAAGGATGCTCTCTCACCTAGGTTGTCGTAATGAAAACCGAACCCACACACAAAAGCGCTTCAGGAATCACATGCACCTGTCAGCCACTACATTATGACCACTGATGGGTGAAGTAAATAACATTTAAACCATCTTTTGACAGTTTAGTGTTCTGCTGAAACTTTTGGACCTGGCATTCATTGGTGTGGATGTTACTTAGACATGTAGCACCCACCTAGACCAGACCAGGCACCCCCCCTCCCCCCACCCCATAGCAATGACACTCCTTGATGGCAGCAGCCATCCCCAGCAGGATGCAGCCACAAAAACGCTTTAGGAACAACTCAAAAAACATGAAGAACAGCACAAGGTGTTGACCTGGCCTCCAAATTCACCAGATCCCAAACTGATCAAGTATCTGTGGGATGATCCACAGAGGCTCCTCCCCTCAAAGGCCCCCTCACTACCAACATCCTGTTCCCAGACACCACAGGACACCCTCAGAAGGTCCATGTCCATTCTCTGATGAGTCACAACTGTTTTGGAGGTACAAAGGAGACCTACACAATATTAGGAAGGTGGTCATAATGTTATGCCTGATCGGTAATGAAGGGTGTCGAGCAAAAAAAAAAAAATGTTGTTAATCATTTCCTGGTTCCCTTACATCCGAATTTCCTGCTAAACGATGACTAATCTGAAGCCGAGGCGTGGGAATCAAAAACCGGTTCTGACTTAACAAACTGTTTCCAAATTGTTACGATTCATCGGAGTTGTATGCCTCTGACGAGAAGCGCCACTCTGCGCCTTTTGTGAGATGCTTTGACAAGGAAGCGCGGAGAGGAAGAAGCCGTTAAAGGCTTGGATACGTTTCACTAAACAAGGTGTTTGCGGTCAGCGCGAGGCTGCGTTGTCTCCCATTCATTACCTAGACGGTAGACTCCTAACCAGTCGGAATTACTTTCACACGTTGCAATTAGTCTAGATAACGTCGTGGCGGCGGCGGCGGCGTTGTTGTTGTGAAAGTGAAACTCATCGTTCTAGTTGTGTCTGTCATGTTTTCACCATATGCATCCAGATTGTGTTATGATATGGAATGAAGCGTTTGGTCTGGTTTGAAAACCGTGTAGGACTTCCTTTTCCACACAGAAAACTGATCAGGAGTTGATAAGGGAATCGATAAAAATCTAATCCATCCTCATCCAGATTGAGGACTTTATCTTGATTGCCATATCAGCACGAACTGATTCAAGGTGAAATCATAGTGCTCCGAATGAGAGTGAATATAGAAATATAGGAAACCTAAAACACACTTTAAGAGCTTTAACATTAACCCAACTGTCCTCTCAAAAAATAAAAATAAATAAATAATTACACTGCAGGTTGCTGTTGGTGATATCACCGCATAACCTTGAAGCAGGACAGAGAAGGATGCACGCTCAGCAAAACCCTCCTCATGGATAGAGAAAGGTTTAAAAAGGTAGCTCTAATATAAATTAATGATCACAGAGGCGGCCCAGATTAAACAAATGTTGAAGGATGTGGTGGCGTTTTTCAAGAACCAGAGCCGCATGTGCCGCGGCGACGTTATAAGTAGCTTATCCCTCTGCACAAAGCACTCTGGGCTAAGTGTTGTGGACACAAAACAAAGTGGGTGGAAATAAACCTCGCGGCTCGGTCACGTCCTCTTTCCCGCGGTTCTCACGCCGTGGATGTTTGGTGAGAACTCGCAGGCCATCACTCGGAGGGTTTTCTTCTTTTCCTTTCCCCCCCTCTTCCTCTCCCGCTCTTTTACCGTGTCACGGCGAGTGCCCCATCTCTGAGGTTGTTTAGAAAGTGAAAGGTGCAGAGCGGCTCTTAAAATGTACCCCGAGCACACACAGTTCAGACGGAGAGCCCTCCTGCTTGTACTCAACCGTCTACCTGTGTTTAACATTCGCGGAGCTTCACGAGCAAGATGGCTTCGCATTACCCTTCATGTGTTTGACTTTGTCGGGAGTCGTTTATGTTGTGTCAGCGGTAATAAGAAGAGTTGAGATACAACATACGGATGTGGAGTTAATTAGCAAACCACTGCGTCTTACTCTTATCTAGGTATCCAGGAGTTTCCAGAAAACATCAAGAACTGCAAAGTCCTCGCTATTGTAGAAGCCAGCGTGAATCCTATATCCAAGTGAGTACAGCTCTCCTGATAATCTACATTTTGACTTAGTGTTGCATAATGAATGCTGAAGTGTGCTGCTCTGTGCACGTCTGAGTGATGTTTTTGTCTCGTCAGGCTCCCAGAAGGCTTCACTCAGCTCCTGAGTCTGACGCAGCTCTACCTGAACGATGCCTTCCTGGAGTTCTTACCAGCCAGCTTTGGCAGGTCAGGTTCTGCTCTGCTCTGTTCTGTTCTGCTGTTTGGATCAGAAAGGAAATTGTTTGTAGTACAAGATGCTCAGGAAGCCTGTGGTTTTAAGTGTATGCATTGTTGTAAAGCCACACGCTGTAGTTGATGGGGTCATGACACTGACAGGCAAATAATGTACCTCTGGTTAGACAAACAGTAGAGTGAAACTGACACTGAGAAGTGGAGGAATTTTTTTTATATAATATACACTGATCTGCCACAACATTAAAACCGTCTGACATTTAGAACAAGAAGCACCTGCAGAGGAAAGCGTTTGAAAGCTCGCTCTCTTCTAATAGCAGCGGCGCTTATTGTAGAATCAATCAGATCCTGTTGCATGTTCCCTCACAAAGGTTGTGGTTAAGGATGCTCTCTCACCTAGGTTGTCGTAATGAAAACCGAACCCACACACAAAAGCGCTTCAGGAATCACATGCACCTGTCAGCCACTACATTATGACCACTGATGGGAGAAGTAAATAACATTAATAAACATTGACAGTTCAGTGTTCTGCTGGGAAACTTTTGGACCTGACATTCATTCATGTGGATGTTACTTAGACATGTAGCACCCACCTAGACCAGACCAGGCACCCCCACCCCATAGCAATGACACTCCTTGATGGCAGCAGCCATTCCCAGCAGGATGCAGCCACAAAAACGCTTTAGGAACAACTAAAAGAAGAACAGCACAAGGTGTTGACCTGGCCTCCAAATTCACTAGATCCCAAACTGATCAAGTATCTGTGGGATGATCCATAGATGCCCCTCCCCTCAAAGGCCCCCCTTAATGTCCACCCTCTGATGAGTCACCACAAGGGAGACCTACACATTATTAGGAAGGTGGTCATAATGTTATGACTGATCGGTGTAGAAGGACGTAGTTCTGTGCTTTTAACACTCAAAGAGTAGTGAGCACTTTGGCACTTGGAGCCAGTGACCCTACAGTGTTTAAAATCGTATTTATTGATGTCAGTTTATTCTTTCGGTGTACTTCCTGTTTCATAAACGTGACTTCAAGATGTGTTTCATTAAAGGCCATCCGACCAGCGTGATTAGTCACGGCTTTTACCATTCCCAGTTTACACAACAGTCGGTGTTCTACCTTCTGATTACACAAAACATGTAACGTGAGGCTCTCACGTCACCGTCGGCCCCCACCTCCTGTCTGTTCTGTTTGCCAACTTCCTTATTAGCACTTAAAATGCCAGAGGATGTTTAGGTTTGTTGTGTGAAATACCAAAGTAGTAATTGTGACACTGACATGTGTTTTTTTTTTTTTTTTTTTGCTGGTTGCAGGTTGACCAAGCTGCAGATCTTGGAGCTGAGGGAGAACCAGTTGAAGATGTTGCCAAAGTAGGTGTTGTTTTTTTGTTTGTTTTTTTTTTACTTACACATTTTAGACTTTAATGATCCACAAGGGAAGTTGCTTGGTCACAGATGAGTTGCACATAATAAATTGCTCTTAAATGCCACTAGTAAAAAGAAAAAATGGATGTAAGACAGAATTATAATTTAATTTAATTTAATTTATAATAAGTTATAATAAAAAGTTTAATTATTATTATTATTAATTATTATAATTATTATAGTTTAACTTATGAAGGATTATTATTATTATTATTGTTTAACTTGTGTAAAAATTGTATTATTATTAATTAACTTATGCAGAATTATCATTATTTAACTTATGTAGAATTATTATTATTATTATATTTATTATTATTATTTAACTTATGCAGAATTATTATATTATTATTATATTTATTATTATTATTTAACTTATGTAAAATTATTATTATTTAACTTATGTAAAATTATTATTATTATATTTATTATTATTATTATTTAACTTATGTAGAATTATTATTATTATTATTATTATTATTATTTAACTTATGTAGAATTATTACTATTATTATAGTAAATGAAATAACTTATAGTATAATCCACAAATGTACAAGATTTGCATACGTACAAATTTTCAATAAATAGAAACAGAAGTAAATATACACTATATATGCATCCGAATATAAATGATTATGTGCAATAATACGGATGGAGGAGCACTGAAATGAAAAGGATGGAGAGCAATTGTCCACACAACAGACACACAGAGGAGCAGAGGACATTCATGTGTCACGAAGCGTGTCAAGAGTTTTTACCCAGACGTCCTCCTCGCCGCCTCCCTCCCCCTTACACGATTTACTTACGACGATTCACTGTCCTCCATCCTGCCTCTGTTTTTTTATTTATTTTTTTTTTTTTTTGTGCTAGACTCTGTCTCCAGCTCTCAAAGTGAAGTATTAAATTCCACTGTGTTACATAAGAGCCCCCTTCTCTTGGCCGCTTGCTGTGACAGGTTTTATAATCCTCTGCTGAGACAGTGGCGAGGGTTATTTCACCATTAGAGAAAGTAAAAGGGCCACTGGGAGACTATAAAAGCTCCACAAATATTAGAGAAGGCTCCAGGTGATCGTGAAGGAAGTTACTTGCTGCCTTGTGCTGTCTTTTCTTTTCCCCATCATGCTTCGCTCGCTGTCTTTCCCATTTCCTCTGCGAACGTCTGCCTTTTTCCTACTTGCTGAGTTTCCTTTTGTTATCTCTCTCTTTCTCTTTATTTTTATTTTTTTGACTGACGTGCCAGCCGGTGTATAAAGTGCAGTGCAGTCAGTGCTGGAGCTCGGAGCGGATCCTCTCTTCTCGTTGTGTTTACGTGACAGAGGCCAGACCTGTTAAAGCCTGGAGCCCCGACAAAGAAAGGGACTAATGATCGGGAACGTCGCCAGAGCAACGCGCAAGCATCTCTGGGATGTAAACAAATGTGTTCATGCACAAAGGGGGCGCCGTAGAAGTCTTTTCAGGGGCTTCCGTATAGAAAGCGATGCCCACCCTCCCCTCCCCTTCCCAGTGTATAGACGCACACCGTGCACATGCATAAACCAAACGTTCCTCTGTATTTCTAAGAAGGCTGCTGTGTTCTTCACACCGTGGGGGTCATAAGCCTCGGAGCACTCACCTTCTAGACGAGCCAGCGCAGCTCATTCTTACTCCCTCTGTTGTTCTTGCCAACTTTGACGTAAGAATGTGACAAAGCCGGCAAAATGCCCGGTTTAGTAGTCACGATTTTCACATTAGGCGGAATCACCAAGGAGTTTAAATCTTGTATTTATAATTTGCGCCGTGCTTCTTGACATTCTTGTTTTATGAGGGGCACCTGAAAACCAAAACAGACTCCTCAGGTTTCCATTCCTGCACCGACTCGTGTTTTAAGGAGACAAAGTTCACCCCCGCTGTGGATGGGTCAACATAGGATCTCCGTTTTACCCCCTTTCATGGTCTCTTTTGTCAAACATGTGTGATTCAATCTCGCGAAAACATTTGCAAGTCCATATCTAAGACCAGAAGCCTCTCCCTTACTGAGACTGACTTTGTTTTGGTCATGTCAACTTTTAGCTTTAGCTTCTCTTTCCTGTTTCTTTTTATTATTATTATTTGCTTGTTGACGGCGTAGCACTGAACGTGAGCCTGTGACCTGAATGTGGAGCGAGGGAACCGCGGCGCGAGGCTTAGGGGCTAGCGCACGTGTCACATTTTCCATTATTCAAAGCATATTTCTGTCACGCCTGAGCTCTAAAAGGTATTTATTTCCTCATCAAATTATTCGGTGTGTGTGGGGGGAAAGGAGGCCCACACGTATATAAATATATAAATATATATACGCTATTCAAAATACAACATGACAGAAAAATGAAAGGCTTGCTTTTTGAAGCACGTGGCCCACATAGCTTCACGGGGGATTTCTGAAATTCCAACACAATTTTCATCACATGTTTGTGGCTTGATGTTCTCCCTGCTTTATTATTTATTTATTTATTTATTTATTTATATTTATTTGTGACTCCCTGTGTGTCTACAGAAGCATGCAGAAGCTCACACAGCTGGAGAGATTGGACCTGGGGAGTAATGAGTTCACTGAAGTGGTGAGTATGTGTCTGTCTGTCAGAGCTCCAGGGCTCTCTACCTCTCTTGGTGACCTCTCCTCCTCCTCCTCCTCCTCCTCCTCCTCCTCGTTCATTTATCAGCTTCTCCTTCATTTTTCTTTTTAAAAGAAAGCTCTGTTTTTGAGTGCTCATCATGATCACCGTGCAGTAAATACATGCACCGAGCAGGCACTCTCTCACATATACAACTCTGCCACTTAACCTCCTCTCTCTCCTCTCTCCTCTCTCCTCCTGTAGCCTGAGGTGTTGGAGCAGCTGTCTGGAATCAAGGAGCTGTGGATGGACGGGAACAGGCTGACGTTTTTACCTGGGGTATAATTTACTGTCATTCATATACAACCAACTGCAGTTTACGTCACCGAAAACCTGCAAGGAGCGAGCTGCAGCTTGAAAACGCCCCCTCAAAAAAACTGCAGACTTTTGCAGATGCTCTGATAGCAATTAGAAAACACATCTGCAGCTGTCAAGTCGTTATTTTCCTTAAACGTAATGAATAATGCAGCGTGAACAGTCAGAGTTTGGTACACGGGATAATTTTTTTTCCCATCCAAATGCCCAGCTTGTTTGTAACTGGGTCATAATTAAAGCATTAGTTCTGCTGCCAGCATTTCAGCGGCATCGGCTGTAATCACAGTCTGGCCTTCTGTAAGCAGTGATAGCCATTAATCATATTAAACCAAAAAGCGGGAACTGTTTTCCTTCATATACTTTTTTTAGAATAACATCACGTCTAAGACGCTTCCACCTCGCGGCTTTTGCGATGATGTATAACGTCTCCTTTTTTTATTTTATTCTATCTGTCCAGATGCTGGGGACGCTGAAACAGCTCGTCTATCTGGACGTGTCGAAGAACAACCTGGAGATGGTGGACGAGCAGATCTGCGGCTGCGATAGCCTGCAGGACCTCCTGCTCTCCAACAACGCCCTCACGCAGCTGCCCGGCTCCATCGGTGAAGATCACAGCTCAGACACGAACACACGTCTTACACCAATAATCCATCTTTTAGCTGTTTTTAGCTAATTTATTTTTAATTCCTCGGCCTAATCCTCTGGGTTTCCGTGATCTAATTTCCATGTAGCTAAAAGACATTTTCACAAACAGTAAACATCTTAAAAAAAATATATATATATATATCGTTCTTTAAATATTCATAACAGAAGAGGGAGTAATCAGCTGTTTTATGGCATGCAGTATAGTCTCAGAGGTGCACAGAGCAGCAGTAGTCGTGCCGCAAGATTCAACTAAAAGATTCTCTACAAATGACTGCAAGTAAAACATGTTCTTCATGCACGGATGGAAACAAATGGGAGGAACTTAAAGGAATAAAATTTGCATAAAACTGTTGACGAGACTTTGTTTTTTACGATTCTTATTGTATTAATAATTACCGACTTGTTTTCATCCCCTGTGGCCAACCCAGCCTAATGAAATCAGATGAGTCCACTGCTGTCGATATCAGGGTTGATTACTACCGAACCTATTACTGTATCGATGACCTTATGAATGAATCTAATTACCTGCTATAATGGATGCTCCTCTCTGTGGCTGCAGCGGCAAGCGATAGTCAATACCCTGCCCTGAGCTGCTGTATTCATCTCTCTAATCCAATCATCCCGTTTCCCGATTCCCCTCCTCTCTTGTCATTTTTAGGCTCCTTGAAGAAACTGACCGCCCTCAAAGTGGACGAGAACCAGCTGATCTACTTGCCCGACTCCATCGGAGGGTGAGCGTTTTTTTGTTTTTTGATATCGGCCCAAATAAACCCCCCCCCCCCCCGAGATCAGCGTGGATTATTTTATTTTTTTTATCCGCGCTCCACTGATCTCATAGAACGTCTGTCTGGATAAATCAGATATTCCCGTAAAAACATAATGTGTCCCGGTGATTTATTTGTTTTGGTCCGATTGCTGATGGTATTGAGTAAGCTGGTAATGGGCACTGATTATGAAGACTGAACGGGCAGTAATTGAATGTCACGCCGAGCTGATTTATGTTTTGCGTTATTGCGGAGGGGCTCGCGGTAATCCTCGGCTTAATGACCCTCAGTCACAACACCGACAGATTAAATCAGACCTTTTGTCCGACAGGTGAGCCCCTCAGACTCTCTTGTCGCGTGACACGGCGCAAAGATAAACCTCCTTCTTTATTTAATTAGTCCGCTCCAGCATCTGTGAGAGAGACAAATATGTGTTAACTGACCAATAAAACTGCAGCTGCACAGTTTT
The DNA here is from genome assembly GCF_963514085.1 of Chelon labrosus. Lineage (NCBI taxonomy): Eukaryota > Metazoa > Chordata > Actinopteri > Mugiliformes > Mugilidae > Chelon > Chelon labrosus. The sequence goes on from NC_140355.1 coordinate 19,913,470, forward strand.
GCTTATTGTTTCCAAACAGCATCAATTATCCCTTATGGTAGAACGAGTCTCCTTGTGTACTCTGACACAGATTATGTCACAAAGCTCATGATTAAGCTTAATCCCATGCCAAGGATTTTCGCTTTGGCGAGCTCATTTATTATATATTTTTTCCCCCCCACTTATATGTAGCTGATTTATTTATTTTATTCAGCGCGCTGCAGATGCACCGTGTTGTTTCCCCCTCTACTTTTGTATTCGGCAAGCAGAGGGTCAAATCCGGTTTTGTTTTGGAGTTTGATGGCGCAGCAACACATTAGCTGTCCTCGAGGTCAGACTTCCTTTTTCGTTCATACAAATCCCCTGAATGCATTCACAGACACATATATATATAAATATATTTTCTTTTTTATTCAGCAGAAATCTCTGGCTGCAGGTTTTTAAATGTTGCCGTATTTTAAATAAATTATGTCCCACGAAGCTTTTGGGACGCGTCAAGTGTTGTACTTGCACCCTGTGTGGTGTCTGTAAAAGTTGATCTCAGTTCCTGTTGTTCTCTGGTGTGTTTGAACGTGTGCGTTACCACGGCGACACTTAATCATGCATGACTTTAAGTGAGCCTTGATGTAATTTGAATTTTTTTACTAATCATGTATATTACTATATTACTTAGACTTACACCTAGACCTGGATAGACTTCATTGACTTGGTCACAGTAGCTCGATTGCACATTAAAAAGATTAAAATAAAATAAAAAGGTGAATACATAAATAAAAGGCAATAGTATAAGCCAGTGGTTCCCAAACTTTCTCTGCTGGGCCCCCTTTGGTGCATAAGAAAATCTTCACGCCCCCTCGCTAGCAGTGTCCTTTACTGATTCATTCATTCCATCTAGAGTACAGGTGTCAAACATACGGCCCGGGGGCCAAAAGTGGCCCACCAGAGGATCTAATCAGTATGAATTTGCAAAAAAGTGCAAAAATGACATAGAAGACTGCAATCTTTCAATGAAAATAACCGCTGTCCCTAATTTGTCCACTGTTTTAGTCAGAGAAATGGACAGAACGTAACACTGAGACCCAGGACTAAACAGCAGACGGCAATGTGCCCAAATTGCACTCATTCTTTTAAAGATAGTTTATTAAATTTAAACAAATTCTTCTAATTAACTTTTCTTCTTTGCACAAAACAAATGGTAAAAACTTGGAGTTGTTGTTACTTGTAGGTTATTATGCTGTTATGCTACTGATCTGGCCCGCTTGAGATCAAATTGGTCTGTATGTGGCCCCCGAACTAAAATGAGTTCCTGATCTAGAGGGTGACACGGGAATCAATTGTCGCTCCCATCCCATCCCGAGCCCACAGAAATACTCCCGTTATATCCCGACCACGTGAAAAATCCTGTCCCGCAAAATCCCAAGAGAAAGACTCCCAAATCCCGTCCTGGTCCCTATGTCGTTATCTAAAGCTGGGCGCACTCACCGCATTGCAGCGTCATTTTTTTTTATTTAAGCTCCGTCCTCCGTCCCGGTCCCGCCCGCTCCCGTTGATTATTTCCTCTATCCTGTCCCGATCACGTTACCAACAGTGAAATTGACTCCCGTGGGAATACTGTGACCCGTGGGAGTCCTGAGAAATTGGCTCTGCGCCCCCCCTGGGGGTCGCGCCCCCCACTTTGGGAACCACTGGTATAAGCAAAAAAAATATACAAGATTTGAATATATAGAAATAGAAATAGAAATACATTGGAAGGATAAGTGATGATGTGCAATAATATGGATTCTTCTGTCCAGTTTGACATTTTAACATTGAGTATCTATGACAGGCCAGCGGGCCAGACCAGTAACATAATAGTCCTGGGTCTCAGTGTTGTGTTCTCTTTCCAAAACAGTGGACAAATTAGGGCTAGCAGTTTGTTTTATTGAAGAGTTGCAGCGTTAATTTTAATTTTCAGGCCAGATTAGACCCTCCGATGGGCCGCTTTTTGCCCGCGGTGCCGTATGTTTGACACCTGTGGTTTGTGGGCATTGACTTCTATTTGGAGCCTGCCTCGAGTGGCCGTGTTAGGAACTACACCTCAGCGTGAACTTCCCTTTTTCAGCATCAGAGGTTCGCGGCTTGGGCCAGCACAGCAGCTTTGATTTATAAAGTGTCATGTCTGTCACTTGGCAGCAGCAGGGTCAGGTGTTGGTTTGTAGCTTCACATGAGCGGCGGCCTGCGAAAAAGGTTATATGCACGCAGTATTATTAACACTGAGAAATGGTGTGTTCCCTAGCAAACCTTCTGTAACTTATATTGTGCACTCTATTCGTACTTTAATCGTGTTATCTCTGTGTCAGGCTGACGTCTATAGATGAGCTGGACTGCAGTTTCAACGAGATCGAATCCTTGCCCTCTTCCCTCGGCCAGTGCGTCAACATCCGAACCTTCGCCGCCGATCACAACTTCCTCTCCCAGCTTCCCCCCGAGGTGAGCGTTCGCATCAGCGGCCCTGAATATATCCGCCTGTCCGCGTGCTCGGTCTACAACGGCCGGCGTTGTCTTGTCTCGTCTTGTGGCTGAGTCCTTGGGTTTGTTTTCTCCCCCCACGCGCGCAGATGGGCAACTGGAAGAATGCAACCGTGCTGTTTCTACATTCCAACAAGCTGGAGTCTTTGCCTGAGGAGATGGGTGACATGACGAAGCTGAAAGTCATCAATCTCAGCAACAACAAGTGAGTCTGGACGGGTTGCATGCATGAAGAGGGTCAAATATAGAATTTTTTTTAAGTCCAGTTAAAACCACTTCCTGGCTCTAAAGTCTGAACTGTGAAGATTTAGTGGGTCATCTATTTGAGAAATACTACTTTTTATTATATGTTATAGTGTCCTTATATCAATTAAACATGGAAATTATCAGCTGATTAGTCAATAACACAAAAAACTACCACTACTTGCAGTAATTTTTGTTGTTTTTCAAAGCCCTGATTGATATCTTAATCAGTTTTGTGATTTATTTGACATCATATGTGACCTTTTTTTTTTTTCTGTTGCCGCTGCAGGTTGAGGAACCTTCCCTACAGCTTCACTAAACTTAGCGAGATGACTGCGATGTGGCTGTCTGAGAATCAGGTAAGGCCGCGTGTATTATGCATAAAGGTCTAGCAGAAGGCGACCACAATGGCGGCGGCCTACGTGACTCGCCGCAATTTTGGCTGTAAACGAAGAAGCCAGGCCATGGAGCTCACAGGAAAGCGCATCTAATATGCAGTAAACCACTTCCAGGACATTTGAGCTAAACATGCCAAATGGCAATGCGGGTCAGACTCGGTGACACCTTAAACTCTTTGTCAGAAAACCTTGTCTTTGCCTTTGAGGCTTGTTTACGGAGAGCAGAGTGGTATTCTAGACAATAAACGTGGAAGAGTGATTGCGAAATTCTTGCAATTTGAGCTTGACACAGCCCCCCCTGACAGAAGACGAGCCTGTTAGAGGTGGAAACATTTGGTTAGCGGGAGAGGTTTCAGTATGCTATGGCACGATAAGGTGTGAGAAGACTCTGCGGGCCTGTATTCGTGCAGCGCAGTGTTTGCTTTGTCCAACTTATAAAATATTTCCAAATTTCAGTCTGACTCTTGCTGCACTCAAATCAATTATTCATGCCTTTACCTCCTCCTGGCTGGACTCCTCCGAAGCTCAAATGCCTTGAAATATTGTTCCTGGAAAACTGCAGCCGTTTCAAAATGCTGCAGGAAAAACTGTAGAATCAGCCGTGGAGCCCTCGTCTATGCTGTCCTGGCCTCGGGGGCCTGTTAAAGTGACCCCCAAAATTAAATATACATGGTTTTCCTCTCACCTGTGGTTATTTTTTTAGACATCTCGACCGTTTTTCATGTTCTCAAGATGCCATGTTTTGGAGATTTCTGCCAGGTCGTGATTTCCTATTTCAGCTCTTCTCGCTGTCCGCCTAGTAGACATGTAGCACCCACCTAGACCAGACCAGGCACCCCCTACCCCATGGCAATGACACTCCTTGATGGCAACAGCAATGACACAGACACACACACAAAAACACTTTAGGAACAACTCAAAAAACAACACAAGGTGTTGACCTGGCCTCCAAATTCACTAGATCCCAAACTGATCAGGTGTCTGTGGGATGCCCATTAAGGGACCGCTTGTCTTTCATTACTTGTCTCCTACAAGTCAACGTATAAATAAATCAATAAAAAAGGTTTTCTTTCCTTTTCTTTATTTGCCACGCCGCAGAGCGAAGCCGAGAAACTCCGGGACTCTCTCAGAGAAGCTGACTTGCAGATAGCACACTCAAACCTACTTTTTTTTTTTTTTGTCTCCCCCACAGTCGAAGCCCCTGATCCCTCTCCAGAAAGAGGAGGTTGCCGAGACTCGCAAAACCGTGCTGACCAACTACATGTTCCCCCAGCAAACCAGGACGGAGGACTGTGAGTACCCTGCACACAAAAAAGCTCCTCTTTTATATTCATGCATGAGTCATTTGGCAGAACGTCTCCGCTAATCAGGTTGAGTTTTTCTGGATGAACTTCGCCGTCACAAAGACTACAAGTACCATCTCTATCCTCGCTACAAAACCTGCGCTACCGGGATCCCTAAATGCATATTTTATCCCCGCCACCTGAGACCGAGGCCGCACCAGAAACTCTAGTTGCCGTCTCCTTGTCAAGCATCTGTTTGTTTAGTTTGGTTTCTTGTTACACTAGAGAGCTAGCTCTGACCCCGTTGCACCTAAGCTTGGGAGTAATTAGCGGGTTAAGATGTACGCGAAACGCCCATTAGTCAACACCTTGGGTTTTTGGAGTCGACGTCAGAGATGTCGCACCACAAAGAAAGCCTTTTTCTGTTCGCTAATCGTCTCCTTTATTACATTGTCCCCGTTAATCGACCGAAAGAGCTTCGTCTGTTTCCCTCGTGTTTTCCTGGGAAGCTGGAATTCGTCACAACCTGACTGCAGTTATTATATTTTACAACTTGTTGATACGGAAAGCGCACACACACACACACACACACACACACACACACACAGACACACACACACACACACACACTCTCACCGGGTGACTCATATTATCCACTGTGCATTCACGCTCCGCCATGGCGTGTTAAGTTGAACCAGAGTTCTTGATACGATCTGCCCTCAGCTGATGTTGACCGAGAACCAAATTGAGCTTATCAAAAGATTTAGCCACATGGTACGGAGCACTCTGTACACACTGGGGTTTCTCTTGCGTTTCTAAATCAAGGGGCTAGGAGCTTTTAACACAGGAAACCACACTGATTGGCACTTTGACGTGTCAGCAGCAGCTTTAAATGATTGTCTCTGTGCATGTCTGTGCTCAAATGAACTTTGGCACGCGTTTATTTTACACCGTTCACCGACTACGGGCACGACAGAGCGAAGTTTGGCAACGCTTTAATATTTTAACGAAAGCGAAACTTCCTACACAGACATGAAACTATTCTCACGGCCGCAATCGTCTTATTTCCCTCTTGCAAACGTGTAACAGTTCTACAGAAGCGACAGTGGAAAAGTGACATGCTTTTTGTTGGGTTGTTTTGAAGTTCAAGGGGTTAACTCCTGATTTGCAAGTTCCTCCACAGCTCCCTTCAGTTTACTGGCATGCCTCCCTGTTGTCTGTGCGCCACCTTGTGGTCAAACGTGTATGAAGCGATCACAGTCGTCGGGGTGGGGAGGAGGGATGGGGTATGCCCAAAGAGAACTTTAATTAAAAATAATAAACAAATCTGATTGCAGACATCCAGAACTCCGACTCCGAGAGCTTCAACCCGGCTCTGTGGGAGGAGCAGCGCAAACACAGAGCTCAGGTGGCCTTCGAGTGCGACGAGGACAAGGATGAGAGAGAAACGCCCCCGAGGGTTAGTTGCACTCATTTGTTTCTGTTCACTTAACTGGGAAATGAGCAAACAACAACAGCAGCGGTGACATGATTTGACGAAACGCCTCTGAAGTATTTCTCGGCAACAAATCTTCCCCCCCTTTGTTGTTGTTGTGTCATGTGCAAAATCTCTCGTTTGCTGTGTTCTGCAGCATTTGTAATAAAAGGTAGGAGAGGGATATTAATCTAGCCTGATACCTTTAAAGGAATATTCACATTAACACTGATTGATTTCTTAAATCAGGTTGCAGAAGATATTTCTTTAACCCAGTTGAAATCATTTCACAGTAACAGTTTACATGGACGCTAAATAAAATGGTCTGGTAAGGTGGAGCTCTGTGGAGCATCCAGTCTTTGTTGACAACTCTGAATTCATTCAATAGAAGAAGACGGAGATCAAGATGGAGCCACATTAATCGGAGTTTGTTTTTCTGCCTCCATCTTTTAATCCCTCCTGGAATTTTTTATTTTTTTGTATCCCACTTGGAGTAAACATGCTCAGAGAGACTGGATGTATTCCAACTAGAGAGAAACAATCAGATCAAGTGTTTACATGGTTATTAGGAGCTGATATTTTCCTATTGAACTCATCCTAATCTGATTTAAAACTCCTTCTGATCACATCAATCTGTTCTGATTAGCGTGGGCACATGATGGTTAATGCTGCATCTGGGTGGACATCTCCCAGTCTTGCAAACAGACAGGGCAACAGCTAAGGATGATTTCAGTATCCATTAATCTTCTGATTTAGTTACTAAATTAAGAAATCTTAAAGATTTTATGAAAACAAAGAAATACAGTAGGGAAGCACCGAATATTTGACCACCGAGAAATTTCCGAAAGCGAAAACCGAAACAACACGGCCGAAACAGGATGTAGTGATGCCGCAAGCAAAAACCTGCAGCCAGCAGGGCATGTCTGCTGTGTGGACGTATTTCAGTATATAAAGTATTATATAAATATTATATGTGATACCCAACTGATAGCGATTTGCATTTAATATCTCACCTGAACTCCAAACATCCAAACAAGGAAGTTTCCCAGTGTTGGTGCCAGGGCAAAAGGAGTGCCCACGACGTCGATCGCGATGACCGGTAGATCGCGAAGGCGTGCCATTAGAGAAAAAAAGAAATGTTTTAAATGTTAGTCATTTATCTCCTGCACCTCCAAAACAAACAGACAAACGTTCATCTTTTTGTTTGACTACCGTCTTTCTTAAAGGGACAGCGCTATTTTTCTAAGGGTGCAGTTTTCAGTTTCGGCCAAGAATTTTCATTTCGGTGCATCCCTAAAATCCAGTTCAGTAGCTCTCTGGTTCTCTGGTTTGGAAGTAATAAAAATAAAAACTATAGCAGCAATACAGAATAAAATCTACCATATATACAGTATTAGTACAGTGCTGTATGAGAGTGACCTGGATATAGAACAGTAAACTAGTATGTATAAATTTGTCTATAGAGTGCAGAGAATAGGGAATTAATCAATGAATTGGCAAATTAGAAGTCAAGTTAGAAGTCATCTTTATATGCATGTGTTTGTTTTTATCCCTGAAGGAGGGAAACCTGAAGCGGTACCCGACGCCGTACCCCGAGGAGCTTAAGAACATGGTGAAGACGGCCCAGTCGGTGGCTCACAGGCTGAAGGAGGACGAGTCCAGCGACGAGTCTGGGAAAGACCCGAAACCCGTAGAGAGGAACCACATCGGCGTGCAGGACGTGGGAGTTAAGGTTAGCTGCAGCTGAAGTTTATATATCTCTTACTTGGAAACAAATCAGCCACTTTCATTTCTGGTATTTCTTTAGTTCCTCTTTAATATTGTTTTTTTTAAAATCATATCTTGAGCTCGTGGATTTGTTGTTTGCGCAGGTGATAGAGGCCCCCCGTTCCAACGGCGTCGCGACAGACCCTCAAGTGTCCTCCAACTCCTGTCTCCAGAATTCCTCCGCGCCCGAATCAAAAGACACTTCCGAGTCTTACAGCTCCCAGAGAATCCCACTGAAATCCTCAGAGGGCTCCATGATGAACCACGAGGACACTCTGGAGGTAGACGACTCGAAATTATCCCGCGAGAAATACAGAAAGTGCATGATTGAGGTTTGATTTGAAATAACAGACGGCTTAAAGGAAAGTGTTGTCTTTGCATTCAGGACTCTGAGGAGCTGTCGGATGAAGAAGAGGAGATGAAGATTGCGGAGATGCGGCCTCCTCTTATTGAGATCTCCATCAACCAGCCTAAAGTAGTGACTTTAAGTAAGGATAAAAAAGGTAACATTTAGTTTGAGCCGTTAACGATAAAGATAAACATAAAAACTCAACGTCCGGATGCACTAACGGAGATGTTTCTGCTTGACAGACGACGGGAAAGACGCTGACTCTCTGCTGGATGACACGGTGGCCAACAGCAACCAGAACAACAGCAACTGCTCGTCGCCATCGCGCATGTCTGACTCCGTGTCTCTGACCACGGACAGCAGTCAGGACAACTCTCTGTGCACACCCGAGCGAGAGGCGAAGATGCCTTTCCTGCCAAAAAGCCGGTTAGTTAACTTCTTGTAAATTAAACAAAAAGAAGCGTGTTCCTTTGTTCTCTTTGCAGCAAAATCTGACGCTTTACTGCAATAAATGTGCTCGTTTCAGGCAAGAAGATGAGAATATGAACCAGCCGAAAGACACCACCCCTCTCCTGCATAACGGCAACGGCTCTGAGACGTCCCTCCAGGCTTTGCTGAAGTCCCAGCAGACGCCGCCGGAGAAGATGGGCGACTACGACCTGTCCATGGAAGCCAGACTGGCCTTCATCGAGAAGGGAATTAACAACGGCATGGGGGACGCTTACACCAAGTGGGACCAGATCAATATGAACGTGACCGACAACATGGTTCAGCTGGGCGAGAACGGCTCGGTGGCCGTGGGGGACTTGAACGGCAAGCAGGGTTACGGCAACGACAACGTGGACCACTTGCAGAATGGAAACCAGCAGGCCGGCGACTGCATCGGCAGCCAGGCCATGAGAGTGGAGACATCTGCGGTGCACGTGGCCTCGACGGGCGTGACGGCCTGCAGCGACATGTCTCTGTCTCGCAGCACGGAGGAGCTGTCTCCAGAGAAAAGGTGCCATCCCCCGCAGGTGATGAAGTCTCACAGCATCAGCAACATGGAAACCGGGGGCATGAAGCTGTACGCGTTTGAAGGGGATGACGACTCCTATGAAATGGCAGCAATGACTAGAATGGCAGGGGCCGGCCCAGGGCCAGGAGGTCAGGGGCAAAGCATCGTCAGGAGCAAGTCGGCGGGTCAATTACTCAATGACCAGACTCTCCTGGTCTACCCCGGCTCTTCTGCGTCCTCCTCAGACCTCCTCTCCTCTTCTAAGCCTCCCGCCAGCACCAGCAGATATCCAGTTTCCTCCAGCATGGCCATGGGAATACCCCCTCCTCAGTACAATGTACAATACACGAGCAGCGCCGTGCCGAAGGATGGCCTCTGGTCTCAGAGGACGCCCATGCCGCCCGAGCACCAAGGCTACCTCCCTCCTCCCCCACATTCACTAGCCAACACCAATTACTCAAACCGTAATCAGGCACCTCCTTACCCTCTGCAGCCCCAGCAAAGGGGGCCTCCCATGGCTCCCAAACCTCCTGTGGACATGTGGGCGAAAGAGAGACTTCACTCTACCGGTGGCCAGCCTCGAAGCAGCACTCTGCAGAGGCAAGGCAGCAGCGCCTCCACAGCCTCCATGGGCGACCCGAGGCGCATGCAGTTGCCCGACGGGGAGTACATGACGTACAGGGACATTCACACCCTCGCCAGGGGGCCGCTGGCGATGAGCCAGGCCATGCACAGGCCCCTCTCAGCTCGCACTTACAGCATCGACGCGCCTGGAGCTTCCAGGCCGGTCGGCGCCAGGCCACAGCCCCACGAGCTTCCAGAGAGAACCATGTCCGTGAGCGATTTCAACTACCAGCACAGCAGCCCCAGCAAGAGGCCCAACACCAGGGTGAAGTCCGAGCACTCGCTCCTGGACGGGCCAGGACCGGGGCCGGGAGGAAGGGTGCCAGTGGACTGGAGGGACCAGGTGATGCGGCACATCGAAGCCAAGAAAATAGAAAAGGTAAAAATTTGTCGTATATGTGAAATGTTTGTCTTCTAATTCATTATTAAAGTTTCAGGGTTAAATTGTGACTCGAGCAAGCAAGCTTTAAACTTTTGTTTACACATATAAAAGAAAAAATCACAGCGGTTGGTTTTATTTGTCCTGGATTGGAGATATCTTTCTGAGCTTTGTCCTACAAATAATTAAACTGATTTTTTGCAGAAAGACTCTCTCTAGAAATCCGTGCAAATAAAACCAAAACTGTCTCCCCATGATTTTTCTGGGGGTGAATCAATCCTTTCAGCCTACTAACCCATCTTTATGCAAAATATCTGATTCATTGCATGTTTGTCTTTTATTATGCCGTAAACCTTCTCGTTGTGTCTCCTGTGTCATTTCATCTGGTGGATTGCATGGCCACCACTGACATGTCGGGTCGGTGCCGTTCGTTCCACGTCATCAGAGCGCGCTGTCTCGCTCCTATAATTCCAATAACGCTCCGCTGAGCTGGTCTCACTACGGCAGCTGTAGGGATATGCATGCCAGCCAAGGGTCCCTGGTGTTTAGCGCCAGGGACGGACAGCCCTACGGAGCTCTGGGCTTCTGTGTGAGTACTGTGAACTTGTAGTCGGCCTCAGCAGCTCAGCTCTTACTAAGCCAGTCCCCTTGCTAGTTTCACATCCTTTAGAAGATAAGGAAATGTCTGTTTCCTTCTCTCCTCGATGTTGAGAAGTGATCGCAGACCCTCAGAAGGATCTTTCACATGTCCTTTTATAGGCAAGTGAAAGACAAAGGTTTCTCAACATCGGGTTTCTCTTCGCCATAAACCCTGTTTGGTGCTTGAGTGAAAAATAGATGGGTTCTAGTTTCTGTGTTTCTCTTAATTTAATGGAGGTTGAGCTGTTTTAAAAGGGGTCCGTTGTCTCAAATTGGCAACCTACAACTTACTGGACCTTAAACCGATTTAGAAATGGTTTAAAAATCAAAGTCTGTATGTAAAAGATGAACGTAGACATACAAATTTGGACAGGAGAGAGGAGCTAGGGGTAGATATCTATAGATATGTCAATCAAACATTAATTATTTAGTATTTCATGAATGAGAGTCTGATCTAGTCAGGTTCTTTTTTTTAGCTTCCCTTTTCAGACGAGGTTGTTGCGTACATCTTTTATCCACAGTTGATGCCAAAAACATTTACTAGAAGTAGATTTGTCTAGTTAAAGTTGACGACTAGGGGTGTAACGATACACGGTACGTACCACGATACATTATTATTACTTTGTTTTTGTTTAATTTACAATTAATCTTGAGTAGGAGTCCTTTCTTTCTTACTCAGACTTGCAAAGCAGACAGCCTTTTGGATTATAGTATTTTTAAGGCTATGGAGTATTTTTCAATCAGTTGGTGTATCGTTACACCCCTACTGACAAACCCAAGTGTAACCCTTAGCTTTGAGTTTACGAGCAAAAAATCTTATTATTTTTTTTCTCACTTCAAATCTGCTTTAATTCGTCACATATGGACCCAAACGACCCCTTTTAAACCTGCCGGCCTCTTGAACGTCATAATCAGTGTCCCTGTGCGTTACCATCCCCTGCCGCTCCACCCTCCTGTGATTGTAAAGCACCTCCGAAACCCTCATTTTCTCCTCCTCTGACTGCTCTTCAAATCCTTATTTTGCTCATTCCTCATCTTCGCTGCAATTTCTGATCACTTCAGAGTCGCTTCGTAAGCTCTCACTTTGTGCGATGAAAACGGTTTGTGACAGGTAAGTGGTGTGTAAGTAGTATAAGTGTAAATGATTTAGCAAGTGGGTGTTAGAATCTGTCGTCGGTGGAAAAAAAAAAAAAAGGTTTCCCCCCCCTAAAGCTGTGCCTTCTTAATGTTTAAGATTGACTTGATGTCCAGAAAGCTAATATTCATTAGTTCCTGTAGTTTAATCTCTGTTTTAATTATCCTAATGAGATGTGTGTTTCCCTTTTTCTATCTTCTAAATCAGCACCTCACTCCTTAGTGTCATTACCAGACATGAAATACGTTTGTGTCAGCCTATTAATGGCCTGGTTAATGAGGTTTGAGTACATTGTTGATTATAGTCACTGTCTTTCCTTTCAGGATGATCCATTTGTTTCCCAAGGGCCACAGAGCTACACCCTGGACCCCCACAGAAAAGTAGGTTCAGTACTTAAAGACAGCAACCACCATTATATTGTATAACTTGTGTATTAAGTCCAAAACTACTTTTCTTTTCCACCCCAGGTGCCTTTGATGAACGGTCAGATGGGCCCTTCTGTTCGTCCCCAGATGAGCCAGTCGTCCATGGCCCGTCACCCGTCCAGAGAGCAACTCATTGACTACCTAATGCTCAAAGTCTCCCAGCAGCCGCCGGGGCCTCCTCGTGTCCCGCAAGATATGCTGCAGCAAGAGGTGAAGGATGGTGTTTGTTTGAAAGTACTATACTCTGTAGGGACACGGAGATGTGTTTGTGCTGCTCTACAACATCCAGACAGTGATGTATGATAGAAGAAGGCTCGGCTCATTAGCTTAGTTGTTGTTGCCGTGCATCACCCTGACAGGCTGTTTCAACGTGACACCCTCCAGTTCTTATTCTGCTGCTGCAAGTTGAGCTAGTTTGAACTTTTAAGTTTCCTGAATTTAGAGGACATCTGGTTTTGAAGCGTCAATGTGTTGTTTAGGTTTTAATTAATGAGTATTGGACACCGCTAGTGTTGCCTTTTTCCCCTTGTTTTTCAGTGTTTATGCTAAGCTAAGTCATCCTACTGCTAGCTGCAGGAAGGATCTGAAAGTGGCATTATTTTCTTAAGTCTTCATTTAACTGCTTGCCCCAGCCCCGTTAGCTTATTGTCTGTTGTTGAGGGAGTTCTCAACACTACTCTTTAACCAAGTCCTGTAGATTTCACCAGCAACTCGTACAGGGTTGAAATTGAGAGAGAGAAGATCAAGAAAACATTTAATTGGAGGAAATATTTAGTGTACGCCCACAATTGCAGGATGAGACGTTTTCCAGGAAATGAGAAACTCCTAAAGACCATCAATACCTGCCTACCTGCCTACAGTGACCTACAATGATGTTTTTGTCATTGTTGGATCCATCGTCTGGAATATTAGTGTCTTATTGACTAAGTCTGAAACGGTCTGGACCAATTTGAACAGGTCCGACTCAGTCCTAAGCCGTCCAGCCCAGTCTGAACCAGTACGACCCTGTCTGACCCATTCACACCCAGTCCTAAGCTGTCTGACCCATTCTGACTCGGTGCGACCCGGTCTTAATGAGTTCGACCCAGTCCAACACAGTCTGAAGCAGTCTGACCCAATCAACTATGAATTACTTCAAACTTACTCCTAAGGGTTAGGGTTAGGGTTAGACTGGGTCGGACTGGTTAAGACCAGGTCACATTGGGTCAGAATGGGTTGGACAGCCTAGGGCTATGTGGTCAAACTGGTCAAGACAGGGTCATACCTACCAATCAACTCCAAATGACCTGAACCTGCTCCTAAGGGCTAGGGCTAGACTGGGTCGGACTGGTTAAAACCAGGTCACATTGGGTTAGACTGCGTCAGACTGGGTCAAACCTACCAATCAACTCCAAATGACCTGAAACCTGCTATTAAGGGTTAGGGTTAGACTGGATTGGGACTGGTCCAGACTGGGTTAGACTGGTTAAGACCGGGTCACATTGGGTCAGAATGGGTCGGACAGCTTATGGCTGGGTCTGAACGGGTCAGACTGGTCAAGACAGGGTCAGACTGGATCAGAGTGACTGGATTTTCCCCTGGTTCAGACTGGGTCAAACCTACCAATCAACTCTAAATTACCTGAAACCTGCAGTTAAGGGTTAGGGTTAGACTGGATCGGGACTCGTCCAGACTGGGTCGGGACAGGTTAAGACCAGGTCACACTGGGTCAGAATGGGTTGGACAGCTTAGGGCTGGGTCTGAATGGGTCAGACTGGGTCAGATCTACCAATCAAACCCAAATGACCTGAACTTGCTCCTAAGGGTTAGGGTTAGACTCGGTCGGACTGGTTAAAACCAGGTCACATTGGGTCAGACTGGGTCAAACCTACCAATCAACTCCAAATGACCTGAAACCTGCTATTAAGGGTTAGGGTTAGACTGGATTGGGACTGGTCCAGACTGGGTTAGACTGGTTAAGACCAGGTCGCATTGGGTCAGAATGGGTCGGACAGCTTAAGGCTGGGTCTGAATGGGTCAAACTGGTCAAGACAGGGTCAGACTGGATCAGAGTGACTGGATTTTGCTCTGGTTCAGACTGGGTCAAACCTACCAATCAACTCCAAATGACCCGAACTTGCTCCTAAGGGTTTGGGTTAAAGTAGCCTGGCATCAACTCTGCATGTAACTGGATAGTCCTTTAATCAGTCAGAGCGATTTTGCTGTAATTAAATTAAAACTGTCGTCTAGTCTAGTTGCCTATGTAGACAAGTCATTCAGTTCCAGACATATCAACTAAGCTTGACTTTAAGAGAGTCTTTGAAGCAGATATTCTTGTTACTTCAAAAGAATTTGTGTCACATACAATAACTATAAAGCCACTTTAAACCAAAAAAAAAAAAAAAGCTACTGTTGATTTCCTTCTAACACTGGAAAATTGTCTGAAAAAGAAAAGGCTAACAAAAGTATGTGGGTGTGTTTCAGATCCGTGTGAAAGTGGAGAAGAATCCAGAGCTGGGTTTCAGTATATCAGGAGGCGTGGGAGGCCGGGGAAACCCCTTCCGACCTGATGACAACGTAAATTCACACGAATTAAAGAAACGTCACTAGTTTCACAATGGCTGGATTTTTTAATATTTTTTTGTATTTTTTTATCATTTTAGGGTATATTTGTGACAAGGGTCCAACCTGAGGGACCGGCATCCAAGATCCTTCAGCCTGGGGATAAAATCCTCCAGGTATTCTGCTCTCTTTGCAAATACAAGTGTTGTGCTATCAGGTGAAAGTCAAAAAGGGTGTTTTTTTTTTAAATACGATATTTTTGTCTTCTTTCGCAGGCAAACGGATACAGCTTTGTGAATATCGATCACGGGAACGCGGTGTCCCTCCTGAAGACGTTTCCGTGCACTGTGGATATGATTATCGTTCGGGAAATGCAAGCATAGACTCAACTGAAACTGACCTCTTGTTAAGCGTGAAGCGAGGGGGGGGGGGGGGAGGTGGAGGCACATGAGAGATTTACGTTGTCATATTTTTTTATACGCAGAAAGAGACTGGTCTGTTGATACCTGTTGGGACTATTTATAGAAGAGATCCTCCAGAGATCCTCCATAGCCTTGACTAAACGGGGAAAACCACTGAATGTAGTGGGATCGGAGCGGGACGGCAGCAAAACACCTGCGAGTACGTGTCCTCAAAAAAAGGCCAACACTGTGGTATATATATATTTTTATACAAAAGAAGCTGAAGATACGACAAATACTGTGGTCTCTGTACAGATCTTTTTTCTTTTTTTTTTTAAAGTCCAAAACACATCGATCATTTTATTTCCCGAGATGAACTTTTGACCACTAGGGGGCAGGGCTCCCTCTCTTCTGTCATCTGGTTTGCCTTTTCCTTTTTTTTTTGACTTTTTTTGACTTTTTATTTAAGATGTTGAACCCGTTTTCTGCTCTGACGTATATTTTCGGAGGACAGTGTTACGTGCTTGTGTCGTGCGGAGGAGAATGTGGAACGAGGAGGCAATTTTTAAGAGGAAATCATTCAACCCACCCCCACCCCGTTTCCTGCTTCCTTTTTTAAAAACCTGTGAACATCCTCCAGCGTACAGACACCTCTGTCCTCGGTTCATCTCAGCTGCTCGGAGTATCACGGACCCAGACCCCCCCCCCCTTCTTTACTGTGTTGGAAAAATATCCTCCACAATACAGATGGATCACAATCGTCTAATGAGATTCACATATTTAGGGGGTGGTATATTTACTTGATCTTAATCTGTTTTGCCAGGTTACTATTTAAGGTTTAAAGTACTATTTTGGGAGAGATGTGTGTTTTTCTTTTAGGACACAAAACAGCTGTTTCAACCGGTTTTTCGCTGAATTTTTAAAGGATTTTCCCCTAAAATGTTCCAGGCAGAGAATGATGTGGCGGTTATGCTAATTAGCCAAAGCAAGTTGAGAAATCAGGAGGTGAACGCAGGAGATGACGTGAGAAAGACGTCAGAATAAGGTTTCAGGCAGCCAAGAGGGTGTAGCGAGGGGTTTCAACATCTGTCCGTTTTGTTTTTATTTTATTTTTAACACGGGGAGAAGACCACAGGTTGCCTTTTTGTGTCTATACATATATATATATATATATATAAAAAAATGTTTTATCATTCTTCTTTTTACTCATCCCTTTGAAAACGGCTTCTTTTTTTTTCTCTTTTCATTTTTGTTTTTG
The DNA here is from genome assembly GCF_963514085.1 of Chelon labrosus. NCBI lineage: Eukaryota > Metazoa > Chordata > Actinopteri > Mugiliformes > Mugilidae > Chelon > Chelon labrosus. The sequence continues at coordinate 19,929,871 of NC_140355.1, forward strand.
CTGTACAGAGAATCGAAAGAAGCGAGTTTGTTGTAAAGTGCCATAGACCTTGAACTGTTTGAACAGCGGGCGGGAGGGACGAGGGACGAGGGACGGGAGGGGGGCGTTTTTTTTTAAACCCCAGAATCCAAGCAATACCCACATAATCACAACCTCCTGAGTACATTTGCAGCAGCTTGAAAAGCAATAGTCAAAGCTTTTATTTTCTGTCACAAAACGTCATTTAAGAAAAAAAACAAAAAAAAAAAACTCAACCTTTTAGTAATCCCTGATGGATTTTACATGATTTTTTATATTGTGAAAATCTTTGTTTTGTAATGAAATGGCACAGGAAATATATACGATAGTACTGACAAAAGCAAAAGACTAAAAAAAAGAAGACATCTCTGCATTGCCGGAGACTTTTTAACCATCTGTTGCGTAGGATACGGTGTCTCCTGATGTTCGTACGTGCAAAAATAATCAAGAGTAAAGGAACAATGTGTTTTCAGCCTGTTAATACTCATTCATTGGTGCGGTGAATAATTATCCAGTGAGACGTGTTTCCAAATAAAAAAAAAAAGATACGGAAATGATAAGATTCACGTGCTATATATTGGCCCCCCACGAATTCCAGCAGCATATTTGTGACCACTTTTTGTACGATACGTATATATATATATATATAAATACATGTAATCTCGTTTTAGCCTTTTTAACAATTCGCATCCCCCTCGACTCGTCGACTAGCGGATGATGGAAGCCGTCTGCTGTAGTTTTTATTTTTAAGCTTGTGTCACTGGCGAACCAAAATGAAAACACTGTGGTGATTAACTTAAATTTTTATCCCTTTAAAAATTAAAAAATAAATAGTCGTGCCGTTTTAAAAATGAAAATGCACCGTTAGTTTTTAAAACTTCACTTGAAAATTTCCCAAATTTTTCACGAAGCGTATTGTATTTTTCACACATGAAATCATTGATTATATTATTTGTTTTTAATTTTTTGGTGATTTTTTTTTTTTTTTTTTTTAGGACTAGAGGGCAGGATCATTTCTGGGGTCACTTTATATTCATGGCTAAAAAAAAATAAATAAAAAAATGTCTGACATTGTAGACAATCTAGGGAGATGAAATTTTCACACTTTCTTCATCCGTGTCATTTTTATTTTTTATTTTTTTCTTCCTTACTCTCCCATATTCTTATTTATTTAGCAGTTCTTCTGTGGAGTTTTAGACCTTACTAATCAAATTGTAAATACTCTTAAAAGAAAACAGTTTGAGAAAAGAGTTAATTATGGCATTAGTGACTCGGTGGCGATTGTAAAACCAGCAATAAATTGCAGATGCAGAGGCGCGCCCGTTTTAATGTATAGCTAGTATTTCTAAGGTTTCTCTGGAAACAGTCACAGTGGAGACGACGATGATGATGATGTTGATGATGATTGATATGCATTTATCCAACATTCCAGATTTTGTACATAATTTCCTGTTTCTGAAGTAACCTGTGGAAAAAAATAAACTAATGCTGTTTAACACTGATCCTTTTGTCTTTTATTCCATCCTCTGGGTTTAGTTTAATTAACCAGCACATTAAATGATGTATACAGTTGTTATAACAGGAGTATGGCACACTTGCTTTTAAATTTATCTGTAAAATTAACATTTTATTTTTGAGATTCCTTCTTGTCATCAATCGGCACCATTTATTCTGGTTTATATGGATCATTCCTCTCATGATTTGTTAGTTTTTTGGTCTTTTTTTGTCTTTTATTGGTTTGGTGAAAAGAGGAATGCTTGTGAGAATGAACGTTATCGCAGAGCTGGCATTATAATGTATTATAAATCATACAGATGTGTGAAGAGTCAATTTCTGAATTTCTTGATAGCCTTGATTGATTAATAAGAATAAGAAAAACCTTTATTAGTTCCGCAATGGGGAAATTGCAGTTAACAACAGCTTACAGAAAATGCAGAATAAAAAATAAGAGCAAAAAGAGTAGCTATAAAAGATAAATAATGAAATAGAATCGAATAGAAATATTGCACAGATTGAATTGTAATATTGCATAGACTGGTGTCAAGCTGTTGTTTGGAGTTTTTACACTTATGGTGTAATAGTATTGCACATATGATGTAGTAATATTGCACATATTAAGAGTGTTCGTTGTGGAGCCTAACAGCAGCAGGAAGGAAAGACCTTCTGTATCTGTATCTGTAATAGATCCGTATGGATGGACAAGCTTTCCCTGTTGCAGAAGAACTCTGTTGCAGTCACTGATGGCCTCGCTATGCTTCATCTCTCTCCTCTCAAAACAGCTTTAAAAGTTTTGCGTGTCCCTAAAATGAATCCATGTGACTCTGAACAGCTTACTTGTGGGAATTATATCCAGAAGGTTGCATGTTCAAGAACTTTGTCTTAGTTTTTGGCATAAAACAATAACGGTAAACACAGGAAGAAGAAAATAAAAGTAGTCGAGGAGAATAAGTATAAAACTATGCTTGCAATAATAAGGTGACTTGAAAATATGCCATTTTTAAATAAAGGTAGCAGAGTTGTGCAAAAACAAAGTATTAACATACAACTATAAACACAGCATGTTAGAGAAATAAAGACATCACATTCAAAATCTTTGATCAAATATAACCAAATAAAACAGTTTTATTGAATTCGATATAATAATATAATTTTATTTTTGCTTTATTAATATTGTAAATATGGGTTATTTTGGTCTCTACCAGTTGGTGGCGACAGTGCGCCAGTTTGTTTGCAGTAAACCCTCGAAGAAGAAGAAAACCAAGGAGGCGAAGAAGAAGAAGAAGCAGCAGCAGAAGCTATCGCTCCGCCCTCCTGCTGGATGTTCGGAGTATTACACCGTGTAGGGTTAGCTGATAAATAAATACTGCACTAATACCACACTCACTAAATCACTACGGTTAGCTGCGGCGAGCAATGAGCGGGATACCGGGGACCGCCGTCGTCCAGGTCACCAACCTGTCCTCGGCCGTGAGCAGCGAGCAGATGCGCACTCTTTTCGGCTTCCTGGGAGACATCGAGGAGCTGCGGCTCTACCCGCCCGAGTAAGAGCGACCCGCCGCGGCGCAGCCAGCCACGCGACACCGCGGATGCGCGGCCTCTTCGCGGTTCCTTTTACAAACATCAAAACCGAGCGCTTGCAGGTGTATTTAACTAACCAACCCGCCTTCTTTTCTGCTTGTCTCCTCTTCCACAGCAATGCCCCTCTGTCTTTCTCCTCCAAAGTGTGCTATATAAAGTACCGAGAGCCTTCCAGTGTTGGTGTGGCGCAACATCTCACCAATACTGTGTTTATTGACAGAGCTCTGATAGTAGTGCCATGTGCGGAAGGTGAGTGCGACCAGTTTTATTTAAAGAAATAAACGTTTCTCCCCGTGAATTCGGTTATTTTCGGTTGGGTATTTTTTTATTTATTTTTTAATTCACATGGAGGAAAGAACATTTCAGCCATTTTTTTTGTACTTGACACAGGTGATGGGCTCAATAAAAAACCCTCCCCACCCCTCCTCAAGCAGGGCTAATAATGCCCCCATAGGTTTGCAGTCACAAGGTGGTTCATACACATTGTATTATATAGGTTTATGTTATAAACACTGGATTGTGTGGAAGAAGTAGTATTTTTAATATCATGGAAATGCCTAAAAATGTCCAAACACAGCTAACTCACCTTTTTCTCTCTTTTCATTTTTATTTTTGTGCTCCTTTTCTTTACATCCCCCTTCCCCCTTCCTTTTTATTTTTCTTTTATTTATTTATTTTTTGTGTACAGTCAAAATGATATCACCTCTAACCTGATGCTTTTTTCTGTCCACGTTGACTTGGTCCTGGAATGGCTACTGAGTTTATTAATTTGGTTCTGTATGTTTTTTCTGTGTGATTATGTGTGCATATCAGATGACTAGACTGGCCCAGCTGTTACACTACACTAGCCTGAGTCAGGCATTGTTTTCCAAGCCACTATCCCCGATCGGGCCAACGCAGCCTTCAAGGGGGGAATGTGACCAGGAGAATAGCCCGCTGAACCTTCCAAGATGGACACCTTGTCTCTTTTTTTTTATTTTTTTATATTATTTTTTATTTATTTTTTTCTTTTCTTTTGGTTTGTTTCCTTTCATACTTTCCCATGTTGTCCACTCTCTACTGTCTCTATCCAGAAAACTTGCAGTATTTGCCTAATCTCTAAGCGTTGTGTTTATATTTGTTATTTTGGTTTGTTGTTTTTGATTATTGTCCAATCCTCCTCCCCCACCCCTCCCCTCTCTCTCTCTGCTACAGCTGCAGCTTGTGTGTGATTGAGTTCTGTCCAGGTTGCTACGGCATACCGGTGGGACGTGTGTCACACATGGGATGCTAGGAGGATCAATAACACTTGTGTTCTCTTGTCTCCTGCTGTTGACGTAGTGAGGGGCTAGTCTTTGTGGAAGGAAAAAAAAAAAAAAAAAAGTGAGACCCAGTAACGAAAGCTTTATCTCATCTGAGCGTTAATTCTTTTTAAATTATATTCACATGTCTGTAGTCACATTACTACGCTACGGCTCTTCTTCTTTTTTTTTTTTTTTTTAGTATCAGCTCGTGACATGCGCATTAATGCTCTGCGTCATTAATGCTTTCTTTTGCATCTGTATCCTAACACTAGAAGGACACCTGCAGTGTTTACACAAACTGTAATTCATCCTCAGTGCTTTTCTTCAGCTTTTACTGAAACATACCTGTAGCTGTGTGTTAGCTTCTTCTCCAGCGAGGAAGCAGCTTAGAAACCTTGAGAGGAGGAAAATTTAGCAAAGATTTCTGTAGCTAAGTTTTGAGTTAACCTTTCCTACAGTTCTTAAAATTGTTGTTCTTCTCTGTATCTGATGTTCTGTGTGCTATTAGTGATGCAGCCATTGGGGTTGTCTTGTGTTGCACACCTTTCCAACACTGCGAAACGATCGCCCCCCTCTCCCCCACGGAAAAGCGCCCATGCTTGATATCGTATGGTTCATGACCAATATGTTTCCAGTACAGGTGACCCATACATCAAAGTGTTGACTCATTCTCTGCATTGTTTTTTCTTTTCTTTTTCTTTTTTCTTTTTATCTATGAAAAGAGACCAAGGACAAACTAAAAAAAAAAAAAAAAAAGTTTCTTTTGCTTGTGGAAGTTTTAGATTTTCATTGAAAATAATAATTTAGACTGAGGAGAGTAGTTTTTGATAACAGCACGGTAGGGATGCTCGGTCTCCTGAATGCCATGAGTAGACAGTAGAGCACTTGTAGGGTGTATGGGGGAAGTGTATGCTCTCTTTCTCTCTAGAATACAGTGGGCTAATTGTGCAGACATAGAGGAGACAGAGAGACGAGTCCCTCTATTGCCTTCACTAATATTTGCTTTTGTTCTGCAGGGAAAATCCCAGAAGAGGCCAAGGCTTTGTCGCTTTTGGCACCGGTCGCCCCAGTACCCAGTCTGATTCCTGGCGGGGGTTTGCTACCGATTCCTACACCAGCCCCGCTTCAGAATGTGAGTCAGCTTCTCGTCGTTATTTCTTTTGCGCAGGAGTGTCAGGGCCTGGGCTGAGGATTGGCCCAGATTATCTCATAACGTGAGGTGTTTACAGATTTGTTAACCTATTTAGGCTTAAAATGCCAGCTAAAAAAGGCCTTTTTATGCCTAAATACTCTTCTGTAAACCCCCTCTCAAAACCTGAGGTTTTTCAGAACAATATGTTAAAATATGTCAACGCTTACTAAAACCTTAATTTCTCAGGCTCTGTAGCAGATAAAAACATGAGATAAAAAGCATTTGAGAGCTTGCTTCTTTGGCTTTCAACTTGACTGACTTGCTAGGGCATAATCTTCAAATGCATTTTTTTTAAAAATCAATAAACACCAAACATTTTTAAAATTTTGAAAATCAGTAAAGATCTATTTTTTCAGTTACTTCGTCAATATCACTTCCTTCACTTGAGTCAGCCATGACGGATCGCTAGCACGGTGTTTAAAATTTTCGATCAAAACATACTCCACGTGTCAGGCTTATTTCGACCAATCACAAAGCGTTTTATTAGTCACATGAGTTTAAAAAAAAATCCCTAAGCATCTCTGTCACTCACCCCAAGAATATTTCAGCCAATCACAGTGCATATAATTGGCCATGACGACAACGCTCAAAATGACACAGACGCGTTTGTCGGCCTTAATGGTAACTACGCACAGATGCGTGATCCGGTCTGAATGGGTTAATCTCCCGATTAATATGAAACATGTTTGATGTGTCGGATTTAAAATCTAAACGATTACTTCAGCGGTTCTGAATTGGCTGTAGGTGTGCATGTGAGTGTGAATGGTTGTGTGTTAGCCCTGAGATGGACTGACAACCTGTCCACCTCTAGCCCAATGACAGCTGGGATAGGCTCCAGCAGACCCCGCCTCCCTCCACAGGACAAGTGATTACAGAAGATGAATGAATGAATGAATGATTACTTGAGCACTTTCAGAATAACCGCTGAGAGGAGCAACACTTCCAGGACGTGTTCAACGCTAACGTTAGCTAGTGTAACCGGGCTTAGGTGCACTTCAAAGTTGGCTAAGATTTTAAAGCTTGCACCTCCCTAGAAATGTAACAGACCTCAATAGCTGTGATTGGTCCACTTGGTAGTAGTGTGTTTCCGCTTTACTATTTCCGGCTGCTTCTCCATCCTTGCAATTTTCCAATTGATTGTTTTGGATCAATAAAGACTGAACACGTCGAGGAAAGGTTTACTGAGGAGGTTTAGAGATTTCAGTGGAAGTTTCAGTTGCCATTGTTGAAAGTGAAGCAGGAAGTAGAAGCAAAAATTAACCTGACTGACAAAAAAGACACAGCGCAGATTAGCGTTTGGGTGGCCGGTATAAATGCCTCAAACCGACGTAGGTTACGGCGTCTATGTCCCACAGAGGCATAAACCGCTCTATAGTTAAACATAACCTGTCTGTGTGTGTGTTTACCACCTGCAGCTGAACCTTCCCGTGGTGAATCGGATATCGGCTGCTCTCGACCCCGCTGCGTCCGCTCTGTCACAGCCCCCCCTCGTTGGAAATGTGGACCCCTCAAAAATCGACGAGATCAGGAGGACGGTTTACGTCGGGAACTTGAACTCGCAGGTAAACGTGATGTCAAATCTCTGTTCACGTCCTAGCTGCAGTTAGATTTGTTGTGTTGTGATATTTGTGACAGTATTGTATTCATACCTAAATGGAAAGTGTTACTTTTCTATGCTAGAATATTAAAACCACCTCTTCCTTCAGGCCACTAGATGGTGCTGTTGGTTAAACTGGAATAGACTGCAATACAAATAGCTCAGCTGGTTATTTATGACAGGTTTGCAATGACAGGTGTTGCTTGTTCAGTCGCTCTTCTTTAAAATCCTATTTGGCTGCAATAAAACTTGTTGACAGGAGACTAACAGACTGAGAACTTCATCGTATTATATTGATCAGATGTTGTTCTTGTGTAAAAAGCTAATAAATTGGAATTTGTGATTAAAATTTGCACAAATTTACAGTTTCATCCAAATGAATACATCTAGGTCACTCTGTGTCATCATTAACGTGTTAAAAGTCTTGACTTTTAGCTTCCTGTCTATTAAATAAGTTAATTCTCTATCGCTTTTATCACGGCATTAACCCTTTGAAAGTAAATTTAAAACTGTCCTTTGAACCATTTGGAGTACAGGCTTGGTTTTGGCCACTTTTGAAAGATAACACTCTGAATTTTTGTCTTAGAATCTGTCTTAAGTGCTACTGGCGCTGACTAATATGAGTTTGAATACACCGAAAAAGAAGGATTTCATGTCGGTCTAAGTTTTTCTCAGTAATGTTTGCCTCAAAATGACTGTGACTTGATGACGTGGACTGGAAAACACCTTGTACCTTGTCCCATTTCAAATTTTGACAGTAATACTACAGAAAAGGCGTATTTTACAGATTTTTTTTTTCAATGGATAGCAGCCAGTGTGCCAAAATTGTGCTAAAGACATGGTAAACAGTCAATCGTCTATTGGGTCAAGAGAGGTGGCAATCAAAAGTCGAGAGTTCAGAGCTGTTTTGGTATCACGGTGTGACTAATACACGCAAGCTAACGGAAGTTACGATCGAGAATATGTGAAAAAATATGCGCTCTCACGGAAATTGTGACTTCTCTTTTATTTTAAATGTGTTTTTCTCTCTCCACAGACCACTACTGCAGATCAGCTGTTGGAGTTCTTCAAGCAGGTGGGAGATGTAAAGTTTGTGCGTATGGCCGGAGACGAGACCCAGCCGACGCGTTTTGCCTTCGTAGAGTTTGTCGAGCAGGATTCCGTCGCCAGAGCCCTGACCTTCAATGGAGTCATGTTTGGAGACCGGCCACTGAAGTATGGATTTGGATCATTCTGCAGCCAAATCCAGCATCAAGAACTTCTGAGTAATGCATGTGAAGGAAACAAACTCGTTCTTTTCTTTCAGGGTCAATCATTCCAATAACGCTATAGTAAAACCCCCAGAGATGACGCCGCAGGCTGCAGCTAAGGAGCTAGAGAGCGTGATGAAGAGGGTGAGGGAAGCTCAGTCCACCATTGCCGCCGCCATAGAACCAGGTACAACACTTTGATTTGCTACTAGCATAAAGTTGCACAAAGCTTAAGTTGTGTGGTGCGCTGACTTCTCCTCATCCTGCAGCAGACACAAAGAAGCGCTCCTCCAGTCGGTCCAGGAGGTCGCGCCGGTCACGATCTCGTTCGCACTCGAGAACACGCAGGAAAAGGTCGCGTTCGAAACACAGGTGACCAACCAAAACCCTGCTGCTTTAAGGATTTCACTAACTTGACGTCGTAGTAATGTGATCGTGACAGTTTTCCCCCTTCGTCCTGGAGCAGGCCGTCGCAGAGGTCGTGGCCGGGCAGCGACTCGCACAGTTCCAGAAGCGGCCACAAGAGGCGCTCTCGCTCCAGGGACAAACGGCGCAGCGGGAGTCGCTCGAGGAACGTTGGGAACAACCAACATATAAGGTATTAATCCCCAAATGATCTGTAGATTCTGTTTGGTACAAATGTAGCAGAACTCAATCTGCTGCACTTAAAAAATTAAACTGACTTAAATTAAAATGTAGTAACACCCTGTCGTACCTTTTCTGGCCACTAGGGGCCTCCAGATTCCCTATGTTCCAAAAGAAGCTGCCTAAATTTGCATCTTGCATTGTTCCCGAAAACGGTTTTAATGCAGTACAGGTTGTCTACGACCTGCTTAAAGATTTTGCACAAATACCTTAAGTAAATGTACTTAATGTGTTGTTATCAGAAGCCACAAGAGGAGGAGTAAGGATCGATCCAGGAGCCCTCGAAGGAAAGCCAGATCACCGTCACCAAAAAGGTCACTTCTCATCTCAACTCGTATGTCTTTTCTAATTGGACGTGTAATTTGGTGTCTGCAAAGTTGGTTCTAGGTATAAATTATTATTATTATTATTATATATATGTTTTTTTTTTATTATTGGCTTCTTCTAGAGGTAAAAGAGAGAGGAGGAGGGAGCGCAGCAGGGAGCGAAGGGACCGCTCCTCGTCCAGGAAGAGGAGCCGCAAAGACGAGGACAGGTTAAAGAGCAGATCCAAGACGATGAAGGTAACGAAAAACGACTACTACGAAACATAGCAAATATTCAAACTCTGTATAATACAGCATGTGTGTGTATATATATAAATTCAAACAGAAAACATGAAAAGCAGTCATGTCATAACATGTTTTACTAATAACACGAACGCATTCGAAGCGTAAAACACATGACCACATGAAGTCAAATAGAGAATCAAAATCAGGTCAACTTTCAAGTCAGAAAACGATATTCATATTTCAAGGAAACCAATTATTGGAAGTCGCTTCTTTCAAATGTCTTTGCACATAACCCGGTTAATTTGTGGCACCTAATTCTAGGATTTATGCTAAGCTAACGCCACCACCAGTGTGCCCTGGTGTAATATTTACAGTACAGTGTGCAGAGTAGTTTTATTTAAATCTGTGGCTTGGTCCTAATTCCGTTGTGACACTTTTGGTTTGCAGCATATACATAATATCTGTAAGTGGTGCCCTTCAAGCTGAGAGTTTCTGTTCAGGTCAGAAACAGATCAGTTTACAGAGACACTATGATTGTCTGTTGAATAATTCAGGATTGACGGCCAAATCGCTAAAGAAACTACATAAACAATGAAAACAAAAGCCTGTAGAAGTGTGGTTTATGTTTTTCATGTGAAAATATTATCCTTTTGTGCTCCATATAAATAATCTTGATGAAATCCCTTTAAATCTAAATTTCCTTTAAGTACTTCATTAAAAATATACATTTTATTTTAGTTCAAATGCAAAAAGGAGGTGAATGCATCATGTCAGCACATCCTCAACAGCTTCCCCTAAAGTAACCGTGTTTCTTCTGTGAGTGTTTCCACTTGTCCCCAAACCTGAAACTCAAACCACATCACTGCCCTGCCTCTGAGCGTTTACTATGACGATCCTCCCAAATGATAGTCGGATGAGATGAAAGGTGACACGTTTTGGAGCCTTATCTCGCATCATCTTTGCTTTGATAACAATCACAACATCTTTGCTTGACAAATAGCAGCCGAACGAGTGTTGTCCTCAAAAACCACTTGTCAGCTTGCAAAATTGTTGTTGCACTGCAGAGTCCTGGCAGGTTTGCCTCACACGCACCTTTGAAGTGATGCTGCAACCATCTAAAATTGATTTTCTCTATTTTACATGCAAAAACTAACACCTTGTTGACTTTACTTACAGCTGATAAAAATGTAAAAAGGAGCATATATTATTTCCTTAGCGTTGCTTAGAAAGTTATCTTTAAATATGAACTGTTTTCATTAGCTTAATGAGAGCCCTTTGTATCCATGTAGGGAGCTAATCTTCTTCAACAGAGCCCGCCGTGTTTCTACAGTAGCCTAGAACAGACAAACCAAACACTTGCTCTACAGAGGCTTTGGGGTTTTTATGTTCAAGTTCTCCTACAGACTTGGGTAGGATTATTTAGTTGGTTGCAGTTTGCATTTTCACCACTAGATGTCATTAAATACAACCAGACTGGACCTTTAAACTTCCACAAAACACACTCAAGTAGCTTAGTTAACATCTCAGCCATCCCTCTTATATGGCTAGTATGTGTCCCAGTCAATAATTTCACCCAAAATGTGGCTAAATCGGCTAATATCAGCAGAGCACTTTATATTACCTTGTCGTCTTAAGTTGTCAGTCTGAATTGACTTCCGTTTCACAACTGGAATTCCCCCCAGTCTGAAATCTAGTCCTGTTTCCTGGAGGAAAAAAAAATCTGTTAAAATCTTTTATCACGTCTGACGCTTGTGTACTGATTTACATAACCAAAGATTTATATGTGTGTGTTGAGACACAGACACCTTCTTCAGACATCATGAAAAGGACAGCTATCATCTTTTATCTGAACGTACCTCAGTTGAACTCCTTATCTTAATGAACCATGGACTTTCCTAGTCCTCTGTAAAGCCCAATCTGGCTACTGATTAACAGTTGGATTATTCACAGAGGTATTTATCTACAAAGCTACAAAGCTACAAAGCGAGTTTACAAAGCATCTCTCAACAGGTGGAATATTCCCTCAGTATTACATCTAAAGGCCCATGTCCATTCTCTGATGAGTCACAACTGTTTTGGAGGCACAAGGGAGACCTACACAATGTTAGGAAGGTGGTCAAAATGTTGTGCCTGATCATTGTAGTCGATCTACACATCAAAACCCAGTTATTCAGTGCAATGTCTTGTTAGCCTGCTGTTAATTTACCCATAATCATAGCAACAATTGCCCTGCCCTCAGGGACAACCCAACCCAATCCAGCAAATAGAATAAAAGTTTTTTTTTTTTTTATTTATTTTAGCTCTAGGTTTTTGGCCTCTTGTCCACAAGCGAAACAAAGTTTGAGGTCACAGAAAATCTACCTTATGGAAAACTCATAATGTAGGGAAGATACTCAGAAAATCAATTAATACATGTAATAACGCCATGAACGAGCGCAGGCCTTTCCTTACCAGACAGTTAAGGCTCCTTTAGAGCAGTGGTTCTCAACCTTTTTTGGGTCCTGGGCCCCCCTGCATATTTTTGATCGACCCCGAGGACCCCCCCACCCGATCTGGGGGCTAGCGGCACAATTCGATAGAAGCCGCTGAAGCTGCATTTTTAATTGCATTATGGCATTTATTCACTCTTTGAGGCAAATATGAGCTTTCTGTTGTGTCTGAGTCACATTTGAATAAAATATTGGTATTTCTGTAGATGTCATAGGATCTTTTTTAAAAGCTAATTTATTTTCACGGACCCCTTGCAATTACACCACGGACCACTAGGGGTCCACGGACCCCCGGTTGAGAATCTATTTAGAGTACTATGGGACATAGATGGTGTAACTTGCGTATGTAACCTACGCCAGTGCGACCCATTCATACTTGTGCACTCGTCAGTCTGGCTCGCTCTGTAACAACTCCATCCAAACACTAGTCGGCGCTGTGTCTTTTTTTGCCAGTCGGGTTAACTTTTGTTTCTACTTCCTGCTTCACTTTCAACAACGGCGACTGAAACTTTTGCCGAAATTTTGCAGAAGACGAGTCGTACAAATGTTTGTATCTCCCAACCTCCCCAGTTAACCTTTCCTCAATGTGCTCCATCTTTATTGATCCAAAACTCTCAATTTGCAAATTGCGGAGATGGAGAAGCAGCTGGGAATACTAAAGTGGAAACACGCTACGACCAAGCGCACCAGTCACAGCTCTTGCGGTCTGCGTCGCTGTGACGCGTAGTGGGAGGTGCTAGGGCCTACGTAGGGTCTTCTGCACAGTAAAAACGTCTGCACATGCAAATTTATATTGGATTATTTATTTTTTCTTCTTATCTCAGGTGCAAGTGGACTACGACAGGGAAGAAAAGGAGTATGAAAGCGACAGAGAAGACTCAGCCACGCCGAGCGAGGACATGGCGTCGTCACCCTGCGCCCAGCACAACGGCAGCTACAAGGCTCACAGCGAGGAGGACGTGGGAACCGACAGCACCAAGTGACTATTACAGAACCGAGGAAACGAATCCTGCTCCAGCAACGCCCAGCTCTACGCCCAGCGCGTGCGTATACATACATAAAAACACAAAGAATAACCACCTGAACACCTTTCTAATCAACACCGTCTAATGAACTACATACTTGGCACCTTGTGGATCCTGTAATTCAGCTCAGTTTTCACCTGGAGGGCAAATAAGCACTCGGTATAGCAGAGGCAGCCTTTAGGGAAAAGAACAGTGAGGTTTTCCTTAAATAAAAAACTATTTAATTGGAATGTATAACATGATACAGATCCTGTTGTATGTTAATTTGCTTGAATTACTCTTTTTCTAGTGAAGGTACTACAGCAGATTGAAAACTTATGCAGGGCTGAGCCAGATTCACGTCCCAGACAGAGATTTATAGAGCTTACACTAAGTTTTCCATCAATTAGAAGTTGTGTAATTGTGGTTTTGTGGTTATCGGCCTTACATTTCAGAAATGATCACTATTTATGTCACAGTTTTTCCTTTAAATGATTTTATCTTCATATTGGAAACGCGTTAAATTCGCCCTAAATGACGCTTCGGTTACCACTACATGTTTACTGTGACTCAGTATTGACGTTAATAGATGAAGAATGTAGAAAGATGCTGACTACACAAGATTTTAGGGACAAAAACTGAATAAAAGCTTGGTCTGGGAGCTGATGCCGAGCTTTGAACACTTCCTCAGGCAGCGTTTAATACAACGTATTAAAGATACTGCAGTTACTATTCTGTAAAGAAGAGCTGCACCTGGTTCTGTCTGGCTGCAACTTCAAATTTCCTGATAAGGGAATGAAAAGCAAGCAGCAGAGTTTGAAATTTACTGTAAATGTCAAGTGATGATCATGAATTTCTCCTTTTGGCCTTTTGATTTTGTTATTGTTCTGATAGACGGCACTGTGAATGAGGTATTGTTAAATTTAGTCAGTAAACCAGGAAGGGCACTTCTTTTTCATATGTTTTGTTTTCTGTCTTCCATCTCGCGCTGCCTGGGGTCTCGTGGGGTGTAACTGTATTTTCTTGCTCTTGCCTTGGTGTGGCTGCTTCGGCAACTTCCCATATTCTGTTTGCTTTAGCGAGAGAATGAAGCAACGACACATTACATATTCAGTGAGAGTGTTCAGAAGTGTAAAAACACGAGGGTCAGGATGGCGTAAAAAACAAAAACACTTCTGCCAATGCTGAAATGCTCATTTGCCCTTTGTGTTTTATTGAAGGAATGTGTTCCTTTGTTCTCTGCATATGTTTGGTAGTTTTATGACTTGAAGTGCTGTACTTACGAGATTGAAGAATGATATTATGTTCTCGCTGTGAACCTGTTGTCATAAAAAAAATATTGGTTTATCATTTATGGTCAACATATTGCTTTATTTCCTCTTTTGGTTTATGTAGGTGTACACGTTCTTGCTTTTCTTTTCTTCTTATATATATATATAAACTCCTGATGAGTAGCTGCAACAATTGAATCATGTTTCATGGTCCTGCTATTCTTGTAACGCTGTGACGCCTCTACTGTAAAGAAAAAAACAGAACATGATGGTGGTGTGCAAAACGGCTCATATTACTAGGGGAAAGTTCAGTCTAGAGGCTGAACGTGAAATCTGAAGAAGGGTCAAAAAGTGCCTACCCTAAGATTGTACAGAAAATTCTTACTAAAATATAAAAAATATATTGAAATACGGATGGAACTGATCAGATATTAAAGTATTGTACACTGCTTAGTGTATAACAGCAGAATAAACACTCTTTGGACTTTGATTTTCTGTTTAAATCTTTCTTTGCAGCACTGTCTGCAACAAGTGGCTTCAAATCAGGATCAGTGTTTGCAGAAAAACTTCTTATGTTTCAGGAGAGTTCTTTTCTTTTGCCAAATTCCACTTCCATGGCTTTTACTTTTTTTTTTTTTTTTTTTTAAAGTGTACAAATGGCTCTTGTTTGGAGTAGTGGGTGTGTGTGATGATAAAAGTTTAGTAAAATTTCAAACACAGATGATAGTAACCGTATGTGAAGAATTTTATTTTTTTATATCCGTGTACCCCACTACATAAGATAAATATAAATATATATATATACTGTAGAAATATATTTGATGGTTTTTCTCCAGGGCAATTGGTTGTTTGATACTGGGACTCGATGTAAAGGTTTGGTAACACTGTTTCTAAAGAGCTTGGATGTGTGTGTGTATATATATATATATATATACATGTGTGTGTATGTGGTTGTTCTCAGTTTGAATCTTAACAATACATCTGGTCTGTTTCCAAAAACATTCAATAAAGAGACTTTTCATTCATTAATTTTGCTTAATTACTCGTTTACACCAACAAGATTCCTATGTCTTAACGTGAAAAAATCTCTACCTTTTATAATTTTGCTTAAGTGCTCGTGCCTTTTGATTTGGGTTTCAGTTGGGACGACGTGAAAAAGCATCTGAACTAAATCCTGTAGCATTCGGTATTTATACTTTCACCAAATCATCATAATTTAGCTTTAGGGTGAAATACTTTGCAGATGCTCAACTGTTTATACAACAACATGTATGGGCGTTGCTCCGAAGAGTGTCCGACCAAAGTACAACACTAGCTGTGTCTAGTAACATTTGGTGGAGATGTTGACAGTTTCCAGAGGATGAATCAAGATGTTTCTAGCAGTCCCGCCCTTTCTTTTAATACCACCACCACGTTTTCTACATCTTAACATCCTTTGCATAGAAACTCAACCTTTATAATTTTGTTTAATTGCTCGTACCTTTTGATTCGGGTTTCAGTTGGGACAACGTGGGTAAACATCTGAACTAAATAACGTAGCATTTGGTATTTCAACTTTCACCAAATGGTAGATAAATCATCATAATTTAGCTTTAGGGTGAAATACTTTGCAGATGACACTCAACTGTTTATACTACAAAATTTATGGGTTTCTCTGAAGAGTGACAAAAGTACAACACTTTATGAGTCCGAATAACATTCATTTTTCTTTAGATATGCAGTGCATGACCATTTGGTGTAGATGTTCATAGTTTTCCCGAGGGTTAATCAAGTCCCGCCCTTTCTTTTAGCAACACCAAGTTTTCTACGTCTTAACGCAAAAAATCTCAACCTTTGTACTTTGCTTAATTGCTTATGCCTTTTGCTTTGGTTTTCAGTTAGGACAACATGAATAAAATCTCAAATAAATCATGTAGCATTCAGTATTCATAATTTAGCTTTAGGGTGAAATACTTTGCAGATGACACTCAACTGTTTACTACAAAATTTATGGCCGTTGCCCCAAAGAGTGTTCGACCAAAGTACAACACTGTGTCTAGTAACATTTGGTGGAGATGTTCATAGTTTCCAGAGGATGAATCAAGATGTTTCTTGCAGCCCCGCCCTTTCTTTCAGCACCAACAAGTTTACGAACTCTTAACGTCTATAAGACGTGTATATGTTTGATATTTCTGCTCCCCACAGGATGCACCTCAAGCTTACTTTACAACATCAGGTCATCTTTAATTAATCTGCAACAGTTGGTTTACGACCAAATACAAAATGACATTTCCATTATCGTTTGCTAGCATGCTAACGTCCTAATTGTAATTGTTGAGCTTGTTAGCATGCAGCCATTAGCATTTTTAGTACCTCCAAATACTTCTTAGCCCTTTATTCCCCTTTTTCATTGGTTTAATAAAGAATCACAGTGAGCATTGCTGATTTAAATACATAAATAAATAAAAAAAATCATCAGTTGAGTGAGGCAGTTACATTAAAAATGTACTCCACCGATTACCATAAAAATAAATTGGCCTCAGGATCAATTTTTCTTTTTTATTCCACATTGACACCTCGTGCCCTCATTACCCACAATTCAGCTTGTCGCTTAAATCAGAAGACACGGGTGTGTTATGCTAATGTAACCTCAAGCAGCTAACCAGATCAGAGGCGGTATGTGGGTTACATCAGTCAGGTAAGCAAGCAAAGGGTGGTACATTGGTTCATCACAGAGCTTTGCATCGTCTACCTGTTGCACAAGCGTGTCACACGCGTCAAAAAGTGAAAACGAGGGCTACCGTCGCTCCTTTATCTTTTCCCCGAGAGAGAATTCAAGACAATTGTCAGAGTTTGATAGACCGCCGCGTTTCACCTTGTGACCTACATCAGGATCCACAAATGCGCCATCAGTCTAATGTGCACCTTTGAAGTAGGTGACTCTAGAAATACGACCCCCTTCCTCTGCCAGACTTCACAGAACCTTTGTGTTTGATGTAAAGAGTTGGGGGAGTTTCCGATCCATTAGCATGCCTCCGCCGTCATTCATAGACCACCCAGATAGCATTTACAGAACACAGTGTAATGCAGGTACAGGAATGAGCAGCGACTGGTGGTTGTGGTTTCATTAACATAGCAAAGAGGTAGGAAAGGCTGTGTCAGACTTTTTTGCCTTTAATACAACTTATAATCCATTTATTTTTAGGTGAGTTGTTCACATAAAAAAATATGAGGTAAACACAATTTTAGTTTAGTTTGATCTTCATAGCCCCAACTCAGAACTCTCTCATGGTCAAGCGCTTTCCTTGGAAGTCCCTCATGTAGTGCTAATGACGCAATTAATTCTTAATTGCTGGTTTGCAGTTTATCACAAAATTGTGGACATCTGGTCACTGTCCATGATTGGACTGGTGCTGAATTGTCTGACATACTCCACTCCTGACTTTACCACAGCCAGGTCAGCGTCCTCTGGCTCGCTCTCTGTGGCTTCCGTTGTATTGACCGGCGGCGTTCCCTGAGGAATCACCTGCTGAAGCATCTCTAGTGTTGTATATCCACTCGGGAAAGCGAAGGGAGGACTTCGGAGGACTGTCTGCTGCGTGTCCAACGATGTATCGTGAGGTAGGACGTCTCCACTCAAATTGTCAGTGTCCCCCTGGAACCAGTCGCAAGTCAGTTCCGCCGAGTCTCCCTCGTCCACCGAGTCGTTGAGAAGGGGCAGCATCGACGGCAAGGTGCTGGCAGGGATCACTGCTTCTTTCTCAACTATCTGGAGACTTTTCGTGTCCCATTCTTCCACCTTTAGAGTCTTGATCGCCTCGAGGAGTTCCTGAGTGAAAAAAATAAGAAGTCAGGAACTCAACAAATTGTTGTACAATTGTTGAGAGCACGAACCGACACTCACCAGCTCACAGGGTCCGTCTATTTTCTGCATTGCGTTGCTGTATCCGGGGCTAGGGATGCTTGGCCACAGGACTACTTTGGCTCTAGACAGAGGGAGTTGTTGAAAGTAGACATATTATTTAAATGTTAGCAATTAGCACAGGCTCGTTCCATACACCGATCAGCCACAACACTATGACCACTGACAGGTGTTCTGTTGGGAAATGTTGGAACCTGGACCTTGGACCTGGCATTCATTCATTCATGTGGATGCTACTCAGACATGTAGCACCCACCTAGACCAGACCAGGCACAGATGATCCACAGAGGCCCCTCCCCTCAAAGGCCCCCCCAGACACCACAGGACACCCTCAGAAGGCCCATGTCCATTCTCTGATGAGTCCCAACTGTTTTTGGGGCACAAGGGAGACCTATGCAAAATGTTATGCCTGAATGGTGTACAGTTGGTACAGGAGCTGACGTACCTTTTTATTATCGGCGTCCCGCATATCAACACAGTGGCCATGACTGCAAAGACTGCGATAATGCTGGTGAAAGAAAAATATCCTGCAGAAAGAAGATGAAAAGGGACGTTGACCCCAACTCTAACTTTCAGAAAACAATTTTCTAAACGGCCAGCTGTTTTTATATAATTTCTAACCTTCATGTTTTGTTTTAAAGACCACTTCATCGCTTTGTACTCCTACCCCTGCAGAGGTGAATCCAGATATCTGGACCTTGTACGTTGTCCCACTTGTGAGACCCAACAGTTCATAGCTGTTAAGCTCTGGGTCCACTGTAACTGCAAAAAGTACAAAAAAATACAAAATAATAACCGAAGGGTATGAAAGACAAAGATGTAGAGGAGAAGAAGGAAATTGCCGGAACGATGAGTGTATAAGTTTATGATCCAGTTGCATGCTGCTTACTGTTCTCTGGGCCTGTCTCCTTGTGATTGTGATCAGTCAAGTGAATGATGTAACCCAGCAGGAACCCTCTGGTTTCCTCCTCTGGGATCGACAGCCACTCCAGCACCACTGAAGTCACCGTCTCGTTGTAGTACCAGATTTTTGGGGGAGCGCTGCCTGGAGCTTTGGGAATACAGGGACAAAACAGTTTTAGATTTGAAAATGAGTATATGTAGTGTGTGTTGTTAAGTTGGAAAGAGAAGGTAAAAGACGTGCGACTCACTTCCTTCAGTGAGATAGAACTGCGTACTCCCATAGGTGCTCTCGCTGTTGTTGATATACTTCAGGTTGCAGGTCTCCTTGTCTGGTCTTGTGTGCAGAGTGATGTTGTATCTCTGGTAAGGCTTCAAAGGCTCTGCATGTTTAAAAAAACACAAAAAAAACAAATCAAAAGGCAGGGAATGACATGAGTTTCATCACATACTAAAACCAACCCTGTCCTCTACAAATGATTCTGCTAATTTGCTGTTACAAGGATCAGGATCATTTGGATTTGCTTTGACATTAACATATTAGCCAAGTCGCCTCTGTGGATCATCCCACAGATACTTGATCAGTTTGGGATCTAGTGAATTTGGAGGCCAAGTCAACACCTTGTGATGTTCTTCATGTTTTTTTGAGTTGTTCCTTAACCATTTTTGTGTCTGTACCAGGCTGCATCCTGCTGGGGATGGCTGCTGCCATCAAGGAGTGTCATTGCTATGGGGTAGGGGTGTCTGGTCTGGTCTAGGTGGGTGCTACATGTCTAAGTAACATCCACACCAATGAATGCCAGGTCCAAAAGTTTCCCAGCAGAACACTGAAGTAACACAAGATGGTTGAAGCCGAATTCATGCTAATTATGACTAAATTAATAAAACTCATCCAAGCCGACAAAACACGAGTCAATCAAGAAAATGTCTCGAATTGATTTGAAAAGATTCCTTTTGTTTCTGGTGCACTCCCTCCCTCATGTCTCTCGTCCAATCAGCTCCTTCTCTGCAGTCAGCCTGCACACCTGACACCTGTCCACCCATCGGCCTCTGCACACCAGTCTGCCATCTCCAGTCTGCTTCCTTCCTGCCTTCATGTTAGCCAATTTCTCGCCAACCTGAGCCCCCTCAACCTCATCTGAACCTAGGTTAGGGTTAAAGATCTGGATCTGGGTCCATTTTGCAGCTTGCAAAACGCAACAGAACACAGCAACGCAATGTGAGTAGCTCAAATGAGAATCTGCTTGTCTTTTGTCTGTGTGCATTTGTTTTCTTAATTTGCAGAGCGAGTTGAGTTCTCTCAGCCACCATACAGATGTCTGATAGGATGCAAAAAGTAAATGATAAAGTTCACTGCCACATCGTAAAGGTTTATATATGAAATGAATCTAGACAGACATGATTCTGGTTGGCGGAGGCATGCTAACCATGAGAACTTAAGGCTCTTTCAGAGTACTCCAGAACTAGACACCGTAACCTACGTACGTATCCTACGCCGATGCGACCCATTTATACTTGTGCGCTCGTCAGTCTGGCTCGCTCTGTAACAACGCCACCCAAAACACTAGTTGCTGTGTCTTTGTTTGCCAGTCGGGTTCATTTTTGTTTCTACTTTCTGCTCCACTTTGAACAACGGCGACTGAAACCTTCGCTGAAATTTCGCAGAAGACGAGTCGTACAAATGCTCTGCACCTCCTCAGTTAACCTTTTCCTCTATGTGTTTCATCTTTATTGATCCAAAACAATCAAGTTGAAGACGGCGGAGATGGAGAAGTAACCGGAAACACTAAAGCAGAAACATGCTGCTACCAAGCGGACAGGATGCAATGTTATATTTCTAGAGAGGTGCACGTCAGTTACGGCGCTAGGCTCTAGAAGTCTAAACTGCCTCTTAGTAAAGGCTGGGAAAAGGCTAAAATACAAAAAAGTCAGCAGTTGCTCCAAATGTATGTGTAAATTTAACCTTTAACCGAAACCAAGAAACCCTCATCCAAAGTCTTGGTTGAAACTAAACAAAAATTAAGCTCTGAAATTAAAACAAATGACCAAAATATGATTCATGTCTCACCTGTTAAAGGGTCTACGATCTTGTAGTTTTGTCCTTTGTGATAAAAAGACTGGTACGCTGCTTTATCCCCCTTTTTCCTCCACTCCACACAGTAGCAGACGTATGTTTGGACGAGGTTGTCCTTCCAGTGGATGGTAAAAGACGTGTTGCTGTGCACGGTCATGTCCAGCCTCCTGTCTCTCACACCTGCAGAGGAAAACAAAACGTTTATTTTATTAATAAAAACAAATGAAGAAAGAGTGGGAGAGGGGAGCGAGTACTGACTGGGCATGTCTTCACGCTGCGGTATTGTCAGCCGTGCAGCCGGGGAGGTGCTCGCGTTGTTGACAGCGCTGATGTCGAGATGATAGGCCGAGTAGGACAGGATGAGTCTGATCTGAGGCTCGGAGGTGTTGAAGAGCTCCTGTGGGGGCTCTCCTGACATCTTCCCAACGGTCACGGAGTAGCCGTCGTGCAGCTCTTCGGCGGGAAACTAACAAACAGGACGACTTTTATTATTACAACGCCTAAATAGTTTATTCAAAGACATTTCGAGGAGACGGGTAAAGCTACCTTCCACGTAACGGAAACCAGCCGGCGGCCATTTTTCTCTGGAATGTCAGTATCTTGATGGTCGACGATGACGGGCAGCGTCCTCAGTTCTTTTTATGGTGAAATAAGAAAGAACAACATCGCTTTTCAGCTTTTACTTTCCTAACCTTTAAGCGCGCTGAAAAAAGAGCGCATGAACACAAACTGACCTGGTGGGACGGCGTAAGCTTGGCTCCAGGGACACTGGGTGCATCTGCTATTCGTGACACACTGTATCTGCACGACGTAGACCAGCGAGGGGTTTAGATTCCCCACTCTGCATCTGTTTCCGCTCTGGGATTCCACGGGCGACTGAGCGCCGCACAAATGAATGAACGCATGGGGGAGGGAGGAGGGGTGAGCGTGAATTAACTGCTTTATTTTCTCAGAATAGACAGAAATCGGTGCAGAACCGAGAGAGAGAGAAAAGAAAGAGAGAGAAAAGAAAGAGATGGATAAGAAGTGAATCAGAAACCATGCAAAAAAAAAAAGTAAAAGGCGCAGTTTAGTCAGGCTGCAACGAAAGAGCAATATGTTGTGTTCAAGGGTGATCACACAGGAAGAGGCAAGCACCAATGTGGCAGGGTTAATTTTGACAGTGACCATGTTGACGAGACACAATCTCCTCGTACGTGCTTGACTGTTTTTCAAAAAGTGTCATTTTTTTGGACTGGATCCCAAGCAGTTTATGTTAAAGTCTTATCTAAGCTTCAACAGGATGTTATTAGTAGGGGCGCCTGTGGGTCACATGGGTTGAGGGGAGGGGCTTCTGCAGATCAACATTTCAATACTTGGTCAGTTTGGGATCTAGTGAATTTGCAGGCTAGGTCACGGTTGGTGTACACGCTTCCTTAAATTTGTCTAAAATTCTGATTATAACACGTAAACTAGCTGCCAGAACTAATGTTGTTAGTTTCAGTTTGACTAAATGTGACAATTAAAAGAAAATGCATTGACTGCTTTCCATTGACTAGAACTAAGAAAGATAGAAAATGACTAAACAAAAATATCTGTTAAACTGAATAAAGCAATGTGTTGCAGCAATGATAGCTGACACAAAATGGGCAGATATCAAGGTGTCCAGTGGTAGCAACTGATAACTGACTGACAGAACGCTCGCATTCACCCAGATGTCTTACCCAGAGGAAAAATCTTCTACGACTTTCGTTCCTATGACCAAAATTCAGATGCATGGGCGCCATTGGCGATATTTTCTTTTCTATCTGTTCATTCACCAGGAATATTTTGTCTTCTGTTTGTTTCGCTCAGAAACATTTGCAACCACAGCCTAAAAACGTCCACTCGCAACCAACTGAAGTGAAGAAGAGACAAGCGAATCACTTTATATGTTGACGGGAGAACTTGCAGCGATGCGACGAAACCTTTGGCGACGCAAAGAGGGTGGGCACAGAGGTGAACAAATGGGACAAATTGATTGAGGCGGCGGCCAACAGGAAGCGACTGATCCGGTTAACCCGAGTGCGGTGCAAGCATGTTTTCGCAAAGTAACGCTGTTGACGACTTTGGTTCCTACGACCAAATTCACCACGATGATAGCGGGCTAGGAGCGTCCGGTGGACCCGGGTGGAGCAATGGGCGCGTTGGCGGTAAATTACTTTAACCCATTCAGGCCTAAACACTCTTCTGTAAACCCCCTCTCAAAACCTGAGGTTTCTCAAAATATGTCAACGCTTACTAAAACCTTAATTTCTCAGGCTCTGTAGCAGATAAAAACATGAGATAAAAAGCATTTGACAGCTTACTTCTTTGACTTTCAACTTGACTGACTTGCTAGGGCATAATCTTCAAATGCATTTTTTTAAAAAATCAATAAACACCAAACATTTTTAAAATTTTGAGTAAAGATCTATTTTTCCAATTACTTCGTCAATATCACTTCTTTCACTTGAGTCAGCCATGACGGATCGCTAGCACGGTGTTTAAAATTTTCGACCAAAACATACTCCACGTGTAGGCTTATTTCGACCAATCACAAAGCGTTTTATTAGTCACATGAGTTTAAAAAAAATCCCTAAGCATCTCTGTCACTCACCCCAAGAATATTTCAGCCAATCACAGTGCATATAATTGGCCATGTGCCTCGAAAAAGACGACAACGCTCAAAATGACGCCTTTGCCGGCCTTAATGGTAACTACGCATAGATGCGTGATCCGGTCTTAAAGGTAAACACGCACAGATGCGTGATCCGGTCTGAATGGGTTAAGTCAGAGAGTAGAACTATACACTACGGTAGTGGCAATGATGCCACAAAGAGGGTGGGCACCAACCTGGAACTAAAGAGGGAACTGGATTGACACAACAACTGATGGAGGCAACTGCTTATTGCACGCCGCGCCACGTTCACCGGGCTGATGGGGGGTGCTTGGAGCTTTGGTTGCACCCCGACCAAGTTGCGGCATTGGCTGCATTTTCTTCTCCCATAAGCTAAGAGCTAGCTCCGTCCGTGCACCATCAATATTTTTATGTTCTGCATGTTTTTCTTGGAAACATTTGGGCTCGGAAAAATATAAAATACCGTGCAACCAGAGCATGGAGCGTCCACCAACTCCCAGCTACAAAGAGATGGACAACGAGCGAATCCTTTAAGAGGCTGCAGACTAGCCTCGAAACATTAGGTCCTTTTTACAGATGGAGATATCTCAGCAACCATGCAACGCTTTGGTTTAAGACTAATTTACTTCAGTAGATTGGTGTGATTGGGGATAATTGTGTTTTTTTTAGTTTTAAGGAGAAGAAACTGAGCCAGGAAAAAGGTGTTTTCTACTGACCTTGTCCCATGAAGAGTTTCCCTGTTCTTTATATCTCAGAGAATAACTACTGATGAATTGTACGTCCGACTGTTGCCAGCTCACGGTCACGTCTAGTCCACCGGAGTGCCGCTTGAAGAGCACGTCGTCTGGTGGACCACATCGCACTGAGAAACAGAAGTAACCGAAAATAGGTCATCTCTATTTAGATCCTTCACAGTGTAAATATATATATATGTATATATACATGTTTGTAATGAAGAAGTTTGTATTAATAAAAAGTGTTTCTCGGAACTCACCCAGGTTCTTTGGCAAACCTCGGAAAACGTCTTTCGTGCAGTTCGCCGAATTGCTTTTCTCAAGAACCTCCACGGTCATGTTGACGTTCTCATACGGTTTGATTCTTGTAGAGGATTCAGTGATGGTGTAAATTCTGCAGTAGTTTTTCCTTCAAATAGGAGGAGGTGGGGGGGGGGGGGGGGGCAAACATTAGCATGGTTTTTAAACGTGCAAAAAATACAGCAGAGAAGATTTAAGGCTTGACTTACTGCGGTTGTTGCACGATTAATGTGTACGTCTTATCTGATGTGTGGTTTCCAGGTTTCCACATGCACGTCATGAAGGGGCGAGATGGGTATTTGCGAAAGCAGTCCAAGTCGTGGACTCCGGCTGGAAGAGAGCGCAGGCAGCGTGAAGGGAAAAGAACTTTCCCATCTCTAAGCTGATTCAGCTCAGGATGACTCACATGTTTTTTTTTGTTGTTTTTTTGTTTGTCTATTACCTGGGTGAAGAGCGCAGCCCTGGTCTATGGAGGAAAGGTTCCTTGTCTTGCAGCTCGCTGGAACATAAACGTGTGTGAAAGTAGATCAATATTCTCAGATCTTCTCAGATGTGTCACTGTTACAAGAAAACCCCATGCATGGGAGAAACTCCACTCCTCATGTCATTGTAGGAGACGGTTTGAATCATTTGTTTGTTTTGCTTTGCAGAAAAGGAAAAATATGAGAAAGCCATTCATGTCAGAGGAGTAATGATGATGAATGAGCTGGAAGGTGGGTGTGCTGCTCCTACCTGAAGATGCCTGAATGTGCGAGGAGAGCATGGTGAAGTAAACGAGCATCAGACCTGCAATGTGGGGAAAGCAGGAGGTGATGAATGACTTGTTTCTCTCTAGAAATAGAAGATAATTTATTGACCACTCACCAAGGAAGAGGACGTGTGCATGGCCTGCATGTGAGGAGCATTTTGAGTCTAGAACATCGAACTGGAATCCGACCATGTCGCCTGGGGCTGACTGAAACACAGAAACCTAGAGAAAAAAAAAAGTGGGTAACCTCACACCCGCAGCGTGCTGCCGTTCACAGCCATGGCGCACCCAGCCGCTGCTCCGCTCAAAGTGAAGGAGAAGGAAACCTTCTGGGGAGTTTTAACACCGGAGGGGCGGGGACACGCTGTTGACACAGTTCAGAGGACTCGTGTGGACTGACAAGAAACGGTGGAGGTCCCCCGGAGCCTGCAGAACAACGGCCATCTTGTTTGTACTTCTTCTTTTCCACAAATAGAGCAGCTCAGCAGAACGACAGCGGGGTTTTTAATCTCGTGTTGCAGCAGCAGCAGCAGCAGCAGCAGCAGGAGGAGGCACCTCGAAAGGCAACGCGAACGAACTTCTCTTCTGCCTTGAAGGGGTTGGTGAAAAACGAAAAGAGGCCGTGACTCAGAAGAAGAGGGCACGTTGACTTTCTAGTCCCGTGAATTCGCTTTCAAAGAACCTAGAGGCAGTTTTTTCGCCTGAAAATCACAAATAGCGCAGCTGTGTTTTTCGCTCCACATCAGAGGACGACCGCTATGAGCTGTCGGCGAACTTGTTGTTTGCTGCTGCCGCCGTCTATTTTTAGGAAAGCAGCGGGATGGAAATATTAACTGTTGGGTTTTCCTGTACGGCGAAAACAATCAGAATTATTTTAGATGTAAGTGAATAATGAATGAACAGATGTAGACATTTAATAGAAGGACATTTAGACGACTAGAACAAATACAGAAGGCTCGACATCAAGTAATAATCTTTTGGGGCTTTTTTTTGTTAATTGTATATTTAAATCTAAATTATCTTAAACCCAAATTATAAGAGGACATGCGGGCACCACAGTGGAGTGGTGGTTAGTACTGATGCCTTACAGCATACGTGTCAAACATACGGCCCGGGGGCCAAAACCGGCCTCCAGAGGGTCTAATCTGGCCCGCGGGATGAATTTGTGAATTGCAAAAATTACACTGAAGACATTAACTGCAATTTTTCCAATAAAAGTAATTGCTATTCCAAGGGTTCACACAGATTTAGTAAGACTTGTGAACAACGCATCACTGAGACCCAGAACTAAATTCTTAAGAAATATCCAATTGTTCATTAAATGTAAACATTCTCATAATGAACATCTTTGCACTTAAACAAAGGGAAACATTTGGAGTTGTTGTTATTCATAGGTAAATACGCTATTGTGTTATTGGTCCGGCCCCCTTGACATCAAACTGGGTTGTATGTGGCCCCTGTACTAAAATGAGTTTGACGCCCTTGCCTCACAGCAAGAAGGTTCTGGGTTCTAATCCATCATGGCCGACTGGGGCCTTTCTGTGTGGAGTTTGCATGTTCTCCCTGTGTCTGCGTGGGTTCTCTCCGGGTTCTCCAGACAGGCTTGTTAGGTTCCTTGGTGATTCTAAATTGGACACCTATCCAGGGCGTACTCCGCCTCTCGCCTCAGTGACAGCTAGCTGGGACAGGCTCCGGGATGCTTTTAAAGACGAGTAGGAAGGATCAGAAGAAGGTGACCAAGGTGGAGCCCTTCTCATTTTTCTTGTTAGTTCTGTTGGCTGTTAGTTTCCTTTGAGCAGTAGGGTTAGACTGCCAGTACCCTGTCGACGGGGTACCAGTGACTGCCTGGATAGGTTCCAGCCCTCCCAGCTGCCCTCCAGGGGACAAGCAGCTACAGAAAACGAACAAATGAATAAATGAAGAGGGCATGCAGCGTTATTTTTGTTATCTACATTTTTTAAGAGCTGTTAAATATTCATAAATTACTTTTGAACAAACAAGAATATTTGTTTAAATTTATTCTCATCTCCCTCGGTGTAAAATCCAGAAATCTATGATTATTTAGAAGTTTTTTCCCCTAAAAAGAAACTTTTAAAAAATCATTCTCATTGGAAAAGCCCAAAATAGAACATATCTCAGCAGCTAAAAAAAGTTTGGGGGTTTTTTGTATAATAATAATAATAATAAAAGTGCCGCTTTACTGTAGAGGCATGCGGTTACAGCATGTTACTGACATTTAATCAGAAATTCAACGAAACTTTCAGTTATTAGAGTGAACATCCGTTTACAGCAGCTGCACAAAACCTTTAGAAAACCACAGCACAGCATCATACCATTATTATTATTATTATCATATTTTTGCACATTTTAATTTTAATTCCTCTTGTGTTTTATTTCGGTGGAAATAGTTCATTAACTGCGTGTGCAGGTTGCTGCATCGCTTGCGTCCTCACTCACTTTTTATAAAAAAGAGACTAAGCGGAAAGAGAGAGTGTATATATTAGCTTGAATATTAATCACTGTCCTGCCATATGGGCGACAGATGAGTGTGCATGAGAAGATGAATCGTGTCGTACTCTGCATGACCTCGGCGCTGACTCAAACGGTCGCTCTCCTTTTCCCGCATCTTGAAAGGTCGACAAACTCCTGACGAAATTAGGAGGAAAAACTACACTTTTACCAAAAGTGACGGACTCGGGTCAGATTCTTAGCGCAGGCATTTAAAAACCCCTCTCTGGCTTGTGGTGCCGCTGCAAACATCTGTTCTCACATTCACCACCTAAAAGAGGACATATTCTTTTTTTTTTTTCAAATTAAGCTTGGTGTGACTTTATTGGCACCTCTTCATCTGTTTCATCTCAGTTCTCAACCCTCTCTCTTCTTCGCTTCTTCTTCTTCCCTCCATCACTACGAGAACCAGGGGGCACAAGGAGGTTCCTCCGTGTCTGAAGACCATCTTCTGTCTCCAGATTTGACCCCCTCTCATCCATCCCCCTCCCTTGATGTGGTCGCTGTTAGTGAAACATCCATTTATTTCATTGATCCAGCTCCAGGACACTATGGACACCATTGCGCCTTAATATCATTCCTACGTACATAATATTTATTCTTCCGCCTCTAGTTCTTGTACATTTGTTCATATGCTAATTCTGCACATTTTTGCTTATACAATTTTTATTTTATTTTACTAGATTTGACTTATATTTTATTTTATTTAATCATTCTTTTACTTGTGGTTCTTTAGTGTGTTTTTTTTTTATGTGCAACTGAGCTACTGTGACCAACCAGTTTCCCTTGAGGCTCATTAAAGTTTATCTAAGTCTACATCTAAGCTGTGCATCAGCTCTTGTCTCGTTTGCAATTTAAAAAAAACGGGCTTTTAATAGAAGTGAGAGACGTATTCCTCCCAGAAATGAAACTTTCGAAGCAGAAAATATTTGCAAATTTTGCAGATTTTGAGAGAAAACCTGCAGGTTGTCGTTCCAGGTGAAATCTTTAAAGTGTGGAGGGCTACGTGTGAAAGGAAAAAAACAAAAATCTAATAAATAATGTCTGCTTAGTTACTCTGTTAAAGAACCGTGAGAGTCGATTTGGAAGGAAGTTCCCTTTTTTTTTTTTTTTTCTCATAATTAATTTTCTAAGAAAGGTCTTCCTTGGTGTCTGGAGGAGTTCATGTCTGGGTGATTTTTACAGAAGGTCAAGGAGACGCCGGTAACTTATTGGTGTTGAACAGAGGCAGTGTGAGGGAGGGAGGTAGGGGAGGTAAAAGGAGCTTACTTGGCAAAATTAAAACCAACATGAACAAACAGAAGTACATGTTTGTGCTGTCAAAATGTAAGAAGTAGAAACCCACGGGCGTGCGTTCCGCTGCATGTTCCTCCTTCAGCGCCGAGACGCACAGGAAGTTCACTTCACACCTCACCGACTTAACTTAGCAGGCCTTAAACACGTCATTAATGCTGTTTATCTCGACCTTCATCTAACATTGCGCTCCGCCGCCACTGTTCCAGCGGTATGTCGAAGAAGGCCCCAACATGGCCGCTGCCGCTGCCGCTGCCGCTTCTCAGCTTTGGCCTTTTCATCTTGGCCCCTTTGCCGGCGGTTTTGCTCGGAGGTCAGAGTGACAGAGTTCGAGGCCCCGTTTTAGAACGCATCAAAAGGTGAACTGGTTGGAGGAGAACATTTAAAGATCCCCGCCACAGGAAATTAGTTTCCGCTAAATGAGTAAATGCCTACCTACTCATGTTTTTCTCATACGTAAATTTCCCCACCTTGGCTCCTATCACCTCTACGATCAGCTATGCGCCGTGTAAGTCACTTGTGGCCTACGAGAGCTGAAACTCTACATGTGGGTTCCTCTCACAGTGCTTTGATACCTTCTTTTTTCTATTTTTTTTATTGTTGTTTGACTTTGAATGCCCTACAAGGCAGGAGAGCACAGGTCTGAATAGTCACCTTTACAGTAAACCGCTGTTTGTTTGTTAAGTCGTGAAATGCTCAGTGACTCAGAGGATTAACGTTTTGAGACCTAGTTTATTTTCCAGGATTTCAAGGCCTCATTTCAGGGTCACGGTGTTTTAGGTGAAGGAAGACGGCTGCACGAGTTATTTGGACGAAGAAAAAATAAAAATCTCAACAATCCTCCTCACGGTTTAATCGATGTTAACACCTGAATCCTTCTTTGTATTCAAACAACTAATGCAGGCTTTGCAGGAGGGTGAATCTGTGCACACCGTGCACATTTTTAAAAGCCTGAATTCTCATTATTATGTGCACGGAAATCATTTTGTAAATCCCCTATTAGATCAGAGACGCTTTGCAAATATGCTTCGGACCGTTTTCCGAGTCTTTTGCTGAAAGGTTTCAACGCTTCACTCTTCAAAATGTCAACGTTTCTGTGCTTGTACATGAAGGGATGAATCAAAATTGCCTTTTGCAGTGTTGCCTTTTCGTCGTAGATCAGCAGGTCCTCCTGTCAGCGTCAGCAAACAGTACCCTCCTGTGGAGAGACTGTGTCTGAACTAAACCGCATGAAGCATCAGGAGAGACGGGCCCCAAGTCAGCAGCACAGGATGGGTTCAAGATAAGCATTCAAATCAGCTTTTATGATTCAGAAGACGGGGTTAAAGAATATTTTCACCAAGTTATGTCAATGTCAGCGTGTTTAAAAACAACAGATGTTGACCAAAAGCACTGAACAGAGTAGTCAAGGCGTGTAAAAATATATGAAACGTACAAATAGGTGAAAAGAAGAGTCCTACATTGAAACACAATAAAAAGAGCAGCTCTCAAACTGAATCAATGAGTAAGAGTGAGTTTTGAGAAGGAATTAAATATGTAGAGGTAAACTGTTCCAGAGTTTAGGGTCTGCAGCTGAGAAAGAACAACCTCCCCCTGTGATTTAGTCTAGTCCTAGGGACCTCTGGGCAGGCAGTGGTCTGCAGACCTGAGTGACCTCAATGGGACGTGCAGGCTTTAACTGAGCAAATAGGTAGGAGCCTCCTGTTGGATAATTACTGCATGGGTGATTATCTTTCAGCTGGAAACAAGTTATTTAACTTCAACTGATGCAATGAGTAGCTTCTCATTTCTTAAACAACCATGTCTAAAGACACATCCTGTGTTTGTGGAAAAGATGTTTGAGAAGTCAAATCATTGGCATGCATCAAGCAGAGAAAACATCTAAGGAGATTGTAGAAACTACTAAAACTGGGTTAAGAACTGTCCAACGCATTATTAAAAACTGGAAGGATAGTGGGGAACCATCATCTTTGAAATCAAATGGAAGATAAACAACATTAGAACTCAGGGCTATGCTTAATAGTGAAAGTAAGAGCATTTCCACACGTAAAATGTGAAGGGAACTCAAGGGATTGGGACTGAACAGCTGTGTAGCCTTAAGAAAACCACTAATCAGTGAGGTGGACTGGAAAAAAGGCTTCAGTTTGGAGCATAAAGATTGGACTCTGGAGCAATGGAAGAAGGTCATGTGGTCTGATGAGTCCAGATTTACCCTGTTCCAGAGTGATGGGGGCATCAGGGTAAGAAGAGAGGCAGATGAAGTGATGCACCCATCATGCCTAGTGTCTACTGTACAAGCCTGTGGGGGCAGTGCTATGATCTGGGGTTGCTGCAGTTGCTCAGGTCTAGGTTCAGCAACATTATGTGTCCAAAGAATGAGGTCAGCTGACTACCTGAATATACTGAATGACCAGGTTATTCCATCAATGGATCATATTCCAAGATGACAATGCCAGGATTCATGGGGCTCAGATTGTGAAAGAGTGGTTCAGGGAGCATGAGACATCATATTCACACATGGATTGGCCACCACAGAGTCCAGACCTTAACCCCATTGAGAATCTTTGGGAAGTGCTGGAGAAGATCCTCGTGAAAAAGTAACGCAACACTGGGTGGAAATAAATCTGGTGACATGGGAGAAGCTTATTGAAACAATGCCACAGAGAATGTGTGCTGTAATCAAAGCTAAAGGGCATAAAAAGCAGCAAAGTGAGCATTTAAAACCATAAAGAAGCTTTTAAAAATTTAAACATCAGAGATGAGGTGCAGGTCTGTAACGTTCAAGAGCAGCTGTTCTGTCCTTATGCATTAGAATAAATAAATCTAAATTATAAAAGCTGCATGTTGCATGTTGTAATTGACCGTATCTGTCCAGGGTGTACCCCGCCTCTCACCTCAGTGGCAGCTGGGACAGGCTCCGGGACACTTTTAAAGATTAGTAGAAAGGATCAGAAGAAGGTGACCAAGGTGGAGCCCTCCTCTCCCAACCAAAGCTCACATCAGTCCAACCAACAGGTGTTGAGATATTTTAGTCTGAAGCAGAGCGTGGACGCTTTCTTCTCAGCCACAGAGAACCCTTGGAGACCTGTCAACCGCCGCCACCTTTCAAGTGTCCTCTTGTTTACGTGTTAAAGGACTGAAGTGGAGCGCAGATGCTGATTCACGGGGGCTGGTGAATTGCAGTCACTCTGGCAGCTGTGTTGCGGCGAGCGGACACGCAGGCAGGCAATTTACACCGGATCTGTCTGAATGTCAACACTAGTGTCTGCCGTTGACACGTCAGACTGTCAACAGCAGATCAGGAGCTGACCGGGTGTAAAGGCTCAGCACTCTCAAGTGTGTTTACCCTGGAGCTCAGCGCACCGTGGCTTCACGCAGAGGACGAGGATTATACAGGAAGGCAGAGGGATCACTGCATGAGGACATGAGGCTCAGCAGCATCAGGCCTGAGGGCAGGCAGGCTCTGCTGCTGGCTATTTAAGTGAATTTAATCATGTGGATGTGTGTATGTTTGTGTATGAAGCAGGGTTTTTAGCCACTGTGTGTTGTGTATTGCTGACAAATTACGGAGGACAGAAAGTGTCAAAAAATAAAAAAAATAAAAATAAAAAGATGAGTAAGTACATATGTTAATATGCCATTAAATGCACCAAAAGTAATATTAAATTTATAAATTCAGATATTATTAAATGTATATATTGATATTTCAACTTCAATTTGCCTCGCCCGTTTTTACCTTTGCTGTATCTCTTATTTATTAATTTCTAGATTTTAATTTAAATTTAAATATTTTTTCTTTTGATTTAAATTTTTTTTAAAAAAAGTAATAATATTAAAGGAAAAATAAGACATAAAGAGAAAATGAAATCAGAAAATTTCAATTAAGAAATAAATACATAAGCAAGAAAAAAAATCTTTCATTGTCATTTACACAGAAATTCATAAAAAATAAAAATTTATTAAAATATTTAAAAAAATAAAATAAAATAGAAAATTCATGAATGGGGTAAATTAAAATATAAATATAAATTTCACATTCTATAAATACTTTCATTAAATGGCTTTTTATTACTTTATTAATTTAAATCAGATTTTGTGGTCCTCATTTAGAAAGCACGTCCATACAACTATACTTTAATGTATTATTTTTTAACCATGGTTTCGTTTTTAGAAGACTATAAACAGTAAATTAAAACTGAGATTAGGTAGAGGGGGAACTGTATGGAGCCTGACAGGCAAAGCTCAGGGTAAATAATGAGCTTTTCTCAACTGGATTTCTGACCAAAAAACTCTTTTTAGGTTTAAAATATATAATTTAAATATAGAAATGACCCCTCTTTACTCTGTCTTTATAAGATGTGACTAAATTACCATCTAGGTTTAATTTATGTTTATATTTATTTACTCTGGTTGGAGATGTTTGTGCAGGTGCGCCCTCTAGCGGTCTGTATAGTATAGTGAGCCTGCAGCTGCCCCCAGGGACAATAACACAGTGTGCAGACCTAGACTTTCAACACTTTCAAGTTAAGACAAACACTTTCACAGAAAGGCGTGTCACTGAACTCACT
Organism: Chelon labrosus; assembly: GCF_963514085.1. NCBI lineage: Eukaryota > Metazoa > Chordata > Actinopteri > Mugiliformes > Mugilidae > Chelon > Chelon labrosus. The sequence goes on from NC_140355.1 coordinate 19,963,913, forward strand.
TCTGTTACCGCTCTTGGAAATTTGCACCAACGATCCAGCTCAGACAGCAGCTCCAGTTTGCCGTGGGTCAAGTGTCTGCAGGCACCGGCTTATACATCTCAAACCTGCCAGACATTTTATCGCGATGTTATTCCTGCACCTGTACTCGGTTTCCTCCCACACACATTCATGAAATGCTACACGTCCACTCCTGGACTGGGTGCGCGGGTCTCTGGGCCGCTTCCAAGGAGAGGCCAGGACTTTTACTCAAGGGCATCTCAGAAAAAACACAAAACAAGGTCTATGCAGAACTTTAGTCTGAGAGTAGGAATTATATTTATTTGTGCTTTTTTATGTGCTTTTCTTTAAAATGCACACTTCAAGTTACTTTGTACTCTCACTAATTCAGAGTGAAATACAAAAACAAAGGTATTAGGTACAAGAGAGATATGGCTGTAGTTACCAATTACTTTACAGATTCAGATAAGCAAATATATCCCCTTTTCTTCTTTTTTTTTTCTAGTCTGCCTTCTTTTCAGGTTTCCACAGCGGACATGTTTGACTCCAGAAGATACCTGACGTCCTCCTGAGTTCATATTCTTGATATAAACTTTAAATCTTGCGTGTGAAAGTTTGCTCACCCACAAGATGCTGATCCCTCCTCTGACGCTCTTCATGAGGACAGAGGGCGCTGTCTGCTGTCCAGTTCAGAAAGCTGGCTCATACACCGATCAGGCATAACATTATGACCACCTTCCTAATATGGTGTAGGTCTCCAAAACAGTTGCGACTCATCAGAGAATGGACATGGGCCTTCTGAGGACGTCCCGTGGAGTCTGGCAACAGGATGTTAGTGGGGGTGGGCCTCTGAGGATCATCCCACAGACACTTGATCAGTTTGGGATCTTGTGAATTTGGAGGCCAGGTCAACACCTTGTGCTGTTCTTCATGTTTTTTTATTTTTAGTTGTTCCTAAACTGTTTTGTGTGTGTGTGTGTGCCTGTGTCAGGCTGCATCCTGCCATCAAGGAGTTTCATTGCTATGGGGTGGGTGTGCCGGGTCTGGTCTAGGTGGGTGCTACATGTCTAAGTAACATCCACACCAATGAATGCCAGGTCCAAAAGTTTCCCAGCAGAACACTGAATTGTCACAAGATGCTCGATGTCATTCAGTGCTCCTGCCAGTGGTCATAATGTTGTGGCTGATATGTGTATAAAGCCAATACTATAAACCACACTCTCTATATGTATTTAAATAAAACGTATTTGCATCGTGTATCTGTCCATCAGATAGGTTTAATAATTAATATGAGTTTCCACATTTTATCAGAGGAGATACGTTTGTAGTCATTTGTTGTTCTGCGCATGCGTGATCGTACGTTTCTAAGGAGGAAGAGAAATAAACAAATGAAAAGAAACTAAAAAAATAAATAAAAGTACAGGCGTCTACATGGGTAATAATTATAAATAAACAATTCATCTTCTCACGCTGAGACTTGTCTAAAGATAGTAAAAAAAAAAAAAAAAAAGACGTTCTGCGCTCTGATTGGTTCGTCCTTACACGGTGTGGGCGGGGCTTTGCATGTCGTGGCTGCTGCAGGCTGTGCTTGTTATGAAGGCATAGTGACAGCAGCATGGACTCACCGCTGCAGCAGGAGAGTCCGGAGACACTAAACCACAGGAGAGGCCACTTATAACCTGAGCCCTCCACCCGGCGGTGACTTTAGTCGATAAATAATATTTTAATCGATTACTTGAGTCAGGAGTCGGGACTTTGTGTTTTTTTGTTTTGTTTTTTTAACTCGGAGGGGAAAGAAAAGGAGAAGTAGTGTCCTCTGAAGCGCGCAGAAGTGGACATGGAGCGGACAGGTGCGCTGACAGGTTAATTAACAGCTCTGTTTTGATCAGATAAAAGTTGATTTGAAATACGAAAAATGGAGCCGGGACAGTTTCTGGCGTCTGGGAGCGGGCAAAGTTCGTCGTCGTCGTCCGGTTCACACACCTTGTCCGAGGGAGAAGACACCACGGCCGCCCTGGATATTAAAGTTTATTTAGGTGAAGACGATGGAAACAGCTTGGAGTTTGAGAGCGTGAACGACGCCGAAGACGCTGGAAATGAGACGGACAAGGAGACACTGGAGGATGAAGATGACGAGGAAGACGACAAGGTAAACCGTGAAGAATACGCAGCTGATTAGTCGATTAATTAATATGCAATTAGGGAGAGGCTGCAGTTATTTCCAGCTTCTCAAATATAAAGATTTGTTTTAATTTGCTTCATCATACATTAGTTTTTATTTATTTTCAGACCATTTACATACACCCTTTAATTTAATCGATTAATCAAAGGGAATAATCGGGAAACTAATTAAAAGCCACCACCCACGGCGAGGATAGGAAGCTTGCCAACACTGAGTTAAGCGTCACTGATCCCTTTTGATACCTGCAGCCAGCAAACACTGGTGGAAAGCGGTAAACTCATTAATTCTGATCCCGCTGTCAAAATATTTGCAAACAAACCACCTGCGTTAGCTCCTTAGCTGGAGTTGATATCTTCACTTCTTCATGTGGAGGTGTAATTCATTCTCCATTTACAGGTCAGAGGTCTCATGGTGCGTCCTTCTGTTTGGACTGAGAGTCTCGGATGTCTCGCCTCTTTTTTCCTTATCTAAAGGAAGAGGGGCATGCTGGAGGTTCTTGCTCAGCTTCTGCAGCATTAACCAAAAATAATAATTAAAAAAATGTACAAAGCAGCACAGTTTTAAAACAAAATCCTGTGCACGTTTATATGGGCAGAAAAGGATGTCTTCATGCAAGCACATCAGCTCCTAGTAACCGTGTAAACACTTAATCTGATTGTTTCTCTCTGGTTGGAATAAATCCAAATATTCCTGTTCATGCTTGTTCCCATTTTGTGATTAGATATTTTGGGGACAACAGTGATCATCTCATTTAGCATCCGTGTAAACACAGGGGAACTACTGTTTCTTTTACCGTTTACTCACCCATATAACTTTTGTGTAATTTGTATTCCTTCAGGAGATATTTAGATCCGCGTATATCCACATAGTGGGAGTGACTGGGGCACCGAAACGCAGCCTCTAAATAACGCATTATCTGCCGTGAAGCTCGTTCATTTCACCAATATTTTGTCATGATATGCTAGTGCTATTCCCCGTTGAGTCCGGAGTTACCTTTAATCATCATCCGGATGATGTCATCTGACCTGGATGATGTAATCTCTGAGCGCTGTGCGCACCTGCGACGGTAGGCTTGTTTACCTGTAATTTGCTAAATCATCCAGGTCAGAAGACATCATCAGAAGACATCATCCAGGGTCTGTAGGTCAATCTACAGACCCTGGATGATGTTAACCGCTAACTCTGGACTCAATGGGGAATAGCACTAGCGTATCATAACAAAATATTGGTGAAATTAACGAGTTTCGCGGCAGATACTGCGTTATTTAGATGCTGCGTTTCGTTGCCCCATTCACTCCCACTATATGGATATATGCAGATCTAATTATCTCCCAAAGGAATACAAATGACACCAAAGTTATATGGGTGAGTAAACGATCATATTTTATGCCAGAAATAAGGTTCAGGGTGTAAAAAAACAGTAGTTCCCCTTTAAGATGAAATCTCTGATAGCATGTAAGGGATCATAATCACTAAACACATCCAGACACTGTTCGATCTTCAAGGATACAGGAAATACCTTCAGATTGAAAGTATTACTAGAGGGTTTTTTTTTGGTTTTTGGCTTTGGCTCCAGTGCTGGAATATACTAGAGTCCGCAAACTAAATTCTCAATCGTGCAGTTATTGTGGTGTTTATTCAGGAAACAGATGGAGAAAATGAGGAAGACAAAAAAAATAAAAAATCCATGCCTCAGCCATTTAACTCGTAAAACACTTGACTCGGAGGCGTTTGTGCAGACTGGTTGGACTGGATCTGATGAGTACAACGCAACCCGATGGGCGCGAGGGTGTGTTCGAAGACGTCATTCACCAGCCTGACCCTTAATGCTTTTCAAAACAGCATCGCGCAACAAAGACTTCGGGCGACAGGCGTGGCCGACTCTCACCCCTGTGTCACGTCTAATGTGAGCAAATGGTGAAACGCTGGAACTTGTGCAACGCTTTGTCTTTGCCTCATAATGTCTCTCGTACGCGATCTGCGAAAGCCAGGGGGAGGGAGGCGGGAGGTAACCAGGCCTGCAGACAGGGTGCAGATGCATTTAGGGTGAGGATGCTGCTGCTGTGGGTGTAAACTAAATATAGGATGGTATCTAATGTCATAAACAGTCGCTCACTTGTTTTTAAGGGGGAGCATAACGCACATAACGCACACTCTTTCCCCCCGAGAGGTGGTGTCATGTTTGCCGTCGGTGGCGCTCAACTAATTTGTCCGGATGAATAGTTTGACGCCCCATTACCTTAATAGAGCCGAGATGTCAGAGACGAAGGCTATGGACTGGTTTCTGATTTCATTTTCTCTGAATGAGAGACATTAAAATGTGTTTATTTGACTCGGATGTGATGCTTTCGGATAGCTGGTGTGGTTTAATTTCTATTTTAGTTGTTAAATTAGTGAAATTTGAAACCAATCCAAGTTCTCATTTTGAGCCAGAGCAGCGCGAACCCTGCGACCTTTTCCGAAGTCAGTTTCAAGTTCATTTAAAACCGGTGACCCCCCTTCTCTCTTGTGCCAGGCTTAAAGAAGATGAGCCGTAATCCGACCTGTTTTCCGGAACTGAACGGACACGTCCCCCGGCTCAAACGCCACAAAGCAGGTCCGATGACCTGCCGGCGAACGTTAATCAGGGGAGTCTGACCTTTTTGACTTGCCGCCGTGGCGTTAAAGAAGGAAAGTCTTCTGAGAACTCGCATGACGTCCCCAGCTCCAACTCTGACCGGCTCAGTTACCGCTCACTGTCCTTAGACTTAGTGTTTCAAGGAGCTGGACGCTATGTGTGGTGTTTTTTCCCATAATGTGATTCTTGTGTTTGGAGAAAAAAAAAATGCATCTACATCTCTGTCCGTTCCAGACGTATAAATCTTATCCAGAGCTGTGGGCAGCGACAGAGAACATTATCTACGGCCAGGACCAGATTATCCCACGCGTAATCCTTTCTTTAACGCACAAGACAACAGCGGCGGATTAAAATGAAAAAACATACAGTTCAGATCTCTAACGAGATTGTGGCTCAGGCTCACTGCAAGTATGCATCCAGTTAGTTTCAAATAAGCTCAAAGTAGCTGCTCCTACGTTTCACTGTACACATACACCGATCAGCCACAACATTAAAACCACTGACAGGAGGCGTAAATAACATCGACTGTCTTGTGACAATTCAGTGTTCTGCTGGGAAACATTTGGACCTGGCATTCATTCATGTGGATGTTACTTAGACATGTAGCACCCACCTAGACCAGACCAGGCACCCCCACCCCATAGCAATGACACTCCTTGATGGCAGCAGCAGAGAGAAACAGTTCAGGAACAACTAAAAAAAAAAAACCCCAAAAAACATGAAGAACAGCACAAGGTGTTGACCTGGCCTCCAAATTCACTCAATCCCAAACTGATCAAGTATCTGTGGGATGATCCACAGAGGCCCCTCCCCTCAAAGACCCCCCCACTAACAACATTGTGTTGCCAGACACCACAGGACACCCTCAGAAGGACCATGTCCATTCTCTGACGAGTCACAACTGTTTTGGAGGCGCAAGGGAGACCTACACAACATTAGGAAGGTGGTCATAATGTTATGCCTGATCGGTGTGAGTCCAGTATTGACTCTGGTTTCGCTCTGTTTGCGTTTCCTGGAGGCTGTGTAGCTGCTAAACCATCCACGTTGCTCATCAGCTAGCTGTTTGTAGTGTGCAGGTGAATTTTTAGTGAGTTTCATCACCGCTAACAGCTGGAGGCGAAAACAACAAAAACAGCAGCAGCAGAAAAGTCACAGGGCGGACGGCTACACACTGAAGCTACAGTTGTCCAGATTTTCAAGAGGAGCTCTGTGCAGCTGCTTTAACCGAGTCTCTGTTTTAAAAGAAACTACACAGCTACACTTTGAGTGTAACTGTGTTTTTTTTTTTTCTTTCACTGGAGCTGCATGACACATCCAACGCTGCCCCTGAGGAAGCCATTCAGTTTATGTTGGTTCTCCCTCTGTGTGTTGAAGATAATCCACTCAATTATGAAGTAACTACTACAAAAACATCTGCAGCCCCTATCAAGAAATAAATAAAAGCACATCTAAGAATAATATTTGCGTTGTTCAGCAGTGAGCTACGACAAAACGATCTAACCCACGTCACATGTCAAAGGGGGGAGCACTGGTTTCAAGTGTCCTCTGCAGGAAAACACTCATGCAACAAGACTGAATAGAAAATGGTGGGCACGAAGCAAGTGGAGTCCCAAGGAGACATGAGAACAAGCGTGGAACAAAGGGCTTTATGATTAGGAGGGGATGTAAAAGCAGCACAGGACATATAAAGACAAGGAACACGGTGATTAACACGCTGACAGACTGTGTACTTTGGGAAGCAGTGTGTCTGGACAGCGAAGATATCTGTGATTTGTAACGGCTCCACATTGTATTGTCACAAGCTGGTCAGGGTTAATCACTTGTCCGGTCAGTCAGTGGTCATAATGTTGTGCCTTTAATGTGTGTATCATCTATCCTCGGTTATCCTCCCAAATAATGAAAAATCCGACCTTTAAATAACTTTAAAAGACGAACAGTTAACAGCGTTTAAGAACTTAATGTTTGTTAAGAACGTCTTCGTTGCCCTGATTGGTTGCACGACTATCTAATCCCCACTGGTGTGGTGGTTAGCACTGATACCTCACAGCAAGAAGGTTCTCGGTTCTAATCCAGGCTGACTGGGGCCTTTCTGTGTGGAGTTTGCATGTTCTCCCTGTGTCTGTGTGGGTTCTCTCCAGGTTCTCCAGCTTCCTCCCACCGTCCAAAGACATGCTGGTTAGGTTCACTGGTGATTCTAAATTGGCCGTAGGTGTGAGTGTGAATGGTTGTCTGTCTCTCTGTGTTAGCCCTGAAATAGACTGGAGACCTGTCCAGGGTGTACCCCGCCTCTCGCCCAATGACAGCTGGGATAGGCTCCAGCCCCCCCACGCCCCCTTGCAACCCTTCACAGGACAAGCGGTTACAGAAGATGAATGAATCAATGATTAAGGACATGCAACACATTTAAATCGCTGTCAGACATTTTTATTTTTGTTATCTATGCTTTTTAAGACCTGTTAAACATTCATAAATTACTTTTTCACAAGTGTGAAAATCTGTATGACCTACTTCTCATCTCCCTTGGTGTAAAATGCAGAAATCTATATTTTTTTTTTTTTTACCGGAAATTAAAAAAAAATGGAAAAAACATTCATTCTCATTGGGAAAAGCCCAAAATAGAATAATATATCTCAGAAACTAAAAAAAAGGTTTTTGGGTTTATAAATAAAAGTGCCACTTTACTCCAGAGGCATGCGGATACAGCATGTTACTGGATCGGAGGAAATTTAAAATTAAATTTAAGCAGAAATTCAACAAAACTCAAAGACCAGAGGACAAGCGGTCACAGAAAATGAATAAGAACTGAAGCAGGCCAAAAGCAGCGTAGCATGTTCGCCATGTCCGAACATCTCAACAGAAAAGAGCTTTAAAACGAGAGAACAGCGTCAGTATTTAGACTATTACAGTTATTTCTCATTGTTGCTCAGTGCCTGGTGTTTGCTATTGCGTACAACACATAAAGACTTCCTGGAACAAATGCATTTCCAGTTAGAATCAGGCTTTCTAAGTGAGTCTCCCAGCAGAGAAAGCTGCCGTCAACTGTCTCATTCAACCCCATGTTTGGCCGTGTGTGTGTGTGTGTGTGTTTTAAAAGACTGAATCATGTTCTGTGTGGAGCAGTTGCATCATTTACAACATGATTTACAAGTACTGAGGCCAAATAAAAAAATAAAAAAAAGACTTCCCTAAAAGCAAAGCAGATAACGTTGGATTGCTGTAGAGGACAAACACCTTTGAAGTTTAGTCTGAATAAACTGACTGATAACAGATATTTATGATTATGTCGTCCATACACTGGTGTGTTTCAGTAGATTCTTAACACGTACAGTAGTGTGTAGGTCTAGGCTCCACATGCACAAGTTTTCTATTTGATATGAGCTTGGGTTTTAAGAAGCTTCACAGTTTTGTCACCAAACAGTTAATCAAGAAATGGAATGGTTAGATTAGTCACTGATACCTTTTCTTGTGTTTTTTTTTTTTTAAATGTGAATGATGTGAAGCTCAGGCTGTGAGGTCAGGGTTTGCATCAGACGTGCACAGATTATTTATGAAGCCACACTCCTCCGCTCTATGTCGTTGGAATAGTTACTAGATCCAGGTTTAATCCGAAAGTTAAAGTGCAAAAATGTGTATTGTTTCTATATACTCTGATCCTAATATTGTGTAGGTCTCCCTTGTGCCTCCAAAACAGTCATCAGAGAATGGACATGGGCCTTCTGAGGGTGTCCTGTGGTGTCTGGCAACAGAATGTTGTTAGTGGGGGGGCCTTTGAGGTTGAGCGTCGGTGGATCATCCCACAGATACTTGATCAGTTTGGGATCTAGTGAATTTGGAGGCCAGGTCAACACCTTGTGCTGTTCTTCACGTTTTTTGAGTTGTTTCTTTGAGCTGCATCCTGCTGGGGATGGCTGCTGAACATCAAGGAGTGTCATTGCTATGGGGTGGGGGGTGTCTGGTCTGGTCTAGGTGGGTGCTACACGTCTAGGTAACATCCACACCAATGAATGCTTGGTCCAAAAGTTTCCCAGCAGAACATTGAATTGTCACGAGATGGTTTAAATGTCATTTTTCTTCTCCTGTGGTCAGTGGTCATAATGTTATGGCTGATTGGTATGCATTCTGCCATTACTTCAATTAATGCTTACTTCAACTCACATCAATGACGTCAACGCTGCTAAAGGTTTCTTACACCAATGAACGCCCCAGGTCCAAAAGTTTCCCAGCAGAGCATTACTTCTCCTGTCAGTGGTCATAATGTTGTGGCTAATTGCTGTGTAATGTCTTGCGTGACTTTAAAGGAAAAGTCTTAGACCATAGATCGTTTTTATTCTGTTATAAAATTACCCCTCAGGCAAATTAAACAGAACTACTTTGTTCATATTATGCAACGGATCGTCTAGTTTGAGGCTATACCAGACCCTCAAAGCAGAGCTCTGTTTTATCGATAACGTCTTTACTACAATTCAGTCCCTGTTCGCAAATGTACTACCCTGCGCAGAGTAGAGTAAAGACAGCCAGGAAAATCTCAAAGTTGTCCTGAAACTGATGGGAATCTGTAGCCAACTGGAAGCGCACACAGAGGATGTAAACTTGGGATTTATTCGAGGGCAAGAATAGACAAGTAGGAAATGAGGATGAGCTGTTCTTGGATGTGCGTCTGGGTTGGGCCGAAGAGTCAAATTACTCATTCAAGTCACCGAGTGTTGTCATCTTAAAGGTTTTAGGGTTTGTGTAAATATTCCTAATTGAGTCGCTCCTCGTGGTCGTGTGATGTCCGCCACGCTGCCTCTGACATCCAGTGATCTATGCACGGCTAAGTGTTTTTACTCTGCGCGGGCTTGTCCCCTGAAGTTGGAAGCGCGGCCGTCAAACATTGCCTCACCGCTTGCTTGCATATCAATACTTGTTTGACAATGTTTAACTCTCGGCCCGTGCGATGGTTCATTGCGCCCCCGGAGAAGAAGAAGAAGAAGAAGCGGCAGTTTGTTTGAACAGGCAACCAGTCGATGGGACGGTTAGAGGGACGTGCGCTCCGAGGCTAAGAGGATTAACACAATCTGGTTAAGGCTCTTTTCACTCCTACGATGGGCTCTCCTTCCAGGATACACCGCTGATTTTTGACCCCGTCCTTTATACATGTGCGCACGTCTCGGGTTAATTTACAATATCTGGAATGACTCAATAATCACAGTACCAGAGGACGTTATTATTTTTTATTTTTTTGCATTGAATCTAAAATGTCTCTTGGTCGGGACTTACCTTTGTGTCAGTGTCGATCATCACAAGGAAGCAAGGTAAGAGACGTGTGACCCCACTGATGAGATCAGAGAGTGGAGTAAAGGTGAAGTTTTAATGTATTCTGTCATTCATTTTATTGTTTTTAATGTTAACAAATTCAGTCTAGGGCTCGGTCAAATTATCTACCTGTTATTCTGTCTATTTTCTGTTTGGTTAATCCTTTAGTTAAATCACTGCTGGAGAAACAACCATAACTTCTACAACGTTTAATACTATTTTTTTGTCCTTATAATAAAATATTATATCTATGTATATAAAAAAAAAAGCACATTTAAAATTTTTATCTAATCATACTGCTTGTCTCAAAAGTTAATATTAACTCATTGAACATCAAATTAGATCAAATTAGGGAAGGAAGATACACCCCGATCAGGCATAACATTATGACCACCTTCCTATTGTGTAGAGAATGGACATGGGCCTTCTGAGGGTGTCCTGTGGTGTCTGGCAACAGGATGTTGTTAGTGGGGAGGGGGCCTTTGAGGGGAGGGGCGTCCTCTGTGGATCATCCCACAGATACTTGATCAGTTTGGGATCTAGTGAATTTAGAGGCCAGGTCAACACCTTGTGCTGTTCTTCATGTTTTTTTGAGTTGTTCCTAAACTGTTTTTGTGGCTGCATCCTGCTGGGGATGGCTGCTGAACATCAAGGAGTGTCATTACTATGGGGTGGGGGTGCCTGGTCTGGTCTAGGTGGGTGCTACATGTCTAAGTAACATCCGCATGAATGAATGCCAGGTCCAAAAGTCTCCCAGCAGAACATTGAAATGTCACAAGATGGTCGATGTTATTTACTTCTCCTGTCAGTGGTTTTAATGTTGTGGCTGATCAATGTACATTCTGATATTAATTTATAAGAATTTTTTTTTTCTTATACTCACTTAAAGCTCATAGAAATCTACATGGTTTACTTTTATCAGTCTATGTATACATGTGCAAAAAACAAACTTATGAATGCACTAGAAAGCAGTGCTGCCATGCTAGGCATTAGCATCTGCTCTAGATCGTCTTAAGTTCTTGTTTGTTCACCAACCATCAATCAGACAAAAGTATTTTTCTGCATTTTTTTTTATGCAGCAGGAGCCGCCATAATACTGGATGCATGTAAACATTCCCGTGGGTCATTGCAGCCCTAATGGAAGCAGATATGTGAACACTTATAATGGTAGTGCAGTATAAACAGATGATAACGGCGCTGAAGGTGAAACCCAAAATGCAAGTAAAATGTAAAGTTTGAGCTTAGCTGCGATGGTAAACCAAACGTCAAGCTCTGTTTTTACTTTTTCCCTGAAATATGTCTTGACGTGGAAAAATCCTGCACCACGAGAAAAGCTTGGCTGCCGTTAAACGGCGGTTACAGTCAAACGTAGTCACCCTGTTACTCAGCTTCTTCTTGCTCATGGTCGGAAATTCCACATGCACATCATGACCAAAATGTAATCAGCTGCTCCTCAGCCTGAGGTCTGTCCGTACACCAGATTTGGTGGAATGCATACAACAAGTCTCGAAGGCGCTCCTGCAGGAAAACTTGCATAGTGGAAGGAATAATGCACAGTTTAGTTCCCTCCAATGCTGGAGATAACGGGGCTTTACATGGGTAATCGTATGAAAGGGGAGAAGGAAAGGGAACGCTGTATTTTTCTAAGTTTAGATCTTGTCAACACAGGAAGCTGAATTCCCATGTGAGAGCACACGGAGCTCAAATAGTCAAATCTCAGGCTTTGCTGAAGCCTCATTGTGTCACTTTCAAGAGTCCAACCGAGTGACTGCACGTGAGGTGAAGAGTTTCAGTCGCAGTCATTTGGGTTTGAGACGTTAAAGTGCTGTTATTGTCAAGAGTAAACGCCGGGATCCTCTGCGCGCGGAGACGGAAAGGAAGAGGGACTCAGGCCAGACTGGAATTCGGGGGAGAGTTGAGTAAGACAGATGTTTGGGTGACAAGGTCGTCCAGAGCACGTTTCGCTCTACTGCAGCTGACCCTGAGAAAAACGACATAGGAGCACATTGAAAAGTTCACGGAGCACAGTTCACGCGGATATAAGCGTTGCATTACGTAATAAAACCATGTGTTTGCTTCAGGGGTCACGTAGGTGGTTGTGTCTTTCTGTGTTTGCAGAAACTGCAGCAACAATCCTCCTCTCATACGGTTTTCCTCCAGCTAGCTGAAAGTTTGCTAAACCGCCCCTCATGCCCCTAGCTCATGAACTGTAACTAGGCGTGGGAGCTCGGGGGTGTAGTAAAAGTGCTCCTCTTGCAGGAGTTTTGGAGTATGAGGTCTTTTTATTTTGTCTTTCCAAAACCAAAAACAACACACGAGTCAAAGCATAAGCAACGGATTTAACTGTGATTTTTTTTTATTTTCCTCTCAGCTGCAGAGCTAGCATGCCTTGCACATCCTCTGTGGTGTACTTCTCCACTGGATGCAGGCCAGATTTAACGCTGGAAGCTGCGTTCTTTTATTGGATTTAAGGGGAAGGTTACACCCTACAGTACTGGGGAGAACTCCTCACCTGATGTTACCACCCGGCTCACGTGCTGCAACGTAAAGGAGAGACCAGGGGGAGTTTAGTTTAGCTCCAGCAACAGAGAGTGTGAGCTGTCTGCAGTCGTTTCCATGCATATCTTCTTTGTTATTAAGGATTTAAAGCAACAAAGCTCATGCACAACCCAATCCTCAATGTCTTTTTTCTTGCAAAAATTACTATTGACATTATTCTTTAAACACTAGAAACTACTGTTGAACTTGGTGCCCTCAAGTATCATCAACAGGCGCTATGTTTGTGCAGAGATATTTAGCTTTAGCCTTGGGTTTTTTTTTTTAGAGAGGAATATTTTGCTTGTAGCCATCAAGTGCATAAAACCCCCTAAACAGCGCTCTACTTTGTAAGAAACATGCAAACATTTAACCCTCCAACAAGCTCCCGGTTTGAAAAAGTACCAACAACTGCAGTTCTGCCAATGACCACTAGAGGCTGGCAGCTGAAATGCTGGAGAAGTGAATACGAGAGAAGTGAATACCATTGACCATCTTGTGACTATTCAATGTTCTGCTGGGAAACTTTTGAACCTGGCATTATTGGAGTGGATGTTACTTAGACATGTAGCACCCACCTAGACCAGACCAGGCACCCCCACCCCATAGCAATGACACTTCTTGATGGCAGCAGCCATCCCCAACAGGATGCAAAAAACCATGAAGAACAGCACAAGGTGTTGACCTGGCCTCCAAATTCACTAGATCCCAAACTGATCAAGTATCTGTGGGATGATCCACAGAGGCCCCTCCCCTCAAAGCCCCCCCATTAACAACATTGTGTTGCCAGACACCACAGGACACCCTTAGAAGGCCCATGTCCATTCTCTGATGAGCCCCAACTGTTTTGGAGGCACAAGGGAGACCTACACAATATTAGGAAGGTGGTCATAATGTTATGTCTGATTGGTGGAACTCACCTCTGTAAATTATATAACGGCTTAAAGTAGTGCTAGCTGCCTCTCATGCTCCACCTCTAACCAGTTTTAGTCAAAATCTCGTCTCAGAAGTTATTATGTGTGTCACCTGGATTCATGAAGCGTCTTTGTCTGGATAAGCTAACTAGAGCATGAGCCTCTTTGTCCCCGCCCCTCCGCCCTCACGCAAACATATTATGATTCCACAGTAAATTCATGTAAGCCAATTCAAACACACCACCGTGAATCACTCTTAATTGACATGGGAAAAAGGAAAAGACGACAAAAAGACGTCGGCCGCATCTGAAAAGATAGGTTCGCTCCAGGACTCATTACTTAGTCAGCGACCTGCAGAGGTGCTGTTAAGACGCCGGGATGAAAAGCATTAACTGAATTGAGATTGCCTAACATGCACCACTGTGTCTTCTTAAATGGAGCAGCGTGGGGAGATTTAGTCAGAGGGTGTACACATCTTCGGCTAAAGAAGATTTCTCAATGAAAACGGGCGTAGCCGTTAGAAGGGGGATTTCAACTTTAAGGCTCTTGCAAAGTGTGTGAGTGAATTAGTATGATCACCAGTTCATGCTAGAGAAGGATATGATATGAGGAGAAACAATGGCAGGGGAGAGCGATGAGTAAGCCAGAGGATAGCAGTTAAGGTGTAATGCCTCTTGATGTATGGGCTCCCTCTTCCTGTTTTACTGTAAACGAGCTCTCGTTGTGTCCTAGCAACCAACGAAGCACTCGGATAACAATTTGTTCCCACTTTTAAAAGCTTCCTTTCATCCATCTCGCTGAAATGATAAACAACACTTCACCGCAGAGCCTTCAAACAGAATTAATATCCTGCGGCTGCGACTGGATGATTCGTGCCTTTTTGTGCATGATGATTATTTTGTGGAAATCATGACCTGAGCCCTCTCACTAAAATGTTGACGACAAGTAGAACGAAGGACATGGAAAGTGTTGTTTATGTCATGGGCTCCGTGGTTTAGTGGCGCTGACTGAATACGTATGTGGACGCCGCAGACTTTCCTTGGCTCAGACTGCTGGAGTCTTTACTACTCCTCTTTCATGCTTGCATATGTGTGTGAAGTATATGCAAGCCTTCCTGCTGCTGCTGCTGCTGCTCTGTCCCTTTGTTTGCTTGGGTAGCCGTGCATGCTGGTGTGTGTATATACACCGGTATGGAAACGGTGTTCCTCCTTTGTAGCCGAGTGTTTGCTCAGCTACAAACATGAAAACCACCTTCCTAATATTGTGTAGGTCTCCCACGTGCCTCCAAAACAGCTGGGACTCATCAGAGAATGTACATGGGCCTTCTTGCACAGATCAGTTTGGGATCTAGTGAACTTGAAGGCCAGGTCAACACCTTGTGCTGTTCTTCATGTTTTTTTGAGTTGTTCCTAAAGCGTTTTTGTGGCTGCATCCTGCTGGGAATGGCTGCTGAACATCAAGAAGTGTCATTGCTATGGGGTGGGGGTGCCTGGTCTGGTCTAGGTGGGTGCTACATGTCTAAGTAACATCCACACCGATGAATGCCAGGTCCAAAAGTTTCCCAGCAGAACACTGAACTGTCACAAGATGCTCAATGTTATTCACTTCTCCTGTCAGTGGTTTTAATGTTGTGGCAGATGGGTGTATGAATTTGCATTCCCCTAGAACTTTATTGACAAAGTGCTGGAAATATAACGGCAGAAGAAGTTTTTGATTTAGTAGAAGAAGAATATCAAGACATAGCTGCTGTATGTTCTCAGTGTTGCTCTCCGCATCGATTCCGTCTTCGTTCTACTTCTTGTTCCAACCGCTGTTTGTTTTTCTACCTCCATGTTTCTGTCCCTCCTGGACACCACTCAGCTCATGTTTGCCCCATGTGGAGCAAACGTGCTCAGAAAGAATCGATCAGGTCGGGTTACGTGAGGCATTTTCTGAGTGGAATACTAGCGTCCACTAGTGTAAACATAACCTCAGATGGCATGGAGACATAATTTTCTCTCTGTAATAAATGTTACTTTCTGTATTTCCACTGATGATTCTTCTTCTTATTATTATTATTATGGTATTTAGTGGCTCACTGGCTGCCTAAAGTTATCTATAAGTGGTTATTTAAAAGTGAAACTAGAGACGGTTATCAAATCTGCAGCTCCCCCCCGGCAGAGTCTCCACAGAGTCTTCACAGCAAGTTTCACTTCGTGGTTTAGCCGTACAACCCGCAACTCTGCTGTTTTGCTTCACTGTAAGTCTCTAAAAATCCACCTCTGGGCAGCAGTCAGACTCTGTTAGACACTGGGGCTGATGAGCAGACCGGCGCATTTAGCAGCTATAGAGACGGATGACTCCCCCAAGAGTCGACCAGAAACGGAGCTTAAATAGGGTAAATAGAAGATAAACAGATATCGTGGCTAAGAGACCACAGGGGCATCAGGATGCCACATTGTGCAATCTTATTTACAATCAGAGTTGCAGGGTTGTTTTGTAAGTATTAAGAGTTTGTCTTCTCAATAGAAATGAGGATAGTGTGACGGTAAACACCATGATAACATGTTAATGTAGAAATACAGCCATGCAGGTTGAGGTGTGCATCATTCTCCAGTTGTAAACACAACAGTCTCTGCAGCCCACCTTCTTTGTTTTTTAACCTGCTGGCTGTCTGCTTTGGCAACAAAACCTTGTTGGTAGTGTCCACTGAGGGTGGAGAGGCGGATGGAGGAAGGGGGGGAAGGTCAGGTTTGATCTTGCTCTGTGCTGCAGGTACAGAGGAATGGTAGGTGAAAGGGCGCTGGCTGCTTCCAACTCTGCAGCTCGCTGTGCACTCAGAAACCGGTCTGTGATTGGCTGACGGCAGCTCCCTCCACGTAATCTAATAGGCCTTTAAAGGGCTGACACCCACTTTTAAAAATCAGATGTTGCAGATTTTTTTTTTTTTATCCTTTAATAAGAGAGCATGTGGTCAAATTCAGAATTGCGTGGAATCAGGCAATCTGGTCGTCTCGGATGATTCACGACGGGCATCGCTGCCTGATAATTATGACCGAGCTCGGCCAAGTAAAGGAAAAATGAGATGAAACTCTGGCCAGCGTTGGCAGCCCGCCACAGTTTTAACTGGCTCGGATTTCAGCTGCGGTGCATCGGGAACATGAAGGCAAAAGGTTGCAGGGATTACAAGTCTTGTACAGTTAAGCTTGTTTGTTGTGTGTTGGGTTTAGGATTGTCAGATTGTACAGTATGCCGCCTTAGTAGATGTCTGCAAGAATGGTAGGGGGGGTCTGCATCACATACTGCTCTACCGGTAGATTTTTAAATATAGACTCAATGAGATTCAATATTTTCAAAGGTACACTGATCAGGCATAACATTATGACCACCTTCCTAATATTGTGCAGGTCTCCCTTGAGCCTCCAAAACAGTCATCAGAGAATGGACATGGGGCTTCTGAGGGTGTCCTTTTGTTTGTGGGGGGCTCTGTGGATCATCCCACAGATACTTGATCAGTTTGGGATCTAGTGAATTTGGAGGCCAGGTCAACATCTTGTGCTGTTCTTCATGTTTTTTTTTGTTTTTTTTCGAGTTGTTCCCCTTGCTATGGGGCGGTGGTGCCTGGTCTGGTCAACAGATGCTTCCTGTTTGCAGAGCTGATTGCTTTTGATTGTGTCTGGTGGAGATGCCTGGTCTGGTACTCCACGAGAAGTGAGACATTTGTTCTTGCTCCTAGGGCTGCGAGAACAAGAACTAAAGTTCGTCCTGGCCAGGTCATTTATACTTCACAGGAAACTCAAATGCCGAACTCCGGGGAAGTCCTCATAGGCCCCTCCCACTGCAGCGTACATCACATGTGCTAAGCATTGCAGGAGATACGGGAGATAGACAACGAGACACGCTTTTCTTACTATTTTCGAATGTCGGTCGGTTGCTTCGATGACCGTGTCCATCAGATCACGCCATTCGTTCAGCATGCACCCACGCACAGTATCTTGATCTCCACCCAGGAGAGATTAGCTATCACACTGCGAATATTAGCATCTGGGAGCTCACAGAGCGGTCGCTACCATTTCCGATTTCCACATTAACCACGCCCATTTTCAGTTTCTGACCAATCACACGATAGTAACCAGACGCCACATGAGAAAAACGTTCTGCCCGGTTGATGTGTCGAGAACAAGCTGAAAAAACTCCCGAAAAAATTCCTTCAGTTTGTTCTTGTAGCCTGAGAAGCGAAAACAAACTTCTCAAGATGGTCAATGGTATTCACTTCTCCTTTCAACGGTCATAATGTTGTGGCTGATTTGTGTGTATTGGGCACCAAACTGCAGGTGATTTTACTTCCTTTTTTTTACAAGCTGAAAATCATACTTTTGGTAGTTATATGGGTTGAAACATGCAAACATTTCACTGCTTCTCTTCTCTATTAGGCCTTAGGTTATTTTTTTACAGATAGACCTCAAGCAGAAAAGTTGAACCTTCAAGAAAAAGAGGATGACCAGTAAGCAGCAGGAGCTGGATTGAGAAACAGAGTGCTTCCGCTAAACTTCCTTTATAGATGTAGAAATCTTGCTTGCGTTGTCGTCTCATCAGCCTGGTCGTTGTACATGCAGCATATGTCATCATGCTGAGCGGTGTTAAAGTCACCATGACCTTCCCGTCCGGACGCCTCTGGCTCTGAACAATGTGACCGAGGCAAGAGTTTCTCTAAGCTGCTTACAGAGGCGGTGTTTGCTTATTGTCTGTTTGCGTTACAGTTACACAACCAAGTGTGTTTTTTTGTCTTGTTTCGTTCGTGTATCACGCTTTAAACTCCTGGACTCCTCAAACCTTTTACTAACTGGACGTTTTCACACGCAGTGCTGAAGGTTCAGGTACTTACTACTCCACTACTCTCTCATTCCTCATCTCTTTATAAAACTGTGCATAAAGAAGTCCAAACTAGCAGTTAAGTAAGTTGCTCACACACTGACGATATTAATGCACAAGTCAGTGGGACCAGAGCAGTACTCGTAAACATGCGTTTTTACTGCTAATTCTTGTAACTTGTATTTTGACATTACTGTGGTTACTTGCTGATGATAATGATCTTTACTTTGTCATCTTTTCTCTTTTTTTTTAATGTCCTCGTGCAGCCGAAGATTTCTTCACAAGCAGACATGTTGTTTATGTATCCATGATTAGTAAAATTAGGTTGGTGCCATATTCTGCAGCACCACAGAAGAAGAGCATTTTTTTTAAAATGCATTTTTCTCTATTATTAATTTGCTTTAACATAAATACACAAAATATATACAAACTACAAAGAAAAAAGTTATGCACGTGATGGGTCGTGTCATTTACGCATAACATTTATATCTACATTTACATACACCGATCAGGCATAACATTATGACCATCTGCCTGAAAAAAACACCGCTAACCCAAAAATGGTTAGAGGTGGAGCATGAGAGGAGGCTAGCGCAGGATGCCAAGGCAGAAAGCTAGCACTACCTTAAACCTTGATATAATTTACACAGGTGAGTTACACCGATCAGGCATAACATTATGACCACCGTCCTAATGTTGTATAGGTCTCCCTTGTGCCTCCAAAACCAGTTTTGACTCATCAGAGAATGGACATGGGCCTTCTGAGGGTGTCTGGCAACTCAGTGTTGTTAGTGGGGGGGCCTTTAAGGGGAGGGGCCTCTGAGGATCATCCCACAGATACTTGATCAGTTTGGGATCTAGTGAATTTGGAGGCCAGGTCAACACCTTGTGCTGTTCTTCATGTTTTGTTTTTTTTAGTTGTTCCGAAAGTGTTTTTGCAGCTGCTGCCATCAAGGAGTGTCATTGCTATGGGGTGGGGGTGCCTGGTCTGGTCTAGGTGGGTGCTACATGTCTAAGTAACATCCATATAAATGAATGCCAGATCCAGAAGTTTCCCAGCAGAACATTGACTTGTCATAAGATGGTCAATGTTGTTTACTTCTCCCGTCAGTGGTTTTAATGATGTGGCTGATCAGTGTATATGTATACAAGTAACACTGCACGTCTTGATACCACAGATGCTTCCTGTTCGCAGGCCTGATTGCTTTTGATTGAATGACACTTCAGATTGAGAAGCAGATAGTATCCTAGCAGCATGTTCAGACAGAAATAACACATTTCATAGTAAACCAGCTGTTTCTTTAACATACTGTAGCTGGAGCTATTTGAGAACCCGGCCGCAAGTTACAGCTCGACCGAGTGTAGCCGGTGCAAACAAGCCCTGATATGTGAAGACACGGTGCAGACATTGAATCTGTGTAAGACAGGAAATCAGCGGCTGCAGCTCCTCTCGGGTCTTCTTCTCTGCCTCTGCAGTGTTTACTGGCTAAATATTATGTGGTGGGTGTCGGGTGGTGTTTGTTTTTCATTTAACTTGCTACAGTAACGCGTTCAAGAAAGAGTGAAAGGCTCCAACACAATGAAATCACCGGAATAGCTGGAATATTATGTTGTGGTATTGTGCACCGATGTCGGACGGATGATTTCTAAGATCATATAAAAGTAAAAAACTAATATTGAAGAACTTGGGGTTGGGTCATGGTAGTAAAAGGGTATACAGAGTTTTCCAGATGTCCCTCTTGTTATTAATGTGTCCCAGTTCCTCATGATGGATCACTTTCTCAGGCCAAATAAAACATATAAACCCACCAGTGAATCACGGGTCTTGCGTCGGGGGTCTCCTCCCAGATGACCGTGCCGTTAAAACCCCAGAGGGGCGTCTCCCAGGAGGCAATGAAACCGCATCAACTGACTTCTTTTGGCACGAGGGAGCGGCTCCCATCAAATATCTCTAAGGCCACAGCTGCTCTGGGGAAGAAATTTATTTTAGCCGCTTGTGTCCGCAGCACCGCTCTTTGTCTCAAAGTTTAGGACAATGTCTGACGGTTGGAATGCTTTTGCCGCGCTGGTCAGCTCCCTCTTCACCACAGCAGCCCGGTGCAACGCCTGCACTGCTGTTGACGCCCAGTAATCAGTTATGTGATGTATACTTAAAAAGATCAGCTTAAATACAGATCTCTCAGTTGCACAATGCTGCATACATTCCTCTGTTTAGAAAGGCTACTACTGAGGAAGCAACTCCTTTGAGAAGTTCCTTCCTTTTCTCTTTTGCTCCCTCATGATTTCTTACAACACAGGCCGTCTTCAGCACAAATGTATTCTCTAGATCAGGGGTGTCCGTCTCATTTTAGTTCGGGGGGGCTACGTACAGGCCAGTTTGAGCTCAAGGTTGCCGGACGAGTAACCCATAAATGACAACAACTCCAAATATTTCCCTTTGTTTTAGTGCAAAGCAGTACAAATACGATATGAACGTGTTTTTTGAACAACCAGTCCACAACTCTTACTAAATCTGCATGAACCCCAGGAATAGAAGTTACCTTTATTAGGAAAATTGCAGTTAAAGGGGAACTACAGCCTGGACCTTATTTCTAGCATAAAATAGGATCGTTTACTCATCCATATAACTCCATAACTCCAGACTCAACGGGGAATAGCACTAGCGTATCATAACAAAATATTGGCGAAATGAACGAGTTTCGTGGCAGATAATGCGTTATTTGGAGGCTTCATCTCGGTGCCCCAGTCACTCCCACTATATGGATATACGCTGATCTAATTATCTCCCGAAGGAGTGCAAATGACACAAAAGTTATATTTTATGCCAGAAATAAGGTCCAGGTTGTATGTTTGACATCTGTGCTCTAGCTACATGCAGGATGTTTGATCCACCAATGCACTGAACTGCATGTGCCACACAAGTTTAAACACAGCTGATGTGTGTGTGTGTTTCGACGTATCCGAGAGTAAATGCATGTTCCACTATCCCGCTAACTCAACATTTCCTCTTTCTTCTTCTTGTTCCTCATATGCATATGTAACGCTGCTGCAGCTCAGACGCTGGGTTGCAGATATGCACGATTGAACTCTATTTTTGGCTTTAACGGCGTACAAGCGTGTTTTAGACAGACAATGAGCATCAGTGTTGCCGAGTGTTATCAGCGTCATGAGATCTCCACGTTAACAGTATCTGTTTGTGCTTAGCACAGACTTGAAAAACGCCCTGTGACTGTTTGATTATTTCTGCTTACTGCTTTTAGTGGAGACAGCATTTTATGCATGAAATGAATCTATTGTTAGGACAGTGGCTGATGGATTAAGTTGAAGCATTTAAATCGTTTTCCTGCCCCGCGTCCCTGCATTCACCGCCAGGTCAAGCCACCCTGCACAGTTTTCGTTGTCCCTCTCGGAGTCGGGATCATGAATCATCCCACAGAGAAGCAGAGGCTGTTTCCTTCCACTGACTGCTCTCCGCCGTGGATGTCTTTGTATTCTCAGGGAGGGCCTCTTCCTCGACTGAGCTTTGTTATGTGGTCTGAGCTTCATGCAAACTATTATCATCTGAGAATACAATAGGCTGGTGTGACGTGTTGTGGGCTTTCTTGCCGAGCACATTGCTTAATCTAGTGTCATATTTTATTTACCTTTCCCACGTGAAGTGTGAGCAAATGTCTCGGCTTTGAGAAAGTGATTTAAGCTGAAATTCTTTGGAGAACGGTCTGAGAATATTTGAGAAAAGGTTTTCATGGTTTGCAGATTTAGTTCTCATTCTCCTGCACACGCCCCCTTCAAGAAAAGCTCTTGTTTCTTTTCGTTTCCTTGCATCTATTTAACTTGAGCATTGCTTAACATACACCGATCAGCAACAACAACAAGACCACTGAAAGGAGAAGTAAAGAACATTGACCATCTTGTTTCAATCCAATGTTCTGCTGGGAAACTTTTGGACCTGACATTCATTGGACTTAGACATTTAGCACCCATCTTGACCAGACCAGACACCATCCTTCAGTGTCCACTCTCTGATGAGTCCTAACTGTTTTGGAGGCACAAGGAAGACCTACACAATACTAGGCATAATGTTACGCCTGATCGGCTTATATTTCATTTCACAATATCCAAAAACCCTAAAGAAAACTTGTAGAGTTTCTTGAAGACGTTTCGCCACTTATCCAAGTAGCTTCTTCACTTTGACCCCGTCCTCTTTAACTTTTGTCCTCCTTCAAGTTTAGATTTCCAGAAAGAAGTGGGCAAGTGTTTCCACAGATGGACCAATAAACTCATAGTTGATAGTTGCACAAACTATTCTCAAGCTTGTGTCTGGGCCAAAAGAAGTTGCACTTGAATGCACCACAAAGACTCCCTTTAAGAGTGCAGTAAACTGAATGTTTTGAGGTTTTAAGGAACTTGTAGTGCACTTTTGTCTCAATTCTAATGCTTTATAAGCCAAACAATTAAGCAATTAATCGAGAAAATAACTGGCCGATTATTTGATTGTGAAATAGGTGGTTGGTTACAGCCTTAGCTTCATGTTAGGACTGTGGACCTTACCATTGTATTGGTTTACCTCTAAATGTGACCCATAAACCCTTTTTCTTCCCTCCCTCCTAGTTGGACAACATCCTCTACCCTCCAGCTACATCCCTCAGGAAGTCCAGTAACCCAGAGCTGAACTTCGGATTAAGCCCCGCTCTCAAATTTAAACGACATCTCAGCGAGGATGGAAGAAACGTTCGGAGGAGGAGTCTGGGCGGAGGTCTCACAGGTAACGCTGCCATGATCTTAATCCTTTAAATGAGTGGGGGGGGAAAAAAACACCAATCTAAATCAATGAGGAGCTTGAAGGTTGATTACAAGCGTACCTTTCCGCTGCTTTGTCATTTTCACTTCATGTTTTCTTACGTTTTGCGTCTCTGACTTAGAGTAGCTGTAGTGGTTAAAATTAGGTCTCAAAAACACTTGAATGAATTTAGAAAATGATCTTAATTTGAGGGTAAATACACAACAAAAACAACTGGTGCAGGTGCGAAACTTACTGCCAGGTGAAACCCTTAAAGGCATCTGATTAATCATTTTAATTACAAAATTTGACTCTTTCACAACCTCTCCCTGACTCTGTGTTGCCCTGTTTTGATTTGTTTTGATCCATTTGTTCCTAATTTCCCATGAAAGTATGACTCAGTCTTGGCACTCACATGATAACATATACTCTTTTTTAAAAAAAAAAAAAAAAAAAGCTCTCTGGAGGACAGTTTGTGTATTTGTCTATAGCCTGATTTGTCTTTGCTGTCATTAATCTCACTGAATGTAACCAGACATAAGCACTCGAAGTCCGTCAGCAAATCTATTAATCCTTCTGACCTTCATGTGTTATTTTAACTTCTTCCCAAAAACGTCAAAAATGTCTCGGTTGATCCCAAAGGGAGAAACAAACACAAACCGTCTGTCTCTTTTAAAACACATGGCTGCTCCTTATTAGTTTGAAAGTGTCATTTCATCCCAATTAAAAACTCTTGCCTTCAGTGATCACCATCTCTGGAGGCATTTTTGCTTTTATTTACTCACGTTCCCAAGTGGAATTTCATTTATGCAGTTAAGAGCTTTGAAAATTTACTTCAAAATTAATCGGGATAATCCAGCGATCCTCTGCTGTGAGCCGTTTCCCTCCAGAGTAGCCTACCTTCATTCCTCATAGTTCACGAGGACACGCTTTCAAGTCAAAACTTCAAATATTTGACTGTTTTTTCCCGTTGCAGTAAACAGTGACCATCTGTTATTTAACCTTGGCTCTGAAATGAGAGGATTTATCACATAATTCTACAGTGACGGTGTCAAACTTGGCAGGGAAACCTTTCATAAGTGCATCAGGGGATGAGCCGCAGAAGCCAAAAATGATTACATCTTCACCCACAGACCACACAGATTTGACCTGGATGCAACCAAACTGAACAAACTATTCACTGGTATGAGTGGAGACTTTGTTTTTTTTAATTGTTTGAAGGGTGCAGCTGGAAAAAGGTCATGTCACATACTAGTGTTTAACCTCACTTTAACATTGACTGTTGCTTGTTTGACTGGAAAGATTTAATGTCAATAAAACTACCAGGAAATAGTTGAAATGAAAAACAAAGTTTTATGAAACAATAAATTGCAGTTTAATGCCGTTAAATTCCCTCTGCAACTTTGCATTTGGTGTTAGTCTTTGGTGTGGTCTGCAAATGAATTGCTGCAGAATGGGCTGTGGTTGAAATGTCGCTGTTAACGTCCATTAGGTTTTGAATTTGAGTTGTATTTAATGACCGTATATGTATACAGTCCGTGGAGCCGGGACGGGCAGGTAGCAACTTGAGAGAGCGTCCCTCTAATTAACCCATAATAGGGCACTCATTGAAATACTTGGGAATTCAAAGTGTTTTTATTTTAGGGAATAAGAAGACTTTTTTGTTTTTCTGACATTTTTCAGAAGTTGTCATATATGGTTCCTTGCCCTTAAGTGGTAAACAAATGTAAACATGTATTTTAGACCATTAGAATATAAGTGCTGATTCAGGCATTTGTCAACATGTACCGGTGTTATCCCTACCATTATATTAGGGGGCGCCCCGCCCACCCAACGGCACAACAGAAGTAATTTAAGGTTACCTTCCTCATAGAACATGTATATACTTTGTTCTTTTGTTAAACAAACAAAAATAGCCTTATTTATCATATTTAGACGATGGCATGTCATTTTTGTCTCTACGTGATGGCAAGTTTACAGTTCTCTGAGTTCCGCCCAGAGAAGAAATGTTTTCCAATGTTTAGTTCAATGTACAGTTAAAATAATTGTTCAGTTGTTACACATTATCACATTCAACATTGGGCTACTTTTTTCGTGGTGCCTAATAAAGCAGTTAGGCTTTGCGTTCATGCAGATCGGCTGGGTGAAAACAATTTCTGGTTCCTCACCTGATAAAGGGTTAAGCAGCCTCACCTTTAATTATGCGCAACTTTAGGCCTTGATATAATTTATGAACAAGCGGCTCATATACAGATTCACCCCATACAGGTGTGATGAGCAGTGAAATTATCTATAGAGGCCAAAAGACTCCAAAAACATGTGTTTTGAACATTTTAGCATGGAGGTCAATGGGGTCTGACTTATTTTTAGAACCAGCCTCAAGTGGCCATTCGAGGAACTGCAATTTCAGCTTCGTTATCAATCACTGGAAGATGCCGCTTAGTTGTTCTTTCACGGTTCAGCACAAGTGTTATTCAGCCTCTGGATACAGTTGATGGACTGGTGTTAATGAAAGTCTTGGACACATTCCTCCCATTGGACAGTTTACGGAGACGTGGCTCTTTTGTTGTCAGTTAACTGGAAGATGATAGTGACTGATGGTGTCTTTTATGCGTCTGAACGGTTTATTTTCCCCCCTCATTAGGTGTTTGCGGAGGACTTCACCTCACTGATTAAAATGTTGACCTTTTCACAGTCGGTGAAAGATCGTGCTTTCATCAGGTGCAGCTTTGAATGAATGCTTTGCCCTTTTTACTAATTGGTCTCCGTAAAGACAAGATGAATAAACAAACATTAGACCGAAGGAAGTCAACTTTGATTTGACTGTTTTGTTAAATCAAGACGACTAAAAAGTCTTTGTTTATATTCAGAGATTAGGTTTTCCACCTGTTGTTCCTAAAGGCTACCTTAGACTTTTTAATTTGAAGCCCAGTATGGTTGTTAATATGCCACAGCTTTAAATCCATCTGTTCTACCTGCCTGCTCATAAATGGTGCAGAACATTTAGTCTATTACATCCACTTCTTTCCAAACAGTTTGAACTTTTCTTGCCATTTTGGTTTAAAATGCATGAAAAGCATAATTTATCTGTTTGTTTTTTTTTGCTGTCACGGCTTCAATTTCTTTTCTGCAGGTCACAATACTGTAGCACTGCCACTTGTTTGTTGAAAAACAGACTCTGCAGTTGCTCTGAGCAGTGGTGTTGCAACTACAAGCACTGAGTCATGTATCGCCAACGGTAGAGGCAGAAAAATGTTATTACAAAAGTTGTTATTACATTTTATTTGACATATTTCCCAGCAGACATAGCTTTGGATATTTTCATTAGTTACGCGATTCCCATTGACTGTATATAGAGATGGATGAATCGTCCGTTGCGTCACCAATAGGATCCCAAAGAGAAGCTAACCCTAACCCTGTGGGTGACGTAGGATCCCAAGCTAGGGTTGCAATGACTAATTTAGTAGTCTTGAACCAGCTCAGAGTGAGGCATCTCACTTTTCCCAACTCGTTGATGCACTGACAGCACATGCGCACACGGGGAACAGAACAGGAAGCAGCAGCATGGAAGCAGCTAACGCTAACGTGAAACAAAAGGTCCAACGTTTGGGAACATTTCATACACAAGAAAACTCTCAAATGCAAGATTTATAAACTGAACCTCGGGCACCCTTGGTCCACCTCAGTCATACACGAACATTTTAAGATGAAACCCATTTTGGAAGATTGATACGCACCTCTGTAAAATGGTTAGCTCCCATGCTAGTAGCTAGCCTATTACTGTATGTGCAGACGGAGCAACAATCGTCTGTATTATTTGTTTGAAAGATTATGACAGTTTAAAGAGTAATGTTGTAGTTTTGTCTGGGAAAAAAAGTTGATTTTATTGCTGCTGACACTTAAATAAATATAATAAATAAGAGCCATTATTTTTTTGTGCAGCTCATAATCTGACTAGTCGACTACTTAGCCGATGACTCATCGACTATCAAAATAGTTGTTAGTTGCAGCCCTAATGGGTGAAGCAATCACATGATTGGCTGACGTGTCAGCGCGCAAAAGCTCTCCATTTATGTTATGCATCTTTAGAGACCAAGGGGCTGTAAACTTGTTTATTTCTGCTTTAAATTTAGACATTTTAACATGGGAGTGTATATGTGACGGATGGAGTGACTCGCTTTTGGAGCCTCTAGTGTTCATTTGCGGAATTGCAGTCATTTCCATGTTGGCTTCATTTTTCAGGGTCGTGTTGTAGCTCGCCGCTATTTAACTGTTAGTGTGAATGCACCGTTGGACAGCTATCTGTGGCGGCATCCACCTGTCAAGAGAAATTACCTATGGAAAAATTATCTATAGAGACCTGTAAACTTTTATTTCGACTTTAAATTTGGACATTTTAACATGGAGCCTCTAGTGGTCATTTGAGGAACTGCAGTTTATTTTTCAGGCTCGTAGGTCTGCAGCTTGACAGCTAAACACGACACTAACTGAAAGCCAGTGTATGCCTGCTACATGCAGCTTGGTTGTCGTTTGACTAGATATGCTGTAATGCTGTATATACAACATTTATTCATTTATTATGGCCCCTTTCATATCAAACATCAAAGTCTTGTCATGCCGAATTTAAGACCTCAAGTGCTACTCCTTTTGAATTGTGTAATAATCCACTAATTAAAACTAAGAGTCAAATCTTTATGGTGCAATAAAAAAAAAACTTCCATCAGCGATTAGCAAACTAAACACAAGAGAGCTTGTGTTTGAAGTCTCTGTCTTTATTGGGATAATTCTGTGACAACAGTTTCTTTTTAGATTGAACAAGTTGTTTTTAAGTTGCCTTGAGTCTGGCAGGATGAATGAACATGGATTACTTTAGCTGGGATGCATTTAAATAGAGTTGAACAGTAACTGTTTTGTGCAGAGATTTGTTTAAATTTCACACGATTCTTGTCAGAAGGGCGTGGTTGAAACATCTGCTCGGTGTCGGGAGCTGACCTTGCAAATACAAAGCTCTCCATGCAAATATAGCCGCCCGTGTCTCCCCCGACACTCCTCTTTCTAAAAGTGTTGATTAATAGGCGTGACGACAGATTTCCTCTTTGCTGGGATGTGATGGGCTCTGGCGAGGGGAAAACATTTGCCGGTAAGGGAAGGAAGGACCTCGGTTTTCTCCCCTCCTCATCCTGTTTGGTCTTCCCTTCAGTTCTCCTTGCTTTTACTGCGGTGATCAGAAGTGAAACTGAGAGGATGACCGCAGCACCGCAGGCAGGAATGTGCAGATCGTGTTGGAAATTATGAGCAGCTACTCGTTGGCTGCAAAGGAGAGAGAAATTAGAGCCGAGGCTTAGAAGCTTCTCTAATTCAACAGGCGTTGAATATGTAGCGTCTGCAGAGGTGTGAAAATAAGATTAGGTTTACAGTACGGCTAAAATGAACAAGGTGTTAATTTGAAAAGACTAGTAGAGAGTTAGGTTTTTGCCAGGAACATCTGTGGGCGGTGTCCGCTTCAAACTCACATGGCTCGGCTCCACTAATACCTAGAATTCTAGGAATTGTTCTGACTAACCTGGATGGCATCCTGTTTTTGAAGCAGCTCTCTTGACTCTATGTGTGAATGAGTGATGTCTGGCATGAAACTGGATCCACCGCGAAGGTTAATCGTTAAGTCTGCAGGTTGAAGCCATGCAGACGTTCTCCTTTATGTTGTTGTAAATGAAAACACAAGTTGAGATCTGCAAAGGTGGACAGCTTGTTTTTGGTGAATTTAATTCCTGATTTATCTTTGACTCATTTTGTGCAGGAAATGTCAGATAACTGTGGAAAACAAACTAACTGTGGACACAACCAAAATCCGACGTCTTCTGTGACTCTTGTTTCGTGCCTTGTCCTTTTCACCTTGGGTGCACCTGCTCTTTCTCGCTTATCAGGGACGGAGCACAAAACGCCGTGGGAGGAGACTAATGTTGTGAACTACTTTCGTTAGTAAGGGAGTTTCTGCTTGGGCTTTAGTTTTAGTTTTATTTACTGCAGCCTATCTTGTGAATAAAAATTTCCTTTTATTGTCACTCTTCTCATTCCCCAGGAGTTACTGACTAATAGCGCTACACATTTTTATCGTTTTCACTTTGACGTGGAACAAAAAACACTTTCACGTTCATCTTGAGACAATTGTTTGCTCTGCAAACACTGAAGAGATTGGCGGGTAAATGAATTATTAAATGAGGCGTACTGGTTTATTTTAATAGATTTGTTTGTTGCCCGGATTGAAAAGGTTTCATGCAGTTATTGCCTGTTTTCTGAGAACTTTCTGAGAAATATATAAATATTTGTTAGGCGTCATGTGTTGACTAAAAAGAATACAGCCTTTTGTGCACAGAACTCAAAGCTCAGCAGATATCTGGAGGATTTCTAAACAAAGATCAGACTGAGGTTCTTATTTAGTTTAAACCGAGTTAGAGTTCTCTGAGGATCTGCTGCGCCGGCGTTAACTTCGTAAAGTTGTGTCGCCGAAAACAAACGTTCACCTGAAGCTTTTAGAGGCGGCTCCAGTAAAAAACGTACAAGTCTGTCAACATTTAATACTTTTTGAAGTGGGACACTCATAAATTGTGTTAATTTATATGAAATATATGCAAAAAAGAATGCAGGACACATGCTGTAGATGCTTTTTATGATGCACCAGTGTGATTACAGCGTTTGATACGATGCACTGTTGCCCTTAAAGTTGAAATAAAAAATATTTTTGAAATTACCTTCTCATGAAATGATTATTCTTGATAAACTGCGTATCAGAAATAGGAAGAGGAAATGTGTCTGAAAACCAAATGACTCCAACTTTATCTGCAGCAGTGTTTGTGTGTTTACATGCCCCCACAACAGATTTGAAGTTTTCACATCACAAACTTGCTCCAACGACTGGTTGTTATTCTACCTCCATGTTTCTGTTATGCCTCAGCTGATGTTTACCCCACGTGGGGCAAACCTGCTCGGAAAGAATGGATTTATTCCAGCCAGAGAGGAAGCAGCCGATCAAGAGTTTACATGGTTATTAGGAGGTGATGTTTTCTTACTGAACAGATATATAAACCACTCTAAATCTGATTTTAAAAAAAAAAAAACTCCCTCTGAGCTAATTTTAATGCTCACACTGTCATTATTTCTGGATAATGCACATGCGACAGATTCTGATCACTTGTCCAGTTATTCTGTGAATTTCTGCGCCCGTCTGCTTGGGGCCAAACGAACCTGAACTACGCCCTCTCTCCTTTCCGATCACTCTGAAGCCTCCCTCATCTTTCCTTCCTTCTCTGTGTCAGTATTGTTAATCCTCCTCTGTTTCTCCGGGAGTGTTTACTCACACGGGAAACAGACGCGTGCTCATGTGGATTAAAGAGAGCAGGAGAGGCGCTAGAAGCAGCGTTCAGTGCCATCTAGCTGTCAGCCGGAGGGAGATAAAAGCGGATTCGTTTAATATAAAACCCTTGTTTTGATTTTAAAATGTGAAGTTGCATGCCGTCACTTCAAAATAATGTGCTGTTGCGTTGGTTATGTAACTGTAGGATTGTCAGTGACCTTTTAATGGGCTTTTTTTTTTTTCTTTTTTTAACCCTTTGACATCCTGACTGGCTGCACAGGGTCACCAGCTTAACTCGCCTAACGAGAGCAGACAGCTCGGATTCTCTTATGTTACTGGTTTGTCATTTGACCTCTGCTGCTCTATTTACTCAAGAGGATCAGGATGCGTTTCTTATGACGTGGGCTGGTTTGGGAGCTCGGTGACTGAGCAGTGGTGGGAAAAGAATTCAGATCCTTCACTTACATGAACGTAAGATTCTTTGATTTAGAAATATTGCACAAACTTGCTTTGGTGCAAGTGTTTTCAGTATCAAAAGTTACTTGAAATTGTGAATGCTAAATGTTTGTTTTAACTACTTGTGTTAACTATGTCCTGCGGTTTCCAAACTAGGGGTCGGGCGCCCTCCTAAGGGCCACCATAGAGAATTTACCCTGAGAAACTAAAAATCTAAAAAGATTCAGTGTTCTTCTGGGAAACTTTTGGACCTGGCATTCATACTTAGACATGCAGCACCCACCTAGACCAGACCAGGAACCCCCACCCCATAGCAATGACACTCCTTGATGTTCAGCAGCCATCCCCAGCAGGATGCAGCCTGACAGGAACTCTTCAGGAACAACTAAAAAACAAAAAACATGATGAACAGCACAAGGTGTTGACCTGGCCTCCAAATTCACTAGATCCCAAACTGATCAAGTGTCTGTGGGATGATCCACAGAGGCCCCTCCCCTCAAAGGCCCCCCACTAACATCATTCTGTTACCAGACACCACAGGACACCCTCAGAAGGCCCTTGTCCATTCTTTGATGAATCACAACTGTTTTGGAGGCACAAGGGAGACCTACACAATATTGGGAAGGTGGTCATAATTTTATGCAAGACCGGTGTAACTCTCACGCTTAAAGTAGTGCTAGCTTTCTGTCTAGGCATCCCGTGCCAGCCTCCTCTCATGCTCCACCTCTATCCAGTTTTGGTTTAGCTGTTTTTTTTTTTTGTTTTTTTTTTCAGGCAGTTGGTCATAATGTAATGCCTGATCGGTGTATTATCCCATTGCTCTGCAGGAAAGTACCTCCTGCTGCCCTCCCATTCGCAGCAGACGCAGACAGCGTGGCAGCCGTCGTCTGAGATCTCAAACCTGGTCCGGATGTGTTCCTTGAACCTGGGGAAGTCGGACCCCTCCCTCACCTCCAGTCTGGTGAGTAACCTCTAATATCTGTCGTCGTCTGTTCTTCAGCTCCGATCTGGGCCAGAGCCTCTAACCTACGAACGGCATCTCGTCAGAACAAAAGCTGCTGTGTTGTGTGTGTGTGAATTTCCCCCGGACCGGTTGGGTTTCAGTGCCCGGGACTTTTTGTAAGAGATCATTTGCTCATAACCACTGTGTCTCATTGAATAACGCCCATGGTAGTCTGATGTATCATGTAAGATGGTATCAGTTACCTGAAAGCCACGAGTAGAAAGAGATGCTGCAGATACGAGATTAAAATGATACACAACAGTAAAAATACACAAAATAAAAGTAGATTCTTGTGCATATTATCTGAACTAATAATCGATAAAAGAAAAAATGAAGGCAATAGACATTAATTAGAATTAAATTATACACATTCCTTGTATTTTGGATCTCAAATATGAGACTCTAGAGACATAGAGTCAATCCAGATAATCTCAGGACGTCCCAGAGTCTGAAACTCTGAGAGCGAACACTAAATCTTGGTTTATAACTACACAGGCTATGTAAGGTTTTGGCTTTAGCACTAGTTTTTCTGCATTGTTCTGTAACTATCCCACTGCAACTCTTAGCCTGCAGCCAGTCGGATGTGTCGAGTTTCTCTATGTTCTCTTCAAATAATGGCGACTGGAACTGAGCGTCTCATGCTAGTAAGTTGAAGTTAAGACATTTTGAACACCAGTTACTAAAAACCCCTGCAGCCCGTGAAAGGAGAGGAGACGTTGCAGACGTTGCAGAGCTTGAACTACATCGTTTTTAAAAGTAATAAACCTGGAGCAGGCTAGGTGTGTAGAGGTGGAACAGAAGAGGAGGAGGAGGGTGAGAAGAAAGCTGCAGAAGCAAACAGATAAATTGCATCCAGCTGTGCAAACATACAGCATTTAAACGTGATAAGAACAAGAGTGCAGGATACGTGGTGAGACTGATACCAGATGTAAAGGATGAATAAAGTCAGCCGAAGAATAAATGAGGCGTCAATAAGAAAACTGCACTTAACAGGTAGACAGGAAATGATTACTGTAAGCAGCCATAGTTTCCTGGAGGCTACTGTATATGTAGTCTTTTTTAGATTAAATGAGGATGAATTAACCAAATAATAAAAAAATCTTCTTCACCTAAAGCTTCCTTCAGTAGTTAAGGGAAGAACTTTGTGGGTTGAGGGCCTTCAGTCCCTTCAGACGAGCCGACCAGCCGGACATTACTCCTCCTCCTGCTCCTTCCCTCCAGACCGGCGAGTTTAGCCTTTAGCTTCTGATTGTCGAATCTTAACTGGTCACATGAGGTTTCCAGCTCTTCCAGCCGATGGCGGAGAGACTCCACGTTTTCTTCCAAAGACGTCAGCCTGTTGTCCGTCCAGCTTCCCGTTGAATTCTTGAAATGATGTTTTTGAGCTCGAGGAGGAGAGTTAGCCTGTGGTCCGCTAGTTTGGCTGCTAGGTCAGTTTTGCTAACAGCAATGTCGGCTTCTGCTTTTTGACTCGGTTTAGAAGGTTTAGGAGCCATGAAAAATATCTTTTTGGAGTTAAGCACAGATAAGGTTAACACGTCTCTACTCCATGAGCTCTCTACCGGAAATCCAAATGAACCAAATAATAAGAAACAAACATTATTGAACGTATTGTTGTTCGGTAGCAAGCTTGTCGGTTAGTTCAACATTTATTCCATGCACAGCACAACTCTGTCAGCGCTGAAAACGAAATGTATTGCATGTGTGCAGCATACTGCGTCTAACACTGAAGGTCAGACACACTAACAACATGCTTTTAGCCGTTTTATTTTTAGTTCGGCGTGTTGTGACTGACCTCTGGTTTAATGATCAACCTGTGTGTTTGTTAAACGGCTCTTATCAGGCTCTGCTGCTTTCCTCCTGATAGGATACATCATTGCACTCCCTTTTTAAAAAAATAAAAAAAGTGCTCCATGAACATGTGTTTATTTTTACGGACACGAAACACGACAAAGCCACGCAGCGCCACTGTTTTATCAGCGTGAGTCGTTGCACGTACGCGTGGTTTAAATGCTTGATGTTTGAAGGAGCGCCTCCCTGCTTTTGAGTTACTAGAAGAGAGATGACCTTCAAGTGCGTCCTGCTTTCAGATCTCACCGATAGATGCGCTCATCCGCTCTATCGCGATCTCCTCGTCTCAGGAGTGAGATGCAATCAAAACCAGAGGCTAATCCAATCGGGCCCGGCTATGAGTCATTCCCGGCGTGCGCTCGGTATCCGTCAGAGAAAAGGTTAATGTAATAAAAAGCATGTGAGGCTTGTGTATATTTTGGCTCCCTGACTCGTCACACCCCTCGCTGATGTGTGTCAGAAAAAGACTCTGTAACCTGAACTAGAAGCAGTCGGACTGTTTCTCAGATGACATCATGGTGACCTTGTTTTTACGAGCTAATAGTATCTTTTACTGTTGACTGAGTCTCGGATGCTTACATTATAAATATTCCACTGCTACATGCACCGATCAGGTATAACATTATGACCACCTTCCTAATATTGTGTAGGTCTCCCTTGTGGTGACTCATCAGAGAATAGACATGGGCCTTCTGAGGGTGTCGTGTGACGTTAGTGGGGGGCATTTGAGGGGAGGGGCCTCTGTGGATCATCCCACAGATACTTGATCAGTTTGGGATCTAGTGAATTTGGAGGCCAGGTCAACACCTTGTGCTGTTCTTCATGTTTTTTTGCAGTCACAAGTGTTTTTGTGGCTGCATCCTGCTGGGGATGGGTGCTGCCATCAAGGAGTGTCATTGCTATGGAGTGGGGGTGTCTGGTCTGGTCTAGGTGGGTGCTACATGTCTAAGTAACATCCACAACAATGAATGCCAGGTCCAAAAGATTCCCAGCAGAACATTGTATTGTCACAAGATGGTGTAAATTTTATTTACTTATCTTGCCAGTGGTCATAATGTTGTGGCTGATCTGTTTTTTTTTTGTTGTCATATTGCAAGTAAATCATATCTGAATCCTACACTTGGGGGCGCTAGTGCATTTGTTTTTGTACTTGCAGCCTTTTATCGTCTATGTTCCTGCAAAAGCCTCAAATGAAACTGTTTGGTTGTTGGTCCGTGCAGGGAGAATGAATACAGACCTGCTGCTCAGGTGTTATTTAAATAAGTTTTACCTCTTGATGACCTGAGAGACTTTTAATATTTGTTTTTATTGCGATTCTTTACTGATTTATCCAGAAGATAGGACGCAGCAACAGGAGGGATGCTTCTTTCCCGTTCTGCTACGACGTTTTGTCACAGGTTATTTGATATAAAAGTGCAGCGCGGTCACTTTTCTTAGCCGCGGTTGAGTCAAAAGTTAATTGAGAGGACTGTGCACGTGCCTCACAGGTGTGTCTGTAAGTTAATGTAATTTTTTTTTTTCTGTTCTAATGAGACCACAGATGGTTGAAATTAGTCCTGCTGCTAAGGGAGAGCAGTGAGGGGCAGAGCACGCCCACGAGGCCGCCTGGCTCGGGCATTGCAGTACAGTATCCGCTGGTAGTAACTATAGCATAATTAAACTTTTTATGGTCATGTTTATAGACTCACTGCACTGGGGTGCGGTTAATGAAAGACCGTGGTCTTTGTTAAAACTGTTGGCATTATTAATATCTAACCAAACCACAGTCTTTCTCTACTTGTTGCCAAAATGTCAACGACTTCTGTCACTCAACATATATTCTATGTGGCAGGTTTAGCAAGGTGCACCATCTGTCATTGTGAGGATTGAGGAATTCTTTCGTATAGTCCATTTTTAGGATGAGTCCAGTGATCTGTCTGCCGCCAATCGGCCACCGTCTCATGTCTTAGCCTCTGGGATTCTGGGGTTCAGGTGTTGCCAGCAGATATCCAAGTAAGAGATACCCAAAAATTTCCATTTTTGGTAGCCCTGCCAAGAATTTGAGACAACTGAGCTAAGCTATGACATCTACAACTAGATAGCTTAGACTAAATTAATAGTTTCTAGCTTCTAAAATGTGTTTTAGGCATAGACTGTATATAAATATGGACAACGCATCCCCACTTCCTTGCATTGGCCAAACTGGCGCTATTTTCCCGGGGATACGGGCGGCGCCATCTTGGGAGTTTGGAGCTATTGTCTGATCAGTACGGTCCAAGGGTGGAGCCACATATAGCCGCGATATTGATGCCCCGCCCACACTTCGTCTAGACGCGTGTTTCCGTTTAATTAATACTACGCTCTGCTCTACCTTCACCAGCTACAAGGAAGCGTTGAATTGTACGCTGTACTTACTTACTTATTTTATTTTTGAATTCTCACGGTCCTACGGGGCCGCTTCGCAGAGCGGTTGGCATGGCAACTGGTAGTCATCATGATGTCACATCCTGTTTCAATTGTGTCAAGTAACTTATTAAAATGAAACTGTACCAAAAATGAGAGAAACCATTCTTGAAAATAAGATTATTTGACGTGTACTTTAGTGTTTTAGTTTGGCCCAAGTCCCATCCACTAACATGGAGGGGGCGGAGCTTATGACCTATACTGCAGCCAGCCACCAGAGGGAGCTCTACTTGCTTTGGCTTCGCTTTTG
Source organism: Chelon labrosus (assembly GCF_963514085.1). Lineage (NCBI taxonomy): Eukaryota > Metazoa > Chordata > Actinopteri > Mugiliformes > Mugilidae > Chelon > Chelon labrosus. Next base: position 20,000,437 of record NC_140355.1, read on the forward strand.
AGGAGCAGTTCCGCCGTCCATCTTTACACTCTCATACTCTGACCTGTCAAATGATTCTTTTGTTCTTCGCATGGACTGTTTAACTGCATGCAACCGAAAGTCTGCTCGATCTTGATTAATCAATATTACTTGGAGTACAAACGAAAAAGATTAAGAGCTTCCACTACCAATATCTTACCCTTTCCCCTCAGATCCTGCATGAACATAGATAGATAGATGTGGTAATACAGATATATACATTTGTATACAGTCTATAGTGACATATATAACAACAGATTCTAGATTAGCCTGCTGCAGATGTTCCCGATGGATATCTGAATTTGTTTTTGCACAAAACTGCCATGAAGTGCTGCTATAATGCTGCCGTTTTATTTCAGAAATTACTATTTCATTGCATGCATGAACTGGTTTAACAGAAAAAAAAAATCACATAAATAAATAAGGTGGCTCTTGTTTTTTAATCAGTCACGATGCAATAGGTGTAGCAGACGTTTAATGAAAAAGAAATGAACAGTAAATCCCTTTATATCTGGAATCTGACCATCAATATCACATGAATCAAGCTTTCATTTTTACTAATTAATTAACGTTTAATTCGGTTCAGACGAGTGTGTAAAACCAGTTTGCTCTTCCTCAGCTGCAGATTTTCGTTCCTGTGTGCCTCTGTGCAGCCTCACAGTGTTTTGTATGTGTTCGATATGTGGCCAGATATCATCTCTGTGTCTCTAGATCTGCCTGTTCTTATTCTCTGCACTGTTTGCATGTCCCCGGCGACTCTGTGGTTAACAGCATGAGAAAATTAAACGCCGGTGACCGCTGCTCAGATACTGTCTCGTGTGGACACGGGCTGAATGGCTGATGTTGTTCCTACATCTTAATGGTATCTTTGGCGGGCGGCTGCGCTGACACCTCGGGGGTTCATCCGCTGCCACTGTATTATCCCGCCTTCAGAATGAGCTTAGAAAAGATGGTGAATGGGTTGACCTTGGGAGAGCAGCGTGAGGCACAAACACCTCAGCTTCTAGTCACTGGATGGAAAATGATGTTTTTCTTATTTTCTTATCCTCAAATGATGTGATAATTGTGGATTTATTATTTTTTTTTCTCAGAATCAAGTTGGTCATAATTATAGCTATAGCGCTCCGGGTCACGTGACTTTTTTTTGTTGATGCTGCCATATTAGCAGGAAAACTCTGAGGAAAAATGAACGGCACCAGCGCTGATTTCAGGCCGCCAGAGTTTACTGCGCACTTTAAACAGATAGTGCCCAACACTGGACGTCAGCTACCGGAGCTCTATATGATAGTGAAGCTCAACGGTCCCTGACATCAGCGACAAAGAATGAAGGAGGTCTGCCAGCGCTCAGACTCCGTTACATCATGTCATCGCTGTCGTATTTGTATGCACGTCTCGTGGGACTCACTGTAATTGGCTGTTGGATGTGGTTACACATTGCTCCGTTTGAAAAAGCCTGCGTGTCAACATTAAAAAAAGATTAATTGCAAAGACTTCCACGCAAATGTAGAGGTTTAACTTGAGATTTAATTCTTTAATTATTTCTTTCATTCCCTGTTGTTTCAGTTTTACTACAGAAGCCACATTTTTTTCGACTCTCGCTACCGTTGACATGTTCGCTCACAATTTATTTAATACAGATATATCTACAGGATTTGAAAATAATAGCAGTACTAGGATGTTATGTAGATTATATCACATGATCTCGTGAAGATATAAAGAAAAAGCGGCGCAACAACTTCTGCTCCACACTCCAGTCCAGTAGGGGGCAGTAATGAATCTGCAAGCTTTCTTACTTAAAAAAAAAAAAAAAAAGAGGCAAAAACTCGCTTTAACGATTTATACTTTGAGAAACATGAACAAAGCTGTCCCTATTGGTTTGTGAACACAAATCCTAAATATCAAACGTGTGTTTAATATTAATCGGGACGGCCCTGATTATTCTGTGAGCAGATCTGTAAACCTGACAAAATCTGAGCAAAGCCCCGATCCGATTTCCCCTCCGATTGTTGGGAGAGGTGAATTCTGGGATGAACTAGTCTGTAGGTTGGAATAAGTTACACTTTTGTTAGTCCTTATAGAGGAAGAATGTAATCTGAACTGGTGCACGGCCACATAAAGAGCGAACTGGTAAAAATAAAATGAGATTTTTCATTTTTTGGCCGTATCTCCCAGCCCTTCTGCAGCATTTATCTGTGATTATAGCGTCATGGAGCCTTCAGCGTGGCTCTTCGCAGTTTGTCAGGACTTTTTGATGAGGTGTAAAGGTGCATCTGGTTTTACAAGTGTTCACCTAATATATTCATAAATAACGCATCTTTTATTAGACACTCATGAATATAAAAAATAAAACAGACAAAAGACATGTTATTGTGCTTTAACCTCTCAGCCTCCTACTTGTCTGCAGGTGTCCTCTGTCCTCCTCTAGTTATTTTTTTTTTTTCCTCCTCCATGCCCCTGGGTGTGCATGGCTCTCTGGCTAGCGTGGCACATCCCTCTTGACTGTGATGCTCCGTGGCAGAAAATCAATACTTCACTTCTGGTGTGATATGGAGATAAGACCGTCATAATCCTGATGTTGTGCCTTTGTGGACTCTTCATTCTCCCTCGTAATTGTCAAGTCGCTGATGTCCTTTGCCGATATCATTGTCGTTGCCCGGGAAGGAACTGCAGTTTATGTGAGCTAACGGGAGATATAGAGGTGTCGTAAACAATAAGTCTTTTAACAAATGCTGTAGAATTACACGAGATTCAGAGTATTGGTCTTTGTTTTCCAGTGGCTTGAGTTTGATGCACGATTTGCATAAGCAATGTATATTTTGCATTATCTTTTAATTACTTTACTGGTTGCTTTGCAATTAGTGACAAATTGCTTTATATGTAAGCATGTGCATTGTGTTTCTGTGGTTTCTTATTCTTTTATTTATGCGAGGACACTCTGAGACATAATGCATTTCACCCTGAACTTAAACTAAAAGCCTAAAGTTGATCTAAACCCGATTCTAAACTTAGGTCAGCTGTTTGCTGGCATCCGTTTTGAAGACGTGTCCTGCACCAATCAAGACGAGGACATGTGCAAAAGTCATCAAACAACAAAGTCAAGACGGCATGCGGAGTTTGCGTTTTTGATTGACGAATACAGACTACTGCCACCTGCTGGTGTGACGAGTTATTTCCCTTCGCTTGGGTGCAGAACCAATGCGCTAGCTCACTGCTGGCTGTAGTTTTTTGTTGTGACGCAGTCGCCTTTAGTTGCAGATCTTCAGTTCTTTGTTCTAAGACCCAGACACGCCAGCATCAGAGTCTGAAGGGGTGTCAGAAAATGTCCTCAAACATAGATGAGGCAAAAATATAAAAACTACCCCGCTGCAGAGAGTATTATTTAGCAGGGTTGGGTTTGAAAACTGGATTCATCTTGATCAGATATCGATTCATAAAGTCCTCTGATCGATATTTTTAAACTTCATCTTGTCAGAAATCTCCCGAGACTTGTTTTGCACGTCAAATCTCGCGAGATCCAAAACATGATGACAGGAGCACCGTCAGACCTGAAAGCTCAGAGACAGAGAAGAGCTGCACGAAAGCAAAGACAAAAAAAGATGAAAGATGAGAAACTAGAGGAAACAAATCTCTGGAGCTTCAAAATCTCCAAACTGAAATATCTCTAAATGAATTCACATTGAATCGAATCTGAACCTTGAGGCTGAAATTGAATGGATTCAGGATTCAGCCCTAATATTCAGTTAGAAGAGATTGTATATTCTTCTTCTGAGGAGGAAGTGATTTACCACATGAGGACTTTTTATCTCCCGATCGTGAGACGCTTTCTTCTGGCTTTGTGTTTTCATATCTTTGGAAAGACGTCGACCTCATCCTTTGACCAAATTACAGAGCGTACAGCTTGTTACTGTAAAAACATCTGCGTGTAAACGAAGCTGTCACTCCAGATAAAGCGGTCGGGCCTCCGTCGTCTGCTCCGTCTCGGATACAATCTTCTCTGTGGTGAAATTCAGACGTGGCGGCGTTTCGTGTAGCGTGACTCTTCTTTCAAACTGAACAAACTGAATCGAAGAAAGCCTTTTGGAAGCTGATGGATGCATACATTTACATAACTCCTCCAATTTATTATTATTATTATTATTATTATTTTTATAAAAGGGAATTGAGCATTGCAGCTACTGGTTCGTCTCGGTTAGCATCCCTCGCCCATCGGGGGGTCGGCTCTACAGAGCTTTATCGTGGCTGGATATTTTCCCTCCTCTGGCTTTGGTCAGATGGATTTTTTTTATTTATTTTTTATTTTTTTGCGCTGCTTTGTATGGAGGGAATCGACTCCTCTTTCCTCAGTGCTCTCTTCACAGGCCGTGTCCCTCCTCTGCCCAGCCTCACATCTGCAGGTTACCTCTTGGTCCGATAAGCTCAGGCAGAGCAGAGGCCGTGGGTCACTCAATCAGCTCTCTCTGCGGGCTTTCAGCGCCAGCTCTCGCCTCTTTTTTTTATTTATTTATTTTTTTCAATCCAAAAGCAAAGGAAACAACCTCAGCTGCCCACCTGCCTGGAGGAAATGAGTCACAGACGACCCCTGGGCTTTTCCCAGAGGCTTTTCTGTGCTCCTGTTCCAAGGCCATTGGCTCAGACTGCCTGCCTTCATGGCTGCTCACCTCAAAGCAGCTGTCTGATAGTTATTTCCTCTAAAAAGTACAAATAATTCAGCACTCTTAAGGTGAATTACAAAATTTTTGCAGCGGAAAGTTGGTCTGGAGTCTCTCCGTTGGGAGCTGATTATGGGCCAATCAAATCGCTGACAGATGGACAGAGGAGTAACAGCGATTTTTATTTCTAACAAAGTGGCTCTGATTGGTTGTAGGACTCTCCAATTGTCCAACATGCCCCTTAATGAAAATCAAATGGCACGTTAACAGACTTGCACCGATCAGCCATAATCATTAAAACCACTGACAGGGGAGTTAAATAACACTGACAGTCTTGTGACAATTCAATGTTCTGCTGGGAAACTTTAGAACCTGGCATTCATTCATTCATGTGGATGTTACTTAGACATGTAGCACCCACCTAGACCAGACCAGGCACCCCCACCCCATAGCAATAACACTCCTTGATGGCAGCAGCAGCAAAAACACTTCAGGAGCAGCTAAAAAAAAAACAAACATGAAGAACAGCACAAGGTGTTGACCTGGCCTCCAAATTCACTAGATCCCAAACTGATTAAGTATCTGTGGGATGATCCACAGAGGCCCCACCCCTCAAGGCCCCCCCCCCACTAACAACATCCTGTTGCCAGACACCACAGGACACCCTCAGATGAGTCACAACTGGTTTGGAGGCACAAGGAGCCGTACACAATATTAAGAAGGTGGTTATAATGTTATGCCTGATCGGCGTATAACCTAAGATACAAAGGTGGTTGATAGTACCAGGTGAGCTACCTCAGGAGAGACCATTCAGGTAGTTTTCACCAGTAATTAATTAATGTGTCTGGGAAAATATCAGCATGAAATATTGTGAATATTGGAGAAACTCCCTTGAATTAATGACTTGATTATGAGAATATTCACAGATAAATTGTCTGCACCTTTTATTTGACTGATAGCTCTGGTGTTCCTTTCAGCCTCTATAGAAATAGGGACTCTCTGTATTGAATAAAAGTCCATTGTGGAAGTTTTCTTAATTATTCCTTTAAGCAGAAACAGACCAGAGCAGCGACTCGGGACCAGTCAGTCGGACATAACAGGGTTCTTTAATTCCCTCAGGTAATCTGGCAGCGTTGCATTGTTGAAGCTGGGGGAAAATAAAAAAAATAAAAAGTTGACTACTGTAATCCTCCGTCCTCAGAGGTTTTAAGGGGTTTATTCAAAAAAAAAAAAACAGCCTGATTAACCGAGCACGGACCTGGGCTTTCCGCTCTTATCAGCTCAGCAGAAAAAACGCCTGCTGCCACCGGCCCCGCTGCAGCGCTCCCGTCCGCTTTCTGGTTGGTTTCAAATTTTAAATACATGAAGTTGGTGTCGTGGTCACCTGTCCTGACAGTCCTCCACCGGACGCAGTAGCTGTCATAGCCGGGGCCGTACGCTCCGAGAGAAATCGGTTTGAGCTTGGCTGGAGATGAGGAGAATGGAAGAGGGGCCCACTTAATATTCACAGAGCAGTAGCAGAGTGAATGGAAATGAGTGAGCGAGGGGGCGCTGGTGGTGGAGGTGGTGGTGGAGGTGGTGGTGGAGGGGGGGCAGGCAAAGAAAAACACAGACTGAAACAGAATGCGAAATTGCAGAGTGGAAGTGGCAGCATGGCACTATTGCAAATGCTAATAATTCGGGATGGTGTGGGGACATGGAGTTAGTGAGTGTGAAGATCTGTGGACGCTCAGAACTCGTTTCTGCCGAGACGTAGCGGTGCGTGAAATACTTGCAAAGTGACACGAGGATATGTAGTAGTTGTTGCTGCACGTAGCAGGTTTGATTCCAGCGTGATAATAATGAGTCCGTGCTGTTGGGAGCAAGTTTCCGGCTCACGAATTTAAACGAGCGAGCCCGGCTCTTTACTTTTAACGCCGTCATGGGTTCCTGTCGCCGGCCTAACCTCCAGGTGTGCGGTTTTGTGGACTCCTTGTGACTCATTGACTGCAACAAAGAGCAGCTGCCGAGGGTTTTTTTTTGTTGCTGCAGGACAGGATGCCACAGTCATCGCCGAGGTCGGAGCTCAACAATGCCGGGAAGGATATCCTCTCATTTTCACGGTCACCTAGGGGTGCCCAAAGAGCGTGGCTTCTTGGAGAAATGAGTCTCGGGGCTCCCTCACCACAACTCCCCATTCACCCCCTCCCGCCGCCTATTGCTACGCTAAATTAGAACCGCCTGTCATCTCTTCCCGATTCCTCTCTCTCTCTCTTTCTCTCTTTCTCCTGCTCTTGCTCCATCTCTCTCCTTCACTCCTGAAGTTACAGAGGAGAGGAACAAGAGGAGGTGTCAGCTGACTGCTACCCCTCCAATCAGATAAGTTCTGATGGAAGTGTTTAGCAGCTGCTAAGATCAGATTTAGCCTGAGGGAGGGAGGGAGGGAGGGAGGGAGGGTTGGAAGGAGGGAGGGAGCGAGCGAGCAGGAGGCTGGAGCGAGGCAGTGCAGCATGGCTGTGCACTGGTAGGGAGGCTGGATAAGTCGGGGGCTTCGCACCATGGACGAGTCCAGCATTCTGAGGAGACGAGGGCTACAGGTAGGAAAGCAAACCCGTGTCGATGCTCTGTCCGCCGGTCGACTCTCGAGCCGCCTGGACTTTTTCCGCCTCACAGTATATTGATGTGTGCTCACGTCCCGCATGTGAGAGAGAGAGCCTCTTGGCAGCGGTGTGTTGCCCAGCATTCACAGTAACAGTTAGTCATCCTCTGAGACTTTCTGACTCGTGCACGGATTTATTTATTTATTTCTTTTATTCGGTCACTTTTTAAACATCAAGTCCTCGTCTCTGTTTCATTCGCAGCAGGAACAGGCGCTCTCATCTTCAGGGTTGATTCCTGTGTGTTGTGTGAAAGGCTTTATTGACTTTTTTTATGATAATTGAGGTCAGTGTGAGGCTTTTGACTGCGAGTTCAGGACCACGGTTATAACAAAACGATGCACCTAATGCAAATTACCGCCGCCGTTTTATGGTTTTATTAGATCTAACCTGCAGACGTTCATCATTTTCTGCAGCCGACTCAACGAACTCCACTGTAGCTGCTGCTGTGGAGCGTAAATTTGATTTATAATTTTGCTTCCTCCCGTCGGGGGCCACGTACAGACAAACATGTTTTAAACTGAAGCCTCTTTTAAATTCAGCTCAAACTACGGCTTGCGTGTGTGTGACCCATTGTAATTAGGCTGCACTGTGGCTGATGAATTAAGCAGCTTTTTTTTTTCTAAGGCACGTTTAGCTTGTTGGAGAACTGAGTTTTATTTATTTTGCCGTCTTTAAAATGAAGGATTCGACTTTCATGTTCACACATTTGTTTCCAATGTGTTCCTGCGTGATTGCAAATCTGAGGGAAAAAAAAAGTAGACGGCAGAAATGCTGACATTTAATTTATGCTCTTTTGAATTTTAATGAGTTTCTCAAAGGAAACCAATAACGCCTTTTTGTAATTACATTCATCAAAAGCCTCCAAATAGTAATTTTGTGCCCTAATCTCTGCTCCGTTCCTTTGTCGGACGCCACCTCCTCCCCTTTTCCTCGCCTTCTTCCTTCTTCTTCTTCTTCTTCTTCCACACAAGACCTCTTTATGTTCCCTGACACGCATCAGCTAGAGCAAACACAACGGACGCTCCTGTGGCCCGGGTCGCCGTAACTTTCACATTCAAAAGGAAAACGCGGAAGTTAGTTTGTCAGGCAAATGAATGGAACTGGTTCAGCGCCACAGTTTCCCCATTCATTCACGGGGGGCAGGAAAGCATGACATCATTCCCACATAACCTTGTTTGGTTTGAGTGCACGGTAAGAGCTCAACCGTTTATAGTTCAGAGGAAACAGGTTGGGATCGTTTGTCTGCTTCCCTGTGTATTCATTATATTAAAAACGCATACGCTTCAAACTAAATGTCCTCAGTGTCATTTTCGTTGTATTAAACCATTTTAGTATCAGTAGAAATCTTATTATTTGTGTTTATGCAACTTAACTGAGTTGTTTGAGAAGATCTTTCTGTTAAATGTGGATTGCAGGGCTAATAACTGAGCGTCCGTTAAGTTCAAGCCCTTTAAATCAGTTTGCGATGAGCTCGTTAAGCTAAATGGACCAGGTGAATCGTCCCGTATTTAACAGTAGAGACGGCAGAAGGTTTTTTTTCTAGCACCGACCAACCATTACATATAAAGTAGTTTTTATTCTCCATTGACACACCTGTCAACGGCTCAAATTGGTGCGCAAGTCATTAAAGCTACAGTGTGAACCATTTGTCTCCCCCTTGTGGCGGAGAGAGGAATTACATGAACACTATATTGTGTGTCTACAGGTAAGCTAACCCCCAGGAAAACACTCTTTACTTTCATTTAAAACAACCTTGCCCAACAGAAAAACGGTGCCTTTCACTGTTTTTGATGTAAAGAGAGTTCTTGAGGGCAAGTTCAATAAGCATTGTACCTTTAATGACCGTGATGCACCAATTTGATGGTTAGCCGTTTGCCAGTGTCGGGCCGTCATGACCAATTCATCGTGTTGAATTGGCGGCAGAATGAGTCGGTTGGAGAGATCATTCTGATTGGCTGTTCAGCTTAGAGAAATTAAAGCATAAGAAGAGAAAGAGACAAACAAAGAGACAGCGTGACATGATTGTCTAAAGTAAGTTAACTGTAGATCAACTGATCCGCATGATTCAGCCTCCTAGCCTCCCAGCTAACAGTAGCTCTTCCAGTTTCCCGTTTTTAAATGACAATTATAGGCCGCTGCCACCTGCTGGTGTGGAGGGGTATTTCCTGTATGTGCTAGCTGGCCATTGGTCTTCGGACGTGTTCAGTAGTTTTTTGTTGTTAGTCAGTCAGTACCTTATGTATGCTGGTTATCTTAGCTTAGCATAAAGACATAAATATCTGTCTGATATTCCAGATCTTATGCTAAGCTAGGCTAGGCTAAGTGGCTGCAGAACGTTATTTAATGTTTTTTTTTGTTTGTTTTTTTTTTAAATACATAATACTCAAGATATTGGGGAAAATATGTCAAAATGCAAACATGTCAACGTTTGTCCACACTTTTACTGGGCTGCTTCGACGTTACCAAGGTGACACGTATTTAGATTTAAATCTTCGGCAGCGATGAGCGGCGGGAGGGAGCCGTAGCGTGGGTGTTGACGCTTAATGAATTTGACGCCGTGCGGAATTTATTTTTAGTCTTTTTGAAAACAGACGCGACAATACGCAGGGGGATTGTTGTTTCCCAGAAATCAGACCCATTAATGAGTTCTCTGAATAAGTTGCTCAGTATATTTGGTTGTCAGTTATGAGCGTGCGTTCTAATGGATGCTGTAGCATGCTGATTTATACGTGTCTTTTTTCCAATTTACTTACGTCATACATAATTCCTGTATGTAAAATACGAGTGGAAGGTATTTGACTTTCATTGAAACGAGCAGTGGGTGTATATCTGCCACGTTCCCTCATTACATTAAATTTGTAGGGCTTATATTGATTTTAACGACGCCTATAGCAGCCGCACACGTCCTTCATCTTAATTAGGCGCAGCCTGTCAGAAGCAAGCGTTGCGGGCTTTACTGTACTTCTGACATCCATCTAACGCTGCATCGTAATAATAGTAAAAAAAAAAGGTAGCAATCTGCAAGGGGGGTGCAGTGACAATGTGTGTCTCCAAAGAGCCGTTTGTGTGAAGCCAGCTGGTGAGATACAGCCCGGGCCGACAAAACATGATGGTGCAGCACCAGAAAAACCATTCGCTTTCACATTATGAGCATTGTTTTTTAGAGCTGACACGTAATCCCCGTCCATATTAACATAACAGTAGGTAGAATGTATATTCTCATAAGAGCAGCACGGATTGAAGGATAGTTTTTATATTTTCGCTAATTTGAACTAATTAAATTACCGAAGCTCCAAATAAAAGCTCTCATCTTGGAGGGACATTTGAATTAAACAAGTTTGGGTTTTTTTTTCAGCCATAAGAGGCTTCTGAAGTGTCCTTGTGCTGGACGGTGAGTTTCCAGCAGTACTTCATTAACGGAGGAACACGGACAAAAAGGAAGCATTCATTCAGTCACGATTTCTAAACACGCCGATGAATGCGTTTCCTTGTGAGGTTTGGACGGCGTTTGAAGTGCACTTTTTGCATCCTTTTATTTCCCACTGAAGAGATATAAGTGTGATCAAAATGTATGTTGGTTGTGGTTGGTAGAAGTGTGCACAACAGCAACCTCTGGTGAGGATCCCAGGCGGTGCCTATAGTCCTACAGAAAAAATAAAAAGTCATAAAAAGACAATTAATTTATCTATATTTTATCTCTACTTTAAAGCGTACACTTACAGCTGTCTGTCTGTGATTCTGTCTCTTCATTTTCTGCAGGTATAAAGGTGTAAAATATGAAATCTTGCTAATTACCACTCAGGAAGAATACTGTACTGCAAAAACTGACTGATATATAGCTACCTGATAAACTTAAATCAGTTAAAGTTGCATTTTTACGAGCAAACTTTGTCATAAAAGTTAGATTTTACAGCGTTTACGTCTGTCTGATGGCTTCACTTTTTTCCTACTGTTCAAACTGAGCCCGACGCGTGTTGTCGTCTCAGTTTGTCAAGTCCTCCGTCACCTCCAGCTGTCTTTCCATCTGCCGTCTTGAGTCCACACATCACTTCTGTCATTTGCATTCGCTCCTGTCAAACATCAACAGACACCGGTCCGCGGCAAACAGCAAGCGAAAAGCCATCAGTTAAAATGCAAATGCAGAGTTCCTGACGCGCCCCCCGACATCAGCTGCGCGCTTTTGGCATCTTGACAAACGAAACCTCGTTAACAGTGGGAGTGATCGAGCGGCGCGACGATCAACGGTTAAATGTGTAAACACAGAAGCAGTAATAGATCCACGGGGTGTGTGGTTGTGTGTGTGTTGCACATTTAGACTGTATTAAGTGACAGTTTGCAGGAAAAACAGATGCACATGTTTTCAGTTTCTGTTAATTAATTTTTGCTTTAAATCGGCACAGTTGGCAAAGAAGTTTGACGCATTCTCCTTTAAGTTACAGTAGCTTGAGGTGAATGCAACAAAATGATGAAAAGCAAAATATTTGACTCGTATTCATTCATTCTCTTAAACCGTCTAGTCCAGGGGTGTCAAACATATGACCCGGGGGCCAAAACCGGCCCAATCGTATAATTCATTAAATGGAAACATCTTCATAATGTACTTGTATTTTTTGCACTAAAACAAAAGGTCAAATCTGGAGTTGTCCTTATTTACAGGTTATTATGGTATTATGTTACTGGTCGGCCTGCTTGAAATCAAATTTGGCCGTATGTGGCTCCTAAAATGGGTCTGACACCCCTGCTCTAGTTCTTCATTGTCGTGGTAACAGGTGGAACACATACTCTACGTCCAGGCCTCCCAGTCTTCACAAACTTCCTCCAGCTCCTTCCTGGACCTGCTCCCAGGTCAGCTGGGAGATCTAATCCCTCCAGAGAGTCCTGGATTGGAGCCAGGGCCTCCATCTGGTCTATGATCAACCTTTAAAGTCTCCTAGGTGCCCAAACAGCCTCAGTTGGCTCAACTGAACTTGGAGCAGTTTGTGGAAACTGAACCTTTCCACAAATGCAAACCTTGCCACCCAGCAGAGAATATTTCAGCCACTTTTATTTGAGATCTTTGATGTAGACCGACTCAAAGAAGAAGCTGCACCCAATTTACTACGGATATATATATATCAGCAGTAACTATTCTTGTTTGGGGCAGTCTAATTATTTTAGTAAAGATAATCCTCCTCACAGAGTGATGTATATTCACAAATGATCTTTGCATTAACCAGAATATGGCAGAAAGTTTAAGCCACATGAGAACTAAAAATAATCAATCGCCTTCAACGTTTGTCATAATAAGCAGCGACAGTTACCCTCAGGGTCGACTTAATGTGACCAACCTGTACAATTCCTGAATAGTGAAATCTCAGATGTGTTTATTTATTTATTTATTTTGTCCCTGACTTCAACCTTTTACGGTTTCTTGCTCATGGACATCGGTGTGTCCGCTGGGATCTGTAAGGTGTCCTTCCACACTTCGGATAAACTTCTATTTTCTGCCCAGCGATCAATATGTGTAAATCTTTACCGCCTCGGCTCACTGGTGTCATTTTAAATTCAAGTTGAGATTTTTTTATTTTTATTTTTTTCTGGGAGGGGGATCAGTCATGTAGGAATAACTGAATGTCTCTATGCCAATTTTATAGAGTGTCTTGTGCAGCTTTGTGTGTATGTTAAAACACCTGTCCCACAGATACTTGATCAGTTTGGGATCTAGTGAATTTGGAAGCCAGGTCAACACCTTGTGCTGTTCTTCATGTTTTTTTTAATTGTTCCGAAAGTGTTTTTGTGTGTGTGTCTGTGTCAGGCTGCATCCTGCTGGGGAAGGCACCCCCACCCCATAGCAATGGGGTGAGGGAGCCTGGTCTGGTCTTGGTGGGTGCTACATGTCTAAGTAACATCCACATTAATGCCAGGTCCAGAAGTTTCGCAGCAGAACATTGAACTGTCACATGATGGTCAATCCTCCTGTTTTCCTCCTGTTAGTGGTTATAATGTTGTGGCTGTATGTCGCCTTATACGAACCATAAATAAATCACCAAAGCAGCACCACCTGCTGAGCTGAATCAGGTGTTTTACTAATACCTCTCTTCTCCCGATCAATACTTTCTGCATCAGTTCCTTCATTAAACATGTGGCCTGCGCTCTGTGAATTAGCCTCGTGAAGGAGTATTAAATTCTTGATGTTCACCAATGTCCGCCTAAATATTTAGCTCCAGTTAAAAGTAGAATCCTACCGACGTAAAAATGTCCACAATTTTAAACAACTAATCATTTTGGTGTCAAGTTTGTGGAAACTGATTCTGATTGTCACGATATTAAAAGCAGCTCCTCATTAATAAAGAGCATTGTGCTCCGTGTCAGTCTCCTAATGAATTGTTTCCTTCCTCCTGTTCTGGATTAAGCATTTATGACACCTAACATCCTGCTCCGAGCACAATCGCGAGGACGCAAACAGATTTAATCAGCGATGCCGTCTTAACAGCCTCCGCGCGCTTTGCTGCCGTTGAATCTCCTCCTGCTGGTTGCAGAAATCAATAGGTCTCAGATGGAGCGGAGCATAATGGTGGAAAATATTTCTTCAGACAGCAGGTTTGGGTTTACTGATGTAGTTGTCGGTGTTAATAAAAGTCAGCCGCTCGCTTGTTGTTGTTTCAGTATGATCAGATTTTGGTTTAGAAACGATCCGGGCCGCTTTGTTTGGCTTCTTGAGGTCAGTGTACGTCTGTTTGCTGTGGTTCACATGTGTTTGGAGCTGATAAGTGGCTGATTGATCTCTTTGACCTTTTCAATCTCCAGATGCACTTGAAGTCTTTTGACTTTGAAGGAGCGGCTAGGTTACTTGAAGGTTTTGTTTGAGGAGAAGATCTTTTTTTGTTATCCTGAGAATTTACTGACTTCCTCATTAGTCTGACACACAAAAGAAAAAATAAACACCTTCCAGCTAACAGTAGCTCTTCTGCTTCCTCTTGTTGAATGGCAGCTGTAGACTACTGCCACCTGCTGGTATGAAGAGTTATTTCCTTTTACGCAGGTGCAGCACATGCGCCAATCGGGCATAACATTATGACCACCCTTGTACCTCCAAAACAGCTGTGACTCATCAGAGAATGGACATGGGCCTTCTGAGGGTGTCAGTGAGGGGTCCTTTGAGGGGAGGGGCCATCCCACAGATACATGATCAGTTTGGGATCTAGTGAATTTGGAGGCCAGGTCAACACCTTGTGCTGTTCTTCATGTTTTTGTTTTTGTTTTTGTTTTAGTTGTTCCTAAAGCGTTTTTTGTGTGTGTGTCTGTGTCAGGCTGCATCCTGCTGGGGATGGCTGCTGCCATCAAGGAGTGTCATTGCTATGGGGTGGGGGTGCCTGGTCTGGTCTAGGTGGGTGCTACATGTCTAAGTGACATCCGCATGAATGAATGTCAGGTCCAAAAGTTTCCCAGCAGAACATTTGAAATGTCAGAAGATGATCGATTTACTTCTCTTTTAATGTTTTGGATGATCGTGTATTGTGGCGTGTTCATGTGTTTCTTGTTGGTCCAGACTAAGGCAACTTTAGGTTCTCTGAAGTGCATTCATACCTTTAGACCTTATGTGTTTCTATGATTCAAGGTGATTCTTATACCTCCAACAAGCTTTAACCATATATCATTTTTAAGATTTCTAATTTTTTAAAGTAGTGACGCATTAAGTATGTTTTATATTTGGTATCCTTTTGTATGAAATCAAGTTCATTGTTCGGTTCTATGTTTTCTTTTTTTAGGTGAGGTGTTGATTTGATTTCATTACGGTTGAATATGAGATGGGGATTTCCTGCAGCAAACTCTGGTTAAACTGAGTAACACTTTAGATCTGGAGATGGAGGAAAATCCAAAATAAATCAAGAGGAATTATTAATGAAGCTTTACACGTAAGGCCTTTTTTTTCTCAGTAGAGCCGCTTTGATGTGACGTCTCGGAGATGAAGCGTTGTTGCTCGAAGGCTTTTATTGACATTTACCCCGTGGAACAAAACTCACTTTAACGTTCGTCTTGAGACAATTGTTTTTTTTCTCCAAGGGCTGCAAAGATTAGCAGGAAAGGAAATCGTTAAATGCAGTGTAATGATTTATTTTAATAGATGGCTCGTTGCCCTGATTGACACGTTCAAAGATGAAAGACTTTTATGCAATTATGCCCAGTTTGACCGCTCTGCAACACATGAAATACCAGATGTAATGGAAATATGTTAAGCATTGTGTTGACTAAAAAGAATGCAGCTTTTCTGTTTGTGCACAGAACTCACAGCTCGACAGATTTCAACACAAAGATCAGACTGGGGTTGTTATTTAGTTTAGACTGAGTTTGAATTCTCTGAAGGATGCGATGAACCAACAATAACCTCGAGAAGTTATTTAATGGAAAACAAAAATTCACCCGAAGCTTTTAGAGGAGGTCTGTCAACATTTAATACTCGTTTGAAGTGATTAAAATGCAAGATTAAAAAGAAAATTAATATGAAAAAGGAATAGAGCATGTATACCTGAGGTGTAAAGACGGTTACATACTCTTTAAGAGGTTGTTCTTGCTCCTCAGGCTGTGAGAACAAAGTGACGTAATTTTGTTCTCGCAGTCCTCGTTTGGGAGTTCTCACAGTTTGTTCTCGACACATCGTCCGGGCAGAACTTTTTTCTTGTGTGGTGTCCGGTTACTATTCTGTGATTGGTCAAAAATTGGAAGTGGCCGTGGTTATTGTGGAAAAGCGGAAATGAGTTTGCAGTGTGGCCGCTAATCTCTCCTGGATAGAGATCGACATACTGTGTGTGGATGCATGCTGAATGAGCGGCAAGATCCGACGGTGCCTCTTGTCGTCTGTCTCCCGCATCTCCCACAATGCTTAGCACGTATGACGTATGCTGAAGTGGGAGGGGCCTATGAGGACTTTCCTGGAGTTCAGCACTTGAGTTTCTCATGAAGTATAAAGACTGTTACATACTCCGTGAAGAGCAACAAATTTGTTCTTGCTCCTCGATCTGGGAGAACAAATTTGTGCTTAACTCGTGCTGTATGCTGCAGTGGGACGGGCCTATGAGGACTTCCCTGGAGTTTGGCACTTGAGTTTCTCATGAAGTATAAATGACCTGGTCAGGACGAACGTTTTTCTTGTTCTTGCAGCCCTGGTAGCAAGAACAAATTCCTTGCTTCTTGTGGAGTATAAAGCAAGCTTTACATACTCTGCAAGAAGAGAGAAGTTTGTTCTCGCCGTCCTCGTTTGGGAGTTCTCGCAGCTTGTTTTCGAAACATCCCCACAGGAGAACTTTTTTCTCGTGTGGGGAATGCTAGCAGCTGCTCTGTTAGCTCCCAGAAGCTAATTTTCGCAATTTTCACTAATGCCTCCTGGGTAGAGATCAAGATACGCCGACGGACACAGTCATCATCCGAAAATAGTAAGAAAAGGGCCTCCCTCACGTCCCACAATGGTTGGCACATGTGACGTATGCTGCAGTTGGACGTCCCTATGGGGACTTCCCTGGAGTTTGGCACTTGAGTTTCTCGTGAAATATAAAACAGACTTATTTCTTGTTCTTTCAGCCTTAGAAGCAAGTACGAATGTCTCTCTTCTGAACTTAAGTCTGAGATGATCCGAGATAAAGTGAGAAAAGCAACTATTACTTCCGTAGTTCATTAAAACGGTGAACTAACCCATAAAAGCTTCATTTTGTCCTCAGATTTAGTTTAAAGTGGATCAAACCGTTTCACACAAACAAAGACGGGACGTATTTGAAGCCGAAAAAAGTCACCCGTCTTCCCTCAGGCTAACTCCAAGCTGAGAAGAGCCAGTTTCTATGGTAACAATCAAAAAACACCTGCTCACTAGTGGCACCAAATCACAAAAAAAGAAAATAATTGACTGCAGTGTCCCGGTATATGATGCAGGAACACGTTAAGAATAAATTATTCTGCAAAAACTTACAACATGCAACTGAACCTATAGCTTCCACTGTAGCAGGAATCACTATTTCACATCTAGGCTACGTCGAAGAGGACTTTGTATGATGCTTTTTGGACACATGCATCACTTTCAGGGATATACTGTACGGTGCATCCTTCCCAGGTTGTAAAAGACAGTGGAAAAGCAGTGTACGGGAAGCAGCTCAGCTCTGCTCTGCTGCAGGTCTGCACTGATATGTTACGCCATTGCCTTTTTGTCTTTCTCTTCAGTTTGTGCTTGGAGAAGTTTTTGTAGCTGCTGAATTGTTCCAGACAGCAGAGACTTTCTGCTAAAGTTGCTGTTTGACGGCACAGACGTCAACCCAGACCTATTAAAGTTTCAATTCCATTTACACCTTCAGCCTGGAGAGTTTAGGGACTTCAATGAGTCGTTAGAGAACTACAAATTGTGTAAAAAAAAAAAAAAAAAAAGAGGAAACCAGCAAGGTTAATCTCAATCTAGCCAATGTCTGCAATCTGCAAATCTTAATAAAACCAAATCTCGTTACGTTAGATCAAATGTTTTCTCAGTAATACAACAGAACAGAACCAGCTCTGTGTGTTTACATTGAGGTCAGATCGTGTCTCATAGTTATAATAGAGACGCCAGGTGATAATTGGACTTTTTCCCTTCACGAGATGAGCAACTGCGATGTGATTTCATGCCTCACATGGTGTGAGTAGTTCTCCACAGCCGACAGCCGGGCCCAGTAACAGGATTTAACTGTGCAGTCTGTCACCTCCGGCTCTTCTTGTTCCATTAGCCCTTGATATATTCAAACTTGTCACTTCTTTTGTGCAATTTGATTTTAATGTGAGATAGTGGACAAGGCGAGGGTTTGGCTTTCAGTAGCAAATAGAAACTTTATATAGTTACTTTTATACGGTGTTATGGAAGAGAGCAGTGATTAGGTTTCTCCGGGAGAAAGAAATAAGATTTTTTCTACCACATTCGAACACGATGTCTGACTAGCTGTCAGTGACTTGTCTGTATTAGTGCAATCACTGTCAAGACGTGCAATAAAGTGCTGGTCCCTTCCGACTTCAGTATGGTTGCTTTCGTTCTGATTGTTCTGCTAGATTCTCAAGATAAACTGGAGATGCTACGGTGTCTTCCTGTCTCTGTCTTTGCAGAGACGGATGTGGTTGTAGAGAGGCTGCAAATAGCTGTCTCTGTGGAATAGTCGTCTCTTAGGACGTTTTGCTGATGGGTACACAGTTTAAATACTGTTTGTGTCCCTTGTGCCTCCAAAACAGTTGTGACTCATCAGGGAATGGACATGGACCTTATGCTGTTTTTCATGTTTTTTTGAGTTGTTCCTAAAGCGTTTTTGTGGCTGCATCCTGCTGGGGATGGCTGCTGCCATCAAGGAGTGTCATTGCTATGGGGTGGGGGTGCCAGGTCTGGTCTAGGTGGGTGCTACATGTCTAAGTAACATCCACTCCAATGAATGCCAGGTCCAAAAGTTTCCCAGCAGGACATTGAATGGTCACAAGATGGTCAATGTTGTTTCTTCTCCTGTCAGTGGTCATAATGTTGTGGCTGGTCAGTGTATACAGTAGTAGTAGCTGGGTTAGCTTCTCACCATGCTTCCCCATATCCGGCCCCTGATTAAAGTTAAATTGTGGATCCTGGGTTACGCTAATCAGCCTTCATCTTTTTCTGTTGGCTAGCAACGAGTCAGGTGTCTGAATGCACTGGCCATGCTTTCAACAGAGAATGAAACTAGTCAAGCATTCAAAATAACTGACTTAAGTGATTCATTCATTCATTCATCTTCTGTAGCTGCTTGTCCTATGAAGGGTTATGGGGGGGCTGGAGCCTATCCCAGCTGTCATAGGGCGAGAGGCGGGGTGCACCCTGGACAGGCCTCCAGTCTATCTCAGGGCCAATGAACCTAACCAGCATGTCTTTGGACGGTGGGAGGAAGAGTTAAATTGCACAACTTTATATCTGGACGAAAGTTTCGGTCGCCATTGTTGAAAGTGAAGCAGGAAATGCTTGTATCTCCAAACCTCCTCGGTTAACCTTGCTGATTATTTATTGATCCAAAACAGTCACTTGAGATGTAGAAGCAGCCAGAAATGCTAAGGCGGAAACATGCTACTACCAAGCGGACCGATCACAGCCAATCACAGCCGCAACGTATAGTCGCATTTCTGGGCTGCATATGATTGACTGCTGAAAGGTCTCAAAAGCATCAAAATCATTTGTTTTACTTCGATTTCCCATGAATGTATGGGTTTATATTGCGGATGTCACGCTGATTGGTGGACGTCCTGCGACTATAAATCATTCCCTGCTCGGTAATTAGCGTTGTGTTATCTGCGGTCATGTCTCTCAAGGATACTCTCTGCCCTTGGACTCCTGTAGGCAGCAGGGGAAGTCAGACATTAAGCCCTAATTGATAGCAAAGGGAGAGAGGAGGCTTTTTTTTTTTTTTTCTGCTGACTGTAGCAGCCAATACACATCAGCTCTGTGTCCTACACTGTCTGAGACAAAGGACCTGGCTCTTATCGGGTTATTATTACACAATGAAACGTCCAATGCTGGGATTTGTACTCACAGCACAAATCAGATCCTGGTTATTTATCGACGCTCTGTCACTGCAAAAGGACTCATTGGAAAGAGTTTTTTTTTTTTTGTCTCCTTCACAAGATGTAGAAGAGCACGGACAAATGTTCCGATGGTGATAAAAACACTCTGCGTCTTCACAGGAATCTGCTGTAATTAAACAAACAGTGCTGTTAGGTCTAAGGGGGGATGCAGTGAGCTGTATGCCATGTGCTTGTTCTGTCGTCGTGGCCGCTGCTGCTGCTAGTCCTTGACTTGAGTGTGGCGCTCGGCACATCAACAGATGCCGAAGCAGCGTTTGACTGAATTATTCCTGGCAGCTTACACCTGCATATGCTCTCTGTGGCTTTAGTCAAATGTGTTATTTGAATTTGTAGGTGTTCAATGTGCGGCAGCCTTTCACACGTTGAAGGTGGTGGTGTTTAGGGGCGGTGAAGAGAAGCAAAGTCTTGCCAAGTCCTCTCTCTCTCTCTCTGCAGGTACACCCACTCAGAAATGATGCCCCCCCCCCCCCCCAGCTGGAGGCCCTCTGGCTCCCAGCTAGTGTCCACCTGGTTTTCAATATTCAGTTGCAGGATGTCACCAAGAGATGGCGCTTTCTTCAAAAAGAAATGTGTTGAATTGTAGGCTAGAGTAGCTTCTGGAACACACACATATGAGCTGTATATAGACAGTATAATATTATAGTTAACCTTTATTTAATAGATTCGACTGGATTCAGTCCAATAAATCTTTCTGTCAAAGTAAATGTAATGTGGAGAGGGTAGCTCGGACCTCGGCTCAAGAAATGTTCTGGTCATCCAACGCTGCCATAAACTCCCTAAACCTCTATTTTTCTCCTTGACTCTTTCCTCAGTAAACTTTTCTCTTCTTTTGTGCGTTCAGAGTTTGTTGTTGTTTGGGTGCAGCCTTTGTCTGAGTGGACTACTTTTTTGTAGGTGTTGAATCTAGTTGGTAGTATTGAATGACGATCTCCTGCTAATCCTTTGCCAAACATCCACGTTGCACAATTTACAAACTGTCTGACTGACTTCACTTTCCAGAGTGAAATACTACCACACGTTTGGTCCCATGATTCTTCTTCTACTTCTTCTTCCTTCTTTCTTCTTCCTTCTTTCTTCTTTCTTCTTTCTTCTTCTTCCTTCTTTCTTCTTTCTTCTTTCTTCTTTTTTCTGTCTTCTTTTCTTCTTCTTTCTTCTTCATCTTCGTATTCTTCTATCTTCTATGTTCTTCTTCTTCTCCTTCTAACTACTCCTTCTCTTCTTCTTCATAAAACTTCTTCGTCTTTCTTCTTCCTCTTCTTCTCCTTCCTCTTCCTCTTCTTCTCCTTCTAACTACTACTTCTCTTCTTCTTAAAACTTAAAACTTCTATCTTCTTCTTCTCCTTCTTCTACTAATCTTTGTAAAACTTCGTCTATCTTCATGTCTTCTTCTTCTTCTAACCACTACTTATCTTCTTTGTAAAACTTGTTTGTCTATATTCTTCTTCTATCTTCCTCTTCTTCTAACTACTACTTCTTCTACTATTTCTAAACTAATTCTAAACTAAAACACAGAAGGCTCTCCTCGTTGGTTTTCTGTTGTCTGTGCTGGCCTGCTCTGGAGTTTGTTGGGTAAATAAAATTAAATATAAAGTTTGGCAGCTAAAAATAGGACTCTGAAAAGTGAGAGTTCATGTCCCTCCATCAGCAGCACAGGTTAGACCTTTTAGTTTATTCCACAAGGCATCGGTCCAAAGCTCATTACAGGTACATATCTTATATAAAACCATAATTCATCTCAATAGGATGCTCTGAATTACTGAAGAACACAGCGTTTGGTTTAGTTCCATCTTAGCACAGTTTTTTATTCTAACTAACCTGCAGTTACCTTCAGGACGTAGCAACGGCCGTCCAGTTGATTCCTGACGACCTGCATTTAGAAGCATGCATTTAATACCTGTTACATAACTGGATTCATCTCTTTACCGGTGTCACGACACAGTTTCCTTCTAAGTTTTATATATTGTATTTAATTTCAAACCCTTCAGCAAAACATTTCCTCCGTGAACATAAGTTAGCATGAGCTTCAAGGCTTGATATTGTGTTACTGCACATTCAGAGTTGTTTAATGAATGCAAGGACTTTTACAGCTTTGCACATGTTTTCTAGCAGCGTTATCCTTTAAGTAAGAGGCTTGTGAGAACCCATGATAATCTGTTTAGAAATCAATGAGAGCGTTGTTGTTGCTGTTTTTATTTTCTGGGCTGTTTCAGCGCTCGCATTAAATCCCGACCCTTCTGTAACTCCGTATACAGTATTTAAAGAAACTCAAGAGGTTGAACAGGTGACAGGTTTACCTCACGCGGCCTGAACTGACTCTAACGGGGTGAAAGCGAGGTCGAGAATTACCATCCACGTGCCAGTTAATTTGGTTGTAGCTGTTAAACGGTTTAATTGCACCACATCTTCAAACGTCTCTGCGAATGGATGCAACAGTCTCGCACCTGCTCTGTGATCTTTCCCACCATATGTCGACTGTTTCTGAGGCTGTAAAGCCGCTGATGCAGCACAACAGACCTCACTTGCTTGCTTAATTACCGCTTTTTATTGTTCTGGCTTTTAAATGTTGTTGTTATTTGGGTGTTTTTCTAATTAGATCTGGTACAGCAGCTTTTGTGTATTTGGCAAATTTATCAACTTTGCATAAAAAAACCCAAAGAAAACTTTCAGTACTGGAATGGCTCATTGGTTTTGTTGCAGTGAGATGATATTCAACACATTAACAATTTGCATTTTCTTTTTACTTGCAGAAGGAGCTGAGTCTTCCTCGAAGAGGCAGTTTGTAAGTACCATTATAAATGTTGCACACACACATAAACAACACGTCCAAGTAAAACTGAGACCCTGGTCAGACCTCACGTTAAATTTACACCTCACTTTAACAAGGTGGAAGTGAGGTTAGCGTTACAATTTTCAGTTTCAATTTCTGACCACATCTGACTTCGTTCCTTCGTTCCTTTGATAGTGTGAACACAGTCTTGAGTCATATTAAAGACCACCTGAGTGCTGTTGGGTAATTAGAGTTTTGCCTCATTCATTCACGAAAAAAGAAAAGATAAATACACACAACCACCATTAGAAACAATCACCTGAAAAAGAAAAAGCACCGCAAATGCAATCCTTTTAAAATATTTTGTCCCTTGTAGCTGTTAACTAACTAAATATTAAATAAAACTTAACAAGAATGAACAAATTAAAGTATTTTAATAGGAGAACACAGTGTGTGATTCTGACATAAATCAACAAATGGGCGTCTGGTTCATTATTGAGGCCTTCCTGTTAATGTACAACCGATCAGCCACAACATTAAAACCACTGACAGGAGAGGTAAATAACATTGACCATCTTGTGACGATACAATGTTCTGCTGGGAAACTTTTGGACCTGGCATTTATCCATGTGGATGTCACTTAGACATGTACCACCCACCTAGACCAGACCAGGCACCCCGACCCCATAGCAATGACACTCCTTAATGGCAGCAGCGGGATGGAGCAGTGGTTAGTGCTGGTGCATCACAGCAAGAAGGTCCTTGGTTCGAATTCTCAGGGTTGTGGAGTTTACATGTTCTCACCATCATCAAAAAACATGGGTCCTGGGCGCCGGGTCAGGTTGACGCGCTCGGTCGCAGCAGCTCAGGACTAACCCTCCATCCGACCATGCAATTTCGTTGTTGTTGACAAAACAAAGCAATTTACTTTAAGATGCACAAAAACGCTTTGGGAACAACTCAAAGAAAACATGAAGAACAGTGCAAGGTGTTGACCTGGCCTCCAAATTCACTAGATCCCAAACTGATCAAGTGTCTGTGGGATCTGTGTCCTTTTAAATGTTTTCACGCCAGCACACGTTATTTGAGTGTGAAGCTTTGCGAGTTTTCCCAGGAGTCACTTAACGTCACAAAGCTCTTCACTCGGTTGCCGTTTTATTAAAAACACCTTTGCTAAAACTATTCCAAACAATAAACCCTCCGTCAATGACGGTTATAATCCTCTGGAGAGGTGTCAGTGTCGCTGTATGTTCATTTTGGAGGCTGTAGTTTCAGTTGGTGTTAAACTGAATAGCGTTATGCTGACATAATTACAGCTGCAAATAGTATCCTCCAGAATGATCTTGCAATTGAGTCGGCACCCCTCTTAAAACTGAACAGCATAACCTTCATAAAGGAATAATTTAGTGCAGGACTGCTCTAGTTTTATCGCAACGTTCCCAATAAATTCAGTGTATATACACTAATAAAAAATAACTGTTACACCCTGATGAGCACCATGAAAATGAAGGTGAAAACACTTGTGGGGATGAAATATGGGAAGCCTGGAATGGACATGGGCCTTCTGAGGGTGTCCTGTGGTGTCTGGTAACAGGATGTTGTTAGTGGGGGGGGGGGCTTTGAGGGGAGGGGCCTCTGTGGATCATCCCACAGATACTTGATCAGTTTGGGATCTAGTGAATTTGGAGGCCAGGTCAACACCTTGTGCTGTTCTTCATGTTTGTTTTGAGTTGTACCGAAACTGTTTTTGCTTTTGTGGCTGCTCAACATCAAGGAGTGTCATTGTTATGGGGTGGGGGTGCCTGGTCTGGTCTAGGTGGGTGCTACATGTCTAAGTAACATCCTCACCAATGAATGCCAGGTCCAAAAGTTTCCCAGCAGAACACTGAATTGTCACAAGATGGTTAATGTTGTTTACTTATCCTATGAGTGGTCATAATGTTGTGGCTGATTGGTGTACATTTAAATCCAATAAACATGTGCATGAGACACTGTAAATTAATAGTTTGTAAGTTTAAATTTCACCTTTATCGTGATGTTGATGTGAATAAACGGAAACCAAACCATTCCAAAGTCAGAATAGTAATATTTCTGGGTATCGCATGACAAATACAATCCATACTTTTTGGTTCTTAGTTCTTTAGCTCTTCTTTAGTTTAAATAGTTGCTACAGTTTGCACCACTATTCTTATAAATCATCTTGTCTACACTGAATTTAACTGTCCATCGCTGGCCGGATGTCTGATATTCCAGCTTTAAATCCACAACGAAGGCCTAAAAAGCTTCCTGGTGCATTATGGCTGAGAGAGAGAGAGAGAATTGTTACCCATGATACCTCGCTGCCCTCGCCGTCACCTCACCACGGGGGGCACATGCTGTAATGGAGGTGACCCATTACTGACATGCTGCTGCAAGATCACCAACGTGCACTGGTTTATATTTAGAGCGCCGGAGCCTCTGGTGACCTTGGTAACCATAGTAATGGTGTTTGGATATGACAAAGTTGATGTGACGGCTTCAGATTCATCACAGCTGCCAGTTATTGAAATAACTAATCGATGTTTGCGCACTTTGAAAAGTGCGGGCGTTATATAATTCAACCTTTGGCGTTAGATATTGTTGTTTGGTGGATTTAAAGGTATTAGAGTGAGTACAATGTGACACATGACTCCGCATCTACTCATCTGCTCTGTGCATTGAACAGAAACATGTCTCTTCAAACAGTCCACCCGTGTTTGTCAAATAAAAATAAGCTCCGTCAGAGGGTTTTCCTGTAACAGAGAGCCATCTGCTGAAAATGAGATGCCATTAACATCCTGTCTAGTGTCAACAAGCCTTTTAATTAGCGGTCGTACCCATTTTTCCACACACTCTATAACTTCCGTCAGTTACATTTTGAGACTGTGGTATCTGGAGGTTGTTGGCAACGGGTCATTCTAGGCGAGAGATTGGCTTATTTTTAGGCTGACCTTAATAGCTGGAAGTCTTTCGCCAGGGTCACATCGAATAACTGAAAATCAATCATTTGTTCACAGCTCAGGATACACCCGTTGGATTTGTTGACTGTTATTACTTGAGATCTTATTCCCATTTCCCGTCATCAGCACCGCCCGGCTAGACTCTGAGCTCGAAGTTTCCGAACCTGTCGGGCTGCCCGCGCACATCAGCTGCTTTGCCGCGCAACAGGATATTAAAGAGGACCTGTTGACTGTAGATTTTGTTACGCTTAGTTTAACAGATGCTGTCGGCCGCACCTCATTACCTCAGATCACAGCCGCGATTCTCTGAGATTCAGACAGATATTTTCCTCTGATCTATGCAGTGTCAGACACAAACTCCTTAAGGTGCAACCAGATGTTTTCACCTCGCTCGTTGTCAGTGAAGGCGGCCTTTGGGTCCTATGGGTTGAGGGGATCATCCCACAGATACTTGATCAGTTTGGGATCTAGTGAATTTGGAGGCCAGGTCAACACCTTGTGCTGTTCTTCATGTTTTTTTGAGTTGTTCCTAAACTGTTTTTGTGTCTCGGGGGGGGGGGGGGGGTGTCAGGGTGCCAGGGTGCCAGGTCTGGTCTAGGTGGGTGCTATGAATGCCAGATCCAAAAGTTTCCCAGTGGAACATTGCATTGTCACAAGATGGGCAATGTTATTTACTTCTCTTGGCAGTGGTCATAATGTTGTGGCTGATTGGTGTACGTGCACAAACTTTACAACTGCAGGTTCAATTAAACCATCAATCAAAGTTCTTGCCACGGTATAAAACTTGACAATAAATACCAAGTTGACATTGACGAAATGTTTTTCGCATACAGCTTGTAAATCACAACCGTTATTAATGTTTATTTATGTCTCCATAGTTACCGCACCATCACCTACAGTGTGCGTTTTTGTTTTCCGAGTGTGACCACAACAAAACACCATTTTAAGAAGTCTACAAAGAAATTTTCAGAACTTTAATCGAACTGCGTAAAAAAGGGCGTATATCGTACAAAAGTGTTAAAAGCTGCAGTTCCACTGGTGGCCACAGGAGGCTCCAAAAGCGAGTTTATTTCCCCAGACCTCCATGTTAAAATGTCCAACTTTAGAGCAGAAATAAACATGATTACAGCCGGGTACAAAAGCAGTTTTGGTCTCTTATCGTTAATTTCTCCATTCTTAACAACTATTTAAATGATCCACATGTTTAAAGTGTGTCGAGGCTTACAGTTAGGGCGTGGCCTCTTTGAGTAACAGATAAGGTGCTAGTTGTCTACCTCGGCTCCACTAATGCTCCACCTGTTTAATTTTGAATTAGCCTGGGGTTAGGTGTAGTCAGTCACTTTGCATATTATATTTATTATTTCCTCCACACCAAGGAGCAAATAAAAGGAAGGGTTCATAGTGTACACAGATAAATCTAAGTCTACTTCTCTTGCAGTGAAGTGTTTTCAGGTGAATTCAAGCTGAACAATAGAAGCTGTTCTGCACAGTGAGTCATTAAAAGATTTTTATTTATTTATTTCCCAGCTCAGGTACAGAAGCAGTCATACATCATTATGAAAACCTTAGTGAGTCACCTCCCTTCACCAAAAGCCATAAAACATTACCAGCACCGATATGTCACTCTGAAAAATAGCTTTCTAAAAGAGAATCAAATCCAGAGCTTTTAGCTTTGTCTCTTGTGTTTTATAATATTGGGAGAAAATGTTTTATCCATTCTTTTTAAGTTTTTATAGGTACTTATCTGATTTATTAACGAACCTCTTCTGTGCAGGTAGAAGATGATGTAAGTGTTCACTGTAGATGACTGTGTGCTCGTCTTAATACATTCAGAGTGCAGATTGACTGGTAAATTGTCTCCATTATTAGGTGTTGTTTAAAGGAGAACCTTTTGCAAATCTTTTTAGATTTTGCTCTGAATGGTTTTTATGTGTCTCTTCTGGTTTAAGATTGACGGTCTTAACGTCTTGGCTGTAAAGTTTTAAGGCTAACGTTTAAACTAGTTTGGATTGTGACTGTGTCGTCTAATGTCATGTCTGTGGTGTCACCCGTACACCGATCAGCCACAACATTAAAACCACTTACAGGAGAGGTAAATAACATTGACCATCTTGTGACGATACAATGTTCTGCTGGGAAACTTTTAGACCTGGCATTCATTCATGTGGATGTTACTTAGACATGTAGCACCCACCTAGACCAGACCAGGCACCCCCACCCCATAGCAATGACACTCCTTGATGTTCAGCAGACATCCCAAAAAAATAAACACTTTAGGAACAACTTAAAAAAACAACAAAAAAACATGAAGAACAGCACAAGGTGTTGACCTGGCCTCCAAATTCACTAGATCCCAAACTGATCAAGTATCTGTGGGATGATCCATAGAGGCCCCTCCCCTCAAAGGCCCCCCATTAACAATATTCTGTTGCAAGACACCACAGGACACCCTCAGAAGGCCCATGTCCATTCTCTGATGAGTCGCCACAAGGGAGACCTACACAATATTAGGAAGGTGGTCATAATGTTATGCCTGATTGGTGTATGTTTCCTAAAGAGTAGTTGTGAAACTCAGTGTGGTGTCTCCATCTACGAGCTAATTTAAAAACCGTGTGTTTGTACCAGGATGTAAACATTTCTCTTAAAGTTCTTTGGTGATTGACTCACGTTTTGGAGCCAGCCTCGTGTGGCCGTTAGAGGAACTGCAGTTTTTAGCAGTTCTGGTAGTTTAAAGTGATGAGAACTTGCTCATGATACATGTAAAAACACACAGCGTACATACATTAGACTGAGTTGGCCTTCACTGCTCAACCTGCCGCCCTCTCAGTTCAGCTCCATGCCGTCTTATGCTCCGGTTCCTCTGCTTGATGCAGTGTCTCTTCAGACATTCTCATAATAATGAAGAATTCATTATTATACCAGCTCAGTGCTGTTTGTCTGGTCTGCTTTTGTGTCTATACTTCTCCTGTTCTGGTTTAACAGAAGCAGCATCATACAGCAGGTCAGCTTTAGCGATGACTTTAGCTGACTCACGGCAAAACACATTTTTGCAAGTGTATTTCTTTTTTACCTCCTTCTTTTGTCAATCAGCCGTTCATCTGTGGCCAGTGAGTCTTTATATGTTTATATGCCCCGAAAGAAATCAAGTCACTGAACTTTACTGACAAAGTGGTTCTACTGCTGTGGAGCTGAAGAAGTTTTATTTCTTGACTTACTGACAACAATAGATTGATTCAGTAGAACATGTCAAAGATATTTCCACATCTCCAACGCTTCTGTCCACGTTGGACACTTCTTGTTTGAATCTGTCTCTCCTGGAAACCACAAACATGCCCAGAAAGAATGGATTTATTCCAACCGGAGATAAACCAGCAGATTAAGTGTTTACATGGTTATTAGGAGCGGATATTTTCCTATTTAACGGATTATCAAAGGTTTACACCACCCTTCTCAATCTGACTGAAAACTCGATCTGATTGGGTTCTGATTAAGGTTATTTATTACATGAGAGATTTTTTTTTTGATTGTGATTATTAGTGGAATACTGGAGTCCATGTAAATGCAGCAGTTGATTCCTTTTGATTGTAAACATGGACTAAAGTAAATGTAATAGGCGGCTTAAGCAACAGCCCAGACCCTACGCAGATCGTAACGGCGTAGCCTGACGTGCGCTTCCCCAGAAATGTAACTACGTGTCACGGCGATGCAGACCACAAGGGCTGTGATTGGTCCTCTAGGCAGTAGCGTGTTTCTGCTTTAGTATTTCCGGCCGCTTCTCCATCTCCGCAATTTTCAAATGATTGTTTTGCGCCAATAAAGATGGAACACATGGAGGAAAGGTTAACCGAGGAGGTTCGGAGATACAAACTAGAGTACGACTCGTCTTCGCGGAAAGTTTCAGTCGCCGTTGTTGAAAATGAAGCAGGAAGTAGACGCAAAAATTAACCCGACTGGCAAAAAAGACACAGCGCCGACTAGCGTTTGGGTGGCGTTGTTATAGAGCGAGCCAGACGGACGAGCTCACAAGTCTAAATGGCTCGCACCGGCGTAGGCTACGGCATCTTTGCCTCGCAGTACTTTAAATGAGCCTTAAAGGTGTGATAAATCCCTGCAATATCTCTGACACTCGGGTGTGTCCTCCTGCTATGAGTCTTAATCCGCCCTGATTTAACCGCTCCGTTCATTCTTCTGTTTGTCTACAAGTTGCTTCTTCTATTTCTTTTTATCTCTTCCTGTTTATTTTCATGTGCATGCTTCTTCTCTGTCTTTCTGTTCCTGAACATTTGCCGGATGCGGGGGATGCATGCGGATGTTTTGCTTTCGAGGATGACATCACCCCTGTGGTTGTGGTGACATTGCACCGTTCAGAGCGCTGCACGTCCGTCAAGGTGACTGCAAGCAGAGGAGCAGATTTAACTCATGGCGTTCGTTTCTGCCACTCACCAGCTGGTGGAGGAGTTGTGGCCGGGATGCTGCTTCTGCTGCTGCTGGTGGTGGGGGTGATGGGTGTGGAAGAGGGGGGAGGGGGGTGGGAGGGGGCACAAAATAAACATGCGTTTGAAGGAGCGGGGGGCGTGTATTAGGGGAGGGAAGACGGGGTATTGTCCTGCCTCCGTGCCCTCCGCAGGCAGCTAAGGATCTCATTTGACAGCTTCAAGGTGGAACGTGGAAAGACCAAAACAAGAACCTCCCCTCCCTCCCTTTCTCTCCCCCTCCCTTTCTGTTTTGGGGGGTAGAGAAAACCAATCCGTCTCATCGCTCTGTGACGGCTGGGTTTAGCTCTTTGTCAGTGCAAGGGGGGGGTGGTGGCAGGCAGGCAGACAGGAAGGCAGGAAGGCAGCGTGAATGCATATCATGACCACAATAGAGCAAACGAGCACAGTTCAGCCATGAAAGCCCAGCGGGAGAGGCTGAGAATTCCTGGGCTGACGCTAGAGTGAGTATTTTTCTGTTACCGTGCAGCTCCTCTGCAGTGTGTGCAGCTTCATCAGCCTCTCTGTGTCATGTTTGATTGTGTCTATCACTGTTGCTTTATGCCCCCGTGTTAGCATTAGCGGCAGCAGCAGCAGCATCTGCAGCAGGAAGTCTAATGTCAAATCCCTCGCAGCTCGGCAACAGTGGCTTATACTTGAGCTCGTGTTAATGCTTCTCTGTTTGTGTGTGCGTGTGTGTGCGTATTTGCAGGTGTGCATGCGATAGACAGACTGATAACACTGATAAAGGAGTGCCGCAACATGCTTTATTTTGCTGGCGTGCACGCGTAGGAAACACACCTATCAGGAGGAGTGTCGTTTGTTGGATTTGATCAATAAGCTGAAAAGCAGTGAGTCATTGAAGGCTGCGTTATCGCGGCCGCTGTCGCTTGAGATTTTTTTTCTTTTTATTTAGGTCAACAAGGCATTTGTTATGGTTCCCTCCATCTGAGGATTAAAAAAACTGCATAATTGGACTGATGAATGAAAAATTTGGGGATTTTTGAACGAGTGCTATAGAAATTAAATCATCAGACTAGATTTTTTTAATAAATATATATTTTAATTAACCTCTTCTACCCAATCTGTGCCTCATAGTTTAATCTGAAATCGTGATTCTGGTGAAAGATGGAGATATTCTATAAAACCAAACATTATGTGCCTCAGCAAATGTTTAAAACTGCTGGGAATTGTAGTTTTTAGCAAATGTTGATGAAATGAGTTGAAACCGTGCGTATTTTCCTCTGAGGATTAATATTTAGAACACTATGTCTCAGAGGAATGAGTCGTGTCAGCCTTTTTTTATATGTAGGATCAATTTATGGTCGTCCTAATATAGAGAAATCCCCAGATTATCGTTTCAGAGAAGCGTTCCCTGCATTACTTCAGGGATTTAAATACATGAACATATTCTGATGAATGACTCCAGGAGGCCACTGCAGTAAAAGTTGCTCACCTTTACATGACCTAATGCTCTGCAGTGCCACTGCTGACTGCTAGGGAGAAAAAAAAAAAGAAGAACAGAACACATATGACATCACACTGCACGCGTTAAAAGCTTGGAGACACACCTCGCTGCCCGAGTTAATCTGTAACTCCCTTTTATGATCTGGAGCCTTTGAGCTTGGTGATTTCATTTCGGTCTGAATGGAAACAGGCCGCCGGGGTCAAACAAACCCAATGTCAAACAGACCCTGCAGAGCCAGACAGATGCCTTGGAAACCTGCTCTTCAAACACGATTCAGTTTCATCTGACGGGGATCTGCTGCTGTCTTTATGTGTGCACGTGTCAGAGCTGCTGAGGGGTTTTCTGTCGTCGTGTGTGTGTGTGTGTGATAAAAGACAACTATTCACTACACTCCATTTAACTTGCAGCCTCACTCCCCGAAGCTTGAGCCCCACTCCCACTAGCCCTTGCAGTCCGTGCAGCCCGCTGCACGCTTTTCATTTTTGGAGGTAAGCAAGAGCTCTTCAACCGTGGCTGTGTTTGTTCTTTTTGTTTTTTTGAAAAGTCCCGTTAGTGCACGTTTGATTCAAATGTCGGTGCGTCACAAAGCTGCAGCGTCACTTCTTCGCCTCTCTCCTAAAATCATCCGCCTTTGAAATGACATTGAGAGCGGACACGGAGCTTATATAATGTTGATAACGTCCCACCCTCGTCCCCCGTCTTGCCCCCTCTCTGTTCTGAGGTTTACGCTCCCCTTTCATGTGCTAAGTAGGATTTGTGGCGTTTGCAGCACATCAAAGCGAAGAGCGGTCTCAATCTGTCTGGATCCCGGCTCGCTTCATTTAGGAACGAACAAAATGTTCAAAAACATCGGAAGCTAATATCCGTTCTTATTGCTCAGATCTCAACTAGTTTGTGATTTAGTATTTAAAATAAATCTGTGTGTGCTGCCGGAGCTTCAGATTTATCCTCATCTCTCTGAAATGATGATCATTCTCTCTGAGGTTAAATGTGCATCAGTGATGTCCTCTCCTCAAACTCCACAGTTCATCCATCTAAGAAGCTCTGGGACTGTCTTTGTTCTTGGACAGGCGTCACGCGGTGCTTCACTTTCAAATCGGTCATTTAGGTTAAAAGTTAATTAGCCAGTTTGAGCTAATTTGCCCAGAATCCTCTCTGGATAAGTAGATGAAGAGGTAGTGTGTGATCCAGAGACTTCTGATGAACCTACACATGGGATTTTTCTCCTCCTTCGTGTCTTCAGTGTCTTGGTTTCATTAGCGTTGCAACAAACAATCGTTCTTTTCAATTAATCTTGTAAATTATGTCGATGAATTGTTTATTTTCTTTAACTTTCATCCGATCGTACTGTTCAACATGTGCTCTGTGTAGGCCTAGTTTGGAAACCTACGCTATTAATTAGCATAGATACTGGTGAGCATGATTTAACTTGTCCTTCAGGAGATATTTAGATCAGCGTATATCCATATAGTGGGAGTGACTGGGGCACCGAAACGCAGCCTCTAAATAACTCATTATCTGCAGCGAAACTCGTTCATTTCACCAATATTTTGTTATCGTACGCTAGTGCTATTCCCTGTTGAGTCCAGAATTACCTGTTATGTTACCCACGAGAAAATATTGGTGAAATTAACAAGTTTCGCGGCAGATAATGTGTTATTTAGATGCTGCGTTTCGGTGCCCCAGTCACTCCCACTATATGGATATACGCAGATCTAAATATCTCCTGAAGGACTACAAACTACTCAAAAGTTATATGGGTGAGTAAACAATCGTATTTTATGCCAGAAATAAGGTCCAGGTTGTAAAAAACAGTAGTTTCCCTTTAATGTCTTGTGCTGACTGTAATTGAATTAATATAGCTAACGGTTGCTTTCACCCCGACGTAGAGTGTAACGTTAATGGAAATCTACATGGTTTTCTAAGTGTGTATGTGCAAAAACAAACCGTTTACAGCTTGTAAATGCACTAGAAAGCACCGCTGCTAAGTTAACTGTTAGCATCTGAGTCGTCTTGGCGTCATTGCAGCCTTGGGTTTCATACAGATATAATATTTTAACACCATATTTTTACAGGTTCAGGTTCTGAAACCTAGCAGCATCCAGTCCGAATTCTTAAGTCTACAATCATAAGTCACAGCGGGAGATATGTCTATATGTTTTACTAATATAAAAAGAGTTGCAGTCTTTGCTTTCCGTTGAGTTTATTCAGCCTCGTTTCAGATTATATTTGCCAAGAAGAATTGCCTGATTGAAACTTGGCTTCTTTTATTTGTTTTTTTTTTTCTCCTCCTGCTCATTCAGAACATTTAGAGAATGTGTCTGTGTGAATGAATAGCACCAAACGCCCACAGATTTCACCCCTGCTCTCCTCTTGTTCTGCTCAGCGTTTATACAGAGTCGAGTGAGTCAGCTCCATACAAGAATGTGGAGATTTTCTTACCGGGTGTTTTTTTATTATTATTTTTATTATTTAATTATTTTGTTTGTTTGTTTTTATTGACACTTTCAGTTTTTATTCAGTCATGTACTTATTCTCCTACAATAGAGCTTTGTGCGGCGCTTTGTGTGAAGCTTGCAGATGAGAAGTTCAGTTAGAGGATAGTCTACACCTGAAATAAACAAGACTTCTTCTACCTTCTCCCTTCTACTTCCTTCTCCTATTCTTCTACCATCTCCTCCTTCTACTTCTTCGTTCTCCTACTACTTCTACCTTCTTCTTGTTGTTCTTCTTCTTCCTTGTTGATCTTCTATCATATTCCTTCCTTCTTCTATCTTCTATTTTCTTCTATCTTCCATAAGCTGATCAACATGGCTCTTGTCATTTTGCATCTTCCTCTCATCTAAACCTTCAAATACACAAATATCAGATCCGCTCTCCTGTGAAGAATACTCTCTTGACGGTAGTGATCATCCTAATGTTCTCTGTGTGGGACGCTTGCAATCGCTCGCCTGGTTTGGAGGTTCAGAAAATTTGTGATCAGCTGACCCTCAGCTCTCGCAGTACTCGCCAGATCTGTATGTGGTGTTTGTAGCTCTTCCTGTTTCACCCTTTTGATTGATGAACTACTAGTACTGCCACCTGCTAGTATGGAGAGTTACTACACCCTGTGATGTGTTCAAGTGCAACTTTTTGGTCTCCTATTGCTTCTCCTGCCCTGTTTTTGTTTTTTTAGGAAAGAAGGCAACAGTAGCTCAAATCCTAAGAGATGCACACAGTAGCAGAGGCACTTTTAACTGGACTCCTGCTCATAAAGGGAGAAAACATCCATGCACACTGCAGGATAGTTAAAAACATGATTATTTCTGGCGTCTGTGTTTCATATCAGTTAGCCCCTAATATGCTGACCTTTCCCCGGATTTATGAATGATAACAGATTAGCGCTGTTGCTAATTACTCTGCTGCACAGAATTACATTTGCTCCCCTGTGTGTCATTATCCCTCTGATTAACATGAAAACAAGCCTCCTCATCATTTTACCTCGTACACAAATACAGGTGTATCTACACCGTTTTAATATGCAATGTAAGTAAAAGATTTGTTTGTTCGCTTCTGTCAGAAAATATATATATATATAAAAAAAAGTGTCAGTTAGAGGACAGCAGCCCAGATTTCCTGCTTGTACCGTCAGCACAGTGGCTGACCTCCCTCCCCGTTCGTGCTGCTCTGTGCAAGTTTGACTTTGAGCCGTCGTTTCTTATGTGGAACACAGAAACGGAGCAGAGCCATAATTAGAGTGAAGGCTGTCACACCGTCCTGCAGGGAGACGGGCCGAGCCCCTCGGAGGGGGATGCACGCGCAAGCTCTGGCTTTACACTGACAAAAAAATTTACTTGCGATGACACTTTGTTAGAGGAGATGTGCGGCGGCTATGTGCTTAGTCGCGCCGGCGTTTCTCCTGAACCCGTCTGCGGCATCCTGACGCTCCTCGGATCTGACTGTGCACTTCCTCACGGCCGCAGGCTTTGAACCACATCTTTGATCCCCTGTCCTCTGTTAGCTTTATAAAACGGACACGACGGCTGATCTGCATGAGACAACAAAGCTGAAAGTGCACGAAAACATGAAGGATTGTTCATATTTCTAAGGATGTGATGCTTGCAGGCGTTTTATGTAATAATTATTTAGTCAGTCAGAAAATCTGTCTCATCAAGAGGGTTTTTGCTGATTTGAACATAATTTACAAGCAAGACCCTGGACGTAAGAGCATAAATTAATGCAATAGATGTAGATTTGTGCATTAGATTGCAAGGAAATTAATATTTCCAAGCATACATTTAATAAAATAAGGTTCAGCTTGGTTTATCCTGTACAAATTTAGTTGCATATGATCAGATTAATCAAGATACTTGATAATATCTGAGGTTTTGCTGGCTAGCGGGTCAAATAAGAGAATAATATTAATAAGAGAATCAATTTTAGCTGTTCCAGTTTTGCTGCAGTTAACGGTTTTCATAATTAATGAGCTGAAACCCGCTTTTTAGTTATTGCGTCAACTTGTTTTCCTAATTTAATCTAATTTGCCGCCACAGCAGAGCAAATAAAACCACGAATATTCTCACCGTTCGACATTTAGTCATCATTTGAAACCCTGCAGGTTTCATATCTGTCCAGGCTGTGGCATTATATTAAACATTAATGCAACTTATTGATAATGTTCCTTTTAATGCTGCCTTTGTCTTGCATTTTTACTTCCTTGTTTGAGATGTTGGCAGCGGCTCCTGTTTCTTTTACGAGCTCGGACACGAGGAATGTTTTGAAGCTGGATTGTAAAAGTGACGTATTCATACTGTATACATGTCATTAGTCATATAACTGCAGCAGCCTCTGACTCTGTACACAAACTAACCCAGACTCCCTTATCTGGGCTCTGAAGTGTCTGCATACAGACCTGAACTTTGCTTTCTCCTGTGAAGAATCGTCTCCTGATAGAAGTAATCAATAGGTCCTCGTGTCCTCGGTGGGACGCTTGTTAACGGTTCCTATTGCTTTGTTTTGTTTTGTGTTCAGAGAATTCGTCAGCCCGCTGCGATCAGCTGACCCCGAGCCCTCGCACGTATTCGCCGGACTCGAAAGTCAAATTCATCACCGGCCTGACAAAAAGAACAGCTCTGACTAACTGAGTTTTCTTTTTCTCAGACTTGCTTGAGCACTGGACCGTAGTTGCTCTTTATCTTTATTTTATGTTTGATTTGTGTAGAGTTATTTTTATTTTAAGTTTGCATGTCCTCCCTGTCCGTGTTTGGCAGCTTATCAGAGTCAAACAGAAAATGAGTCAAAGGATCAAAGGTGATGTAGTTAAGGTGAGGCTCCCATCAAATAAAGGAGGAAGGACTGTCTATGTAGGAACGGTGCAGGGAGGAATTTGTGCAGCCGCAGAAGAATCCATGCAAAGGCGCAACATTTCCATTTCAAACGGGTCCTGCTTAATACGCCAACCCACCGGACTTTTGGAGGGGTGCCAGTTTGTGAAAGCAGCCAGTGCACAGCAGCATCTGCTGATGATGCAGTGCCCCTCTGTCTCTCAGCTCCCCCCCTCCACAGGATGTGAAGTGGTAGATGCCTGTTACATGATATGAAGCATGTTGAGCGAAGGGAGCAGGGTGAGTGTTTGGGATACAGAGCACAGTCGCAGGGAGACAGGGAAACAAAAAAGTGAGCCGGTGTTGGGTGTTAGGTGTCGTATCCCTGCAACAGTGGAGCTGTCAACACCTGACCTGGATCACACAGGATCCTCCCTGGAATACTTTTTTGTTTGTTTGAGGACAGCGGAGGACGGTGTGTCCTCCCTGCCAGTGTGTTTATGCCGCAGCTGGCTGCAGATGTGTCTCTGCAGAGGAAGTTTGGACCTAAGGAGACCACTTGTCCGGACTGTTCTGGGGGTCACGGCGTCCTGAACCCTAACCGTCGCTTCTCCTCATCGGGTCTTCACAAGCCCCCTTTACATCTCCCTCTCTGGCATGACTTGGACGCGATGTCTGATTCTAGTCTGTGGACCGTGCTGTCCAACATTGACAAGCCACATTTCTTCGGCGGGGCCCGTCTTCGCCGGTCCAAAAGGTAACCGTTAAAAGCCACCTGAGCTGGGACTCTCTCTACGATGCAGTGTTGTGGTTAAATTTGTCAACTGGACACACGAAGGTGATATTGCTCTCAAACGGGCGACTTTACAAACAGTTTGTGTAGCGGTGAGTGGCAGCAGGCGTGTCGTCTCCGTGTTGACAGTCTGTTATTTGAGCCGTTTTACGGTGAATAAGGAGCTGGGCGTTCCCTTCTTCCCTATTGTGTTTTATTTGCTTTGTGAGTCAAATGGATAATTGAGTGTTTGTTGTTGAGGCCGTCTCATGTTCCTTACGCAGGATGTGTCCTTCCTCGTGTGTCATCCCCGTTAATTAACAGCGGGCAAAGTGGGAATGCTGATCGTTCTCAGTTTGGGTCTTTGTCCCGGGATAGGAAACATTTCGTAGCTTTACGGGATTTAGAGAATGAAGAGACTGAAGCCACTTGATCCCGTTTTTTTTGTATATGATGAGGCTCCAGCATTTCTGTAGCTCATATACTGATATTTATTTTTAATCCCTTGTCCTGACCTATTTTATAGAGCAGAACGGCTTAACAGGAAATACTGTCGGATGGTTTATTATTTTTTTGGACATCTTGCATAAATACATTTGAAAACATGTCGGATTTAATAGATGCTGCAAAACTCCAAGAGGCCTCACGGACATGAAGTGATAAATTACTGATTTGATTTAATTCAGACATTGAGAACAGCTATGAATGATCCTTTGAATGTTTATTTTGTAAGGTCCTCTTTCCAAGGTATCATCAGGATATTTTAATAAGTTGTTTGATTAAGAAAACGCTGTAAAATCAGCACATCTGTATCCTATAAGTATCCTAAATGAAATGCTGCTTTATTTATTCTGTCATTTTTTTGGTTTAAAAGTTAAAATTTTTAATACTGCACGTCCCCCGATGCAGAAACGGCCGTCCTCTGCAGAAGTGAGCCGTTATGACAAGTTTTTAAACACTATTAATAGACGCCTGACTTTGTATTTGGGTTTGTCAGCGCGGCGCCGCAATTTATGTGTCATTGCGCTTCGTCAGCTCACCTGACAGCTGTGACGACGGAAGCCAAACTCCTCAAAGTGAAAGAGATTAATCGTGGCTTTTTGTCGACACGGGTCAGGATCAGACGTTTATTTGGATGAATCAAAGGTTTTTCTTTTTATTATTTTATGATCTATTTTTACCTCCTTCCTCTTGCAGCCAAAATAAGAAATCTAAGAAGTGGCTTTTGACAGTTTGAGATTACTTTTGAGGTAAAAAAATAAAGCTCTGATGCCAACTTTGAGCGCCTTCGTTTGTTTAAAAAGAGGATTGTAGCTGTGCTTGTAACACAACAATGGCCGGATGAGGTTGAGCCTTTTTGCATGTAGCTGGGACTGTTAAACCCTCACATGGATCGACTCCAGGAATCTCACACATCTGCAGAGCAGCATAAACGCTGGCCTACTTTCTCCCTATCGTCTTCGCCCAGGGCTTCTTTATCCCCTCTTTAAAGCCTCGCTGTACCGACGTGGTTTCTCTCGCCTCGCTGTGGCTGCAGAGGTGCCTCCACCAAAAACCCCAGCCCGGCTTCGGACGACCCGCTGCGTTCCCTCGCAGCCTGCGGCGTTCCCTCTCCGCAGAGCGATCCGGTCGTTTAAAGGTCTCCGTGAGCGTCGCTCTGCTCTGTTACCAAAATATTATGTGGTGTAAACTCTGGGATCGGCAGCAGTGTGGCGTTCTCTTGGCCTAATCCGCAGCGAGAGGGTATAAATAGATCTCGTTAAATCTGATCCTCTTTGACTGAGCACCTGTGTACCAGATATTATTCGCTCCCTGCCCGTCACGATAAATGATTCATGGCATTTGTCCACGCTCCTGATTGCTCGGGGTTAGCCCCTAGAAACGGTTCGGGTAAACGAGGATGACAGGGATTTCAGTCAGAGGAGGGTTCCCCTTTTCTGATTTAGAGAGATTGATTTGGATTTAGGTGTGGCAGAGCGGCAGGAAGCTACAAGCATCTTACGTTTCCTGTTCCTGTCTGAGCAGGTGTTTCCTGTGCTTCAACAGGTGATGGAAGGGTTTGAGGTTTTCACTAAGATCCACCTGACTTTGGTTCATCCCATCTTGTGATAACAAGATTATAAACCCTCAAATTTAGATGATCAATATCCCGCAGGTCAAATATTTCTTCCCATTAAGATTGAAATTCAGAAAATATCTCATCACCACTTTGTTCTATATCCACAATCCAGAAATTTAAGAAAGAAACTTTAAGGTGGCCTCAGACTACAGGAGATTTTGGGGCGATTGATCCCTGAATTCAAGTCCCAGACCTCGTTCTGGACTGAGGTTTCGGCCCAGATTAGCTGATAATGTGAGATGTTGACAGATCCCACTCACTCATCAGTCAGGATTATAATCTGGATGATAACATCAGTCCTAGCCCTCTGGGCTAACACCAGCTAGCATACCACTGGAGAGAGTCACTGCAAAGTGGTTTTCTTTTTCTTCTTCTACCTCCTTCTTCTTCCTCCTTCTTCTTCTTCCTTCTTCTTCTTGTACTTCTGCCTTCTTCTGCTTCTTCTACCTTCTACCTTCTACGTCTTCTTCTATCTCCTTCTTCTTCTACCTTCTTCCTCTTCTATCTTCTTCTTCTTCTTCTTCCTTCTTCTGTTTGGCAAATCAGCTAGCAGGTGCATTGCTGACGATAGGAGAGTAGATCCTCATGAGATCCCGTGGTGCATTCAGTGTTCCCCTGACCTCGCAGGATAATCTAAATAATTCCTTGTAGTGAGTGTTGCACTGTGATTTCCAAATCCTGTAGTTTGAGTTTAGAGAGAATAGTATCTGTGAAGATTCTCCTGAAGTGTGTGATGCCTCCAGATTATTTTTTTTATTATTAATCACGAGAGCGCTGCCGTTTAGTCCGTTTGTCTTTGTCTTCTATTCATCATCACATTAGACTATTTGATTTGATTAGCATGTGGCTAATTGTGCAGCCACTAATGCTTCTCCTACCTGTTTCCGCTGACATTTGTCACGTTAAATCGAGGCATCAAATTTATGGGAAATCTTTGGTAGATCAGCACCAATCTGAGCACAAAAGTCATTCACAGGCCTCTTAGACTCTTTGTGTTGAGTGGGCATTCACATGTTAATGCAGGACCATTAGGAAGGAAGAAACTGAAAGTGGCTTCTTTAATAGTTTCATTAGCATATTTGTAATAGTGTGTTCGGACACAGATCCTTTCTTTAAGGTTATAAAGATAATTGCAGCTAAATCTCAGTGCACAAATGTCTTAACATATATTAGCTAAGATAGATATTCTGCACACTACTGGATAAGAGTAGTACTATCTAGTGCTCTAGTTTCAATGCACGGTAGTTTTAATTATTTTGAGTAACATGATGATATGAACACTATGTCCACTTTAGGGATATATATTTTATATCACCAGATTTCAGTTATCAGCTCCTAAAACCCATGTAAACTGTTGATGTGCTGGTTTCTCTCTGGTTACTGGAATAAATCCGTTCTCTCTGAGCATGTTTGATCCACATGGTGTAAAACATCAGACGACGAGTTAAAATGAGGGACAGAAACATGGAGGTAGAAAAAAACAACCAGTTGTTGAAAGAACAAGTGTTTGAAAAGATGAACCAAGCTGGAATCAATGTAGACAGCAACGTTGGAGACGTGGAGATGTCTTGGTTCATCTTCTTCTACTTTGTCAATTCAGGACTGGAGATCAGGTTTCTTCTTCTCCTTCCTCTTCTTTTATTATATTTCTCCTCCATTTCCTTCTTCCCTTTTCTCCTCCTTTTTCTTCCTCTTCCGTCCTCATCTTCCTCCATGTTCTCCCCCTCCTTTGTGTTGTTCTTCTCCAGCTTCTCATCCTCCTACTTCAAACCTTTCTTCTTCTTCTTCTTCTCCTCCTCCACCACTACTTTTTTGGTGTTTTGGGGAATGTAAGTCAAACCTTTGGACTTCTGCGTTGTGTTGAGCTAATGAGGACTTAACACACTGCTAATTCTTTAACAAAAACAAGAAAACGACCATTTAATTCATCTGCCCACTCCTGGTCCTACGTGAACAAAGCAAATGTAAGACGGGAGGAAAGTTAATTTAACATGCCTTGACGTTTAAACTAGTTAGCATTACGAACATATCACAATATTTTAACGGTAAGGTAGAAACAGATGTAATAATGACGAGTAAAACAAAAATTATGATTAAAAACGTGACGCATGCCTCCCCCTCAGGAGGATTGTACAAAAGTTAGAGGGACTAGAGGGGTGAAAAGATTATATAGGAGATACCACAGAATGTTTTAACAGCCAGGTATGGAAACACATAGGTCATTTTATTTAGCGTCCATGCTTCCATCAGGATCTGACCCGAATCATTTGAGTCCAGTCGGAGAAATCGTGATCGCGTAAACGTGTCCTCTGCAGTGAAGGCCGCCCGCCGCCTTTTCTGCATCGGTGCGGAAGCCGATCGCTCCGTGTGATCTCTGCCGCAACGCAGACAGACAAGCTGCACCTGTGACTAACTGACGCTCTTTCTTCTTTATCTTAGGTGCTTGTTGTTGTTGTTTTTGTTGTTGTTGTTGTGTCACTGCAGGAAAAGCCCTTTTGTCTCTTTATTTGCTGCAGTATTCAAACACTTGAGAGAGAGAGAAAGCTGCAGAGTAAATGTGAACCTCCCCCTCTAGGAGGGAAATTATTACTGAATAGCATCTTTATAAAAAAAATTTCATCGAGGAGGTTGTGTAACAGGAGTCTCTGTCCTTGAAGGGAAGTCGTGTTCTTCTTCGGGCTTTATGCGTTTCCCACTGACAGCCTCTAATGTGAAATTATAAACTCCAACACCGAAGCTGCTTTTCCAGTGAAATGATTCAAGGTTAAAAACCCGGGCTTCATTTATGAGTCACATGTTGCTGATGACAACGGCTCCTCGTGAGTCACCATCCTATATTAATACAACAAATATCAAAGCTCTGTGAGTGCTGTGAACACAACCAAGATGCTCTGACTTCAGTGTCTCTGTGAATCAGAGGGACTATATCATCTTCACGGCAGCGTAGTAGAAGTTGTAATGATTGAAAGTGAACGTGTAAACAGCTGCTGGTGGAGGCAGGGGTAAAACGAGCCAGAACGTTTAGGAAATACTAATTTTACGAGTTATTTCTCTGACCTAGAGATAACATTAAACACTGACTTCACATTCTCAGTAACGAACCTTCAGATCAGAGTGGGTTTGTTAAATTTAATCACAGTATTTGGCCAAACTGAAGCGACAGTGTGGGACCAAAAATTGCGTAAAAAACCTTGAAAGGATGTAATAATTAAAGGTTTTATGAACCACCAATGTTCAACTATGAGATTTAACCACTGTTGAGTGATTTATGTTGAAATGATTTGACCTATTTACCCTGATAATGTTTTTTTTATCGTAGTCTGAGTTCAGTTTTTTGGCAGGTTTAAAGGTACAAGTCCAAGCATGACTCATCTTGTCTTACTCCGATAACCTGAGACTTTCGTAGATGATCTGTCGCTCCCCTGAATTTTTATCTAGAATTTGAAGATTGAATCAATAATCCAGCAGCTTGATAATGTTTTGTTGCTCGAGTAGCTTTTTAGAAGCAAAAAGTGAGCTGGGACTGAACAGCTTGAGATTTAATTTTCAATATTTTTATATTTCTGTCTGGAAATTTTTGGCGGGAGAGCACACGGTAACTGAAATCGTGTAAATTCGAACAGATTGGTTGGTTTTCGAGGTCGAGCTGCAAATGTTTTACATCAGTAAGGGTTAAAAGGAGAACTTAGATGGTTTCCATTTCCATTAGCGCGCTGTACAGAAAGAACAGCTGACCTGCAGCTCTGTGTTCTGTAACTACACGCTGAACGTCCGACAGCTTTCCTGAGCTAAATTAAGATAAATCTGAAATGAAAACTGTACTCAGTTATGTCTGTGAAGGTTTCTCACTCGTGCTGGTCACGGTGTCTCCAAAAAAACAAGCTGAAATGGGCTTAGATGAGTGATGAAACGTCTTCTAGA
The DNA here is from genome assembly GCF_963514085.1 of Chelon labrosus. Taxonomy (NCBI): domain Eukaryota; kingdom Metazoa; phylum Chordata; class Actinopteri; order Mugiliformes; family Mugilidae; genus Chelon; species Chelon labrosus. The sequence goes on from NC_140355.1 coordinate 20,044,116, forward strand.
AACCCTACAAGTAGCTTCTTCAGTTCTAAAGGGTCTTAACAGGAACATCTGTGGTTGTTGCCCATCAGAAACCTGCATGACTAGGGTCTGTTAATGACCAGATACTCACCTGTAATTGGAGTTTTGATCGGGTTTTCCTTCAGCAGTCAATGGTACTCCAACAACCCTTTCTGTTTATAAAAAAAAAAAAAAAAAACTTGGTTATCTAAATTCATGCTTTCATCTCTTTTGCTGACCTCAAGAACATCGTTGTGCTTTCTTATAACCTATTTTATGTCCTCTCTCTTTTCTGGGCACTTTTACAGTTGAACATTTTTTACCAATAACATTTAAACTTCTTCAAAGTTTTATCTCCTAATGAGCTCAGCCTCAGATCTCCAACCGGGGCCCATCTGACTATAGACTAAAGAGGCTCTTAAAGCACCTGCCTGAAGGTCTGAGGCGTGCAGTGATATCTTTTAAGTTACACCTTAAAAGCCTTTATACCATCTCGCTATTTTATGGGGGCGGCATTCACCGGAGGCCTCATGATGAGATATTATAGCAATATTGTGTCTATTAGCCATAAAATACATTGAGAAAAAATTGCGCAAAGTTTTGTCCATTTTTAGCAACTTCCTCGCCCATCACAAAAACAGCACCATCTAGTGGAGTGAAGCAATAAAATGAGAAATAAAAGTTAAAGTCACGTTTGCAATTTGTGTAATAAAAGATTATTGCTTGCTATCCATGTATTGATTAAGGGTTGAGAGCCCAATTATGTCTGAAAGATGACTGGATTTAAACTAGAGGGAAATACGACAGATCTCTCAAACCAGCTGTTTTAATTTCAAGTAAAATAGTGTCAAAACTGAATTATCTCTAAATTAATTGATATCCTATCAAATCTGGAAATCAGTAGCGATACCCAGACCGACTATCGACACAAAAGCGCAAGGGTCGGACATTTTTACAAATTTCCTAAGCACTCAACAGCACCATCTAGTGGACGCCGGCAACTAAATGAGAAAAAAAGTTAAATTCGCATTTGCGATTTTATGTAATAACAGATTATTATTTGTTATCTGTGTATCGAGTAGGGCTGGGTTTCAAATCGATCTCCATTTGAAAGTTCCAGTATAAATTCGTAAAACCACCACACCATTTCCTGTTCATCCTCTCGTTAGAAATCTCTCTGTGGTCTGAGAGCTGATTGCATCTTTGCAGCTTTTCTCCGTCGTCATACATTTTAAATCCAAAGATGTTTGAGAGATGTGAAACTAGAGGTTAAATATTATGGAAATAACACAAATCTCTGAAACCGATTTCAAGTTATTGAAGGGTTTTGTGACTTACGTACAAAAACGTAATGGGCGGCCATTTTTAGCAACTTCCTTGTTGACCACAAAAATACTCAACAGCACCATCTAGTGGACGCCAGCAACTATACGAGAAAAAAGTTAAATTCACATTTTGCGATTTCTTGTAATAAAAGATAATTACTTGCTTGATTTAAAAGATTCAGTATCAATTCATAAAACCCTTGAGCGTTTCCTGCATCCTCTCCTCGCTTCGGTCTGAAAGCCGATTGGATTTAAAAAGTGTGACTTGTGAAACTAGAGGTTAAATACTGTGGAAATACCACAGATCTCTGCAACAAATAGTTTTAGTTTTAAGTAAAACGGTTGAAATATCTCAATAAATTGATAATGAATCAAATAAAATCTGGAAATCAGTAGATATACCCTGCCCTAGTATCAATACACTGTACCCCACCTGTACTATTTTGTTTTAACCCTTTTCTGATTGTGTTTTGTTCCCCGTCTAACATTTTCCCCTCTGTGGTTTCACAGCTGCAGAACAAGCAACAGAAAGAGCCTGATAGGAAGCGGCCAGTCTTCAGGTTTACCCCGACCTCACTCCCCTCTCTCGTCCCTAACCGGTAAGTGTACCTGTTCACGTCTGCTAATTTTGTGAGATCGCCACGCCGTCGTCCCAGCGTGTGCGCAGAGGAGGAGCCGTTAACTCGCAGTGTTCTCCACCAGGAATGCAGTCCATTGTGTGGAGCAAAAACAACACGAGCCGCGAATGGCAGCGCTCAAACAATAATAATGACGTTATAAAACTGAGACTGACACACGTGCAGACTGAGTCTAAAGTAGGATGCAAAGACCTGTTAGAGGAATGACGGCAGCAAACAGAGTATGGTGCGCATTAATTGTCCCCGTCAGTTCGGCTCTGCCGTGTTTGGGTGAGAATTTAACAGCTCCGTGGCAAATCAAAAGGCAGTGATTGTTTCTGGGTGAGGAAGTGTTGGCCTGCAGAGAGGAAATGCACAGGAGCGGAGGGAGGGGAGGCCTCATTTACCACAGGGCGTTTTATTTCCTGGCATTGGTCAGCAGCAAACGCAGAGACTTGCAGTGTTTAGTCTGAATGCGAAGCTCCGGTGAGCTCGTTTAAGATGGACGCAGAGCCGGACAGCCACGGCGTCGCCGCCAACGAATGCGTCCAGCTCTGGGACGACTTAACTCTGTGGCTCAGGCGGAATATTTGCAGCAAAGGTAAGACAGGACCAGGAAAGATTTTAAGTTTAATCTCATCTTCCATAAAAGACATTGTTGACGTTGTGTTCTTCCTGTCTGGTCAGGTGCAGGGAAGAGGTTATCATCTTGACCTGGCTGTGTTTACGGCTACAGAGCAGTTAAACATTCACAGCTAACAAAAGATTCAGTAGCTCCATAGCTGTTGCTCGCTCTGGAAAAGGCCATCTTTGTTATCACAGGAGGTGGTGGCACTGTAGCTTGCGGTTAATTAACTGTTTGGTCACTTCCTTAGTGGGGGCTGTAATTGTGTAGGGACAAAAGGTTTGTTTTTACTCTATGGGGATGGAAACGTGACTCCTGATGGCTGCCTTTTAGAAAGTCCTTCAAATTATAAAGGGTTTTTAAGCCAGATATAGTTAAAGATGTTCATGTCACAATATGTTTTTATTGATGGGACAGTCCTACAACCGATCAGAGCAAACAAGTGTAGGACATTAACCTTTCTTTTACAACAGATCAGACTCTGGATATCTCGGTTCTCCGATGGCAGCCGTTTAGCCGTAAACAAATGCCACTCCACGTCTCTCAGATGACAGCAGATCTTTACCGGAGCATAATCATTTCCCAACGGATTTGTTTCCAGGCCGGTTTTCCGCCACCGAGTTAAGAAATGGGCAAAGAGTTGGATTACAAGTGGCGACACTCACCTCTTGGTCACTTTAAGCCTTAATATATATTTAAAACAGGTGAATTTTAAAAGAATCCACCCCCCCCCGTGCCAGACTACTAACCTCATTCGGCGCAGGTCTACGGAGATTGACTCACTTTCGGAGCCAGGCTCTAGTGGCCATTTGTGGAACTGCACGTTTTCACACTTTTCGTCGTTTTTTATTTTTCAACCACCTAGACGTTGCAGCTTGGTCGTAGCATATTTAGCTAGCAACTGCACCTCAGGTGAAATGACTTGGCTAATGGAAACAACACAAGACGCTAATTAGGCTACTTATTAGTGCTAACAGGAAGATTTATGTTGCAAAGCTCTCAGCAGTGACTAACGGCTAGTCTCATATTTACCCTTTTGGAGCCTCTTCTTTATCAACATCCTCTGTTGATTTCTGGTGTCTGTACTGAGAATCCTCAGCTAGCTACGGGAAGAAGCCCACACTTGGTGTTGTTTGAAAAATGGCCATAAAACGTCACTAACTCTCTGATCGTACCAGTCAGTCCAAGTTATTTCATGCTAAAGAGGAGCCATTCTCACTATTACAAGTCGGGGGATCATTAGAATAGGTTTTAAGCTGTTATTTTAGAGTGAAATAGTTGCTTTCGGGACATCGAGAATCGACAGCTGCAGCGTTGAGTCCCTTCTCATCTTAACTCTCCAGACTCAGATCTCAGTTCACTCTCACTGTCTGGTTAACTCAGCCATATGACTTCCTAATGTTGTCATCTTAACATCCACATGCTGCCTGCACGTTTGAAGCGTGCAGGGACTCTTTATGGGTTTTTTTTTATAGCAACATCAACGGAAATCTCTTGTCTCCCAGAAGTTCAACTGTTTAAGATCGTCGAGAGGAGCGCGTTAATCTCCACCGAAACGCTTCCATCTGTCGTCAGCGAGTTTTGACATTTAGACGCATCTTTGCATAAAATCCAGGAGGCTTAAAACACGTTGGTCAAAGCGTAGGGTTTAAAAAAAGAAGGCAGGATTAGAGAGAAGAGGACGGAGATTAGATCTGACACGAAGCCAAACAGACTGAACAACAATGTGCATTAAGTGAATGTGCTGTTGATGAAGCGGATACTTAGGAATGGGTGTATTCAGTTTGCCTGCTGGTATCAGAAAACAATCAACTCCCACTTTGGCTAATGTTGAGATTTACAGGAGACATTGTAAGGTCTAGATGAGACGCATTAATCCTCCAAAGAGGACTGTCAGATTGTGGTAGAATATATGCAAATGTGTGTTGTGTGGTTTAAAATGAAACTGAAACATGTTGGTAAGTTGTTGCCTTGTACAGAAAAGACTTGTTATCAATAAATACATTTGTCTGCACATTCATAAATAATTACTTAAACTGGGACTGGCTATTCCATAAACGTGAACATTTTTGTAGACAGTTTTAAGTGAAATTTTTTGCTATTCATCAGCGGTTTATTGTCGTTTAACATCTTTCTTCCGGTCTTATTGACGTTTTCTGTATGTTGGATCGTCTTTTAAATTGGCTTTATTCTTCTTTTTTTCCCCCCGTGTGATTTTCTTGCAGGAACGAGCCCACAAGACAGTCCTAGGAATTTCTCTCCCAGTGCCTCTGCTCATTTCTCCTTTGCACGAAGGTAACCTCACCTCGGTTTCTTTTCAGCTGAACAAATCGGCCAATAAAGACCCTAGAGAGACCACTACAAAGATGATATTCTCTTTGCCAGCACATATAAATATTCAGCTTTTTCAGAAACGGCATCAGTTATTTTGTTTAATGCCATTTCTCTACATGAAATCATATAATTATGTATATTTTTTTTTTTTGTATTACAACCCACAGTCATTGCCACAGAGCAGACAGGTAACTTCATGTTAGGCTTCGTTTACTCTTATAATCACTATAATCCACATCCCCTCCCCGTCATCAGTTCGTCTCACCTTAACTCTCAAGTTCTCTTTTGCGTCATTCAGGCGTCTGGTTTTATTTCCACATATGTTGTCGATTCTTTTATTTTAAAATTTTTCGTGTAGTGTTAACTAAAGGAGCTGTTCGTCATTCATCTGCAACCATGTGATCATTAGACCCAAACATGATAAAAGACAAAAATTAGTGTTTTCATGAAGCATGCTGCAGTAAGAACCTGCATTTGTGTTCTTACTAAGTGGCGTTTTAAAAAGCTCTAAGTGTTAATTTGCTGAGTTAATGATGGAGATCATGTTTTTACCTTTTTCTGTTGCAGGACCGATGGTCGCCGCTGGTCATTGGCCTCCCTCCCCTCCTCTGGATATGGAACCAACACACCGAGCTCCACCGTGTCTGTAAGTATCACTCAGTCCTTCAACCATCTCAAAGGTCAGCAACAGGATATCTGTGCAAAAATTATAAACACCTGTTGATTCTTTTATAAAATTTTAAAGCAGGTGTGTCTGATTCCAACCAGACATGCGCATGCATCTCTGAAAAAGTCTTGAAAACCGTTGGCTAGCCAGCGGTAAACATACAAGAGGACAAATCATCACAAAGGCACAATGAAAGGATGTATCGGCATTTTCCTGAGACACACCCACCACCACTGTTTCTGAAAACAACTCTGACTAAACAAAAATGTCCATTTGCAAGGGTGCGAACGCCACAAGAGGACGCCATCCGTATTTGCATGTACATCAATCGGCCACAACATCATGACCACTGACAGGAGAAGTGACTAACATTGACCATCTTGTGACAATTCAATGTTCTGCTGGGAAACTTTTGGACCTGACATTCATTGGTGTGGATGTTACTTAGACATGTAGCACCCACCTAGACCAGACCAGGCACCCCCACCCCATAGCAATGACACACCTTGATGGCAGCAGCCATCCCCAGCAGGATGCGACCATAAAAAACGCTTTAGGAACCACTCAAAAAAACATGAAGAACAGGACAAGGTGTTGACCTGGCCTCCAAATTCACTAGATCCCGAACTGATCAAGTATCTGTGGGATGATCCACAGAGGCCCCTCCCCTCAAAGCCCCCCCCCCCCCCTCTCAAGGACACCCTCAGAAGGCTCATGTCCAATCCATCTCCAATGAGTCACAACTGTTTTGGAGGCACAATGGAGACCTCCACAATAATAGGAAGGTGGTCATAATGTTATGCCTGATTGCTGCATATGTAGTGAGTCAGAAAACCGACTGAAATCATGTGGATTATTTTGAGTCACAGTTAATCATCTACATGTTGTTGACCCCACTTGCTTCACTTTAAAAACAAAATAATAATTTAATAAAAATAAAATAAAACACGATGAAAAGGTGGATTAAAATGGAAAAGTTACGTTGACTTTTTACCGTGGCATTCGGTTTTTATCACGGTGGCTCTGTTTACTCGTGTATTTACATGTGGCTCACTGTATTGACTTCGCGTCCGACGCTGTTTATGGAGCCTTTGTGAACAAACTCTGTATGAGAGGAAAGAGATTTGTTCCAGAGTAAACACGTTCTCATAGTGCGTCTACTTCCTCTGTCTCCATCTGTCCATATCAGCTTTATCGTGTACAGGAAGCAGTCAAGAGTTTACTGTAGAGTGCGTTTGTGCTCACTAACACACATTTACCGGAATTGCACTGTGATGTTGTGTTTTTGTTTTGCGTGGCCTTTGGTCATGGAGTGCATTTCCTCTTTTTCACACCATGCTTTGGTTCTCTGGTGAAACTTTATGAGTAACATTATGAGCAATTACAGTTTTTATAGGTGGTAAAGGTCAGACTCAGTTAAGTCTGTTTACAACACTTTTGCTATAGTGAAACAATGAGTTCACGTGATTATTTAAATATAAAACTGGAGCCAGTAAGGAATTAGCTTAGTCTTGGCTTAGCATAAAGAGACTGTAACTCTCCCGCTCCCTTGCTCTGTTTTGGAAGTTAGCGCTGCAGTGTTTTATGTGTTTATAAGTCTATAGTTCACATGATTATTTTGGTTAAATTTAAAACTGGAGCTACCAGCTAATTAGCTTAGCATAGCCTTGATTAGCTTGAAGACTCCAGTCAGCATTAAAGAGCTAGCTTGGCTCTCTACAAAGCTAACTGTTTCGTGTACATGTAAAGTCCTAGTACACGTACAGTGTAATACAGCACAAAACTGCAACCAGCAAATAATTAACCTAGCGTAGCTTAGGTTAGCTTAACTCAGCTTAGCATAAAGATTCTAGTCATGGTTTAACAGCCAGCTAGGCTCTCTTAAAAGCTTAGACTTAGTTAGCAATTTAAACGTTTTATGTTGGATTTATTAGATTAGATGATCATTTAAATATAAAACTGGACCCAGCAACTAATTAGCTTAGCATAAAGACTTGGGTTAAACAGCTAGCTTGGCTCTCTTGACAGCTAAATGTATTAGATTTGTGCCATTGTTTCATGTGTTACTATGAGTACATTTGATTATTTAAATATAAAGCTGGAGTAAGCAACTAGTTAGCTTAGCATAAAGACTTTAGCCGGGGTTCAAAGGCTAGCTTGGCTCTCGTGAAAGCTAAAAGTTAGCAGTTTAAAGGTTCTTATTTTTATATGAGATTTATTGGATTTATATCATTGTTTTTCACATTTTTTTTTAATAAAACTGGAGTCAGCAACTAGTTAGCTTAGCATGAAGACTGTAGCTAGCTTGACATTCTCAAAACCAGCTCACCTTTTAGCCCTATATATTTTAACTGTGCAAAAAAATAACAACAAATGACATGTTTAAACTTTTAGCAGAACCAAGCTAACTGTTTGTCCCTTCCTACTTCTTCTTCTTCTTTATGCTAAGCTAAGCTAAAATTGATCTTGTCATTTCGCTCTTGGCCAAAAAAGGACAGCCTAGTAATTTTCTTTTTTATCCACATAAAAATAAATCACCATTTCCTTTTTTTTTTCTTTTGTTTTCATGTTGAATATATATTTGTTTCATTTCCAGTCATCCTGTTCATCACAGGAGAAGCTGCACCAGCTGCCCTTCCAGCCCACGCCGGATGAACTGCACTTCCTCTCCAAGCACTTCTGCACCGAGAGCATCTCCGGGGACGAATGCCGCAGAGCGACGGCCATGCGACCCCGCTCACGCAGTCTCAGGTAGTGACTCCGCCCTCTGTCAATATTTACGCGTATATATTTAGAATGTTACTCACGCTTGGGTCATTTGTGTCTTAGCCCTGGAAGATCTCCGTCGTGTTACGACCATGAGATTATAATGATGAATCACGTCTACAAGGAGCGGTTTCCTAAGGTGAGGGGTAACCGTAACTCTGCTACGATCTTGTCTGACCATTCGTTATATCACATTTTACCAAACTTCTCTGTTCATGCTTCCTGCAGGCCACAGCTCAGATGGAGGAAAAGATTCAGGAGATCATCCGCAGTAACTCTCCAGAGAGCGTCCTCCCGTTGGCAGATGGTGTGCTCGGCTTTGCCCACCACCAGATAATTGAACTGGCCCGGGACTGTCTGGAGAAGAGCCGGCTAGGACTCATCACCTCCAGCTACTTCTGCGAACTCACTGACAAGCTGGAGAGGCTTGTCCAGGAAGTGAGTGTGTCTCTAGGAATCTGATATGCTCTTTTCTGGGGAGTTTAGGACCCCCTGGTGACTGGCTGCAGTAGGTCATCCCTGGGTAAATGGCATCAGTTTGGCCAACGCAAGGTAGTGGGGACGCTTTGTCCATATTTATACAGCCTATGGGTCAAACATGCTCAGAAAGACTGGACGGTCAAACGTTTAAATGTATTTTTAAATAGAGTCTATCTTTGTCCTCACCTTTAACAAATACCTTCAGATTAGCTGTAAATGTCCGACGACCTTCTAGATTTTGAGATTTATCGGTCACAAAATCAGACCTTTAGCCCCTCTGGCTTGACTGTAGATGTGATGGGGTTAAGAAAAACTTTGATTTGACCTTCTTGCATCTTCTCTCCTTGCTTGCTTGTGCAGTCGACAGAGAGGTCAGAAAGCGAGGAGGTCAACTTCATCCGAGAGCTGGTGAAGAGGATCCTCATTGTGATCGCCCGACCTGCTCGACTTCTGGAATGTCTGGTATGTTTCGTATCGCTGAAAATATTTAGATTTTTGATTATAATTCCTCCTGTTCTGAGTCTTTTGCTTAATCCAGTTGTTAATCGTTGATGAGTGTAACTAGTCTTCTTTCCCACCCAAAGAGAAACATGGTAATGGTGCAAGGTGCTCCCTGATGTGCACTTGTTCTGGATGGGTGATTTTCACAGTGGGTGTTTCTGCACTATTTAATCTTAATTCAGGTTATCCAGGAGTCAGCAACTCAAATCTGCTGCAGTCTGAAAATCCCTTAAACTACGCTAAGTTACATCATTCAAGTGATTGTGTTTCACACTGCAAATACTGTCTTTAATGTCATTGTTAAGCTGCCCAAACTTTACTGCCATTCCTGTAGTTTTTACCCCCCAGCTGCATCAAGAAGCTGTTTTAAAAGACAGAGCTCCACTAATGGGGCACTACAAGCTCAGCACTTAAAAGCAGATGCGCCAAAAGTGGATCGTTTAGCAGCTAAAGAGCAAAATGCTCCCCTAAGACATAAAACAACCTAATGCAAGTATCCAAAAAAAAAAGTCGAAACAAGGGCAACTGGAGACATGTAATCCAAGTGGCATCTTCAGTTCTAAAAGACTTGGTGCGTCAGGGTTTGAATAGGAACATCTGTGGGTGTTGCCCATCTGAAACCTAATGCCCAGTTTATCACCGTTAGTTGGACGCAACTGTTTTAATCCTGTGTTCCTTCCTCAATGAATGGTTGACCCCAATCTAACGACCCATTATCGTTTGGAGACTCCAGTGTCAAGGTGTGAAGGGGGTGAAAAGGGGGTGAAAGTCCTGTTGCCCTTGGATTCATGGAAATACCATGACCTTTTTTTTCAGGTTTAAATGTATAAAAACGACTTTTGAGGATGCTTTTCAACAAAAATCAATCAGACATTTGATATTAAATGAATTTTCCTTATATATTTGTAGCTTAAAAGCACTAGTAAAGACGTCTGGCAATGTTAAACTGCGTCCACATGTAAAGCAGTCTATTTGTAGCCGACAGTGGGTCGCTAATGGAGATACAAGTGTATGGACGGAGCCAGCTCCTCTTGCTATCACTACTCAATTGCCACCCAAAAGAAAATTCAGTCAACGACGCCGCCATCGCTCCATCTGGGTTTTACCCAACGCTCCAGTCTGCTATCTGGTGGAAACCAAAGTCATGGACGATGTTTTCTTGCTGTAAATGTTTGCTTAACTCTGCGTTTGCACCATTTGTCATTGACTCAAGTTGAGTCTTGGCACTTCAAGTTTGTTTTTTGCCCATGATTTCTGCAACTTTCTCAATTTCATGGACTATTGACGCAGTACCGTTGCTAATCTCTTCCTGTGTTTAGAGTGCAAAGTTGCTTTTGACATTCTATAATCCTCCTCTAAAGCCAAAGTGTGTTTCTATGTCTTCAGGAGTTTGACCCGGAGGAATTTTACCACCTCCTGGAGGCTGCTGAAGGACACGCTAAAGAGGGCCAGGGCATCAAAACGGACATCCCTCGTTACATCATCAGCCAGCTGGGACTCACTCGAGATCCTCTGGAAGGTATGAGAAGTTTCCTCATGGCGTACGGTGCTTATTAAATATGGAGAAGCCACAGAGTCACTGCCTCTTCAAGGAGTTGTTGTGAAATGTGACCAAAGTGAACACAGCTGTTGTGGCTGTAAAGGAATGAAACAATTGAGCTGTGGAGGAAAGACAAAGACACTCTTGGCTGATGTCCTGAGCTGAACAGACCGTCGTTCTAATGACCCGCTGTCTCTCCAGATTCAGTAACCAACAACATTCATTATGACTAATTAGAAAGGAATGGCCTCCCCACAGACCTTACACAGATCGACGCATGCTGGCTCGTCAGCCAATCCCTCCGTTCATTTCCCCCGAGTGTCTCCTGTGTTTTGTTTGCCTCCTGCGCCCTGAAGCAAACCTACAAGGAAGGACAGATGTTAAATAGCGGTGGAAATGTGTTTACAAGCTCTCTGGGGACTAGACAAACACACCCATGATGAAACTGCACACATGGACTTTGGCAAGGCTGCACATAAAGAAAAAAAAAACAAAAGATGCAAGGTGGTTTTTAATGAGCATTTGTTCTGGAGTGGTGATTTTCAAAATGAGCGTTCGACAAGTGAGTCTGTGTTTCCAGATTTGATTTCCGCCTCATTTGTCGTCAATTTCAGGTTATCTTGGAGTCAGCACCTCAAAAACTATCAGGGGAATAAAGGCCAAAGTCGGCTATTTGTGGTGTTGTTAAAGGCCCTGATTTCTCAGCGTTTAGGTTTCCTTTGTTTCTATAACCGCACTGCAGAATATGTTTGAGGGTTCAGACACACCAAACTGACATCAGGAATGTCACCATGGCCGAATGTTGTCTGGATCTCGACCAAAATATTGCGCTTGATCAACATCAGCTGTGATACTATTAGCTGAGAGGCTAGGAAGCTAGGTGGAGCTACTATTGGCTGTGGAGATTGGAAAATATGTAGAGCTACAGTTAGCTGGGAGGCTAGGAAGTTAGGAAGAGCTACTATTAGCTGAGAGGTTTGGGACCTAGTAAGAGCAAGTATTAGCTGGGAGGCTAGGAAGGTAGGAGGAGCTACTATTAGCTGTGGAGATTGGAAGATAGGTAGCGCTACAGTTACAGTACAGGCTAGGAAGCTAGGAGGAGCTTCTTTTAAGTGGGAGGCTAGGAAGCTAGGAAGAGCTACTGTTAGCTGAAGGCTAGGAAATTTAGAAGAGGCATTGTTAGCTGAGAGGCTATGAAGCTAGGAGGAGCTACCATTTGCTGAAAAGGTCGGGAAGAGCTACTATTAACTATGGGGCTTGGAAGCTAGGAAGAACTACTATTAGCTGAGAGGTTTGGGACCTCGTAAGAGCTAGTATTAGCTGGGAGGCTTGGGAGGTACGAGGAGCTACTATTAGCTGTGGAGATTGGAAGATAGGTAGAGCCACAGTTAGCTGAGAGGCTAGGAAGCTAGGACGAGCTACTATTAACTGGGAGGCTAGGAAGCTTAGGAGGAGCTTCTTTTAACTGGGAGGCTAGGAAGCTAAGAAGTGCTACTATTAACTGGGAGGCTAGGAAGAGCTACTGTCAGCTGAAGTCTAGGAAATTTAGAAGAGCCACTGTTAGCTGAGAGGCTATGAAGCTAGGAAGTGCTACTATTAGCTGGGAGGCTAGGAAACTAGGAAGTGCTACAAACCGTCTTAAAGAGCAGGCCTCTTCTGAATCATCAGCTAATCAGTTGGTCTACATCTTATACTTTCTGTATAATCGCAGTTGTAAATATATTTCTGTCTTTGGTTAGAAAACCTAATCTAAACATCCAATCAGGTGATCTATCTGACTGACTCAAGATGCTGAATCAGCCAAAACTAGCACCACAGATCCTCACTGACGGCCCAGCAACAACAAACCACCAACTGTCGGCTCGGTGTATCAACCTTTATAGTTTTGTAGTACACTCACAGCTACTTCTACACTAAATCCTCTGTTTCTTTGGTCTTTATTTGTTTTTTCTCTGTATAGAGATTGCTCAGCTAACCAGCTGCGACAGTGGGATCGCAGAAACCCCAGAAACAGATGACTCTGTAAGTGCTCAGGAATTGATCGCCGTATTGATCTTCACCGCAGGCGAAAGCAGCGAAATCCAGATTTTTATCTTTTTGATTTGTTTCTAGTATTTGTCTCTCTTCTCCTCGTTGACAGTCTCACAGCCTCAGCACAGCCTTGCGGTCCCGGAGGAAACCCTGCGAATTGGACTTCGAGATGACAAAACTCATCAGCAACGGTGCCTACGGGTGAGGACGTCTTATTTTATATCAGATGATCTAATCTTTTCCTAGAATAGTCTGCCACATCCCCAGCAGCAGTTGTCTCCCTTATCTATTGCCTTTCTTCTTATTACTTTGTATTGTGATAACAGCTGATAATAGTACACAGTTAATGTTTTATTATCCATGTTCAGATTTCTTCTTAAATGGAGCTGTTTTTGTAGATGAGTTCGATCCTCGTCTGACTGGTAAACTCTTTCCTCCACAGAGCCGTTTATCTGGTTCGGCACAAGGAGACCAAGCAGCGGTTCGCCATGAAAAAGATCAACAAGCAGAATCTGATTTTGAGGAATCAGATACAACAGGCCTTTGTGGAGAGAGACATCCTCACCTTTGCTGAGAACCCCTTTGTGGTGTCCATGTACTGCTCCTTTGAGACACGGCGGCACCTGTGCATGGTGATGGAGTACGTTGAAGGTCAGTAGCCCGGTTTTTTTTGAAGGCGTCGCACTCCGAACAATGTCTTCTGTGTGTTGTTTGTAACATCACTCCGTTGACCCTTACAGGGGGCGACTGTGCCACCCTTTTGAAGAACATGGGTCCGCTGCCTGTGGACATGGCCAGGATGTACTTTGCAGAGACGGTGCTGGCTCTGGAGTATCTGCACAACTACGGCATCGTCCACAGAGATCTCAAACCCGACAAGTGAGGCCTCACACGTTTTTAAAGCAGCGACAATTGATATTTTTACTTATTGATGAACCTGCAGAGAAGGTGCACCTGACCCTGCACTTCTTTCCAGCTTGGTTTGCCTACTTCCAGAGATTTGTTTTCAGACGCAGCAGATGTCAACATATATTTCTTATCAGATCAATTTATGGACTGTAGAAGAACTAAGGAGAAGAAGAAGAACTAGATTTATAAACATTAAAGCACCTTAGAAGTAGTTGGTAGTAGGTATATATAATATATATACGTGATTAAATGTCTGAATGCTGCTTTTAACAGCTTAATTTCTTCAAAATGCCAAATAAACTAATAACTTCTCTTAATATCAGTTAATGTCTAACCTCCTCTTCCTCTCGTCCCTCCTCTCAGTCTCCTGGTGACCTCCATGGGCCACATTAAACTCACAGACTTTGGTCTCTCCAAAGTCGGCCTGATGAACATGACCACCAACCTGTATGAAGGACACATAGAGAAAGATGCCAGAGAGTTCTCTGATAAACAGGTAAAACTTTACTGAAGTGTACAGATATGCAGTCTGAACCTACATGTCCTCACAAAGCTCATCATGTTTGGGACATATATTGTTTCTTGTGCGTAGGTCTGTGGAACTCCAGAGTATATCGCTCCAGAGGTGATTCTGAGACAAGGCTACGGGAAGCCGGTGGACTGGTGGGCTATGGGCATCATCCTCTATGAGTTCCTTGTGGGCTGTGTGCCGTTTTTTGGAGACACACCGGAGGAACTGTTTGGACAGGTCATCAGCGGTCAGTGTTACTTCATCCTTCTATCCTTAAATAACAAGAAACATCAGATAGAAAGATAGAAATGGACCAGTTCAAGGTAAAACTCGACAGATTATATACTACAGACCCTTATCATACCCCAGGAGCATTGAAACAGCCGGTGCAGACAATGTTCCTGACCTGCAGTATCTGGATATATATAACTACCTCATTAACTTTCCTTCGTCCTGCAACGGAGAGTCACTGAAAGCATGTATTGAAGTACTGAATTGAATTAAATGAGCAACACCCCTTTGTAATCCACAACATTAGCCTAACTTGCCTTTATGAAAAGAAATCCGTTGGACATGGTGCTCAAAACATGCTAACTAAACAAGACAGTACTCTTGGAAAACGTTGGATTCTGTACCTGATATAAAGTGATCGCTACACAAGACAAATCCGTTTCTTGAGGAATCCCACCGCTCAGTTTTCTCGTGCCTGCTTCTTGCGCGTTTTATTATTTATCTTTGGGAATCCTATAAGTGATTTCCCCTTTTTGCTCCTCCCCAACTGTTCTGGCGTCCTGGGGCACAACAGTTATCGACCATTTTTGGAGGCAGCTGGTACAAGGACAAGTTAGTTAGTTGCTCGCAGTTGTCAACCGAATAGTAATCCGAAAAGCGAGCTTTTCTGCCAGTATGGCGGTGTTGTGATTGCCGGAGCAGGGTGATGTCAGCTACTGGAGCTCTATAGTTCTTCCACAAAGACGTCCACATTTTCGTTAGTTGCTGAATATCTGCAGAACTAATTCCTTTACCTAGAAGCTCGACGAACTTCTCCACCCACAGATTGTTTGAGGCAGACAGTTGGTCTGGAGCCTCTCCGTTGGGAGCTGATGATTCTCCTGCAAACATCTGCTCGGCCAATCAAATAATTTGGGCGGTGATGGATAGAAGCCTCATTGGCTCTGGTTGGTTGTAGGGCTATCCAGTTGCATGCAGAGGAATTTATTCTTCTGTGCATCAGTTGAAACGCACCCCATAATGAAATCCAAATGGAGCGTTACCAGCCTCATATTAGAAGAATTCAGGCTAGCTACTCCAGACTGAACATTCCCATTAGCTTCAGTTGCACTTCTGTGCTAATAAAGCTAATGCCATCATGCTAAAAGGCCAAACCAAGATGAATGCACAACAACAAACTGATTTTGACGCCAAACACTTGTTTGACCAGTTGGTTGTTTGTCCTTCCTGGAAACTCCTCACCTGGTGTTTTACCCCGACATGGATCGAACATGCCCAGAGAGAAACCGGCAGATCAAGAGTTTACATGGTTATTAGGAGCTGATGTTTTCCTATTGAACCAATTATCAAAGGTTTACACCACTCCTCTAAATCTGATTGAAACCCGTCATGATTATTAGTGGAATAGCACTACCCATATAAACCACTGTGAGCTTATTATCTTGTTGGTGTTAGCATTTAGCAGTGAGCATCCAAAACAGATTTTGTTGCTTATTAAAGCTTTCAAATTAGTATTTCCCTTAACTATTACATGAATATTTTAATTTCATTGGCGTATTCAGTGATTTTTGCCTCCCCAAATTTTCCCATTTTAAAATTAAAACCCCTTTATTCATGTCAGTTTATCAGCTCAGACGTGTCCCTGCTGCTAGAAGTGATTTGGGCAAAAGTTTTCCCAGCATCTGGCGTTTAGACGCTGTCAAGCACATCGGCGGAAATTCCCAGACCTCGCTCGACTATGAATTAAACATTTGCATAGTGACCACACGGAATTAGTCGGTGGGCATATTTCTCCATTTACTGAAGGCTGAGATTTCCCCGGAGGCCGAAAGGGAAAAAAGAAAAGCAGATGGCAGTAGGTGGTTTCAGCTTCACTTTGGACCGGTGAAGGGAAGTTTTAATATTGTGATGATGTCCCTTTGTTGCCTGGCGGTGACAGCGCGGGGAAAATCTTAATCTTGAAAACAAGAGCTTTTATCTTGTCTCGCCGTGGCTCATTTGAATCGGTTGTTTGGATACCCGCCTTGTGCCCGTGCCATGGAAATGAATGGCGTGCCACCACTGATTTGGTATGCTCTCAATCAAACTGTACCAAGCCTCCGAGAGTGACTGTTAATTAAAAAGGGGGCCTGAACACACTGAATGCATGCCAGCGTGGCCTCGGGCCGCACATACATATTCATAGCTTGGGCCCAAATTTGATTAAAATGGGGGACAAACGGTGCACAGAGCAGACAACCAGCGGGGCTCACTCTGCTCCTCCACATATCCAGGAGGCTTTCCATGCAAAAAAAAAAATAGCCTGCATGTAAAATTTAGATCTGTCTAACTTGATATTCATAACAGTTAATCAAAAACATGTTTGTGTATTTAAACATTTTCCAAGTAAAACTGCATTGTAGTTTTTAAAACGCCTGCATGTGTGTTTCCAGACGAGATCAACTGGCCCGAAGGAGAAGACGCTCCACCTCCCGACGCTCAGGAGCTCATCACCTTGCTGCTGAGACAGAACCCTCTGGAAAGGATGGGTGCAGGTACGAACCCGTGAACTCTCATGTGCCACCTCAGCAGCGCTCATTATTCCAAGTCACCGTGGGAAGGAATTGAGGTCATCCGGCAGCGGCGCAGTTTTTATCCTGCAGCCTGCTAGCCTCCTTTCTTCCCGGTCCGTGAATCTATACTTGATCAGAGGAGAGCGCAGAGCCGTTAAAGTGACCGTGACCTGGGACAAAAGCTCAGAGCGCATAGTCAGTTCAGTCCAGGGACATCTGGGCCTCTCTCCTCGCGCCAGGCTGCCATTCACAAAGTCTCCTGTTATTCCACGGAAAGGTCACAGGCAGGAAATAGTGCTGCATAATTTATAGTCACGGTATCGCTTTGGCCTGAAGCCACCGGGGGGGAAACAGAAAACATGGCGTAAGCGTTTCTTCGCCTCCCGCGTTTAACTGAACTTCTACTAGTGATTTGCGCAGGTGTTTTCCTCACATTTATCCCGAAGGTTGAATTCAACTCGTCTGTATTTTTTTTTTTTAATCCTCCTGCAGGCGGAGCGGCTGAAGTGAAGCAGCATCAGTTTTTCCACAACCTGGACTGGAACAGCCTGCTGAGGCAGAAGGCCGAGTTCATCCCTCAGCTGGAGTCCGAAGACGACACGAGCTACTTCGACAGTGAGTTGAAAAGCGTTTTTGAATCCGTTTAGGAATCACACGTTCAGGTGTTTTCTTCAGCCTCAAAGTAATTCATTGACAAACAGGAGCTCGTAGCAGCTAATTTGACAGCTCGCTACCTCTGTAGCAGTATTATAGCTCCTGTTTGAGCTCTCCCAAAGCATTATGGGATGTGTAGTTCCAGAACTTAAAGCAGTTTTTCCACAAAAGGACATTTCCTCTTTTTCTTCTGTCCTATATATATCTCAGTTTTAAATTTTCCTAGAAGTATAATGACACTTTGCAGCTCTATTTTAATAATAATAAATTTAAACCTCTCCTCCCTGACAGCTCGCTCCGAGAGATACCATCACCTGGAGACGGAGGAAGACGACACGAACGATGAAGACTTCAACGTGGAGCTGCGCCAGTTCTCCTCGTGTTCTCACCGCTTCTCCAAGGTGCGTCTTTAATCTGTCGAGTTGTCTCTCGTCTCAGTCTAACCTCGATGGCCTCGTCTCTCCTCGTTCTTTTCTCGTGGGAAACAAAGCTCCTGCTTCATATGGAAATTTGCTTCTCTTGTTTTCTCTGCACCCCCCCCCCCCTTCCCTCCAGCCCCTCGGTATTTAAAACGTACATTTCAGCTTTGCATACATTTTCTGGTTGCAAATTAGATCTGTTGTTTTTTTTTTGGTAGTAATTCATGATACAATACAGTCACACAAGCTGGGAGTCACTGCTGTGCTGCATTGCAGTGTGCTCTACTCTCACATCAAAACAAAGCATTACAACCGGTCTCAGAGGAAGAGACGTTTATCCGTCTGCTAAAAAAAAAAACTCTGCGCTTGTAAGAGTTACACGATTATCTCCATGTAACTCGCACAGCACAGTGAATGAGATTCATTCAGTTTTGCATTTACAGCCCTGATGCAGTGAAGTGAATCCTCGGTTGTTTTGTCAGGTTTACAGCAGCCTGGATTTGTCTCGTGGACACCTGGAGGAGAAAGGAGAGACGGAGGAGAAGAAGAGCGAGAGCCCGCTGACCGTGGACTCTCTCAGCTGGACGCCAGACTTCGCTGAAATGTACGTCCAAGATTATCAGCTTCTAATAAGTCACAGGTTAAATAGGTAGATAAATATGGTTTGAAGACACATCCCAACCTTTAACTTACTTCTTTACAAGTCTAGTAGTGCGGTTTATAAAACGTTCAGTCCAATGATGCCAAACATATCTAGCTACGGCATATTTATGCCTGTGATCAGTTGTTTCTGTATTTCGACTCCTCAGATAAAACCTAATGAAATAATAAATAGCTTTTAATTTCACAATTCCACAATACTTCCATCCAAACTACTGAAATCTATCCAAATAATAATACGAAGCTTTAATGTGTTGTTCCAGTCCTCCAGTGATATATAATAAACTCACACGGGCTGAACTTGTCTTGCAAAAGCAGAAACATCCTGCAGCGAAATCATAAAATGTAACTCAACAGAGGAGAATTTGTGGGCTTTAATAGGTTTTATCAAGTCAGCCCAGCAACATGCATACCTGTTTCACTCATAACTGCTGATTTATGAGCCAGACTCTACATTAAGACGCCGGGAAGCAGAGTAACGAACAATCATAGTCCCCGTTCAGACCTTGCGTTAACGTCCATCCTGAGGAATCCAGTCTTAAAGCTGCCCCAACGGTCTCAGGCAACATTTTGAGGTGTTCTGAGACACACGACAAGTCCTAGGTAGAATTAAAGACCACCTACTAGACCAGTAATAGGAGAAATTGTGAGTTTTGCATCATTCGTTCAGGAAAAAAATGCACAGCCGCTATTATAAATGATCACCCGAAAAGGACATAGCACAGGAAGTGTTTAGAAGTAAATCTAAACAAGAATTAACAAATGAAACCTTAACCTGTGTGCTTTCAGCTTGTTCCAAAATGTGTATCGGCTGTTCATGGTTCAGATACGACAGTAGGTAGAGATCCATTAGAGATACCGGCTGTTATGAAATGTCAGCGTTAATTTGCATACAGAGAGCAAAACTGAGATCAGATCCAAAGTGCTGACTTGGGACACATTTTAATGCCAGGTACTTAAAGCTGGTCGCTTGTGATAGGATTCCCCAGGTTGGATGCTAATTAAAGATCTGAACAGGGCCTTGGGGGAGAGCTAGTTTCCAGTCAGTAAACCCTTATTCTCTGTTATGAATACACCTCTGGCTTTGACACAAACTCCGATCTTCTCACGAGAATCTGTCGTCTCTTCGATCCAGGCCCTCGCTGTCCCACTCGACAGACACCGACAGCATAAATCAGGGCCCTCGCCCCGGTTTGCTACCAAAGTTTGCAATCTCGGCCGAGAGCGAGGGAGATGAGACGTCGGGCCTCGGCGACCCCAGCAAGGCCTCCTTCTCCATCGGAGAGCTGCCGCAGGACGAGCCTGACGCCACCACTCCGGGCAGCACCCACAGCGGGGCCACGCTCTCCGGTAAGAAAAGGTTCTTCGTCGTCTGTTGAGTCAGGACAACGCAGCTCTAGCAACCGCTCATTCTAATGCACATCTTTGGTTTTAAATTTTAAATTTAGGAAGTTTCTCAGAACATCTGGACCAGCTGACGCCCAGAGGCGAAGGCTTGGAAAGCCCTGACAGCACCAGTCACGCCTCTGCAGACCAGGAGCCTCAGACCAACTCTCTGCGACCCGAGAGCGCCGCAGAGAAGACGGGAGCTGTCGCCAAAGTCCATAAGTCCGTGTCAACCGGCGCCCTCTCTCTTATGATCCCTGCAGGTAAGTTAAAAACAAACACACCTGCTGCTGCTAACTCAAAAAAAAAAAAAAAATCTGATCTTGAGCCCGGACGTTGAAGGTCAGAGTACATCAGAGCAACAGCGTCTCGCAGATTACGACGCTCGTGATGGACTTTGATTCGATAATGTGAAAGAGATGAAAGCTAGCTCGCTGTGGATCTGTGCAAAATTGCCTTAGCGCGACACCTGCTGCGAGCTCCATTTTACAGAGCGGTCGCGAGCAAATAGCCGAGCACAAGCCGCTAACAAGGAAAATAAGGAGGCAGCACCGGAGCGAGAGGTCTTTACTCCTGGGACAGAGAATCCCATTAGTTTCACCCACAGCAGGAGCAGAATGGAGCCGGCTCCACACCTAAGCGCCGGCTCCAGGGCCAGTTAAAGAGATTTCATTTAGACGAACCTGCTCTTATTTTACAGATATGTTCGGGGTGTCTCCGCTGGCCAGCCCTCTTTCTCCTTACTCCCTCTCCTCGGACCCTTCGTCCAGAGACTCCTCTCCGAGCAGAGACTCCTCCCTCTGCACCACCAACCCACGGCAGCCCGTCGTCATCCACAGCTCTGGGAAGAAGTTCGGCTTCACGCTGAAGGCGATAAGAGTTTACGCCTGTGACAGCGACATCTACACCGTCTACCACATGGTCTGGGTAAGAACGATTCATAAGCTCACCGGTTTGGTGCATTTCAAAGAAATGGCTCAACTGACTTACACCAGTCAGGCATAACATTATGACCACCTTCCTAATATTGCGTAGGTCTTCTCTTGTGCCTCCAAGTGACTCATCAGAGAATGGACATGGGCCTTCTGAGGGTGTCCTGTGGTGTCTGGCTACAGAATATTGTTAGTGGGGGGCCTTTGAGGGGAGGGGCCTCTGTGGATCATCCCACAGATACTTGATCAGTTTGGGATCTAGTGAATTTGGAGGCCAGGTCAACACCTTGTGCTGTTCTTCAGTTTTTTTTTTTAGTTGTTCCTGCTGGGGATGGCTGCTGCCGTCAAGGAGTGTCATTGCTATGGGGTGGGGGGCTGGTCTGGTCTAGGTGGGTGCTACATGTCTAAGTAACCACACCAATGAATGCCAGGTCCAAAAGTTTCCCAGCTGAACATTGTATTGCCACAAGATGGTCAATGTTATTTAACTCTCCTGTCAGTGGTCATAATATTGTGGCTGGTCGGGGTGCTGGTGTGAAAGCTGTCGATCAAGTTCTTGCAATTTTCACGACAATTTAAAGATGAATGCATAAGAATAATAGTCGTTTGCATCTTTGTATTTTAGCTAGATGCCGATAAAAAGTAAACTACGCAGAAACCATTGTTTAAAAACTCAGCTGCAAGAGATTGGGTATAGAATTTTAAATGTCCTACATTATAGATTTATGCGCTCTATCAGGCTAGCTTCTATTACTGTCCTGAGGTTAAATCACTCCTTAGTGTTCCCACTGAATGCCTCGTCACAAAAGGTTTAAATAAAGATTTCCGCTGGTGTTTTTATGTGAGTTTTATTATCTCACTCTTTCTTAGGTTTTTAAAAGTGCTGTGAAGAACAACAGATAATAATAATATTATTAAATGTGTCTTGTGTCTGTTAATCAGAACGTGGAGGACGGTGGACCTGCACACAAAGCTGGACTCAAAGCTGGAGACCTGATCACTCATGTGAACGGGGAACCGGTCCACGGCCTCGTCCACACTGAGGTGGTGGAGCTGCTGCTTAAGGTAACGAGAAGAGTCTGTGTTTATACTTAATCCATAGATTTAAGTACCAATAAACAGTCCCGGCTTTAGGTCAATAAGGATCACCGCTTTATTTTACAATAAAATGTCAGAATAGTAATAGAGAGAAAGCTTTATTTCAGCTTTCAACTTATTTCAGTTTAGATGCACTTTATTAGTATTTGGTAGCACTGACTTTAAGTTTTTGAACTTGGGTCAAAGCTTACAGGTAGACGTCCACAGGCTTCTTAAAGTGATTTGCAGGAATTCCTCTTGAGAGAACCGGTGGAAGTTGGTCTCGCTTTTTCAATTCTGCCTACAAACTTTCTCTTGGATTGAGGTCTGGGGTCATTTACCCAGTCTGCAAAAAATCTTGAACGCATGCTTGGGGTCATTGACTCCTTTTGTGTCTTATTTTGCACCTGCCAAACTCAGGGGCTGCACCAGCATGGGACTCACTATCGGTCTGTTAAGGGCCTTAAATTTGTGTGTGCTGCAATAAACCAGACTTTGACTTTTGAAGTTTTAACTTCCTGGCTGATGCCTTGAGATGTTGCTTCAAGATATCCATCAGTCCTCATGATGCCGTTTATGTTTTCTTGAAGTGCACCAGTCCCTCCGACACCAAAGCAACCCCACAACATGATGCTGCTACCCCTGTGCCACAACTACAGTTTCAGTTAACATAAAAACTGTGGACTTATTTAAAAATCTGTTTTTGTTTGTGACTTCCACGTACCTACCCAACTCATCTGAAGCAGAAACGGAATACTTATATATACTATCATGCTATCTTCTCAGAGTGGCAGCAAAGTGACCATCTCTACAACCCCCTTTGAAAATACTTCGATAAAAACCGGTCCGGCCAGGAGGAACAGCTACAGGAGCAAGATGGTCAGATGTGGCAAAAAGCCCAAGAAGGAGAAGACGCCAGAAAGGTACAAATCTGTCTATCTGTAGGCATATTGGTAGAGAAATAATACGTGTTAAGACACTAGACACTTAGATAGCTGTAATAATTTTTAATTATTATATGTAAAACTACATATAAATGTGTAAGTTATGGGTTAAAACCTATGGGAACACATTTAGGCCTTTTTTTCTCCAGTGCTCAAATATTAAACATAAATGTCGTCATAATAACTGCTTAAAAGTACATCACAATATTGCTTTTAGGTGATAATTGGTAGAGTAAATCTTATTTTTAATGGATCAAAGGGCTCTACGATATGTTCTTTTGCAAAATGTCACACATTGCATGACATGTAAGGATGGAAAAAGCTCAGTGGTTCTGCAGAAACGAGGTGTAGATGATCTAATTTCCTGTCGCCATTACCAAGTTTCCTGTTGGCCTCTAGGGGGCAGCGGTGACAATGAAAGGATATTTGAATATGTGACAGGATGAAAAGGTTGTTTTGCATTTAAACAGCAGAAGCTGAAAAGGTTTTTTTTTTTTTTTTTTTTTTAGGCATGTCTTGTTTAGTACCTGTTTTAGATCAGATTTCGCAGACTGATTTCTTTTTTTCTTCCTCTGTGTTTTGCAGACGACGCTCCCTTTTCCGACGCTTTGCCATGCAGCCCTCTCCACTCCTGCACACAAGCCGAAGCTTCTCCTCCCTCAACCACTCTCTGTCCTCTGGTGAGAGTCTCCCCGGCTCCCCCACACACAGTCTCTCCCCTCGTTCCCCCACCGCCGCCTTCCGCCCCGCACCAGATTTCACCCAGTCAGGTGCAGATTTTACCTGATAGTAGCTTGAACGTTATTCAGACAATGAATTATGTTTGATTACTCATATCCGCTGTTTGTTTTTCTTTATGCTTGTGAATTCCAGGTGGCAACTCCTCCCAGAGCAGCTCCCCCAGCTCCAGCGCTCCAAACTCCCCCGCAGGCTCGGGCCACATCCGCCCCAGCACCCTGCACGGCCTCGGCCCAAAGCTGCCGGGTCAACGGCTGCGCCAGGGGCGCCGCAAGTCTGCCAGTAGCATCCCCCTCTCTCCTCTGGCTCGCACACCGTCACCCACTCCCCAGCCGACATCCCCTCAGCGCTCACCTTCTCCCCTTCTCAGTGGACATCCTGTTGCCATTTCCAAGACGACGCAAGCCTTCCCAACCAAGATACATTCCCCTCCCACAATCGTGCGCCACATTGTGCGGCCAAAAAGCGCCGAGCCTCCTCGCTCCCCCCTCCTGAAACGAGTCCAGTCGGAGGAGAAGCTGTCACCTTCCTACACAGGAGACAAGAAGCACCTGTGTCCCAGAAAACACAGCTTGGAAGTGACCCAAGAGGAGGTGCAGGATGAGGAGATGAGGACTGGGGAGCGGGATTACACTGTCCTGCAGAGTGTGGACGAGACGGCCTGTGAGCCTCTGGCTGTCTCTCGCGTCCGACCGGCGGAGCAGGGCTGCTTAAAGAGGCCCGTCGGCCGTAAGATGAGCCGGCAGGAGTCTGTTGAGGAGCTCGACAAAGAAAAACTGAAGTCCAAGATGGTTGCAAAGAGACAAGACTGGTCAGAGAGGAGGGAGTCTCTGCAGAAGCAGGATGCCCTGCATGAATCGGACCCGTCGTCGTTGTGTGGTGATGACAGGGACGAGGGCTTTCTGCTCCGAGGCCAGAGCAAACCTCAGAGCAGCCCGGAGTCCGGCCATCTGGAGGCCAAAGCTGCTAGCACAACTCTTAAAGACGTCTTGTATAAAAAACTGACCTCACGCGTCTCCGAAGGCGCCAATGAATCGCCTGGAGGCAGCACTGACAGTGAAGGAGGACTCAGATCAGCGCTGTGCTCTATTCAACCAGAATGGCAGCACGGTAGACAGGGTAAAGACACTATGAAGCCAGACAGGCTGGACTTCAAAGCTCCCACCATTGAGTTCACCAGGAAGAGGTTGTCATTTGAAGAACGAGAGGACTGCATGTGTCGTTTGGCTTCAGGGATTCATGAGAACCTCCACTTTGGCTCCACCAGGTCTAAGAGCCTCCAACTGGACTCAGTCATGTCTCACGACCACCTGAAGGCTGGACTGGGGAGCGTTCACTCCAGCCCAGAAGGTTTAGCCCCAAAACTTTTCTCTGGAAGAGGAGAGAGCGCTGTGGAAAAGCTCCAGCTCATCTCCTCTGCAGAGTCTCCTCTCAGAAAGACCTCCTCTGAATATAAACTTGAAGGACGCCACGTCTCCTCTCTCAAACCTCTAGAAGGCACCCTGGATATTGGCCTGCTCTCAGGACCCCGAGTCTCGAAAACAGAAACCTGTTTATCCAAGATGGCGGAGAACACGAGCGACACTGCTTCTGTGAGTCCTCCAACTTGGCTCCAGAGCCCCACAGAGAGACAGATAACCATCCCCCAGCTGAAAACCACAGACAAGATAAAGAGCCCCCTCTCTTGTTCCCCAAGCCCCGAAGCCGTTTCTTCTTTAAATACCACCGTTGTCTCCAAAGACCAGTCAAATAATGCAGTCACAGAAACGAAAGTCGGCTCAAGTGGTGAGAAAACACAGGACAGACACAGCGAATCCTTACGGGCCTCCGCCAACAAAGCCGAGGCTTCAACCTTCACTGTGAAACCAGAGAGCAGGACTAGTGCGAAGGCCGGTTCTCCGCTGGCTCATGAACACAGAGGCTCTCGACACGCCTCCCACTTCTCCTCCTGTGGAAAAACACCCTCCATACGGGAAGTGAGCAACGAAGATCAGGAGGACGAAGCGGAGCAGCAGGAAGTCGCAGCGCACACTACATCACCAAATACTGACAGCTCCAAAACAGGAGCCTCTTTCTCTTCTGCA
This sequence comes from Chelon labrosus, assembly GCF_963514085.1. NCBI lineage: Eukaryota > Metazoa > Chordata > Actinopteri > Mugiliformes > Mugilidae > Chelon > Chelon labrosus. The sequence continues at coordinate 20,070,096 of NC_140355.1, forward strand.
AAGCTGGAAGTTCACGCAAAAGCTCCCCCTGCGCCTAAACCAGCGGAGACTCCAACTGCAGCCGCTAGCGAACCGCTACCTGTGCCGCAGAGCACAAACTCTAATGGTGCACGGAACATGACCTCTGTTTCTAAAGTGAATGTACAGGACAACTCTGCATCTGTTCAGGTTCCAGAGAATGTGGTTTCGAAACAGCAACTGCCGAACATCTGCTCCTCGAATACAGACGTTCCTGCAACAACGTCAACATTTGGTCCTGTACAAAACAATAAATCTGTCAGTTTAAAAGCAGACTGCGGTGAAACATCTGGTATTAAGGACACCGTGCAGTCTAACAGATCAGCTGATGTAGTCAAAACGGACTCCTTGTTAAATAAGGTCACAGACGTCACACTGGGTGCAAACAAAAAGGATAACACTGTGTCTGCTGGTGCAATAAAAGATAGCGGCATATCGCTGCAGAAGAAAGAAGTTCCCATATCACCAAAGACAAAGACTACCAGCAATTTAAAAGAGCCAGAGCAGCCGTCAAAGAACTGTCCAGCTGCAAAAGCACAACACAAATCCTCTGATTCGGAGCTTTGCACGTCTAAGAAAGACGACACTGTGGCCCCTTCAGTGAAACTGAAAACTTCAGCTTCAGCAACGCAGAGCGAAAACGTTTCAAATCCCAAAAGTAAGTCAAGACCTGACCCGCAACCTGCACCACCCACGTCTGTGAAGACAGAGACAAAAACACATGAAGTGAAATCTCATGGCACGGCTGCGCCCGTCCCAGTAGGGAAGGGCAGTCCAAATTCAAAACAGAAGGAATCTGCGAATCTCTTGGCCGCTTCAAACGTTCAAGTAACCCATGACGCTAAAAGGAAAGACGGCTCAATTCTGTCCGCTGGAGCCGACAAAAAGGAAGAAGAATCTGTGCAGCCGACACATTCGAAGCAAAGAGAAACCCAGCCACCCAAAAGTTCTGTAGCGATCCCGACTCCTGCATCGAAAGACAACGCAGACTCAAAGACAAAACCTCTCCCTCCTAAAGCATCTTCAACTCTAAAGCCTGCTGTAGCTCCAACACCAGTCATTAAACAAAGTCCTCCACCCAGAAACCAAGCTGCAGTCGTTAAAGAGCACCGTGACTCAAAACCAAAAGACGTTGCTTCGCCCCTTAGTGCGCCTCAACAACAGCAGCAGCAGCTCAGGAAGGAGCCGCCTGATGTTTCCTCTCAGTCCGACCCAGCGCTGCAAAAACCTGCCGCAAAGAAAGATTCACCGAGCAGCGGAGGCGCCTCCACAGGCAAGATCTCAAACTGTGAGTCCACAGGCAAGGTGTCCAGAGACGGCCCTAAGTCCGAAGCGCTCAAGCCGGACAGTCACAAGGCCGCAGATACCCGAACCGCCACCCCTGACAAGCAGGCGTCCTCCGGCCGCAAGGAGCAGCCCGAGAGGAAGAAAAAAGAAACCGTTCAAGACGTCACGTCTGCACAGAAAAACCCGAAAAAGGACGCGAGCAGGGCTTCTCCGTCTGCGCCCAAAGACGGTTCGGACAAAGACTCGAGCAGGTGCAAGCAGCCGAAGGAGTCGCCACGTAGTTCCAACAACAAAAAGTAAAGAGGGACGTGAAAATAAGCAGCCAACGTTATCGCTTCAGAGATTTAATCAACGGTTAGAAACAGTTTGTGAAAGCATCATCATGCCTTCTTTGTTTTTTTTTTTTGTTTTTTTTGTTTTTGTTTAAGGACCGGGAAAGCTGTTACACGCTAAGAGACGAAGGTGTTTTTAATACGACAAACTTGTGACGACACATCCACATTTCTGGGTTTGAATGTTTGCAATCGTTAGCCGATAACGTCTGGAATTTTTACTTTAAAGTCGAGTGAATGTTCGAAAAAAAAAAAATGCTTTCGTGCAATCAGTACGTCTTTGGGGGAGGGGGGCGAGAGGAGCCTCGCAAAGGGTCAGGACGTACTGTAGAGTCAGTGCCATAAACTCATTTTTTTGAATTGCACTCGGAGGACCTGACGTCCAAGTCTTTTAATGCAGTAGACCACACGATATTTGCCCTGCAGTTTAGCGGTTGTTGTATTCTTTGCGTTCAGTGTGAATAATTTTTTTTATCGTTGTTGGGTTTTGTGCAGTGGTACACAGAGGGAATGCACTAAAAATTTAAAATTAAAAAAATTAAAGAAATCTTAAATTAGTGAAAGGGCCTTAGACTTATGGGAAAAAACTTGCTGTTCTTAGCAAGATGTGGTGTTTATTCACATTCCTCTGACATCTGTAAATATATTTTTTTTGATTTTTATGCAATATGGTGTAAATACGTTGTAAAACAGGGACGCGTGTCGGGGGGGGAGGGGCTTACATGATTGTCGTTTGTATTATATGTATAGATTTTGCAGTGTCATGTTTGTAAGCTCGATATTAGGAGTCCGGCTTGATATAACTGTGTGGTCTGCAGTAAAGCTACCGCCATGTGTTTCATCTTTTAACATGTCTTCACATGTTCCAAAATTAACTTGAAGGGCGAGACGGGGGATGGGGAGGGTGGGGGAGGGGAGGGGAAGGCTATTTCTTAAAAAAAAAAAAAAAAAAAAGAAATGTAGCATTATAAAACAAAACTGTGAGGGCTGCCGGCGTTTCTCGAGAATGTCTTTATTGTTGCGTTTGCCGCGGCTAGTTTGAAGGATTACGACCGTGTGAAATATGAAATACGGATTGAGATGAACCAGCAATTTACTGCAGTAGATTTCTAAAAAGCTCATTTCGGGTTAGAACCACGCAAAGAGTCTAAAAGGTTCACAAAGTGCTTCACTGTCAGGGTTTTTTTTTTTCGGTGTCCGTGTTGTTAATGTGTTAGAGCAGCTGCTGGCTTAAAACGTCGTCCGGGCAAAAGATTTTATGATTGTTTTCATAGTTCAACAACATACATTTGATGTTGGTACTATACACATAGGTTGTCATATATACATATATATATATATCAACACTCACGTTCACCTATATACACACATTTCTAGTCTATAGATGCCTTTAAATTGCAAACCCTGAGTGACGACCGGAAAGTAGCACTAGTGTTAGCAGTACTGGCTCAGTAATCTCGTTTTACTATTTATACACGGAACAGAAAACACTTCACTTTAACCATGGCACGGCATATATCTAAATGAAATGAAGGTGACACACACACACACACACACACACATGCACGACATCGACGGCAGAGGTTTTTAATGCTAGTAGAATCTGGTTCTGTGTTGTAAATGTATTGCTGATGTACAGCGGAGAGAACAAATGCACCTTAATGTTCACCAGTGTTCAGTTCGAAGGAGGAAATGCGGAACTGAAAGTGGGCTCTGAATCCAACGCTTAAGAATTTGAATGAACTTATGTCGACCGTATGAACCATCCGATCCGCCGCACACACCTTTTTTTTATCATGTGAAAAAGAAAGAAAAATTCTCAAAGCACATTCATTGTTTGTTTACAAAGCATCATGGATGTATATTTTGTATATTGTTGATTTGCCAAATCTATGTTCTGTGTCACGGATAATGTCGTCGTGTGAGGCTCCCTTGCCACCAGGATGTTTAATAAGAACATTCGTCTGTGCAGTAATCGGTGTCCTTTTCAAACGTCAGGTTCTTCTTTGTCCGCTTGTCTCTTCTGTTGTTGTTTTGTTTTGTTTTTTTCCTCTTCCTCTGTGTAAAACTAGTATTAGATGAACTCGCTTACGATGGTTTGTCTTTTTAGAACATGTGCAATAAAAGTGTTTTGAGTTTTGTATTTTGCCCAAGGAAAAGCTCTATGGATGTCATAGATGTTGTATATTAAAACAGATATTTATACTTCTAATGTTGCGTAATACTGAAAATAAAATGGAATTATAAATTATTACTTTTTCTATTTCTTCACAAACTAAAAACACTGTGATATTACATTACAATGCTAACCTGTTAATGCTAAGGTGCACATATTTACCATTCACCATAGTGTTAACATTCATAGTGCCAATGCTAACATGCTAATGTTTAACAGGCAGATTGTTTACCATGTTCACCATATTAGTTGCTAACATGTTCAGTGTGAAAATGCTAACATGTCGAGGTTTAGCATTCAAGCTTTGCCATGCACCGTCTTAGTTTAGTGTGTTATCATGCTAATAGGTAAACAGTGACAGTGCTAACATCCTTATATTAAGCAGGTATAATAATCACCATGCATGTCTTAGTGTGTTGGTATGCTACCATTTGTAGTATCAACATGCTAATATTTAGCAGGTATAATGCTCATGTACTGTCTTAATGTATTGGTATACTAACATTCATCGTGCCAAGCCTAACATGCTAATATTTAGCAGGTGCATTGTTTACCATGTTCACCATCTCACTTGCTAACATGTTCAGAGTGAAATTGCTAACATGCTGAGGTTTAGCATGCAAGCATTGCCATGTACCATCTTAGTTCAGTGAGTTAGCACGCTAACAGGTTCACAGCAACAGTGCTAACATCCTTATATGAAGCAGGTATAATAATCACCATGCATGTCTTAGTGTGTTGGTATGCTACTATTCGCAGTATCAGTACTAACATGCTAATATTTAGAAAGTATAGCAAGAATCACCATGCACCATCTCGGTGTGGTATCTGCTGATAGCGTGCAAACAGGTTCAAAGTCACAGTGATAACACCACCATCACCATGCACCATCTCGGTGTGGTACCTTCTGTTAGCATGCAAACAGGTTCAAAGTGACAGTGATAACACCACCATCACCATGCACCATCTTGATACACTTGATAGTAAATGTCCTTACAGCCACGGTGTGTAAACATTTAACAAACACTGGGGCAGAAACTGATACTCAAGTTTTCCTAAAATTGTCTCCTGCCATAATAATTAAAACTGAAATCGCCCTTTACAGTCTTCAGAGCCATTCAGTCCTAATTATTTTTAAAGAATTATTCAGTTTGTACACTGCTGTCATTTAAATGTGCTTAATTTCAGGCGTGACTAACAGAAAACTTGTCTGCAGTCAAACACACCATAAATGGAGGGAAGTTTAGTCTACTAATAAATCAGTGTTTTACCTCTTAATATTTAACGTAATTTCCAAGTATTTTCTAGGACTTTTACTTGAAATCTATCAAACGTAAACAACTCTCAGGTGCTTCTGCAGAGGTCTGAATGTGAGGCAATCTATAGTTTTTACTCTGAAAATAAGACTTTCACAATGTCTTCGGACACCGAGATGCAAAGTAAAGAATAAACTTACATTGATAGAAAGTTTCTCCACTAGACCTGGATGTCTAATGAAATGCCAACAGGGGGCAGTATCTTTCTACATGTGGGTGGACGCAGTTCAAGTAGGTACTCTGTTATGCAACATGCATTCATAAGAGACACAGAGGACTCCAGAGGTGTATTATGAGGGTAAATTCTAGACTAGAATGAGTTAGCTAATGCTGCATTTTTAACATTTACCAGGTACAGAAAAGACGTTCCGGATATTAAAATTCTGGATACTACTACTACTTTTCTGTGGGATGAACCAAGAGTCTTTGGTTGTGTAAAAGTCCCTGTTGATCTTCAGCAACTGTCCTCTCATACATGATTTATGGTACAGATGGATCAGTGTCCTTACAAGCTAATTACCAAGCAAAAACATTAAACAGGGTAATGAATGGAAAACCCTCCTAGGAACTGGGAATAGTATCGCAGCAGCTGCTCCTGCTGTGCAAATAAAGGACATTGTGCTAACTCATTTATTATCATTAATTGACCATGTGCTTTATGTTTAACATTTCATCAGCAGGGAACAATTTCCTCCCTGCGAGATGTCTCTTTTTCTAATGTTTCATGCAGCTTAAGGCCCGTTTACCCTGTTCCTCTAATCTTTATATATCAAAATACCAATTAGGCCCAGCTTTCTTAGCTTATCACATCCTTCAACTCGCATGTGGTCTAGATGTAGTCTGTATAAAGCGTGCTACAGAGGAAACTTGCTCTATTTTCGCGTGCCATTAAAGCAAGTCAGTATTTTTATATGTGAAAAGGAAGTAAAACAGAAATATTCTCAGTACAAACTGTCCCCAAACGTTGTTAAAAATCTGCCGACACGTCACTTTATCACGGCCTTGAAGAAGTTGTGGCTTTCAGACATTTTATTGCTCCAATATTCTGACCACTTTTTGTCAGTTAAAAACTACTTAAGATGATTTAAATAAATAACATGTCATTCAATGGGCCGCGGGGTTAATAAAACACATTATTGTCTGGTTTTGCACATCTGTTTCCAGAGAGCCGAGGGGTTGGATCGTCATCCATTTTAGAAAGACTGATCAATACTAATGATGTGAGCAGTCATGTACGTTGTTATCAATAGGCTGTGGAGTTAAAAGGTGGGGATGCACGTGTGTGTGCACAGAGACACTTGTATACACTGTGTACATGTGTAAAATAGCATTAGCAGTCTATATCCACACTAGTGACTCTTTGAGCTGTGGAACAGTGGTGGTTTGAGCTAAATGTCAACGGCCTTACGCCACACCAATATTTAGCAGATGTCATGTTTACATCTTAGGCAGTGAGTTAGCATGAGTAGTAGGTGTTGTTCTACTACATGTTCACAACTTAGCTAGTGAATTAGCATGCTAACATTCAGCTGTTTAGTCTACAATGTGCACATCTTAGCTAGTGAATTAGGATGCTAACATACCAATGTGTAGCAGATGTCATGTTTACATCTTAGCTAGTGAATTAGGATGCTAACATACCAATATTTAGCAGATGTCATGTTTACATTTTAGGCAGTGAGTTAGCATGATTAATAGGTGTTATGTTTAACATGTTCACAACTTAGCTAGTGAATTAGCATGCTAACATTCAGCTGTTTAGTCTACAATGTGCACATCTTAGCTAGTGAATTAGGATGCTAACATACCAATGTGTACCAGATGTCATGTTTGCCATGTTTGCATTTTAGCTAGCGAATTAGCATGTTTAGCAGGTGTTAACGTTTAACATGTTCACATCTTGGCTAGTGAATTAGCATGCTAACATACCACTGTTTAGAAGATGTCACCTTTACAATGTTTACATTTGATCTACCGAGTTATAAAGCTAACATACGATGTTTAGCAGATGTAATGATGTAACATTAACATCTTAGCTAGTGAGTTGAAATGCTAACATACTAATGCTAAGCAGGTGTAACGTTTACCATTGTCACATCTTGGCTAGTGACTTAAAATGCTAATTTACCATGTTTTGAAGATGCAATGTTTACTATGCACAAATTTGAGCGTAAGCATGTTTAGCACGTGGAATGTTTAAAGTGACAGTACGACATGCTAATATTCAGCCAGTATAATATCCACAACGCACCTTCTTAGTACGCTAACATGATTATGATGCTAACATGCTGATGTTTGGCAGGTATACAGTTCTCAGTGTTCACCTTCTTGATTTAATATATACAGAATGCTAGCATGTTCACATTGACAAATGCTAATCAGCTAATTTTTAGCATTTTCGCCATCTTGGTTTAAGGTACTAATGGACACTAATGTGTGGATGTTTAGCAGGTATAATATTTTCAGTGTTCACCATAATGCGTTAGCAAGCTAATACGTTCACACTGACAATGCTACACACACCATCTTCTGCTCACGTCCCGCTAGTGAGATGCTAGCACTGTCTCACAGTGACAGTGCTCGGATTTAGCCGCACATTGTTAATGTGGCATGCTACCATCTGCTAATTGGCGCTAAACACAAAGTACAGCTGGACTGAATTTCATTAGCTTTGATGGTGTTTTATTAAAAACTACAAATGTAAAATTATTTATGATTTACTCTCAGAGAACCATGTGTGTTGTGTTAATCCAGGCTGTAGAAGAAGAAGAAGTGTTTTACTGGAAGAGTTAAAAAAAGTCAGCGGATCATCTGACAACTATGAACATCACTACTGAATTTCAGAGGGCAAAGCTGATGGACCACAAAACTAGTCTGCTGCGCCCTGTAAAATAACTAAAACGTGCTCAAACACAAAAGCGAATCTTGTAAATAAAAAGAGTGGTGGGAAGATTTGCTTGCTCCTGTAGACGCATGCAATCTGAGACACGGATAGATAAATCCAGCCTGGCCCGTATTAACTATGCTGCTGGAATTTGTTCCGAGTACATTCTGTGACTTGGGGAGAGGCCAAAACTCCAGCCCAGCGCTCATATCTCATGTTGCAACTAATGGCTTCTGGCCGAGCTCGAGTCCTCAACCAGTGGGCCATCACGCACAAAGGGAGGAGCGAGCTTATTGTGTAGGAGTCGGCTCACTCTCACGGTGGAAATGATAAAAAAAAAACTGCAGATTCTGTGTGTTTGAAAAACTCCCCCATTTTGAGCCAGGCTCTTAAATACAATGGTGCAATTTCCACCTGGTTGCCCTTTCCCCGACTTTATATAATCCTGCAGAATAATTAAAGTCCTCCAACAGGTCAATAACATTTACATCAGAAGAAAGAGACGAGCAGTGAAAACATCCTTGACAGTTACGCAACAGTTCAAACTGTCATGTATACTCTGTGGCCTACCAGCCTGTCATGCGCCATATTTACTGTTGTAACATATTTCACGGTGTTGATTCAGTCTTTTCTGCAAACTCATATGAATGATGCAATGTAGACACAAGGGGAAAAAAAAAAGTGTTTGTGTGTGGGTGGGTGGCAGCCGGTCGAGTGTGGCCACGTAAAGTACACAACACCGTGGCTATGAACGGGGTGGAATACCAATAAAAGAATATTATTTTCAGAAAAATGCCCGTGTTGCAACGATTAAATAAATAAACCGTTATAAGTGAATCTCGTGCGGGCGCGACCGAGTTCTCAGTTTGCCGTGTGTGGCAGAATACAAAGAGGAGAATGATTAAAACCTTCACAGCTGGTGTAGTTACAGTGAAATGAGAGGGTGTTGTAAGAGTGGATGATATTGTGGTTCATGTTGGGCGTGCTAAAAATAAAACTGAGTACAAGTGCAGAGACTGAGTGCAGCTTTTGTATATTGTCTGCGATGTCAAGTTATCGCGACTTCAGTTTAGTCTAAACATACAGCTGGTGTTTGGTTTTTAGGTGTGGACTCAGTGTGCGGCAGGGAAAACATAACTCATAAATATAAATTACCTTCACAGTTGTGAAGTTTTGATGATTGATAAGTATACCCAGTCAACATTAGATTTCTATTAATATTTATTTTATTGTCGGACTAATAGGCAGTTTATATTTATTTAATAGGCTACGTCAATTTGACACTGTAGCCTGAAGTGCACCTACCGAGAATTGTAACTACATCCCACATTGACGCAGAACGCAAGAGCTGTGATTGGTCCGCTTGGTAGTAGCATGTTTCCGCTTTAGCATTTCCAGCTGCTTATCCAACAATTTTCAATTTGATTGTTATGGGTCAAAAAAGATGGAAGGGTTAACTGAGGAGGTTCGGACATGCAAACATTTGTACGACTCGTCTTTGGTGAAGTTTTGGCAAAAGTTTTAGTCGCCATTGTTGAAAGTGAAGCAGGAAGTAGAAATAACCCGAATGGCAAAAAAGACACAGCGCCGACAACCGTTTGGGTGTCATTTTTAATGAGACAGACTGACGAGAACACAAGTATAAATGTCTCTCACTGGCACAGGCTACATACGTAGGTTACGGCGTCTGGTCCCGCAGTACTCTAAAAGAGCCTTAAAGAGAGTTTAAAATCGATGAAGAACAGCTATAGAAATCATCTTTTCCCTGGCACTGGCACAATTTAGCTCTGCAGTCAATCAAAGATTACAAAATGCAGAATGCAATTCCGCAAATGTCCACTAGATGCTTAGTCCGAAAGTGAGTCAATCCTCGTAGACCTCTATGTTAAAAAAACAAACATTAGCAGAAATAAACATGTCAGCAGCCTGGTACAAAGCCTGTTTTTGTCCCTATTATTTGTTATTACTTATTATTACTTATAATTTGTTCATTCATGACGACTGTACGGTGGTGATTTTCTTAAATAACACCTGTGGCAAAAATGTCCTGGACACATTGTATCGGCTCTCAGATGACCCCCAGTTCACATGGTGCTTAGACTTTGCCAATCGTAACTTGCTGCTACATTTCATTCATCATTCATCTTGAGATGTGACCTTTGCCTCTTGTGCAGCAGTGTCAGAACATCAATGTCTGAAACGGCAAGAAAGAGCAGCACAGACTTTAAGTACATGTGTTCTATTTTGTGGATTTACAGCCCTTTAAAACACTTTCATCGAGACGTTATGTAACATCGAACTGCTGCAATGAGCAGTAAAGACATCTTCTGTCCTAGCCTCTTAGATAATAGCAGCTCTTTCCAGTTCCTCCTTTTGAATGGCGAATACTGCCACCTGTTGGTCTGGAGAGTTATTTCCTCTCACAAAGGTGTAGAAAAATACATGCTAGGTGCTAGCAAGCAGCTAGCTGTTGTCTTTGTGGTGTGTTCAAGTGCAAGTTTTGAATCATCAAAGTTCGATTTTGTTTCCTTATTAGTTCTTTAAGGTCATATGGTTTATTTGCTTTTTTCAACCTCTACCCAGATCTGTAACTAGCCCAAGATGCCTTTCAGGAGTCATATTGATTCTGATCAGATGTGGTTAGTAATAAAAAGGCAACTCGATACACAACAGAGCAATTTCCTCAATTCTTTCCTGTTGCTGACATATTTGGAGCTACCTGCAGAGAGGATGAATATAAAAGGTCAAAAGGTGATGGAAGCAGAGAGTTGGTGGTTAAAGAAGAAATGAAAGAGAATGAAGAGGAGGATGTGGTGGTGGTGGGAGAGGGGGGACGATCCCTCTGTCAGACACAGGGCCTCAGTCTGGGTTCAGAGAAGTGTCACTGTCCTGGTGTGGTCCCACACCGAGCGCATTACCGAGCGTCTGAGAGGGATTTAAAGTCCAGGGCTTAGCACAGATCAGGCCCTGATTCTCTGCCTCAGGGGCAAAAAAAAAAAAGAAAAACTGGACAAGAGTCTGAGCCACCATTATGGAGGCAATGGCACATGCTGGGAGAGACGCATTAGGGTCGTCTCAAATGAAAGCAGCACCTGACTAACTGCCCCATTAGAGAGGTTGAACCTTGACCTGGGTTGTCTGAAAAGGATGCTCCCAACTGGGGATGTCCCTGATCAAGTTTTTATGCCCCCTGATCCAATCCTTAAAGATTCAGAAAGTCTTTTCTTGTCTTACTTGTCTTCTCCTAGAGTCGACTGGATTCAGTCCAATAAATCTTTCTGTCAAAGTTAATGTAGTGTGGAGAGGGTAGCTCGTACCGTGTGTTCTCTACTCCAGAAATGTTCTGGTCATCCTCGAACGCCTTGAATATTTTACACCTTGACGCTGTATACAGGAAACTTTTCTCTTCTTTTAAACGTGCAAAGTGAGTAATGATCTCCTGCTACCACCTCGCCAAACATCCACATTGTACAATTTACAAAATTTCCAGAGTATAGTACTTCCACACAGCAGACATGCTTAGTCACGTGACTTTTGTTTTGACGCTACAGGGACGTGGTTTTGATTTTGGGGCAGCCCCAAAATGAATAACTACAAAAGAGTCGGCGTTATGGAAAGCCTGATCCGATCTGAACATTATAAGAACGCCCCGGTCAGGCCTGATAACAATCTCCAGATACCAATCGGGACATCCCTACTCCCAAGTATGACCCTGGACTGCTTCTATTGGTTAGATCACCTTCAACAAAACGGCCTACGTACTGAAAACCAGAGGAAGAATGCAACTTAATGCTTAAATGTTGACCTAATTGTACAATACTTGTGTCCTACATTTGTACTTTTGAACTCAAAGTTTACTTGCGAAAGAAAACAAACACTCTTTTAGTGTTCCATGGAGTTTTGTTGGCTTTGGTTTAGCGTTGGTGTGTCGAAATGTTTGGACCCTGTCATGCAACGCTGCACACATCCTGCTTCAAATGGTAGCTGGATATAGACTTTGGACTCCACAATGAGGTTTTCTCTTGAATGCACATTGTCATATGAACGTATCAAAATGGGCGCCAACGCAGCTTACACTTATGTAATCTAAAGTTAGCCAAGGGTCAGAACATAGGTTGCCAGGTTCTGGGTTTAAATCTTAACTGTATTAAAATGCAGAAAAGTGCCAGTAATTACTAATTTGACCTGTTTGAGTTGGATTCACTGACATTTGGCGCCCACCTTTAGATAATAATGGAGTGGACGGCGAGTATCGAGGCAAAGATAAATAAAATCTACAGAGAAACCCACTTGTTGAAACTTCCTGACTCACAGTGAAAAGAGTAATAAATAAAAAAGAGTCCCAAATGCATGCTTTTGACTTTCTTTAGGGCCAGCTATGAGAAGAGAAAAAAGCCCAAAATGAGCGTTATGTAAACACATTCCCTGCACGCACAGCCCAAACAGCCACAGCTGGTTGGACTTGCGTAAGAGATCCTGGCTCAGACTCTGTGTATGCCATCCGGGTTTGTAGAACACCAGAAATCTGCTTTGAGTTCAGTCCTGTGTCACAGGCACCAGCTGCATGGCACTGCAACGGATGGATTAACATAAGTGCAGGATTGAGGTTGTCCCAGATAACGAGAGAATCAAAAGAGACTTTTTGTCCCGAGCGAGTTTCAAAAGTGTTCGTGAAACTTTGTCCAGGGGTTGTCTAAAGTTTATCTGCTGGTACAAACTGAGTCAGTGTCTTTGTGAGAGGAATAAAAACCCGATGTCGGGCACAATGAGTCAGTTGAGTTTGCTTTGAAAATCAATCAGTAGTGAACATGTGTGTTTCTGTTAACGGTGGTAAAAATTTTGTCGCTACAGTATTTTATACTCTTTCAGAAAGGAAATGAATTTGTAGCCAGCAGATGTTTAGCTTAGCTTAGCTTAGCTTTGTCTAGTGTCTTTGCATCTGGCTCGCAAAAACAAAATGCAAAGGTACAAAAACGCTACCAGTTCTAAAATTCACAAATCAACATGCAGCAGTTATTTTAGCTGTACAGAAAATAAAATGTAGAGCAAAAATAACAAATATAAGGATTTAATGGGTGCTATGTACCAGACGTTTAAGCTAGGCTACATTTAGGCTAACATTACCCAGTGTTTCCTTGCTAAGCTAAGCTAATCACCTGCTTGCTCTGCCTAAATGGTTAGCATACAGACTTGAGTGTCATTGGTTTAATAATATAATTCAGGTTTTAAGGTTTTATGGCAACATAGATGTGACACTGCTAACGGTTTTGCTTGCTATTGATGACGCATTGTTTTAGCTAGCTCGCCAACAAGGCACCATGAGGAATTATTGCGTAAGATTCAAAAGAAAACCAGAAACTGGATATACAATGAAAACTATGACCACTTTGATCGTGTTTATTATACCTTAAATTAACTTTAATAAGTATTTTAAGTTTAGCAAAGTTTCAGAAACGCAGCTAGCAGCTTCAGCAGCTTCACAATTTTGATTCACAGTCCTTCATCGTTTTACAACTTCTCTGTGGACAAAATTTAGTATTCAGCAGCTAAAGAGCCAAATATTTCTCTTAGCTGTTGGTGGTGACCAAAACCAGAGGCAAAAGGGAAAATGAATGTCGGGTTTACATTTGCCAGGTGGCCAGAACCAAACATGGAAGACAGGGTTGCTCCATATTTATGAATGTGTGTATAGGATGTTTGACTTAAAGAAGGAACTGCTTGTTAACAAGTCAGTGTTATGTTCACAGCTTGTTTCCGCTGCCTCCAAGTGGACAAAAAAATGGTAATAATGTATTCATACATGTTTGTTTTCCTCCAGCATTAATAAATAATATGCACTTTAATGTGAGGAAAAGACTTCCTTCGTTTCATTCATAAATACTGAGCTGCATATGAATAGGAGAGCTAGCCGTGATGGGGAAATTGGAGCTAATTTACCAGAAGCTCTTACCTTTTGCATGAATATGAAGGAAGGTCATGCGCTAACAAGTACAGCCAGGCACTGATTAGGGGGGTAATGCACTTAAGTGGAGTAAAGTGCTCGGCTGTATAATTGGAATAGACTGGATTTGCCTCACTTGGTCTGCCAGCATGGCACAGTCTTAACAGTCACAGGAACACATAGCTTACAGCTGCTGATTTCATCAGCTCAGGATGTGGAACCAGCACAACAAAGAGCTACTGTTTAATAGAAACCTGTAGAAAAACACTGCAAGTGAAATAGCTTTGCGTGATTTACACACATTTGTATTGACGGAGCAGATGTTTGCATTTATTGCAGAATTTTTTTATTTTTTTTATTTTAACCAGATGGAGAGTTGGTTGTGTTGGAATTAAAGGGTTTGTAGATTTAAATCTTCAATGCATGACTTCTTTATATGTACTTGGAGATATACTGTGACATGGCTAATTCTAAGCCAGACTCAGCAGGCACAAAGAGAGGGGCTTTTGTGTAAATATGCAATTTAATTTGAAGCAATGTGCGCATTTGTTGTAAATGTTATAGCCCCAGAGTACTCTCTTGTGTTAGGATGCTGGTAGCTTTTGCTTTTGCAGCTAATAATAAGTACTTCACATAACTTTACATCCTTCCTATCCTCTGATACCCTGTGTGACATACCTGTGTCCATGTCGCTTTAGTACTTTGTGCCAGAGATTATTCTTAATTAAACCGACAGAAACTGAGAAAAAAGGCTGTGTTTGGGTGCACACCGAGGTAATTCTTTTAAGGCGAAAGTAGACAAATCTGCTATTGGCAGAATTTTCACACTGTGGCGACAGACTAGTCGAGCTGCAGATGTTCGCAGATTATAGGCTTGTGCAATAATCAGCTTGGTGGAGACGTGTTCACTCTCTCATTACGAACGGCCCAGTGTGACAGACAGAGATGCACAGATCTCCTTCTTTTTTTAAACAAGGAACAAGTGCACGTTTACTTTTTAAAACAGAGGAGCATGTGTTATTTGTGCACACCAACTCTGTCCTAGATCTGACCACCCAAAGCAGGTTGGTTATAAGTAAGAGTCACAAGGAGCTCAGTATTTGAGAAAACCTCCCCAAGGCCACCTCTGATGCCACGTATTGAAGAAGAGTCTGCTGCTTGGTGGAGTTCAATAGCTCAATAACTCAGCTGGTTACAACCCGTCATGAGACGCAGGCTGAAGTATTGCAAAGCAAGAGGATGCGAAAGCAACAAATTACGCAGCTAAAAACCTGGAAAGGCAGAGTTTCTTGCAGTTTTAAAAGACGATCGTCTGCACATTATTTTTCCAACACCTCTCACTGCGAACGGTTCAGAATTTACTACAGAGCATTGGGAAGTCGGCATGTGACGCCCAAACTCGTGAATATGTCTCTTTATTTGGAGGTTGCCCCAGAACGCTGCTTCGTCCAAATGTGCTTGAAGCATGTCTAAATATTTAATGCAAGGCCACTTTCCTGAGCTATCATTGGCTTGCCGTGCGAAGCAGAACATTTTAGGTCTATTTGGGACGAACAGAGTGCTGGAGCAGCTAAAATGACATCCCAGAATATACTTTTGTAACACACACAAATGCCATAGGGCTTTAAAAGATATATATGTGTGCTTGTATGGAGGGATTTGCTTTATTATCTGAACTTGTATTAAAGTATTCATTTAAAGTCAATGTAGTGACACAGTCTATTCTGGACTCACATCACAGGAAGCACTTATGTTTAAGGGGTGACTCATGCTGGTTGTTGACAAGAACATAGTCCAATGTTCCCAGAGGGTTTGTGCTGAAAAGCCTCCCACTCACATTATCTGTTTTAGAGTTCAATCAAGGACCAGGTTATCAGATGTGGCAAATGCCAAACTTACCTTCCAGTGAACATCTCGTTTTGATGACCTATTTTCAATCCAATTGGTCAAACTGGTGATGCAAACACGGTCCTGTTTTTCAAAAAGAACGACACATTTAAAAATATACAAGTATTGATTCGGGCTCGGGACCAAAGTCATTCAGAGGGACGGTAATCTGATTTTACATGCAGGCGTCACTCGACGCTGCAGTGATTTTATCGCTAATAACATTTCCTGAGGGGATGTGTGCAGAAAAATACAAGGCCGTGGAAAATGCAAACTGTGAAGAAAGACCGCTTAAAACATTTTACACACATGAATGCATGAAGTCAGCAACAATTAACTGATTATATTGATCGGAGCTCCCACTTACTCAGAAGTATGTTATTGCGGTGTGCAACAACAAAGGGCCCCTGTGTAGATTTTACACCATTGATTTTGCAGGTCATCTCCATACGGGGGTTACGCAACCTTTTATCAATAGTTAGTGTCAAAAGACTCACCGAACACAGAAAGAAAAGAAAAAAAAACTATCTGGAAAAGCTTGCCCGCAAATTAGGGTTCACGTCAGAGATGAATAGAATAAGAATCGCGGAGATTAGAAGGCGCCAAAGATTAATGTGAGTTTGCTGCATTTAGCTGTGTGCACAGTTTTCGCAGTGTTTCAAGAATATCTGATCAAACAAAAGACCAAAACTTTTGTCCAGCCACATTGTAAAGCAGGCGGCTACTATAGTTGTTCCAAATATGAGGCGTGGGGCGAGGCCCGAGGCCTGATCTTGTTTAACTGCTGGGGTAGCGTCCTCATTTGGAGTGAAAGGAAGTGCCTAAAAACATATCTTTTTTTGAGAGAAATTAAAGTTATTTACTTACTGGATATCTGAACAATTACTGAGAATTTAAGAGAATGGCATGGAAATCCGTCACAGGATCTTTCCCCCAAGGACGAGGAACCTTCAGAGGTACTCAGCATGTTTCCTCTGCAGGGACCAGGGTCAAATCTAAGTTCAAAGGAAATTATTTTATCCCTCAAACAGTCCCTACTGGCAAGTTAGGTACTTTTTCTTTGCACTGATTGGTTGAGTACTCCCAAGATTTTATTCCCCTCACAGTCCCTCTCTGCATGTTTAGAAGTTGACTCATTGAGCCTATTTGAAAAGTAGTATTAGTAGTAGTAACAGCAGAACAGCTTGAATCTTCAATGCTTATTTTTGTTGCACCGTTGTTGTGTAGTCGTGTGCAAAAAAGCTAGTTTGCCTGATCTTTAGATCGAGGCGGAAACGCAGACAAACAACAGTCTGAAGAAAACTTTAAGTTCTTTTAAAAAGGTTTCCAAGTCTAAAAGAGTAGTTTGGATGTGGCTGTTCTCAATCATCCAGAAGGCTGTTCTAGTTGGGACACTACAAATCGGTATACACTGAACACCGACCATCTTCTGACAGTTCAATGTTCTGCTGGGAAACTTCTGGACCTGGCATTCATTGGTGTGGATGTTACTTAGACATGTAGCACCCACCTAGACCAGACCAGACACCCCCACCCCATAGCAGTGACACTCCTTGATGGCAGCAGCCCTCCCCAGCAGGATGCAGCCTGACACAGACACACACACAAAAACGTTTTAGGAACAACTAAAAAAAAAAAACATGAAGAACAGCACAAGGTGTTGACCTGGCCTCCAAATTCATTAGATCCCAAACTGATCAAGTATCTGTGGGATGATCACCCCCCCCCCCCCCAACAACATCCTGTTGCCAGACACCACAGGACACCCTCCGAAGGCCCATGTCCATTCTCTGATGAGTCACAACTGTTTTGGAGGCACAAGGGGGGTTAGGAAGGTGGTTATAATGTTATGCCTGATTGGTGTATACAGTTGAGTGTCATCTGCATAGTGGTAAAACCCTGATGTACCGGTCAGGGGATCAGTATCTCCCTGATCCACTTTGCGTTCTAACCTTTTAGTCAAACACTGTCCTCATTTTTACAAACATAATAAAGCATGAAATGAACATTACCATGCACATTTGAATGAAAGCAGTTCAGGAGTTTACCAGTAAAAGAAAACCAGGCTCAGTTCCAGAGACAGGAGCTTTTTTTTATTTATTTTTTATTTAATGAGCTTGGCAGGGAGAGAGCTGAAGGGACGAGATGTCTGATACTAAACAGGGACTGGAACCTCCTTATATACCCTCTCTCTCTCTCTCTCTCTCTCTCTCTCTCTCTCTCTCTCTCTCTCTCTCTCTCTCAGTGTGTCTCCAGTGAGCTGCAGTATTTTTTTATATTGCTTCCAAGAGTGATAAAATGCCCCAGAGCGGTGTTCATAAATGTCAGTCACGCCCTGGCAGAGAACTGAATTAATATTACATGTCCAACAATGCTCTGTACAGTTTTATGAGTCTATTCCGGTTGCACACTCAAGTCTGAGTCTTCAGTCGAGCAGACCTGTCCTGGCCTGCACCGCGACGCCAGACTAGATACTCAGCTCTCTAGTATAAGACTTTTAGTTTGTGGATGGCATGACTAAAGGTGTCTACAAATCTGACACCTACCTTTTCTACGTAGCATGTTGTCATTGGTAAAATCCAACCTTCAAACTGTTTAAATAAGGGACTGACTTAACTTTAAACTTTAAAATCATCTTGTTTTTGTCTCAATTCAAACAGGGAGATTCTGTGATTGTTAATGAGAATCCCGACTAGGGCTAAATCTTTAAATCAGCACACTTAGTATGTACTTAATCGATTAAGGATGCCTAATACAATTTTCCAGAAGGGAAACCCCAAAAGAAGTTAATTTATATTAATATATGAAAGAGAAAATGAACCTATGTTATTCTTTTCTAGCCTGCCATAGCCACAGCATTTGGATTTCATTATAGACTGTGTTCCAACTGATATCATCGAATGCAGTTGGATAATCCTACACCCAATCAGAGCCATTTTGCTCGAAATGAATTAATCTCCAGAGCGCTCAGATGACTTGTACGACTGCATTGCCCGAAATAAAGCCCACCCAAACCATTTGTCAACCCTGGCCCGAGCTTTACAGGAGCACAATCAGTTCCCAACAAAGAGACTGTGGCTGGGGAAGTTGGTCTAGCTTCCAGGCAAACTTATTTTTCTCGATAGACGCCCTAATGATTATTTGGTTATTTGGAAAATAAAATCAGGTGGTGTTCTGGGTTCTAATCCATGGGCCGACTGGGTCCTTCCTGTGTGGAGTTTGCATCTTCCTCCCACCGTCCAAAGACATGCTGGTTAGGTTCATTGGTGATTCTAAATTGGCTGTAGGTGTGAGTGTGAATGGTTGTCTGTCTCTCTGTGTTTGCCCTGAGATAGACTGGAGTCCTGTCCAGGGTGTACCCCGCCTCTCGCCCAATGACAGCTGGGATAGGCTCCAGCCCCCCCGCGACCCTTCACAAGACAAGCGGTTACAGAAGAAGAATGAATGCCTCAACACAAGGTAAGGGTATGCAAATAAGGGTGCTGTCAACGACAACAAGACACCAGGAAGTTGCCGTCTTGAGCCAAGAACTAATCACAAACCTCAACAGGAATCCCAACATTCCCTTTAGTCAGAGCTACGCTAGCTGTTTATCATCATTTCCAGTCGTTATGCTAAGTTAAGCTAAGCTAAGCTAACTAAGTGGTGCCAGGCTTCTCATTTAAAACATCTACAGGAAAGTGGACATGTGTATCATGTATGTGTTAAAGTATTCATGTTTGGGGGACTGTGATAACTTGAGCAGCTCAAATCCAATAAAAAGCTTAAGTTTTCATGAATTATTTTACTTCTGACAGAAACGGATGTTGAACCAAACCAGCTTGCAGACTGGTGAAATGACCACTGAGGATAAACCCTCCACGACGTCCCCCACGAGATTTGAGAGGTTTTGATGGTGTTTCTTCCGGTCGCCAACTTGGCAAAGCATGACGACTGCTAATTAAAAAGTGAAGTGGAGCGTGAGTGGAGCCAAGGCAGGTGAGTGATGGCCAGGTAAACATGCGTGCATAACTTTAATCCTTTAAGCACTGCATCTGTTCAACATCAATTCAGCAACAGGAAGCAGCTGTTTCGAGCCCACAACCAGTCTTAAACCTCAACAAAATCAAAACAGATTAATTAGTTCCCTTTATTCAGAGTCATGAAAGCTGTTTCCACTCTTTATGCTAAGCTAAGCTAACCAAGTGGCGTCTCTAACGGGCAGATATGAGAGTGCTGTTGAACTTCTCTTAAATGTTAATGTTTTGGGGGACTGTGAGAACTCGAGCTTTAAATATAAACCTGCTGAAATGCAATGAAAAGCTGAATGTTTCAATCATTTATTCTACGTCTGACAGAAACGGTTGTTGGACCAAACCCACAAGTCAGCCTTGACAACTGCTATTCAGCGTTGGCTTGTGTTTGTCTTGTGTGACGGACACACCGTGGGGCCTCCTCTGTGTTCCCAGCTTTTTTGTATGATGCCAGATGGTCGCGCCTTATACACAATGCAGCGCCCTCTCCATCATGTCCTGTACACTGATACCTAAGCTTGTGGTGGGAACTGGATGTGTAGTCCGGATGAAAGTAGCAGCTCGTTGTTCAGGCCCTGGCTTTAACTGGTCTCTGGAGCCCAAGCGCTCTCTTTCAGCGACGCATTCAAAGCCTCGTTTCTTTTCAGTTCCTTCTGCCATGTTCTCGAGGTGTTTTGATTCCCTTACCATCTGCTGTCAAAGCTTAGCAGGCATTGTGAGTGTCCTTTTTGCTTTTTTGTGCGTGTCATAAACTTTAGGATTATATCGTGAAAGAGTTTATATACCGTTAATCAAAGTAAAAACAAAAGATGTTGAAGCTGAGAGATACTAAGGTCACCCTGGACTCAAACCACAACACCAGACTTGTTCCCACATGCAGGAATTTAAAAGTGAATCCACTCCCAGCATGTTCTGTATATTCCCCGAAACGCTCACCTCGTGCAGCGACATGACATCCTGCCATGTTAAGATCACACTGAATCACTGAGTGTTGCACATATGCTGAGAATAGACAGCTCATGTGCTACACACAGTGAGCTGCAGATATGTACAGCCTGTATAAAAACAGGCAGCAACTCAGCACCTTCAGTAGCATTTAATAGTACTCTGCAGCGTGTTGGAAGATAGTGGGATAGTGTAGCTGAGTTAAACGTTATGAAATTGTTGATGTTGTGAGGATTTGGACCGTTCCTCTGCTAGCGTTAGCGTTAGCCTTTTCAGATGAGAATAGCACTTTTGTTGTATTTCAGGAATGACATGTCACAGTAGCATGGGCTTCCTCTTTAGTGAAGTATTTCCACACACTTGATGAACCGCTGCTAGTTTCCTGGGCTCCTGACCTGTCTTCTCGGAGGCGTCCACGTTGTTATTGTCACGTGATCAGCGACTCGTCGACATGATGCTTAAAGCGTTTTTTCCCCAAATGCTGCAACGCTTTAAATGTCATCATGTCACAGGATCTTCTCCGTAAATGTACAATTAGAATTTGGTGTGAGTGAAACATAGATAAAGAGTGAGTGTTAACTGGGAAGAGAATTTCCCATCAGGTGCTTTCAGATTAAACCGTTCTAGGAACTCTCTGAGGGTAACTACCAAGTGGGAAATACCTCTGAGAACAACATACAGTACATTCACGAGCCTGCTGACCGGTGTAGTGACCACTGACTGTATATAAACCTGGAAAAAACCCTTCGTGATGTAATTTCTGAAAAGATGTTTTGATGCTCAGTGTGCTGGCTCTGGCCGTCGCTATTTTGGCAGTGTCCACGTAACTTCCAGCTAATTCAAAAATGGACAGAGAAGTGGAGCTGAGGCAGACTAACTAACAATCTGTGAATGCATCCTATCACTCAAAGCGTCCATTCCCTAAATGATGCCTAAATCCTTGTTATAATTTAATACAGTTGCCATTAAAAGAGAAATTAGCTAGGACACGTTTATTTCTGTTGTAAAGTTGGACATTTTAACGTGCAGGGGGTTGACTCATTTTTGGAGCCAGCATCTAGTGGCCGTTAGAGGAACTGCACTGTTTTTGGCTCTTTTCAGCCCCAGCGTTGCCATTTTTTGTAACATGTATAGTTAACCTTTGACGAAACAGGTCGACTTCGCTCATGACAAATAAAAATAGAGTTGACAAGATTGCAAAACACAGCCAGACATCTGGACGGTGCACCAGAACAGGACATTGCAATCGTACAACAACGTCGCCTAAGTTTGGTTCCTTTCTCGTAATCCCAGGCTGCCAGTGCTTTTTTTTTTCTTCCGACTAATCAACGCGCTAAAGGTTCCTCTTGTGTTGGGAAAGTACCTCGCCTTCTCAGTTCCTGTGGTGCAGACACACACACAGAAAAATGGCACTTTATCTGTAGAAATTATGAAATGTTTCTGCAGGATCCAAGCAGCTTTTGTTTGCATTTTCTTAATTTTAAGAAAGATTTAATGGCGGAGGGGGTTTAAAGCATTGCTGTGATATGGGTGATATGGTTGCAAGGGAAACGCTTCTTCTTAAAAGTTCATTTATTGTGATTTTGGTTGTTTAAAACTCTTAAAGTACCAAGTCCTTTTCATGCTCAAGACACAAGTCCCAACCTTTGACTATTTGCTCATATATATCACCTTCAGGAGGCCCCACTTTGCAGGAGACAAACGTGCATGTTGACTTGAATATTTACAGAGCTCAGCATGTGCTTTCTGCAAAAAAACAAAAAAAGAAATGCCAGCAAGACCTAACCACTGAGTCTCGACAACAATGCATCTTAAAATGACTGAAACCGCGGCGCTTGTGACAGGGGGATTGATGGGTATCTACCAGGAAATTCAATTTGCAGCCAGATCTTATAGCCTCCTCGCGTAATTCAAATCGACAGTTTGAAACCCTCGCTGTGTGTTGCCGATGACGAATTTGAAACGCAGGTGAGAAATAGCTGGACGGATCCTCCGTGTCAGCGCAGTGCGGAGGAAGAAACAGAGAGGTGTGTGTTTCTGTGGCTGAGGGTTGAGCCACGGCAAAGTTCATTAGGGCCGATGTACTTGGCTGTGAAATATTACATTCAGCGCATGTCACTCAGATATTTCCAACTGGTGTTTGACAACTTCATTTTAATCTACAAATACATAAAAGCAGCAACATTTTGAGATATTTCAAGCAAAGAAAATTGCATGAATCTGTCGGGAACGCGAACATGCAGCTGCACCACGCTGAACAGTGCAGTTTAGTGAGTAAGCCATTTTCTAACTCTCATGCAAACAGACTGACGCAATCAGAAGGAACTTTCAATCAGATTGAGAGGGGTGGTGTGAACCTTTGATAACCCATTCAAAAGTCAAACATTAGCTCCTAATAACAATATAAACTCTTGATCTGATGGTTTCACTCTGGTTGGAATAAAGCAACGTTGAAGACATGGAAGGATCTCGGCTGGGATGTCCCGATCACTATCAGGCAGATCCAGGTATTTTTAAACTGATAGCAATTGGATTGGATCTTTTACAGTGACTTATTTTGGGTCTGCCACTGTTTTAGTGGCGGTTTGCTAGAAGGAGACGGATGTTGGGTGAGGTGGTAGTAAGAGATTGTCATTCAATACTTGAATACCAACTTGATTTAACACCCTACAACATAACAAATAAAAAAATCAGTGAAATCCATCTAGTCCACTCAGACAAACACTGAACGATTAAAAGAAGACGAAAGTTTCCTGGAGACAGCGTCAAGGAGTCTCCAGGAAAGTATTCCAGAGAGGGTTAGGGAGTTTATGGCATTGGATGATATTTATTGGACTGAATCCAGTCGACTCTAGGAGAAGACCAGGAAGACAAGAAAACACTTTAGACATCGGATCGGGATTCGTATCGGCCGAATATTAAATGATTGGTATCGTCGAACTCCGGCTTCCTCCGACCGTCCAAAGACATGCTCGTTAGGCAATATTTTTTTTTTTATTTGTTTATTTATTTGATAGGGACAGTGCTCATTAATCAACAGACAAGTTACTTGCTGTAAACAAGCCAGAGTTAGCTGCAAGTGCTAGTTTCCATCTGTTGTCCCTTGCCAGATCTTAACAGGCACCCTAAAATGCAAAAAATAGACTGGCGACCTGTCCAGGGTGTACTCCGCCTCTCGCCCATTGACAGATGGGATAGGCTCCTGCCCCCCTGCAACCCTTCACAGGACAAGCGGTTACAGAAGATGAATGAATCGATGAATGGTATCGTCGATCGGGACATCCCTTCATCTTGGTCTTCTACTGAAATAACTCAGTTTTGTTATATTTCCAGCAGATTTGACTTCTTTCTATTTTAATGAGTGTTTTGTAGCATGTTGAAGCAGACACGTCTTATCAGATCATTTTATTTGGCGTCCCGGTAAACAGCTAAGAGGGACTCTCTCTGCGCTAAGGACATGTTGTCCATGTGAACGTAGCCACTGTGACTTCATGACTGTAATATTAATGTCAGAAGGAAACGCTCACACCGAGACAAAATGTCGCTCCTGCTCTCTGACTGATTATATGACAGGGAAACACAGCGGGGCTCGCCCTCCTCAGCCCTCGACCCATCCAATCTCTGTGAATTATTTCCGCCTTCACAGGGAGAGCACTGTGGCAAACACATCAAACAAGATTACATATATAGAGCAAGGGTATATTTACTCCCCTCTGGGACGTATTTAATTTGGCCGTTGCCTCGGCAACGCGAATCTCACAAAGAGTGGCTGTGGGGTTGGCTGTAATTATAGAGCAGGCCTCTTCATCAGAGGCTTTAATCAGAAAAATGAATACGCTCAGGCTGTCATGCAGGCCCTGTGGCAGCTCACACATGGCCTTGGACACCAAGTAATGGCAACCAGAGGAATTAAGACTCATTATTGCTCTTGAACTCCTGAACTCTTCAAATGAGCATGAAGTATAATTTTGATATAATGGAGGATAGGGCAATTGATGTCAATATTTCCTGCGGCGCGATACGAAAAGAAGACATATATTTTGATGGGAAGCAGAAAATGAGCAACCGAGGGGTCAGTGGGTTTGCCATGTGTGTCGACTTACAAAGGCAGCCCGGTGCATTAGTCTCACGTTGGTGGGAAAATAAATAATTCAGGCCAGGAGAGGCAGTCGCCGCAAAAGGCTCTTAAGAGAGCTACTATGAAGAAACGACAGATAGTTGGTCAGAAAAAAATAAATAATCTAAAAGGTGATTAAAATGAATAAAACAACTATCAGTGTCCTGTCTGAGTCAATAATAGACTAGAATAGAATAATAGTAGAATATAAGTCTACAGCCATGCCAGACACACGATCATGCTAAACAGGTATAATGTTGACACTGAATTCACCCTGTCGTACTTTGCATGCTAACATTTGTTAACTGGCTCTAAACCCTAAGGTTTTAGTTTTGCAGGAATGTGGAATTGTTACAGGCCGTCAATGTCTGCATCAAATTTCACGTTGATCTCAATGCATTTTACATAAAGCTGGGGTTCTTAACCTTTTTGACAGTTAACCAAACCAAACTCATGTCAAATGAATTACATGATACATGTAATTCATTAGAAAGAGCTACTGTTAGCTAGGAGGCTAGGAAACTAATTCTTGTGGATTTGAATGTTCAGATGAGATGAAAATGAAAAATGAGAAGAGCCTTCTTTCAGAAGTGACGCCCTTTGAACTTCCGCCACTTCTGTTTCTCTTCTCATGCACTAGTTGGCTGAATCCGAGAGATTCAACATGCCTGATTTAGCTGAAAAACCACCAACAGAGATCCAACCACTGCAGGACACACCGCTTAAACTACGGCCAAAGATGCTCATCGACAACCCGTTACAGTCTTGGTTTAGCAAAGTAGAATAATGTTGTTTTTAATATAGGTCAGGCGCTAAATTTACCTTTTTTTCTATCATTCTGTGAGCAGGGCACAGCTAAAGCTTAGCGACTGTCGCTTGCAGCTCTTCATCTAACAGCTCACTGTGGTCTTTTAGTCCCATTAAATGCCTTTTAACACTTTATCTGCGACATATACTGTACGTTATTTATTTGCACCTGCCAAATTCTGTGTGCAATTTCAATCATCTGCACGTTGACTTCAAACTGATCTGCTGTCAACAATGACTGTTGCCTTGTTGTGTGGATTCTTTTCTTGACAGCTGTCCATGCTAAGCTAATTTACTTCAGAATGAAAGTAAGTGTGAATCCGCAGAATTAGGAAATGTTCAGTTTGTATCAGCTGAGGATGATTTAGCGTTCTGCATTCGTCTCTAGATTATCTCATGATTAAACAGATGGTGACTTTTCTTAAATGAAGGAATCATTGACATTGCCTCTTTTTTGAGCAAGCATGTTTAGCCTACTGGTGAAGCTACCGCCACTAGCATGTTTAGTATTAGATTGTCCAGGCTGTGAAATCCATGAATATTTGTGCAACATGTCTTTGAAACCCAGACTGAGTTTCAAAGACATGTTGCACAATTCATTCATTCATTCATTTTTTATACCCGGTTATTCCTGTTAAGGGTCACGGGGGTATGTTGCACAATTATTCATTTGAAACCCAGTCTGGATTTCAAAGAGGGACCGACAGGCAGACATGCGTTGCCATCGCTGCAGGCATGCTGCTTGCGCGGCTAAAAATGCACGAGAGGCAAAGATGGAGAAGAAGCAGGAGATGTCACGGCGGGGGGTTGGCTCGAGGGAGGAGTGTCCAGGTTCCACCCAACAAGAGTTATGTCTCGTCTACTGGAATGGTTTCAAGCCCATGCGCTCCAAATGAGAGGGCCCTGGAGCAAGGCTGCAATCTCTGCTAGCAAAATCACTGGCCTGTGCTCATCGGCCATAAACATGTCACTGCCGAACTAGGTCACTCTTCTCTCTGAGCTCGCACATCAAACAGGGGGGCCTCCAGTGCGGCGCTGGCAAGCTCGGCGACTTTCCGTGCTGCACCTCCGCATGATGTGGCCCGTTTTTTTTTTTTTCTTCTTTCTTTTTTCTTTTGTTTATGTGGCATGTCACCACCTCCTGCCTCCCACAGTACGCAAGGAAAGACCATAGGGAAAGACGCGTGGGCCGAAAATGTGTTCCAGACGGGCAAGGGTTAACGTGGCGTAGAAAAGAAAGTACAAGAGAGAGAGAGGAAGTGTTCTGGATATGCACATTTTATGTAGATGGCGAGAATAAAAAGAGAAGTTCGGTGGAGCTGCAATAGGAAGTCTTGTTTTCATTTTTTAAAAAAAGTGTGTTTACTTGGAACTTGAAAAAGAAAGTGTGTTTATTTAGAAAATGACCCGTTTTCAGCATCGTCTTTTGGTTAAGAAGTCGGCTACCCGCATTTTGTAAAGTGAATCATGAAAGAATATAAATGTTTATTTCACATTAGATGACAGTTCAGGTTTCTATCTGTGTCAATGATTTCCCAGAAGTCTGTGCCGCGGCTTGCCAGCATTATTCATTAATCACCTCGCACGGCTTTGTTCCAGGACGCCTTGTTAATGCAAGGCAGAAGTTTGAGGATCTTTGGAGCTGCGTTCGTTTGACATGTGGCAGCTTTCTTCTCCTTTTTTTTTTTCTCAGTTTTTTTAATGAATTATTCACATAAATGTTGAATATTTTAGCTTTTATGAACTGGAAATAGCATTAATTTGCTTCTTTCTGAGAGGAAGACGTACGTTCTCATTTTGAGTGTATTTCTCAAAACGTGGGAGCTATTCCTTTAAGGCCGGCAGGGTTTTGACCTTTGGGTGCGTTTAAGCGCACAGCTTGTTTTGTGGTAAATGACTTTACTATTGTCACAATGCTTCTTGAGACATTATCACATGTGCTACCTCCTGATCCCTGACCGTTTCTTTCTTTCTCAGCGCAAAAATAATGTCACGCTCGTAGCCTCATATAACCTGCTCTCGTGAGACCGTCTCCGCAGACTCTACAGCTGAAATAAACATGTTAACAGCCTGGTACAGAAAACTGCTTTGATCGCTAAAGTTGGCCTCCATTCGTGACAGCTGCGGAGAACTGGATTTTTTATATATATGTCAATAACGGCTATATTATATTAAGGCTTAGAGTTTTGCATAATTTAGGGAGTGGCTGCTCTGAGCGGTGGGAGCACTAACAGGCTGCTAGCTGTTCACCTCAGCTCCTCTACTGACTAGTTGACTTCACTGCTGTCCCATGATGTTTTAAGTATCACGTAGACTAGTCTCTGATCACACAGCAATAACAACACAAACGCCTCCTAGACAGTGAGGAGCCTGGCAGGTCGTTGCAGCGGTTCATCGAGTGTGTGGAAATACTTCACTAAAGACGAAGCCCATACTACCGTGACATGTCAATCCTGAAATGCGACTACTACAATGCACACTCATCCGCTAACGCTAGCAGAGGAACCGTCCAAATCCTCTGAACAGCAGTCAGTTAACGACTTCACCAAACGTCCTACGTTGACAGAGAGAAAGTTATTAGACCTTTAGGTGCCGTACAAGAAGAAGGCTTCAGAGAAATACACTATCCCATCTTCCAACATGCTTTGGAGTACTATTAAATGCTATTGA
Organism: Chelon labrosus; assembly: GCF_963514085.1. Lineage (NCBI taxonomy): Eukaryota > Metazoa > Chordata > Actinopteri > Mugiliformes > Mugilidae > Chelon > Chelon labrosus. The sequence continues at coordinate 20,098,489 of NC_140355.1, forward strand.
TGGTGCTGAGTTGCTGCCTGTTGTTATACAGGCTATACGTATCTGTATGTCGCACATGAGCTGCCTGTATATAGATTTCACTGTTGCAAAGCATTACTTTCTGCTGTGTTTTTATTAGTGACGTCATCAGACTTTCAGACTTTCATCACGTAACAGTCGGAAGTCCTGTGCCCCTAGTGTGAAGCCACCGTAACAGCTCGGCATTGAAAAATTGCAGAAGTAAACCGAGTAACGGCGCCAGTGGTGATGGCCGCTGACCTTCAAAATGACACGCCGAGAAACTCGTGGAGTGACGTCACAGAGGGGTTTGTCCAACTCTAAATCGGTACTATCTCTCCGTTGAATGTCTAAATAAGGTGACATGTTAGCCACATATCAACTTGAATGTCAAAGTTCAGATATGCAGGTAAATTAAGATTAAATGCATTTAATTTTGAAAATACGGAAATACAACAAGTTCCGTGGACTTTACGTGGAGAGTCATGACCACAAAATGCTTGGTGTCAATCAGCTGTAAGTCCTGAGAACACTCCTGCTAGGCAACTGTTGGAGTCCAGACGCCTGCAAGGCTAACAAGTTAGCAAAGCTAATGGAAGCTGATCAGAGATAACCCCCTTTGACAGCGGCCCGACTCATAAATGCGACCCCTCCAACCAAACTGTCTGTATGATCCATAAGGCGCGAAGGACGTCTCGAGCAGGCCGCGGCTGAACATCGAAAATGAATGATTTACAGGCCGGCCCAGTGAAGAAGGCCATTGTCTGCCACATCTGATGAGTTGATGGTTGAGCACAGAGGACTGTTTCTTTCATGCCAGAGGAATGTTTGCTGCTGACGAGCAAACAAGCCGAGCCTGTGCTTTTGTCGAGGAACTTGCGGAGGATTCGCAGAATCGCAGCGTGGGGAATTAGCAGCAGAAAATCATCAAGTAGGGGGAAATGTTTAGGGATAATTTAATACGAATTACACTCGGTCAGGAGTTAGGGGTGGAAAGTTCATCGCAAGAGAGGAGCGTTTAGAGGGTGGAATCACTTAAACCGTTAAGGCCATGAGGGGAAATGGGTTATTATTAATGTTTGAGCCACATCTCAACACTTGCATGTAAAGAAGTTGCGCAGACTGTACCAGTAAACATGCACGTCTCAGTCAGTTTAATCTCCTTTTACGTGACATGCATCTCTTTACAATGATGAGCACTTGACTATGAAGTATAATTATATGGTGACTGGGTTTGTGGCAAAATATTCCTATGGCAGTGGGGAACTAAGGTATAAAGAGGAAGTATCTCCTTCCCTCCGTCCATTTTTTTGGTGGTTCTGTTTAAATAAGCGTCGCCGGTGATGCATTTCACAAGTTCATCTTATGTTAAGTGAGCACTACGGGGGTTACCCATGTGAAAACTCTCAGCTTGCTCACAAAAGTAAAAGAATCAGCGAATAAAGAGCAAAAGAGAGCGCGGGGAAATAAAAAAAAGAGCCCTGAGAGCTCTACCGTTTGCCATTATTACGACTCTGAAAACACTGCATAGATTAATGGTTTAAGGGGCCCCAGCGCAAGCAGAGGGAATTCTCTTACAACATGAAAGGAAGCCACTGCCATGTACCTGCAGCTTTACTTCAGCGCCTGAAAGCTCGTGCACCAATCCAACCCCTAAAGAGAAATTGTTTTGACAGAATCTGGAGGGGATTTTTTTTTATTATTATTATTATTTGTGCGGCGCATTTTTTGTGTTTTGCAGAAACGTGTCAAAACAAGCTTCCATCCAAATGAGAGAGCATTTCCTGCATTCAATTTCCATTTTTCCCGTTAATGTTCACACATGAGTACAGTGCAGCGTTTAACTTAAAAATAATATTTCCCCGCGCGAGGAGCTTGTTGACCTACTTCAGGCTGTTATGGAATGCAACAAGGTTGGTGGTCCGAGAGCTCTTCACACTTTGAAAATTACCATGATAAAAGCCCAGGAGGTCGGACAGTTTGGCGGAGCTCGGGCGCCATTCAGAGAAATGTGTGTCAACTGAAAGCGCAGGTCTGGTGAATTATTCAAGTTGGCGTCTGAAGTCGACCCAGGACGGGTGAAGTTATAAAGCAAAAAGGGCACTGAAGGCGGTAAATCAAGAAACGAAGTGGACCCGTGTAAAATGAGAGAGCTTGCTGAAGCTGATGCCGCCTAGAGCAGCATGAACATAGACATGTGCTTATTCACTTCTGTGCCAGACGTTAGATAAGGTAACTGGTGCAACTCCCACATCTGCTTTGGAAAGTTGCTAATTAGCTTAGCAAAGCAGTATTCTAGAGGGGGAAGGCGATTTTGAATCTATCTATGGTAACAAAATCAAGCTAGCAGCACTTACAAACCTCTAATGAACGTTTTATACTGTTTAGAACCATCAGTCTAGCCTTTATGCTAAGCTAAGCTAACCACCTGTTGTGTATCTATACTGTAGGCGAATATGAGAGTCGATCAGTCTTCCTAGACACACTTAATATCATCAAGAGTCCTTTAAGGTCCTTTAAATTTGAATCCTCATTCACTCATTCATCTTCTGCAACCGCTTGTCCTGTGAAGGGTCGCAGCTGGGGGAGCTGGAGCCTATCCCAGTTGTCAGTGGGCGAGAGGCGGGGTACACCCTGGACAGGTCTCCAGTCTATCTCAGGGCTAACACAGAGAGACAGACAACCATTCACACTCACACCTACGGCCAATTTACGTAGAATCACCAATGAACCTAACGACCATGTCCAAAGAATCCAGGCCCCAGTCGGCAATGGATTTGGACCCGGAACCTTGTTGCTGTGAGGCATCAGTGCTAACCACCACGCAACCCTTACTTATTTTGAATCCAAATAAACATTTAAAAGCGAGATATTTTCTGGTATAGTCACATGACAAATGCAGAATTGTGCAATTGGAGCATGAGCAAAGCATGTGAATATAAATGTGACTTGTGCAGCAGATGAAAGGTTTCAAGTATTATATTCTAATTATATGATTGTGGATGGATACTGGTGTAGTACACGTTGCACCGTTGCTTGGCTTTGCATAAAGTATGAAAACAGTCTCTAAAGTTGGGTCATAGTCGCCGGTTAATAGTAAACAGTTGTTCTTTCTGTTTCCCCCTTTTTGAATGGCAAATACAGACTAACGATATGGAGAGTTATTTCCTTTCATGTGAGCAGAGAGCGTGTTTGTGAGGCTGTTGTCTTTGTGTTCAAGTGTGACTTCTTGGTCCAGACGTCACCTTCGTCAGCCCTCGTTGTCAGCAGTCAGATGTCGGTGTGGAGTGCCCACAACTTGCTTTTTTTATACTAAGAGGAACTGAATTAATGACGATGACAAACGGAAGTCATGGAATTATTTCAAAAATGGATCACCTTTGTTATGATAAATGGAAAAGGTTAGGTTTCAAATTCCCCTGAAAGATCCAGGGGGCTAAATTTACACCTGCGACGAGTGTTAAAACCAATCAATGAATAACTTTCTGATTTAAGAACAACCACCTTCTTTCTCCACAAACAAACGGTGCCTCATCAGAAAATATTAACAAAGTCCAGTCCATTAAAGGTTTAGAGTCTGGGGTGTAGTTTGGGTGTCTGCAGGGCAGCAGATGGGTCACCAGAGCCTGACTATTTAATCAGAGTGTGTGTGTGGGAGGGGGGTAAGTGAGGCTTGGTGCTGTCCCAAATGGGGGATTATGCAGTCTGATGCTTGGAATATTCATTTCTATCATCTGTGGCGGAAATATAAATCCTGCCTTTAATATTCAGTGGACCCAGTTTGGCCCGGCGTGTGACGGGAAGTAAACTAGATCAGTCACCGCTGCAGCGCTCGTGTTTATTTAGAAATCGTGACTCAAACGGAGGACGTCAATATTGCGCATTTCGTTTAAGTTTCTCAACGCGAGACAGCAGCAGGGAAAAAAAAAAAAAAAAAAAAAAATGGTTACTGTTGATTTCAACACCATCGCTCTTCTTCCTCTTTTCTCAGTGGTGACGGCTGGCGATGCCTGTGTGACTGTGGAGCTTTTAAAGGGGCCTTACCCTCGCACAAAGCTGCTTACGGCCTCTTTTAGCACAGCCGGGACAGTATGGGTTTATACTTGACAGGGGATTTCTCCAAGCCAGCCCTCTTCCCCTGCCATAATTAGGCCACCCACATTCACAGTCATGTGCCTCAGATGGTGACTCTGTGAGATTTTGGTACTTTTCATAGCTACTGAGGATATGTAATGGTTTACTGGATGAAAAGTCCACCAGAAACCAGCTTACGTGCACTTGTAGCTGTTTCTTCAAACAGGGCTGCACACATTGTTGTCTCTGGTGCTTGTTTTTCTTAATAAGTAATGGAATATACAAACTTTATCTTGAAAAACAGAGCAGAAAACACAGAAATTAAGTATATTTAAGATTAGTTTTAGTTATTTTATCCACTAAATAGAGGTTTTTACATTTTAATACACCTGAAAGATGCTTAAGTGCACTTCATAGTGTTTCTTTAAATGCAGTTGCACACATTGTTATCTTTTATGCTTGCTTTTTACTAATAAATAATGTAATGTACCAACTTTATCTTGAAGAATAGAGTGGAAAACAAAGGAATTAAGCATATTTAAGAGTAGTTTGTGTTATTTTATCCACTAAGTAGAGGTCTTAAAGGTTTAATGTAAACTTTTACATTATTTTGGATGACAATGCAGCTCATAACTGAAACATAACTGTTGAACATATAGGATTGCGTGCAGAAGTTATGTAATTTCCATAGGTGCTTCATGTTGCGTGCAATGGGCATGGAAGGAGGCGTGTCGCTCCTAGCGGAGACGTGATTGGTGCGCTCGATGATTGACGGCCATGCCGGCCAATGAGCGGCCGAGCTTTGTCTTGCCCCCTTGTTGGCCGCAGAGGCGACGTTGAAGGGAACATTTGTTCGGGACGGGGAGACGGTGCCGTTATGTCGACAAGCTGTAACACCGTGTACTTCTCGTTAAATCGGATTTAAACTCGAGCGGAGGACTTTTTGTTTTTGTTTTTTTTGCCTTTAACCGCGCCGGTACGGGGTCTGTTTAGGGTCGGGGCTTTTTCTTTTTCTTTTTAAACGAAAAGCTCGTCGCAGCTTTGAAGTTTAACCAGCGAAGTGGGAGCGTTTTAAGTGTGCAGGGAAGAGGAGTCGATGGATTCTCCTGTGGATACGTGCACACTCCATACGTGAGTTGTCCGAGCTCGCTAATCATGCTAACCCTGCTAGCAAACGTTGACTCCACTTCAGCTCCACTCATTTAATAAGAACTTTAAATCCCAACCAGTTTGTCGGGTAGCTCCTGAAGCTAGTTATGTTAAACTTAAGCTAGTTTAAACGCTTGCTTAAACTTCGAAACCATCTTCTTCTTCTTCGTCTGCTATGCTAACTTTAATTTAACAAAGCTAACTCAGACTTTTAAGTTGACTTCGGTTATTTTATTTTATTTTACATATCTAGTCAACTCGAACCGTTACTAGCAGACAGCTAATTAAAACAGTAATATTAGCAAGCTGGTGTTAGCCAGCTAGCTAGCTTACTTGGCTAACATTTGTTCTTCTTCTTCTTCGTTTTTCTTTTTAAAGTTGCATCTAAATTCTTGAGCAGAATAGTTTTCCAAAATGTTTCCTCAAACCACGTTTACAACCTAATGAAGTTACAATTTGTATATATATATATAAACATGTGTATAACACTGACAGCGATGTTAATCTATTAGTTATTAATTATGCTAATATTTAACTGAAATGTACACAAAAAGTGTAAAATTTTGCATAATAATTATAAATAATTAACTTTAATGATAGATATTTTTTCTGCCAGCTGATAATGATCTCTCATAGAGTAGTTTAGTAGTGCAATAAACTATTAAATGTTAAATAAAAGTGTTAATAATGACTTTAACTGAAGTAAAAGCATTGATTTGGCTTGTAGCATAGCATGGCTAACCTGCAAATCCATCAGTATGCATGTATATAACTGAGTAAAAGCGTGCAGTATCATGTTACCTTGTGCTACAAGTTTAAACCCTGCTAATACCCTTAAAGTCAGCTTAAAGTCAACAAGTGCTTTTCTGCAAGTTGTTCTTTTTTATGCAACATATACAGTAATTATCAGTGATATAAGTGCCACCCCCTCACCCCGCCCTTCTCCTCTCATCTTACAGGTCTGGATAGCATTCTCAAGATCACAGCTGCAGGCCATTTACTGATGGGTACGTACTGCGGGGCGACGCACGAAAACAGCCGCAAATCGTTCGTAAGAGACAGGAACTGTGAAAGAATGAAGACGAGCTAGATGTTGTTGTCCCAGTAAAAAAACGTATTCGAGGCAGCAAATGAGTACCTGGACTAGACGCATAATCAGAGAAACCTGAAAAGTAACGTGGGCCGTCTTCGATAAACCAAAATGAGCGCCGAAGGATATCAGTACAGAGCGCTTTATGACTACAAGAAGGAGAGGGAGGAGGACATTGATCTGCATGTGGGGGACATACTGCTGGTAAGCAAAGGGGCTCTGGTGGCTCTGGTGGGGTACACTGACGGACTGGAACAGCGGCCGGATGAAATTGGCTGGCTACCAGGCTTTAATGAAACCACTCAGGAAAAAGGGGACTTCCCTGGGACATATGTCGAGTACATGGGGAGGAAATGGATCTCTCCCCCGACACCCAAGCCAAGGCCCGTCAGGCCTCTACCTGTCGCTCCAGGCTCCTCCAAGACTGAGACAGACTCTGACTCAGAACAAGGTGAGTTTAACTTTCAGTTTAAACTTCCTGGTGTTCAATTTGCAGACAGGTGGTAATATATGTTCCTCGTTCTTGTCCACTGACGTCTTGATTGATGACTAATTAAACAGCATCTCACAAATCTGGCAATCGTAAAGTACGAGGAAGATGCTGATTTTGCAGAACGGTTCTTGATCCCAAGTAGGTCTGCCCACTGCTGTACAGCTGCACTGAATGTGAACCAAGCCTCAGTCCCAGAGGACAATGGCACTGGTGTGTATTCAGGGTATCGTACACCACCGCATCTTGTGCAAGCCATATGTTCCCAGTGGCTATCATCTGTTTTTCTCCCCAAACCGCAACTTAAGGGGATATAATTCCCTTCTCAGTGTTGAGAAAGATGCTTAGATCACTATATACTGGTAATTAAGGCTAATTGCTTTTTTTGTCCACTGGGGAAACGGGGAGGGAACGTATAAGCTAGCTTCATCAAAACGTATAAAAATATAACTTGTTTAGGGAAGGGGTTTGATAAGATTTTATTGCTGGCAGTACCATTATCAGTTCTGCCTATTGGTGTGTTTCTGTATCGATTCTCTTATTGATTCCTGATCAATTTTCTGTGCGGGTGGGGGGCGAGTAGGTTAACAACGGTTTTCAGCGACAATGCAGCAGTTTTATGAATACAAGGGTTGAACCGTCATCTAAAAGCGATGAAATGAGACGATATTTGTGCAATAGATTTTTACAAAGCAGTGAAACCTTCTCAAAGGTTAATCCACTGTTGTGTAGAAAGATGCTGGTGTGTTTCCACTCTTGAAAAGATCAGATCAGATATTTAAAAACTATTTTCTTTTTGAAATGAAGCCACCCGTTGTTGGATCTTCTCTTCCTCACCGCCCCGACTTCTTCTTTTCTTTTTCTTTTTTTTTGGTGCCAGTTTCCTGCGGTCTATACGTTTGACAGCTTTGTCAGAAAAAAATATGCTGCCACAGATAAAAGGAACTGCTATAAGCTCTGAGGTATACAGTTACGCTGGAACGACCAAATTGGAGCTCGTTTACAACTGGAATTGTTTCTGGACTCCCGTTTCTTACTTATTTATTTGATGCAGCCTGTTAGCTAGCAGGCTAGTCAACATTACAGTTTGCAAACTTGGCTTTCATTCACAAGAGTATGACTTCAGTGTCTAATTTGTCCCCGTCTATTTCCAGTCTACAACATGTTATTAAAATCAAGCCCAGGGCTCTAAAAGATAATTTTACAGCCATTACAACTTCCACGCTAATGATCTTCCCGTAATGCAATAAAACATTGGATTTGTTACTTCCTCTTCTCCATTCATTTTTAGTCTGTAGTTTCCTGCAGTGAACAAGTTTGACATTTGTCAGAAAAAAATGTGATGAGCTCAGAGGAATTCATTTACAATGGATTGTATATTTCAGAACCGCCTCTCAGACGTAACCATTTCTTGATTCTCATCCTTGTTTGTTAGCTAGCAGGAAGTTGGCGTGCTTGGCGTACCCTTTTAAAAGAGCACAACCATTCCTTCCTCTTGCATATATTACAGCCTTGCATATCAGAATAATATGCTTTTATGATGGCTCGTACAAACCGGTTCCTACTTATTTTACCTTTTAGTAGTTTGTTACCTAGCGGGCTGAGCAATAATACAGTTTGTCATTATGGCAGCCCTTTGTAAGCGTTCAAATTCAACATCTCCTTTTGCCCCCATCTATTTCCACTCTTGCCCATAATACGACAATGTAAATAAATCCAGTTTAAGGGCCGTTAAGATGCTGTTTGGACTAAGGATGCACTGAAAACTTTCAGCCGAAAAATGGCCCAAAAGTGCATTTTCGGTTTTTCAGAAAATTGCTGCGGTTGCTGCTTCCATCATCACAACATCCTGTTTAAGCCGTGTTGTTTCTGCGATAAATTTTCGGCCGAAAATTTTCGTGCATCCCGAGTTTAGACCAAAGTACGCAAACTCTATTCCCGTTGTTTTTTGTGCACAACCACCAAAATACAAGAAATCTACCATTTAATATGTGTAAAGCTTGCATATTTGCTAAAGGAAATTGGACAAGTAAAGTAAGATGTATGTTTTCGCCCGTGTTGTTTGTTAACCTGGAGATGTTTGCGATCCACAGTGACCCTTTGAAACGGGAGTCGGTGTCCGGGGCCGCAGCTATGAACTACACTTTAAAACATGCGTCTTTTTTAGAGGCTGCGGCTTGCGTGAACGTGCATTTAAAGCTTTTCTGCGCACCTAAAGAGCAGCTGTAAGTTGCCAAGATCCTAGTTTCTGCCTTTTGTGGTGCGATTGTGAAATTCTTTGCTGTGGTTTTGCAGGGCGAGCGAGGAGCTGTATGAAACGGGAGGGAGTGGGGGTGGAGGGCGGAGGACGGAGGGCATGCCGTTGAATGGCTGCGTCGTGGTTGAGTGGCAGCAGCGCCGAGGCTGGAGCGAGTGTGAATGTAGCACCGGGGAGAAGAAAAGTCTCTGTGTCCTGGGTTGTGGGAGACACGGGGGGAGAAGGGGCCCTGAGGTTGTGGGTAAAGCAGAGAGAGAGAGAGAGACAGCCCCTGTGCAAGCTAGAGGGCCGGGGTGAGGGATAGTGTGCAAAAGGATCAGGGCATGGGGCTTGGCAAGAGGGGCTGGGGTAGGTGGGGGCCTCGGGAGGAACTTGCATGCTCAAGGGGGCTTTGAAGAGGGTCTTGTTGCTCCCAGAGTGTTTGTGATTTATTGCCCACCACCGAGGGATCTAGCTCCCTTCCTCCTACTCCTTTTTTTTTTTTTTTTAATGTTTTGATAGCTCCTACAGTCAGGGAAAAGAGGTGGAGAAAAGAGGCTTGGAGAAGGGGGCCTCTCCTTCCCTGAGCCACCGAGGGAGGGAGGGTGGGGGGGGGGGTGTACATGAGTGCAGCAGATGTGGAGAAGGATCGAGTGAAAGAGAAGAGGGGCTGGGCTGGGAAACTATTCCGCCTCATTCCAGCTTTCAGCCCTTTTTTTTTTTTTTTTTTTTTTTTTTAATAAACATTAAAGTGTTGCTCCTTGACTGGGCCCCTCAGTTGAGAGAATCTACATGTGTTTGAGCCCGCCAAAGCAGAAGGAAACCCACAGAATGACTTCAACTCGTAGCTCCATTTTTAGATCTCGTACGGAAACGCAGAAGACGAAAAAAAAAAAAAAAAAGTACATTCTGCCTTTTCTTTTATCATTAGCTGAATCTAAATCGTGCGTTTTAGGAGCCCCGCAAATAACCGGGTAGCGGTGTTTTTGAGTTCCCAATGTTCTTCTCTTTTTTTTAATTTTTTTATTATTATGGCTCTTTATCTTCCAGCAGCCAGTACATTCCCACAAATGTTCGAGATAAAAGTGCGAATAACTGGTTGTCGCTCTGCGTGCTTTCACAGGGTTCAGCCTATAGACGTGCTCAGTCTTGTTTGGGGATATATTTCATGCCAGGGCACACGTCTAGTGTTTTTTTTAAACTTGCTTTCCCGTGCCTCATCAGTTTGTTTTTGTCATTGCAGTACACTACCAGTAAAAAAAAAAAATGTAATATTTCAGCTAATCACAGTATTTAAAAGCTTAAAAGTTAGTGATTAATACAAAAATGTGGATTTTATACCTAGCAAGACTGGACTAGTTGTATATTTGTGCAGTTTTCTTTGTATGTGAGACAGTGAAAAGAGCTACTGGAAGAAAAAGGAGACAGTTTCAGGGGAGAGTACTCTGCATAGCTGGAGATTGAGATAATGCCGCTCTCCTTCTCTGGGCCTCTTTAGCACTCAGGCTGACATCTGCTGTACCGAACACTTTCTGTCAGTGCTGTCAACTTTTTTTTCTTTCTATGAAGAGTTCAACTTTCTCTTCAACTTATGCATGCACTGACTTTAAATTTGGTGTATATGTGGGCGTGTTTTTTTTTTTCTTCTTCTTCTTTCCTCTAGAAAGTACAGATCAATAAATCCGCCCCAAGTTAGCAGCAGAATAAAGTTTATAGTTCGCTCTGACGCAGTGTTCCTCTGTGGGACTGGAGGCAGCTGGGACCAGGAATGTGTTGGCGCTTCTTTGGTTGGAGGGGTGCGCACAGACTGCACGGTGGACTGATTTGTAGCTTTGTGATGAATCAGTATTGTGCTAAGTGCTGATTGCAGTAACTCGCCGCACAATGCAACGGGACAATAAATGGTTGCTGAATGGCACCCCGGTGATTGCCGTTCTACACCGTCAACGCGTCGTACAAGCCTCTGGTACTATTTATTTGTAGAATATTATTAAAGATGAGACCGTTGCTAGACATTAGCTTTGGTCGGCGGCGGTGGAGAGAGTGGACGTCAAATCCGCTGCCTCCCAACGTCAGACTCAAGCTGGATTTAAATATATTTTTGGCTCGTCATAGTTTCCGACGCCGGGCTGTGGTGTCCCAGCGGGGTGTTCATTAAATGTGCGTCATCTTGTTTTAGCTCGCAGGTGATTGTTTATTGCACTTAGCGGTCGCCTCTCCGGCACAAATATGATAACACAGAGTCATCTTTCTCTTTTACGTTGTTCTGTCAAAATAAAATGAAAAGCTGTTTTATAAACAGTTTACGTGACGTCAGAAAGCGGCTCCGAAAGGCCTCGGGAAGCAAAGAATCACATTTTTACGAAGCTGGATCCTGAGAAGGTTGGAAAAAAACTCTCACGGCATCGTCGGACCAGTTTGGCTAACTTCAAACCTCGCTTAAAAATAACTGTAATCTGATTAAACCCACGAGTCTCCCAGGATAAAAGAGAAAAATTGCAAGATAAGAGACATAACGACCCATCCCTACCCTGACGTTTCTTTTAAATTTATCCCTCTGGCATTTTCTAAGAAAATCACAACAAGAACCTTCAAGATTTTTTTTCTTCTCCAAACCACATTAGTGTATAAATCCAATAAGACTTGTGTGGAATCATGTGCATTAAAGGAGTGTGTAAACTGTTTGATTATTTGATTGTGTGCAGAGACCGAAGTCTGAATTGGCAAATCTTCTTTAGTGTAGTCAGGGCATGTCTGCTGACAGGATTAAGAGAGAGAGAGAGAGGTTAAGGCACAGGGATAGACTTGAAGAAGCAGCACAATAAGGCAAAGGTGAGATTAGAGGGAAAGGAGACGTTGAAGGGGCCAGAAAAGGTATTTCAAATATGTGATTTATTAAGAGAGAGGGAGGGGGTGGGGGGAGTCCTGTGTGTGTTTGTCAGCTATGTGCGATGGAGGTGTGGCGTTACATAATACTATGATCAAGATAACGCCATTACATTACTTACATACACACTGGTATGAATGCCAACGCTGGTCAGTTATATACACTGAAGCTGAAACAGCGTCAGAAGAGTTGTACTTTAACTATATTTTCATTCTGTGGGATGTAGTTTGTGAAGCTGTTGGACTAAGATTGAATTAAACACTAAATTATTTATGTTATTTAGCTAAAATGACCAAAACGGAGGTTGTCAAAGTACAACAGCACAATGAAGACGGTCAAATCAGCAGCTTTTTACGCAAATGCTGAATATTGTAGCTTCATAAAGCTGCGTTCATGTTCAATAGTGTACCTAATGAACTGGCAAATGAGTGCATATTAAAATCTGCATATATTTCTTCACCTTAGTGCTCTTTTTGCACGTTTTACCGTGCACGGACTGCTCGGCAGAGGAAGCCAATCAGCGCAGGACTCGACATTTTGCAGTTTACTTATCTATAAACCGTTGTGGTTTAACAACCATCGTGATATGCACCACTTCTGCACCACTCGGCGCTCGAATCTGCTTAAAAACAAAGGCCCAAGCACGTTAAACTTGGGCTTGGATTGCGTTGTAATGGTCGTCACATGTCGTCATGCATCAGAGCATTTCATGCCAGAAGTAGGTTTGTGTTGTGCATATATATATATAATAACAAGGATGGGTGTGTTTTGAGCTGTAAATGTTATATGATTTTATTCAGAGCAGGTTTAAAAGCTGTAGCCAACACTGAATAGAGCGCGTCTTCATTCGAAAAGTGACATTCCCACTATCTCAGACACTATCTCAGACATTACAGTTGATCTCCAGCCACTTATCTCTCCCAAAGCTCCATTTTAATTTGATTTAAAGAGGCTTCGGTGTTTGCAAGAGCGATGCCCTTTGCAGTTAATTGCACATCAGGAAACGTTTCAGTTTTTTGTGTTTTTTTTAAATCCGCGTGGGGTTGTGTGATTCATTGACAGTCTGCTCCTCATAGGGTTAATTGTCAGGCTGTAGCAACAGTCTCCTCATTGGCTGCTGCTCTGTCTTTGCACTGCGTCGTCCACCCTGCAGGAGGAGACATTGCCTGCCCTTTTTTTTCTAACTTGAGCTCAGGGCTGCATCATTCATTGACTTGCAGTTGCTGCCCCCCCTGTAGAAATATGTTAATAGAAAATCTCTTTTTTTTGTATAGCTGGCATTGACTAAGGCTAAAATAGCTCTTGGTCGTAAATTATACAGTGCAGACGGTTTCTCTAGTAAAATATGTACCCTATAATGTGATTTTTACTGTTGTCTCAGCTAGACATTTCTCAGACGATAGAAAAAAAAAAGGTGTAACCTGAAAATGCTGGTTACTTGAGCAGAAACTCTAAATTTATCCAAAGTGTATGCTATCTTTAGCATGTCCGTGGTGCCCCTGCCCTGTCCTGCCCACAGTCTGCAGTTCGCTCGGTTCAGACATACCGTTTGAGCCGTGGAGACTGCCCCCCTTCACCCCCACCATTCTTATACAAGCCACAGCAGCACCGGTGGCAGCTGCGTTGACTTCCTCGATCTGCGGTTGTCTTAACTGACTACCGACCCGGGCTGAGGCCTTTTGGGATATCGTGAGGTCTGCCAAACACGCAGACTTGTAGAGGCAAGTCCAAGGGGGGCCCCTGTCTCCTCACGCTCCTTGCCCAAGTCACCGCAGAAACCGACCTCCGTTGAAAATTTGATTTGAAGACAAGTCTCGTGATGTGCAGCCCCCTCAGCTGTTCCAAACATAGCAAAAAACAACTGCAGTGCTTTTTGTGTTGTTACAGTAGTGAAACCCACAAGCGTGTATTTGTTATTCTTCTGGTATTGATTATATTTACTATTTGAGAGCGAGTTGTTTCTGATTGAAGTTCAACAGTACGAAGCGAAATCTGCTCAAAATCCATCTATGTGCCACCGGCAAACGGTAAAAAAGGTGTGGTGCAATCAGCAGCAGCATCTACAGTAAGAGCCATCGAGATTTTGCCAGAAAGAAATCTTCAGATGTGTTTCCGTGGTTACAAGCCCGTGGCCGGCGGGGGCCACGTTGCTCGTTAGATCCCGCGCCAAGGCATCTCAGACATCCTCTCTGATATCTCGGAGGGACTTCTGCCATGTTTCGTCTGCTACTTGATACAATTCCAATCGGAGCTGAAACTGTCACGTCGTTGACAGTACCAAGAAGCAACTCTATCTCCAGCCGGCTCTTGGGTCGCCCATGGATACAGTAAATGAGGCTTTTTTAGGGGTTATCACCAAGCTGTTAGAGACAGCCGAGCAGATTCTTGTATTAGTAAACCACCTTCATTCTACTTCTTATAAACTCTTACACTGATTTGTTATATTTAGTAGATGCCACGTCTTTCAGATATTACCTTTGTGCGAGTGGGTGAGTTGAGGGTTTAAATTTAACTTCAGGTTGTGAATTGAGTTTCTCAGAAAAAGCTTGGCTGCCGAAGGACAACCGTGTTAGATATCTTGTCTGGGAGAAAGGTTACACTTCCAAGGTGTGCGATGGCAGCACTGCGTGTCTCGATCTCTATTTAGGGAAACTTTGGTGCTCCATCTCTCATCGCTTCTGAGAAAACCCCCCCCTTCCTGGTTTGCAGTTCCAATAATGTCTTCCAGATGACCAGTTGTCCTACATGGAGTTTTGTGTGTTCTGTGGTCGGGAGGACTTTGGTAATCCAGTTTCTTCACACGCAACATGCCAGCCTCAGCGCTGCGCTTGGCAGGAGGATGTGGATCTGGATGAAGTGGTTCATTATTTGCCTGATTGAACCCTCTTTAGTGGAGGAGAGGGTAGTGCCTTGGTAATGACTTGCATGCATGCACAAGTGAGATCAGTAGTTGTCCATTTAATGCCAGATTAAAAAAAAGGAACAGAAGTAATCATTTTAGGGTAGAACGAAAGAAAAATACGGTTACGAGAAAGGGTTCCATTCATGGTTTTTCAGCATTTTGAAAGTGCAGACTTGGTGTTGGAACAGTTGAGTCTTTCAGAAAAGTGGCTTTTCAAAATATGCCTTCGCAAATCCAAATAAAATCCCTGCCAACTCCTTCGTCCTTTCATGTCCACACCTGGGTGCAAAGTTCTAAAGGAAAGCTGAGTTTTAAAACTCAGACCTGGCTTACCTCATATCACAGGATATTTGCTTAGTTCCCTGGTCCACC
Organism: Chelon labrosus; assembly: GCF_963514085.1. Classification (NCBI taxonomy): domain Eukaryota; kingdom Metazoa; phylum Chordata; class Actinopteri; order Mugiliformes; family Mugilidae; genus Chelon; species Chelon labrosus. Next base: position 20,113,686 of record NC_140355.1, read on the forward strand.
AAACCCCAACTTTAGTGCTCGGCACCTCCTGTTCTTGAATCGGTCTGTTGTAAACACTCGCCTTTTTGCTTTTGACGGCAGCTCTTTGGTCGACTCCCTTTTGAAGTTGTGAGTAGTTTGTAAGTTAAACTTTGCAGGAGTCGTGATTTTAATGTCACACGAACGTACCCACCAGGGGATTAGATTTATTTGACCAGCACACAGTTTCATTTTTTTGTATGGTTCACATTTACAAAATAAACCCAGTCAGAGCAAATCTGTTTTCAAAACAGCCAGAAGAACGCGACCACAGATTCTCTTCTTCATCTGAATTCATCTGCCATTCAAACAAAGCTCTTCTGTATTTTCATGATGTAGTACGTATGTGTAAAAACAGTATTTCCTCTCGCACTGCTTCTGTTTTTAGAGTTAATTCTACCTTAATTCAGTTATCCATTGAAGGAATGCGTCTACCTCTTTAATTTAGGTTAGTGTTACACTTGATGCATTAATGCAGTATAACTCAAACGCTTCAGAAGTAGATAAACTACCAGTGGTATTCACAAAGAGAAGCGTTGGTCCAATCAACGAGCGGGAAGCCAATTTTCACATCTTTAAAAATGACCTCTGTTGACAGTTTGTCGTCGTCTCTTCCAGGCTTCAGTCTGCTGGACCTGACGGAGCAGTTTTCCCTTCCAGAGACCGCTCCACCCATTCTGGCCAGACTGCTGGAGGCCATCGAGAAGAAAGGTGAGCTCCGTCTGAATACACTTCACCTTGACGTGATCCTACACCTGTTCCACCTGTTCACGTACGACGGTGCTCATGTGACCGGTGACGCGGAACCACGAAAGTGGACTTTTAAATCAGTTTATATTATATTGACTTGTGATTCGTTTCTTCGTCTGCAGGTCTGGATAACCCCACTTTATACCGGACATTTACTGCGGGGGCTGGACTTGAAGTCAGACAGTATTTTGAAAGTGGTAAGTTGTTTTTGGTAAAGTAGACAGTGGTTAATTGTCTACTGAGTGCATGAGAAGAGGAAATAGGAGGGTGAAATAAAGCATGATGTAAGAGAGCTGACTTACGTGGTTCTAAATGAAATATTTCAGCGTACAGAATTATTTCAAGTATGTGTCTCCGTGCAACTTTGTGCTTCAGATCCTGCTGCAGCAGAGCTGGAGCAGCTGGAACTTCCAGTTCTGTGCGATGGTCTGCGTAGATATCTGCAGGATCTTCCTCAACCCGTCATCCACACGGCGATATATGCTCAGACGGTCCACACTGCCAAAGGTTAGAGCAAACTCGTCCGACACAGATTCATCTGTTTACTTTACGCTTTGCCTGAAAACAGAAGCGTTGACGTAGTGTACCCTGCTGCTGAACATCGAGTACTTTGAACCCAAAACCACGAGATTTGTCAGCGCCCTCAAAGAACATACCTATTTTTAGCCTCTTTAGGTACATACATTTGCATAAAGAAAATATTAAGTGCGTTTTATCACTTTCACATTTTGTCCTACTGTCAGTTGTGAGCTTGAAAAAAAAAAAAAAAAAAAATCTCACTCCACACACTGTTCTGTAGAGTGCTGCATTCTCTTGCTGTCACATGGCCAGAAACAGGATATCTGTGGTTAATAGGAACTAAAACAAGCCTGAAAGTTTATCTCTAGCATCTCTGAGCAGCCAATCACCTGCTAGTGTACCTTACGCTCATTGTCAACCACACAATCTCACTGTGGTTTTTGAGACTAACTGCACATGACGACTTTTTCCATCTCTTCATTGTTGAAAGAACAAGCTTTCATTTTTTTGCTGCGCATCGACTGAAGAAGGCCTCGGTGCAGGTTCACCTTTTTTTTTTCCCACAGCTGTCTTGACTGACCCCTTGGCCGTTCTTCTCGTCTTTTTCAACAGAGGTGGTGAATCCTGAGGAATGCGCCCAGCTGCTACGCCGCATTGCCAGCACCCCGAGCCTGCCTCCTCAGTACTGGCTAACTCTCCACTGTCTGCTAAGGCATTTCGCTAGAGTGTGCCACAACAGCTCCAAGAACCTGCTCAGCGCCAGGTCCCTGGGCGAGATCTTCAGCTCTGTGCTTTTCAGACAGCAGGCCACCAGGTGGGTGTTGAAGTCTGGTTTGTGAGAGATACACAGACACTCGGGCAGCAGACAGATGAGTGTGCAGGCTCAGTCATGCAACACTGCAGACTCTCAGCCATGCACACATGCAGACACACGCATTCAGGCGGATCTCTGGGTTTTAGCTGTACACGGATATAGGTTGGAGCTTTTCTGCTTACCAGCTGTGCAGCACAATTAAAGTAGCTAAGCCTGAATTGCCATCAGATTGATCGCAGTGTAGCCGCTGTAGCAGAGAAAATGACGTTCAGATGTTCATCTTAAATACACACTTCATTTAACATGGCTTCTTCAATCTCCTTTTCCAGCTGTGAACCCAGTCTGGATGCTCACATCAAGATCATTGAGGTTCTGGTGACCAGCGAATGGAGTGAAAGTCAAGCTGCTCCAGGTAGTTAACCTTTTCATTCGCCAAGTTACACATTGTTTTATTTAACGCTCAAAGCAGCACTTAAAATGGCTGAAATACTGTTATGGTTTGCCGATGCTGTTGTTGTTGTTGTTGTTGTGGTTGGAAAGCTGGAAAGGATTTGTGTGTCCTGGATGCACAAAGTGAACGTATGTTCTTCGGGGACATACAATCGCTCACAACACAAACTGAGACCTGAGCTATTTATAGCCTAAAAAGCAGTACTGAGACTAACTAGAGCAGTTGTAGAAGACCACAGGAAACCCTGAACCACCATCACTGCAGAGCTAGCAAGCGAGATAGCACTGTTTCATGGTACCGCTCAGTAAACAGGCGTTTTTAAATTCAGATTTCCTGATTGTCTTTGTTGTAGAAACGGGCACAGTTTGAATTAGGTCAGTGGAGGAAGACATTTTGATTCTGAACTTGCAGATTTTTGTTTCGTTTCTGGATTTAACAGAAAGCAGATTGAGTAGATTACACATATTGATTGCAATAGTTTAATCACAGTATTGCACAAAGCCGGTTTTCATGGCCCCTCCAGTCGCAGCCTGAAAGCTCGTCTGCAGGAGTGAGACTGCAGACGAGCGTTTGCGTGGGACAGTTGTGTTTTTACAGTGCTAGTTAAAAGCACAGTCGTTGGCTGGCTGGCTGGCCCAGAGGCCTGGGACTGACTGAGGCTGTTTAAACATTTTATTACCTGTTAAGGCTATTTATAATGTTCCTGTGCATGGGGCTGCTCTCAGCTGTCAGTAATTTGCACCTGCAGAAGCACTTTGCCAGTGGACTGGATAGATGGATGGATGGATAGGTGATAGGGCAGACACAGAGACACAAACCCTGAAATGCTTTTATTTTTAATTTGCACATACAGAGATACGTACACAACATTAGGAGTCCTGGGATGCACAACAATGATACAAATGCATAACCTTTTTCTATTTTCTAAACCTTCAAAGTGCCTCTTGTTAAAGTTATATCTCTCAAATGACAAATGCAGCATATTCATAATTGAACTTTAACGAATACACAAGATAAAGCAGTATTTCTGAGGACTTGTTTCTTGAAAAACAATTGGTAGAAAGATGAGTTAACGAGTAAAGCTGTTGGAAGGTGGATTTAAATGTAATGCTAAAACTTACGGACAACAACTAAAGTGTTTTTGTTCTGGGATTCACATGTGTGTAGACGTAAATAGACTCTTTAGCCTAAACTGTTTGGCTTACCGCTACCAAACCTATTTCACACCAAGCTGAGTGTTGTGAATCAAACGTTCTGGGACAAATGCATCTACCGTAACACTCCTAATAGACACAAGACCCAGTCAGGTGTGCCAAACTGCAAATAATAGGAGAAGAAGAGACTAGAAATAGTAGCCCCACATGTACAGAATGTGTTTCTGTGAATGACCAGTGCGTGAGTCTGTGCATGGACGTCTGCGTGCCCCCCCTCCCAGTTACTGCGTGCCTATTTTAAGTAAGCGACAAAAGGCCCACTTAGATTTGGTTGGCTGGAAAGTCGGCCCGCTCCACAGAGCGCTTCTTGTTAACCGAGGGCTGCTTCCAGTTTCTAGGGCCGCTCTCCTCCTTCTCCTCCCTCCGCGTGGATATCCACATGTCCTCCCACTGCCTCAAAGTGCTCGGCTCAGCAAATATTTGAAACTTTGCGAGTTAATCATAAGACCGAACCAGCCCCACGGCCGCCTCCTCCTTTACAAACAGAGAAAAGAAGGAGTGACCAGAGAGAGAGAGAGACACACACGGGCTGGCACAAGTGGCTGCTTTTCAGAACAGGCTGCACCGACACCGGAGCTGTTACCGCTAATCATTAACTATCTGCCACCACGTGAGCAGATCAGAAAGGGAAAGAGAGAGCGAGAGAGGAGGGAGGAGGAGGAGGAGGAGGAGGCTCAGCCCTTTACCACACTCACAGCAGGAACTGAGCAGTCAGTCAGTCAGTCAGTCAGCCAGACAGTCGCATGTTGCACCTGCCTCACGCTGTGTGGATTACCTGGATTTCATTAAGAAGCACATAAAGTCTTTTGAGATTTTTTTTTAATTCTTTTTTTAAAAAAAAGAAAGAAAGAAAGAAAGCCACATCTATATACTTCTGAGTGGCCTGAACTATGAAATGGAGCGTTGCCGGAGGACTTGAAAGTTACTCTGTTGGATTTAACTTGCTCTTTGAGGATAAACGAGAAGTTTCAAAGGAGAGATTGTCGATTCACCAAAAAATGCACAACTTGCAACGTAAGTCTGACGTTCTGCATCTTATTTGTTTATTTATTTTATTTTTAAACTAGAATTGTGTGTTTCTACTGCTTCTTTGCTGCAGGTTAAAAGGAAGAGGGGCCACATAGGTAGGAATAAGACACAAATACCACAGCTTCAAGATTTTTTATTTATTTATTGTTTAGTTTAAGCCTCCTTGTCATAGCTGCCTGCAAAACTTGCCCCGGGCTGCTGCTCATGCTGTATAGTTACGATCCTTTCCTGCAGACTGCACATAACTCACACTAAGAAAAGTAAAGCTTTAGGTGAAGACAGACAGTTCAAAGAGGCCTGAATACATTCACAAAACAATGTAGTTTATAGTTACAAATCAAGATTAAGAATGTTTAATTAAAGCCGTGTGTGTTCATTCACAGTTTGGAATGACTTGTCAAGATAAGCATTTAGAGTTCCTTGGTTGAACCGGGGAGGACTGCGTTTCACCAGAATCCTTATACCTTACCGAGAACTGCGTCTATTTTAATTTCACTCAGGAAATCAAGGGAGCTATCTCTGTCACGGCGAGTGTCATGCTGTGGGATTACAGGCGTATTTTGGAGCGCTTGGGTGCCACTGACCGGGGGCCAGGCATTATAATTTAGCTGCTGCGTACGTGCTGCTGCAGCAGAGCAGGCTTTGTCTGAGCGCCAGCAGCAGCAGCAGCAGTGGGCTGGGCTTAACACGACAGGAGCAAAGAGAGAGGAGAGGAGGGGCCGAGCAAACCTGCAGGGGAACGAGTGGACCGAGCTGAACAGAGAGAGAGAGAGAGGGATGATGACGGAGGGGAAGCATGGAACAGGCTGCCGGTCGTTTTACCCCCTGCTCTGCTGGAGGCGAGATGCTGCACATTTGCTTTTAAAAAACGGATGCGTGCTAGGGTGTGTTGCTGGACTGCTGCAGAGAGAACACTGTGATCCGTTTAGCTCGCGGTTTTAAAGAAGTGAAAAGGTTAACGGTCTTTTAGAATGACCTCATCGCTCTCAGGAAATGAAAGATGCAGGAGTGCTTGGTGACAGACCCCCCGTGCTATTGGCTGTGGTGAGTGATGTAACACGTTACTGAGCAGGCTGCCCTTAATGGTTTTCCAAAAAAGGGTGTTTAGGTTGGTTAAAAGGAAATTATTTATTGTCCCTCTTTAGAAAAGACTATCTCTAAATGTGTGTCTGTGTTTGTGGACGTGTTTTTTTTAAGGCTTCATTTTGAAGACGAGAGGATTTTAGGAATTGGAGATTTCTGATGAAATGTTGCCCTGTGTGGAAGAATTAGAAGGCAGTATTTGAGCATTTTGCACCAGGTTTCAGTTTGTAGCTGTCTAGCAGTGCCTCTGTTTTATAATTTTTTCGTTTAACTTCTGCAAAGGTCCGTTGCAGCAGACGTGGTGTTAACGCAGTGGCTGTGAACAAAGGCAGTGCAGATTTGTGGGTTAAAAATAGCCCTCCTTAGCTCTGCCGCCGCCGCCGCCGCCGCTAGCCTCACGGTGAAACTGTCAGCTTGTGATACAGCCACTGCAGATTGAAGAACCTTTTCATTAAATGTGCTGCTTCTAAATGCATCAAAGCTCATTATTTCCTGTTTGCAGAAAGGGGAATTTATCTTGAGCCGAATGAGGTTTCCGTCCGTGCCCTATTTTCTTGTAAAATGCATTTTCTCTCTTAGATTAGAAATCCGTAATCCTGTCTGTGACATGTTTATTTTTTTCTGCATGAAAATTGATATATATATATATATTTAAAAAGGCTCAACCACTGTATTTGCAGCTAGGAATATTTATAGATGGCTCTTTTTCTTGAATGAAATTCATTCTCCCTGACTCACGCTTCATTCCTCCTCCCACTGCCTCGTCGTTGCCGCCTTCTCTGTTGGAGAATGGCAGCCTTTTTTTATTTTTTTGCCCGTTAAATCACTGGAAAAGGGGAAGAGCCACAGAGCGACTGTCTTTTTTTCCTTTAAATAATTAAATGAAGTCAATAGTGAAGGTCAGATGTGGTATCTTGGATGTATTTTCTGTTGGACACATCAGAGTATTCAATCCAGGCTCTAATAAATCTTAACGTGCTCCAATCGCATCGCATTGCAGTGCATTTATTTACCTTGTGTACCTTTCTGTCACTGCAGCTCTACCTCCGAAGCCACCCAAGCCCGCATCTGTGATTAACAACGGTATGAACAACAACATGGCTCTGCAAGACGCCGAATGGTACTGGGGCGACATCTCAAGGGAGGAGGTCAATGAGAAACTGAGGGACACTGCGGACGGTACGTTCCTGGTGCGAGACGCCTCCACGAAAATGCACGGGGACTACACTCTGACTCTGAGGTGAGCCGAAATCATTTCCTCACGCTGAAAAATGTCTTATTTAATTTTTTAGAAGTTGGCTTAACTGTTTTTTTTTTTATTTTCATATACAGAAAAGGAGGAAACAACAAGCTTATTAAGATATTCCATCGGGACGGGAAGTACGGCTTCTCGGACCCGCTGACCTTCAGCTCCGTTGTTGAGCTCATCAACCACTATCGCAATGAGTCACTGGCTCAGTACAATCCTAAGCTTGACGTCAAGCTGCTGTATCCCGTCTCCAAACACCAGCAGGTAACATTAAAAACAGTGCAAAGCAGCACGTTTAAAATGTTTTAAGCAATTTAACTGCAACTTCTTCTTTTTTTTTTTGGCATCTCCAGGATCAGGTGGTGAAAGAAGACAACATCGAAGCTGTGGGAAGGAAGCTCTGCGAGTACCATGAGCAGTACCAAGAGAAGAACATGGAGTACGACCGCCTTTACGAAGAATACACCAGAACTTCACAAGTGAGTTCCACCGACAGTCGAAACAATTATCAAGGGGTAATACTGCAGTGTTTCTGATACTAATACTGCACTTCTGCTTGCAGGAAATCCAAATGAAACGTACAGCGATAGAGGCGTTTAATGAAACTATAAAGATATTCGAGGAGCAATGTCAAACACAAGAGCGGTACAGCAAAGAGTACATCGAGAAGTTCAGGAGAGAAGGCAACGACAAAGAGATCCAGAGGTAAGAAATGAACCGCGCCGAGTCGATAATGAAACGTTTGAGCGTGTCCAAAGCTCACTCCTCTCCCGTCTTTGCTTCCAGGATCATGGGCAACTACGAGAAGTTGAAATCGAGGATTAGCGAAATTGTGGACAGCAAGCGCCGGCTGGAGGAAGATCTAAAGAAACAGGCGGCGGACTACAGGGAGATCGACAAGAGGATGAACAGCATCAAGCCCGACCTCATCCAGCTCCGCAAGACCAGAGACCAGTATCTCATGTAAGTACAGCACAAACAAAAGTAGCTCGCTGGTTCTGAAATGACACCAAAAATGGATGTGGCCTAGTTTCTGATGTCCTAATGCATTTCCTTTTTTTGTCAGGTGGTTGACCCAGAAGGGAGTCAGACAGAAGAAGCTCAACGAGTGGCTGAAAATCAAGAACGAGAACACAGAAGAGTAAGTTCCCCTCCCTTAATGTAAAACCAACAAGGCAGCCGACAGAAATGATTCGCCTCACCACTCACACTTTGCCTCTTTTTGTTTTCAGTCAATATTCTATGGTGGACGACGACGAAGACCTTCCTCATCACAACGAGCGGTCGTGGAAGCTGGGCAACATTAATCGACTACAGGCGGAGGCTCTCCTCCAGGGAAAGAGAGACGGAACATTCCTGGTTCGGGACAGCAGCAAAGCAGGATGCTACGCCTGCAGCGTTGTGTACGTATCTGTCAGACATTACAAATATTTGTTTTGTGAAAAAGAGAGAGCAATCCTCAAGCTTCTTTTTGGCACACAGTTCCCTCTCTTTGTTGCTTTAGTTCAAGTGCAGCTAAGAAAATAAAAAAATAAAACTTTGGAAACCATTTCAAGCAAGAAAAAAAACTTACCTTCAATGTTATTTCTTGCACCAGACTCTTGTTTAAAGACCTGCAAACGAGCACGTTGATTTCCTGCCGACTCAGAACAGGCTATAACCGTTGTTTTTTTCTCTTTTACTGTTTCCAGTGTGGACGGTGAGGTGAAGCACTGCGTCATCAACAAGACCCCCTCAGGTTATGGCTTCGCCGAGCCGTACAACCTGTACAGCTCGTTAAAAGAACTCGTACTTCACTACCAGCACACGTCTTTGGTCCAGCACAATGACTCTCTGAATGTGACGCTAGCGTACCCTGTTTATGCTCAGCAGAGACGGTGAGAACCCGGATGTATTAACACGCACGGACACACAAAAACAAAAAAAAACGATTTTAAAGGCCTCGTGGGAGACAGCTGGAGACGTGTTCTGGACTCCGTGATTAGGACGACGAGGCCCGGACGGCCTAACTCAGACTTGAAATCGGAGGAAAAGATGCAATAAAGCCTGAAACATTTCAGTGACTTTGCCTGACCACAAGCCTGAGGCGAGTCTGAATGTAGATTATCTCTCTTTGCTTTTCTTGTGGGAGCACAGAATCAAGCGGGGAAAACTGCTGGACTCCCCGAGCGGAGGACATTTTGAGGCCTTTTTCCTTACGGTGCTTGTTCTTTTTTCAAAGCTTTACCAGCCGGAATGTCTAATCGCAACAGATGAACTCTTTGAAAAGAAAAAAAAAAGGAAACTGTACTCACCGGCCACAACTTCTGTGTTTTTTTTTTTTCTTTCCACTTTTGTTTTTTCCTTTACGTCATCTGTGTGCGTGTGTTTCTTTGTATGTGGCTATGAGCGAGTGTGGCTATCGTCCATGTGACCAAAATGTCGTTTGTGTTAACTGTTCGGTAGCAGACCATGGATCAGCTGATAAATGTAGCAAAATGGCACTTTTTTTAAAACAAATTTTAATTTTCTTTTTGAGAGAGAAAAAAAAAAACTCCTATGGACTTTTTATCAGAAGAGTGGAGAGGACAAGACGTCTACTATCCTGCCTTCTCACTGTTGAGCATTATGGAGCAGAGATAAATCTTAAAACTGTGCGCAGGAGAAACTATGAATGGACTTATTTCATGTACATATATGTGAAAATGTGCAGAAGTCATGAATCAAAAAGTGCACCATACCAAAAAGGATCAGTTCCTGTTTAGTTGTATGCTGATCTGCTATGCAATTCTTTCTCCATTACTACTTCAGAGTTGTTCTATTCTGTTGCAACCCACAATATAAGCTTGTTTTTATTGCTTGAAAAGTATCTTTTCCTGTGTAAATATCCAAGAGAGGATATTTTGTGTCAAAATGCCAAGATACAGAAAAATGCTTATGATTTTTAAAGATAATAGAAACATACACTTTATTATGAATTACTTAAACAGCTGGTATAAAGATGGAAAAGTATTTTATTAGTCTTTTTGTTGCTTCAAACTAATGTTCTTCTCAGGCAGAGCCTTGTGAGTATTTGAGCTGCTTCAGTCACTATTTTCTGACAGAGCTAAGCATACATGCAGTTCTTTGTCGACACGGACAGAGAAAGGTCGGATCGGGCTGATGGGACTGTACGACCCCTGGCAACCATCACCACGAAAACAACAGTATAGATTTATTTTGTTATAAAATATATATATGTTCCCATATGAGAATATATCAGAGCAGACTGGTGTTTTCAACGGATGGATATTGTTATTAAAGACCAATATACATTGTACACTTAGTATTTTTCTGTATCAGAAAATCACTGTGTTTACAGGGGTGGAGCGACTCATTTCAGATAGTCAGTAATTTCATATTTCAGAGGACAGAAGAATTGCCTACTACATTTTCTCTCCCCATCTTAAGCTTTGACCATAATTCAATTGACTGGTACATGTGTAAACCCAGTGGTTAATAATATTTTAATCGTGTCAGACCACCAGAACTGCTGACAAACTATCTGCTATTAATAATACGTTTAGCAATCCCAAACCCCCTTGATGTGAACACACAGCTCTTACTTTAAGCTGTTGTCATGTGTGTAACAAATTAGTTGTAAAAACATTAACAAAAAAAAAGTAATCGTCCAGAATTTCCATTGGCGTGTCAGATTTGACCTTACTTTTGCCGCAAATTCTACTCTTGGAAAAAGTCACTTAATATTTTAGTTTCCTTGCATATTATCTCCCTGAGGTGTAACTTCTTACGCAAACTACGGTACACACAGCTGAGTTTAAAGTGTTTTAGATGTCATTTATTCTTATTGGTTCTTTCAAAGCAGGTGTCGTCGATGCATCACTTCTAATATTTGACGTTTATTTTACTAGAAGTATGATTTTATTTACCTCCCCAACAGCCGCTGGCATGATCGTTTTTGTTTCTTATTGTCAAATTTCCCTTTTTTTAAAAAAAAAATATAGTTCTTGGACAACATGCACCATTACTTTCTTTGCCCCAACTCTGGGTTGTATGATTATTTTAGGTGTCCTTTTTTTTTATTATTATTATTTGAAGCTATTTTGTTGGTGTCCCAAACATTGATGATTGGATTGAGATTTGCCAGTGTTCCCCCAGTTTTGCTTCAAATCTGTATTGGGCTTCGTTAAAACTGAAATAAAACACTTCTTTTTAAGAAATATATGTCTCTTTTTAGTCTTTTTGTTAATTAATTGAATGTTAAATGTTACAATACAGACATTTAAGGTCTAAAGAAGATGAAAACTAATATCTGTGCTTACTTAATTATCTTTTAGTTAACACTTGCTTCCCATATGATGTCAGGTTAGGCTATTAGGTGACATCTTTGTATTTACTTGTTATATTCAACAGCCATAAAATCTAAATATTGTCAGTTTACTATTGTATGGTCAAGAAAAGCATCAAACAATTACACTGAAATTTGGTTTTCTTGTCTGAAAAATGATTAAATTATTTATCAATTATTAATTTTATTTATAGTTCCCCCAGGTTTAAGTTCACAGAGTTAAGTTCATCCACGATCAGGGTCACATTTACTTTGTCTGACAGTTTGTTTTATGAGCAAATACTTGCAACACAAATGACATCCTCATGGGCTAATTGGCAAATATTAGCATGCTAACGAAACATGGTAAATCAGCATGTTAGCAGGTGAGCATGGAATAAACCCACACAACTAAGAATCTTCTAGATGTCCTTCCTGCCTCTCAGATTTGGATGACTGCACAAGTTTTGCTATGGTGGTTTGCAGCGGTGTACAAACCAGTTTTTTTTTTTTTTTTTTTTTTTGACAGACAGCCGAAGCCTTTCGCCTTGTGTTGCGACACCTGTTTCATGTTTGAAAGGTACACACTCGGTGGACATGACTGTCATACCAGACGCGCAACAAAACCAGAACAGAATGTCATCCCTGGTAACATGCATAACTAAAATAGAGCACAGCGTTGGCTCGGGAAATTTTTTGCTGATCAGATTTTGTCCACCAACACGTCTCTGTTGTTCGCGGAAAGTTACAGAAATACTGGGGATTTTCCATTTTAGCAGGAAAATTTTAGCACATTTAATCCACTTTATTTAATTAAAAGTTGCATTTATAGTGGAAATGGTACTGTTTTTATGCATTTATTCATTTTTGAAGGCTGTTTTGCATCAAATCATATTCTACACTGCAGGTACAGTAAAACAATTGCATGAATAATGTGCAAAACTACAACTATTTTTTTAAAATAACACCAACACTACTCTGATTGGTTAGTCTTTTAAATTTTAGTGATAATGCTGAGCAGCCCACTAATTAACTTTAACATGCAATTCTGATTAAATATTTGTACGCACACAACAAGCGGACATTAAATACGTATCAACCGACAGCGGCTTTGCATTTAAAGCAACGACTACAGCCAACGGCCAACTAGCACAAAAACGTTGACTGAGAGGAAGTAACTCTCGATACCAGCCAGTGGCGGTGGTCTTGTATTTGTCTTTTAAAAAGGGGGAAACTGGAAAAACAAGGACTAGCTAGGAAGAGCAACAAACCGTCGTACATAGCTGGTCTCTCCTGAGCTGTGCTGATGAGAGTTAGTCTACAATTTATTCATTGCAGATGGCCATGGCGTTGACAAAATATTTGCGTACCAGAGTGTCCTCTACTTGCCCTCTTGGCAAGTCGTTTTTTAACACTGCTTCACTGAGCTGAATCAGGGTGAAGTTTCTCACCACAAATTAGGCAAAAAAGCCGCCAACAAGGGTCTGACTGGTGCCAACGATGCGAGACACAACACAAAAACTAGGGCCACAGACGTCTTGGTGTGTTAAAGCCACAAAGCATCAGAATACTGAACACCACTCCTGCTCGCACAACAGTGCTGTCAAGACAAGTTGCAGCGTTGCAGTGCACGTATGTCATGTTGCGTCTCATGCTGTAACCCTGTTTCTCTGTTACCAACATGCAAAGTGGTTACCAGACTCGGCTCTTATCAGAAGGGGCAGTCTGGCATTTGGGCTTTCATTATGGGTCAACTGATACAAAGATAAGTATACCTCCTGGCACAGCTGGAAAGTCCAGCAACCAACCAGAGCGACGAAGTTAGTGACATTAAGCAATAAATGCCTCAACTGCTGTTAACTGTTCGTCCTTTAAAAGTTATTTTGCTGCCAATATCTTTTACAACACAGTGGACTCTAGACAGCTCGCTTCTCCAACGGCAGCCGATACAAGAGAATACATCTACACAATAGTCCTACAACCAATCAGAGCCAATGCTGCACAGAAAAAGAAAAAGTATAACTAACTAACTTGATGGAGATTAGTTACGTGATGTTAGTGAAAGCTTGGGGAACTCAGACGACAGCTCAACATGCACCATAGACGTCAAAAACATGGCCTCAAAACGACTGCAAACTAAAATTGCAAACTAAAAATTTAAATTTAGATACAGGCAACGTGTTTACCAGTGACTTTAAATGACTACCCCATTTAATTCCATTAATATCTGCAGTCATTTCCTCATCATGTTATGTAGAAGTCATTAAGTTTGGTTTTGAAAATGTCATTAACTCTACTTCCCTTTTTTTCTGTTCTCTGTTGACCATAAAGGTTTTTTATTTATTTATTTATTTTTACTGAAAAATGAAACCTAACATAGGTCAATTATCTATAATACAGTAAGGTACAGCAGTATTGGGATCAACTATTTCGTTCGTTGTGGTTGATTTTTATTTTTAAGTCATTTTTCCAACTGTTTTTTTTAATCAATCAAATGTTTAATCGATAGTGGAAACTGCCAGATGGATGCTACAGCTTTGTTTTACTGCAGGTCACCACAGAAACACTAAACAAAGATAAATGATTGCTTGGCATACTTATTTTATATCGTACTAAACGTTGAAACGTGCGCTCATGTTAGAAGGTGAAAGGCGCCGTGATCATTTTGGGTGATATAGATTGTGGTGACAGCCTTTCTATAGTTTGGCCGAGCCCACTGACTAAAGCGGGGTTGTTAAAATAATAGAAACATGTGTCGGTACAACACAATATAGGTCAACAGCACTACAAAATGACAATATGGTTGAATCAAGAGTTGTTTTAAACTAATGCTGAATAAAAGAACCTTCATTAAGGAGACGGTTTAGTGTTTTAAAAGTTTTTCACATTGAAACTTTGTCCTGAAAACCTCGTAAGCATCTCAAAATACCATTTTTTGCAATACACATGCTGTATATTTCTGATATTTCACTCATTTATCTTGTTTTAATTTTCTTAAGAGCAATACAGCTATTGAAATTCATGCTATTTACTAATTCAGCACTAGTTTCATTCACTTAACGCTTGGTACTACACATATTTCTTGTGCTTTTAATATATTATACTTTTATATTGGCTTTTTTTTTTATCTCACCTTGAATTCTATTTCTATTTTTTTTCGTCTTTCCCTGCCGCAACATACTGCATCATGTACGTCTAAGAGGTAAGACTCTAGATTCGTAATTAAATTCAACAACAAACTGCCAAGCTAAACCGGCGTAGTTGTGCATGCTTTGCAACTGTCCATTGACGACGTGAAGCAACACAAGTTGTGTAAGAGGGGGGGAAAAATGCTCAAGGGTCACAAGTAAGCCCCGCCTGCTCTCGACTCACTCGGAGCTGAAATGAGTCACATTTCAGATCAATAAACAGACGCACAGACTGCCATAAATATATAAACATATAAATACAAACGAGGTGACGTATGTTATGCTCAGATGCGAGTGGTCTTTTTGTTCGTGTGCTATTATTACAGACTATTGTAGCGTTGCATCATGGGGGGGGGGGGTGATGTTAAATTACTCCCACATGAGCAGTTAATAGTCACAATCTGCAACGAATGTCACTGCCTTGCTTAAAGTTTACTTAAGGGCAGTGGGTTGATGAATAATAAAGGATAGTTATTCAGCATAGAGAGGCCTTCCTCCTTCTACAGTTACAGTGAACTGCTGCTCTTTTTCTTCTTAACGTGTTCCGGCCACAACAAGTCATATGCTAAGAATTACAGTAAATTTACATTTCCTTTGTTCTCAAACAAGAGGAAATCTTCTTCCACTCTTTTGGGTCAGATTCGCAAGCTGAAATGAAGCCACACCGGTTACAGAGCAATAAAGGATGAGGTTTGAAGATAAGGCAACGGGTTCAGACGGCTTATCTTTAGAAAACCCTGATAGAGAGAGCAGAGGCTGCGGCGTTGCACAGCACCCTGTTAAACATTAGCAGATATATCTGAAGCATTGATGGGCAACTCTCAGAAAGAGATCTCAGGCAAGCAATTAGGGACCAGAGTCCATCAATCGACCTCCATACATGGCATTAACGAGCTCGTCTTGACAGTGACATATATTTTATTCTTTATACCATCCACAAAATGATTCATATCTCTTTACGGCCACTATGGTGTGACTCATTTAAAGGCAGCGAGCAAAGAGAAAAGCTCATCATGATTTATTTATTTTTTTATATATATATACTGTATGTGTCCATTGATATGATCTAAATAATCTTAGTCGCTTTGCATTGATGTTCCAGCCACGTGGCGTTCAAACCCAAAACACAAAGATCTCCATTGTCAAACAGATAAGATACAATCACAACTGTTTGAAATTCTTTTTTCTTTTTTCTTTTTTTTGGACACCAACACGTTCCAGGAAACCTGTTCACCGACTGATCATTTGGAAGACAAGCCAAACAGAAACTGCATTAAATCTGGAACATGGAGTGACGCACAAAGAGTCGCATTCAGCAAGGATAACTCAGATAGTGTGGTTCCCAGAACAAGGCCAAGTAACCTTTAAAATAAAGACGTTAGCTTCGACTCAGGGTGGAAACGATCTGTACTACTGTCACAGTTCAGCAGGACATCTGCTCCCTTCGGACAGAATTCGCAGTAAACACCTGATCACACTGAGAATCACAGAGGTGTGCAGCTGTGTGAATATCTGACTGGCCAATTAGCCACGCCGTAAACAACCTCGGCCTCGAATTCGAACAGGACGTCTCAAATGAAATAAGACCACTTTAGTGTCCAGTCACATGCTGCTAAATGCGTCGCACCCCGTGGCTGCAGTGCACAACTGCACACACTGTAAATACTTGAGACTGTTAATCAATAATCGAGGGCATTATCCTGACTAAGCGACTCCCGCCACAGCAATACGTGGTGTCTGGCAGATATGAAAGCATTTAGTCTATCTTGATTGCAATCATTCAAACTGGCAGCAGAGGTGACTAAAGGTCTCCGACCTTCAAGAGACCGGTCGGAAAAGTACAAAGGGTAGGTCACTGCTGCAGCTCATGGGTGCAAATTAGCATTGTTGCTATAATCCGGCATATTTACGTCTACTGCTGTCTGAATAGATGTTCATTAATGTGCACTGTCCCTATCAAATAAATAAATAAAAACAGTGCTTATGGATATGGTTTTAGTGGAATATTTCAGCATCTGAAAGTTAAATAAATAAACTTCACCTAAGCCATGTGCACATATAAAGCGACTGACTCAAAGTCCATTTCCTGCTCGTGATCAGTTTGCCTCTAGTGGACGTCCCAAGCTCTGGTAACGCTCCTGCATATTTACAAATCACAAATGTTTCCAAGCAAAACAAGCAGAACATGAAAATATTGCACGTCTTACTGTCACTACTCTCACACCAATCAGCATGATGGATTTGGCAGTAGGAGCCACAGTTGTGTGGACGTCCTTGCGGTAAATATTTGGGCAACTCAATCAACTGTATCAGTCAGTTCCAGTGGTTGTCGACCTCAGTGTTGAAATTAGTTCAAACTGTGCAGCTCCCCTCTTAGCATCCCCAATCACCTCTACAACTTAGGGCTGGCGCGATAAAACAATAACGATATATATCGCGATAGACACGTGATCGATATCAATAGAAAATACGTTCGATAGAATGTCCGATAATTTCGCTTGAACTCCGTTGGGGAAAAATAGGAAGAAAACCCCGAGCCAGAACTGCAAGTCATTCTGGGAGATGTAGGCAGAGGAAGGGCTTCTGCCTCTCGACCTATCACGGCTCAGCTAAGCCAGGTTGGTGGCATCAACAACAACAACAACAACAACAACAAAAAAGAACGGCGTGGAGTGAAAGGAGAATATGAGTAAAAGGAAAGGTCACGTCACCAGTTTGGCAATATTTTGGTTATTTTAAGTCTGACAAGAGTCAGAACCGATGTTGTCTGCAAACTTGGTGGCGAGTGAGTATATTAATTGGCTTGTCTCTCTTGATTAGTAGTATAAGAGTCAGTTAAGAGTTTTGTTTATCTGCCGGCCGAGTGATTTGCTGCTGACTCTCGGTTAAGCAGGGATCCACGAGCAGTGGTTATGAGTCAGTTAAGTTTCGTTTCTCTGCGTATTGTGCGTAAGTCAGTGAGTGTCTGCCTTAGTTTGCTAGTGGTCAAGTCGGGTAGTACGTTTTGTTTCTCTGCTGAGTGACATTTAAGATGTTTGAATGGTTCTGTTTATTGATTATATATCAATCAAATGCAGTAGGACTCAACTGAGCCGGTTAAATAGACTCTAGGTTCATGATTCTTGAGTCGTCTTTGATGGACGGTTATATGAACCCAAATTTTTTTCCACCACTACTGAATATTAATTAAAAATGAATGAAAATTAAATGCTATTGAATATGTCATTGTTATCATTTTAAAAAAAATTAAAGTGACGGGTAAAAATAGATTATGGCGGGATTTTTATGACCCTGTCAGTCAAAATGACGGACAACGAAAAAGTCTAGCGCAACCTCTGATGAAGAGGTACACGGCAGCAGTGCCATACAACAAAACATCAAAGCTATATAAAGAAATAACGGATGCAGTTCAGCACAGGTGAGAAGTCTGGGTAGAATAGGTTAAAAAAAAACGAATCAATAATTATTGATATCGACTGACATGAAACACTTATATCGTGATACATTTTTCAGCCATATCGCCCAGTCCTACTACAACTCGCTCAAATTCATTAACATGACTTGGTCTCTTGTCGCCACGTTGCTACCCTTTACAAGGAGAATAATTCTTCAACCTGACAGAAATCATTCTGATTAAAGATTCCAACTTAAAGCTAAATAAAAATGAGCGGAGCACCAAATCTGCCAGAAAATAACACACGACAACTTGACGAACCTGAACAGATTCAATAAAGGAAGTTGACCAAGACGTGCCCACGTTTTCAACATTGCTGCCCACGTTGGTTCCAGCTTCATTCACCTTTTCTAATACTTGTTTCAGAAACTGATTGTTTTGCTGACTCCACGTTTCTGTCCCTCCTTGGAACTCGTCAGCGGATGTTTACCCCACGTGGATAAACATGCTCAAAAAGAAATGCTTCTATTCCAACCACAGATAAATCAGCAGATCAAGACTTTACATGGTTATTAGGAGATCAGATTTTCCTATAGGACTGATAATCAAAAGTTTACACCACCCCTCTAAATCTGATCAAGGCTTTCCGTTCCTACTGGGGTATTTTTTTTATTTTTGCTACTTTCCACCAGCTCTCATTTCTATTAAAATGTGACTGTTCAGATCGATAAGATGATCTGATTCACTGACTTCCAGCATTATAAAGGTGACGCATGTCGTGTTATGACTTAGTGGTGTTTTTTATTCATGTTCCATTAATAAAAGCTACTGTAGCGTTACGTCATGGGGGGCGGGGGTTGAGGTTAATGGACTCCCACATGTGCGGTTAATAGTCATAATCTGCTGAGAATGTCGGTGATTTGCAAAAGCTCAGAGTTTATTTGAGGGCAGTGGGTTGAGCTATTATGAAAGCCAGTAATTCAGTTTATATAAGCCACCTTTCTTTTACAATTACAGTGAAACGCTCTTTTTTTTTTTAATCTGCCAGCTAAAGCACGTCAAAATATTTATTTATTCTATAGGAATAATCAGAGCGACGTTAGCAGACCAGTAGGCATGTGCAAGAGCTCAGATACTAAAAGCTGAACATCTGAAGAGCAGATTATCACTACAGTAATTGGTTGTGACCTTCAAATAGTAAACGTAAAACAGGCAGCTAAGAGACTATCCACTACTACTTCACCTTCTCCAGCTTTTCCTCTCCTCCAGTAGACAATACAACAGCTTTGTTCTCCTAACCTACAATCACAGCCACTCCTATTTACAGTTTCATTACAATATTGACCCCATTCATTCAGATTCAAGACCAACGCCTTAAATTGTTGTCAGATTAATGAAAATGTTTCATTACATGCACAGTCTCACACGTGCTGGACCTTAAATATAGTTTCAGTGAAGAAAAATCCACAATCCTACCTTAACAGGTGTGCAGGTGATTCAATCCTTGTCGGTACGACGCCTGTACGGACTCCAACTTCAATTCTTTGGGTGGCAAAACATCGGATTGTCTGGATACTCCTGGAAATCAAATTCAGTGTTTTTAAAGACCTAAAAAATAAAGACTCTTTCTTCTGCAAAACAAATATACATTAGGCCTGAGCGACACATATTATTTACAACTGTATATCAGATTAACCTGATCTGTAATTGAACTTTTATTAATAAAAACAAGATTTAAATAAGATTTCTTGTTGTCCTGGCCATTTTCAGCAAGAACATTAAATCTGCAATTTTTGTAAAACATTTAGTAACCGACAAAAAAATGTTAAAATGGCGGATTCAAGATGGCGGCGTTTCCCGCCATTGGTTCTTTTAAATATACGGTTAATAAACAGAAAACAAACAAACAAACTGAAAACATGAGTCCTTATTTATGAAAACAAAAACACCCTTTGACATCAACATTTTCCCCTTTACCGATTTAGTATTAGTTTAATTAACTGTTTGCTCCTTGACTTAGCAAAATACACTTTTTTTCAAACTTGACGATAACAAAGTAAAACTCACCGAAAACCGTATTAGGTGGTGTTCTCCGAAGACTCTGTGAAATTCCCATAGTTTCGACAGCAAGCACCTCCAGTTTAATCGACATGAAACTAACAATTCGCCGAGTTATTTGTGAAAATTTGCCTGAATTAGACGCCATTTATCCCGGTTGCTGGCGTACTCTTCATGGCTGAGCAGCCAGAGGCCAAATGTGGTGCATTACAAATTAAAAAAAAATAATAATAATATTTAGTCTCACGTAAAACCTACATGAAACCAGCCGAATTTCATTTGAACACATTCTAATAAATATTATGTATTGCCCTGAAACATATATATCTGTTTTTATTCACTATTTCTTAAATCGCCAATTGTCACTATGTAGTTCGCTGTGGGTGATCTGTTGTAAAAGTAGATGAACACAACTGTATTAAACCTGAGCAAATGATAAACATATCTTTACATTTAGTGTGACTTACACTTTGCAGAAATATAAATAAATCCGATGTCCGTTGCGAATAAACATCCAAACATCCGCTCAAGTGACAGAATCCCCGCATTTTTACATTTACTTCATTTTAAATACACTCTCTTGATAATTTCCTGTCCACAAATGAATGCGTTATGAACAGGCACTACTAATAGAAAATTCGGCATACTTTTAATGGTTCTAATTTACGACAATAGAAACAAATATTAGCTAAAAATCTGAGGTAGGCTGGTGTAGTCTCCTGACAACTCAATTTTACTTCCGGTTTACATCCGCGAAGTCCCCCAAATTATGGGAAATGTAGTTTGAAAGCTGATAGAGGGATTATCTCCAAAATAATTATACATAAGAAGTGGAGTGTTGTACTATCAATATCTGATGTGCCATTATCATCTTATATTTCCCCATTGTTTGTCATTAACCCCTGGTCTAATATATAGGCCTCTGCACTTCTGATTCTAACAACAAGACAAACGGTACAATTTACAACATATTTGTGTTTGATTAAAGGGTCCAATCGGATCTAACCACGCATGCACAGTCCTGATGACACAGATTAGCAGAGATTTTAAGTGCTGATATCTTAATTAATCACACGTAAGGACGTTTTGTTCACTTATTCATGGCTATTTGAAGATGCAAAGCCATGTTTAGGGGATGCCTTAAACCCGTAGAGGTTGCAGACTAAGTGGAATGTCAATCTATAATTCTGTCTCCAGACTGCGCTCAAAGATAATGCTTGGTGGTGGCGATTATCTAATTGCTAATGTGCAATGTGTGGCCCTTAATAATTAACAAGGCAAGGGTTCAGCCAGCTGCAGTGACATCAGCAGTGATTAGCAGAAGTATGAGGATGGGAGTCAAAGTGCTGCTGTTTCAGAGCACCATAAATTATAATCAGCTGAATTTATTCCATTAGACCAAAGTGCAGCAAACCCCTGCCTAATGCCGTGGAAACAAAGCGCTCAGACTTGACCTTACAGTAAGATATTAACAAGTCTATCAAAGGCAAAGCTATTTTTATGATGGACTTCCCCCCCTGTCTCTTGTTAGAGCATGTCCCACCTTCAGACCGGCACCCACAGCTATAAAGACTGCATTACTTTCAGTCTTTAATGTCACTCATCTCCTCTTTCATGTATGTGTCAGACGGTGGCTGATAATCAAACATTGTGTACTTTCAAGTCTGTACTTTCAAGTAGGAGTATGAACCACACCAGACTCACAAATGAACACAAACTAGACAGTTTAGTGGATGTTTTATGGCTGTGCAAGGGGTCTGTGGTGTGAATTCGGTCTTTGACCAACTGTTTGCAGCACTGTGGTCAGTGTTAAACATGCTAGCATGCATGCAGAAACAACGTTAGCAGGCTAGCATGGTCCACCACCTTTTGCTTATGAATATTAAACGCAATGCATAAAATATGAGGATAAAATATACAACGCAATAAAAATAAAAGCAGAAAGGGTCACAGCTGTTAAGGTAATTTGCTCGGGACATCATCCTGGAAACATGAGTATACAGTTTGTGCCCACTGATGGAGTAGAAGTTGAAATATATATGTAGAGAGAGAGAGAAAGTCAACAGGATTCATCTTCTAAGAATGATTAATGTGTGTACAGCATTTAAGGCCATTTATCCAGTCAACCAACCAATTAAATGAAGACAATGAAAACAGAAAATACATAAAAGAAAGAGAGCGAGAGAGGAAAAAAAAGATATGTAACTAGCAGTGAATTAGATCTGATTGTAACCCTGGGAAACTATGGGCTGACTTATTGACACAAACAATGATAAATGACTCATGGGCTTCATCTTTTGGCGCCTGATAGGTAATAACCACTTTGCTGCCTGCACTCTGTCTTTAAGTATTTCAGTGCTTCACAGAATGATGAATTTCTCGCTATGTGTTTTAACCTCGCACGACTGTCGCAGACAAACTGACACGGAGGCGAACGAGAAACACCATTTTCTCCTTCACAACGTCGCCCTTGAACCAGACATGTAAGCCACAAACTGCTCCTCAGAGGCCGCCATTGGAGAACTGTGGTTTGTGCAGCTTCAGAGAGGAAATGTGTGAACGTGGAGGGCGGCGTTTAAAGCTTGTCAGCGGAAAATGAGGCTTCACTTTTCTCATCTCAGCCGCTCTTTGTTGTTATCAGGATTTATTGCTTTGTGTGTCTCCCTAAAAATCAATATAGGATTCATTCTTTTGTCTTTCATCCTTTTATAAAGTCATGTTTCTCCACTGTATTTACACACATACATGTCATTAGCTCTATCAGAGTTAAAACATCATCGGCAACAGACGGCAGCAGCAACTTTCACTTTCATATCCTCTAAAACATCTGAACGGTTACTGAATAAAGTAAGATTAGATTAGATTAGATTAGATTATACTTTATTTATCCCACAACGGGGAAATTCACCCGTTACAGCAGCAGAAAGTGTAATATACACCACGGAATTTGAAAAAAAAGTAAGGCAGAAACACAATAACAAGGAAAAATTCAACAATCAACAAAGGAATAAGACACAAATATACAAATAGTACTGGTTATAAAAAGTAGATTTTGTACATTCATAGTTCCCAGAGGATGTATCCCAATAAATCTGTTGCTACCCTGATCTCACCTCTTCACATCTATGAGCTTTATATTTGTGTATTTTAGTTAAATATCACAGCAACTATTGCATGGGCCAAATAAAATTTAGTACAACTATTCATGGTTCCCAGAAGATGAATCCTACTGTCTTTGGTGATCCTTTGACTTTTTTTCAAGCGCCATCTGTGGTTTAAAATGTGAACTTATCAAATAAAATGTCTCAACACATGCTGAAAGAATTAACATTTCATTTTATATAAACATGCATAGTCCCCAGAGGATGTATAGTTTTGTTGATACCCCGATCTCACCTCTTTGCATCTATGAGCTTTATATTTGTGTATTTTAGTTAAATATCACAACAAGTACTGCATGGGCCAAATACATTTTAGTTCAACTGTTCATGGTTTCCAGAGGATCAATCGTACTGTCTGTCTTTGGTGATTGCTTGACTTTTCCTTAAGCACTATGCACAGTTTAAAACTTCAACATATCCAATAAAATGTCTCAACACATGTTGAAAGAATTAACATTACATTTTATATAGACATTCATAGTCCCCAGAGGATGTATCCCAATAGTTTTGTTGCTACCCCGATCTCACCTCTTTGCATCTATGAGCTTTATATTTGTGTATTTTACTTAAATATCACAACAACTGTTGCAGGGGCCAAATGCATTTTAGCACAACTGTTCATGGTTTCCAGAGGATGAATCATACTGTCTGTCTTTAGCGACCCCCTTAACTATATCTCAAGCACCACAAGCGGTTTAAAACACCAACATATCCAATGAAATGTCTCAACACATGTTGAAAGAATGCACACTATATTTTGTACAGACCTTCATGGTTTCCAGAGGATGTATCCTATTAACATTGAGGTTATTCAGATCGGTGGTTCTAGCATCATTGCGGGGTCTTAATTTTCCAGTTCTTTGGTTTAAGTGCTAATACCTTGGATGGATGGATTGATGGGTGGATTGCTACTATGATGGTACGTAGGGGCATTCTTTGTCTCCACAAGATGACTATTGAATTATCTGCTTAAATCTTAAAATTCTTTCTTCCAGAGTAACATTTTCTTCCCATTCCCTTTTTATTTATTGCTAATTATCAAATGTTACTACGCATGCTACTACACTATACATAAAGGGTGATTGAAGTAAACATTGCCTGCTAAACATTAGCATTTTTGTCATAAGCATGCTTTTATTCATACTTTAGGCTCTCATTGTCATACTTAAACTAATGTTTCAAAGTTATTTTCACATTTAAAATGTTTAAAACTATTTTGCTTTACTTAATTCCCCCTTGGGGAGTGCTAAAAACCATCAAAACTATTAAACAGAATTAAAAATGATCTGGTGAATCTTGACTTGCTTAAATAGTAGTTATTATTCATTGAAAACAATGTAATGTTGTTGCTAACAGGGGCTGTTCAAACACTTACAAAGCTGCTAGTGTGGCTGCAGACTTTTAGTTTTGTCCTCTGTTCAATTGAAACGTAAATTTCATCACCAACAAGCACAATACAAATAAAATGCACCATGTGGATGAATAGCTGCTGCACAGTAAGGATTTGTAATGGGGAAAATGCACTGGCACTGCACTTATAAAAAAAATAAATAAAAAAAAATGGACATCTTGCTTGAATGACAGCTGATCAAATCTATGTTTAGCTATCACAACACAGATGGGGATTTGCAAACATTTCAAATGTCGAAGGCCACGGAGGAGCTGACCTCCGGGTTTGAATGCCCACAGATTCATTGTGATGCTAATCCAGTTTTATCCAGTCGGACCCTAAAATAAACCCAGCGCTCCGAAGAATGAGAGGTAATCCCCATCACCGAGCCTCCTGTTCTGAGCCGGGATGTTATGTCACTGCAAGTTAAAACCGTCATTAAATGAGAGCGCAGGAAAATATGAGCAGGTACGGCTGATATCATAAAGGGATTTCCAGAGTTGATTTGAAATGTTTTTTTGGGGACATATAAACAGAATGACTGTTGTTGTACACAAACGCACAGGAAGTGGAATTAATCTACAATACGCACAAAAGAAAGAATGACGCAGAGGATCAACCTCTTTTTTCTTGTGTGTGCAGTTTAAAGGACTGTTTCATCATAAAAAGACCATAGATAGAGGTTTATGTCTTTTGTACTTTCCCCTGAGGGACATCAACTGTGATTCACATTATGTCAGTCATATCTGCATTAAAATCAGCTGAAAGAAGTGATTTCTCTGTTTCTCTGTGATTTTTTAGTCAGTTTTCATCTCTAAAGCTAGCCAACAAGCATTATATATTTTGTTTGTTTAATGTGTAATGGGAAAGAAAATTTATCGTCTTGATCTCTGAATAAACCATAATTTGTTTCTTTTTGTGTTTTGGAGCGTTAGACACGTCCGAAGGCCAATTTGAGTACCTATTCGCAGAGCTAGGCTGGCTGTGTCCCCCCGTGCTTTCAGTCTTTCTGCTAAGCTAACTGGCTGCTGGCTATAGCTTCTCAAAAAGGTAGCAATGTATTTCTTATATTTGTCCATTAAAATGAGGCTACAGCCAGCATAGGGTTATCTTAGCTTAGCATAAAGACTTTCCCCTATAAGCAAGCACTGCTAAAGTTTGCTAATTAGCATATATTTTGCTCAAAGCTTGTTTTTTCTGATTCTTTCAGTCCTTGTGCTAAGCTAACAGGGTGCTTGCTTTAGTAAAATTGAGAATATGTTTTGTAGTATGTGTAAAAATGAAAATGTCTGCCTGACCACTGACTAAAAACTGTTTTTGCACTTAAATATGTTAGCTAGTTTTAAGTTGTGTCAATATGGGGAAACACCTAGAGCTAGCTGTTTCCCCCCTGCTTTCAGTCTTTCTGCTAAGCTAATTGGCTGACTTTAGCTTCATACTTAGCATGCACACCCTCAAAAAGGTAGCAGTGTATCTTATATTATATTTGCCCATTAAAAACAAGGTTGCAGCCAGCACAGTGTCATCTTATCTTAGCATAAAGACTTTCACCTATAAGCAAGCACTGCTAAAACTGTTTTTGCACTTAAAAATGTTAGTATGGCAATAAGATCTCCAGGATCTCCAGTATGGAGATCTTGTTGCTTTTGCACAGAGCTTTTGCTAGGCTAGCTGTGCACCCCCTGCTTTCAGTCTTTATGCTAAGCTAACTAGTGCAAGCAGTAGCTTCATACTTCATACTTGTACTTGGTTGCCAAATATCTATTTGCATGAAAGTCATTCCCTTAAACATGATCTGCAACATACAGATTATTCTTTTTTTTTTTTTAAATTGCCACCATTGCATGCAGTATACGGCAACAACATCCAAAGTACAACATGTCCCTTGGCAAACAAGTTTTTAAATCAGGATTACCGCTGTTCAAATTCTCTGCACATGCATGTCATATACTATACATTCACGAACGTATACGTTGATGGAATTTGCTCGAATTTGCTCTAAGGAGCTTTGAACCCAAAATGCCTAAAAGCCCAGATGGCAACTTGATGAAGTGGAGAAATTGGGGCCGTGATCTCTGTAGTATGTGGGACTGCAGCGAAGCAGCTTGAGCTCGTCACATGTGTGGTTCAACATGCTAAACACAGATACAATCCTCTTAGGCTCAGGTCCAAACTCGACGTACATCTGCAGTGATCTAATGAAATGTGTGTTTGCCTTTAATGCTCTCAACGTAAAGCGAAGGAGGGATGACCGGCGCGGTGGCGATGCAAGGATTACAAGATGCCTTCATTTGGGCCAAGAGGAAGGACAGCCACTGGGCGCAGAACAAAGGAGATTGACACTAGTGTGACTGCAACCTCTGGTCGAATAATTCAGTTTAATGTAGCTGTCAGCTCTGCTCTCTTGGCTTTTAATCAGAGGTCAGACACGTGGCCTCGGGGCTTTCATGTAATTGCTCTGCTTTTCTAGATTGGACAATAGCATCAAATCTATAAATTTGATCAAATCCTCGGCGATTAACTAAATGAGCTCTGTTGTTAATCTACGAAACAGGGATCCATTAGAGGAGATCAGTCACCACGCTGATAGGTTATAAACCACTCAGTATGTTGGTACGTATACGGGAGGCCGCTGACACACGGCCAGTGCGCCACATTACATAATTCCCCATTTTCTACGCTTCCATTTTAGCGATCGCCGCGTTCATTGTTGAGCCCACACGTGTCGGGAGATGATCTCGCTGATTAATGGTCACGGCGCGGCGGGATCATTTCCCACGATCCTTTATGTTGAATATGCGACCACAATATCCTGCACATAACGAGCTGCAAATGGCTGCGTGGGGGGAAGTGATACCACCACAAAGGCTGCACCATTTTAACCCCTTTCTGATAAACGGAACGTACACTCACTTGCCAGTTCATTAGGTACACTAATTCGTTTTCACAAATGCATTCTAATTAAACAGTCCTGCGCTAAATCTTAGCTTTGTGAAGGCATTCAGCATTTGCATGAACTAACAGAGGGCTGTTGTTTCATCTGTGTTTTCATACTGGAGGCTGTGGTTTGGGTCATGTT
This sequence comes from Chelon labrosus, assembly GCF_963514085.1. Classification (NCBI taxonomy): domain Eukaryota; kingdom Metazoa; phylum Chordata; class Actinopteri; order Mugiliformes; family Mugilidae; genus Chelon; species Chelon labrosus. Next base: position 20,141,389 of record NC_140355.1, read on the forward strand.
GCATCCAGTTTAACAGCACAGGAAACTACATCCTCCGCAGTGGTCGTGCAGTTGAATTACCACCTTACTTATACAGTTTCAAAGTTACAACAGTCATGAGGTTTAGATTTAGTGCAGGACTGTTAATAAACTGGCAAGTGAGTGCATTTACTACATTTTAACCCTCAGTCAATGGCAACATGACGCCATTACTGGTCAGGTATTGCACAGAAAGTGTTCATCGGCCTCCAGATGATAAATCTCATCAATTTGACATACACCGATCAGCCACAACATTATGACCACCGCCAGGAGAAGTGAATAGCATTGACCATCTTGTGACAATTCAAAGTTCTGCTGGCATTCATTCATTTTAGACCTGGCATACGCTGGTGTAGACGTGTGGATGGACATGTAGCACCCACCTAGACCAGACTAGACACCCTCCCACCCCATAGCAATGACACTCCTTGCACCCCAGCAGGATGCAGCCTGACACAGGCACACACACAAAAACGCTTTAGGAACAACTCAAAAAAACTTGAAGAACAGCACAAGGTGTTGACCTGGCCTCCAAATTCACTAGATCCCAAACTGATCAAGCATCTGTGGGATGATCCACAGAGGCCCCTCCTCTCAAAGCCCACATTATGTTGCCAGACACCACAGGACACCCTCAGAAGGCCCATGTCCATTCTCTGACGAGTCACAACTGTTTTGGAGGCACAGTTGGTCATAATGTTATGCATGATCGGTGTATTGCTGTAAGGCTGAAAACAGAAGCGCCAAAAAACTGTGGTTCCTCCATTGCCCACTTCAGGTTAGCTCTAACATCGTCTCTATCCTAATTTCTCCTTTCATGACATCTGTACGGGGTTGGATTTTTATATAACTCACCTGTTTAGATTCTATTTATGCTTTAAGTCATGCATGATTAAGGGGCGCGGTAATTTTGACTGACAGGTGGGTTTCCAGCGGTCTGCCTTGTCATCAGCGTGCACTTCAACTCAGTCAAGATGTCAGCGCCCTGAGGCACCACGCTGAGCTTCAAAACTTCAGTTCATAATTAAATACCTGCAAAACTAACGACATTCCCCCCCAGCCTCGGCTGTACTTTTATTATGAATTAGCATACAACAATTGTACTTTGTAGTCTCCCGGCGTGTCTGGTTTCGTCTAAGTAGGTTTGTTTTACAATAATAGGCTTCTAAAAGGAGTTACGTATTAACGGTATTAACACGTTAAACGGGTTGAGACATAAAATAACATCAACTCGTCCAAAACGCATTTCATAACCAGGTTTTAATTAGGTCAGTAATACATTAATCTCATTAACAAGATAATGCTTCGAGAGTTATTCAAATCTGGAGGCTTGTCCTCTGCAGTGCTGCTGTACTGTGCTGCTTGGATGCAGCAGACTGTAGCATATGCAGCATTAATCAATGTTTGCTGTAGTGTGCAGGATTCTGTGCATTGTCCACTGTTTAAAGTTTGTTAAGTGCAAAAGCTCTACGATCGGCTTCACGTTCAACTTTTTTTGTGCATGCATTTAGTTTTTCTCCTTCATGGTGCAAACTCTGATCGTTGACTTCCGACAAACTAAAATTAAAATTTTAAAGGATGCTCTTTTCGAAACCGTCATGCTTCGTTCACACACCACACACGAGGAGCTTTCTCTGCACATGGAATAATCAGACAGAGCATGAAATGACCCGTTTTTACATTACAGATGCAACAGAGGAGAGGAATGTGGTGTGGAGAGGGCTGACAGGGCCGTGGCAGATGATTTAGATACATGTTCACACAGCGCCGAGAGCAGAGCCAATTCAAATATAGCACAGAGTCTCGGGAGAAAAAAGTTTCCTTGAAAAAAAAAAAAAAGCAAAAAAAAACAAACATGATTAATGGCAGTCCAGCGTGTTTCAGTGAGGCTGCATGGCGTGACTAATGCAAACAGGTTTTCTTAGGCAACACAGTAACCTTTGCTCAACTGGCACAGGCAGAAATCACATTTTTATTCTGGCTCCCACTTGACCTCATGAAGTGGCTGCTCTGTCCTCACATTGCTCTCAGAAAATATTTTCAGAGGCGCATTTTCTGCAGAATCCAGTCGTGCGGTCGTGACGTTACATGAAACAGAAACTAATAAAGCGCTAATTTCATTTATCTGAACAGAAACCAGACTTTAGGTCATTGCATCAGCAGCACGGAGCTGGCTGTGTAAATTTGAGGCAGCTCTTTGAGCAAACAGTGATATAACACTGTACAAATACCGCGAGTAACACAATGTGCAGCAACTCCATGACAGTTCTGAGAACTGTTGGCTAATTTTGGTTCACATGTACTGAGGCAGCTCCCTGTTGAACTGCAGCCTCGCCGAGAATGTATGCTTTCCTCTGTAGGAAGTATTACCGAGTAAATCACCACACAGTTAGGACATTGTTTACACGTTGTAGTTTGGATTTAGTCTGGAGTCTACAGGCGTATTAGCAGCTTATGCTATGCTAACACAGCATACTGCGGTCAGTTCAGTGGTTTTGCAGTGACTAAATCATAATACACGATTGTACTTGCTTGCTTTGTGAGTCTTGAGCTAAATGCTAACAGGCTAGCATAAGTAACAGATGTACTCAGCCCTTCTGCAATTTTAACCCAGTGGTCACTCACAGTATTGCAACCGTGATTAAAAAATAAATCCAGTGTGCCCCAAAAAGACTTTTTCCCATTTGACCAACATTTCGAAAGAGACATCTATAAAACTGTTGCCAGGACTGTTTTAATATTTGTGAAAGTTTCCCAGCCGCTTAAAAAACAAAAGCCAGCTAATGAGCATGTGCAGGGGGCTCTTGCACACTCACGTGAGTGGGCGCCATCTTGGAGTATTCTCCTGCATTCACCATCTCAAGCTGCATTTCTACCGAAAGAACAGAAGTACAAGACCTTCGTGGGTGGAGTTTACATCGTTGAACATTTATGAGTGGTTGGTTTCGAGGACTTGCTAACGTTTCTACCTGCCGCTGCTGCTCATCTCTTCTCCAATGACCCCATTTCCAAAGCAATAAATCACAATTTCCTTCTTTTATTCTGTGGTTGTGGCATTGCTACTGCTTTATATTGTGTCACTATTGTTGAATAGTCTTCTGCATCATCTCCACCTACTGGCCTGGAGCAGATTGCTGCAAAAATGATGTGTAAAAACAATTTCATACTTCAGTTAACTAAATTGCTGAGTCCGCTGTGGAAAATCAGACAATCATTGGTCTGAAATTTTATTTTAGTTTGCAGGATTAAGGTTAGCGTGTGAACATGCTAAGGATAGTGATGAATCAACCAGTTGGTTGACCAATGGCCAGTGTTGGACTTTCGATCGGCTGTTCAACTTAGAGAACCAGCGTACGAGAAGAGAAACGGAAGTGATGAAAGTAAGAAATAAACAATCATCTCGCCTATCCTCCTAGCCTCCCAGCTAGCTCTTCCTGTTTGCCCTTTTGAATGTCAAATACAGACTACTGCCACCTGCTGGTACGGAGAGTTATAACCTTTCACACAAATGCAGAACAATGTACAAGCTAGCTGTTAGCTTTAGTCTTTGTGGTGCTTTCAGGCGCAACTTTTTTGGTGCAGACACAGGCTACGTTACAGTCAGACTTAATTGCCAGTGGTTATTTGGGGTTTCAAGGCCTTAATATTTTGCAACAGACTCCAAAGTGATTAATGAGTTCAATGTTTCCCCTGATGACAGCACAAAGCCCCCAACTTCCAAACCTACAATTTTGGTCTGGAGTCTCTCCATTGAAAACTGATCACGCAATACTGCAAAGATCTGCAGAGCCAGCCAATCAGGCGGACAGAAGGGTAACAGCGACGTCATCTGAGCGTCATGGAGTTGAATTTGTTTACAACTAAATTGCTCTGATTGGTTGTTGGACTATAAAATTGCGTGCAAAGGTATTTTCGTTTTCTGTATCAGCTGAAACACGTCCCGTAATGAAATCCGAATGACATGTCACCCCGACTCCTATTCTAAAAAAGATCTGGTAAGACACCAGGAATTAAAAAGTTAACTTGTTGACAAGGTACTATCATGGTGCAACAGTTATGAAGATGTTCCTGCTTGTATTAACCCCCATTACCAACATCAGAGCCACAAGCACGACTTGAAATCATTAGAAAACTGAAACGTCTGCCAGAAACCATCTATTTCAAGAAGTTACCCCCTCAGAAAACATGTCTAATCTTATCAAGGCTGTTATCCGTCCTCCTGACAACAGGAAGAGTCAGGGTTCATGGGAAATATTGTCCAGATTCCGACAAACACAAGAGCTAAGGTTCCTAAACAGTGAGGGTAGGATCACTGGAAAGATTTAAGAGGACGCTTGACTTGTGGAGGCCTTATTTAGAGACGTCTCAGGATGAAATTAGATCTTAGCGGCAGGCACTGACAGAAATCCAGGTCAGAAGTTATTTCTAAATGTTGAACTTAATACGGAAAACTCCCAGCTTTGTGCCAGCCGACATCTCATCATTCCTCTTTGCATTCCTCATTGTCATATTCAAACACACTGTTCCAACATCCGAAACCTTCGACAGCTGACGGCGTCCGGCTTCTCAGAAGGCACAGAGCTTGACCCCCTCCTCCCCCGCCCCACCCCCCCATCCCCGGACAACCGTCACGAATACTCGGAAAACCCCACCAACAATCGAGCCGTCTCTCGGGGGAGTCAGAAACAAGGGGCCAAAGTGTGCCCGTCGAAGTGGGCTGCAGAGCAAACAGTGGCAGGGGGGGGGGCAAGAGGGCACGCCGAAAATCATGAGGTCTGATCACTCGGTCACCTGCCTGCTGTCGAAACACCGAAATGACCTCCTCTTGCTGCGGCAGGAAGTAGGACACGAGGATCAGAGGCATCAAACCAAATTAAGCCTCATTAAGAGTTGGCAGGTCTTCAAAACGCTAAAAATTCTGCACCCGTTAAGAGGCGGCGAGTGAAAAAAATAAGACTCAATCTGCAGCTCAGACATTTTAAAAGTGGATTTGATGACATCAGGTTAAAAAGATATTGATTTAAAAAAAAAAAAAAAAAAAAAAAAACTTGTGTGGCTCCAAAGGGCTCGGGTTGCAAAAGAGAAAAGATAACGATGGTTTTAAGCTAAACTTTGGAACCAGAGAGGGGGTGGGGGAGGGGGTGGGGAAATCTAGCTGCACCTCGAACCTGATAACTAAATTTAACTTTTTATGAAAAGATTATACCAGTCAAACCACAACAGAAGCAACACAAAGGCAACAAACCAACAACGATTTAATAAGAACATGAGTTTATTGACATTTTATCAATAATTCTTAGCTGTATCTAACAGATTCCTACTGTAATAAATGAATTAAAGTGTCCTGAACAATGCTGGCAATGCTTAAAAGTATATTGTTATAATTTCCATCATCCAAATTCTCCAAACAGGAATTAGAGAGTGAACGCTGCCATCTGCTGGACAGGAGGGGAACTGCTTGCACCAAGAAGAAGCTCACACACATTTATCAAACTTTTTATTTGTATTGAAGGTTACAGAGCATCAAGGTCTTTCATTATTATTTTTTTTTTCTCTTATCAAAATAAGCAAATCAAACTTTAAATATGGATTCGGCAGCATTTAGGAGTCTGTCCTGGTGAATAATCAGATCGGAGGTGGAGGAAAATGAACCAATTCGTGGGATCTTGTGACCATGTGCCTTTGACGTGTTACTGATTGGGTGGATCCGTTTAAAATGATTTTTTTTACAGATGTTTGGTCCCAGTAACACATGCATGTCCATTCACACGATTCAAACAAATCAGCAGCTACTTTCTTCTTCTACAGTCACACAGCTACGTACAAAATCATGAAAAAAAAAAAAAAAATAGTCTAATAATTCTTCGTTCTTTCTTTGGTGTAACGTTACCAGGTTTATTTCTTGCGGACAGAGCTTTTAGTTTTAAGACGAGGGAACGCAGGTGTTGATGGTTGGAGATGAGGTGTGTGAGATAAAGAGAGAGACAGAGAGAGAGAGACAGAGAGGGAGGAAGGGGCTCACGAGTCTACGATCGCTTTCTTCGGCTCTCAAAGTTCCTGAAGACGATCGGCCTAATCTTCATCTCTGCGAATTCAATCGAGTGCTCGTGGCCCTTCCAGTGGAACCAATTGATCCCCTGTGGAAAGAAAAGAAAACGATACGAACCAGGATCAGAAAGGTGTGTTTTATACGTACAAGGAATCTGCCTTGGTGTTGTTGCACACAGTATGCCTAAATAAAATAAAAAACATCCATCTTCTGTAACTGCTTGTCCTGGAGCCTATCCCAGCTGTCATCAGGGCGAGAGGTGGGGTACACCCTGGACAGGTCTCCAGTCTATCGCAGGGCTAACACAGAGAGACACACAACCATTCACACTCACACCTACGGCCAATTTAGAATCACCAATGAACCTAACCAGCATGTCTTTGGACAGTGGGAGGAAGCTGGAGTACCTGGAGAGAACCCACGCAGACACAGGGAGAACATGCAAACTCTACACAGAAAGGACCATATTTTCAGCCTGCTACTAAAGTGGTTTTGGTCTCTATAGCTAATTTCTCCATTCATCCATCTCTCGTGCGTTCTCTGATGAGTCACAACTGGAGAGCAGCGATTAGAATTGTGATTAGCATCTGCTCTCGAGTCGAATGGTCCAAATATTCAGCGGCTCAGCTACAGCTGGAAGTAGTTTAAAGTTTAGTGAGTGTGCCACCACTTCATCGTCTTCTTTTGAGCTACCAGCTGCCCTCTGCAGGACAGAAGTATTAACAAGGTCAAATCAGCATATTTATGTAGTCAGCTGATCTCATCCTAAAGGTGCTCTACTGGATTCAGATGCGGTCACTTGACGTCCATTAAACCCACCTCCATTAAACCAGACGTTTTTGTCTTTGTGCACTGGACGTAGCCATTAGAAGAAGGGAATCTGTGTCCTCAAAATTGATTCACTCAGTCACCAAAACCGTGACGTTCAAACCCTGATCGAATGGAATCAATGTGCCCTGGAAGCAACGGCCCGGAGCGTTGAAACGAGGCCGGACCGTTGCTCCACGGATTCACGCCGTTTGATGCCAAACGGGGCAGAAATGGACGTTCACCAGAGCAGGCTACGATTTTCCAGTCTCGGTGACCGTGTCCACTGCTGCCTCAGATTTTCTGTTCTTGGTCGGCAGGAGTGGACCTGATGCTGCTGTCAAGGTTGGACATGTTGTGAGTCTGCAAGTCTGCTCGACACTGTTGTAAGATCTAATTTTATCTAAAAGACTTCTTTCTGCAGGTTTTTATCCACTGATTTCTAATAAATGTGGTCACTGCAACTTTAATTGGTTCTTAACAAAAAAAAAAAGTAAAGATCCAGATATTCAGATGACGTTCTTTCTATTAAAAGCAAGTGAAATAAGCAAGAAGCTTTTTCCACTGCAGACGTTTTGAATTGTAAAAGCACAGGTGAAAGAAATGCCGTCCGTGATCCAGACAGCTGGAGCTGTTCAAAGAGAACTGCAGCCATCATTAATACAACACATGTCCAAATGTCTGCCTTTAAAACAGTCCGCATTCGTTCAAAACATCAAACTAAAGGAATGACCGATGCGTCTTGAAAGTAGAGACAAACTTCTGAACTGAGCTGTAAATGATATAACGGGAGGAAGTGAATGTATGACAGCTGCCGATGTTTCCCCTGGGATGATTTGGGGATTTTATTATGTGTGTACGTACCTTACTGTGACTGGTGTCTCCGTATTTCCCCATCAGGTTGACACGATGACAGTTTTTATACCAAAAGGCTCCTTTGTAGGAGAAGGCGCAGTTGGTCACGGCGATGTCGTTATCGTTGTCGAAGGTGGAGAAGGGTCGGCCCTGGTGGTAGCTCATGGAGTCACCTGGGGAACACAGTGAAGCTCAGACGCTGATCATCGGCTCGGCTGAAACTTATTTAGTTGATGAAGATGTATCAGATGTATAAAGGCAGGAATAGTTCGGCATTTTGAGAATTGTGCTTTTGTTGATTATCTTGCAGAGAATCAGAGCAGAAGATTCATGTCTGCACCATTAAATCTATTCACCAATTTAATCAATTTATCCAACAGGCATCCAACACAACTTTAGGAACACAATAGTCCAGAAAATTGATGTTTGTCTTTCACAGTCGCCCACTGTAAAACAAAAACTAAAGCCAAGGCAACTGGACTCTTATTGTTCTTGGTTCTGAAACAGCGGTAGAGATCCATTAAGAGATGACAGCTGTTAGAATATTCTACTTCGCCCCAGAAGATGTTGGAGTTTATTTACATACAGGGCGCTCACTGTATCTAAAATAAAACTAAAACCAAGGCAACTGGACTAATCTGAGTCCTCTCAAAGACGTTCCATCTAAGTCTTTTGGACAATAATAACTTATTGTTCTTGGTTCTTGGTTCTGAAACAGCGGTAGAGATCCATTAAGAGACGGCAGCTGTTAGAATATTCTACTGCGCCCCAGAAGATGTCGGGGTTTATTTGCGTACAGGGCACTCTGTATCTAAAATTGTATCTAAAATAAAACTAAAACCAAGGCAACTGGACTAATCTGAGTTTTCTCAAAGACGTTTCATCCAAGTCTTTTGGTCAAAATGTCTGGTGGAGAGTTTAGGTTTTTAATAAGACAAAAAAAGGAACATCTGCGGTTGGTGTCCACCTGAAACTCACATGACTGCGCTTTGTTAATGACCAGATACTCTTCCAATTTGCCATATAAGGCTTTGTTTACTCCTCCGTCAAGCCACATGTCTTCTCTGGCTAAAATGTGTTTGTAATTGTGGCGTGAACGTAGTAATTGGGCGTTTTCCCTTTCATTTTTTGTTTTATCGCTTAGTTTTTTTGCATGTAAAAGTTCTGTAAAGCTACAGAGTGCGAAGGGAAGCAAAGAGAGTGGGCCAGCGGACCAATCAGAGCAGGCTAAGCTTCTCGGGAGGGAGGAGCCTTAAAGAGATGGGAGCTAAAATGGAGCGTTTCAGTCAGAAGGTGAACAGAGGTGCTCCAGAAACGTTCAGTATGAGAATAATTTGGTGTTTTTTAAACATTCAACCTACGCTAATCTATTCTAGTAGACCAGCACTACTAAATCAGGCACATATAAATGAGCATGATGTGGGCTCTTTAATTACCCCCTAAAATGTCAAACAGTTTCTTTAAAGTGATACCCACCTGCTGTCCCACTGTACGCTCCTATGTGGACTTTATAGCGCGTTCTCGGCTCTGCGACCATGAACCTGTCGTACTGAGCGTAGGCCGATTCCCCCCTGTCCCTCAAGTCCACTCGCAGCTCATATTCTCCCGAGGACGTGATTTTATGGAGGTTGGAGAGACCTGTAATCCAGGGTTAGCAGGAGTGAGTCTGGGAGGGGGAGCAAAGTAAATAAAGGTGGCGTAAAAGACGAGCAGGAGATCTTACCCAGCCAGAACTCATCGTTCATGTTACCGAACCCAGCTGTGTAGTTCTTCCAGTTCCTGTAGAATTCCAGCTTTCCGTTCTGGCGTCGGAGGAAAACCTGTGGAGCACCGACTTTCATGAGCTTCCCAATAATCCTATTCGGTGTGAATTACTGCGGTTGACGGATTCCGGCAGGTGGAATTTCCTTACCATCCATCCTCCGCCATCTGTGGTCATGTCGCAGTAAACCTGGATGGACTGGTTCTCCTGCCCTCCTATGTAGACGGTGTGCAGCCCAGAGGTCGTCTCTCCGTTCAGTAAAACCTGAGCGCAGTCCTTGGGGCGTCCGTACAGCTGTCCGACTGTGAAGCACACATTAAAAAGACATCATCTCGCAGAACACAGCTGCTCAGTCCTCATCCCTGATGCGCAAAAAATGCATGAGACAGTATCGAGTGAGGAGAGAGGGATTGGGAAAGGAAAAATAAAAGGTTTTTCCACTTGGGGAGAATGAAAAATAAAGCACAGGTGATCTGGAGCTGGAGTATCGGATTAAATGAAAGGAATTTGAAGTAATAGCTTTCTAACGTGCATCTGGACAAAGTCTGTCTAAGACACATGATGGAGAGGAGGTTTGTGTTTTTCAGGCTTACTGGTGGTGAAGGCCGTGGAGACGTAGCGACTCCTCTGGTTTCCAGCGATGGCCTGCAGCCTCACTCTGTACTGCTTGGAGCCCGTCAGCCGAGTCATGCTGTAGGAGGACGCCGTCGGGCTCAGCACCACCTCCTGCATCCGTGCACGAACACATTTAAAAAGAGCACGCCATAAAAAAACATTGCCCATTTCTTGATCATATTCTGGTTCAAAGCTGAGGAGAGGATGTACGCACCCGGATGGTGCCATCGTCGTCAGAGGAGAAGGTGAGTTTGTAGCCGGTGATGGCAGCCTGAGGCGGCCTCCACGTCAGGGTTGCAGCGTCGGTTTGGACATCAGTAGCCGTCAGCTCTCGGGGAGGGTCCACATCTGCATGTACAGCATCGCAATTTAGATTTACCTTGAAGACATGCCGCTTCGGGTCATTCTGAGGGCCCCGTTCACACCTTATATTAACATTTGTCCTGGGGAATCCGATCAACAAGTGACAAGCGTAAAATACAGGTGTGAACGGGGTCATTCTAAGGGCCCCGTTCACACCTTATATTGACATTTGTCCTGGGGAATCCAATCAACAAGTGACGAGCGTAAAATACAGGTGTGAATACACAATGAGTCCTGGGTCACATTAAAGACCTCCTACTCAACAGTGGTGATCTGTGGAAGAGGAGTTTTGCCTCATTCAACACGACACGACATTCAACGTTGTAAATTATTGAAGGAAAAGACATCTGAAGTGATTCACTTAATCATTAGCAATGAGAGCCTTTCATGATGTTTTGTTCCTGTAGCTGTTAACTAACTAAAACATAAATAACTGCCTTAAAATGCTTATTGAAGCTTCCAGTGTTGGAATTGTAATCTGAGTTTTGTGCAGGTATAACTAATGTTGAAGATCAATAAGTAACTTATTGTTCTTGGTTCTTGGTTCTGAAACAGCGGTAGAGATCCATTAAGAGACTGCAGCTGTTAGAATATTCTACTGCGCCCCAGATTTATTTTATTTGCATACGGGGTGGGAAACTGAGATCGGATCTGGATGCCAGGTGTGAACACGCGTACCTAAAGTGGGGCCACTTGTGATCCCATGGATGGATGTTAGTGGAAGGTGTGAACGGGGCTTCAGATCTCCTTTACTGTACCCACCTGTGTCAAATTCAATAACAGCAGAGTTGCTCCTCTGGCCGTCCTTCACAGCATGAATTCCGACTGTGTAGCGGGTCGCTGGAACCAGGGAGTTCATCTCAAACTCCGCTATGTTCCCAGAAACATGTACCTCCGCTGGGGACACTGAGAGGCGAGGATCAGATCATTCAGTCAAGGGAAAATAAAGCAAATGTGTTCCCAACCCAACTCTTTGCAATGTAATTAGATATTTTTATAGATACTGTTTTATAAGCATTTCACTACAGCACAGAAAATAAAAAAGAATCCATCCCCAAGGTGCATTTTCAGCTTTGTGAATGAAACAATGAACAGCTAAAAGTGTGTTTCTGCTTCTAGGAGACGATCAGCTTCACGATACTAACCAGGGAAAAAAGTAAAGCAACACACCTGAGTCTGCGCTGTAGGTAATGACGTAGCCGTCAACGGTGGCTACGGATGGTTGCCACAGCAACAGGGCTGAAGAGTCGGTGATGTTGACTGCGCTCAGGCCCTGCGGTCTGTCCAAAGCTAAGGGACGCAAACAAGGTTGTAAAAATCAGTCACCGCCATCAACCAGAGTGTTTTTTTGTTGTTGTTATTTTTAGAGCAGTGAAACCAGAGGCCAACCTGTGGTCACGGTGTCTGTGCTGGGGTCACTCTCCTCCAGGCCCTTGATGGCGCTGACGGTCACCTGGTACGTCTTTCCAGGAATCATGTTGGGCAGCAAAACCTCGAACACGTCACCGTCCACGGTGACTGCCATCGGGCTTCCTGGAGAAAGGGACGAGAGGGAGAACATAAAGGTTTTATGTGCTGTGAGAGGTGAGAAACTCTGCTCTGAACTAAGTGCTAACATGCTAATATCTAGCAGGTATGTTTACAACTAGTTTAGTGCACGTTTAAAATGTGTGCAACAGAAATTGTCCAGTTAGATTATTTTACAATCCATCTTGAGTTGGGCATGAATGTTTATATTCAATGTGAGGGTAATTAAAGAGCCCACATCATGCTCATTTATATGTGCCTCATTTAGTTCTGGTGGTCTACTAGAGTAGGTTAGCACAGGTTTAATGTTTAAAAAACATTAAATTACTCTCATATTGAATGTTTTTGGATCAACTTTTTTTACCTTCTGACTGAACTGCTTCGTTTTAGCTCCTGTCTCTTTAAGGACCCCTCCCCCTCCTGAAAAGCCCACTCTGCTCTGATTGGTCAGCTGGCCCACTCTGTTTTTTTAACACTGTGACTCCCTTTGCACTTTGTAACTATACAGAATGTTTACATGCAAAAAAAAAAAAGAAATTTGAGCTAAAATCGAAAGTATGAACCTCATGGTAGAAAAGTCAAATATCTGCACTACATTTTATTGAAATTATCCAGTTGTCCGAGATATCTTATTTTCGATAAAAGTAGTGAAACATTACCACATCCGCAAAGCTAAAATCCGTCAAACTAAACCATAATTTAAATATTTATTGGATAAAAACAAGGAATTCAAACCAGCAGCAATCTGCAGCGATGCAACAACCCTAATTCGACGTCTTACCTCCTTCAAATGGTACGTATGTGATGCGGTAGTTATCCACCGGGGAGCGAGGCACGGACCAGTGAACTATGGCCGAGGAGTCAGTCACGTCAGAGAAGTGAAGTCCTCTTGGATTGCTCAGGCCTGACAGAGTGCAAATGGATATCCACAGACAGAAAAAAAAAAAAAAAGCAGAGGGGAAAAAAGTGAATTAAGATGAAGAAAATCTTAAAACGTTCAGCTGAGGGGAATCCAAATCAAACAGATTTTCCATCACACCAAGTTTCCATTAGAGACAGACATGGAGTTTTGCCTAAACCCGAGGAATAAAGATGATTAGTGGGATTCAGTTCTCTGAAAGCTCCACACCCAAAAGAAAAAACTGGTTATTAATCAGTTTGAGGCTTGCAGTGTTTTTCATATACCTGTCTGAGCAACCCCAGTTATCGGCTGAGAGCGTTGGTCCAGACTGACACCGTAAAGCTCAATTTCATACTCTGTGCCACTCATGAGTCCGGTTACGACCATGGTTCGCTCATCGCCGCGGGCGCTGTACTCCTTAGGATGAGCTAATCTTTTGCTGTCTCTTATTTTGATGACAAATCTGTCGAACAGATCGTCGTCGGCCGCCCACGAGAGACGGAAACCCTGAGACGTGATGTCCGAGACAAAGAGGTGGTCCACTTCCGGCTCGGCCTCTGGTTAGACAGGGAGACATTAACGTTGCAGTAGGACATTTGAGAGACGACCAACAGGCATCAGTTTGGAAGGAGTCAGCAATCAGGCAAGGAGGTTTCCGGTGTGGCAGACAGGATTATATTCCAGCCTGAAAGCCATTTCGTCCACCACCTCTGAGCCGGCCATGCTCAGGCATCCGTTAGTGGAAATACAGAGACATACGCTTGGGAGAATTAAAAGATAAGATGCTTTTTGTAGACGTATATTTGTGTCAGTTAACGGATCTGGTTGAGACGAGGTTCCCATGCGTCCTGCCTCGATACATTCAGTGCATTCAAAGGAGAGTAAACCAATGAGATTAGAAGTTAAATCAACAGACACTTCATGCTCTGCTGATTTATCAGTGTTTTCCAACAACAGCGTTAGTTTCATTCAGTGGTTGGTATCCATCGATTTTATCTCCAATTAAGAGAGTGTGAAGGAAAACACATTTTAAAATATGAAAACAAACAAATGTGCTTGCTCATATTTTTTGGAGGTGAAAAGGAAACAGACGGGAGCTGTTGCGTCTCCTGCCGCCGCTGGTGCAGCTGCGTACCGAGGAAACGCTTAAAACAAAGGAAAAGTGAGATCATTCTGGAAAGAAAAAGTAAAGTTGGGTTATAAATCTCAGTTAGAGTTAGGGAAGAGTGCTGAGCTGAAGCCTCACCGTCAAAACGTGGCACTTAACAAAAACGTATTGAGCTAATATAGATGAATGACGCCTGGAGCTGTTGAAAAATTGTATAAATAAAAGATAAATGGTGGCATTTACAGACCTGCCAGGTTGTGAGAGTGAAACTTCAGACTTGGATCATTATGTATAGTGCCACTTAAAGGTTTTTGCACCCTTCAGAATTTCCTACATTTCGATTCAAAACATCAGCAGATCTTCACACAAGTCCGGAAAGTAGAGAAAGAGAATCCATTCAAACTAAATAAACTAAAATATTATACTTGTGCATTTGTTTATTCCAAAAAATTAATCATTTGTTCATATGAAGAGCTACAAAGGTATTGAGCTGTTGTTTTCAGTATCTGCTGATCCGTCGTGTACAGCGGCTTGGAGGAAGCCCATTTCTTCGGTGTCATCTGTCCACCAATAGTCTTCTGGCTTGTCCACATGATGTTGATCAAACTGCAGACTGGCAGAAATGTTCATTTTGGAAAGCAATATCTTTGTCCTTGCTACTCTGCCATGCACACCATGGTTGCTCAGTGTTCTCCTGATGGTGGATTCATGAACATTAGCTGCTTAGAAGTTACCCTGGGTTCCTTTGCGACCTCTCTGACTATTATGTGTCTTGATTACGGAGTGATCTTTACTGGTGGACCGTTCCTGTTGAGGGTAACGGGGTAACAGTCGTCTTAAATCTCCTCCATTTATTCGGAATCCCGAGTCCCTGAAACCCGAGTCTTTTTAACATTGAATGGAAACACTTCTGAGTAGATGGACTCCAATTTAGCCTTGAAATTAACTTGTAATCATAGAGTTGCACTTACTTTTGCAGCTCACAGATATGTAACATGGCTCATTTTATTGGATGAACAAATACAAAGTATAATATTTCTCTTTCATTTGTTTAAATGGATTCTATTTGTCTAACTTGACAACTTCTGTGCACATCCATTATATATTTTAAATAATTTTTATGCAGAAATGTAGATAAAAGAGCGCAAAAAAATTTATGCGGCAAAGTTTGTACACAGCAACCCACAAAATAAGAACTTTTTAGTACGACGAGGGGCCTTGCAGTGCACTGTGAGTTGTACCTGTCACAGCCACTGTAGTCAGAGGCCGAGAGAGAAGCCCTGACTCTGACACCCCGGTCAGCCTGACCTCATAGCCTATGCCGGTGATCAGGCCCCAGATGTCCAGGTGGCTTTGGTTTCCAGGCACCGTGAATTCCTGAGGCTCCAGCAGCCAGCCGGAGTCTGTCACCACTATGTGAAAATGGCTGAAGCCACCACTAGAGGGGGCTAAGTCCTCCTCCTGATGCTGATGCTGATGCTGATGCTGATGCTGATGCTGCTGCTGCTTCACCTCCCACGACACACGGAAGCCGTAGGGGGTTATGTTGGAAATGGTCAAATTTTCCACTTTTGGCAACGGAGCTGGGAGAAGTGTGGGTTTGGTTGGAGGGGGAACGAGATACCATTAGGAGGATAATGTGTGCAATGGTTGCAAAAGCAAAGGTTTTTAAAGGCTAAAACACATTAAGAGCAAATCTGATATGCATCTTAGTGCTTCATAAGGTTTCTAAAGTGTCATTTTGAGTCTTTGAGTCCTCTCTGAGATACAAAAACAAAACGAACATCCAAAAGCTTCTTGTAGAGAAATTATGTAGAACAAATCCATCTAGTGGCCATAAGTCATACTGCAACTCAACACAAATCTGTCCAATCTTTCGCTTTCGGCCCTAAATATTACCTGAGGTATTTTACTGACTAGTCTACTTCAGAAACAAAAACCTGTCAGCTCTGTTTGGGGAGCAAAGAATAATCAGTGCCCGCTATTCTGTCATAAACACAATGCTAACCATCATTTTCACAGTGTTAAATACCATCATGATGGGGGCATATACCATCATTACAGTTGTATATCGGTTATTAGAGTGGTATATACCATTATTACAGGGGTACATACTGTTATTACAGGGCCATATACCATCATTACAGGGGTATATCGGTTATTAGAGTGGTATATACCATTATTACAGGGGTACATACTGTTATTACAGGGCCATATACCATCATTACAGGGGTATATACTGACAGGGGTATATACTCTTCATGACAGGAGCATATACCATCATTACGGAAGCATATACCATCAATACATGGGTATATACCATCATGCTAGGGACATATACCGTTATTACAGGGGTATACACTGTTATTACAGGAGTATACACTGTAATTAAAAGGGTACATACCATCATGATGGGGCATATACCATCATTACAGGGGTATACACCATTATTAAAGGGGTGTATATCATTCTCACAGGGTATATACCATTTTACAGTATATACAGTTATAAGGGGGGTATATACCATTATTACAGGGGTACATACCGGCATTACAGGAGCATACACTATTATTACAGCAACATATACTATCATTACAGGGGTGTATACTGAGTGGGGTATATACTGTCATGATGGGTATATACTGACAGGGGTATATACCATCCTACAGAAGTAAAAAGGGGTATATACCATCATGCTAGGGACATATACCATTATTACAGGGGTATACACTGTTATTACAGGAGTATACACTGTAATTAAAGGGATACCGTCATGATTGGGGCATATACCATCATGACAGGGGTATATACCACGATTACAGGGTATATAACGTTCTTACACAGCCATAAATCATTCTCAGAGAGGTATGTTGCTGGAGAAAGACACTGTATTGTATTTTTTGGACATATACCAGTTTGACGACGAGACTTATGCCCCTGTCGGACTGTCACCACTCAAATACGTTATAAGAGGGGTATACATATACCCCTGTGAGTATAGTATATACCAGTGGTACTACTTCTCTTTTGCATTAATGACTGTCACCACTATGATTTGTTGTAACAAACACTACTTATTATGCATGTCAAATTTTCTCCTAATGTGTTTCAGGCTTTAAACCTATAAATATTGTTTTAAGTTATTCAGCTATATTCTGCTGACAATTGGGGACAAATGCCTCCCAAATGTACTTTAGTCCATTTAAAGCTACGGAAACCATGTTTATTTTTTTATTTTTTTAATCAAATCCTAATTATTTTGCTGATGCTTTAAAAAGACGACCCTGTAAAGAAGTACAGGACAGGGCATGCTAATAAGATAATGTTAAGCAGGTAATTTTGATATTTACCGCAAACCCACAAACGTCAACCTCATGGTGGCGCCACAAGAGAGGGCAGAGAATTAGCAAAAATAGTAGGATTTTAAACGAAACCTCAAAAAAAATAAAGAAATAAACATGATTTCCTACACATTGAAGTTTAAAGTTAAAAGATGTGAGTAAAGTACGCAGTACCTGTGACAGCATGGGCTAACACAGAGGTAGTGTGGCGCCCATGAGAAATACCATACAGTTCAATATCATAGCCTGTGGCATCCATCAGGTTAGAGATGGTAAAGTCACGGACTTCACCGGGCAGTTTGAACTCCAGCGTATCGGATTGCTGCTCAGAATCACTGACCCGGATAACAAAGCCATCAAAATGACCTGACACAGTGCTCCAGGACAAGCTGAGGTTATGTGGGCTCACAGATGAAGCAGATATGGGCCCCAACGTTGGGACGTCCTCTGGATAAAAGAAGAATATTGCTTTTGAGTTATGTCGTGTGTAAAGATGTGGTTGCTACATGCAGATGTCAAGAAATGCATGTAATGCGATACCTGTTGTGGCTACAGCAAATAGGGGCTGAGTATTCTGTCCACCACCACTGCTGGCGTAAAGCTTTATGTCGTAGCTTGTGCTCGCTTTGAGCCCGGCCATTACTGTGGAGCGCATGACTCCAGACAGAGCGCGCCCCATTGCCTGCGAGGGCAAAGCAGACTCTCTGACTTCTACTATAAACTTATCAAATGCCTTCTCTCCTGTCCGCCACGACAGAGAGAATCTGTCTGAGGTAATGTTAGAAACAACTAGCTTGGACAAATCAGGCTCTTCAGCTACAGGGGGAGAGAAAAATATAGTATATGTTCATTCATTCAAAAGAAATAACACAATCCAGCGTATGTGCACAGGCCTAAATCATATTTAAGAATATTTTCAAATAATTTAAGGCTCATATACCTGTTGAAGCAACAATACTGACAGCACTTGTTCGAGATCTCTTGTATGTCCCATAGAGGTAGGCTACGTAATCAGTGCTGGGCCTTAGCCCGGTGACGTCGTGGGAGTTTACATTGTGGGACAAGTTATATTCCTTTGGCTCCATCAGCCAATCTGAGTCAATTATCTCCAGGATAAAACCATCAAACTGTCCGTCAGTGCCGTTCCAGAGGATTGAAAAGCTCTCGGACGTTAAGTTTGAGATATATAGTTTGCCAACCACTGGCTGATTCGCTAAAGAGAGAAACCAGGATTAGATTTGTCATCAAAAGAAGAGAGTGTCTGCACTGCACACATACGTCTAATTGGTCGGTTTCATTAATCGCAGCAATAAATATTCAGTTACAGGACACTCACCACCACCGACAGCAATTCTTGATAGTCTGAGTAGTTCAATAAAAAATTAAACACATGCACATAGCTTCTGGAGAAAATCCTCTGACACCATCTTAACTGCTGAAGTTTGAAACCAATAACACCTATTCTCTTAAAAACAGAGAACACATAATGCCAAAGAGAGAAACTTAACTTGTTCAGACTAGGAATTAACTTGTGTCCCGAGTGATATGATCACAAGTGGCCAGCGTAAAGCACAGGCGTGAACGCACTCAAGACGCATTTAGGACGCATTTGTCATCTTTGTTACACTCGTGACCACATTCCTTTAGTAGTTTGAACACACAATGTGTCCTATGCCACACTGACAGACCACCTACTCATCTGACCAACTCTTGCACAAGCTTTTGTCACATTCTTTCAGATAAAAGACACACAAGTGCTATCCGTTGTCTTTGCAACTGTTAACAAACTAGAATAACAACAATAACAAGAATGAATTAATAAATGAAATCACTGAATGGGAGTGGGCTATATGCATTTCTGTCATAAAATAACATTTTACCTGAGATTTTTCTTTCACTGACACAAAAACCACAGCAGTGACATTACTCTGTGTTTGGACGCTTTGAAGGTTTGAGTGATAATCTCTAAAATAACATCAGAGCAAAAAGAAAGCAGCTATTTGCACAATATTCTACAAGTTATTTGTAAATAGACAGAAGAACTGTGATTGGGTCACACAACAAAAGGCAGCTGTTTGTGGTTCTGAAACAGCGGTAGATAGCAATTAATTATTTAGTGACAACAGCTATTTGCACAATATTCTACAAGTTATTTGTAAATAAAGCGCAGAACAGCGACTGGATCACGCAACAAAATGGCACTGTTCGTGGTTCTGAAACAGCAGTAGATAGTGATTAATTATTTAGTGACAGCAGCTATTTGCCCATAGAGCGCAGAACTGTGACTGGATCACGCAACAAAACGGCACTGTTTGTGGTTCTGAAACAGCAGTAGATAGCGATTAATTCTTTAGTGACAGCAGCTATTTGCACAATATTCTACAAGTTATTTGTAAATAAAGCACAGAACTGTGACTGGATCACGCAACAAAACGGTGCTGTTCGTGGTTGTGAAACAGCAGTAGATAGCGATTAATTCTTCAGTGACAGCAGCTATTTGCCCATAGAGCGCAGAACTGTGACTGGATCACGCAACAAAACGGTGCTGTTCGTAGTTGTGAAACAGCAGTAGATAGTGATTAATTATTTAGTGACAGCAGCTATTTGTCCATAGAGCGCAGAACTGTGACTGGATCACGCAACAAAACGGCACTGTTTGTGGTTCTGAAACAGCAGTAGATAGCAATTAATTATTTAGTGACAACAGCTATTTGCACAATATTCTACAAGTTATTTGTAAATAAAGCGCAGAACAGCGACTGGATCACGCACCAAAATGTCACTGTTCGTGGTTCTGAAACAGCAGTAGATAGTGATTAATTATTTAGTGACAGCAGCTATTTGCCCATAGAGCGCAGAACTGTGACTGGATCACGCAACAGAACGGCACTGTTCATGGTTCTGAAACAGCAGTAGATAGTGATTAATTTATTTAGTGACAGCAGCTATTTGCACAATATTCTACTAGTTATTCGTAAATAGAGCGCAGAACTGTGACTGGATCACGCAACAAAATGGCGCTGTTCGTGGTTGTGAAACAGCAGTAGATAGCGATTAATTCTTTAGTGACAGCAGCTATTTGCCCATAGAGCGCAGAACTGTGATCGGATCACAAGTGGTCGCATGTGGAGACACGTTTTAATGCCAGGTGTGAACACGTTCTTGAAAATGGCCACTTGTGATTGGATCACCCAGGACGCATGTTAATACCTAAAGCCCTGCAAGTTTGAATGAATGAATTGTTGATTAAAAATGTGATTAAGGAGGGAGATTTCATGCACATGGAGCACGATCTGATCATGCAGCTGACCTGTCGATTCTTTAGGACAGGATTCATTCTGCGTGATGTTGGGCCCAATGCAATTCAAAGCAGAGAGTTTTAGTGAAAGATAAACTGATTAACATGCTGTGAGGAGTATTGTCAGTTGCATGCAAACATGCAGCAGACAAGTGATGTAAGACAAGTTGACGTTACTGTTAACCTCAGAAAATGTTAGCGTTTTATCTTAAGATTGGCAAGAAGATTTAATCATTTGCCACGTAGAAGTTCGAAAGGAAATGAGGGTATTTACTTTGACGTACTGTGAAAATAAACTTCACCAAAAGAAATAAAACAACTATCTCACACAAGCTAACGGTAATGACTGTGAGCACTTACACACAAACGGGCGAACGATCGCTCAAGGTTAATCAATTACACACTGAGAGGAGATGGTCACGCTGTCGCTGTGTAACGGGTGGGGGGAGAGTGAAAGTTTTTGCTTTTGCAATCATTGCAGCACGTCATTGATCACGATGCAAGGACGGGAGAGAGGGAGGGGCTTCATGCACTTTTGATAACTGGGATGGAGGGAGCAGTCGAGAGTGAGGAAGAACATCCGAGGGGCGTTTGCTTGCCTCAGTGATGCAGCACACCTGTCCATCACCCTGCCCTCTCTCAGCTAGACAGAAACAGTGGCTGGAGGGTGAAGACTGGTAAATGCCATGTTAAGATGAAGCAGCACAGTACACTGCGGCCAGGACGTCGGACAATAATGCTAAACAGAAATCAGGTTAGGAGGTTTGTATGGTTCTCGTTTCATGCAGGGAGGCGTGGACACTCCACAGACTGAAATGGAAACTTATTAATAGAAAGAAAGAAAGTTCACACAGAAAATGCTGCAACGCTGCGGGTCGCAGGTACCTGTGGTTGCTTCAAGGTACACGGGCTCAAGGAAGGAGCCCTGATACATCCCATACAGGCCCACCATGTAGCTGGTGTTAGGGTTCAGCCCGGAGATGTCCAGGCTCAAAGCGCCTCCGGACAGAGTGAGGTTCTGGCTCTCTGCGAAATTCTCCAAGTTTGTTACCTCAATGACAAAGCTGTCAAAGTCCCCAACCGTGGGGCTCCAGGACGCAGTGAAGCCGTCCCATGTAATGTCAGAGATGGTGAGGTTCAACGCAATCGGCCCCAGCGCCTCTGGTAGATACACAGATCAGAGTGGGGTCAACTGGATGGTTCACTTTATTTTAAGGCACTTTGATCATTATAAGAAGTACAGTATTAGGACCAAGGGAGGAAAAAAACCCCTCAGATCTTAAGATAAAAATTTACCCAAAAAAAATTATGATAAAATTTTAAGGACTTTTGGAAAATTACTTTAGGATACCAAAGTCCTGAAGTAAGAAAATATAAACGATTAAATCTCAATTTAAAAAAAAATAAAAATTATTTTACTTTCAAAATATGATGAATGATGAATTTTGAAATATTTTTTAAAATTATAACTATAACCATATCAATTTATGTATACACTGTATAATACTACTACTACTAATAATAATCATTATTATTATTATTATTATTATTATTATTCTCCTATTATATGAAGAATTAAATCTCAAAATCTCAGATCTTAAAATAAAAATAAAACTATTAAAAAAAATAATGAATTAAAAAAAATACATGAAAATATTTTATGATAAAATTTCAAGGAGAATTTTTAGGAGAATAACATCTTTACTTTAAATAGACAATAATATTATTACTCATTAAATAATACAATCATTTAATAAATTGAAAAAAAAGACTTTTTTTTACAAAATATTCTGACTTTATGTCATTTTCTTAATAAAACAGGACTTAAATCTTCAGAAAATATTTTGACTAAACTCAATTGTTGATAATTGTGACTTTATTGAGTAAAATTAATAGTTAATATGAATTAATCTCAAAATCTCAGATTTTTTTTTTTTTGTTGGCCCTATTACTTGGTTGTAAAGAGTCAGAGCTTAAACAAAAGAGAACGAAGAAGGATTATCTTTTGCAGTGGTGTAAAGAAAAACGTTGTGTGCGGTCGTCCGGAATTATTTACAGCATAGACAATGAACTGATATGATGAAGATGATGATGATGATGATGATGATGATGAAAACAATAAAAAAACACATTTGTTCCATGTACCTGTAGTAGCAATAACTCTGAGAGGCAAAGATGGGTTCCCTTCCACCAGCCCTTGTAATGTAATATTATATTGTGTGGAGGGGGACAGGCCGTCTATTTCAGCCCTCCTCACATTTCCTGGTAGTGTGGTCACATGAGGCTGTGCTTCTGCCGACGGAGCAGTGAGCTCCACCACGAAGCTATCGAACGCCTCGTCGGGCGCCGACCAAGCCAGGCTTACGCCGGTGGCGGTAACATTGACCGTGAGGTCTCCCAGTTGTTCCGCGCCCGAGCTCTCAGTGCTCACATCAGCACTGTCAGGAGAGGAATCTGCTTCGGGGTTTAGATGATGGAGTGGATCTTTAATTCTCAGCGTGAGCACGTCTGGAGAGGTAGGCTTGTCAGCTACAGTGAATAAAAGCAGGTTAAAGAGTGGATTTCTTACTGGCTGGACCCTGTGGAGAAAAAACTGGGTTAAAATAAAAAAACATTCTGCACAGAATCACTTGATTTGACTTTTTATCGTTTCCTCTGTGGCTTCATCGCCGCCGCTAGATCATCAAGCAACAGCAGCTTAAGGCGTTAATGTCACCAGACTCGGTGGCATTAACGCTCTGAAGGATCTGGGTAGTCCACCGGAGTGGAAGTACACAGCTGCCTTCAAACGGACGAGGAAGCCATGCACAGCCACTTTGTTCCTGCAGCTCTGGAGGAGGAGTCACTTTCATGACATGCGAGTGACGGTCGGTGTAATTTCCTCCGACTGCTAGAGAATCGTTTAATGCTGTAGATGGGATTGAAGGCGATGGACGATGCGGATTAGAGGGGCGAGAGGAAAGAGCTCAGGAGGAAATCGGGGAGGCCGGTTCAGAGAAACCCGGTGTACCTTTCTCTGAAGCCTTGGCAGATGAGTCTTTAGTCAACCGTCAAACTGTTTCATGCAAATGGTAAATCTTCCTTTCTGGGAAATCTCATACCTGCATGCAGTTACTGCTCTGCTCTACGATTATCTGACCTCAGCTGACAAAAGTGTCTCTGTTAATTCTTAAATAAAAGCTTATACCTGTGACTGCAACAGCTTCAAGCAGCTCAGACCGCTGGCTACTCGTTATCCCATAAAGTTTTATCTGATATTCTGTCGAAGCCTTCAGGCTACCGATTCTAGAGCCACGGGCATCTCCAGGAAGTCGGACCTCTCTCGCATCCCACAACTGCTGAGCGTCTGCATATTCTACTGCAAAGTGATCATAGACGCCGGGAGCCCTTAGCTCCCAAGAGAGGTCAAATCCGTCGTGGGTGACGCCCGAGACGGTCAACACTCCGAGCTCGTCCCCGGGCTCCGTCCCAGAGAGCTGGGAGTCGGAGGCGTCTAAACTCACAAAGCTAATGATATTGTCCTCGGAGCCTGCGGGGGTCATTAGCTCGCGGTCGTCCGAGTCGTTTAAATAAAACGTGAAAGAGGCTACGGGGACAAAAACAAAAGAGGCACAAATCAAGAATGCATCATTAGTTAGAGACGTAATGGCTTTTTTTTTTTTTTTTTTGGAAGGGGGAGTTTATTCCCGTCCGTCAGATCGATGTCTATCTGAAAACACAAAGGCTTATTGGGACAATAATGGGGTCAGATCACTCTATCAAAAAGCTTTAAAACCCAGAAGAGATTCTGAAGACACACCATTTACCATCCTGTTTCATAATCACCCACCTGTGGATGTGGACAGAGTGACGGGCGTGCTCTCTTTGACTCCCCTCTCGGCGGTCAGGGTCATGGTGTAGCTCATCCCGGGGGTCAGGTCGGGTATGACGTGGCTGGTGGCGTCGGCTGGGATCTCCGTCTCCTGGACGGGGCCGTCTCTGGAGACGTACTGCAGCCTGTACCCGCCGACTTTGGCCTTGGGTTTCTGCCACCTCAGGGTGAGGGTGTTGTCTCTAGAGTCGACCACCTTAAAGTCTGTGGGAGGGTCGAGGTCTGGCGAAAGAGAAGGTGATGCGATAAATCCTTCTGTATTAGTTCATCAGTTTTTGTTTTTTTTGGCAGAGTCTCTCTCACCTGTCGCTGCGTTGGTCGTGGCAGGAAGACTCTCCCTCTCGTTCTTCACGGCAGTCACTCCGATGCCATACTCCGTCCCCGGCTTTAGGCCTAAGATTCACACAGACAGAACAAACACATCCACGCGGTGTGACAACTATTAGTCTGGTCTTAATTAACGTTTGCCTCTTTGACCCTTACCTGTGATAGTGGCTCGCGTGGTGTCTCCCGGTCCTCGAGGGACCACTTCCTCGCCGTGAGTCGCTCCAGAGATGGGCCTGTATTTCAATCGATATCTGTCGACGTCCGACTCAGTGTTGGTCCACTCCAGAGTGATGCTGGTGTCGGTCTGGTCTGCAGTCTGCAGGTCAATGGGGGCGTCCAGAGCTAAAATAAACACACACACATGATCAGGCATAACATTATGACCACCTTCCTAATATTGTGTAGGTCTCCCTTGTGCCTCCAAAACAGTTGGACATGGGCCTTCTGAGGGTGTCCTGTGGTGTCTGGAAACAGAATGTTATTAGTGGGAGGAGGGGCCTCTGTGGATCATCCCACAGATACTTGATCAGTTTGGGATCTAGTGAATTTGGAGGCCAGGTCAACACCTTGTGCTGTTCTTCATGTTTTTTTAGTTGTTCCTAAAGTGTTTTTGTGTGTGTGTCTGTGTCAGGCTGCATCCTGCTGGGGAAGGCTGCTGCCATCAAGGAGTGTCATTGCTATGGGGTGGGGGTGCCTGGTCTGGTCTAGGTGGGTGCTACATGTCTAAGTAACATCCACAGCAATGAATCCAGGTCCAAAAGTTTCCCAGCAGAACATTGTATTGTCACAAGCTGGTCACTTCTCCTGTCAGTGGTCTTAATGTTGTGGCTGATTGGTAAATTTTGGGCATATAATGTTTGGCGTATAGTTTAAGAGGTGAAATGTCTATATTTTCTCTATATAGTTCTGAATTATTAAGTTATAAACACTTGATCAGGAGGAAATTATGCATTCAGATTAAATAAGCAACATGTAAACTGACTGTATTAGAAGTTATTGCTCTATGAATCAATCTATGGCTCGTTTTGGATTCAGTGATAATAAGTAACACATGTAATTAAGACTTATTCTCTCTCTAAAGTGATATTTCATAGTTATAAAACGCCCACCAGTGGTGAAAGTGGTCGTGACAGGATCACTGGTGGCGCCTCCGGTCCTGGAGATGAGCGACACCGTGTACTCGGTGTCGGGCTTCAGGCCGTCGACGCTGTACTGCTTGTCTGGGGGGAAAACGTCCACGGTGTTTTCCTGCGAGGGGTCGGTGGTGGGCATGTAAATCAGGGTGACTCTGTCGGCGGGAGCCACCGGCAGAGACCAGCTGACCAGGGCCGAGGAGGCCGTCACGTCCTTCGCCTCCACCTGCTGCGGGGCGTCGACCTCTGGAGGAAAGTGACCCGGGAAATATGGTCCATTAAAAAGCAAAAGCTAATCTTTATTTATTTCCGCATTTCACATTCAATTCACCAGATTGTCTGATTTTAGTGCAAATTGGCCCTGTCCATAATTACTAAAGTAAAAATCACACCACAAATTAAAGCATGACTTCCTGGCAGCATATTTTGATGTGTTCGAATTTATTAAGTGGTGTATTAATGTGTTCATCACATCGGTAAAGGTGGAGCAGACTTAAATAACGTCAGGTAGTTTGTAAATTGTCCCCCAGGATTTAAAAAAAGATATAAAAGGTAGAATATTAAGGAAAATAGCAGAGACGTCATAACCAGAGATAATAGAGTTTATTTATCTCACGCATAGGGGTGTAATTTCTAAATCATGTGATGTCCCGATGTACTGATCCCATGCGAATAAGGATTAAGAGTAAAAAATTCTCAAATGAATCCAGTAAAAGTTGAGAAAAAATCGAAAAGTGGCTCAGATGAGTTTGTTTTAGAGGTTAAATGCATTAAAGAGTCTCCATAAGATGAAGGAAAAACTCAAATCGATACAGGAAAGGCCATCATGAAACTTTACTACCTGACAAATCTCCTGAGGAAACATGTTTTCTGCATGTTTTCGATCTAAAACGACCTCTGGGTACGAAAGGTTTACACCTCGCTTCTGTGATTCATTCTGCGGGACCTGTGTTGAGTTTAACTACACACTAATGAAACGATACCCAGGGAGAGTCCGTCGATGTAAATGACTTTTCCGTGCATGACAAAAAAGCTGTTTGACCTGGCGTGCTGTGTGGCGATTACGTGCAGAGCTGGAAGCGTTTCAGAACATAATGTATGGAGGGAGCACAGCAGTAACATGTTTTTAGAGAGCAGAGCGAAGATTTAGTGAAAGTAAAAATGGCTGAGATTCAGTTTGAGTTATTACTCCTTATGTAAAGAGTGGGGGATTTCCTGTTGTAACTCTTCCTTTAATTTTGTGGAATTTCCATCTGTGACGTTAAGGTTTTTTTTCTCTTTTTTTTTCTGTCTATGTCCTGAGTGGTTTAAACTCACTGGTGGTGACTCTTTGGGATATTTGGGGTCCTCTTGTGTTGTTCTTGATGATGTTGATGGATACTTCGTACTCCTGTCCCGGGCCGAGCCCCGACTGGACGAACCTGTTCTGAGAGGGCGGGAGGGTGCTCACGACTTTTCCGTTTTCCTCTTTCTGCAAAGACACAACAAAATAGATAAAGTGATGTTGAAATATGCTTTTCATGGGAAAAGTCAGATTGAAGCAGATAAATCAGAATTACTCTAAACAGTCATGTTTATACGCAGCTCGAAGCCTATTTTAGTAAATGGGCTTATTTGCTGTCATGCCAAGTCGTAGAAGAGAAGATTGATACCAGACTCTTCTGATCCCTTCTCTTTAACTCTTCTATTCAACTCTTCTCATTCCTTATCTCCGACTCTTCTCTTTGACCCTTCTCATGTACTCTTCTCATCACCTCTCATCGACTCTTCTCTTCGACCCTTCTCATCACTTCTCATCGATTCTTCTCATCCTTCTCTTTAACTCTTCTCATTGACTCTTCTAGTCAACTCTTCTCATTCCTTATCTCCAACTCTTTTCTTCAACCCTACTCAACTTTTCTCTTCGACTCTTCTCATCCTTCTCTTAGACTCTTCTCTTCAACTCTTCTTATTCCTTCTCTTCAACTCTTTACTTCAACTAGTTGACCCTTCTCTTCCCTTCTCTATGACTCTTGTATTAAACTCTTCTCATTCCTTATCTCCAACTCTTCTCTTCGACCCTTCTCATGTACTCATCTCATCGCTTCTTTTCAACTCTTCTCATCATCTCTTATCGACTCTTCTCTTCCCTTCTCTTCAACTCTTCTCATCCCTTCTCTTCAACTCTTCTCATCTCTTCTCTTTGACTCTTCTCATCCTTCTCTTCAACTCTTCCGATCCCTTCTCTTCAACTCTTCTATTCAACTCTTCTCATTCCTTATCCCCAGTCTCTTCTCTTTGACTCTTCTCATCCTTCTCTTAGACTCTTCTCTTCAACTCTTCTCATCCCTTCTATTCAACTCTTCTCATTCCTTATTCTCGAGTCTTCTCTTTGACCCTTCTCAACTCTTCTCTTCGACCCTTCTCATCCTTCTCTTCGACTCTTCTCATGCCTTCTCTTCAGCTCTTTGCTTCAACTATTTGACCCTTCTCATCCCTTCACTTTAACTCTTCTCATCCCTTCTCTTTAACTCTTCTCATCCCTTCTCTTTAACTCTTCTCATCCCTTCTCTTTAACTCTTCTCATGCCTTCTCTTCAGCTCTTTGCTTCAACTATTTGACCCTTCTCATCCCTTCACTTTAACTCTTCTCATCCCTTCTCTTCGACTCTTCTGTTCAACTCTTCTCATTCCTCATTTCCACCTCTTCTCTTCAACCCTTCTCATATACTCTTCGAATCTGCTCATCCCTTCTCATGTACTCTTTTCATCACCTCTCATTGACTCTTCCCTTCAACTCTTCTCATACCTTCTATTTGACCCTTCTCATCCCTTCCCTTCAACCCCTCTCATCCCTCTCATCCCATCTTCGACAATCTTCAACTACCATGTAAGCAAATAAATGTATTTCTCAAAATGTCAAACTCATTTCTGGTGTGTGAGGTAAATAAATTGATTGTGATGTGACAGTGTCGCTCTATGCCACGAGAAAATACAGTCGAAGGAAGATCAGCTGTAGTTTGGATGAGGTTATTTGTTAGTTTTCGTGGAAAACTGTACCAATCACACTTTTACACACGGATGGAACAACACCATAGGCAATAGACTGATCACACACCTGTGTATGTATGCATGAAACAGAAAGGTAGCAGAAGAAACTTTAAGGTCAGGAAAGGACAATGAAATAATAGCTGTTTTTAAAAAAAAAAAAAACTCTGCTGAGGCTACAAAATATAAAACTTATTCGCTCTCACAGTCACTTTTTTTCTTGGATTCTCAGCGGCAGATTTAGCCACAGCTCTATGACATCCAGACTTGCCTTCGCTGAGTTTTTTTTTCCCCCATGTGTCAAAGCAAATTTAATGGCTGACGCTGAAATAAATCCATGTTTCGCTGAGACTTCCACTAAGCTGGCATAGCTTTTATCACTCCTCACTCCTTCCCTGATGGTTCATAAAATCCAGGGCATGCCTTCAAAGGAGATGGGCACACTGACCGTGTTGCGGAAATAGATCTCCCAGCCATCAAAGGGGATGTCCAGCTGGTCCCACATTACCTCTACTGAGGTTTCTCTGACTGATTTGAATATCAAACCCTCTGGCTGTGGGAGATCTGGAAGGATGGAGGCAAAAAATTATCAGTTTATTAATTTATTAAGATATTCTCAATATGCTACAACCAAAACATGTTGTGTTGTACCTGTTGCCACCCTCGCACTGACAGGGATGCTCTTGTTGTTGCTTAGAACAGCGTAGACTTTTATCACGTACTCGATGCCGGGTTCAAGCTCCTTCACGGTGGCCATGGTTTTGTCTCCCTTCACTGTGAAGTCCCGAAGAAGACCCCCAGGAAAGTTGGGCACGTACGTGACCAGGTACTCGGTGACCAGCATCTCGTTTTTCCAGGACAGGTCCACGGTGTCAGTGGTGACCTTGTCTACAACGAGGTCCTTTGCAGGAGACACTGGAAAAATTAAAAAGAAACAAAAATTGCTGAGGGTGTTTTCTCAGACAGTTTCTCATGCCCCGAGTCGCTGAGCATCCACCCCGGAGAGCTAATGCGAACTCCAGAGCCACATCTGTCTGTGGTGTGAAGAACTGCCAAAAAAGTACAAATCAAGTGCAGACAACGGCCGCACACAAACCAGAAACTTCTTTTATATTCACCAAAATAGGTTCTCTCAGGATGAGTGGTGAATTCTGAGAATGGAAGGAAATTACATCACTCTGGATTTGCTTTTATAGTACATCCAGTTAACACATGGAAACTCTCAGAAGTTGTGAACAGACACATTTTTTTTTTTGTCTGTGTGTGTAATTCTGCTTCTTACCCTCCGAGCAGTCCTCCCCGATGTATCCCTCATCACAGACGCATTGACCGTTCACACAGAGGCCTCTGTCATTGCAGTTGTTGATGCAGCTCAGCTCTGCACAGCTCTCCCCTTCGAA
The DNA here is from genome assembly GCF_963514085.1 of Chelon labrosus. Lineage (NCBI taxonomy): Eukaryota > Metazoa > Chordata > Actinopteri > Mugiliformes > Mugilidae > Chelon > Chelon labrosus. Next base: position 20,171,793 of record NC_140355.1, read on the forward strand.
TCCACTCTCGCATACGCATCTTCCGTTGATGCAGCGCCCCCTGTTGTTGCAGTTATCCGGGCAGGTGACCACGGAGCAGTCATCTCCTGAGTAGCCTTCCGGACACACGCACCTGCCGTCGAGGCAGTAACCCCGATCCAGGCAGTCGTTGGGACAAGCTTTCTGACTGCAGTCTTCTCCGGTGAACCCTTCGTCACAAACACACTGCCCGTCGATGCACCGCCCGCGGCCCTGGCAGTCATTAGGGCAGCTCAGGTAACTGCAGTCCTCACCTGTGAAGCCTGCGTGGCACACACAGCGTCCGTCGATGCACTCCCCTCGGCCGTAGCAGTTTGACGGACAGGTACGTATGCTGCAGTCCTCGCCGGCGAAGCCTTCCTCGCACACACACTGGCCGTTAACGCAGCGCCCCCTGTGCAGGCAGTCGTTGGGACAGGATAGCTCGGAGCAATCATATCCCTGGAAGCCGACATCACATGCACACTGTCCATTTATGCACTGGCCTCTGTTGTTGCAGTTGTTCGGGCATGCCAACTGGCTGCAGTCTTCACCTTGGTAGCCCGGGTCGCAGGTACACATCCCGTTGAAGCATGTTCCCCTGCCGTTGCAGTCGTTGAGGCAGGTGAGCTGAGAGCAGTCTTCTCCGCTGTAGCCAGCGGTGCAGACACACCGGCCATCGATGCAGAAACCATTGCCGTGGCAGTTGTTGGGACAGGTACGCTCTCCACAGTCCTTCCCCGTGAATCCCTCATCGCAGTAGCAGGTACCGTTGATGCAACGCCCACGGTCGTAGCAGTCTTTGGGGCAGATGAGTTCAGAGCAGTCGTATCCGGTCCAAGGCTCGTCACACACGCACTCACCCTCTTCACACCGGCCACGCCCTTGGCAGTTGTTGGGACATTTGCTTTTTGAGCAGTCCTCACCGAAGAAGCCGTCCGCGCAGATGCAAACGCCGCCCACGCACCGGCCGTGCTCTCCACAGTCCACAGGACACACCCGGAGGGTGCAGTCTTCTCCGGTGAATCCCTTGAAGCACTCACATTTTCCGTCCACGCAGCGGCCCTGGCCCTGGCAGTCACCGGGACACTCGGGCTCAGTGCAGTTGGGGCCCTTCCAGCCAGGCTCGCATACGCACCCACAGGTTTCAGTACTGTACTTTCCATGACCATTGCAGAATGGTTTTGTCCCCACTTCACCTTTAAAAACATTGAAAAAAAAAAAAAAAAAAGTTTTCAACAATGTTTATCTTTCTTGTCCAGGCTGGTGCAAAGATTTTGCAACGTGCCAATGTCCGGAGCTTTAAATGTCAAGATACAGCTCTTTTATTTGTATGAAGTTACAGCCTGCAGATGCACAAGTGTATTCTTCAAGAAAGAACAAATAGTCTAAAGCTTGTTTTAGCAGCTTCTTGACTTCTTACTTTGTCAGTCCAAATTAAGCCCCACTCAAAGTTAATTGACGAGCTGCTGGCCTCTTCTTTTCAGAGCAAATGACACCCCCACATTAAATTCAACAGAACAGATGAATGGAACAGATGTGATTTATAAAAGACACTTACAGGGTTTTTGTTAAAAGTCCCAATGAATGTCTTTTTTTAATGCCGAGTCAGACAAATAAAGGATTATTTTACCGTGTTTGCACTAACATGCACTCACCTGCGGCCTGAGCAGCGCAGCAGGTCCCGTCACTGTTGCACTGATCCCTCAAAGTCGAAACCTCCCCCTCGAGCATCTCCAGCCGGCTCATGAGGTCCTTCAGGGCGGGCAGGTCATCGGCACAAGCGCAGGCCTTGCGGGGAATATTGATGCGGTGGGTGAAGACGATTTGGTTCTCCCCGTTGACCGTGTGTTCGGTGATGCCGGAACCCGAGGAGGCGGGCGCGTCTTTGGGAAGGAGCTGGGTGCTGTCTGGAGCGTCCAGGTCCACCGAGCACAGGGAACTGGCGGGAACGTTGATGTTGTAGACGTGGTTGAAAACCACAGGCTGGTCCGCGCTGCCGATGGTGATGTTATGTTCTTTAGGGGACACCGGAATCTGTCGTCGGTGGCGCAGGATTTTCTTCACAAGCCCAGCATTGGATAAGCTGAGCAAAGTGATTAGGAGGAGGCAGCCCAGAAGGCCTTGTGTACCCATGGTAGATCTAAGACGTGGAATTGGTGAAATAAATATCTGTTTGAACCTCTGACAAACGGTGAAAGTCCTGGAAAGACAAAGACAAACCAAAAATAAGATTCAAAGCACTGACCGAGGTAAATGTTCAAAATCGTCTATAATATCTGTCATGCATGAAACAAGTCTTTTAGAATATTGGTTTCTAATATGGGTTACAAAAATGAGGGAAAGCATAATAATCAGCAGGATGGGAGACATTTATGGAGCACAAAATTATATTATTTTTTCAGACTTCATTTCCTCCAGTCTGGCAAGTAATTTAGAGCCATTTAAATGCATTTCTTCCCTGCAAACTGAATGTTTTTGTGCCTTTGTGTGCTGTTTGTCTTATTTTTTTTAGTATTTTATAGACGAACAATTGGTTGAATAATTAAGAAAACACAGTTGTTGTTTTTTTTTGTAATTTATGTGTGTACTCAAACGGAAAACCGGTTCTTTGTTTTCCCGGCTGAAGATTCTCAACATATATATATATAAATATAAAAACATACATTTTACTTATAACTCGTGCTGCAACTTTTGCAAAAGGTTCTTGGTTCAGATTTAGAGGTTTCTGTCTGAGGATTTCCTCGTCAGGAAGTGCATGTTTGGTTCATTGTTGGGTGTCCGACTCCTGTTCAGCTTGAATCCCGCCTCTTCTCCAATGCCGGCTGTGATAGTTGGTTACTGGTAATGAATGTTAACACTTTTGAGCTCCTCAAACTGGACCCGACCATATTTATTACAGCACATATCTGGGACAGGCTGCTAACCCTAGCCCTAACCCTAACCCTAGCCCTTTTATTTATTATTTCTTTAGAGAAAAAGAAGCCAATTTAACAACCCGGGTCTAACTTGTAGAAGATACAACCTGTGCCTGTGCATAAGTAACCTTCTCTTTAGGAGTAAGGTTACTTCCTTGTCCCCAAACCTAACCCCTAACCCTAACCCTAACCCATATTCATTATAAAACTGTAACCTGAATATGTTTAGGTAGTCTAATAACAGTATTTAAGTCTATAAAGGATGAAATACCCACAGCCTGCAGAGATTCTCAATAAAATATGAAATTTTACATTTTATTTATGATTATGGTTTGTCCAATTTCATTAAAACCCCTGAAAACAAAGGGGCCATGTTTAAAAATGGTTGTAATTCCTACACCTTTTTGAGCCTCAAGTGTATATTCATTATATATATGTAGCTTCAGTATGTTTTGGTAATTGGGTGAAATAAGAGAAAATGTAAATATTCTACATTTCTGCATAAAAAGAATAGAGAGAAACCAATCAAACTAACTAAACTGAAATATTGTTCTTGTGTATTTATGTACTGAGTTGCAAAAGTGAACCATTTGCTTCTGGTGTGAGTATCCTTGTGCAGCAATGAAACATTTCCGGTAACTGCTGATCTGTCATCTGCAGTATCCGGTTTCCAGGTAACTGCTGATCTGTCGCCTACAGCAGCTTGGAGGAATTTCAGCCCATTTCTTAGAACAGAACCACTTCAGTTCTGAGATGTTGGTGGGTTTCCTCACATGAACTGTTTGCTTCAGGTCCTTCCACAACATTTCTATTGGACTTTGACTTGGCCGTCCCAAAACATTAACTTTGTTCTTCTTTAACCATTATTTCGTAGAACGACTTGTGTTGTTGGGGACTTGGGGTTGTTATCTTGCACTTTGAGCTAGAAACACCTGGGAATGTCGACCATCCTGTACCCTTACTATATCTAAACACTAAAGATGCTTCATTATAAAATTTCCTTCACTTTTCTGTGCATGTACTGTTGCATAAGAAAAGCCTCAATACCAGAGAATCCACAGTTGTGCTGGCACATCAGCTCGTTTCACGCTATATGAGAAATCTCAGCTGTTTCGTTTTGTGTTATAACACAGATTCCTCCATTATCCATACATTAATGTGCAGAAATAGTGCGACTCCTTCCCCAGAACGGCTTCTCGCCCACAAATCTCTTGATGACTTTGTCAGATGGACACTGAGAACTCTGTAATTTGTGGGAGGCAAATGACGAACTCCTTCCTCGGCGTGGGAAAAGCCTCCTCGGGTTACTCAGCCATGAGTTTCCAAAGGCTCTCCTCTTCCTCACAACTGGAATCATCCTCCCTTATATATATAAACTGCGGTATTTTCGCGCAGAACTTCACTTCACTCTGTTTGTCTGCGTGTTGTTGTGTAACATGTTTTGTCCTCAGACAGCCGACAAATGTTCACGTGCCTGTCTGGATGTTACATCTGGAAGGCAGCAGACGTTACATCCACAAATGGTGACTCATCTTTGCAAGTGTAATCCAGACATTTTGATTGCACACACGTGCAAACCAGTGAAAAATGACTTCCTGCTGCAGCTGCATTGTGCATGCAGCTAGAGATATGAAACCTCATGTGGTGGTGCGCCCGGACTGATGCTCTCATGAGAGCTTCTGGAAACTATTCACCGAGACAAGGCTCGTCTATACTCGTCTATATATATCAGAGAAACAAAAAGTAGATGTTCGATGAAAGGTTCAGTCGGGTGTCTGTTGCATCTGCATGCCAGTATATTTACGAGAATGCACTTTTTGCTCCAGGAATAAAAAATAAAAATTCCTGCACATAAATCGAACGTTCTAGCCTCTACCTCAGGTCTCAACGAGCAACACAAAAACCGTGATAAATATCAGATTTAAAGGGCAAAATCCAACAGGATTAAGTAATTCTGCATCCCACAGCAATATCTACTTCATAATTCAGAATCTAATCCAGATTTATGACCTTTCCAGATGGTTTGTTACACGGCGCCATCTGGAAACTCTTTTAAGGAAAAATACCTGGCAGGTTGATTGGAGCAGCCGTCTACATATCATCGCCTATCACTTGGCTAGGCGCAACATAACAACACAACAACATATCATAACAAGGAGCTCTGAAAGCTAACAAGTGCCACTAGCTATTTATTTAGCATGGAGGACTTAAAGGAGTGACGTTAAACCTGAAACAGCGGCCAGAAACTTCTGGTTTGGCTCTGAGAAGTGAAAAACTCTGTAGATTGGCCACAAAGGCAAAGATTGAAGCTTGGAAAGATGGATGTTAATGGGATCCTCTGATTTTTCTTTTGCTTGCAAGAAGGTAATCAAGTTTAGACACGTTTTAAAATACTTACAACTGTTTTTTTCTTCCAAATATGAAAAAGAAAAGACCCACTTCCACATATTATCTATCTATTTTGTAGAGGTTTAGGTGGAGACTAAGCCAGCTAGCATTGGACGAGAAGCTTGGCACACCATGGACATGTCACCATCGTCGTCCATCACAGATCGACCCAAAGCCTCGAAAACAACCATTCAACACTTAATTTTAATCCTGCATGCGTGTCTGTGGACTGCAGTCACAAGGAAGAGCATGCAAACTCCACATATAAAGGCCAATCTGGGTCAATTTTAAGCCCAGATAATGTTTCACGCTGAGAGGCATGAACAAAAAATCCAGCATTCTCCAAAAACAAGCCATCACTTGACCTCATTTCTACCTTTGACCCCAAACCACTCTGGATGTCTTCCAGGCTGCTTCTCATGAAGACTCTAACAAGAAGATTTATGGTCACATATTGGTGGATATTGGGGATGAATCACAGAGCGGTTTAAAAAATAAATCAGATTAGATCTGTTTCAAAATACGAAGATGCTCTTGAAGGTTGTGCTGAAACATTTATATTTGGGAGAAAACTGATAAAACAGAAGAAGGAATCCCAGTTGAGGGCTTTAAACACAACGTGATGACTGGATGGTTTTCATGGTTATGTTTAGATGACAGACAGCGTGGTGTCCTCCATAAATCAAACTGATGAGCATTTTTCTTTGAACTGGAGTCGCTCTGGTAGAAGTATGCAGGTAGACCCCTCCCATCGGTCGTCTCTCCTCTCCTTTATTGTCCCGAAACCTCTGACCTGACCCCTCTTTTAAATCATTTCTCTTTTCCCGCTACCCCTTCGTCTTATCTGTTGAGACACCAGATATAAAACCGAGCTTAGGTTTCACGAGTTCTCGCACATCTGGCGAGTGGGAGGATGAAGGTAGGCGGAGCTGTAAAGCTGAAAACTAGGTCCTGAAAACATGTTTCTGACCTCCTACAGGGAAACTTTACAACGCTGATAATTTGCGGCCTTGGAGGTAAAGAAGGAATCACTTAAACTCCTCAGCAGGGCTGAAGGAAATGCTCGTGAGAACGATCGATATACCTGACCTATATAAATAAAATAGACTTTTTAATACAAAGAATTCAATTTAATCCCTTTTTTTCAGTCATATTAGTTGAAGACTGATGGAAAATTATTAAGTACATGAAAAAAACTTTAATATGACATGAATAAAACAACCAATGTGGCAGAAAACTGCTTCTTCTAAATGATTTGATTCATATTTTATCTATACTTAGATGTTTTATAGTAACTGGATGGGCAGATAATTTAAAAACCAATCAAAAAACTATTTAAGTTCATTTTTTTGTTTGTCAGAACTGGCTATTGTGCATAAGATCTCATTTGCAGCTTTCCATTAAAGGGTTTTTATATACACCGATCAGCCACAACATTATGACCACTGACAGGAGAAGTAAATAACATTTAAACCATCTTGTGACAATACAATGTTCTGCCAGGAAACTTTTGGACCTGGCATTCATTCATGTGGATGTTACTTAGACATGTAGCACCCACCTAGACCAGACCAGGCACCCCCAACCCCATAGCAATGACACTCCTTGATGGCAGCAGCCATCCCCACCAGGATGCAGCCACAAAAACGCTTTAGGAACAACAAAAAAAAAGAAGAACAACACAAGGTGTTGACTTGGCCTCCAAATTCACTAGATCCCAAACTGATCAAGTATCTGCGGGATGATCCACAGAGGCCCCGCCCTTCAAAGGCCCCCCACTAACAATATTGTGTTGCCAGACACCACAGGACACCCTCAGAAGGTTTCTTTAGTTATTTATCACCTGTGGCAAAAGTCTTCTTGACTTTCTCTACCTTTACAGTCAAGTCCAGCATCCGTGTGTTGATCTTGTGGATCTGTGTGTTTGCTGCGGTCCAATTAAAACCGGACCACAGGCCACAGTTTGGACACTCCCGGACTAAACAGTTCATCTATAGGTGTGTTACATCTCCAGAGAGTCTGGATGGCTCTGGCAGAGATGCAGCTCCTTTATGGAGGCTATAATGTGCAGCTTCCCAGATGTAGCATCAGACTAAAAAGCCTCCAGAGAGTCTCTATTAAAACGTGAAGCAAAGTTTATAAATGTATTTTTAATGATCCTATACCGCAGACGAGAGAACATATTTAAGTTGTAAAATCTTAAGACTTCTGAGGCCAATGTGTCTGCCTGGGGTCAACCGAGGACATCTCATCCGACTGTGGGATAATTTGGAGAGAAACCTGAAATAAATATAACCTGTTCACTAAGCTATAATCCAGTCGCTGTAGCTCGAGCCCTCTTCCCTTCATCCTGGCAGCGAGAAAGGAACTTTCCCGCGTGGAAAAGAGAAACTGGGAATGTTGGCCCAGGGCTGACGACATCTGTTTTGCTTAGTCAAAGGAAGAAAGAAAGAAAAAGTGTCTACGTGCGTCGACATAAACGGCTCAAGGTTTAGCAAAACTGAAAGTGCTGCTGCTGCTGCTACTGCATGCAAGCTTATTGTCCTAAATCTGTGAAATCAGCCAGCTGACGAAACCCAGGCACGGGCCCATCCACGGGCATCCGCCTGTTTGTTCATCTGGGATATTTTTACGCTTCTATTCTATTTCATGTTAATTGCAAAATCCTTCCCCCCCTATTCTCACAGCATCTGGAACAGCTGGAAATCATCTCAGGAAAAAAAGCTAATTGGAGCAGTTAACTCGCAGCCGATACAATCACAGAACCTGCAGCAGGCACTTCATTAACGGATTACAAACGTTCCCCGCTGCCGGGCGGCCGGTATCCCCCAGTGGGTCTTTAAGATACAAATAAGTGAGCGTGAACAGGATGCAGACAGACGTTTCGATAGCAACCGGCGAGGCCCGATTAAAGGCATCGCATCAAGAAGAGACGTTTGTATACGTCTACCGTGAGAGAAAATGTGGAGTATTTGCTTTTCCGTGTGATTAAATGAGAGAATTTGTTAGTTATCGATCTCTTAATCCGCCAAAAAAGATAATCGACTAAAGCTAGCTTTGCAAAAATGGTTTGTGTGCATCTCCTGCAAGAAGATGAAGGCAGACAAAATCATATTTGAGTAAATTACACCTCTGTCTCCACTTGTTTCCGCGCTCTGTCGCATAAATTCAAATCAGAGAACCCTTGATTAGACAAATCTGTGCCACATTTCCTGACTGAACCCAATAAACAGATAAAAGTGACACGACAAGAAACTCTGAAGTCAGTCTGAGGACACAAGGAAATGCTTCTTCGCTCATGCACATTTTAAACAATCAATCTTTTTTTTATCTGCAAAAGAAAAACCAGGATGTGATGAATCCACAGAAGCTAGCTTTGCAAAAACCCATGCATGTCTTTTCCCCTGCAAGACTGAGGCAGACAAAATAAAACATAATCTTTTTTTAAACTGTCATAGCTGAGGAAATGACCTCTCTGTCATTCGCCTCCTTGCTCTGTCTCAGCAATCCAAGCCAAAGAACTCTTGATTAGACAAACATGCGCCACATTTCCTGATTGAAATCCAATGAAGAGATAAAAGTGACACGATACAAGAGTCTGAAGTCGCTCAGCCGCATTTTAATCTGCAAAGAAAATAAATCGACTGAAGCGCGAACGATAGGAGAAAACATCCCTCTGCTGTGGGAAGCTGCCATCTGTGCTCAGTCCTCCTCTTGCACACCTGATTTGTGACAGATTTACACCGAGCTGACACACAACCTGCACGTATACAATACCGTGCATGCACCTATTTCTTCCAAAATGCTTTAAGGAGACATCTTCTCTGCTCAAATTCGTAAAAACAAACAAAAAAAACTTATATTATGAGGCGTGTGATGCTGAGTTATGATCAACCCCTGGCTCTTGGCGTGGAGGTCACGCAGGGGGGAAAAACGCCGTGGGGCGAGCCCCCCGGGGGGTGAAGCTCCAGCTACTAAAAGCAGCTGTCCGTCTGACAGAGGTCTGCTGGTGGAGACACCTTTCCCTCAGTCCCCTTGACGCCTTCGCACATAGCAGAGACGCTGTAAAATGAAACATCCCGGCCTGAACTGAAGATAATAATATAATCGTCTCAGGCTGACATGTTCATTTCTGCAGACTCAACTGCAAAAGGGATAAAACAGAAGTTGAAACCGCTGCAGATTTCAATTGAGCAGAACTAATGGACTGAATGGATGTCTTTTCTCTTTTTTGCACCACGCTGCCACTTTCCCCTCCATTTAAACTCTTGGGGGAAAAATGATGCATGCCCAAGGTAGCGCGCGATGAATCACCGGTCTGCAAAACCAGGCACACCACATGCACTCATACAAACAGACGGACAGCTTTTATCTTTATGTGCTCCAGTGTGGATCTACGGGCTGACAAAACGTCCTCCTCTACGGATGCGATCAAAGCCCGAGAATAACTCTCGCACATGTTGAGCTGACGTTCATCACCTCTGATTCCTAGGGGAAGAAGAAGTTGCAGGATACACCAAGAACGCACCTCCAGTAAACTCCAAACAGTGCCTACTGGTGTTGGCAGCGACCTGGAATAATGCAAACCCACCACTCGTGCAGGGAAACTCAAAAAGAAAAGTAAAAGAAGTGAAATGCATAAATATATCTCCTTACCTCTTCTAGTTTTTCGTCACGAGCCCCTTGCAGGTAGAATGAGCCGCTCCCTCCGAGTCCTCACAAATTCAAGGATGCCAAAAGGTAAAAAATATAAAATACAAAAAAAAGAAATAAAAAACGAGAGATGCTTCTCTGCTCCGTCTTGCAGCTTCTCCAGCAAGGTGGCAGCTCTGTCAGTCCTCCCTCTGCCAGCTTCTTATCTCCCCTCACCGCTCACAGCTCAGGCTGTGGTTCAGCTGCTTTACTGACAGAAAGAAAGAGAAAGGGAGAGAGGGAGGGAGGGAGAGAGAGAGAGAGGGTGAGAGAGCAAGAGAGAGAGAGAGAGAGTGGGAGTAAATGTCTTTTAAAGTGTGAGGAGTGCTTAGGTCAGACCCCCATTGCTTTAAACTCCAGCCCTTAAATAGCCCTCCACTCTCCCTCCCTCCACAGCCTTGTCTTCCCTCCCTTCCTCCTCTCTTTCCTCCCTCCCTCCCTGAATCTTACTGTAACTAATGGATGCAGAGCTCGGCTGCTGCCTTTAAATGAGATGCCACTGTTGACTGGGAGTCATGACAGAGCGAGCGGCGCTTGTGGTTGTGAAGGGAAATTAGAGGGGAAGGGCCGGAGCAATGAGAGGAAAAGTGACTGTAGACGTTTTTTATTCGCCTTCAATCAGACTGGCTTTGCAAAAAAAACATGATTTACGTCTTTTCTGATGCAAGATTAAGACCGGCAAAGGAAAACACAACCTTTGTTAAGCTGTCATGTTTGAGGAAATTACCCTTTCCATCTTTCGTCAAAGAAATTCAAGCCCAAGAACTTTTGATTAGACCCAAACCCGTGCCACATTTCCTGATTGAATCCCATAAAAGTGACGCATTATAAAACTGTGAAGTCAATCTAAAGAGATCGTTTCTTTCCTCGGACACATTTAAACAGATGGGACGAACGGGGAAACGTTATTCATGTCTGTTCCGCCATCTTGGACGGAGATGAAAGCAAACCTGCCGCAGGAGAATCTGTGATATCAGTTGTGGTCGATGGTTTGAAACTCAGGCTCGGGGTAAGAAGCAGCACGCCACCATACGGACGCAGGCTCCGCGGTTTAATCTCAATGAGATTAGATGAGGATAAGGCAACTAGACGCTCAAATCTTTTAAGTGAGTCTGTGAGGCTGAGTTTTTTTCGTTGCAGATGCCACAATAACAGGTTTCTGTACACTATGACTGCTAAACCACCTCAGGTTTTTATCTGCAATGCTAAGCTAAAGTTTGGAGATCGCCTGACTTGTCATCTTTGTTTCTAAATTTAAACTTGTTGAATAGACCAGGGCTGCAGCAATGCAATATAAAACAGAAATAATTGAATCCTTGAGGAGTTTTCCATCCGTAATTTTCGTTTTCTTTAATTATTCCAACCAAAAGCGACTTTTCTAATCAAAGTTTTGGAGACAGGTTTGGTGCGGAGACTGTGCATGCAAGTCTTGTCATCCAAAAATGCTAAATGCTATCTTTGCCATCTTCTACGCTTATCAGATCTAAAGTTAAACTTGTTTAATAGACCAGGGCTGCAACAAGTTAGACATAAAAATATTCAATCAACACAATATAAAACAGAAATAATTGAATCCTTGAGGAGTTTTTCCTCCATAATCTTTGTTTTCTTTAATTATTCCAACCAAAAGCGACTTTTCTAATCCAAGTTTTGGAGACAGGTTTGGTTCGGAGACCGTGCATGCTACTTTTGTCCTCCAAAATTGCATCTAATCTAAAGTCTAAAATATGGGGATACTTAATCGTAATTGTTGTTTTCTTTAAATATTCCAACCAACAACGACCATTCTCAGCATGATTTTGGAGACTGGTTTGGTTTGGAGGCCGTACACATGCTAATTTTGTCCAATTTAAATGTCTTCTAATTGGTTAAGAGGCTAAAATATAAGGATATTGAATCAAAACAATATTAAACAGAGGTCCCCAGAAGCTAAATGCTAAGCTAAGGTTTGGTGATCTCTTCAATCAATCAATCAATCAATCAATCAATCAATCAATCTTCATTTATAAAGCACTTAAAAAGCAACACAGTTGGCCAAAGTGCTGTATACAGACATAGGAATAGATTAAACAAACAGTACAAACAATACAAAACCAACATCTCAAGTTAAAAGCCAAAGAGAAAAAGGGTGTTTTAAAATCTTTTGACTTTTCGTCCACCACCCTCATCAGATGTCACATTCCATCAACACAATATAAAACAGAAGTCATTGAATCCTCGAGTAGTTTTCCTCTGTAATTTTCGTTTTCTTCAATTGTTCCGACCAACAATAACTTTTTCCATCAAAGTTTTGGAGACTGGTTTGGTTTCATGCTACTTTTATCCTCCAAAATTACTTCTAATTGGTCAAACATCTAAAACATAAGGATATTGAATCAACAGAGGTCCCCAGAACCTAGATGCTAAGCTAAAGTTTGGTGATTACATGACTTTTCGTTCACCACCCTCATCAGATCTAAACTTTACCTTGTCTAATTGCACGGCAGCAGAAAACGGCTGCTACAAATTTTAATTTTGGATTAATTAGTCAGAGCAAAGCATGAAAATATTCAACCAACACAAACTAAAACAGAAATAACTGAATCCTTTGGGAGTTTTTCCTCCGTAATTTTCATTTTCTTCAATTATTCCAACCAACACTGACTTTTCTTATCAAGGTTTTGGAGGCAGGTTTGGTTTTGCCACCACATACATGCTAATTTTGTCATCCAAAATGTCTTCTAGTTGGTCTAAAGTCAAAAACATAAAGATAATAACTAAACACAATATTAAACAGAGGTCTCCAGAAGTTAAACTGATAAATAAACAGCGGTGTTATAGGAGAAACAGAAGCTGGTGATTGAACAGTGGCTAATTGTTCCAGACACAAGCCGATGAATTGATTTTATTTGTCACCATATTGGAAATTACCAATCCAACCAACAGTTCAGTTCATAATGTTGGTTGTTTGATCAATTAATTATCTACGGAGTGTAAAATGTTCAAAAAGTTTAGAAAACACCAATAAACAGTCCAAAATCCCCAAAATATTCAGATTAAAACCAAATAACACTAAAAAAGCAAGGCAGCAAAAAAGCAGCAAATCCTTACTATGATTTGGACTTAAGCTAAACCTAACTAATTAAATCATACATAATTAATGATTCGTGTTTTTTACTAATACGCAGATTAAATGGTATTATATACGTAGTCAGTCTGCTGAGTTTGCTTTGGTTTTGTTGTAAACTGAACATAAAGAGGATCCTCAAAGGGTCAAATGAATGGTTTACAGAATAAATCCTGATTAATCTAATGTCATAAAAGAGCTAAGAGGATTTGTCACTTTTCATCGCAGGAGTCCTGTAAACAAACAAAGCTACCGAACACGAAGACAAACAAGAATCTGGGCTCGATGAGCTCATGATGCAAACAGGAACAGCTCAAGTATGTCCTGAAGAGGGTCCACTCACGGGCTAAAGGATAAACTCATAAAATCTGTCACTGTTCATCAACTCAAATCGGCTCCCGAGCTTTAGAGGCCCCCAGGGATCTGGTCCGTAGGAGGGCCAGAAAAATGAGAAAATGTGCATGGAACGGAGTAAGTGGGTCAAACCGTCTGCGGCCCCTTTTTAATTTAAGACTCCACATGTGGTTCACATGTACGACACACCAGTATAACGGCCCATGTGGGTCCAGACACACACCGGTTCATGTTTGCGAGCTGCTGCTACCGAGAGTGTGAACAAATGGAAGTTATTATCCCAACAAGACAGTCTGAAGAATGTCGGACGATTTAAACGACAAGGTCTTCAATCCAGACAACTGAAGGATTTGTAGAGTCCAGGTGTCCTTGTTTTAGCTTGTTTTGACTTTTTGATATACTATGACCTGGATGACTGAGAAACTTCACCAGACAACAATGTTTTCTACTTATTAAGAGTTTGCAGCCACGCCAACGTAACACCTCAGTGAGGCTACACTAAAAACCACCTGTGTTTTGACTTAACGCTAACGTTAGCGTGTGAATATGGACCCAAGTAATAATCAGAATAATTAACCTATAATAATCTGATCTCCTGATAACCATGTAAACTCTTGATCTGCTGGTTTTTCTCTGGTTGGAGAGAATTCATAAAGATCTGAGAAAACTTCTCTTCCCCATTATCTCCTCCTCCTCCTCCTCCTTCTCATGCTCCTTCTCCAACTACTTATTCTCCATAGTCCTTTGTTTATTTCTTGTCCTCCTCCTCCTCCTCCTCCTTTCTCTTCTTCTTATCTTGACCATTGATCTTCTCTTATTGTCTTATTCTTCTTCTTGTTCTGCTCCTTCTCCAACTGCTTATTCTTCATCACATTTCTTTGTTCTGCATCTCATCTTCCCCCCTCCTCCTCATTCTTCTTCTCCTCCTCCTTTTGCAACTGCTTATTCTCCTCTTCCTCATTGTTCTGCTGCTCTCTCTTCTTCGTATCCTTCTCCATCTTTCTCCCTTCCTCATTCTTCTCCTTCTCATCCTTCTTTTTCTCCTACACCCTTTTCTCCTCCTTCTTTCCGCCTTTGTTATAACTCATTATTCTTCACCTCTTACTTCTCCTCATCTTCATCAGTTTTCTTCTCCTACTTCTTCTCCTCCTCCTTCTTCTCCTCCTCCTCCTGTTTCTCGCTTTTCTTCTTCTCCTCCTCCTCTTCCTCCGTTCTCTTCTTCTCCTCCTCCTCCTCTTCCTCAGTTTCCTTCTCCTTCTTCTCCTCGTCCTCCTCTTCCTCAGTTTCCTTCTCCTCCTTCTCCTCGTCAGTCTTCTACTACTTCTTCTTCTCTCTGCTTCTCCCCGCCTTCTCATTTTGCTCCCATTCCTCCTCATTTCGCATCTTCTTCTTCTTCTTTTCTTCTTCTTCCTCTCCCCTTCTTCTCCCACTTCTTCTCCCCCTTCTTCATCTTCCTCTTCTTCCCCCCCTTCTTCTCCCCCCTCTTCTTCTTCTTCTTCTCCTCCCCCTTCTTCTTCTCCTTCTCCCCCTTCTTCTCATATTCTCCTCAACATTCTTTTCCTTCTTCTCCTCCTTCAGCTGCTTATTCTTCATCTCCTTTTTTCTTCCCCTCTGCCCCATTCTTCTCCTCCTCCTCCTCATTCTTCTTCTGCTCTCTTCTTCTCCCTTTTTCCCCTTCCTCCCATTCTTCTTCTCCTACACCCTTTTTTCCTTCTTCTTCTTCTTCCCAGTCATTTTCCATCTCCTTCTTCTTCTCCTTCTCCCTCGCTTTCTCCATCTCCTTCTTCGCCTCCTCCTCATCCCCCTCTTTCTCCCCACTCATCTTCGTCTCCTCCTTGTGGTAAGCATGCTGAATTGTTAGCCTTAGCGGCTTCTGGACACAGACCGTTGCAGCGGTGGTCTAACAACTTATATCTTAAACAAGAAGCATTTTTCTGTGTACACAACCTCCCGTGTTGTAACCATGTTCCATTTGAAGGCAGCTTATGTCCAAACATTTACATCATCGCCAACACAATGTTTGATTATGCAGCTGCACAATTAGTGAGTGCGGCTCCAGAAGTACAGTACATATGCTTTTTAATCTTTTCTATTTAGAAAGGGCAGACATACTACAAAGGAATTTTTTTAACCCTATAAAAATCACCTAAAAACATGAAATACTCATTAAATAGTGTGCATTAAATGTACATTAAAGGGAATGTCCTTTGGGAACACACGTGACCTTTATGTAACTTATAATGTAAGTTAACTTACATGTGGCTTAAAGCGAATATTGAATATTATGGAAGTTTATCATTTATTTTTGCTCCATTAAATTCGGGGATTTTGTTGAAATCTATCCATTTCTAAATGGATTCAAATGTTATGAATGCAGAATTAGAACAGTAGCTAATAGTAACTCTTCCTAGCTTCCTAGCCTCCAAGCTAGTAGAAGCTCTTCCTAGCCTTTCAGCTAATAGAAGCTATTCCTAGCCTCCCAGCTAATAGTAGCTCGTCCTAGCCTCTCAGCTAATAGAAGCTCTTCTTAGAAGCTCTTCCTAGCCTCCCAGCTAATAGTAGCTAGACTATCAGTCAATAGTAGCTCTTCCTAGCTTCTTAGCCTCCATGCTAATAGTAGCTCCTTCTAGCCTCCCAGCCAATAGTAGCTCTTCCTAGCATCTTAGCTAATAGTAGATCTTCCTAGCATCTTAGCTAATAGTAGCTCTTCCTAGCTTCCTAGCCTCCCAGCTAATTGTAGCTCTTTCTAGCCTCCTGTCTAATAGTAGATCTTCCTAGCCTCCCAGCTATCTAATATCAGATGGAAACAACCAGTCATGTACATATGCACCGATCCACCACAACGTTAAAACCACTGACAGGAGAAGTAAATACATCTTGTGACAATTCATTGTTCTGCTGGGAAACTTTTAGACCTGGCATTCGTTCATTCATGTGGATGTTACTTAGACATGTAGCAGACACCCCCACCCCATAGCAATGACACTCCTTGATGGCAGCAGCCATCCCCAGCAGGATGCAGCTTGTGCAAATGCTGAGAATCTGGGAGGTGAAAGATTTCATGAATCATCACGAGGTCCTGAAGATCTTCAACAGAGGTTTTTATTATATTTCAGTTGACAGGTCGGACACTGGTGCCATGCCGACGGAATAATTCATAACCGTTTCAGTTGCTCCAAACATCCTGTGGTGGTGTGGGCTTTTTCTGGGATTATTTTCTTTTGTCTGCGGCCTCCTCTTTCAGGCCTGGACTCCTGAAATCCTGGCATCCGTTCTTCTGGTTCCTTTGACATCAGTGTAAATAAATCTACTTTGATCCACCAATTTTTTTAAAACGCATCCACTAAGATTCTCGTGAATCATATGTTTACGTGGACTTTAGGGGTCACTAGATTTATTATCAGCAAACCGTCAGTAACTCGTAAACACAGCGACAAGGAGAAGATTACTCTTAGATGACCTCATTAGTTTTAATGACCCACTATAGCTCTTGCAAACATGTGACACTTACGAGAAAGTGCAGTTTGTTTGACGGCAAATATCAGAAATATCATTCCAGCAGGCTATAGGATTACGTAAGACGGAATAATAACAAGCAAGATTTAACCCGAGGATAAATTAAATCCTCTCAAATGACAAAATATTGGCAGAGAGATGTCTGCAACCTCAAAATAATGTCTTGAAAAATGTTAACACTGTTTTGCTGAGTGACAATCAAACAGCCGTAGAGACAATGGAAGATGGAGAACCCTGCAGCCTCATATGTGCCGTTACGTCCTCGCAGTCCGACTCCAGACACTGAGCAGAGCAGAGCAGAGATGTCACAGCTCACACAAACATTAACTAATATGGCTCTGAAGGCATCACAAACCACTCTCAGGTCACGCCAGAGGCTTGCCAGCGAATCTGCAGAGAGCGCTTCAACCGACTGCAGATGCAGCCGAGAACGTATTCGACTAAAACAACCACTACAGACTGTTTTCCTTTGTTGCTCTAATGAGCTCTGCAGATTAAAGGATGCAGGCATTAGTTTGAGGATTACAATGACACTGGTGAGTGATTTGTACTGAGTGTGATCCTCTGTTAAACAGCTGTATTTAATCGAGCACAGCTTCCAGTATCCTCAAACAGATCAGCAACCAGTCACTCATTACATGTGGTTGTTGCAATGTATTGATCTAAGAGACTAAAATAAAACATGGAACAAGAAAAGACAAATTTAATCTGCATTTCATTGCACTGCAATTATTCTTCTAATTCTAATGAAGTGACAGTTGACAATGACAGTTTCCTCTCAGATTACAATCGGTAAGATCTCCATCACAGTACCCTATAGATCCATAAACGTGCCTTTCCAGGAGAGAGCCATTCGAAAATATCTGAACTTCTGAACACTTAAATATTTTCACAACTACATGATCATCTAGAATTAATAAATTAACTGTAGACCAACTGATCAGCATGATTAATGAGATGCTATCTCTGTAAAACAGTTTGTGGCTCTTCCTAGCCTCTCAGCTAATAGTAGCTCTTCCTAGCGTCTCAGCTAATAGTGGCTCTTCCTAGCCTCTCAGCTACTAGTAGCTCTTCCTAGCCTCTCAGCTACTAGTAGCTCTTCCTGGCCTCCCGGCTAATAGTAGCTCTTCCTAGTCTCTCAGCTAGTAGTAGCTCTTCCTAGCCTCTCAGCTAGTAGTAGCTCTTCCTAGCCTCTCAGCTAATAGTGGCCCTTCTTAGCCTCCAAGTCCCAGTTAATAGTAGCTCTTCTTAGCCTCCCAGCTAATAGTAGCTCTTCCTGGCCTCCCGGCTAATAGTAGCTCTTCCTAACCTCTCAGCTAGTAGTAGCTCTTCCTAGCCTCTCAGCTAGTAGTAGCTCTTCCTAGCCTAACAGCTAATAGTAGCTCTTCCTAGCCTCTCAGCTAATAGTAGCTCTTCCTAGCCTCTCAGCTAATAGTGGCTCTTCCTAGCCTCCCAGCTAATAGTAGCTCTTCCTAGCCTCCCAGCTAATAGTAGCAACTATTCCTAGCCTCCCAGCTAATAGTAGCAACTATTCCTAGCTTCCCGGCTAATAGTAGCTCTTTCTAGCCTCCCAGCTATCTAATTTTAAATGGAAACAACCAATCATGTACATGCACATGCACATACAGTATACATACACCGATCAGCAACAACATTAAAACCACCTAGACCTTGACCAGACCAGGCACCCTCCCATCCCCCACCCCATAGCAATGACACTCCTTGATGGCAGCAGCCATCGCCAGCAGGATGCAGCCTGATACAGACACACACACAAAAACAGTTTAGGAACAACTCAAAAAAACATGAAGAACAGCACAAGGTGTGTATATAGATACATATCAGTCAGGGTACGTCTAAAAGTGTGGGTTGGATTTATTATCAGGTGTTTTCGGGTCTATCGTTGAACCAGACTGATGAGTATAAATGGGAACATAAAAGATACACTGGTGATTTCATCTTCCTCAGAATTTCAGTCATAAACGCTGAACCTTTGGCTACAGTTGCCATTATTACATAAGGATAAATGACCTTTAATGTGCTTTGTACAGCAAACAATGACAAAGTACAGACTCTCATATCTCCCCGTTCCTGACAGTCATATAACTGGATTATTCCAAATATTGTCACAATAACTCTGAAAGCTTTCCAGCCCTGGAGGACAGTGGCCACAAATCTTCTTAGAAATTTCAGAACAAGCAATAAACATAGTCACTGGAATACGTCAGTACTGCCTCAGATGACAAAGAATCTGCCAGAAACAAGCTGTGAACGTGTCAGCTCGGACACTTGGCACTTATGCCAACGTCCCTGTTAGTGTTTATGTCGCTGCTTTATGCTGTAAAACCTCCCCCGGGTGCTGATGACATTCATGCCAACTGAAATCCTGATAAGTGTGCAAGTGTCCTGTGTGGAATATTTCTGTGCAACAATGGCGCTTATGACATTGTTTGGACAATTTCTGAATGTAATAGATTTAGCTTGTAACTTTCTAAAGGTGACTCACAAGCCCCTTTTAAGTTTTTAAATCACAGGAAACTAATCCTGAGATCATCCAACAAACTGTGTTCTTCAACCTTTGAGTCCTGATTGCGCATTCTTTTGGGAAGTTTCACTCCTGTACACCAATGACTACTTATACACCAAGTATTTTCATATTTCTGACTCAAAGTATACATGGACACTAAAAAAATGATCTGATAAGACGTATTCCAATTCCCTGAAACACGAATTTTGGCAAAGTGGCGCCTCAAATCTGTATAATTGTGGTATAGTTGTAAAATACAACAGAAGAAGACCCCCCAATATGGACAAAGATGTTTCCTGACCCTAACCCTAACCTACCCATGGGTATTGCAGCAGTGACAACACAATAACAAAACATACCCCAAAAAAAATGTTTTCTTTAGCTTTACTTGATCTTTAATTTCTTCTTTTAGCTCTGGGTTGTCCTCCACCACCCTCTAAAAAGGAAAATATCAGGCATTTTAGCTTCTTAATCCTTAATTAGCTAGTAAGCTAGCTGCAAACTGTGGCGAGAATATTTCATCAACTATTCTGATTAATACGGACGCTAAATAAAATCAGCATGCCTCCAAAGAAGAAACATATTTTCTGGCAACTTTACTGAATTCCTTCAGTCGAAGAAGATGACCAAGATGGAGCCATGTTTTCATTGCCGACACTAATTAACATACCCATGGGTTTTGCAGTAGTGACAACACAATAACAAAACATACCCAAAAAAATAGTTTTCTGCATAATGCATAGCTTTTCTTTTAGCTCTGGTTTGGCCTCCACCACCATCTAAAAAGGAAAATATCAGGCATTTTAGCTTCTTAATCCTCTAATATGTTAGCTAGCAGTCTGCTAACCGTGGCTACCTTAACATCGACAATATTTCATCGACTATTCTGAAATTATTCTGATTAAGGATAGAAATTTAACTGTTCATACAGACACTAAATAAAATCATCATGCCTCCAAAGAAGAAATATATTTTCTGGCAACTTTACTTCCTCCAGTAGAAGAAGATGACCAAGATGGAGCCATGTTTTCAATCTACACCTACACGGATCCCAGCTTCGTTCATCTTTACCTTGTTTTGCTAAATTCATGTCTCTGTCCCTCCTGGAAACTCGTCACCTGCTGTAGATCAAGTGTTCACATGATTATTACAAGCTAACACTTCCCTATTAAACATATTATCTAAGGTTTACACCTTCCTATAAATCTGATTATGTCAGTTTATTCTGATTGAGGTGGTTAAATCTGTCAGTTTTAATTCTGATTATTATTAGAGGACTAATATTTATATAAACGCAGCCAATGGTTTAATTCAAATGATGACAAAATATATCTTCTAAGAACCTGTTTCCTATAAATGACCACCATGCATGTAAGCTGCTAGTTTTCCCATTAGTAAACACACAACTTGTTTAGGAACAACATATTTCAAGACTTGCAGTGCAAAAATACCCTTTTATAGTTATGTTTAGGCACTACGATCAACGTCTTGGTGAAAAATATTACAACCTTTTTCAAGCCCTTTCCGTTGCATCTACAGAAAATCTTATTCCACAGTGTTCTCTATTACTTTATTGTGCCCAAGTTGTCTTTCATAAGCAGTTGAAAACTAGCCTGGGATAAGTCTGGTTCTGTCTGCTGAGCTGTGCTTTCAGCAGGGCCTCCCCGGTTTGCCTCATTCCATCCAGCTGACATCTACCCACTGTGGGAGATGGCCGGTCTTCACAGAGGCGACTCAGCCTGGCCTTGGTTAGCAGCTACTCAGCAGCTACTTTTAATGCGCACAGCTGCAGGAACTCTGCGGTCTCCTCTTGGACGGGGACATATGGAAAATGTGTGGGAGCATGAAGCCGATTGTTCTTGGTGCTGTGACGTCTTCCACCAGTCTGTAGTTTTTCATTTTTATGGAAATAGCCTAATAAAAATGCCTCTGGTGAGCCTACCAGTAATGTTAAATGATATGATGTGAAATGTAAAACCGTTTCTTTATTTGAGCGGGATTCATATCATGCTATAATTTAAAACTAAACTTAAAAAAGACTTTGAAATGTAGTTTTCAAAGCTTGAAATCTATTTTAAAACATTTCTCAAGACTGAAACTAAGTTTTACAACAGCACAAAACCATCCATCCTGTTTGCCAAACTATTGCATAACTGTCATTGGTCAGTCTCACCTAGCCTGGGCTCCAGCCTCATGTTCATAAAGAATATTTTAAACTAGCGGTTGGGACATTGTTCTCTGCAGCAGACAGGAAGGACAGCGATGTCTGCAACTCGTCACTATCGCTTCAAGATCCTTTTATGTTTGACAAATTAACACCGGAACTTGTGTACGACGTGGTGAACATCACACAGAGCGGACGTGTTGCTGTATCTGCAGGAAAGACGTCAACTTAATAGTTGATCATCCTGCACCACACACATAAAAACTGTCACTACTGTATAAATATGCATAATATAGTCACTAAGCTATTTAACTTTGGTATTTTATGTGACACTACAGCGTATTTTATGTGACACTACAGCTACAGTCTAGTATTTGAAGGTCTGAACGGTTCCAGCTGTGCACAGCTACGCCAGGTGGGAAAGTGAACCAGGTGTTCGCTGGCTAAACTAACCACTTAGCAGAGTTTTGACACGTTTTATAATCTGCTTGTTTGACTATGAAAAACACTTTTGGTGGAAAATATGCAAAGGGGTTGCCTAGGAAACCAGAGCCTGGATCGTCCACCAGCGACCGGCTGTCAGCTACAAATAGATGGACGCTGAGGGAGGTGCTTTACATGCGGGCGGGGCTTACAAAAGCAAAACAAGGAGCTGAAAGATGCTGCAACTTATTCTTGAATCTGCACTGCAAATATGTTACCACAATATGAACACATCCCTTTACGTGTAGCTATTAGATATTGATCAGAGGATCTTTAAAATAACTTGGTGATTGGCTAATTTCTTTGAAAGCATTGTTGGAGTGTAAAATTGAAAATCATTAGAAGAAGAACAGAATTGGCAGATACGCCTTTAACAGTAAGAAACCCCACAGAGGTCATCAAATAAAGCAAATCCTCTATTGCAATTTTTGCATACACCGATCAGCCATAACATTATGACCCATGACTGGGGCATCAATGATGGATGTGAAGGAGTGTTGTAATGTTCCGCTGGGAGACCTTGGCTCCCGCCATTCATGTGGATGTAACTTTGATGTGGACCACTAACGTAAGCATTGCTGGAGACCGTGTACCATTTTTAACGTTTAATTTTCTCGTCTTCTGGAGGGTTGCAGGGGGTGGGCTGGAGCCTATCCCAAAGAGACATCGATGGCTCACATCTACGGCCAATTAGCCAAAGTAACAGTGGTTTAGGAATGGTTTGAGGGCTTGGCCTCCAAATTCAATCAAATGGAGCATCTGTGGGACCTCCATGTATTGGACAGGTCTATGGAGGTCACCCCTCAAGGGGATCACTAGCAGGAGTTAAAGGATTTCCCAAACGATGCTAACATCCTGGTGCCAGATGCCACAGGACACCTCCGGAGGTCTAGAGGAGTCCACGCTTCAAAGGGTCTGGGATGTTTTGGTGACAAAAGGAAATGCCAAGGCTGGTTACAGTTTTATCAACTAAACTGGTACCGAAGCTGTAACCAAAGAACCTATTTTTATACTTTCCTTAATAAGGTTCCTGCACTGAATCTGTGAAACGAGTCACTCCGAACGGAAACCTCCGCACGGATGATGCATGTAAAGCCGAGGACATTTCTCGTTCATGATTCCATTTGTTTAAAATGTGGTAGGAAACATTAACAAAGCTACAACCAAATATTTACCACATGCGGCCATGTACAGCAGTACAAGGGGAGAAAGACGCATGCCAGCCCTGTACTTGTACTAAACCATCACCTCATCGCCGGTAGAAAAGCTGCTGAGGCGACAGAAAGCCAGCTCACGATCCATAAACAACATCCTTCAAAGTAATGGCACAAGTCAAAGGACAACACTTCACTGGTTCTGTTTCAAGCAGCTTAAAAGTGTCAGTTTGTTGATATTTTCCTCTTTGCAAGAAAGATTTCTCCCGTGAAGAACTATTTCACAAACTCAAAGCCAAATACCAAAGTGTCACGTCCAGCTGACCGTCATCACCATTTAAAAGAAACACGAGTTAAGACGAAGAACTGTCTTACGTTTCATAGTGATGTGGAGGCGTCAAATAGAATGGGTCTAAAAAAATAACTTCTCGAAAAGCAGCTGCTTTAAAACACGCTTGTTCGGGAAGAGTGCAGCTGATGTCATGCTCATTGGGCTACTGGAAAAGTTGGTGCAACACAAACTACTGGATAAACATGTCGATGTTAAGGTAAACACCGCGGTGCTGAGTGTTCGTTCGCTGAAAGATTCATTACTGGAAAGATGGTTTAATAAGAACAGCTCATCGAACTCAGCTGTCATTCAGATAAGAAAAACACTTTTTTTTTTTTTTTTTTTTTTAAATCGCCTACATCAATATTTAATAGTTATCGTGTTCAACTGAAGCAATAGGGATTAAAATAAAAAATACAAAAGTTCATATGACCATTTATATAAACAGGGCCTCTCCTACTACTGTATGGACTGATATTCGTGGTCCCAGGAGGATGGATTCAACGATCTCCAATGCCCCATAGGCTGAGGTTGACAATATTTGATGGATAGTCATTAAATTTGTTCAGGGCATAAATTTTAATGGTTTTAATGATCATAGACCTTTTTAACTTAGTGTCACCAGTAGGTCAAATGTTCACATATCGAATAAAATGTGTCAACGTCTTGCAGACTGAGTGGCACAACCCTTTCATACGGACATTCATGGTCACCCAACAACTAATTAGAAGAGATTAGAATATTACTCATATTCAACAAGTAGTAATGATGAGAGGTGTAAATACCTTTGGTGATAACGAATGGGAGCGACTGATGAAGTTAGGGTTAGGGTTACTGACGTATGATCATAGACAGTATAAATATGGATGGTGGAAAAGCTCCTTAAAAGTGAACCCAAAGCAAGTAGAGCTCCCCCTGGTGGCCGAATGCAGTATAGGTCATAAGCTCCACCCCCTCCATGTTAGTGGGTGGGACTTGAACCCATCTAAAACACCAAATTACACGTTAAGGATGGTTTCAGGCATTTTAGGGAGTTAATATAATACTGATGCATACTGAAGAGACCATTTTTCTGATAAGTTTCGTTTTAGTTGGATGTGACGTCTTGGTGACTACCAGTTGCCATGCCAACCGCTCTGTGAAGCGGTTTCACACGCGATTTCTGGAGGAAGTGTGGGCGGCTCCACTCTCGGACTGTACTGTGCAGACTCTAGCTCCAAAATCACAAAAGCCACCGCCCACATCTCCGGGAAAATAGCATCTGTTTGGCAAGGAAGTGGAGACGCATTGTCCATATTTATATACAGTCTATGCATGTGATACAAAGGTTAGCCACAATACCGAAACACCGTCCACGACTTTGGTTCCTACCAGCAAACTCACTGTTCTGAGTGCTGAGTTTGGTGGCAGCGGTTGTATTTTGAACATTTTCTGCAATACTCTTTTATTCTGAAACAACCCTGTATCTGTAAACTTAAATTTGTGCCCTTTTCTTTTTGCCTATGTGATTGGGAGTGTATCCAACTTTACCCAACTTTGGACTTGACAAGTTTGATTCTGGACTCTGGAGGCATATTGATCTTGAATTGATCAACAGAAAAATAATTTGCTAATCCAATGACTGTAGTTTAATTGACCAAACAACTAATTGAGAAAATAACTAGCAAACAAATTGATTTGGAGGTTTATTCTAAGTTCTTTTCTACAACTAAACCATACTTCGTCCAGTCTTAAGAGACGTGCAGAATCAAACATATTTCAAATTCTTGTCCCCTGAGGACACTTACTTCCTGACCCTCAGACACCCTCTCTGGGACAGTTACTTAGTGTATTTCTGTTTGCCTCGAACTGCCATCCATCTCACAGAGAATGTGACTCCCGTCTCTAAAACCATGGTGAGGAGAACACAAACATCTCAAACAGTGGGAAAGCTCAGTGAACGGTGGACGCTGTCGCTCCGAACCAGATGTGCTGACGAATCGGCCAGCTGCTATTTAGAGCGACTCCTAAACAATGGATTAAGTTGAGTTATAGCTGTGGGCTTCTTTCGCCTTGTGACTCTAATAACTAAAATATTGCCCCTATTTTCCATAGCACTACTAAAAAACACAAAAATATAATAATATTATGACCACAGACATGTGAAATGGATAACGCTGATTATCTGGTTATCATGACTCTTGTCCGGGGGTGGGATTTATTGGGCAGCAGGTGAATATTTTGTCCTCGAAGCTGATGATTGAAGCAGGAAAAACGGGAAAGTGGAAGGATTTGAGAACCTCCAGGATGCATTGTGGGAAGAAGTCAAGCCGACGGAAGCAGTGTAATTCTTTGGCCGATCTTCTGCTGGGAGACCTTGACTCCCGCCAATCATACGCTGGTAACTTTGACGTGTCCCACCCACGTAAGCATTGTTGCAGACCGTGTACACCCTTTAAAGGTAATGGTATTCCCTGATGGCTTTAGGATAATGCTTTCCACCTATAAAGAAACAATGGATCAGGATTGAAGGATTTGAGTTCAAGATGTCGATTTGGCCTCCAAATTCTCGAGATCTCAATCAAATGGAGCATCTGTGGGATGTGCCGGACAAACGTGGAGGCCCCAGATCACACTTTGCAGGTTTTAAAAGGATTTTCTGCTAATGCTTGGGGGGCTGAGATACCAAAGCGCACCTTCAGACATCTAGTGGAGTAACATGCCTCCATGGGTTAGGGCTGTGTTAGTGGCAAAAGTAAGACCTACACATTAGTCATAAGGTTATGGCTGATTGGTGTATATTTATGTGCAAAAAATGCAGAAAACCAATGTGCACGTACAGTATATGAGCTGAAAATGTCAAGATATTTATAATCCACTTAAAGGATGCCCTATAAAATTCTACAATTTGATTTTCCAGCATCACTGGGTATCAGTTTTCCACTCGATCAATATCACAGCATGACTGGAAAAGTCCAACCGCTGCAAGGCTAATGTTCATAAATCATTCATTTAGCCAAAACAAAGTAAAACAAGTTACATATTTAAGCCTCATTACTTACATCTTTTGACTTTCAGCCTCGTTTGCTCAGATCCAACTGCAGCGAACAAAATTAAGTCCTAAAGCAGAAGCGTCCGTCAGTAACGGGTCCGCAAAAAAAAAAAGCCAGAAAAACATAGAGTCCAAGTCTGTACATGATCTCGCATCACAACGGGAGACATTTAATCCAGCTCCGTCTTCAAGGGAGAACCCATCCTGTCATCTTCTACATGAGTAAACTGTGAAATTAACTTTGAGAGCAGGACCAACAATGGGGCAACGGTAGCTAATATGTGCACGGGTCAGTCATCTGCCTCCCTGCAGGAAGTCTGTATAATAAAGAAGCCAAAATCAATACTGCTAATAAGCCATCAACTGAACAAAAGAGGTCACCGCTTCCAGACAGAGAGAGATTAGAGCTGGCATGCTTGTCTGGGTGCAGCGCTCTAGACACTACGATCCTTCACCAAACATCTCCACTTATAGGATGTTATCGCTACCAAGATTCATACTTGTTTAAACACACATTTGAACGTACTTATTTATTCCCCATCAGGTTAAAACTATACTGATCAATCGATGGACAGAGAATAAAATTACCTGAAAAGATATACACTGATCAGGCTTAACATTATGACCACCTTCCTAATATTGTGTAGGTCTCCCTTGTGGTGACTCATCAGAAAATGGACATGGGTCTTCTGAGGGTGTCCTGTGGTGTCTGGCAACAGGATGTTGTTAGTGGGGGGGCTTTGAGGGGAGGAGCCTCTGTGGATCATCCCACAGATACTTGATCAGTTTGGGATCTAGTGAATTTGGAGGCCAGGTCAACACCTTGTGCTGTTCTTCATGTTCCTAAAGCGTTTTTGTGGCTGCATCCTGCTTGGGATGGCTGCTGCCATCAAGGAGTGTCATTGCTATAAGGTGGGGGTGCCTGGTCTGGTCTAGGTGGGTGCTACATGTCTGAGTAACATCCACACCAATGAATGCCAGGTCCAAAAGTCACTGGACTGATTCAGTAGAAGAAGATGATCGAGATGTTTCCAGGTTTTCCAACGTTGCTGTCCAATACTGGTTTGAACAACTAGTTGTTTTTCTACCTCCCTGTTTCTGTCCCCCAATGTTTAGCCCACATGGAGCAAACATGCTCAGAAAGAATGGATTTATTTCAACCAAAACAATCAGATCAAGTGTTTACATGGTTATTAGGAGTTGATTTCCTATTGAACAGATTATCCCTCTCATTGAAAACTCCTTCTGATCGGGTCAGTCTGTTCAGACTGAGTTGCGTACATGTGACATTTTTTATTCTGATTATTAAAAGGAAAACAAGTGTCCACGTAAATGCAAAAGACGTCATATTTCTAAAGATTACCAGCATGCCCTTCCTGTGGCAGAAATGAGAAAGAAGAGCCACGTTAAAAAGGGAATGTTTTAGTTTAATGAGAAATGACTAAACAGTAGGGCTAAAACAGCCCATGAATGGTGAGGAAATAGGAACATTTTTTAGTGAGTCATCTAGAAAGGAAAAAGGTAATCTATCATCCAGTTAGTCTGGGTAGTGTGAAAGCTAACTTTCCTTAATGCAGCTTTAATCCCAAATTGAAACGGTCCAAAAAGGCCATCCCCTGAGAAAAGAAATACTTTTACCGGTTGACCTTTTGAGCTTAAACTTAGACCCGGCACGACACTCCTAAAGAGAAGCCAGTGAAATACATGCGTCCGAGGTCTTGTGTTAAATCTGTCGTAAATATCTTCTGTGCGCATTGTTAACAGGTCAGAGGTAAAGCTGACACGGATACTCTCCTGGCGCCGTTTGATGTCTTTCCTCAGGAGGCTCCCCTGAAGAAAACTCATCAATTCATTTCTTTTTCTTCTTTTTAGCACTGGGGAAGTCCTCTGTGCTCAGCATGCCAGTTAAAAGACTTACGTAATTTCCCAGGAACAGAATAAGAATTCCCTTTTACACTATAAAAGCTAGTTATCTGGAGACAAAGACATGATGAGTAAATCAGGGGTTTCCTCTTCTCCTGGAATCAAGAGACGCTAAATGTGACCTCAGAGTACAATCTGTTGACTTGTACCTCCTAAAAAGAACACTTGGCCCATTGTCAGTCTTACTTCCATGCATTAGTCATAGGAGCTCGCCATGTTTCCCAGTGATCTCTTCATCATTACAACAAATACCAGAGAAGCCAAGAACGCAGCAATGGCTCAGACCTTTGTGTTTTATTGCTCTGTATTCTTTAAAAGAAAAAGCGTTGGGTTTCTTTTTAATCCGTTTTACGGAAGCGGTGACTACTTTTATATGGAAAGCATTTCTTCAACTCAACTTCAATTCAACTAATACAATGGCCACCTTCTCTTGTGCCTCCAAACAGTTGTGACTCGTCAGAGAATGGACATGGGCCTTCTGAGGGTGTCCTGTGGTGTCTGGAAACAGGATGTTGTTAGTGTGTGTGTGTGTGTGTGTGGGGGGGGGGGCTTTGGATCATTCCACAGATACTAGTTCAGTTTATAGTGAATTTGGAGGTCAGGTCAACACCATGTGCTTTTCTTCATGTTTTTTTTTTTTTAGTAGTTCCTAAACTGTTTTTGCTTTTGTGGCTGCTGAACATCAAGGAGTGTCATTGTTATGGGGTGGGGGGTGCCTGGTCTGGTCTAGGTGGGTGCTACATGTCTAAGTAACATCCACCACCAATGAATGCCAAGTCCAAAAGTTAGTTGAACTGATTCAGTAGAAGAAGATGATCAAGATGTTTCCAGGTTTTCCAACGTTGCTGTCCACATAGATTCCAGCTTCGCTCATCTTTTCCAATACTGGTTTGAACAACTAGTTACATCAACAGATTATCAAAGGTTTACCCCCATGGCTGCTGCCATCAAGGAGTGTCATGGTTCTTGCAGCAGTCTATGGGAAAGAAGCTGTGTTTAAGTCTGTTTGTGCAGGCTCGCATGACTCTGAGTCTGCCAGAGGTAAGGCTGGTGAAAACAGAGAGTCCTGGTTGGGCAGCGTCGTCCTGGATCTTTGTGGTCCATCGGAGGAGACGGCTGGAGTAGATCTCCTCTAGGCCTGGGAGTGGAGAGCCAATGATCCACTGAGCAGTCTTGATGACCCGCTGCAGTTGTTTCTTCTCAGATGCAGTGCAGCTGGCGTACCACACTGTACATCCATAGGTCAGGACACTCTCTATTGTGCAGTGATAAAAGTTTTTCAGCAGCGGTGGAGGGAGTTTGTTCCTCCTCAGTTGAACTGATTGAGTGGAAGGAGATGAATCAAGATGGAGGCATGTTTTCATCGTTGCAGTCCACACGGATTCCAACAACTGTTTGTTTTTTCTACCTCCATGTTTCTGTCCCTCCCGGAAATACATCATCTGAAGTTTATCTGATGTGATGCAAACATGCTCAGAAAGAATGGATTTATTCCAGACACAGAGGTCAAGTGTTTACACGGTCAGCAGGAGATCATATTTATTTTATTTTGAACAAATTATCAAAGGTTTACATCACCCCTCTAAATCTGATTAGCCCAGTCTGTTACGATTGAGGTGGTTCAGGTTTTATCCTGATTATCGGTGGTGTACGAGTGTTCATTTAAACAAAGCTAATTCGGTTAAATGACTGAGACGCAGACACGTTTTAACGTTGGTGCCAAGGTTTGATTCCAGCCTGGTTCCTTTTGGTTCTTATGTCACCTCTACGTCTCCGTCCCTCCTGGAAACTTGAAGGCCATGAGTGGAACAAAAACATCAGCACCGTTGTAATGTTGCTGTGAAATGCTTCAAGATTTCCCAAGGAAAAGCTTAAACTGTCCTTTCAGTGACGCCGCCATAACTTCCTGGAATACAACTGTAAACTGCGAATCCACCGTTTCATATTTTAAATCAGTTTTTTTCAAATAAAACAGCTGGTTGATGCCCCTTTGTGGACTTAATCCACCAGAAGATCCCCAGAGGCCAGCGTCTCCATTCCCTGCACTGCTTTAAATATTTGGTTTCCATGGAGACCTCAGACAGAGCATCAGTCCGAAAGTGTGTTTTTTATTTTTAAACCGTCCGACAAGAGTCCACTTACTTACTCCGCACTTCTAACAATAACTCTTCTAACAATAACAGTTTTGGGTGAGATTAACAATATTGCATTGCTCGGTACTCTTCAGATAAATTATCCCTGACGCAGTGGCAGCAGTGGCAGCAGTGGCAGAGTGTAATCGCACATGCAGCATTCGTTGCACATGTGTACTTTGACATCGCATTGATCAAGAGGGTGCAACACCGGATTTTTTTTATTTTGAGGCACAACAAACCGGGACAGACCAAGCAAAATATTTAAGCGTGTTTGTTGAGAGGAAACAGCAACGGCCGCAGGATGAAAACAGTTTGATGAATCGGGCGGTTGAGATCATCACAGCAGGAAGCTGAAGCACAACAGTTTGGGTCGACCGTGACGAATGACTAACAAGAAACGGAATAATCAGTACATCATGGTGTTTCCACTTCCACAGCACTCATTCTATTTATTTTGAGACTTTGTGCAAAAGGATAACTCTGTGAGAAGGTGCTCTTTGAAAAATACTGCATTACCGGGTTTTATATATTGTTTATCAGTGCTTTATAGACCAATTATAAACGCATCCATTTCATATTACAATAAATCTGTGTCAGTTAAAAGGAAGCTGATCAAAAACTGATCAAATGTACTCTTCTTCACTGTTTCTGAACTCTACAGGTTTGTCCACCTCAGTCTGCTCGTGTCACAGAACTAAAAAAACAAAATACGGAAAATGCATCTTGCTGGGGATGGCTGCTACCATCAAGGAGATCATGAGGTGGGGGTGTCCGGTATGGTCTAGGTGGGTGCTACATGTCTAAGTAACATCCACACCAATGAATGCCAGGTCCAAAAGTTTCCCAGCAGAACACTGAATTGTCACAAGATGGTCAGTGGTTTTAATGTTGTGGCTGATAGGTGTAATTACCAAGTGAGAAAGAGATAATGAACATATTCAGAAATATAGTGCAGCAAAAACAATGTGAAGTCTAATGAAGATGATCCACCAGCCTTTTGTACAGGGTTATATTTGTATGATTTCTCTGGAAAGCCGAAAAAAATAAATCTTACAGCTTCACTGATTCACACCGTTTGTTACTAAAAGACCTGGAGAGAATGTGGACGTCCACCAATATCTTTTTTTCCTCTCTCTGCGTGGATGTCCTGTGGCAACCTCTGTAATTGTGTAATGGGAATAAAAGCTCCAACTATAAACCTCCCCCATTTTCTTCCAGGAGTCTTTCCAAAAGCAACAAGGCCCTGGAAGACCTTAGATTCTGTCAGGAAGTTGTTGATCAAGTCTACTTGATCCAACGACACCAATAAAACACAGTCTGGTCGTCAAAGATGCAATGTTTATTTTTGTTACAGACTACCATTTTGGAAATAAAAATATACAGCTTATTAAAGATATACGAATTCCCCCGATAGCTACACAACTGCTAAATAGTTAGCACATTAGTCGACAGAAGACTGACGCCAATGTGGAAAGATAAAACGCTGATTTATATTGACACGCTTTAAAAAAAAAAAAACAGTCTCCTATTTATTCAACGTTAATGTTTTAAACTCATTGAGCCTATATACTGGAGGAGGAAAATATACTGTTGTTAACCGAGTACTATGGAAAAGCAATTCCTGACACGCCACAGTGGTTCATTGTGCAGAGAGTATAGTTTTAATTATGTATTGACAAGTCCCCGGGAAGTGACCTAATTTCAGTCCTATCAAGCATTTAGTCATGCGATGGAGGACATCGTGACAGACTAGAACCGGATACGATGCTAAAGAATACATAGACCTTATGTGGCAGCAGATCGGTTTCAGAGTTGGGTGATTTACGTTGCGCCAACTGATCATTTGAGAGGGCGCGGTAAACTCCGTAAACTGTCCAGGGTTATTGGGTTTGCAGCGAAACAAGCACTCTTGTTGTTCCTCTGCAGCAGTGGCTCAAAATGTTGGCCAAAACTCAGAGATGGCCTGTAAACATTCCTGAGAATAAAAATGATCTAATGTGCAATATCTTGTGCAAGCGCCCTGAAACATGAAGGATTATGAAAATACCTCTTGAGTATTATGAATAGCATGCCAATAAATAGTTTAGTATAGATTTATGAACTGCTCTGTCAGAAACGGCTGTGGGAGCTCGATGTGGTACCAAGCACCTTTGGGACCTGTACAACTCTGATTGACTTATTGACCTGTAAAATTATACTCATGACTTTTGGCATATCCATGAAGAACATGCAATATACTGTATGTGAAGTGTAGAAGCCTTAAGACACTTTTTATTATTTCATTCCCAAGGGGATGCCTTCAGATAGTTTAGTCCAAACTCAAACATTTGCAGTATAACGATATAAAACAAGGCAAACCAGCTTAAATGAGGATTTATCTATCAGTCTGACCATTTTCATTCCCTCATCCAAAGTCTGGTTGCCGTTGCAACAGGCTAACTATAGTATCTCTGATGTAACTCTGCCTAGCAATGGATCAATGGCTTCTAGGTTCTCCAAGCTAGTTGATATATATCAGGTATTTATAGGTATTTCCACAGTCCCGCAGCAAATTCTGGGTCTACTCTCTGAAAAAATATGATTAACCTCCAATGTGAAGCGCCCAGAAGGAATCATCACAAGATGCCCAAATGACCTCAGCTCGACCTCAATTGACGTCAAGAAGCAACGATTCTGATCCAAGCTCCCTCCAAATGTCATCCCATTGCTAAGGCCGAGCCCAGTCATGCTACATTTCCGCCCGTCATGTCGGCATGGCCTTTCATTTGGTCATGATCACAGGAGAGAGGGTTGGAACATAAATCAACTGGTAAATCAAAAGTTTTTCCTTAGCCTTTTCACCACAGCGGACAGTTAGACCCAAACCGCCTGTACATCCCATACTCCCTTTTCCCAGATACTTCAGATACTTCAGATACTTGAACTCCTTCACTTGGTGCAGGAACACACAACAACTTGGAGTCAAAAGAAATGTATTTCTATTATGATTTACACAATTAAAGCATGTTTTGTAATCAAGTATCCAAAAAATGCTGAGTCAGATCAACTTCCTGGAGGAACAATAAACCAAACCAGCCATAGTAGCTGCTACAGTACTACCATGTACACGTCTCTTTCAGACTGGAGCTGTTTTATTGTCTTAATCGTGCTACCAAAGTCGAGCCACGGCTCATTTGGCTGGATTTCAAGCAGTAAAACAGCATCCAGAACACTGAAATGGAAACTGTGGCTCCAGTAAAATCCACGCTGGTGATCGCACTTCCTCACTCAGCCTACTGACAAATTCTCATTTTATTTCATTCCACTTACTGTAATCGCTAGATTTCTCCAAACACATTAAATTCCAGTGGACTATATAATATTCTGACAGTAAGCCATTTCCTAGTAGTTTCAGTGCTTTCTGGCAACCATAAGGTGCCCTGTGCTTTAAAGCCAGAGTCATGGAATATGTCTTTCAAAAGTATGGATGCTAAATAAACAGAGGAACTGCAGGTGTTCCTTCTAATCCCCTCTGACTTACTGCCAACGAGCACTAGAGGCCAGGCATGCCTCGACGAATGCCATTATGAAAATACTCATCTCAGCGAGACGGGGGCAACGTACGTCAGCCATGACAGTAAAGAGTAAATATTTAGTTTATGAAGGACACATAATACTGTCAACAGCAATGAACTCAAAAGTTTGTCAAAAGTTCATACAGTAAATCCAGTGGCATGTCTAATGTCACGCTAATACAGCCACAGCGGTGCTTTGAGCTACCAGCGAACTTGCTCTTAATGGGTCAGTAACTTCAGGCTGTTCTTGGAAATAGATGAAAATACATTTAATGGACCATTCAACTTGGCGCATTTCCCAAAAATTGGGCTGTTGTGACTCTATAGGTCAAGCTAACGTTGCACTCTTTACATCTATTGCACATATGTGATATGTCTGGGGGAAAAAAAGAGTAACCATTCTCCACTTTTTACATAATTAATCAACATTTGTTTAAAGGTACGGACCAAATGTTGAATTGCTTCACATTTTCTGTGCCTGGGCTAAAAACTTGCACTTGATCACACTGTTAAGACTAAAGCCAACGACCATTTGGTGCAGATGTTCTGTACCTGCTTGAAAGGAAATTACTCTTCATACCAGCAGGTGGCAGTAGACAATGCAAAAGGGGAAACAGGAAGAGCTACTATTAGATGGGAGGCTAGGTCGAGGGTTAGGGTTAGGGTTCCATCCTGAATTGACTGAAAAGCTGTCAACAGAAGTGCAACTAGTGTCAACAGTGCAGGACACACCGCGAAAACCAGGACAAACATTCACCAACAGTGGCCAGAGACCACTTGGTGTGTCACGTGGTGTGTCAAAAGTTCACGACGCAATCAGGCAGATGGAACAACAGCCAGCGCTGGATTCGCAACAGCTAATTGCTGCAATGTCACAGTTGGACTAAGTCTCCAGTCGTTCTTTGATGTAACCCAAAAAGCCTAAAACCATGTATGCCTGGACAAATTGTGGCGCCAATCCATAAAGTTGATATTTCACTGCTGGTGGTCAGCAAGTCAGCCAAGTCAATAGAGTTTGTTTTTCCTACAATTGCACAGGCCTGGTGGGCTGCCAGGCAACAACAACAAACCCTGCCCACAATACCAAATGTAAGTCCTCTTATTCATAAATTCAGTAATTGTTTACGGTTGAGAGACTTCTAGCAGCGCTGTAAGCAAACCTTTATGATTTTGCCCTCAAAGCTCTGGTTGATGTAATGCCAGTACCACTGCTATCAAAGTCCTTTTTAATCACTGTGGAGCAATACTTGCACAATCAGATAGACATCCTTAACTGATATATCTGCACTGCTGCATATGCTGTTGTTTTAAGTCCATGTTTCAAGCCAAACTATAATTTGAACACAAATATAAATTACAGACTGCCTGCTGCGCCATCCGACCAAAGCCAACCCTGCCAATATGCCCGTGACTCATCTGTTCGGGGGTTGTTAGCGGAAACACTGGGATTCATCATCCAGCAACCATGAACGTTCATTTACAAACAAATGAATCCCAAGGCTGCGGAGCTGTTCGAGTCTGGACTACATGTCTAGCATGGTGGAAACTACCTCTGGTATTTTGGACGCCCAACACATCGCCCACATTCTTCACACTTAAAGACCAGACGCCGCTCCTTCCAATGGACCACTTCAGTTTAACTTTAACAGCATCCTCCGGCCGTTCTTTGAAATGGTGACATGTCAGGAAAACGAGCTGAGTAGACTTGATTAAGATAGCGCAGAGTCTAAAAAATGAGCTGTTTCTACTATACACGCACAACTATGAGTAGGTTATCTTTCCTCAACATGTACAGTAATGCTGACAGGGAAGACAAAGAGGGTGAGGTAATGTACAGGAAAGGACATGGAAACATAAACCTTGCCAGCGCTCCGTCATCGAGGGAAACCTTAGCATCCATTTGAGTGTAAAACCAATGAGCCATGAGGGGTTTTGTTACCACACTTTGTGAAATGGATTTTTCTGGTCCAGGTGCTGCGAAACTTCCTGTAGTTTCCACAATTAACGCATAAACTCATGTGCATGAAGTTTGCAAACTTTAGTCTACACATATTAGTTAATCATTTAGGCTCTAAGTTAATTATACTAGGGGTTGTTAATGAACCAAACTCTGAATGTACTGTTGCTTTTCTTTGTCTCACATGATAACAACTTTGGTGATGTTTCATAGATTAAGCAATTAACTGATTAATTTATATACCATCTATGGACACGGACTTATCATGTGTAAATACCTACACACAATGTTTAATAAATCCTCTGTGCAGACTGTGAGTCAGACTCAAAGGGCCTGTAACCCCGCATGGGGTCGGTACATTCCATGAAGCCAAATAACACATTCATTACTCTAGTTGTTTAGTCTGCGGGACGGCGCTGGCATCAGCCCTTAATGTCAGACTTAAAGGGACCAATCCTTAAAGGGACCAATCCTAAAGTGGTGAGGTGTTCGGGCGTTTGACTATGATGTTCGTGTTCTCGCTGTCTGGCAAGTGTACGGTGTTACTGCTTCGTCATTCCCGTTTGTTTAGTTCGAGTCCACAACAGAGATTAACTGCTCTGCGTCTCTGAGTTTCAAGTTTGGAAAATATATTTATCTCACTCAAAGCCCCAAAGATAAAAATGTATTGTAAAAACATCTCTTAAAACACATATTTTCTCTTTGGCTTTTAACTCAGTTTGAGATGTTGGCTCTTATTGTTTATATTGTTTGATTGGTCTTATGATTTTAATCTTGTTTCTAATTCTTCTACGTGTTTTACATATTCTCGTCTGTGTACAGCACTTTGGTCAACTGTGTTGTTATCAAAGTGCTCTATAAATAAAGAAGTCTTGCCTGACAATGACAAATACGTAAATATTTAAGATATTTTAGAGTTCATAATGTCCTGGAAAACTATTTAAATGTGTTGATGAGTCAATCTGCACTAGGGGGCGTATACTACTTTTGCATCCAATGAAATTATTTAATTTTCATGCCCCTCCCCAGCACCGCCTGCACTTGATTGTTTAGGGTTTAGGGTTTCTGGTTTTAAGTTAGTGCTGTCTTGCTTTATTGAAGCTCTGAAGATACAATAAAAAAGTATATTACAGTTGTCCCTCGCTATAACGCGGGTCACCTTTCGCGGCCTCGCAGTTTCGCTGATTTTTTTAGTGCAATTTTGCATGCTATTTTTTATTTTTATTTTTTTTACATCGCATTGTTTTCTGCGTCCTGATTGGCTAAAGGAGAGCCCGCGTGTCGTCTTCTGCGTCCTGATTGGCTAAGGGACTGTAGACCATTGTCAATCAATCTCCTCCGTACGGTGTCTCTTGTACAGTAGCTACAGATTGCGTTCAGCTTGCCAAATTTACATATACAGTATCTTTGATCGCTGGCAGTGTGACTGAAGTGTGGTATGTTTGCAAGTTATTGAGAAAAGTGTATAAAGTGTGTAGTGAGGGGTTGTGCAACCTTAAAACATTTATAATCATTGTAAAAAATAAAGCTGACTACTTCGCGGATTTCGCCTATCGCGGGTTATTTTTAGAACGTAGCTAACTCCCGCGATAAACGAGGGACTACTATATTACAAAAATACACAGCCTTCAATCAAATAATATGCATATACTGTGGTGAAGAAGTGGCATGACACGGTTTAGTGCATCAACACAAGTCCAAAAAGCAAATGAGTGATAACATAACTCAGTCGTGACTGGATTAAAGCCAAGCAGTTTAATAAGGTCAAATACTGCATCAAAGCATCCCTTGCCTGCCTCATTGATCCTTATCAAAGATATGAAGAAATATTATGATTAGCAACTAAATTGTGACATTTTCCACCATCAAACATCTAAAGCCTCAAACTTGTTAAGCATTATATAAAACGTGTTTATGAAGCTGTTTACATTGCCAGCAATTATGATTTATGCATGAATCCTCAAGTTTATTAACTTGCAGATTTAGACACCATACTACAGCTACTAATTTTACCACAGTTACTCCACCTCTGAGTCAAAAAACAGCAAACCAGCTGGGTTTTATTTACCTGAAAAACACCTGTTTAAGTTTTCTAAATTACAGGTCACTGCTGCACCACTGCATTTACACCCTAACTTATGTTATTATACCAGCTTTCACTGACACCCCCTCATGAATCTCCACATGAATCCAGTTGTTGACACCCGTAGCCAGACTGGGGACTCAAACACTTGTCTTTTATATTGTAATTCTGTCTTATTTAAAACTGTCTCCAATCAAAGCCTGACCCAACTCCGTTACTCCCAAAAGTTTTCAAACTCATGTCCAAAGTCTTCCTGAGGACACACAGTGCTACCTCCTTCATTTCACCTGAGAGCAGCGAGCAGAAGGACAAGTGCATTTTTCATTGTCCAAAGTTCATTAACTTTTCCATCTGTTTTCCTGTCAGGCGGTCACCCCCCGAGAAGACCACAAGGACAACTTCTAGTACATTTCCATTCTGTGTTCGTGTTCGCAGTCCCATCTCACCGGGGGCTAGAACCCAATCGCTCCACCATGTTTTCCATCATCTGTGCATCAAAGCAGGTGTCAAATTGTGCTACTAAGCTGGGAAACAAGCTACAGTATGGCATCAAGCCAGGCTAGCTTGCTAGCAGCTACATGTCAAAACAGAAACAAGCAGCCAGCTGAAACACACAAATAACATGCAGCCATATGTTAACACTCACAGCCTGTTATGCTAGCATGAAAACACAACCAAGAGTACACATGCACTATACATTAGCATAAACATCAGATATGTTACTTAACTTGATGAGGTGAAGCTGTCGTCGCCATCAACACCTGCAGAGGCTTTCCAAGCCACCAGGAAGGAGGGAAATATCTGGTATCCACATTAAAGTAAACTAACATAGCTAATGTTTGCTAACTGTGCTAATAGCTTTCTGTTAACTATCCTTATGGGCACTGATTCTAATATCTAATGTTAATGGCCCTTCTGGCAACTATGCTAATGGAAACAGTTTTTTCTTACTGTGCTTATACTAATGGCCTTCTGCTAAATATGCTAATGGAGGCTGTTTTTGCTAACTGCCAACATCCTATCCTCATAGTAGTCTTCTTACAATGTCAATGGCCATTGCTTCTGCTGTTTATGCTAATATCCTGTGCTAATGACATCTGCTCTTGTTTACTAATCTTATAATCTATGCTAATGGGCACCGCTTCTGCCGTCTATGCTAACATCCTATCCTAATAGGCCTCTGCAAACTATGTTAGTAGCCACTGCTTCTGCTAACTATGTTTATATCCAATGCTAATGGCCCTCCGCTAACAAAACTAATGGCCACCACTTCTGCTAGCTATGCTAATATCCTGTGCTTGAGGCCTTCCACCAACTATGCTAATGGAAGCAGCAGTTGCATACTCTTCAGGCCTTTATATACACCGAGTCATTGAGTAGGGTGCGTTTGATTTACGTACCAGCTTGTGGACTCATGTCACGTGTGAGTGAATATAGTCTTAAATTGAAGCCATTTAAGTGACTTATTTTGAACCATGGAGCACAGTTTTAGTAAAAGTATGACTAAATAGCACCGTGACTTAATTCAAAAAATATTTAATGATCATATTTACTTAAATATATTAATGTAGTTCTTTTTTTTATTAGACCCTCTTTGTGATTTCACCAGAATGTAAGGAGTACATCTATACACAGTGTGGACTGAGTTAAATCGCATTGGGTGTGGGTTTTAAGAACTGTGGTCTGCAGAAATACAACGCCTTTTCTTCCTTTCATTGTGAGATGGCAGGGTTCATAAGAAAGCTGAATGACCCAACCACATCCTGTGAAGGTAACCACTATGTCGTCAATCCATTTCCTCTTAAGTCCGTGACTCAGAGAGCACATCAGCCCTTCTTTAATATCACATTGAGGGTGACATGACATTTGCAAGTTGCATCAAATCCTGTCACTGTGTCTTTATGTATGCCTGAAGTCAAAAGCAGTGAAATTAAAGTTGTTCTTTGGTGGGTCAAACTGTCCTGTTCCCCTACAGAAATTAAATGCCTTCATTTTATTTGTCTGAATATCTAAATTACCCTTCCTCAGTTCATGTATTTTTATTTTTTTAGCACAGCCCACAGGCAAAGGACTTAATTAAATGGCACACAGCGCCCTCTAGTGGACGGTGGTGCAAACTGAAGTGCTGCATTTAAATAAAACTCCCAAAACTAGGCACAAAAATGTGAAAGCAAGAAACTTTATTACATACTGCATGTCCATTTTTAGCATAATACATCAATTATCAACATCAGAATATAGCTCTGACTTCAAGGTACATGAATCGCCCAACAAACATACCCTGTTTGGACAAGAAAAAAACAAGAAAGTGCACAAATAAAGTTGCTTCAGACGCAGTTCAACTGCATCATGTGACAGAACTGCTGTTGAGTTTTAGGGAAAGTAAGAAAGAAAGAAAGAAACAGCTGGATTAAAGATTACATTCAGAAACCTGTCCACTGAGGACAGACTCACGGGACAGAGGAATCAGCTCTCACCTTAAAAACGACCACATGCATCATTTTAAAAACACACACTCATATCCACACAAACTTAAATATTTGGCACCTTATTTTAGCATAGAACATAAAATACACCCTTGCAGTTACAACATTAGTTCATATATATACATGGAGGTAATATTTGATTTTGGCACATTACAAGAAAACATAAAAAGTTCATGTACTCATTACATGCTCATATTTAAAAAGTTTTTATTTTTAAAAATAAAAGCACACTTTGCAAGAGTTCCTCAAGATTAAAATGGCCTCTCTAAAAGCCTGCTCAGCCAGTTAGCTTCACGAGTAGCCGCTGACTGACGATACTGACGAGAAAAGCGCCTTGGTAATAATATGTCATGTAAACAAATGGCGACAAGTATGCTCTGTAAACCCTTAAGGCCGGGATGTAAAATGGATATTGCACTCTAGAAATAATCCTAAATCCTCACTGCACAACAAGGGGCTGTCCTGGCCTGTTCAAACCATCAAACGAAAAAATCTGGTATATAGATATAGAATTAATAAGGTATTCAGTAATACTATGTTTATTATAACATCTTGTGTATATTAACATTGATATATAGATTATTTCAACATTATGATATGAAAGATACATATTTATAAACTGCTATGAATATAGGCGACCGCTTCTGTTTGGAGCAGACGCGGCGCCAGATATAACATAATATCTATTCTATGATTTTTTTAATTTTTTTTTTTTTTAATTTTCTCTCCTTTTTTTTTGTTTTTTTCTTCACCCAAACAAATCAAAATGCTCTCGCACACGGCTCAACGGAGTAAACCGGTGCAGAGAACTCCCATAGTGAATATGAATTGAAGCCTCCCATGCACAGAGAGGTTCCAATACAGGTCGGGACTGGTTTCCAAACAGGCCAGCGTTGAACCTTAAAAACCTCAGCATGCATGCTAAGTAACAGCAACCACTGGTGGACGCACGGGAAAATAATCACTCTTCGGGGTTTTTGCGGCGCCCAGAAGATTCATCTGGACGTCAATCTGCGATAAATAATGTCAGACCTACAACTTTACAATCTCTCGCATCCAGCCTCTCTACCTCCACACACATGTATATTTGCACCAACATATATATATATATTTATATTAGTTTCACATCAGTATTCTATCTTAAGAGCAGCAGAAACACAGATAACTGTATCGGACAGAAAACAAGGACAATTCCCTCATTTCATGGATTTTAACCTCAGTCTGTGGTGGGGCACAGTACTATGTGTTGAGATGTGAGCTAGTGAGCATATCCTGGGGGGAAAAAACTCCAGCGATGTGTAAAGTTTTATGCCTCAGGCTTGACTGGCAAGCTGCCCTGACTCCTTGGTAACTCCACTGTATCTTCCACAGATGTACCAAACCACCAATCAGAACCAATCGACCCCAAACAGGAACAAACAACACTGACTTTACATGTAAGTAGCCTGGCTCCAAAGACAATGCAGGCAATGTCCACCATCACGGATGGCTAATTCACTAACTAAGTTTGACAGCGAGCCTTTTTCGTGACGATTAAAAAGAGCGGCATGCATTCTTGTGCCCGGAAAAAGGAAGAGGAGGAGAAAACTAAAAAAGAAGCCTGTAATCTTATTCATAACATAACTCCACGTTTGTCTATGCAAATTCACATTTGTACCGAGAAGCTCACGATATATCCACAATCTGCAAGAAGAAGAAGAAGAAGAAGAAGCAAAAAACTGCATCAAACCCACGCTCTAACTCTATTACAAGCTCTACCAGATACGACCACGTTAACTATCTTGTAATCTACAATCCCGCTCTAACGGCGTCCTCCGAACTAGGAGATTAAAAAAAAAGACACCGTTCAGTCTTTTTCACTCTCTGCTTCTGCTCAACGCTTCGCACGCCCACGTCGCACCCGCCGCCGCTCGTCCTTTTTATCCGTGAGTGTGCACAACTGAAGTGACTTTTATTTCTTTTTAAACACCATGGGGGTGAGATGTCTAAAGAAAGGACGTTTTGCACCCAAAAATGTACAGCGGTGACGGCGTTTCTCACACAGAGACCGCCGGGTATGACAATGCCAGCGCCGTTTTTGGACTGAGCAGCCGCATGCAGCGTACAAGCATGTCTGTCCCCCCCCAAACGCCTGCAAGGAGGACAGCAGGACGCCTCGAACAGAGCCCTAAATCAACCGACGGCTGAGCCAAAATGAAGCTTTAATGGTCAGAGAGCTGCCAAACTGTACCGCCCCACGTGGAGCCACCTAGAGGCCGGTGAGGTCCACGATGGCCTTGATGAAGATGGTGTCGTCGCGGATGTAAGAGTTCTTGGCGTCGAGCTTGGAGAGCGGGCAGAAGAGCGGGCAGCCGCTGGCAATGTTCATCTCGCTCACGGGCCTCTGGAAGGAGGAGGAGGTGACGTCGGGGCGGAAGGCGTCGATGATGTGCTCCCTGTTGC
Organism: Chelon labrosus; assembly: GCF_963514085.1. Classification (NCBI taxonomy): domain Eukaryota; kingdom Metazoa; phylum Chordata; class Actinopteri; order Mugiliformes; family Mugilidae; genus Chelon; species Chelon labrosus. Next base: position 20,215,034 of record NC_140355.1, read on the forward strand.
TCTGGTCCAGCAGCATGAGGGTCACCTGGAGGACGACAAACGAGAGGGTCTCAGGCTGTAAGAAAAGTGGACGCCATGACAGCTAATCAGCTCCCCCTGGTGGCTGGCTGCAGTATGGGTCATAAGCTCCGCCCCCTCCATGTTAGTGGATTGACAGATAAACTTTTAAAGATGTTTTCTGTTATTTTAGGTTGTTAATATAATGCTGGCCCTGCGATAGACTGGCGACCTGTCCAAGTTGTACCCCGCCTCTCGCCCAATGACAGCTGGGATACGCTCCAGCCCCCCAGCGACCCTCCAGAAGAACAAACGGCTATAGAAAAGAATGACCAATGTCCATTTTTCTGATAAATTCAGATTTAGTTACTGAAACAGGATGGTGATTGCAGCTGTGATTGACAGCTGTCGTTGACGGACGCTCCGTTAAGGCGGTGCCGTACCTTTTGGTTGAAGGGCCACTTCAGCAGAGCGTCACTCAGTCCCCTCATCACCACAAAGAACAGGGACAAATGGCTGCCGCGCCCCGTCCCATCTCCGTTCAGATAGATCCGCAGACACATCTTGTAGCCGTACTTGCTGGTGTAGAAGGCTGGAGGCAAAGAGGAGGAAGGCTCAGCTGCAGTTCCAAACCGAATTTTTGGACTAGTTTTGATTGACTGATGGATGGATTACCTGGTGAGAACATGGCGGGAGCTCGGCCCGCTATGGCGTCCTGTCTCTTTTTGGCAAAGTCTGATATCCTCCAGACAAAGACGCCGTCAAAGGTGGTTGCAGACATCTCCCTGAGCCGGCCCTCCATCTCCGCTACCGTCAGGTCCTTCAGCCCCACGGTCCTCTCCAGCTGGCGCACCTGGAACGTGAACAGAGCATTTAGTACATCTGATGTTAAACCAAAACTGTGCCCTTTGAGATTCAGATACTCAACCGATTGCAAAGACAGATGTAAGAAGATTGTAGTTTAATTCTTCATGGATCCAACCCAAGATTTGGGAAATAGAATTAGTTTAAAATATCTGTTTATATCTATAAGTTGTCATCCACCTACAGTTTCCACAATCATTAGTTTTGTAGCGTATTACCCTGATACTGATGAAAAGTTAAACATCTCACACCTTATTACTGAGAGCCTCGATCTTATCCTGGTCCAGTTTGTGCTGCCGGTTGCTGGCTTCCATGGTGGTGGCAAACCTCTCCACCTCTCGGTTCAGCACGCACACCACATTTTCAAATGTGCCGGCTTTCACCTCCAGCTCCGTGCACCTGCGGCCCAGCTCCACCACCTTGGTCTTCTCGCTGTGGAGCTGGAGCTCCAGGGCCGCGCCCACCGAGCTGGGCAGGGGCGTGAAGGAGGTGGACACGGAGAGCGTGGGGGCCAGCGTGGGAGGCGGAGGGAGAGGAGCCGGAGCCGGCGGACCTGGGGGACCCGAGCTGGATGATGAGGAGGAGGCGACGGCGGCGGAGGCGGTGGCTCCCTGCACGGGAGGCCCAGAGGAGGTGGTGCTGAGCTGGGAGACTCTGGCCTCGAGTTCCCTGAGGGATTGTTGGAGTTCCACCAGTTTGTGTCCGGCTAGTTCCAGTCCCTGGGGCTGCAGGCCCTCCATGCTCACCTTCATGCCCATGATGTAGTGCAGCAGCAGGTTGAGGTGCTCGTAGGCGTAAGCACGCTCATGGTCATGAATCTTTTCCTTCTCCACCTACAAGAAAGGAGCGTGAATATAACAGCAGACCAACTTATCAGCTGTGTGAGGGAAGGACTGTATGAAAACTACTTTATATCTTTTATAAGGTTTCCAAAGCATCAATGACTAGACAATAAATAGTTTTATTGGCTTAAGACAGGGGTGTCGAACTCAAATACACAGTGGGCCAAATTTAAAAACTGGAACAAAGTTGTGGGCCAGACTCGAGGTGTGGATTAAATTTGCCCGAGGTGACTGGAAGCATGAAGGCGCTTGCGGGTCTTGATTGATGCGCCAACAAAGTAGCAAAGCATTCTGGGATTTGCAGTATTAGTGGTGTCTGCGATGTATACCAGCGGCCCAGCTCTAAGAGACATTTGAAATGATCTCGCGGGCCAAATATAATTACAACACGGGCCTGAGTTTAACATATATGGTTTGAGAATTAATGTACGTTCCTCTAAATATCTAAAAATAACACCTTTAAAGCAATTAGAACTAAAGTGAATATGGGAAACAAACACCTTCTCTCCGTGTTTGGATTCCCAAGCATCCTAAAAGTATAAATATACTCTTATAAATAGAAGAGAGTTTAATCAGATGATTAAATTCTATAAGATCAGATGTCTGATCAATCAATGAGGCCTCATGGATGCGTTTCTATGGACAAAACTTTAAATATCAATATCTAAAGGTGAGAATTATACAATAAAACACAATCTCCTGCTATTCCAAAGTATTTAAAAAAACATTCAGGAGCTGTTAATAATCTCTACTTACAGACATGTCACAGCCCACGACATGAAATCGACAAGGTGTTCTGAATTTGCTGCAGAATTTAATGTGGTCCACGTACTAGGAAATAAAAAAGACACACAAACAAAATACAACAAAACACCTTTAAATTCATTGTTGTCAACAATCATAAATAACATTTTCTTGGACAAAATATTCAATGTGCGACAAACTCTGACTAACATTCGAGTCTTTCTCCTAGAAGAAAGTGTTTGCTTTTACGACATTATTTTTCTCTGAACACATGTCACCCTCTTTTATTTTACATTTGTTTAATGCAAAATGTATTGCAGTGAAACATCTGCAGCTTCCTTTTTTACAAAACTCACACTTTATCCAGTATTCTCTAAGATATCATGACGCTAATCAAAAATTATACGTTATAATTCATCAATAGCTCGCTCTCACATCTGTTTAACGATGTCTTATTCTTAATTTCGCTTCTTTATCTTGACTTTTACGTGTTTACTTTTTATTTTGGGCTGATTTGTTGACCTCTTTTATAAATTTTTACAGTTTTATGAATAATTTTATCTTATTTTATTCCTGTATTTTCATTTTTCTAAGCTGCAGTTTCCTCCTCTCTCATGTCATATCAGTTCTGTTTCCACTATCTCCTCTCCGTGTGTAAGAGTCAAACTAAAATGACTTGCTACACATAAGCAAAGACATATAATTTCAAACAACCTGGATCAAATCTGCTGCACATGGTTAAAGTAATGTTTAATATTCTTAAATTATTTCTGGAAAGTGTTGCGTTTTGTGAGAAGCACGAACTCAGATTCACCTTTTCTCTGGGTATTTTCTTCTTGGCGCAGCCTTCACAGATCATCGGGTACTTGGGGCAGATCTCATCATGTGCCTGAAAAAAAAGTGACAGCGTTCCTTTTAATGCAATCAGCCGCCGCCCCGCAATGAGCCGAGCCAAGCAGAGCTGAGGCCAGCGTCTTCGTCCTAAATAAATAATTTCCGACCTTGATGTTTTTGAAGTGGAAGGGCTCCTTGCAGTACTTGCAGTTGAGCGTCCTCTCCGGGCACTCCCGCTCGTTGTGGCGCTCCTGTTCGTTGAAGCGGATTCGTTCCTTGCAGGACGGGCAGGGGATGATCATGAACTCGCACTTGCCCTCGTGGTTCATCTGTGGAAAGGGGAACTTCGGGTGAGCTGGAGATTTTACAAAAAGCTTTAAGGACACGCTGAGATGTTTGGATTCTTATCTGTCATGACACACCGTCGTAAATTATCACAAATATCCAGCCAGACTCATAAAGAAACGCGGTCAACGGGGAGTCTGCAGCAGATGATGCGGCCCCCACAGAGCCCAAGGGCCAAATACATAATAATGCATAATAAAAATCATGTCTTCACCATTTACCACTAATAGACTTTTGATGAGAACGTGTGCGGCTCGGATGATTTTCTAGACCCAGCTGCAGACGGAGGTTAAAACCAAAGCCCCCTAACACACCAAGCCAACATTAAAGGCTTGTTTCACCTGGACCAAAAACTTGCTCCTGAACACACCACAAAGACTACAGTCTACAGCCAGCCATACATTCTGCACCAATGTGAAAAGAAATATCTCTCCAGACCAGCAGGGGGCAGTAGTCTGTATTCAACAGGGGGAAACAGGACTGTATTGAAAGTGGTTTACGGGACCTTGCAGGTGTTTTATTACATTTAGACGTTGTGTAAGTGAAGTTATTTACTTAAATCATTGCCTTTAAACAAATACTGCACTGATTTACAACTCTGAAGTACAGTAGAGTCTGCAGAGGGCAAAAAAAGGTGCACTTGAACACACCACAAAGACTACAGCTGACAGCCAGCTGGCACATTCTGCACCGGCATGAAAGAGAATCACTCTTCTGGGAAACAGGAAGAGGTGCTGTTAGCAGGGAGGCTAAGAAGAGCTACAAGCTGTTGTACAAAGCTGGCCTCTCCTGAATCACGTAGATTAGTTTGTCTTCAGTTTTTTCATTCTAGATGATCATTGAGAAAATATTTGTAGATTTGAATGTTCAGATGTCCTTTGAAACTTGTCGTTTTGTTAACTTCCTGTCACTTCCTGTTTCTCTACTCTGGTTCTCTGGTTCTCTGGTTCTCTAAGATGAACAGCCAATCAGAGGGATCTCTCTTCAACACGTTGGATCTGCTGAAAAGCAGCCGACACGGGTCTGACTTGGTGAACGCGTCGGTAAAACTGGGCCAATCAGACGCTCAACGACAGCAGCAAGCAACGGTTAGCTCGGTGTGTCGCGGCCTTAACATGAGATCAGTTCTACTTTTAAATAAGCTAACAATAAACTTTAGCCTTCTTTTAATTCTATTTCAACTATTGTTTCCCCCTTTTCTTCATTGTATCCTCTGCTCTTTTTCTTCTTTCTCTTTTTCTGACGTTGAATTATGATGACTTACGATTGAAATGTTAATGTGTAAAACAGAACTGAAGATGTCCAAATCTATGAAACCGTCCTCACCTCATACTCTTTGATGCTGCCTTTCCAAGTGCAGCTTTCGTTGATGCAAACAGCCGACAAGTTCTCGACTTCCCTTCGAACGGCGTTGTCGGGAAAAGCCTGAAACAGCAAAAAGAAAAAAACGACTAAATGACTTTCTGTTGCGCTGGATCTCTGCAACATCTGCTCCACCAGCACCAGCTGCTATGTTTGTAGATTATTTATGTTTTAAAAAGCTCTTTAGTAATTCTAGCTAAATGTCAGAAACACCTGCTTAAAATAACAGAGGAAGCTTTATTTTCATTTTGGAGACCATCGTCATGACTTGGGGAGATGATACATATTTCAGAACAAGCTGTAAAGTCTCTCTCTCTCTTATTATTGCAGAGATACAATTTAAATTTACTCTCGCTCACTGATTCATTAGGTACACCCTCCAATATTAAAATGGATTTGTTTTCACTGGTGTACCTAATGAACTGGCAAGTGAGTGTATATGTCAGACTCCAGTGACCTCAGCACACATCTCTGAGATCATTTTGGCTTCTGCTGCCACGTCTCCCAGTACGTTTTAGGATTGATTTTGAGATTTTAGTGTTTGTCTACAAATCATTAAATGAACTGACACCAACTTATCGCTCTGACCTCATAGAAAAATGTCTGTGAAGGTTCTCAGTCAGAGAAAAATACAAACCCCCGTCTACCGAGGACTTAAATTGAGCTGCTTTTTATAACTTTATATTTCTTTGTCTTTGAGTTATGTTTTGGCTAGCTTTCTTAAATGTGCCTCATAAACAAAATTTCCTTAACTTTCAGTTTCTTTTAAAGATAGAAATACAAAGATACTCACACATCCTTGTTTCAGAATCGACGTCGGGTCCTCAAAGATATCCTCTTTAATGCAAGCGTTACATTTCTGGGGTCCATTACTGCAACGAAACAACAACAGACGCTATGATATACTCCAAAGACTCCAAACAGACAGCAAAGCTTCATTTTCTGCCACTTTAAATGATTATTTTGCCATTTTTTTTCATTTGAAGATAAAAACAAGTTTCTTTTTGCTCTGTTTTTGGTCTCCACCACCTCCCGATGGCGATATCTGTCTGTTTAGCTGCTAAATGATTCACTGTGTTCTCTGGCTAGTTGCTAGCTGAGTCTGTTGCTGAGCAGATAGTGTTCACTGAGTTTTTTTTAATGCTTTTTGCTGCCTTGATCGGCTGATATCCATTCTACGACGAGTGAACCAAAACAATAATTTTAGGGACGAACAAAACAATGAGCTGAAAGTCACCATAAAGCTCAGAGAAGCTTCATCTTCAGGAGAGACTGCCTCAGATTTATATATTTGTCATTGATGCTTTAGGTTAATTTTTGCTAGCATGAATTAAACACACAGTAAACATCAAAATCGAGGCCTTATTTGTTTATTTTTGTGTCTCAGATTCATAAAATAGTTGTTTTTTTCATTTCAAGACAAAAACAGCTATTTCTTTTTGCTCTGTTTTTGGTCTCCACCACCTCCCGACAGAAATATCTGTCTCTTTAGCTGCTAATTGAATCACTGTGTTCTTGGGCTAGTTGCTAGCTGTATTCTTCAAGTGTTTTGTGCAGAGAAGTTGTTGTTTTTGTTGTTTTTTCACAGCGAAAGTGAAGGAAACCAATAAATTTAGGATCCAGATGGACAAACAACGAGCTGAAGGCCTTTATGAAGCTATAAAGCTAAGCAAAGTTGCATTTTTAATGTATTGAATCACTGCTATAAATGCACATACGCACATGTACATTTTTGCATGCATGCTTTTAACTTAACTTGATCCCTATGCTGTGTTATTGCTCATTTTTCTTCATTACAACACCCGAACGCTGCTGTCATCGCAAAAGAAAACTCCCTAGCTCTCCAGTTCCTCACCTCACAGTCCTGTTGAAGCAGTAGGAACAGAAGCGATGTCCACACTGGGCTTGAAACGGTCGTCTCAGTATGTTGTGGCAGCAGTTGCACAGGTGTTTGTCCTCCAGCTTGTTGCCCAGGATCTTCTTGGGGAAGCCGGGTTTATTGCTCTCCATGGACGACGGAGGGGACGGTTCCTGTGTGGCCATGGTGTCTGTTCACACGTCACACCTGGGAAAGGAAGCAAAGATGTCAAGGAAGAGCCCCGGAGCTGAGTAATAAATCTACCTGTGATCGCAGGTGCATTAACCTGCTAGGAACAAATGTGACTCCATTTATTTCACCATTCATCCGCTGCCGAATCTAGCCAGAGCTGTAGAGCTGACATGTTTATGATTAAATTAATCATATAAAATGAATTGGCAACTATGTTGGTAATTGTGAAAGTACATTTTTACAAAAAAGTAACAAAAATACCAAAAACTTCACAGATTCCAGCAAATTAAATGTGACTATTTGATCATTTCTCCACTTTTCTTGGACAATAAATGCAACACTTCTTATTTTTTTCTTATCTAATGAGGCAACAAAAACAATGTGTATGTTAAATTCAGCTTCAGGGATTAATAATGTGCATTTTCAGTTGTTTTGCTTACATTTCATAGATAACGATTCCTTTTTTTAAAATGCATAGAACTAGATTTTGACACAACCTTCCTCTAACGCTACCATAAATTATAAATAGTAAGTTTTTAATTAATCATATTATGCAGGCCACTGGAGGCCACTGGGCGTTCAAGGCTTCTTTTCCAGCTTCAGTGTGAGTACTTTCTCATTTTTCTTTCCCATGTCGTTGAGTGAAATCATCTTAATTCACCTTCTTACTTAATAAAACAAAGCACTGCATGTCTGCCAACACATACAGCATCAACTATCAGCTGTTAAACTTCTTCAAGGCTGCAAAGGATGATGATTTTAAACACTTTTTGTTTTGATTAACGATCACAGCAGCGCCCTCTGGTGTGTGGAGGCCAGCGCCTGCAGTCTGTTTACATGTGAAACAAGCTGCATCATACAAATGAAATTGTGTTTTCAGTGTTCTACGTGTTCACTCACTCATAAATAACTTAAGTAACTTGTGCTTTAAAATTTAAAATAACTCTAGAATGCTTTCAACATTAATACAGGAGTCAAAGTGTGACGTTAAAACGCTTGTTATCAGATCAGGAGACGTTATGAAGCAGAAAATGTCAACTCGGGTGCTGAGGAAACAAAAAATAAAGAGGTTAATTGATTAATTGTTTGGTCTAATATAACAGAAATGCTTTTTATACTGATCTAAAGCTCAAAGCATTACATTAAAATACCTCTACAGTCAGTTTATGGGACGTTGTTAAGCAGAAAATCGACAAATGGCAACTCAGGTGGTAAGGAAACAAAAAATAAGGAAGTTTAATGTTTAATTATTTGATTAAACTGAACAGTACAACTATCTTCCTCAACTTAAGACATTATTTGTTGTTCTCTGATGTTATATGAGATGTTATTAAGCAAAAAAATAGAGAAATGTCAAATCAGGTAAATTATTTAGTCTATAAAGTGTCAGAAAACAGTAAAAAAACGCTTTTAATATTGTTCTAAAGCTCAAATTATGACATTACATTGTGATTTCAATGTTCTACATCTTGATAAATAAACAAATGTATGCCTTTAAAGTGAATAGTACAAGTATCTTCCTCAATATAATTATGTTGTCTTTTCAAAGTTCACTGAACATCTTTAAAACATCTTCTAAAATTAAATATATTAGGCATTAATCATGGTCCTCTGACATTTACATGAGATGTTATTAAACAGAAGTGTGTCAGAAGACAGTAGAAATGCTTTTAATGTGAATCTAAGAGTCAAAATCTCTTGTTATCAGCTCAACATTATAAATAAGAGCAGTGATTTGGAAGCTAGTGAATGTTGGAGTGAATTATTATAATAATATCTGATGCTCCTGGACTTTTTTGGGGGGGCTGTTGGTAACGCTTGGCTAAGATGATGAGTGTGAGATCTTATCCTCCTGGTAATAAACAGCGGAGATGGATGGATGGATAGATAGATAAATGGATGGATGTGTGGCAGAGCAGGCCAGCTGAGAGGCCCACACCCTTTGTTTACATCCCCACTCTGCATCCTCCTCGTTCCACTTCACTGGGATCAAAACTGGGAAGAGGACATCGCCTCTCCTCGCGATCCACACAAGCCCTCAGCTCAGCCTGCCCAGTAACGATGCTGACAAATCCATTGTCTCTGCTCTGCTTCCTTCTCCTTCCTTGTTGCTAAGCTATCAGCATCCTTTAGTCAGAAGTGGTACCCAGCACGGCGCCACGCCCCTTTGTAATCTCACGGAGAGCGTTCACTGAGAAAAGAAAGGTTATTTTTCAAAAAACAAAACGCTGCCTGTGCAAGAAGCAGAGTTTGGACTCACCAGCGTTTTTAGTCTAAACTGTCATCGCGGCCAGAGGCTGTGAAATCTCCTCTCCTGGTCGCAGGTAGACGGTCGCGCACTGAGCCGATATCACAAGTGTCTTCGCAGCCGGCTGGAGGTGTTTTCCTCGACGTTAGCCACATAATATAGATGTTGGTCCCCAAACGCGACGGCTGTTATTGTCCAATATCGCCATTGCACTTCCAAGACTGGGTGTTACGTCATGCCGTGGGCTGAACGCGGGTTGACAGGCAGACGAGACGCGGAGGAGTCCGAGTCATTGGTCCACGATGCGGAGGGGGGCGGGCTGCAGGTTTCATCACGCTCACTTCAAGCCTCCGATGCCTCCAGTGTTTCCATCTGCGTCTTTACGCACCGCTGGTCCGCGGCCCCGATCCCTGACATGTGGATGTACACTCACCGGCCAGTTCATTGGGTGCACGAGTGAAAATAAAAAACATTCAAACATAACAGCCCTGCACTAAATCTTAGCTTCATGGAGGTTCTGGTATTCAACGTTGTGTTTAGAATAACTGAGGAAGCTTTTGGTTCAATTGTATTCTCGTTTTGGAGACCGATCGTCATGACTTGGGGAGATGATGCATATTTCAGAACAAGATGTAATGCGAGAGCAAAACAAAATATCAGCTAATAAAGAGACTAGTCATTACTGATAAAATACAATTTAAATGTATGCTCCTTTGCCAATTCATTAGGGACACACTGCATTAAATCGTATTTTCATGAAGGTTCTGTATTCATTTTTTAAGTACTATTGAATTGTATTAAAGGCAAACTACTGTTTTTTACAACCTGGACCTTATTTCTGGCATAAAATGCTCACCCATATAACTTTTGTGTAATTCGTATTCCTTCGGGAGATAATTAGATCAGTGTATATCCATATAGTGGGAGTGACTGGGGCACCGAAACACAGCCTGTAGGTCAATCTACAGACCCCGGATGATGATAACAGGTAACTCCTGACTCAACGGGGAATAGCACTAGTGTACGATAACAAAATATTGGTGAAATAAACGAGTTTCTCTGCAGATAATGCGTTATTTAGAGGCTGCGTTTCGGTGCCCCACTCACTCCCACTATATGGATATACGCTGATATGAATATCTCTCGAAGGAATACGAATTACACCAAAGTTATATGGGTGAGTAAACGACTGCATTTTATGCCAGAAATAAGGTCCAGGTTGTAAAAAACAGTAGTTCCCCTTTAAGTTGTGCCAACACTTTTGACATATATACCACACTAAAAATACTCAAGTTATTTCCAGTTTTCTTCACTTATTTCCATTCTAGTTTCTATGAAATGAATCAAAGCAGGCTACCTTAAATTTGTACTTCAGTAAAAGTACTAATGCTACACTGTAAAACGCTTTGTTATGAAGAAAGAATTCCAACTATTCAAATGTTTTTACGTAAGCAAAAGTATGAAAATGCAACCAGGAAAACATCCTTGAAGTAGAAAAAGTACTCTCTGCAGAGTGTTTCTAAAATGCAGTATCAGTACTTGTAATCACAGTATTAACTACAAATATGAGTCATTTGAGTCTTTTCTTTAAGTAATACAACATAAAAAGTTCCATATTTCCCTTTGAATTGTAGTGGAGTTGAAGTATAACAAGTACTAATATCACACTAACAAATATCTAGTTTTCTGTTCTTTTTATCTTATGTCTCAGTTAAAATATCTTAAATTTATACATGACTAAATGTACTAATTCCACAAATCCTAAATAAATTCAAATAAAAACATCAATTTAGTACATGTTTGAGGTATTTAACTTGTGTCTTTCTTTTTCATAAAAGGTGTTGTGGTACTCCAGTATATTTTCTGAAATCTGCTGGAGTACAAGTACACAGAGACATTAAAAAACAATCAATTAAAGTACTTCAAACATAAATATACTAAAATAAATACACATTTCTGTGCAAGACTTTTACTTGTAACAGAGTTTGTACAAATTTGAGGTACATTAAATTTACATTTTTCTTATACCTACAATAAATCTACTTGATAACATTTTTACTGCGAAGTTTTTACTTCTAATGTAGTATTGTGACACACTGCAGTAAACTGAGCAGCAGCAGGCATTGACATAATATATTAGGTTTCACCAGAGCTCTTTGCATGCATGTGTTTGTGGTCTGCAGGTGTGTCGGCTGGTTACGTAACCAAATCCAATAGAAAAAAGTGCTGCCAAAGCAAAGATCAACCGACACTGTATGACAACCATTTATTTCTGGACTGCGGCACGATCAATAAAAGAGTGAAAGGCACAATCTGAGCGCGATGTAAACAAAAGAATCACTACAGTTTTTCTCTACAGCTCATGAAATGGTTCACTGGTCTCCAAACAAACAAGCACTGAAACTAAAATTAAGTTAAGACAAGTTAAAACAAGACAAATCTTAAGTTATTACTAATTAGAGGAAGGTCTTACATTACAAAGGTGAATAAAATTGCATTTTTTAAAATTGAAAATTACACATTAGACCGTTATTATGCGACTCGTTTAGTAAAAACTCCACATTTACAATAAAAACTCTTCTGATTTGCTCCTATTTGCTGATTATTCTATAATGTGCGTCAAAGCAGCCTGACAGTATTTACAAATGAGCTGTGAATTTATCTCTTTATAAATCTTAAACTCTAGATGAGTGATAAATATAATTTACTGGCATTTAAATGCCAGCAAACACATCTGAAACTAACTTGACCTTTTTTATGAAATGTTTGAATATAGTGAAATACGATCTTTGGACCTGATACCTTACGATATATATAAAATCCCACTATTGTGAAATGCAAAATAAAAGCTCTTGGATAAATACTAACACTACCACTGGCACGCTAACACACTGCTGCAAGCGGCACAGGCTTTTTGCTTAAGAGGAGTGATAAAATAGTCCTGAGGAAAGAAGAAGAGGAAAGAAGCCGTTATTGCACAATTTACGTTCACTAAGTTTTATGAAAGCGTCCGAGATTTGGCACCATCTCTAATAAACAGTAAAGCTTCTTATCCGGACAAACCGCGGTCATCCTTTCAAGTCTCCTCCAGGAGCTTCCGGAGGCTTCTTTGAATCTAAAATTAAATAAAACAAATGTTAAAATCATAATAAACTAAAACCTGTTTGGAAAATATTCTTATTTTCTTTCTTGCAAAGAGCTTAATGAGATGATGGACACAAGTCTCATGTCTGTGCGTTGAATATAAGGCTAAAGCCCATTAGCTTAGCTTAGCATAAAGACTGAAATCGGGGGGAAACTGCTAGCCTGGCTGTTAAATTCACTTATTAACACATTATATCTTGTTTCTTTAATGTATATCCATAAACTAAATATAAAAAACCCCCAAAATCTTCTATTTTGTCTTTATTTCCATTTTTATTTTCTGTGTCCACTCCTATTTAGCATTGCCGCCTAAAAAACAAGCAAACAAACCTTCTCAAGCTTGAACAGGTTGGTGGACAGTTCCCCAAATATCTCAGCATTCACTTCATCCTGCGGCCTCTGGCTCCCGATGTTTCTGCAACAAGATTTACACTAAAAAATTATTTACCAAATAACGAGCGACGTGCCGCGAACTAAAACAGAATTTTAGCTCGTACCCGTTGCGAATGTGTTCCCCCATCGACACCAAGGAGTTCAAACGATGCTCCAGAGCCACAATCTTGAAGGCCATGTAACAGGAGGACAAGACAAGCGCGGTAACTCTGGTACGACACACAAACACATTGACAACAATAAGCTAACACGCCCAAATAATGCAGGTGATTCTTTCTGGACATGTCCAACAATTATCTTGTCAGAGCGCATCATGGGCCAACGCTCTCTTGTGTTGCACATAATGAAAGGTCACTCACAAAACCAGATAGAGGAGGAGGATGGCGTGTAGCGGCACGGGCTGGGAGGATTTGCAGTTAGCTGTGACTCCTAGAACTGGTTTGGTTGAGCCTAAGAATAAAAGGAAAAAAATAAAACAATTAGAGACAAAACAAACGAGGTGCCACTTTGGATTTCAAAATGATAGAAATACTTATGGAATAAATACATGTTTTGGATCAATCTCATGTTTGTGGATGGTTAGCTTAGCTTAGCTTAGCTTAGCAGTAATTAGCACATGACATCTTGTTTATTTTATTGTATTTGCCAAAATGTAAAACTATACCTTTGAATTTACATCCTTGCTGACAGTTACGGTGACCAGATTGATCCCACTCTAAAGACCTAAATATGCTAAATATGAAGCTACAGCCGTTAGCCAGTTAGCTTAGCTTAGCATTACAACTGGAAACAAACTGTGTGAGGTTGTAATGTCCTTATAAATTGTTGTTTCACTTGTATTTGTTCATTTTTTGTGATTTATAAACTATTGTCAAGGAGGTTGCAGAATAATAGAGCGGCAAAGGCTTGACTAAACAAAAACTTCTATGAAACATAACCTATGAACTTGACAAGACAAAACTATGAGACAAGAAACAAAAAACTACAACGAGTTACAAGAATCCAGACTAGAGAGCTAAACAAGACGAGGCAAAACTATGAGACGAGTACGACATGACAGCGAACTCAGGGGAAGGCAGGGCTATATATACACAGAAAGGGAAATAGGGGTGATGGGTGAAAACGATCAGGACAAGGAAGACAATCACAAAGGCGGGAAGACACAGGAAGGGCAAGCTAACTATGACACAAAAGGGGAAAACACAGGGAAAACCACAAGACAGGAAACCAAAAACAAAATAAAACAGGAAACAGAAACCCAGGAAAACTAAGCACAAACCATGACAACTGTGATATTGCTGCTTTCAGTTAAGTAAAAGACTCTTTAAGGTTATTTTTTTTGTGTGCAAGTGTCCACGTGACGTCAATTTGACCATCCCCCACAAGTCTGGTCAGACGTCCTCGTGCTGCAGAATATGCAAACCCTCAGATTGTGCTTTGTATAGATGTGCATTCAAATGCTCTGTTTTGAGTATGAGCCTACAACTGTCGAAACAATCAACTTTAACATCATGCTTTGCGAGCTGTGAAGGTCCTGGAAGGGACATTTGGCTAACTTTAGACTGTTTCTAGTCTTGCTAAGATACGCTAAATGCTAGCTTAGTTTTAGAATGCAGATACGAAACATACACATACTGCACGCTATTTCAATCACCTCAATTAAACATGAATAAGAAAATAAAGAGTATTTTAATACTCTATTAATTAACTGAAGAACTCAAAAGCGCCCTTTAGAGTCAACAAATGCTCCGTAACGGCATGCTAACCATGTAGCAGCCAGCATAAGCAGCATACCCACTTTAATCCCATAACATTTAGCTAATGCTTTACTTTATTAGCATCCAACTTGGTACAGGCAATGTAAAAATGTTGTACTGTGGTTTGGGTTTCATCTGCATCATTTAAAAGGACATTAGTGATAGAAACGTACAGTTTTGTTGGAAGGAAATTAAATCTGTGTTCAGTCTTTACTTAACCTGAACCACTATCATATAAACTGATTTGTTCACCTCTGCAATAAATTTAGAAGTGCAGTGTTGACACACATATAAACCCTGTAGTTGTTGAGACATACTCAGTTTAATTTTGGGCGTGTCGTTTTGGAGTAGGACTCCGAGCATGAAGCCTCCTGGTTTAAGAGTTAAATATAAAAACAGTTGAGTGATTTATACACTGACTATTCTTTTATTACTCATTTCCCTCTGGAAAGAAGCGAAACCCAAGACTACAGAAGCACCAACAAAAGCTTTTTTTGTCGCTCGGTTACCGTTCTTGAGGGCGGCTCCGTGTTTTTGGCTCGGAGTCTGGAGGTGGATGTCGGCGTGGACTGAAACCTCTGCGCTCTTCACTGCATTTAGAAACGTGTCTGGGAGGCCGCTGAAGTCTGATGGAGTAAACACAGGGAAAGCTGTGACTCCAGCCGTCAGCGAGCTTCAGTAAATATTAGCAGAATCACAGGCGACCTCAGAAATCAACAAGCTTGTAAGAGTTATTATGACTGTCATACGCAATAAACGGGAGAGTTCATTAGCTATTTCACTGGATCATCGTTGGGTTTCTGCCAGCGGTCGTCACAATAACAAAAAGCAAAGCCTCGGAAGCTTAAATGTCACCTGGCCTAACTCCAGCTTTCTGCAAACTAAAGACCGTCAGAGCCACAGTGACACCTGATACTCCCCGCACAGAGAATGAATAGCTCCACAAAATGTGTACAGTAGATTAGAGTTGGTACACAGTAGCTTTGTGTACACACTGTGGGGAGAAGATGGCGCACACACCATTTATTTTATCGTAGTCTGGAGTCTGAGAACCGGAGCTGCTGCTCTCCATCATCTCCTGCCGTCTCTGCTGCACGACCCCATCGAGGTCGGAGAAGGCTCCAGAAAGGTCCTGCAGCGCAACATGCAGTCAGGACAATGTACAATGGACCGCACACACAGAGAGAGGGTGTTGTTTAACATGGAACTTCTATGGATCTTTTGTCACGACGGAAAATGTACAATAAATACATCCTGAACAAAAAAATGGGCGGACAGACCCCCCCGACTGACCAGAGGAAGCGACGACGGGCATGTGACTCTGAAGCTGCTTTCACAGGAGGAAGTAACGGGGCTGATACAAGTGTTATCCACCTGGAACGCACAACATACACATTATAGCATCTACAATAGCAAATATATTTATTTTTTGTAAGCTGCTTTCACATGTTAGACCATTTTTGGGCACAGAATACACTATAAACACATTAACACGGACATATTATCATCTTATAGCTAGTTATTGCTAACATGTTAGCTAACTGTTCCTTATTTAGATGAACACAGAACAACACTAGCATTAATTCGTTTGTGTTGCAAGTCACTTGATGAATGTAAAACTACTTTTAGCAAACTTATATTGTTTATTCCACAAATTCCTGAGGAAAACAGCCGGCAGCTAAAAGCTACAAGCTAATTTCTACCTTGCTAGTTGGTGCTAGTCGAATATTTAGATATTTTTTTTCTTAAAAAGGGTACACACTATATATATATACATGCATTTGAACAGTGTCCGAGTCTTCGTGCTAAGCTAACCATCTGCAGTATCCTTGCATTTAGCATGAGCATTGAAGCTAACCTTTAATCATCTGAACGGCTAACATGTTGGCAAGCATTTAGCCATTTAAACATGCCACAGACACACAGCTACTGTGCACTAGCTTTCATGTGGTTGTACTTCTTGCTTTCTATAACATTTCCGCTGAAACCAGGGGAAAATATCTGGCGTATTAGCAGCTAAATCCTAAAAGCTAGTTATTATGTTGTTAGCTGTTCTGCTGGCCACATACAGTAGTTTTGTCGAGAAAGTACAGTGTATGTTTGTTTGAAAAGTCTCACTCATGCTAAGCTAACTAACTGCAGTATCTTTGCATTTAGCATACAATCATGAGCATTGAACCTTTAATCATCCGTACAGCTAACATGTTGGCAAACATTTAGCCATTTTTTAGAAAATATCTGGAGGTTTAGCTAAATGCTACAAGCCAGTTGCTACTTTGTTAGCTATTTTTTTGCGACTAAATTGTTTTTCCAGATGTTCTCACTATAAAAGAAATATTTTTTGATGAATATGAGCAGAAACTATTGAGCTCAAATATGTGTTTTACCTCCAGGTGCAGACAGATGGACTTCAGAAGTTTGTAGGTGGTGTTTCGAGAGAGGAACGACACAAACACGTGCTGGAAAACATTAATGTAGAATCACTCTCATGTTTATTTCAAGAGGGAAAAACTGACTGTCTCAAATATTTATGTCTTACCTGCTCGTTGGCGGCTTGAATCACGAGGGCGTTTGGCACCAACAACGCAGTTTTAGTCTTTTTGATGTGTGTCACAGACATGACTGGAATAGAAATCTGGCAAGGAGAAAATAATTATCAGCTACCAGATAGCATCAAATCATTTATTTAAAACAGCTAACAGTAGCATACCTTTGTGTCTTTGCCAAAGACTTTGGAGTGGAAGCAGATCCAGTTATCAGAGACGAACATTTTGCCCTGATATAACATGTCTCTCTGCAGGGCACAGGTGTAACCTGTTGGCATCAATCCACATGAATAAGTCTCATCACATTTCTTTGCTTTTCATCTGAGAATAGAGTCTGAAACTTACTCTGTTTGAGTAACTCATCTCTGCTGACTTCCTTGAATAATTTGTGATACTGGGTGTTTGTCTTTGATAACTGAAATAAACATTATTTTGTTAAGGAACTTTAAATACTGTTGGTGAAGTTTGTTACATGAGGTCGTGTTAATACCTGGCTGGGCTGCGACTTCTTCCTTTCGATCTTTGTTTCAAAGTCATTCAGACTCAGCACTGGTGAAAGCTGCTCTGCAGGTTTCAGTCTGTTAAATAAAAGGTCAGTGTTTATGGTTTATGTAGCGTGGTAACCCAGGAGGAGAACTGAGCTGCAGCAGGAAACAGTCGTAGCTTTAAAACTCAAACATTAGACTACCACGCATGGTGGCCTGGCTCTGCACCGTGTCACCTGTGGTTATATAATGTCTGCTTACACAGCAACAATTAAAACTGTAAACAGCGCTCTGGTCATGCAGGTATGTAACGGGACAAGAGTGAATATACAAGACAGTGGAAAACAGATGACTGCTGCCAGTTTTAGTAAATTATATGAGTTGACCTTCATGAAAATGTTAACATTAAACACAATTAAACAATCAGAAATTTTGTTTTCTGAACTCAAAGTTCAATCCAAAAGCCAGACTCACGATTCAACAAGGACCTAATTATCTCCTCTATTAATATGCTAACGCTTTTGGATCGTGAAGTGTCTAAATATCCTACATGAGTCCAATGTGATGTTTTGTTTTTGTCCGATCAATGGTCCGAAATTAAAACAGGAAACAGAGAATAGCCAGAGACTGGAAAATCTAAACCCCTTTCGCTGCCTTATGAATCATTAAAACTTCAAAATATAACAGATTTTATAAGATTTATTGAGCAGATTTGTTTAGAAATTTGCCGGCAATTACTGGAGGCCGGATTATAAACAGGTAATAAGTGACATTAACAATGATAACTAGTTATAAATGTCATTAAATGTGATTACAGCATCATTATAGTGTATTATTAACCCTCGTAAATGCTATTAAATGCTAAATTAAAGTGCAGCCATGCACTCACCTGGTCCCGGTTGGTTTCTTCCTGCTCTCCGACACCTCTGACTCCGCGTCCACGCAGAGCTGGAGGTCTGCAGGTGAGCGTCCTTGCCTCCTCTGCCTCCTCTCGCCTCCATGGTCCACCTCAGACCTGAAGACAGGACATAAGAAAGCTGTTTTCCTGCACACCTGTCCTCTGAGAGATAGAGAGACTAACAAACCTGTGAGGACATGTTTAATTTATACTCTGCGTGAATGGTTAAAAAGCAGATGTGCCACAATCCACCACTCTTTCCTCTAAGGATCTTATATGTTATTGTTGTTTTAATGTCAAATACATGATAATTTGCTTTTTGGATGTTGGTCTATGTGTATAAAGGAGGACTGGGCTCTAGAGGGCCCCATAAAAACATCTCTTCAAGTTAAGAGCCAAACCATCAGTTCTAATGACATAATAAGTTTTGTCCTCGAATTGTTCGGTGCATATTAACTCTATCTGGCCACATTCATTAAATAAAAGCCGTTCCTTTAATTCAAACACATAGTTTAAAGGAGGACGTGCATGCAAATAAGCACAATGCATAAAGCTGAAAAGAAACCCGGGGCCCTTTCCATCAGATCCAGACTCACGTCGAGCGATTCCCCCGGGGCTCCTTGCAGGGAAGTGGCTCCGCCGAGGATAACGGGGTCAGAGGTCTGTCCGCCGGCTCGGTCATCAGCACCATGGTTTATAAATTCATATCCCGCTCGGATCCGCCATCGGTTTTTCCAACTCCCGCGGCCCTTCCGCCGCATATAATAGCGAAGCTTCAGGAAGCCGTGAAAGTTTGGGACGATCGCTCGATGGGCCACAGAGGAGGAGCCGGGAAGGGGGAGGGAGCTGCAGGGAACAGCGTCAAGAACAGAGAGGACTCCAGCTGGGGCTGACCAAATCTGAATAGCGTGGGTTTCTGCATATATTTTCTCGTTATAATGAAGCACGAACACACTCTGGTTGAAGAAGTCGTGCGTAAAATCCGTGCGTAATCTTTAGGTGAACGGTTTTGTAGGGAGTGTGAGCTCTTTGTTGAAGATAAAACTGGTTTTGAACTCTTTAAAAGTTGCAGAAGTCTCAACAGAGTGTATTTGATTGGGATTTCCAGCAGGGGGCAGCAGAGTCAAGGGGATGTTTGTGTTTCCACCAGGTGTGTTTTGTCCTCAGGTGACCTACAAGTTAACAATGACATTTAAATAGAGTTAAAATAAGTGTTATCAGCTAAATAGAGAGGTGGAAATTAAATAAGTTAGTTCAGACTTGATGTGTGGGAAGAGTATTAGTCATTCAGGTTATAGTACGTCCAAAAACCAATAGCTCTTGTAGTTTGACTTTAAATGAAATATTTTTAACACTGACTTTAACAATAACATTTCCCTTGACGGGCATGTGAAGCCTTCTCTGTGAAGCTACTTTTAAAACTTTCAAGTATATTGTTAGTATTATAAGTATCTTCATGAGCATTTTAATTAGGTAGGTAAACATGCAAGATACAACATGCTAATTTCTTAAAAGGGCTATTTACTACTTTTGGACATAGTCAGTCTAGTGTTTCTAGTCTTTATGCCAAGCTAAGCTAACCACCTGCTTGGTTTAGATTAATATATAAAACATAATTAAGCTTCTCATACGTTTCTGAATGAGAAAATGTAAATAATTCCACAAATTAAACTTTCTGTTAAAGTCTGGAGACACGTTTGTCCCATATTCACAAGATAGTTTCAAGGAAAAGTATACTTTAAGTATACTTTTATAAACTAAAATGTAGACTAGAAGTATATAACTAGTACACTAGTAGTATATAGATGAGTGTACTTGTAGTGTACTAGAAAGTATACCAATTTAATACTTCTTCCGGCTAAATTGGAACGTTTAAAGTATACTTTAAGTGTACTTTTATAAACTAAAATGTGGACTAGAAGTATATACCTAGTACACTAGCAGTATATAGATGAGTGTACTTGTGGTATACTTAGAGTATACTTTTATAAACTAAAACATGGACTAGAAGTATATAACTAGTACACTAGAAGTATACTGAAGAGTGTACTTGCGGTATACCTAAAGTATACTTTTATAAACTAAAATGTGGACTAGAAGTATATACCTAGTACACTAGTAGTATATAGATGAGTGTACTTGTGGTATACTTGAAAGTGTACTTTTGTAAACTTAAAATGACCATATAAAGTATACTTAAAGTATACTTTTATAAACTTAAAAATGTTCCAATTTAGTCCGAAGAAGTATTAAATTAGTATACTTTCTAATACACTACAAGTACATGGTCTGTAGTATACTTCCTATACGTATACTTATACTCAAGCATACTTAATAAAATGAACTTCAAGTATACTACCTCAATTTTAGTATAAAATAAGTATACTTGTAGTACACTTGAATAAACTTCTTTTTGCTAAGGGTGCACCTAATGATTGTTTTTTAAATTAAATAATAAAGCACTAATTTGTCTGAAGTTGTCCCTTCTTCAGACTCCAGGGGACGCTGTTGCAGCATTTAATGAAAACATCAGTTGAGGGGGCTGAAGACTTGTCAGAGTTCATTAGGTATCCAGGAGGCAACAGCACAGCCAGCAGTGCAATGCAAGCTAGCAGCTAGTTAGCCTGCCATTAATCATGGCTGACAGGGAACTCTGGGTTAAAGGTGGGAGAGCTGCCAGCGACTCTGTTAGTGATTTTAAACTGGAGGAGGGAGCAGGGAGACACGGAGACCAAGTGTTTCTGCTTATTTACAATTCACCAACTATAATTACAGTCAAAAGTTCCCGTCGCTACGTCCAGCTGAGCCCTTTAAATCACAGTGATACATGGTCAAAATACAACTTTAGATGCACAATAAACAAAAACACTATGTTTTGCTGGAAACTATTTACTCCAGCTGGGGAAAAAAATGTGTTTTTAGACTTAAACAGAAAGTTTAATTGTGGGAATTATTTATATTTTCTTTTTGAGGAAAGTATGACAGGATGGCTTGATAGTTTCATGTATGACTCTAAAGAAATCAGATGTTTGCTTAGCTTAGCATAAAGACTAGAAACAGATGGACTGGCTATGTTCAAAAGCAGCTCTTTCAACATCATTAAAAGTCACTAATGAGCAATTTAGAATAACTATAATAATGAAACTACTGACAACAAAGGGTACTTAAAAGTATTAAAAGTAAAATCATAGAAAATGCAAAGGTTTTTACATGAAACGTTTAAATATTTATTATTATTTTTAAAATCTTAAAATGTTAGAAGATGTATTAAGTTAAAAGTTAATGTAAAAATAGTCAATTGCAAGTTAAAACCCTATTTCCATTTGAAGCTAGCACATAAATGGGTCAAGATGCTAATTTTTGTGCATACATCCATCTAGTAAACACATTTAAGACCCAGTTTTGGTTAATAACAAACTTTAAATATGTCAGTTTCTGATTAAAACCGATCCTCAGGCATCTTCTATTTGGGTCGCTAACTGGTGAAGATGCTAACTTTCATGCTAACTGCAGCGGCGGCCTACTCGAACAATAATGTCTTAAACAGATTGAAATAAATAAAAATAATTTAACATAAGGTTTCATTATTTGTTTCCAGTCTCTGTGCTAAACTAAGCTAAGCTAAGCTAGGCTAATCTATCACGGTTCTAGCTCAATATTTCACACGCAGACAGGAGTCTGGTATCAATCTTCTCGTCCAACTCTCAGCAGGAAAATGCATTAGCGTTTCTAAAGCCATTCTTCTAAAGCCCAGATTGATAATCGGATTAAATCAAGCATTAGCGGAGCAACGTTCGGGTGCAAAAGATCTGTGACATGAAGAAACATCTTCTTCTGGAGGCAGAAACCTTTTCAGTGCCTGTCATATATTTAACCACAGAAAGACGGAGAACAAGGACGGCGTAGAGAAAGGAGGCTGCTGTGAGACAGACACAGAGAGAGAGACAGAGAGAGAGAGAGAGGGAGAGAGTGCAAAAATGGTACTTGTGACGGGGGAAGATTGAAGTCCTGTTAAGTGCTCCGCTTGAAAGCATGTCTGGCCTCATTAGCTGTCAGTTGTAACAATACTGAACTGGCAGTGAAGACAGGTTGGAGTCTAGTGGTCATAAATCACTCCTCGACAGCTGCCTGACAAGCTGGGAACCAGTACACAGGCACGGGGCACCCTCTCAGCCTCGACTCTGCACAGGCACACAGTAATCTAAGAAATCATCGCTCTCGCCCCCCTCCGAAATTACACGGAGCCCGCGAAAGTGGCGTGTCGGCGTTTTGTAAGAGGGAAATTGCTCTCATTTCGTGTCTGCCTTGCACACTTGTATGTAACCCTTCATCTCCTGTGCCCGTCTGTCCCCGGCTACGTCCATTAGCTAAACGAGCAGTGGCTGGTCGTTGACTTCTGTGGGGCATGTGGGAGGAGGAGGAGGAGGGCGGAGGGGGGGTTAAGAGCAAGGCCTGTGGGTCATTAATCACGGCCCCTGACATGCAGAGCAGGAGGCCAAGGCTCCCCTATGCATACAGCTGCTGGGCCACACTCATTGCACAGGAGATGTGTTGACCCCCCTACGCCCCGACTCCCAGCGCCTGTGGCTCTCATCTGTCTGACTCCCTCACCGTTTGTGTCAGTCATTCGCGCTGTCAAGACACCACCGCCTCGCCTCCCGGCCGACACCTCTCCACAATGTTTCCTGCTCACAGGTTTCTATTTTAAATGTGCCCAGATTAGACTGTGAATGCAACTAATCTGATATTTGGAACAAGTGTAGCGTCACTAGCATCACATCTGTAGCAATGTCAGATTAGGCTAACGCTTCGGTTGGATTCTGTAGACATTTATGGTCTCCAGGTGAAAAATAAAAACAAAGATGGCTGCTCCATGGATACCTGCAAACAAAGCAAAGTATTCCTTAGTGCACAGGAGCACCGTGGTTGTCCAAAAACTATTATAAACATCTAACTGAGACAAATTTGTGAAATTTAAGGATTCGAGAGCTCCACTACATGGTTGTTGTACAACAATGGAGATCTAGGCCGCAGAAGAATAAGCTTTTAATTTGAAAATCTATTAGCAACGTGTGTACCTGTGTGTATTTTGAGGTTTGAGTGCAAGTTCAAGTGTGTATGCACTGCTTTTAACATTTGGGAGGTTTTATTTTGAAAGATTAAATAGTTGCGGGGGTTTTATTTTGAAAATACAATGTACACCGAGTCCTTCCTGATGAAAAAAGACAATAATACAGTTAAAAGCCAATCAAATCATAGCATCCGATTAACTCAATTAACTCACAATGGCACACTTACAGATTGCCACGGCTTTGTTAGACAGTAAAATACTAAACATTAAAACCTTTTGCTGTTTATTGTGAAAATGTTAGCATGCTAGTGTTAGCATTTAGCTCAAATTTCACAGAGCCATTATCAGGACTCTTGTCATTTTTGGTGCTGATCATTTGAATAATTGTCATTCATTAAAGCTCACGTTGGCGTTTTTGGAGCAAAACAAGTAAGTCCAGGTACTGCTAGCTTAAATTTGAGGACGTCAACCTCGTCAAACGGCCTTTTGTTCTTGCTTCAGTTCCACATTCCCATGATTGTATGTCACGCCATAGCCAACAGAGACTCCTTCATGTCAAATAAAGCAAATACCCAAAGGCACAAATATGTGTAAAACTAACGTGCCATCTCATTCTCACTCCCATCCACTTGACTTGACGTCACCCAGATCCACAGCTGCTTGCATAATGATAAAAGGCAGTCAGGCTGCCAGACACTGGAACACTGTTTCATCATTCACAGCTACTAAATCACTGAGTCCAGGCACAAGACATCTGTTGAAAGCTGGTTCCTTATCAGCCTTCCAGCATGATGTGGGGAACATCTGGAGTTTCTGAAGACTTTGGCAGAGTGTGGGCTGGAAAACACACAAAGAAGGCTAATTTTCCAGAATGTGTTGACACTTAAACTGTAGACCAGGTGATCTATCGCAGCATAGCATGCACTTTGAAACTATGTGGCGCATGTGAATGAAACCAGAAGACAGATTTCAATTATAAATTGACGTATTTAAAATTACAGGATACGTTTTTAATTATTAACCAAAACTGGACTAATAGATCAATGTTCAAAACCAATTTGTCCTGCTTAGTTACTGGTTCCTCACACGGCATAGGTTGGGGCTATGCCAGATTTCTTAATAATATATTAATCTTAATAATATCTCACTTTATTTCTGTGGAGGATAAACAAAAGCAGGATCAATCAATTTGGTCGGTAAAAATCACAACTTTTGCAAGCGGATCTAGAGAGCTAATTGAGCTAAGTTACTAGCTATGTATCGTTACCGCCATGAGCTGGTTGAAATCATTGTTAAGACATTTTAATGTTTAAAAATTTCTTCTAAAAGAAAAACAAAAGCAGGTATTCAAATGTTTTGTCTGTAATAGTAACAAAAACAAAGAAATAACCTAACCCTAACAAACAGTCACAAGTGGATGCAGCTAGCTAATTAAGCTAGCTAACTAGCCACTGTAACCACGATTTGGTTGAAATCACTGGGTTATGACATCTTATCGATTTATCCCAGACAAAAGCAGGATTCAATGGTCTTATCGGTTAAAATAACAATGGTCACGAGTGGCTCTAGCTTTCTAATTTAAGTTAGCTAACTTACTATGTCATCGTTAGCACCATAAGTTGTTTGAAATCACTGTTATAATATTTAAATGTTTGAAGTTTCCATTTAAAACAACATACATTTTCCCCAGATTTCTGTTTAAGAATAACAACTGCTCCAAGTGGATCTAGCTAATTAAGCTAGCTAACTAGCCATTGTG
This sequence comes from Chelon labrosus, assembly GCF_963514085.1. Lineage (NCBI taxonomy): Eukaryota > Metazoa > Chordata > Actinopteri > Mugiliformes > Mugilidae > Chelon > Chelon labrosus. The sequence goes on from NC_140355.1 coordinate 20,240,373, forward strand.
ACCGCGTGTGAAATCACTGTTATGACATTTAAATGTTTAAAGTTTTCTTAAAACAACATCAATTTAGCGCAGATTTCTGTTAAAGTTGAACAAAATCAGGGTTCAAAGGGTTTGTTGGTTAAAATAACAACGGTCACGTCCACCTTAACACTTGTGCCATGGATTAGTTTAATTCACCAGCCTTCTTTGAAAACAAAAATCTCATAAAGGGTCTTAAATATTCCCAAAATAAATATACAGGACAGATAGATGTTTGCACAAAAGCAGAATCCATCAATTTTGTCTGTTAAAATGGTTAGTGTTGCAAGTGGGTCTAGCTAGCTACCACACATGTTAAGCTAGCCAGTTAAGCTAAATAGTGAGCTAGTTTAATAGTAGCGCCATGAAGCCGTTGAAATTACTGTTGACATTTTAATGCCTAAAGCCTTGTTTTAAACCTTGTTAAGGACCTTAAATGCAATAACTTGATGGACATTATGTCGTGAAAGTTGACCAGTGCTATCAAACATGTTCTAGTTAGCATCCACAGTTAGCTGCTGCCTTTAGTTACTGCTAGGCAACTGTTAGCAAGCTAACGGCCATAGATATTATAAAATTAGTAAGAAAAACTTGATACAACTCTGTACAACCATTTCTGAAAACGCCAGTAAACACATCACAACTCGTGGCCTTTCTAGAAATGCCCAGTTTCAAGATTGTGAATACCATAAAAGGGGGTACAACGCATTTTTGAAAAGTGTGATTTATCCATAAATTATTAACTTGTAGTCGTGTATTTTATTTTTAGAATATATAATATATATCATCTCCATTGAAATATAATTAATACTGTTGTCTACACTGCCTTTTTTTAAAAGCAGCTTATGTCTTTTCTCTGCATCGTTTTTTAAGTATTCAGGATTTTTTTTCTTTGTGCCTTGACACACACACATCCTGTCTGTTGTAAGTTAGTGGCAGAGATCAGGTCCGCTGGTTAGACTAAACAACAGCATTTGAGTGGATTTGCTCTCCCTCATTAATCATCCTGACAGCCTGAAAAACAACATTTCCTCCTTAATGACTGTATTTGAGTAATGGTGTCTGCTTATTTCCATGCAAGCTTCTCTCCCTCCATGCTTTGTAGTCTCTCCGTACTCCTTTCAACCGCCATCCGTGTGTATTTTGGAGTCTCTTCGTTGACCTCCCAAAGTTTGCAGCGTGGCATCTGCACCGGGTCACGTTGGCTAATTACGGTGAGGCTGCTCTGGCGAAAGACGGTGAAAAACCATAAAGGAATGGGAGAATGTGGCCGTGAAGATCCAGATGCGGAAGCCAGAGGATGGTGTCACCCCTCCCCTAAAAACCCACCCTGCATGTGGCTAACCCACCGGCAGCCGATGCTGGCCTCCAGGCCTCCGCTGGTCACTGCCAAAGCACGTCTCCCCGTTAAACACCGGGTCTGTGATGCATGAGAGCTGACAACTGAGCTAGGAGCCCTCAGAGCAGAGCCAGATCAAAACCAGCTGGGGACATGCACATTAGCAGAGAAACCATAATTGCGTTTGCCCTCTTGTACACCACTTAACTTACTCACTTCTTTTTTACAGAAGATATGAGGAAAGAGAGGTGGGATAGATCTTAGCTGCTCCCTTTTTAGAAGTAAAAAGTGCAGGCTAATTTATTATTGGATGCGGGCAGCGTAACGTATGAGCAGTGTAGTGGACGAGCTCGCTTCGACAGCGGTTTCGAGAGAAAAGTGTATTTTGAACTTTCCCCCAGGCTGTGGGTGGATGTAAGTGATGGGTTTACAGCGGTTTAGGAACATCAGTATTGCATGGCTGACATCTGTGTCTGCTTTATTTTTGGACCACTTGAAAAGCCCTCATAGTAGGATGATGGATGAAGTGATAAAGTTGGAGAGAGGACAAAATGAAAGCAGAAGAAGAGTCCGTTTCTGGGAAGCAGATCTGTAACTCGGAGACGAGTCGGAGAAAGCACAAGAGACACATGTTTGTAATTGGTGACTACGCCTAATGATTTTAATGCATGAAGTTTCTTTCTGAGGGCGAAAGAGAAATAAAATCCAGAAATATTTAATAGGCTTGAAATTAGTCATGAAAATCCACGGACATGTTTTAGATCTAATTCCTCCCTCTATTCTTTCGTGCTGGTTGAGGCTAATAGAGAGGTTAAAGGCTTGTCATGTAATGAAGGAGCAGCTCCACAGTCTGTCATCATTAATCATTGGAGCTGTCAGGCTGCACCCAGGACTCACTTAGACCAACCAGGCAAGAACAATACCAGAAACGCTGCAGCGGAATATGTCCACAACGCTCTGGGTTTAATTTAGAGTGCTAAAATTTTTTAAAACGCTGCGGTAACCAAGGCATTGGGGAAGCAGGGTCGGTTATGTGATGGATGAAGGACGAATTCTCTGGTTGAGTGAATGACTAACCTCCACCTCCTCCTCTTAACATCTGCCGCTGAGCACGGCATTTGATCGCCAACAAAGGAACGTGTTAAGTTGTCTTAACTTCTGTACAAATAAAGGTTTGAGGAAAAGGGCCAGAAAGAAACGGAGCAGCTGGCTCAGCAGTGAGTAAGGGACTGTATGAGAATGACCAAACCTTGATTCACTTTTTATAAAGAAGCTAGACTAGCAGCTCTGTCATGTTGTACTTTGGTACAGTGGTGCTTTCAGCTAAATGCTAGGGATAGCATGGTTAAAAGTATAATATATATAATCTTTAACATCTCAATTTAGCGTGTTAGCATGTAAAGCTAAATTAGAAGAAAGAAAAAGCACAGTAAGGCCTGTACCTTAGGCTGCTTTAGTGGTATGTTAAGCTAAATGCTAGTGCTAGCATAATTACAACTATAATACATATATATCATCTTTAGCATCTCGATTTAACTGGTTAGCAAATTAAGCAAAAAAGAAAAAGTTCAGGAGAGCTTGCACTTTAGTGCTAGTGCTAGCATGCTTACCTGTATAATGTATATCACCTTTAGCATCTTAATTTAGCGTGTTAGAACAAAAAAAGCTAAATTAGCAAAGAAGAAAAAGTACCGGAAGTAACCTGTGCATTACTGCAGTGGTATGGTAAGCTAAATGCTAGTGCTAGCATGCTTAAAAGTATAGTATAATGTATATAACATGTTCATTTCAGCATGTTAGCATAAGCTAAATAAGAAAAGGTCAAGGAGCGCTTGTGTTTTACGGCAATGGTATGTTAAGCTAAATGCTAGTAGTGGTATGCGAACAAGTATAATATATTTAATCTTTGACATATCATTTAGCGGGTTAGCATATAAAGCTAAATTAGCAAAAAGAAAAAGTTCAGGAGAGCCTGTACTTTAGTGCTGTGGTGTGTTAAGCTAAATGCTAGAGCTAGCATGCTTAAAAGTGTAATATATTTAAAAACTTTAGCATCTGTTGATACAAGGTGGCAACGGATCAAAAAGCTAACATTTCGGTGAAGTGAGTAGTAAGGCCTCAAATTGCATCAACATTTTAGAAAATATAACAAATCCTGAACATTTTTAGTGAAAAGTTGCTTTATGTTTATAATGTTGTGTTTACACCTAAGGGCTACCACACAAAACTTACTAATAAAATCATAACACTTCATCCTATAGTCGTCAATTTGCTTCCTGAGTCCTAACAAATGAATTGACATTGCCACTAGTCTTTCAAGCCCAAAGTCTGCAACAAAAACCTGCACAATCTCCCCGTAGCGTCTTGAAATAGCATTGAGTTACTGTAGATTTTTGCAGCTTTAATAAGTATTTTTATCTGTTGCTCAAAAGTATATAATATACACTGCATCAAATGTAATTCAATGGGTTTTTAAAACTAATAATTTTGATTAATTTCACAAGGGAATGATTTAATAAAACTTTAATCTGGAACTATTCGTTTCAAAAAGAAGAACATACTGAAGCATTTTCATGCTACTTCGAGTATCGCCTCAGGTTATTTTAGTAATTAGCAGGAAAACACATTATTATTTTAATGCGTTCGGACAGGTTGATGTCTGCACCACGAGGAGATGATGATGATTGAACTTGAAAACCTTGAGGTGTCACTAGTCACCAATAGGTGGCATCCCAATCCAGCTCTGCAACACCTTTGACTGGAAACACCTGAGAAGGCATTGAAATCCAACAAAACCACCTCAACTCCAAGTTTGACAGTGACAGAGAGGGGATGACACTTTGCGGCCGTGATTTCTTAATAAACTAAGTGTTTTCTGGACCATAACTGGCAACGTGAACCCTTCAAGATGAGCCATCAAGTTTTCCTGCCTTAACTCCACGCTGCATCTCAGACCCCTGAAACGGGAGCGCTTACTCTTGTTACAGGCTGTCGTGACCCCTGTGGGTCCCTTGTCAAAGTTGTGAGTGACCAGCGTGGGACATCTATACCTCGCCCTGGGTGTCACAGTGTCATGTTGCTAGGAAATGGCGTATTACGGCTGCCAATCATGCGGCTGTCGTGGTAACCTGATCGACTGCCAGGCCAGGAAGCAGCTTCGATGCTTATCAGGATCATACAGTATGTATACGTTACACCCTGAGAGGTTTGATGTTGCTCTTCTTTATTGAACAACATGAAACCAGGATGCTTTCGCTGTAGCTCTGTCTCGCTGTCAGCGGCAAACCACACCCATTCTCATCAATCACGCGATCCTTTCCCACTAAAAATAGACGCATCCGGATTCGTGCACGCTGACAAAAGTTCACATCTTTCTTTCACCACTTCACCTGTTTTCGCTTCATAAAGGTAGGAGAGAGCTGTGAACTGGCAGAACTGGACAAGGAAATATGTAGGCCACGTTTTCTTTTTGTTCTTCAGAGAGAATTGGAGGTGGTTCCCCCGACAGGAGAAGTAATGGCTGCACCGTGTCTTTGTCGTAAATCAAGATATATCACTTTTCAGTGTCTGGATTATTTCCAACACATATGCTGTTTCTCACACCGAACTCAAAGGATCCGATGATTTAGAGTGAATAAAAACATTTAAACGCCTCGTAAAATGTTAATCTAAAAGGCGATGGCGTTTCTTTTCAGAGTTGTGTCACCGAAGTCGCATCAGAAATGAAGACAACCGCTTACACATCTTCAGTGTGATTTATTTACCAAAATATGACCTCCCCTGTGACCGGATCCCGCCACGGGGGTGCTCCAGTTTTTACAAAAAAATATCACATTATCTCAAGATTTATTGATTTGATGTTGAAAATTAAAAAAAAAACAAAAACAACAACAATCAGAGGAAGTTCAGAGAAGACGTGATTTGAAACATTCATTCAAGAAGAAGGGTTAAGACACCTGTCAGCTGCTGTGTCTCTGCTCAGACGGCCGCAAAAATGAGAAACAGACTGATGTGGTAAACATTAAAGCAAGTTTCCCCGTGTAAAATAAATACTCAGTAGGAATAAAACAAAAAAAAACAAAAAAAACGTAAGCAACCAAAACAAATCATTACAAACCGTGGAGCAGTTAGTGGTGTAACGCTGTGAATTTACATGCATCTCTTGGAGGGGGCGAAAGCGACTGGCATGTGGTCAGACTTGCATCAGAACCGAAGCTGCAGCTCACCGTCAGCCGTCCCCCTGACATTTCTCAGCACTAAATCATCGCCATTTGCAGTGAGAGCCCCGAAAACATCCGAAGAGGAGCTTTTAACGCAGCGTCCCAACCATCAATTTGCAAAAAAGTCATCTCAGGGCAGTCGTGTATCCGGGCGGAGAGAGTGCAGACATGCAAGAAGGAGCCACGTGTCCTCTGATCTTTGGGAGCAGAGGCCTTGACTGGAAACACCATTTATAATGTATAAAATAAAAGAAGTGAAGATGCTCTCAAGTCAAAATCCAGGACTCCCGTGACGCTCTCAGTTCTGCTCGGGAGCGAGAGGAAGCGGCGACTTGCCGCGATTAACTTAACAGTTTTTGGGAACGACTTTCTGGGTGAGGAAAGACACCGTTGTCCATGTCTGCCTGCTAAATGTGAAGCTACAACTAGCAGCTTGTAAGCCTAGCTTAGCATAGAGGCTGGAAAAAAGGGGGCAAACAGCTAGCTTAACTTGTCTAAAGGTAACAAACGCACACTTTAAAAGCTAATTAATTAGCGCCTTATATATTGTTTGTTAATGCTCCTGCATCTTTTAATTTTCGTACTCATACCAAAAATGATATTTAAATTGAGTTTTAGAAGTGGGTTTTTATCGTAACACGGTGCCAGGCTACCTGTTTAGCTTTTATCCACGTGTATGCTAAGCTAACTGTCTGCTAGCTGTAGCTTTACATTTAAGAGACATGATATGAGAGAAGGTGTCTATCTGCCAGAAGAAAGCAAAAAGGCCAATTTCCCAAAATGTCTAGATGTTCTTTGAGTACATTTAAGTGGGTGGTGTATTACTGGTATCCAAGAGCGGATGCAGATCCAAGTCTTTGACTGTAGAGAGCGTAGTGGGGGTAGTACGGACCTGTGGTGGGCAGAGAGTGCAGGGAGATGGAGGACGGCCCAGAGGGGAGGTGGACCTTGCTGTAGGGGTGATAGCGAGCTAAACCCAGGCTTGGCGGAGCCCTGAGAGAGAGGGAGCCCGGCATGGAGCTCGGGCTGCTCTGGTGTGGGAGGTGAAGGTGGCAGGAGGCCGGTCCGGAGGAGGACACGGAGAGCAGCTTACTGTCCATCCCCACGGCCAGAGCCGTGTGAGTGCGGAGGTGAGCCAGGAGCTCGTCCGACGTGGTGAAGCGCTTGTCGCACGGCCCCGCAGCCGAGACCCAGTTGCAGGCGTGGGGCAGGGGGTCGTTGGGGAGCATGAATCCGTACGTATAGAGGGGATGAGAGAGGGACGGGGACACGCTGGAGGACAGGGAGTTTTGATGGAGGGAGTGGAGCGGGTGGGAGGGGTACACCAAAGGGAAGCTTGACTTGAGGCTGGAGGAAGGGTCGTGGATGCAGGAGTTGCAGTTACTTCCGCCGAGGTGGGACACGCTCGGGTAGCTTAGGCAGTAGGGGTCCCTGCATAAACCCTGCATGAACGAGGGAGGGGAGGCGCCTGTGAGAGGGCTGGAGCTCGGGTGCTTTCCCATGCTTCCCACGCCGAGGCTCGACTTTGTCGGGTCCAGTCCGGGAACAAACTGGGATGGGTAGCCAGCGTAGCCCCCCACTACAGATCCGTGGTAGCCCATATTAGAAGAGGGCAGGGGGAAGAGTGGCTGGCTGGTCTTATAGGGAGAGATGGGTGTAATGTGTCCCGGGCCGAGGTTAGGCTGGGCGGGCTCTGCTTTACCTCCGTCGTGGTTGGAGCCGCCGTCAGAGCTGTCGTTGCTGCAGTTTGTGCTGGCTCGTACGTGGCTGGAGTTTGCGTGGTGCGGACTGTCCGATCTGGCCTTGTTTACATCAGCGTCCTTTTTGGGAATATTATTATTATTGTTATTATTATTATTATTGCTGCTGCTGCTGCTCGTGCTGGTAGGACTACCATGCTCGTGTGCAGGTTCACCGTTGGGAGTCTGGGGGTGCGAGGTGGTCTGTCCACCGGGAGACAGGCTCTGTTTGTGACCTGGCGGGGTGCCGCTGCCGGCTCTGGAGCCGGGCGAAGCAGCGTGAGGCGGGTAGGGCTGCTGGCCGCCACCGCTGCCGCTCGAATTCCCATTAGCGGTGACGTTATTGCTGCTGGGCACCCTGAACCCGACTTTCTCACCACTGGAGCTGCTGCTCGTGACACCGTCTCTGCGGCAGTCCCCGCCGCTTTTGTTGTAAGGCTTGAAGCTGGATTTGTCATCCAGGGAGGGGCGGTGCTCCCCCAGCTTCAGGCTGGAGGAGGACGACCGAGCGCTGGTCTCCTTGTCCCCCTGGCTGCAGGAGGATCCCAGCTTGGAGGAGGACGGAGGGTCTGGTTTACCAATCTGAGAGCATGTCTGAGCCAGCAGGGCCAGGGGACTCTTCTTGGCGTCCAGCTACAACAACAGAACACTCCGGTCATTTTATTTGAATCACTCTGGCTGTCATGTAAAAAATAAAGTCGTATAAACTAAACTAATCAGCAACAGTCCTCTGTTGACATGCACATTATTGTTCTGTCATAACTGGGGAAAATCCCAAATGTAACTTCCCAGAAGCTTAGCTTCCGAGGAAAGAAACATAATCTGAATTTCACAGGAAAACAGTCAGCTTTATAAAACATTCTTTGCTTTTCTTTGTCATTTTTGATTACGCTGAATATCTTTGACATTTTGGCTTTTGTTTGAACAAAAGCAGACATTTGTAGGCTTCACTCTGGGTGCTGGGAAGGTGTGATGGCTCATTTTTTTTAATGCTTCACGCTCTAAAACTAATGTTGCATCAGAAAAATGTGGTAATTATATAACAACCCATGCATCAAATTATAACTAAAGTTTAAAACCAGTAGTGTGGTGTGAAATTTGCATGAAAACAAGGCACAGAAGCAGAAAATATTAGATTAATCAAAACTGAAGGTTTATTATTTTGCTGTCCGTCCTACTACTGGGGGGTTTCTTTCTGGTGTCATAACAGATTTTATAATTTCACCTCACTGTTGCGAAATCCGGAACAAAGCAGTGTAAAAGCACTGGTCTCCACAGAATTAAACGAGCTCTTAAATTGTGTGAAAAGTCCCATAAATACCTCGATGCTCACTGGCGCGGACGTTAGAGGCTGTAAATATTCCGGGTGCAGCAAGTGTCCGGTGTGCGCGGTCAACATCTTGAGGACGCGGATGGGAAGCCGCTTCGCCTGCCGAAGTGGGTCCAGAGGGGTCAGCAAAGAGACCGCGGCACCGGGACGAGAGTTTCTAAAGTCGGGGGTCTCACTGAGCGCGATCAGCTTACTAACTCGATCCGTGGCTGATCCTGAGGGGAGATATTTCATTTGAGAGAGGGCGCAGCGGATTAAAAATGTGCGTTAGTCTAGTCCAAAACAAACAATATGATGCGTAAATGTAATCCAAGCGGGCGTCCTTAAATGTCCCGAAGGACGGAGAAGCCTTTTAGACCCAGCGCGCTACTTGCTTAAAAGCATCCTCATCTTTGGAAACTCCCGATTTCAAAATCCTTCAAAAGAAAATTTAAAAAAAAACAAAAACAAAAAAAGAAGTCCAGGAAAATGGCACACAGTGTTCCTTTCCGTCGATGCGTAAAAGAGCGGAGACGGCTTTATAGAGTCCGAGTGTTAAGAGGAAATGTCCCACTGCGTGTCTTCTCTCCGGACTTCAGCAGCTCACTGATCACAACAGGCGGACTTCAAAGTGCAGCAGCCGCTGTCTGTCCGCTGGGTGGCCGCATGGGTAATGAGCGGGGCGGGGAGGACGTGCGTAAAAGGCGGAGCGACGTCAGCCTGCGACTGACAGTCCTCACTCTGATTTATTTACTGTGGTTATCCGGATACAGATTTACTTTAGTGCAATTTTAAAGTGCACTTTTCTCGAGAATGTATATATATTTAATGTCTGAAATGACAGGTGACGTGATTTGTTTTTAATTTTGACAAACTCTGTAGGACTCATCCTCTGGGGACCATGTACAAATTGTGTCACTGGATAATGACAACAAATTTGAATCTACTTGTCCAGCTACAAGATAAATCCCTTCAGATTCATCCTCTGGAGACCATGAATGTATGTACAAATGTTTGCGCCAATTCTTCAAACAGATGTTTTCACTGGATAATCATCAAATATCTATCTACTAGTGCTGTTAGATCACACACTCCTTAAGAGTTATCCTCTGGGGACCATAAACAAATATTTGAGTCCATTCTTTGAACAGATGTTGAGATATGTCACTAGATAATCAACACATTTTAATCTACTTGTCCAGCTCCATGATACATTCCGTAGGATTTATCCACTGGAGACCATGAACGTCTATACAAAATGTTTGTGCCAATTCTTTGAATAGATGCTGAGAGACGTCCGTTTAATTTCAGTTTACGCAAAAGCCAAAAGAATTTCCAAATAAATCACGCTTTTATTTTGATGGTGAATTAATAATCAGGACTGTTTTCTGTCTTTGTAAACTGGAAAATGATATGTTCCAAAATTCTGAACAGATGCAACAAGGGGAAAAAAAGCAAATCTGTGGAAATCACGAGCGATGGTCATAAGGTTGCGTGTATCAAATACTTGACATATGACCACGCCGCCTTTTGAATAAAACCGCACAATCACAAATGAATTTGGAAAAACTAAACTTTGCTCAAGTGTCATTTGGAGTCGTATAATTTCCAGCTCATGAAACACAGATCAAAGGGAGAGAGCAGAAACTTTCACCAAGAACGAGGAGTCTGCTGACAACTTCACAGAGAGCAGTTCTATGAGAGTGTAGGGACATAAACCCCTTATTAAAACTAAAAATGCTCTTTTGTGAGGGTAATGGTGCGGAGAACAAAGTGAGCAGTGGAAATAAGTCACATGAGTCATCATTCACTTTGTTGTCAACAAGCAGATGAGAGCATGAAGGGCAAACACCAGAAGTGGTTTACGAGTCCAGCTGCTTGTTTTTCAGTGCAAAGGGTCACGGTAGCTCTGCTACGGCTTAGGGTGCCGTTCTAGCAAAAAGAAAAAGGAAAGAAAAAAGAAAAAAGGTCTGTGATCAGAAAACCACAATTTGCGTCAAAATCCTTCTCATCATGGTCGTAACTCAATCAAATCTTTATACAGAGGCTTGATGCAGTTTGACTTCCAGAGGATGTCGTAATCTCTAAGAAAAAATCCACTATCTTCATCAAAAAGTAATTATCCACAAATCCGTTTAGAAAGAAGACACTCCTTGTTGCAAACAGGAACTGATAACAGCTGATTCTGCATACATTTAAAGGCCCCACATTGTGGGGAATACTTCCAAAACTTCTCCCAAACTAAACACAATCTATTAACATTATGTTGCAAGTAGTTTAATGTGTGTTAGCATGCTAATCTTTACTATTTAGCACTGAAGCTAAAGCTGAAACTGACTGAAATCACATTAGTTTTGCCAAAAGTGTGGAACACAATTTGACTGGATGATGTAGTTACGTGAAATGTTAAGATATCACCAAATGCATGTAGTTCATCCTGACGGGAACAGGAGCCAAAATGACCAAATCTGACCAATGTTTTTGGGCTACAACCTCTGAGGACCAAGAATTTTGTTTTGTCCCAGACTTGGTTGAAATATTTCACTGAACAATTAACTAGTTTAACCCTTCTCATGGTGCCACGTGAAAGGTCGGGGTGTCCCCACATCACTATAATTCATCCTCTGGAGACCATGAATGTCTGTACAAATGTTCGTGCTGATTCTTTGTACATTGGATAATCAACAAATTTAAATCTACTCGTGCTACTGCATGAAAAAAAAATAAAAAAATCCTTAGGATTTATTCTCTGGGGACCATGAATGTATGTTAAATGTTTGTGCGAATTCTTCAAACAGATGTTGTCACTGGATAATCAACAACTTTCAGTCCAATGGTGCTGCTACAAGAAACATTCTTCAGAATTTATCCTCTGGGGACCACGAATGTTTGTACAAATGTCTGAGGCAATTCTTTAAACAGCTGTTGTCACCACTGACTGTATGTCTGTTACTGGACGCTCAACAAATTTTACAAATGGTGCCTCTAGATCACAAATTCCTTAGGATTCATCCTCTGGGGACCATAACCAGCAGTATAGATATTTGTGCCCATACTTTGAACACATGTTGAGCTATATATGTCACAGGATAATCAACCAGTTTCCATTTACTTGTCCAGCTACACGATACATTCCTTAGGATTCATCATCTGGGGACCATGAAAGTCTGTATGAATGTTTTTGCAAATTCTTTGAACAGATGTCGTCACTGAAAAGTATTTTTCATCTGCTGGTGCAGCTATATGACAAATTGCTACGATTCATCAACTGGGGACCATGAATGTCTATATCAATGTTTGAGGAAATTCTTTGAACAGCTGTTGTTACCACTGACTGTATGTCTGTCACTGGATGATCAACAGATTTTACAAATGGTGCATCTAGATCACAAATTCCTTAGGATTCACCCTCTGGGGACCATAAACAGCTGCATAGATGTTTGTGCCTATACTTTGAACGGATGTGAAGCTACATATGTCACTGGATAATCAACCAATTTCCATTTACTTGTCCAACTACATGATACATTCCTTAGGATTCATCATCTGGGGACCGTGAAAGTCTGTATGAATATTTTTGCCAATTCTTTCAACATATGTCGTCACTGAAAAATTAAGTGTTTTTAATCAACTGGTGCAGCTACATGACAAATTGCTATGATTCATCAACTGGGGACCATGAATGTCTATATCTATGTTTGTGCCAATTTGTTACAAGGTTTTGAGATATGTCACTGGATAATAAAAAAATAATCTACTTTTGCAGCTACACAACAAATTGGAGGAATCTAAAATTCCTTAAGAATCATCTTCTGGTGACCATGAATGTCTTGACCTGATTAAATGCCAGTCCATCAAAAAAAGTATTCAAACTGTTTCAGTCTTGGTTAAAGCAGTGAGTTGTCAAGCATTAGCTGCTAGCGTAGCTAAAGACTCCAACTGACCATATTTTTGTGATGTACATTTGTACAAAATATCACAAACATTGAGATAATATGCTATAAGTAAAATGGCGTGACCTGATTTTTTTTTCACCTAATTACCTTATTGCATGCATACAGTATACAGTAGATAATGTTCTTTTCTCACATAAAAGGAGATGACAGATGACATATTTCCTACATTATTATCTTAAGTTCACAGTGAGTCATTCATTATTGTATTAAGGCTTTAAAATACATCTATCCATCTTCACTCTGTGTTTGCTTGTCAACCCTTTTCACTCTCAGGTATGATTTAATTTGTGACATCTGCAAAGAGGCGTCATCTGTCTCCTGCTTTTGGGCACAAAAAAATAAATCAATAAAGTATACAGAACATGTCACACTCGAGTCTAATTTCTTTTATTAATTTATGCCATTTTTACCAGTGAAGAAAAATGTGATAAAGACAGATCACCTCCGCATTAATGGTTCTATAAATCTGGAATGTTAATAACTTTATTGCATTACCGCCTGCTGACTGACTTTGCAATGAGCTAATTTTGTTAACCTAATTATACAATGAATTGGTTAAAGTACTTAAAAATTACGGCTGACAAGAACTATTAGCAGCAGCCCAAAATAGTCTCGGTCTGAGGGGCTTTGATTCTCTGAATCCTCTGCAGCCTCAATTGAGAGCGAAATCATTCCTAATCCTTCATAACCTGTGGGCAAAAAGCTGCATAATGTGAATTAGCTGACGGATATTTGTATGTATCTCGCGGGGTCCTCCTTAATCTTCAAAAGCAATGGTTCCCGTCTAGATATAAAGAGATGGTGATGATGTATTAATACTTATATAAAAGGAGAATTCCTTCAAAACACGCTGTTTGTGTTTGCCGCTCTTTAAAGCCCTTGTTAATGATCTGAAATCAGCATTTAGGGTTGGAAAATAAAACGACAACATTTGGTTAACTGGCGCCTTGACCTCGTGAACCGAACAGCGGAGCAGCTACTCGCAGCCATCCATCAATGTCGCATCTGTGATAAGAAGCAGAGAGTGGGAGCGCCGTCTCATCAGGAAACAAGGTCACCGTCTGCACCACTGTAGAGGAGACAGCGGCAGGGAGACAGAAACAGCAGGAGCGGCCATTTGATGTATTAAGTGTTGGAACAGGACGGTCTAACGCCAGTGGGAAGTTATGGATTAAAAGTCTATAAACAATAAGAAAATACACAAACTCGATCAATACATCAGACTCAAGCAAAATGAAGGCAAATGAAACAAGGGCAGCTGCACTTCTGAAGACATTTCACCACTCATCCAAGGAATAATACCATTAATTGTGGACGGATAATAGTTTCAAATCAGATTCCTACAATTACAGGTTAGCCATAGATGTTCCTATTCAAACCCGAACTCCCCACCAGGCCTTTAAAACTGATACCACAACCTGGACGACATATTTTCCTTACAGATCCGTATGTGGACATCTTTGTGTGAAACGTCCAACCAATTAATGCATCAAAAAGGTTAAGAATTAAGCTTAAAAACTTACTCCAACCTCAAAACCTATCATCCCTGTTGGCGTTCCATTGAACAATACCGCGGGGAAAAAAGCCCAGGATTAATAATAACTACTCAACTTGGACTAAGATCTCAATGGGACTAAAGTTTGAGTCATATGGTGACATAAGGTCACAAAGAGAAAATGTTTTCCCACATAATTGAAGAACAGCTTCAAATGGAAACCCTCTATTTTCGGTACCAATCATCAGTGCTGGTTTAGTGGTAATGGCCATTAATAATTGATTCGTCAACCTCCTGAGGTCAAAGCAACTAGATACTACATACACATGTTATCCTGATGATATTTTTACATTTACATGGACTAGCCCTCAAAGCCATTACCTTCCTGGGAGATTTGAAGCCCAATAAGTTGCCTCCAGCATCCATCCAGCAGCCTGTGAATGTACCCACATGTCACTCAAAGCAGCCACAACCTAAATCATGCATCACTTTACACCTTTAAGTGTGAGTTATATAAAAATTCACACCCGTACAGTTGTCGTGAATGGAGAAATTAGCTGTAGAGACAAAAACACATATTTTTTTCTAGGTTGTAAACATGTTTATTTCTGCTGTAAAGTTGCTTGCCCAAAGTGGTCATTTATAGAACTGCAGTCTTTAGGATTTCTGAGTTGGCTTTATTTTTCATGCAAGAAAATTGCTCTATGCTCGAAACATGATAAACCTAAAAGGACTTGTGCCAGTGCTGCACCTACTCTAAAGATTTACCACGATGACACATATCTTGGTTTATTTCTAGCTTGTTTATTGCGGCTTCAGGCCACATGCTAATTTTGCACTCTCCACCTCCATTGTAGACACTTGTAGAAACAAATAATTACTGCGTCCATCCTTCATGGCGTAGTTGACTGGTGTTGAACAGGGTTAGATAACGTGACTTAACCCATTTACACAGGTTTTTCCTGCATTATTGGTTTATGAACTACTAAGGCAGCACAGAGCACAGAGTAGATGTTTTCAGAATGAGGATTATTAGCAGGAGAAGGGTTTATATAAGGAGAGAGGAAGGACAAAAGGAAGGATAGCATAAGAGAAGCCAAATAAGGTCAACTACTACGAAAGAGGCCATAATAAACAATAGGGCTCTTCTCTTTAATTCCTCATGGCTTGCCTTGAAGTTGGCCATTAACAAGCAGTGTCACAGTGTCTGTGAGTGATTACTGCTTCCTGTTGTTGGTTAATTTGAGACGGGTTTCCTCTTGTTCCTTTATCTTAAAAACATAATCAAAGCGGCTACACATGGCAAAACAATGGGACCAGATTTAAGAGACGGACTGAGGCCGGCCTTAAAGGCTCCCACTACGACACTATCATAAACGGTGTTTGTACTGCGCTAAAAGGCAAAGAGTGATTGATAGTGTATTCAGTTTTTGCCTTTGATGTGGTATTTAATAAATCTATAGAGCCCTAAAGAGCAGATGTGTCCGCACTGTTTTGATCTTTTGTTCTAAAATTGGACGAAATGTGTGAGGTTGTTAAGTTTCAGCCAAAAACACGACTAAAAGTCAGTTGACTTAAGCCGCACAGAGCAAGGACTGTGGCAGATTTATTCTCAAGATTTAAAGCAATTTTTTTCAAATGTTAGATAACAAACAGAAATAGCAGGCTTCTCAAAGCCTGGTGGTTTCTCAAAAACACAGTTTTTGTAAGTTGAAATGACAACTGGTGGTAGCAGGTTTTATCTGCAACAGCTATCAACTGATAAAATTAGCAATAGTTGTAACTAGATAGCTACTAATATAACCTGCCAGCAACAGTTGTAGCAACTTAACTACTGAATAAACTTACTGGTTACACTGGCAGCTACTTAGCGATTAATAAAACTTGCAAGCGACAGTCACATCTTGTAAGCTACTTATAAAACCTGCTAGTTGCAATTGCAATTACTTACCTACTGATAAAAACCACTAGCATGTGTTGTAGCTAGTTAGCTACTGAATAAGCTTACTAACAATAGTTGCACCTACCTAGCTATTAATATAATTTGCAAACAACAGTTGTACCTAGCAGGCTACTGATAGCAATCAACGGTCGTAACTTCTTAGCTACTGATACAACCCACTAACAACAGTAGCTAGTTAGCTACTGAATAAACTTAGTGGCAACAGTCAAAGCTACTTAGCTACTGATAAAACCCACTTGCAACAGTTACAGCTATGTAGCAACTGGATAAATTTGCTAGCAACAGTCACAGGCAGCTACTTAAGATAAGACAAAACTAGCTACCAATAGTGGTAGACAGCTAGCTACTGAGAAAGCATGTCAACAGTTGTACCAACTTAGCTACTGATATCACCCTCGAGCAACCTGCTACCACTGTCGGTAGCAAGTAGCTGCTAATGTTGCTAGCAAGTTTATTCACCAGCTAGCTAGCTACAACTGCTGCTCGCAAGTTTATCCAGTAGCTAACCCGCTACTGATCGAGCCTGCTGACAACAGTCATAGCTAGTTAGCTACTGATAAAACTTGCTAACAACAGTCATAGCTAATCAGCTACAGACTTGCTTGCAACAGCTGGTGCTTACTAGCTACAGTATTAAAAAAAAAACGTATAGCAACAGTTGTAGTCAGTTACTGGTAAAACCTGCCAACAACAGTCATTATTTTCTTCTCTAGATAGTTGTAACTTATAATTCAACAAAAATATAGAGTTATTTATTCATAACTGCTTTGAAATGACGTTTGATTAGTTCTGTAACAGAATCAATAAGCAAGCACATAAAACCTGATTATCAGCAATGACAGAGCTTATAATGGTGGGAGAAAAAACTAAAAAAATCTAAATATACTGCACATACTGCCTCACAGATGAAAAGTATTGTTCAGCTTTCAAAAGAAATGCACTAGCTAATTAATTTGAATGCTCTTCAAATCAAAGTTAAGGATTTGTTTAATGACCGAGCCTGTTCACCTGCCCTGATCAGTTTTCCGTCAGACATTAAAATCAAAGCAGCTCTTTTGTACAGACGCATGCAGACATGAAAATAGATGAACACACTTTCTCAGTAGCACAGATGCATTTTGCATGTCCTGTGGGTGGAACGATCCGGAGAGATCAGCCTGCCAGAGGACGCCAGCCTGCAATCAGATTGTACTCTGCTGTTCAGTGAAATTTCATCTGACATTAAAGATGTTTTTTTCACACCCTTCTAGATTTGGCTTTTCTTGTAGATGGATCTTATTCCAAAAACTTAAAACTGCCTGCTGGCTACTGTACACTAAAATAAAAAGGCTGGAGCGCCACAGAAGGATTCAGGTTTTAATGCAGCTTGTTTGATTTGAATAAAATTATATGTCAGCCCACGTAATATTCCAAGGGTAGCACGACATGTGTGCCAGGACGGGGTTTAGGACGATTTATCTCCTTGTTGTCTTTTTTTAATTTAGCATTTCCAAAATCAAAACAGAGGAAGAGGAAAGTTTATTTTATGGATCGTGTTTTCTGCAAATATTAGCATAGCTGCTACATAACATACAGCTAATAACTGAGCAATACCAAGGAATATAAGTAATGTTTTGTAACACTGGGTGAAGTTAAACTGAATTGTACAAAGTGCATGGTTGGATAGACAGTCAGAAAGACATTATATTTTGCATTCAAGCACCCTTACTTTCCATTTGTAGTTTACGTGGCAAGACCTCTCTGATGGCCTACTTTTTTTTTCCTCCACTTTCTATTTTATTTGGTCAGGAAGTCATTTCAAACTTGGACACGTGGAGCCAACATGCAGCTATATCAAAGTTCAGAGGAACGTTAGTATCAGTGTGCTGCATACTGGATTTGAGGAAGTTTATTTGCAAATTACAAACAATCAAGCGAAGTTGAACTTCATATATTTCTCAGGTAATAAAGGTAAATAAAGCATCAATTTGACACCATAGCTATGGCAACAGCCAAGACTCTACGCAGACCCTAACACCCTAGTGGACGTGCACCTCCCCAGAAACGTCAGTAAGCGCCGTGGCAACACAGACCGCAAGAGCTGTGATTGTTCCGCTTGGTAGTAGCATGTTTCCGCTTTAGTATTTCCTGCTGCTTCTCCATCTCCGCAATTTTGTTGATGAACTGATTGTTTTGGATCAATAAAGATGGGACACATCGAAGGAAAAGGTTAACTGATGAGATTAGGAGATACAAACATTTGCATGACTCACAAAAGTTTCAGTTGCCAATGTTGAAAGTGAAGCAGGAAGTAGAAATAAAAATTAACCAAAAAAAGACCCAGCGCCGACTAGCGCTTGGGTGGCGTTTTTACCGAGTGAGACAGACTCACGAGCACACAAGTTTAAATGTCTCGCACCAGCGTAGGCTACGTGCGTAGGCTACGTACGTAATTCACGCCGTCTATGTCCCGCAGTACCTTGAATGAACCTTCAGGGCGTCGACAAATTCATACATTGTAACTTGGCACATGTGCTTTCAAAAAGAGAGAGAGAGACACTTCACAGCTTGTTCCAAAATGTGGATCATCTCCACAAGTCATGACGCACACGCGACATACAGCTGATACAACAGTAGTGATCTATATACAATATAACATGAGCCACTTATAATATTGTCTGTATTTAGAGTGGTAGAGTGGTAGAGTGGTGGCTGGGGACGCATGTGGAGTCGCATTTTAATGCCAGGAGGGAACACAGATACTAAATATGCCCACTTGCTGTAGGATTTCCTGTTAATGCAACGGCGTGTGAACAGGTCCTTTGTAAACTACATAAAAACAGCCTGGCATTTGGATCCTTTACTTTCCAGAACTCAACTGTTTTTGACACAACTCCAAAAACAATGTGTGTAACTAAGCTGACTTCAGCGCTTAACTTACACGGATCTGTCGTCCACACTTTAAAAATCGCTTTTTGACTTTCACTCTTCGGGGTATTTTAGCGGTGCAGTGGACCTCCTCCTGACGATTGCGGGGGAAATTGATTGTGACGGCACGGCCCCAGAGGTGCTAAACAAACCTTTCCACTGCTCCCTGTAGCCTTCACTAAGTAATCATTCACCATCGATGTCCCCTCCGTTCGAAACAGATGCAAAGTGGAGGTCAGGGCTTATCACATTTGTCAGGGCTTATGACGCAGATTTGTCTTAGGCCGACGTCCATCTTCTGGGAGAATCACACCGAACGGGTTCATGAAATGGATGTTTATGAAATTTTTTACCATGGTAAATGGTTTATTGTTTTGAGAAATTGAGTTTTTAGCTAGTAGAGAGAAGGGGTAAAACAGTAATTAGGGTAAATATCTTGATATTAAGACAAAGTAAGGTGTATTAAAGTAATTTCAGAGGCAACAAAAGACAAAATATGAAGAATCTTTGTTAATATGTGGCCTGTGAAGCACATATAAAGACCTGGACACGCCAACCGGACTTAATTAAACACAACACAAAGACTACAACCAACGGCCAGCGGGTGCAATATTCTGCTCCCAAATGAAAGGAAATAAGGATTCGTCATTCAAAATGGGAGACCACTAGGCTAGGACGCTAGGAAGAGCTAACAACCGTTGTTACTTGGTTTTTATTCAGTCTAGGTGTCTGTGTTTTTGTGAAAATACTTGTGTGTTTGTATGTTCAGATGATACAGGAGAAAAAACGAGAAGCGTCTTTGGGTTTTGTTAACTTTCGTCACATCTGGTTCTCTGAGCTGAACAGCCAATCAGAAGGCTCTTTTGTCTTTTACTTGTTTCTCTGCCAATTCGACAAATGCTGAATCGGATTAAAAACCCCAGACAGGTCCGACTGGCGATAACGATGCCAAAACTAGGCCTGGAGATGCTTATTTACGACCCGTCGCTGGCAAACGGCCGCCCGTTGGCCTTCAGCTGCGAGTTTACCTCTACAACACCACACAGTCTGTGAAATTAAATTCTATTGAGTGTGAAATGTGTCCTCTTAGAGCCATTTTGTGATTACTAACGATTCCTTGTACTAATAATGAGAAAGAGGGCAACGCAGGAGTCAATTGCTCTCATGCTGGATCCCCATTAATCCTCAAGCTGTCTATAAAATCAAAGAAAAAGCAGTTAGCTGTAACAGAGCACCGGACCATGATCTATGCCACGCATTGATTCCCCGCTATTCGATAAGTTGCTTTGATAGAAAGCCCCGTGGGTTGTTTAAACAGAAAGAGGAAAATGAGAACGAGAGGAAGCAGTGGAGGCGACTCTTTGCCCCTCGCATGCTCCCTGCTTTGATGGCTTTATTTACTTAACCCTCAGCTCAACCCTCATTCATAAATGTCAGGGACGAATCCACGCACCATTTAGAAACCCAAATGCAAGCTACACCAAACATAGGCTGTGTTCCTGCGTGCATACGGCTGCATAATCACCGGTCAGCGGCAAACATTTCAACCCAAAACACGCTATTACGGAGCGAGAGGCGCATTTCAGCGTTCGTCCCACATCTGTCATCGCTCGGCACACACCACACGCCTCCTCTGCTCTCCCTCAAGACATGCCAGCAACGCAGACAAAGTCTGTCATAACACTTGACTTGTGGTTTAACAGACTATGGCAACACTGGAAGGTGGTAAATGAGATTGCTTTCTTTATTTGTATTTCTGTCCCTGCAAATAAATCAAACCAGCGCCGTGCATATTGCCTCAGTTTGCCTGATGCAGAGCCGAATAAAATCAAACCGCCCCGCAGTTACTCGGTAAACGGATAACTGCATTAATTTTAACTTTTGTTGGACGTACGGTTTTCGTCCCTCGGGCAAAGGTGTCCACTTTAAAGCTTGGTGACAGTTGAAGGGATCTGAGTTGGGATGAGGGCGACCATATTGTCTCTGTCAGTTGCAGGAAAAGGAGGAGGAGGAGGAGGAGGAGGGAGGGAGGGAGGTGAGAAAGAAGTGCCGTTGTCAAGCAGCTTGTCAGGGTTTGATGTTACAAAGGACGGAAGAGCTCAATTAAAAGGCCATTATTGTAAAGTAAATCAACGCCTAGCAGCCATGCCACTTCCAAACAAATGATCCTCACCCGGGCTGCAATTTATTTCCTGCATGAGTTTTGACTCCGGAGATCAAGATAGAGGATGCAGCTCACTTGACTCGGCTGCAGAGTTGCAGGGGGATGAGGAATTATTTCAAATTAGAGCTGTGTTTTGTCTTCCCGTTGTCTTCGGCGATTATTTACAACATATCGTATATGTCCCTGATGCTCAAAATGTTAAAAAAGAATCATGAATTATTCTGCTGATCACCCGACAAACCCCCACCCTTTAGTTAGTGATGACAAAGTGCTCTATTTAGGAAGTTAGATTGAAATGTCTGGGGTCTAATTTATCTCTCCGGGATGAATACATGAATGTGAAGCAGTGCTATATTTCACACACAGCCCCACCACTGCATGGAATATTATTACCGCTGCCCCAGAAAGTTGAGGAGGGAACCGTTTTTCACCTGAACAAGCATTACGGTGTCATGTTGGACATTATTCACCGGCGCGCAGAGCAGGTCCGACGCGCCGTGAAATATTTTCTGCGCTGACCTCAGATTTCTGCTGAAGTAGGACAGTTTCTCCTCCAGCCTCCAAACGTCCGACAAACTGGAGAGAGAGTAGAGCGAGGGTGAGATGATGTCGTGATTTTCCACGGAATCATAAATACAGATTACTCCTGATATCTCTGAAATATGGATCGCGCCTCTTTCCTCCCTCGCTCCCTCCCTCCCCGTTCACCTCCCGCTATTTCACTCCCACTTGCTTTCTGTTAGTCATATCCATGCAGGATGTTGACTCAGTTATTTTCCTCCTCGGTGTCACTCAGCTCGTTGGCAGAGGCACCGATAACTTCTGCTCAGAGACACATCTGGTAAAGAGATTACACTTTTGAGGTGTTGTTTAGCGGGTAAATAACACCTGGCAGAACCTAAAGAAAGTCAAATATCAGCACTAAGTAACGGGTCATTTAAAAGAAAGCATGTATTTTTGTGTTTCACAGTAAAAGCTTAGATTACAGCCTGCAACAAACGGTGTAATTAGTGTAAGAGGTTACAAGTTTGGAGCCATCATCACTAGTTCACCTGTAATTATGGATAAAAATGTGGAAATTAAAGTGTGCACAGGCACGCTTGTTTTCCACTTCAGTGCATCTTGAAAGGCTGTAATGTTGGTGTTGAAACAAAGTGAGTGACTTACATGGGAGTACTTTGTCTGCTAATCACAGGCAGGAGTGGCATGACCTGAGAATACTACAGGTAAGACAAGGTTAACTGGAGTGAAGCATAGAAGCCACTTAGATGAGTGGTGAAACGTCTTGAACAAAACCCAAACGAGTTATTTGTTTCATACAGACCTAAGAAAACAAGTGTCCACCGTAGTGTTTGTCAGGAAAAGCAAAAACGTACCTCAAACCTTTTGCCTACCACCTAAAGTCTTGGTTCCTGAGTGGGTTTTCTCTGGGTTTTCTAACTTACTGCCACCATCCTACCATTGGTCGTTGTTTTGTGGAGTTTCTACTCAAGACTTGGATACCATCATCCAAGAACGCCACTTGAATGCACCACAAAGACTACGGCCAACAGCAATCACAGATTGGCGAACAATATGAGAAGCATGAGCATGACCTAAGAATACCAACACAAAGCAAAAACAAAGTCATCTGGACTTGGACTCGACTGTTTTGAAGAGTGAACTGAAGCAGCCCCTTGGATCAGCGGTGAAACGTCTTGAACAAAACCCAAACGAGTTTTTGTTTCATACAGACCTAAGAAAACAAGTGTCCAACATAGCGTTTGTCAGTACCACCTAAAGTCTTGGTAAGAGGGCTATCCAAAAATATGTAGTAGTAAAAGTTTGCATGTTCTCGATGTTCGTGAGTAGGTTTTCTCTGGCTTACTGCCACCGTTGTACCATTGGTTGTTATTTTGTGGAGTTTCTACTCAAGGCTAATAGCCGAGATCAAAGAAGGTCACTTAAATGCATCACAAAGACTAAGGCCAACAGACAGTTTTGTGTAGACAGACCCGTGTGGCGATTGCCAAATTCTCATCCTGTGTCGAAACAAATTGAGTGATTTGTATGGTCTAAAGTTGGGAGCATATTGTTCGCCAATCACGGGCGGCAACGAGAGGCATGAACGTGACCTAAGAAAACCAACACAAAGCTAAAACAAATTCATCTGGACTTGGACTCGTCCGTTCTGAAGAGCGAACTGAAGCAGCCCCTTGGATCAGCGGTGAAACGTCTTGAACAAAACATCTTGTTTTAGATATACCATGATCTGAATGACTGAGAATCGTCATACAGACATAAGAAAACAAGTGTCCCTTAAACATTTTGCCTACCACCTACAGTGTTGGTAAGAGGGCTATCCAAAAGGATGCAGTAGATTAAAAGTTAGCATGTCCTCATTGTTCCTGAGTGGGTTTTCTCAGGGTTTTCTGGCTTACTTCCACCATCCTACCATTGGTCGTTGTTTTGTAGAGGTTCTGCTCCAGGCTAAGAGCCCAGATACACTAAACCAACATCCAAAAATGTCACTTGAATGCACCACAAGGGCTATGGCCAACAGCCATTTGCTACATAACGTTTTATGTAGACAGACCACTGTGACGATTGCCAAATTCTCATCTTGTGTTGAAACAAATTTTGTGATTTATATGGCTTAAAGTTGGGAGCATATTGTTCGCCAATCATGGGCAGCAGCAAGTGACATGAGCATGACCTAAGAATACCAACACAAAGCTAAAACAAAGTCATCTGGACTTGGACTCGTCCGTTCTGAAGAGTGAACCGAAGAAGCCCCTTGGATCAGCGGTGAAACATCTTGAACAAAACATCTTGTTTTAGTTATACCGTGATCTGAATGACTGAAAATCTTCATATAGACGTAAGTGTTGTGTTCAGTGTTGTTACTGAGTGAGTTTTCTGTGGGTGTTTTGGATTAAGCTTGGTTTATAGTCCCGCAACCAGTCTACATGCATCCATGGGGGGGCTACGCTGGTGAAAGCGTTTCTGCCTGTGCGCTGGTGTGTCGGCATTGTTCTGCGCCAACTGATGTTGGAGTAATAAATGTCAATCAACAGTTACTTGTGTTGAAATCTCTGCAGCACGAGATGTAGAGAAGACGTCTGAGTAGATGATGTGAACTTTCTGTGCTTGTCCAGCCGACCGATGAGAGTTATGAACAAGGAAATCCATTTTGGATCAGTCACGGATGTTGCCAAGACACGCAGCTATATATCTAGGGATGGCTATGGAGAAAAAGTGATGTGCTTTAATCCCACCGTGCAAAGGTATGCATGCCAGATGATGGGGTGATTCTAAACTGGCCCGTTGTTTCTGCTCAAGGCTAAAAGTGCAGACACAACAAACCAGCATCAAAGAACTAGCTCATTCTGCCTGTGCTAGGACAAAAAAGTTGCACTCCAACACACCATGAAGACTACAGCCAATGGTTAGCTTGTACATACGTTTTATGTATGTACAAGCTAGCCATTGGCTGCATGAAAGCAAATAACTCCTTATACCAGCTGTCTGTATCAGTCATTCAAAAGGGGAAACAGGAAGAGCTACAATTAGCTGCTTGGCTAGGTAGCTAGCAAGAGCTGACCTCTCCTGAATCAACCGATCAGTTAGCCTAAAGTTTATTCATTTTAGCACCAATGACCAATTGTCACAGCCCTTAGCTCTGTGACGTCCAGGGGAGTTAGAAAGGATAGATGTAAGGATGTTAACATACGTTTAGAGGTACTGAAGTCTAAAGTGGATGTTTAAGACCATTAAGGAGTCAATAAAGCTAATGCTAGTTAGCTAAAATTTCATGTTTGTTTTTATTTCAGGCAGAAAAATCTGCAGTCACTGGATAGAAATGAAAATATACAATATTCCTCTTCATCAAAAAATCTCCTTTTAAAAAGACCTCGTTATCAACCGGCTCCATTAGCTTGAACTCCACAGCAGTAAAAGCTAGCAGCAGCAGATCTGACAGAAACTGAAAAATGAACATTTGCTGACGAGAAACGAGGAGTGGTCTGACACATGTGGTAGAAAAGACTTGCACTTAAAGGTGTTATTCTGTCTTCGCCTCACTTCCTGCCACATGCTGCTGTAAATTACTCACAGCCAGCAGCTCCCACCGCATCGGGTTTGCAGCTCCTCGCGTATCCATGTACGTTTGTGTATACATGTGGGTGGTGCTGGCGAGAGGTTACAGCGGATTGTCACGAGGATAACACAACTAGCACTTTCCTCCCTCCACTGTCAGCTGTGATAAATGGCTTTCAGAACAAGACTGAGCGTATATTATATCACCTGTAAGGTGCACACACTGCCGAGGCCATAACTCTCCTTCTTTACCGGAAAAAAACTGAAGTATGGCATTGTATATTTCCCCGCTCGACATATTTACGAGGCCTCCCTGTTGTATAAACTCAGTGATTGGTATTTCAAAGCACCTTGTCAGGCTGAGTGCTGAGCCCTGCCAGCCGCCTCAGCTACCTCGGCAAACAGTGGGAGCATTTCTTTCGGAGGGAAAGTAAGACCCCGAGAGTTATTGCCTTTCCAAAGTTGAGTGCCTATTAAAAAAACTCTCTCTTGTGACTGTAAATTTATAGTGTTTGTGCTCGCTGCTGTTAAAATCAAAACCGCGGCCTGGCCAGAGTTGCTCATTCCACTGAACCAGTTGGGAAAAAATGTGTGCATTATTACAGGAAAGCCCTTAAAACAGCGGTCCAACAAGAAAAAAGCGACGATGTTTTCTCAGATAAAGAGCCTTTTTTGTATTAACATGGACAGATGACATTAATCCCAAAGTCAGAATGTCATAACTGAGGCTCTGAGAGGATTTTTGGCCTCATATTATTTTGGCTCTTTCCTCTTCCTCTTCATGTCATCTTGCGCTGTACTGTAAAGGCCTGTCGCAGACTATCTGGACTCTTACTTAGGGTTTATTGAGCCGAGGAGAATTATTGTTGTGTAAAAACTCTGACAGTTCACATGTGCAAAGCAACATTATCTGCACCGTGTGAAGGAAACAGAGGAACCATTTAGACTTCATAAGATCTCATCTGTTATTTATGGAAGACCATATCTGCCAAAAGAAAAGGGGAAGAAAAAAATAGCCACAAAGGTATGCAAGAAAAAAGATTATTTGACTTCTATAGCCAATCAAAGAGCGATTTTACATTTTAAATCTAAAAAGGCAAGAGCCAAGAAGGTCGCTTACAAGGTAGGAAAAGGAGTACTGCAGTGGGTTTTTTTTTATTATATGGTTTTATTTAAGAATTGTCTCTTATATTTTAATTATTTAAATAATTCTTCTCTTTTATCACCCATTTAAATATCCTTCAACAAATTGAATATATTTATTGATTAAAGTACTTATTTGTAAAGTGTTTTATGAGTTTTTACTGTTCAATTAGATAGATTAATGCCTAATAACTCTTTACATAATACATGTGGTCCTCCATATGAGTGTCAGTATGTCTTACTTTTGACTCAGTAAGTTAAATTTAACTTTTCTTTTTAATTAAAAAAATAATAATTAAAACTTACAAACACTTTATCTTGCTTGTACTATTTTCTATTTTTAAATCATTATAAATATTTATTATGATACTCCTGGTCCTCCATACTTAAGGCACTGGTTTGAGTATGTATTTTTTATTTTATTTTTTTGACCTCGTAAATGTATTTATTTATTTATTTTTGCCAGAGTATAACTTATTTTTTCATATATGTATTTATTTATTTATTTGTCAATTTTTGGCAGGAATAGGCTTCCATAGGTATCTGATGACTGCACCTGCTCTTTTATTTGTCAATATGACTATCAAACAATTTACGTTGCATCTATTGTTTTGTATTTATTTATATTTAGTGTTTTCTTTTTTCTTAACAATCATTGTGAATATTTATTTTTACACTTCTGGTCCTCCATAGCGAAGCACAAGTGCGATTATAACATTTGTTTTGTCCTAGTAAATAAAATTACAAAGTTTTGGTCATTTATAATTATCTTTTTCCCACCACATGTTTTCATTTATTTATTTATTTATTTATTTTAACTTTTTGGCAGCAATGGGCTTCCATAATTATCTAATGACTCTCATACTGTATTTGCCTACACGCCTGTTATATAATATAAAGCATGATATGGCTTTTGTTATAATTATTGTAAATATTAAAATGACACCTCTAGTCCTCCATAATGTAAATTTTTTTTCCATTTTGTTTGTTTATTTTTGTCTTTTCTCAAACATTAATTTATGCAGAATATCCATTGTTTCACTGTCCAACAAACTTTTAAGCTTGCCTGTATTTTGTCAAACAGTAGGTTAGAATATGAGACAACCTAGACATTACATTCATCCCGAAATAACATGTAAATCGTCAAATGAAGTTTTTAAATTAGGCTGCCACCCAGAGCACACAGAGGAATATTATTTTGACATTTCGTCACCCTCCGGGGGGAAACGGACCTTTTTGATGTGCAATCCGCCAGGGCTTGCATCGGCTGGCAGATTTTATCAGCAAACAAGACAGGCAAGCAGAGCACAGACTAAATAAAAAGAGAGGAGGGGGATGGGGGGTTGAATGATAAAAATGTCAAGGATAATCTTCACTTTGCGGGGCACTGTGATGTCGTATCAAAACGGATTTGGTGGAAATGATTTGGCAGGAGGAGTAGACACGATTGGAGGGGAGGGGGGGTGGAGGCGAGATACAACAGGAGAGCGCTGTGCTGTCTGTTTTCCCGAATAATTTTCCGTCCTGACAATAATCTCATTATTGAAAAATTACATTCACAGCAGCATAAAGCAGCAACACACGACGCCTCTTCTACTTTTATTCCAGCTTCACATTGTGGAGGAAAAAAAAAAACACACACAAAAGGTCTATTGTGGACGAGCAGGAAACTTACATTCCACTTCACAAACTGAAACTATCAACCAAGTATCCTTGTTTTGACCTCTGCACATGTGAATTTAAATTCTGCCAAACTCATGAGCTGTGGATAAATCAAAGCCATTTCTCTGCTCATCCCTCAAACACAGGCACCGTTTGTTCCAGACTGCTCCATCCAGGGATCCAGCCTTCTTTTATATCCCCAGCAGCACCAGCTCTGCAGCCATCTTTCTGACAGAGTGACAAATGAGGGTGTTGCCTCTGGCACAACGACCCATGTGGAGAGTACACAAGGTATTAGGGGAGCTGTGACTCCCAGCACTGGTACTTCGCTGGAATCGTTAAAGGTTTTATCATTCCCAGTCGGCTGCCGGTTCCAGGAAATGACTTGCAGGCGGGTGAGGACAGCGGTCCGCAAAAATAAGTGAGGAATTTTGAGGTGAAAATTGAAGCCTATGTCTGTCAGTAAGGAAAATAAAATGGGTGAATGCCAAGTGAACATTTGACCAAGTAATAATTATGATGCTAGGTTAAATGTTTGACTTATTAAAACACAGTTATGAGATAAAAATATTGACTTTATAGGTCAGATTGATGAAGTCTTGATTAGAATTATAAGATCAAATTCCGGATTTTATAAGTCACAATTATGATTCCAAGTAAAGATTTTGGATTACTAAATAACAACAAGAGACACTTACAGAGTTGCCAATGCGTGCCACACTGAGTGCCACACTGAGTGTCGAATTGAGTGCCATGGAGGCACCACTGTGCGCCACATAGAGTGCCACATAGAGTGCAATGGAGGCACCACTGTATGCCACATGGAGTGCCACATAGAGTGCCACATAGAGTGCAACGGAGGCACCACTGTGTGCCACACTGAATGCCACAAAAGTGCCACTGTGTGCCACACTGAGTGCCACATTGAGTGCCACATTGAGTGCAATGGAGGGACCACTGTGTGCCACAATGAATACTGCTCTGAATGCCACAGAATTGTCACTGTGTGCCAATGAGGCGCCACTGTGTGCCACGTTAAGTGCCCCAGAGGAGCCACCACGTGCCACACTAAATTCCACACTAAGTTCTTGCCGCCACATACGTCCCTTAATTTAAAATTCAGTTAAGCTCATGAGACACTTGCCCGTCTAAATTTTAAGATATTAAATTTTTGTCGTACTAAGTCACAGCAGTCAATCAATTTCAAGCATATGAGACAAAAGACAAAATGATAAAATTCTGATATGTTTGTTCTGCTAAAACAAAATTATGAGATAGTCCCCACCAAGTCACTACCAAGAGGTAGTCAAAACTTTGACTGACTACATCTTTACTTTGATTTTATGTCTTGTAATCACAACTCAGAGTGGATTTGTAGGTTCCAAACTCTTTAGAGATAATAAATTTATAATCCTGGAGGTTCATTTTGCACTTCTCTGATATGTAATGTTGGCTCACTTTCCAGGATTCTGTTTCACTTGTTTGATTGGGTTCTCTTTGTCCACATCCAGGACTCTGATGTTCAGTTAATATTTTTACTTTCAACATCTACTAACATTTAAAAAGGTTAACAGATTATTTCAACAGTAAGACTCTTATTATTTAATATCAATAGAAACAGCTATATTCTGTTTCCGTGTCGTAGGAGAGAGTGTGAAGTGTTGAAGGGATTGTGTGATTATTGTTTTGCTGCTCTTGCCTCAGGACTGTCATTTTGCTGTCACCCTGCCACTTAACATTGAACGCCACCCCCACCCCCCCATCTGTCCGTCCATCATGTCGTCACACAGTCTGACAGCGAGGATTAGAGCTGCACATAGAGAGGCTTTCTGCACATTTCAATGCAACAGAAGTCAGATAGACGTTGAAGTCGTCACCCATGACCCACATCTTTTAAAAAACAAATAAAAAAATTCTAATATGCAGCCCAGAGGTAAATGAGTTTCAGGTAGTACGTTTTTGTCAGTGTGTCACTCCAACCTTGTCATCTACGGTCGGGTGAATCCAGACTGTCTGTGGATTATCACTGTCATCACCTGAGAGGAATGCAACTCACTCTGTCATGTCGGCCGTTTTGATCTTTGAAGAATGACAGGAACACACACAGCAGCATCGGCAAACTGGTTAAAGGCTCAATTTGGGATCTTTTTTTTTTTTTCGACCGGGTGGAGGTGGAGGGGGAGTTGTAATAGGAAGTGGAATTTCTGGCAGTGTGACCATTTCTTTGTTTTTCTGCGTCTGACTCTTGCTTAACCGTCCAACCTGAGGCAAAAAGAAAGCCGTGGAGCAAGCCCAGACAAAAGAAGAAGGGTTACGAAGAAGACCTGCTGACACACCAAGCAGAGGTATTGCTCAAAACTGGAAAGCCCGTTATTTGCCTTTTTGAAGTGAATGAGAGGATGCATGTTAAGTCACACCTTTCACTCAAAGCACACGCTTTGGTGCTGTTTACACTCGTGGAGGAGCCATCTGGAAAAGACGTCTCCCAGCTCTCTTTGGTCTTTTCAGGCCAGAAGAAAACATTTTCTGTTTCGCTGGAGATCATTTCCAAATATTTACCTGAAACTCTCTCTGGTCTTTCAGCATCAACAGCGTGATGAAAAGCGGTCGCGACAGACATGAGTTTAGATAACAGCGGAAGACTAAATTAGTGGGGAGGGATGAGGAAGCAGCAACAGAAAACAAGATGTGACAATGACATTGGCATAAACTGATATGGTTTAAACTTTCTAGCAGTTACAAAAGCTACATTATCATTCATTTGGAATTTGGTTTTTGGCCACATATCAACAATGAGTCCAATGTTTACTCCTTTTTTAGCTCTGTCTTTGGTCTCCACCACCCTCAAGGGAAAAACGTCTGGCTCTTTAGCTTCTAAAAGCTCTACTATATTCAAAAGCGAGTACAGAGCAAGTAAAACAAGCAATGACATAAATGTTTACGTTATTATAGCTTAAACATGCTAACAAACTAGCTTATTTACACATCTCGTAGTTACAAAGACACGTTATCATTCATTTGGAGGCGTGTTTGTGGCCACGTGGCAAAAATAAGTTCAATGCTTACTCCTTTTTAGCTCTGTTTTGGTTTCCACCACTTCAAACGTCTTATTAGCAGCTAAAATAACTATTATATTAAAAAGCTAATTGCTAAGTTTGTCTTTCGTTTAGCACTGAGCAAGTAGTGTACAGTTTTTAGAGCTTTCCTAACTCTATTAAGAAACAATGCTACAAAAGCAGAGAGCAAACTAAAGCATTTTGTTTTTATTATTTGGTGCAACAAAGACAAGGTGCTGGAATGACATTGACGTTAATGTTTTACCATATTATAGTTCAAATATACTACCAAACTATAGCTTATTACATATCTAGTATTAACAGACGTGTTATTATTCAGTTGGAGTCGTGTTTGTGGCCACGTAGCAACAGCAAGTCCAAGGTTTACTCCTTTTTAGTTCTGATTTTGGTCTCCACCGCCTCTTAGTGAAAACGTCTTATTAGTGGCTAAAAGCTTAACTCTATTTAAAAGCTAATTGCTAACTAATTTAGCATTGAGTATACAGTTTTTAGAGCTGTCTCGTGTGTATCAGGAAACAATGCTGTGAGAGTGGAATGAAACTAGTTTTTTTTTTTTTACTATTAGGTGCAGCCTAAACGTGATCTGACAACGACATTCACATAATCTGATATGGTTTAATTGCTAACAGTAACTAAGCTGCATTTTTAAATATCTAGAGTTGTGTTTGTGGCAACATCTCAACAATAAGTCCAATGTTTACTCCTTTTTAGCTCCATTTTTGGTCTCCACCACCTCCCAGCGGAATCATCTGGCTTATTAGGTGCTAAAAGCTCAGCTATATTCAAAAGCTAATTACTAACTACAGTACAGTACAGTTTTTAGAGCTTTCCCAGCTGGATCAAGAAACTACGAGAGCAAAGAGCGAACCAAAGTTTTCTTTTTTAACATTTGGTACAGCAAAACCTAAATGTGGAGCGACATTGATATACATGTTTACATTGATATAGCTTAAACATGCTGGCAAACTGTAACTGGGAGTTACAAAACTACATTATCATTAATTTGGAGGCGTGTTGTTGCGTGACATCAACAATATGTCCAGTTTCACTCTCTTTTACCTCTGTTTTTGGTCTCCACCACCTGATGGTGGAAATGCCTGGATCTTTAGCTGCTTAAAGCTTCATTATGTTAAACATCTGACTGTTAATTGTTGCTGCCATTTAGCACTTAGCAGATAACGTACAGCTTTCCTACTGCATCAAGAAAACAATACTACGAGAGAGGACAGTAAATCGTTTAGCTGTTGAATTTAACTAAATGATGAATGATGTTAAACTTAGCTTTTGTGTGGGAATGTCAGGATGACATTGACATAAAGTGATATGGTGTAAACTAGCTAGTAGTTAGAAAGCTACATTCATTTGGAAACATGTTTGTGGCCATTTCATTTCCTTACAGCTCTGTTTTTGGTCTCCACCACCCGAGGAGAATGAACCAAAACGACTAAACAATGAAACTAAAAACCTCCGGAAAGCTGAGGGGAAGCACAGATTCACTACAGACGCATTGTGGCATTGTTTTGTCACAGTGTTAGTATAAAAATATTAATTACAGGAACGCTATGTGAGATGGGAAGTCTGCGTCTGCCTAATGTTTCCTTCATGTTGTTTCTTACCTTCCTAATCCCTGTGCTCTCACTCTATATTTTGACTCTTTCCCCTTGTTACGCTGCCCTGCTGTCCAGGCAGCACTTCAATAAACAAAGCCCGGGCAGCAACAAGCTTTTGAATGGATGCATCCTGCTGGCAGGATCTGAGCAGGCTGTTTATAGAGGGGCTTGTCAGCTGTTACCACTGGGATGTTGCAGCATGTGGAAACAGTGGGGAGAATCGGCCTTTGATGCCTCCCCCACTTGGTTCTCCTCTCTCCGCTCCTCTGTTCTCCTGTTTTCTCTTTGATGGAGCTCTGTGAAGTGTTTGTCAGCGACGGGAGGCCCGACGTATCGACACCCACACAGGAGAGACGCACAGTGTCAAACGGGGGCACACCTGCACAACTCAAACTGCTCTGTTTTTGCTACAGGGATCATCCCTTTTCGACTGCTTTAAAAAGACAGATGAATTTAAAATGAATCCATCATGTGATGGCTGCAGATTTGCTACATTCTTAAGCTTGATTTATGGTCCTGCAACCGGCCTATTTGGAGCCTACACAATAGGGAGCTACCTGTGCAAACACCTGAAGAATTTTCTGAGCTGAGGAAATGCATCGCGGACCAATCACAGTAGGGTGCAAGAGAGGATACGCCGAAGGCTACGATATAAGGTCTAGAGATATGCCGTAGAAGTGACACACCACTATAAATCAAGCTACTGTAGACATCTTGGAATTGCTAACTCTATAGCTCAGTCACATAATGCAACAATGAGGCTAAACGTTCAACAAGATGCTAAAAAACATGTACGATTTGGCAAAATGAGTGGATGGTGCAATACAGCCAATAAACTAATAATTTCTTGTCCATCTCTAAGCTAGCTAGCTAGCTAACTTAAACCAAACTGACTCCAAAGAACTACGTGCATGAAAACTTTGCAAGGTCACAAAAAACTACAACCAACATTCAGTTGGGACAGGAAATAACTCTTTCCACCAGCAGGTGGCAGTCGTCTGTATGCCTCCTTCAAATGGGGTAACCGGAAGAGCAACTATTAGCTGGGAAGCTAGGAAGAGGTCAACACTGTCCCAACATTGCAAAATGCAAAAACTAGGTCCACAGACGCTTTACTTTTTGCTAATTAAAGGGTAACTACCATTTTTTACAACCTGGACCTTATTTCTGGCATAAAAGATGATCGTTTACTCACCCATATAACTTTGGTGTCATTTGGAGTCGTTCGGGAGGTATTTAGATCCGTGTATATCCATATAGTGGGAGTGACTGGGGCACCGAAACGCAGCCTCTAAATAATGCGTTATCTGCCACGAAACTTGTTCATTTCACCAATATTTTGTTATGATATGCTAGTGCTACTCCCTGTTGAGTCCGGAGTTACCTGTTATCATCATCCGGGGTTGATCCGGAGATAGACCTACTAACTTCTCCCCTGGATGATGTCATCTCTGAGCGCCGCGTGCACCCACGACAATCGGCTTGTTTACCTGTAACTTGCTACTGCTAGTTTTTTGCAATACGGCTGAATATTTTTCAAATTCTGAGGTTGTGGACAATGACTTTGTTTACGATGGACGTCCTTACCGTTTTGAGCCAGAGTATATGGATGAGGAGCTCGTTGAAAGGAGGATGTGGAGGCAGAGAGAGGAACAGCTGGCCAAAGAACAACAAACCGCTGCACGACTAGACAACAAGTAACTCCAGACTCAGCGGGGAATAGAACTAGCGTATCATAACAAAATATTGGTGAAATTAACGACTTTCACGGCAGATAATGCGTTATTTAGAGGCTGCGTTTCGGTGCCCCAGTCACTTCCACTATATGGATATATGCTGATCTAAATATCTCCCGAACAACTACAAATGACACCAAAGTTATATGGGTGAGTAAACGATCGTATTTTATGCCAGAAATAAGGTCCAGGTTGAAAAAAACGGTAGTTCCCCTTTAGTGCTATTTAAGTAAATTTACCTTTTGTCCTTTAATCTATGAAAAAAAAAAAAAAGAAAACACAAAAAGAACTAAAGGAGAAAACAGATTCATATAAACCCAAACGTTTTTGTAGGTGAAGAAGAAGTAGTAGTAGTTGTTTCCATCAGTCAATGAAGAACTTCTTCTGTTGGTCTAAATGGAGCACGGACATGACTCTGGAACAATATTCAGATGTAATTTTAGACTTTCTGACACAAGGCATGTCGTCTGAATTTATCTCCGAGCGTTTTTCTTGTGAATCTGGAGAAGGACCAGGTTTATTTAGGGCTGAACGCAGTGATTCATGCCTGAGAGAGAGCGCTGGAAACTCCAGATCTGGGCTACTTCCTGTTTCATTGAAGGATAATACGGCTGAATTTTTTGTGATTGTTGCCACTTTTATTTTTATAAATCATGTAGTAGAAAGAAGATTAAGTCTAACATTAACTTTCTGTTTTCCATTTTAGACTACAGAATAAAAGAAAGTTTGCTTTTTTTGTTTTATTTTTTGGGATTCAAAAATAAAAATCTACCAACAGTTTCTGTTTCTGGTTTTAAAAACAAACTTAAAATACCAAAAACTGCACGGACTGTTTACCCATATATCAGATTACATTATATCAGAAAATTACAATTCAGAGCAATTACAATCATATGCTGATGACATGAAGCGCCAGAGAAAACAATCTGACATCAGAGCTGAGCAACTTCTCATAAATGTCAGATTAAAGGCAAAGAATAAACGGAGGGACGTCACACGAAGCAGCGAAGTGGGACAATTTATGAAGTGGTAGGAGAGGAGAGCGCGAAGAGAGGTCAAAGCTGTCCTGTCAACAGCACTGTTGGCTTAATTTTACATATTAACGCGAGGTGCCGATGCCAACAGCTCAGGTCAAACACAGAGCAGCTCAACATGCTGCCATATGTTCCCAGTTTTCAGAGTTCATAACTTCGGCTCAGCTCATAAAACATTTAACTGGAGCAACGCTGAGTCTGTTTATAAACCAGAGCTCCGTCCAGTGTTTTTCATCTTCGGCTTGTGGAGGGAGCTCTGATGTGACTTAAGATACAGCTTCATGAGTCACTTTGTGGATGTCGAAATTCAAATTTTAATAGTTTCTGCTCTATGAATTTCATTTCTGGGGGAAATAAAAACATTTATTTTAAAATTAATCTAAAAAGATCAGTAAAAGAAAACTGATGCATTAACTTGTAGGCTGCATTTCAGTGCTGTAACTAGACGGAGTGACGCCTAGCACCCAGTATCCGTGTCCTCGAGGCTCAGAACGCCGTCAAAAGTCAAAACGCGCTCAGGTTTAAGTCGTTTCAGACGTCAGTTGCTTAATGCAAACCATGAGCTCGCTCCGCGCTCGTCTTCCAGATGGGACCGCCTCTCTCAGCGAGCAGCTGAGCCGAGTTTCTCTCTGGGTGAAAAGTTCATTTTCAAAGTGTCATAAATCCACGTGAGAAAGCAGCGTTACCTGAACTTCATCACCGCGCCTTCGCGAAACATGTTCTTATAGCATCAGATGACTGAAACACATCCTATGAAGCAGTGATCGTGCTACAAAACATGACATCTGTTATGTTGTCAGAATTTGTCTTTGCATCTCTTTGGGACTGGGACTATACATCAGTCTTGCATAACATTATGACGACCTTTCTAATATTGTGTAGGTCTCCTTTGTACCTCCAAGTGACTCATCAGAGGATGGACATGGGTCTTCTGAGGGTGTCCTGTGGTGTCTGGCAACAGAATATTGTTAGTGGGGGGGGGGGGGGGGGGGGGGGGGGGGGGCTTTAAGGGGAGGGGCCTCTGTGGATCATCCCACAGATACTTGATCAGTTTGGGATCTAGTGAATTTGGAGGCCAGGTCAACACCTTGTGCTGTTCTTCATGTTTTTTTCTAGTTGTTCCTGAACCGTTCCTGCTGGGGATGGCTGCTGCCATCAAGGAGTGTCATTGCTATGGGGTGGGGGTGCCTGGTCTGGTCTAGGTGGGTGCTACATGTCTAAGTAACATCCACACCAATGAATGCCAGGTCCAAAAGTTTCCCAGCAGAACACTGAATCGTCACAAGACGGCCAATGTTATTTACTTCTCCTGCAAGTGGCTGATCAGTGTATCAATTTATTTTTTAATAATAGTGGAAGCTGCCCATTGGGATCCAACTTAAGCTTGGTGTTTGGTCGGCTAGGGATTGAACCACCCTTTACTTTATAAAAACTGTGTTAACGAATTCTGTTCAGCAGGAGAAGCAACAGAAATGTTAAAAGTTAAATGCAGGATTTTTTACTTCAACAATAA
Source organism: Chelon labrosus (assembly GCF_963514085.1). Classification (NCBI taxonomy): domain Eukaryota; kingdom Metazoa; phylum Chordata; class Actinopteri; order Mugiliformes; family Mugilidae; genus Chelon; species Chelon labrosus. The sequence continues at coordinate 20,277,335 of NC_140355.1, forward strand.
GTTTGAGTATTTCTCCCTCAACCGACCAAAGTTAAGAGCCCAAATACAGAAATGTTTACTTCCAGGGAATCAACCAGAGCCGGCCCCTGAATGGGGGAGATGATGTTCCAGGAAGAGACCTGACTAAATCACCGGGACAGCGCTGTAATGGACAAACCCTTGAAGTATTGTGTGACGAGAGCAGAGCTCGACACCTGACAGAGAGAGAGAGAGACGGATGATTCACTCCAGATTAAAGAACAACACTCGCATTGTTCTCTCATCTTTCTGCCTCTCTCCTGTCACCCCATTTATCCCCCTCAGCGAATCATTGATGCCATTCATGCCCCTGAAATGCTACGCCGTTGTGATTTTCCTCCCCTTCGCCTTTCTCCTTTGTTTCTCCTTCTTCTTTTTTTTTTTCCTCTCTCCTTCTTCTTCTTCCCCTCCCAGCCCCAAGCCTTCCCGGGGCACTTGGAGGCTCTCCTCTTTAAGTTTTTCTTTCCGCTCAGATTAAGTGTGACAGATTGGCGAAAAGGAGCACATGACAGGAGTTCAGATGGCAGACGAGAATAAGATCAGACATGTGATGCGATATTAAGAGGTCACAAGAGCTGACGCACACACACAAGCGGCCGGACAGACCCTTTCTATCCGCACGCTGATTCCGACCATACGATCAGAAGAGCGAGAGCCCGCCATACGTGCTACCATTCAGATCTTATCTCGGCTTTATCACAAAAACAACAAAAAAATAAAAATAGGCGGAGAGCAGGAGAGAGCACGAAGCGTCAGCGGCGAGGAGCTGAAATCTAAAGTGAAGGTTTGACGTTCGCTATAACGGCCGTAATTTGATTAGACTTGGGTGACATTCTTCCACACAACTGCGAGAGGACGACATCTGCTACTGCCAAACGCATTAACTCCTGTGAACTCGGGAAGACAGGAAGAGTGAAGCATTGTTTGAGTCCGCTCTCTCTTTCCATTTGGTCAAACAACAGGCATTTTAATGCTTTCAAGACACTCGTGACAGCTCCGCGGCGAGATTTATAACGCCTAAGAATTGTGAACACATGTAGCCGAGGAGGGCTAGATAATATTACCCAGAGGAGATAGATGGGTAACGAGAAACTTTAATAGTAAATATGCAGCGGGATTTTTCAGCATGCTGGGTTCCTGGGCTTTGGTTTATTACAGATACAGAAATGGTGAAGGACTGGAAGAAAGAATAAATAAATAAATAAAAAAAGGCAGCAGCAGCAGCGTCCAGCAGGAAATTCAATAAAAACTCTTCAAAAGGCCCGGCCTTGACATTGAAAAATAGTGAAATTATAAAATACAGCAGGGGCAGCGAAAGAGAGGAGTTATTGTATTTGGCACAGGATCGGGACGAGGGAGCCCAGGGCCGCCACGTCAAATGAGCCGTCACTGACGGAGGGAGCCGGGCCTTGTGGTGATTAAATATAGGCCTAAAAACCTGCTGACTGCGAGGCGGGCGGACGGCGGACGTGTTTGTGCACAGGCGGCGAAACGAACAGAAAACAAAGAGACGAGGGACGGAGGGGCGATGTCTGAACTGAGGCAGAGGGGAAACCACACAGCTGTGCGGGAGAGCAGGGGGTTAGCATTCACTGATAAGAGGATGATAAAGAAGAGATGAAGTTAGAGTGATGAATCTTCGAGTCCTTGGTCTCTTTAGATATCTGTTTTTGGAAAAATCTTCCCTTAAAGACTTTTGGCTTTTATTTAGTTGACGCGTCTTCATCTAAAAGTTAATTTAATTATAAAACAACCAGCCGAATTAGTCCATAAACAGCAAAAGTCCTCAGAGCAATCTCTCATTATGTCAGAAAGATTAAATAAATCTTTCTGACTGAATGAAGTGTCCGCTAACTCTTAAACATGGAGATGAATTACAAAAAAGCTGCAGCTACGGTTAAAATTCAGTTAACAACCTCCTCTGCAGAAACATATCTCTTGGGGGATTATGGGAAATGGAGTTTGTTAAAAGGCAGCTAACACAAAAACAGCTAAAACAAGCAAAACTGGACTAGTAGAGTTTCTTGAAGACGTTTCCTCCAAGTGGTTGGAGCCAAATCGTTCTGGGCCAAAAGTTTCAATAACTAGAAAAACAGATTTAAAATTTAAAGCTTAAAATTTGATCTTGTAATTATAGATAACATATAATATATAGGCTATAATATAATAAACTTTCCCTACATGTAGAATGTTGTATTTTTTTAAAGTTCAAGATCAAAAATTGAGCTTTAAATCTCAAATCTTTTTTTTTTCTTTTGTCTCGAACCGGTTCAACTCCTTCAGTTCTAAAGGATTTGGGAAGGAGTTGGGGTTTAAATATGAACATCTGTGGGTGTTACTCATCAGAAACTCTCATGACTGGTGTCTTAGTGTTAACAACCAGATCCTCAACTGAAACTGGAGGAATTAGTTTGGATCCCGTTTCCTGTCCTCAAGAAACTCAACAAGTCCAGTTGTCTTTGCTTCATGGATACACCATGACCTGGACGACTGTCGACCAACACAAACATGAAGCAGTTAGTCTTTTTTTGTAAAGATAAAATTGTAATTTTCTTGAATTTCGGCTGCTGCACCAAAGTGAACGGTTTTCTTCTGAAGTACAGTTAAAGTTGAAAGTTTCTTCTTTGGTGTTTTGTGTTTTCCCTCCATTGATTGTACGATTTGGTCTCTAGTAGTTCCACCTGTGCCCATTAGCATCAGTGTGAATATGTACTCCTGCCTTTTCTCTTTGTCTTTTGTCAGTTTGTCTGTTCATTCGCCTTTTTTTCTCTGTTTGTACCCGTTCTTCGTAAAGGCTCATTTACGGTACCACAGGACATAGACGCCGCAACCTACGTACGTAGCCTACATTGGTGCGCTCATCAGTCTGGCTCACTCTGTAACAACTCCACCCAAACACTAGTTGGCGCTGTGTCTTTTTTTGCCAGTCGGGTTTATTTAGTTTCCACTTCCTGCTTCACTTTCAACAATGGCGACTGAAACTTTTTGCAGAAATTCGCCAAAGACGAGTCATACAAATGTTTGTATCTCCGAACCTCCTCAGTTAACCTTTCCTCGATGTGTTCGATCTTTATTGATCCAAAACAATCAACTGGAAAATTGCTGAGATGGAGAAGCAGTCGGAAATACTAAAGCAGAAACACGCTACTACCAAGCGGACCAATCGCAGCTCTTGTGGTCTGCATTGCCGTGGCGCCAGGTGCACGTCAGGCTACGGGGCTAGTGTCTGGGCTGTCGCTGTTGCTAGTCAAATTAATGCAGAATCCTAAACCGCGATAAGACCTCATGAAATTAAACATCCGATCTTTGCATTTGGGTCCTACCTCCTGGCTTCACTCGTGACAGTCGAAGGTTGAAGGACACTCATTTGCCGGCGCCTTTCACACAGAAATGAACCAAACACAATTTCAAAACTACTTCAATAAACGCCGACAAGCCTCGAAGGCTCGCACGATTACACAATTCCCCTTTCAACACCCTGTCTTCTTTAGATAAAAATAAAAAAAAGTAAAACATTTTCAGGTGGAACAACTGATGATTTAAAACAGATAATCACACACAACCTGGATGCTGCTAAAACATCTTAAAACATCTGGCTTCACTGGCAGCGGCCGGTCACAGGAGACAACAGCAGCTCCAGATTGTCACCATCAATCCCCTCTCCTCTTTCAACTCGTCTCTCTCACTCTTTTTTTTTTTTTTTTCCTGTGGCTCGCCCTGACGAGGGGTTACTGGATACTGTGTCAGAGTCTCTAAACTCCACCTGACAGGGTGTCGCTCCAAGCAACACGTCTTATGTTACAGCGCTGCTCAGGAGCCAGGAACGAAGGGCGGCAGGGAGGAAAAAAAAAAATAATCAAAGCTCACATTTGGAGTTTGACATTAAAGACGACATCTTACTTCTTTCCTTTCTCCTTCTATCACTTCCCACATCTCTGGATATTAAAAAAAAAAAAAAAAAAAAAAAGCTGGCGGGGTATCTGTTGCGGGAGTTTGGCCTGCATACAGCGTCTCCAGGAACAGAAAGAGACAAGCATGCGGCGTTGTACATGAAATCTGCCACGACACCAGCTCGGGTTCACACAGCTCATAGCTAAAAGTATGACAGCGGCGGTGTGAGTGTTTGACTAATCTTTGAGGATGACAACAGGGACAGAAAAGGCGAAAGGAGTGGAGTGGAGACGGCTTCTTCTTCTTCTATTTTTTTTTGTGCTTTGAAAGCTCCCGTCATGGCAAACGTCTCTCGTCAAAGCTCCTCGGATCTGCCTCATCCTCCTCTGATTCCTGGGAGTTTTGATTGATGAGCTGTGAAGAGGAGCTCCACGGTGAGGACAACAAGGAGGAGCAGATTCCCCGCAGCGTAATTAATTCAGAAGATAAAGACGGATAACGTTGTCAGCGTCTTTCTCTCTGTGGCATGTCTGGGCCAACTCGTCTATCCGTCTGTCTGAGGGCACTGAACCGTGATTGCTCTGCTGATTTGAGCCAGATGATCCCCGTTGTCACACCCTGAACTGAATCCTCACATGAACAAGGCCTGCGGGGCGAGGGGGGGGGAGCTGGAGGGGGCAATTTAAAGACTGTGGCCTGTCTCTCAACTCGAGCGAGGCTTCAGATGACGATGACGGGAGAAGTAAATGTCAAAGAGGAACAATCCAGCGTCAGTATGTGCTAACGGAGAACTGTAGAGATTAACACCTGCATGAATAGTTTTAAGTAGTTTGTTGCTAGTCATTCATGCTCCCCTGACTTTTCATTTAGGTGAATTTTTAAGTTCCATTAAATTCCCCCTGAGGATGAATTCTTATATATTCTCAGACGTTTCATTCAGTGCCGCCATCATCAAGTCAACATTTCAGTCTGTCCCACATTTCCGCTTCTTAGGCAAACACCTGCAAAACTAATGACAATCCTACGAGCCTCTGCTAGACTTGCTAGCATGCTAATTAGTAAATGTTGGTACGCTAGCACCGGTAAAGCAATTAGCTCGTTGCCAATTATCTTTGCAGCAGAAAGTTGGTTGCCAGTGGACGTTGCAGGTCCTGGAAAGTCGCTCCATCGAGGTACACTCAACGCTCCGTCGTCTCAACGTTTTGATTGGTTCAACTTGCCAACTCATTTCTACCTGAGCATTGTCGTTTTGAGTAGACTAGCACGCAAACCTTAGAGTTCAGCCCAACGCACACAACAATTTAAGAAGGGATGTCATGATCGGTGTTGGGGCTGATCCAAGCATTTTAAAACGATCGGATTGGGTTTATCTTTTGTAGTTATTTGTTTTAGGTCTGCCATGAACCAAAACCACAACCTGTAGCGCCAAAGCTGCCAAAAATAAAAGAAGAACAACCAAAATCACATGACTAAACATGTCTGCTGTGTGGAAGAGCTTTACTCTGGAAAATAAAGTCAGTCAGATAGAAATATGTAAATTGTGCAATGTGGATGTTTGGTGAGGTGGTAGTAGGAGACCATGATTCAATACAACCAACTTGATTCAAAAGGTACAAAAACAAAATCTGAAAACTGAATCCATGGAGGCTAAACCCAAACAACAACAACAACAAACACTGAACGTTTAAAAGAAAAGTTTCCTGGAGACAGCGTCAAGGAGAAAAATATTCCAGAGAGGGTTAGGGAGTTTATGGTGTTGGATGACTAGAACATTTCTGGAGTAGAGAACACAAGGTTTTCTGGAGCCAAGGTACAAGCTACCCTTTCTACACCACATTAACTTTGACAGATATATTTGTTGGACTGAAGCCAGTTGACTCTAGGAGAAGACAAGGAAGACAAAAAGAGACTTTAGGAATCTACAGAGGAGAAACTTTAGGACATTTAAGACCAGATGCCCATGTGATCTTCAAGTAAGTAGATGTACTCCACAGGTAGTGAGTCTTGGTTCATCCATCAGAGTTATGTACATCCGTGTTTTTTATGTTAACGCTGTTAAGTAGATGAGCAATATCCCTTTCCTGAACATTTTGAACTCTTATTTTTTATTTGTGGAATATCTAATACATCTAGCAGCCCTGTATGCAAAGCAAATCTAGGTACATGAGACACATATGCAAATCAAATATCAAATATGCAAAGTGTAAAGCTTGTGTTTAGGTCAGACCTCGGTCAGATCACCTTAGGGCACCAAGGTAGAAAACAAACCCTGGGTCCGATTCAGCTCTATAAGCCATTATGGAAAAGTCTTTGTTTTGTTTTCTTTAACTCAGTTGAATCAAACCTTGACAGCAGCAGCCTGTGAGGACGTGTTCAAAGGCGTAAGAAGAATCACGTTAAATAATGCCTGAATAATTACGTTTTCAAAATTCAGTTGGCGTTCCCGTTCGCCGCTGCCTCGGCATCAAAATCAAAACGAAGCCTTGATCTGGACCGAGCTGCAGAGCCATTGTTCTCTGCTCTGCTTTAATCAGCTTATGCTTTTCAGGGGCCGATCGCGATAAATTACAGTTTATAAAAAGCCGTGCGTTGGTTGTAAATCACTCGCTACTGCACGGGACTATTTGACAAAAGGACTGGTTAACACAGTTTATCACGGTTCTTTGAGCCGGTCAAAGGTGGGACGAAATCCAAGAGACCTCACAGCCAGCCGGCAGGTGTTGAGTCAGTCCAAGTGAAGCAGATGTCGGACCTTAATTTTTCACCACATTAAAACAGATCTAGGACTCGCTTCTGCTCAGATTAAGTGTGTCTCGGAGAAACTTTCCTGGCAGGACGAGTTCTTTAAAAGTTGTTGCACCTTTAAAAATAAAGTTTTGTCCCTGAATATCTGAACAATGACCTCTCAACGCTCCCAGTAGAGTACGTTTCGGTGTCTTCATGTCCCTCTCAGGTAATTTATGGCTTTCAACCCATCAGAGGTTACCCATGAACTCTGCAGGAATTCGGCACACACACAAACGAGGAGGTTGTTTAAAAGGAGAGTCGAGTAAATGCCGAAATCTTTTGGACGCACGCTCCAAGAAATTTCCTCACTAACCAGAAGTAATTACGGAGACAAATGCAAACTTGTGGACTTGCGCTGGAGTTGACAGACACATTGAAACCATGTGTTTCCACTCTTTGCCGTGACCCGAGGAAGTCTCACAAAATCCCCGGCAGAAGCCCCGAGCGCCTGCCACCAAGCATAGAGTCAGCGGCCTGCTCAGCGCCTCGCTTCAAACCAGATTTTCTACTCCCTGTGCCAAGCTCCTGCCATATCCCATTTCTCATCAGACCTTCAAGGACCTAATGTTGGAATCCATTATCACACCCGTTCTCTTTTGCGGTTTCCCTCCGATCTTTCTCCGGCCTCGTCTTCTGTCATGGATCTATGCCTCCGGGGGCCCCAGCACCCTGTCTAGTCTGTGCTGGCCCAGCCCTGGGTCATCCTCTGCTTTAGTCCTGTTCACCCTTGTCAAAAGACATTCACATAGTGTCAGCACACAGAATAAGAGACAGTAGGTTCAATGTAATGGGCTGGGCTCTAAATAAAAGATGTTTTGTTGGGTAGCCACACTTGGTTTTTGAAGATTTTGAATAGACGTGCTTGTGCTACAGTTGCTTGACCTTTCCGTGCCCAAGACTGTGAACAAACGCTCCTGTGTTTTGCAAATTGTCAAACTCTCAGATGCTTCCTTTTACTATCGTTAAAGAGTTTTACCACTATACATAAATGTGCCCCATATACAGTAAATCTAACTGCGGTGGTATGTTTCTAGTCATTGTGTGTCTTCAACACACACGGCGTCTGTTTCTCTCCGTGAACTCTTCACCCCCACTGCCTCCAGAAGGCTGTCATGCTCAATTATACCTATGTTGTTTTTTTGCAGCCCCTCCCTTCAATTGACAGGCGGGCGCTAAGTTCAGAGATACAGATTAACTCGCTGTTTGTGCCCTGAAAGTTTTTCCTTTCAGTCAGATTACGGCCGGCGGACAGAAACCTCTTCATCGTTTTAGTTTAATGGAAGATGGCAAGACTCAAACTACAACACTGCCTCCATCATATGGAAAGCAGTTAATCCTCTTGCAACTCCAGCTACTGTTCTATTCTCAACTTAAAAAGGTTTTTAATTGAGTTTCGATTGTCATCAAGGCTTCCTCTGATGTTGAAAAGTTTGTAAGAGTATTTACTGCTAAAAGGCCCAAGGAAGTAAATTGCCGCAAAGAGACAGCACTCTCTCGACAAAAGACAACATAAGTAGCTTCAGGAAACTCCCCAAGATAATATTTGGGTACGTTAAAATGGCAAACTCTAGATCAGCCACAGGATTTAGGACTCTCATCTTTGGATTTTTTGGCCAGTTTCTTTTCAGCATAAAGCTCCTTTCTCTTTACAGTTAATCTTAACCCAAACCACAATGTTTTTCTAAGCTCTCTCTCTCTCTTTGCCAAACCAAACCTTAACCATAGCGTTGTCACATCATAAAACAGGTTCGTTTCCCAGCACCGATGAGCAAAGGGTTTGGAAGGCGGCGCTCTGAAGAGTCAGTTACTAATTTCAGTTAAATTAAAGTACAGCAAATTGACAAAGAATAGCAAGTTTTAGGGATTTAAGTATAATATTTAACAGAGTGGGAGAATTAAGTAGCTTAAAATTATAATATCTGCATAGTACCCGGAAATTGCACTCAAGTAAATGCACCACAATCTAATTTGGTGGTTCCACTGAAATATCTGAACATATACTTGATATGCTGCTACAAAATTTGGTACAGAGATTCATGGTTCCCACATGATGAACCCTTCCATCTTTGATAATCTTCCGACTCTTCCTCTGGTGCCATCACAACGTTCACGGACATGGTTAAAAGTCTGTGAACAATCTTGACAATTAATGGACGGACTATTGTGGAATTTGGGACAGAGATTCATGGTCCCCAAACATCTATTGATGATCCCTTGACTCTTCCTGTGAAGCCACCATGTTGCATTAATGGTCATAAGTGAAATATCTTAAGATATATTGGACAGACTGCCATAGCATTTGGTTCAGACATTCATGGTCCTAAGAGGAGGAATCTTACTGACTGACTTTTCAACTTGTGCCACCAAGAGGTAAAAGATTTAAATGTTATAGTGAAATATCAACTATGAAATATTAACTATGGTACAAAGTGCTACAATTAATCTTAACCCAATCCAGTTTTTCTAAGAGCTTTTTCCCCAAACCAAACTTATATAATAAAAGTACGGCAACACTGTACTTAAGTACCAAAAGTTAAAGCTAGTTCCAGTAATTTAACATTATTAGAATGTTAAGTAGCTTAAACTAAAGCAAACTGAAGTGGAATATAGTGAAAGCACAAAGTAGCTTAAAATGGAAATACCTGCAAATTGTACTCAAGTAAACACCCTACAATCTGATTTGGTGTTCCTAAATATAACAACACACGCAGTTCTGAGAAGTGTTTCCATGTATTTACCGTCACATGAGCACGCACAGTGGAAAATGAGATCCAGGTGGAAGCAGCAGTTTTCATTATCTCTCGCTCACAGCGTGGTGTTTGCAGAGTTCAAGAGGTGAAAACAAGACTCTCACCACACAAGACACACACCTTTCAGACAAGAGCGAAGAAAGAGTGACCTTTGACTGTGTTTGTTGGTCTAGGCCCAGGCGTGAACTTCAAGCCCCAGGGCATGCTGGGAGTTAAACCAGGGGCCAGGGGTCGGTGAGCCGGTCAGCACAGCGGCAGTGGGGTGACAGAAGGGTTAAAGAGGGGAGATAGAGAAGCACAGCTCTTTTATTTCCCCCATGACGTGATTATCGTTCTTTTTATAACCCTTTATAAGTCACTGTTAGTCTTTTTCTACAGCGTCAGTTGGTCAGTAAATCATTTGGTTCAGACATTCATGGTCCCAAGACACCAACCTACTTTGTGATCTTCTCACTTTCCAACTGATGCCACCAGCAGGTCAAAGCTTTCAAATTTCCAGTGAAAAATCTCAACATATGCTCGATGACTTGCTACGAAACTCGGTACAGAAATTCATGGTTCCCATAGGATGTACCCAGCCATCTATTGACAATCCCTTGACTTTTCCTGTGGTGCCACCAGGACATAAACAGACATTACTACAGCTTCTGGGTGGCTGCCATTGAATTCAATTCAGGTATTCATGGTTCCCAGAGGAAGACACCAACAGATTTTGTGATTTTCAATCAGTGCCACTAGCAGATCAAAGTTTTTAAAATTTCAAGTCTAACATCCGAACAAATACTTGATGAACTACTATGAAACTTAGTACAGAAATTCATGGTTCCCATATGATGTACCCTATCATCTTTTGATGATCTCTTGACTCTTTTTGTAGTGCCACCATAACACAAATGGTTATAAGTAACCTTAAGACATATTAGATGGACTGCCATAAATTTTGGTTCAGACATTCATGGTCCCCAGAGGAAGAATAATAAAGACTTTGTAATTATCTGACTTTTCAGCTAGTGCCACCAGGAGGTCAAAGATTTCAGTTTTACTGCAAAATATCTAAACATCAACTGTGATACAAGGTGGTGCCAAATTTGATTCGTGGTTCCCACATGATGTACCTTTCTATCTTTTGAAGATCCCTTGACTCTTCCTGCGGCGCCACCATGACATAAAGTGTGATAAGTGAATTATCCCGAGACATGTTAGATGGACTGCAATAGGTTTTGATTCATACATTCATTGTCCCCAGAGGCAGAATAATACTGACATTATGATCCAGGTAGAAGCACCAAAGATTTCAGCTTTACTGCAAAATACCTAAACATCAACCGTGATACAAAGTGGTTGATTCGTGGTTCTTGGATGATGGTATCACATTATCTTTTGATGATCCCTTACTTTACATTTTCTCTGGCACTAACATGATATTAAGCAGTTAAAACTGCAACACTGACAACGGATTGTCATAAAACGTGGCACATAAATTCATGTTCCCCTCAGGATAAAGACAGTAAAGCATGTGGTAAATCCCTTAATTTCTTTTCCTAGCGCCATCAATCCTAGGTTTAATTTGCAAGTTTGTGTGTGCATAGTGTAAACTAACAAATGTTAGCATGGTAACAATGTAAAATACATAGGTAGGATATAAAAAACAGCACATCTGCTAACACTAGCATGCTTGCTGTAATTGCTAGCATGCTGTTGTTTCAAAGCTAGAATGGCTGTAGTTTTATTATTAAATTCTGTGTCCGCTGAGTCCGGCTCGCTGCAGGCCTCGTGGAGTCTGTTTGCATGAGATGAGTCAATACCCAGTCTGAACAAGGTCCTCACATCACACACCCATAAATCCCCTTTATGACAGATTAGAGAGAGCAATGGCTTTTCCACTCGTTTACCCATAAATACAGCAACACGCTCGGCTGGTTTATGCCTCTCCTCTTCAGATGATGGAATGGCTGAGCTGATGTTTATAGCTGTCATGGACCAGCAGTGAATATGTCTCTTACTGGCTTCAGTCCAGCTGAACTTCAAAGCAATAAGAAAAACACTGCAGAGCCGCTCTGTAATGGAAAAGCAAAACAGCTGTGTGCGATATGATTTAGCTTTGTTCCTTGCAGAGTGCGTTTTGTTGTGAGAAAGTACAAACAAGAAAATGTGGAGAAAATGTCTCGGCGCACGTCAGACAGATAATATTTCCCACGCCAGTTTTTTAAAAGTTCACGTCTTGCATATTTTGGATTTAGAGGAAGCGAGTGGAAAAAAAAAGAAAAGGGTTTTGTGAGACAGAGAACAGGTTAGGGAAGGAGCCAGGCGAGCCGTCAGATCTGATGTAGGCGTTTTTTCCTGACAGCTGTAATTCTCCAGCCTACGGAATTTCATCAACAGCGGTTGCATTTAAGCTGTGCCGCAGGGCAGCGGCCCTTTCAAGTCTCCTTCGTCTGACAGGTAGATTTATTAGTCCTGAAATTTGTACAGATCACACGTCACTCATGGCAAGCTGTCAGCATGTCAGATGGGCCTTCTGGCTTTTTTTTTTTTCCTTTTTTTTTTTTTTTAAGGTGAATCTGCCAGGAAGAGGTTTAACACCCATCACCTCCTTTCCTCTCTCCTCACCCTTGACTCACTTACTTCATACCCACCCATTTAAAAGAAAAAAAACTGAAGCTAACAAAAAAAAGGAGGAACTTAAAACTGTCATTCGCCTTTTTCAAAGTGAAGATCAATACCAGAGATCAGTAAAGCTGTCACTGTGACTGATGAGAGAGCAAAATGAAGGGTGTGTGACTAACACTTTAAGGAGAATTCCCCTTTTTGGACATGCTAGCGGCGTAGTTCTTAAGAAGACAGCGTTGGTTAATTACTTTATGTCAAAGTGAAAAATCTCAATAAATAATAGTAGTACTTAGGAAATGCTAGCATGCTGACACAATAAAATAAAAGGTTAGAGGCTAGCATTTACCTTAGGGCAGGCTTGTGCTACGTACGTAACGACAACTAGCGTGGTCTGCTACTCTTCCCTCTTGTGCAACCGTAACGTTAACTCTCTTCGATTAGTGGATGGACTGTTGTAGACATTCATGGTCCCCAGTGGAAGAATCTTGAGTGCTTTAATCTAGTTATAACAAATAATTGTCTTTTGTTTTTTAAACTATTTCAAGGCAGAGATCAGTGGTTGCTGTGGCACTGTTAGCTAAAAACTGTGCTAACACTGGCTAGCTTGCAAATATACAACTCATTAAGAGAGGAGTAAAAATTTTACAGCATTGTGAATCCTGCCAAGTGTGGATTTGTTGACGTCTTAGTATGCTAACAGCAATGCTCAATGCTATTTGGACTCATTGAAACTGTAGACAAGCAGCTGCTAGCTAAATGCTAATATCACAGAGCTAACATGTTAATATTTAGTAGGTATTTAACCATGCTCACTATATTAGCATGTCAGCATGCTATTATTTGCCAAGATATTAGCATGCTTAAATGCTAAATAATATCATAATGTTAGCTAGGTGAGCTTAGCATTTAGCTAGAAGCTAACATGTAAATATTTAACAGGTTGTGTTTCTAGTCAGGTTTATTACTGTATTAGCATGCTAGCACTCAATAACAGCTCTATATAAATACTACTTAACAATCCCTGTGTTAGCAAAGTGATGTTAGCTTTTTAGCATAAAGCACTGCTGAGCCAAAATACAGTCTCACAAAGCTAGCATGACTGTAGGGTTTTACTCTAAATGCCCAGCATCAATGAGTCCAAATAGTGTTGGTCATTACTGTTAGCATACTAAGATGAAATTATATAAAAATGAAATACAAAACGTGAAAAGTTAAGGGATTCAGCCTCTGGGGAACATGAATGACCACAAAAATTATTATTAATCTGTATAGGTTGTTCTGCAGTATGTCAATTTACTGAGATACCAACTCCTAAATCTACATATTTCTTCAATGTTTGAATAATTATGAAACTGTAATTCAGTTTAATAAAAAGGTTGAATTTCAATCAAGAAAAGTCTGGGTAATAATTTAGTCTGTTTGCGCTGTTAACCACCAAATTTAGTGCTGTAGTTCAACTGGGATTTAATTTCAAACTCGTGTGATCAGTTAGTTGTAAATCAGTGTGGAAACAACCAAGAAAAAAAAAAGAGTGTTCCTTCCAGGCAAACACATTTATTTGAGCCGCCTTCAAAATCAAAAACTATCAACTGTGTCAATTTGCTATTTCAGTCAGTACAACATTTACATTCCCCTTAAACACGCTGTCATATTATCGGCAGAAATTATAGACGAGTGTTGAGACGGGGCAAAAAGAAGACGAAGAAAAATCGCAAGCAACAGTTGGAAAAAAGAAAAAAAGAAAAAACGAGTACGACGGAGCGGGAGAGAAAAAGCACTCTGGGGTCCGTCTTTCAGTTCCACATCTGGCCCTGATATTTCAGAGTTAATTAGTCATGCAGGGGTTGTGTGTAGATAAATCTATCATCCCGCGGTGCACAAACCATTTGAGAAATGAAAGGAAGTGAGGAGATATACACAGTCCAGGCTCCTCCATAAATCACTGGCCCAGATTAAAAACAGACACTGCGGTGATGAGAGGGAGGGATCTGGACGAGGCTGGCCCTGGACTCTTTCACACAAAGGAACACTTCCATGCACGCACATGCAGGATGTACTGTAAACGCATTTTACTGCAGGGGATCAGCATGTGAAGAGGAGGCAATGAGCAGAAGATATGATCTAAAAGGCATCATAAAATACTAATAATTCCTAATAATTCCATATTTAAGAGTGACTTTATTGGATCGCAGATACATTTCTGTTGACTGTGCACTTGCCAGTTCATTAGGTACACTAGTGAAAACATTCTAATAAAACAGTCCTGCTCTAAATCTTAGCTTCATGAAGGTTCTGGTATTCGGCATTAGTTTAAAACAACCGATTCGAGCTGTTGATTCAACTGTGTTTTCATTTTGGAGATCACAGTCATGACTTGAGGAGGTGATACATATTTTCGAACAAGCTGTAAAGTCTCGCCCACTCACTGAGAGCAAAGAAAAGAAATATCTGTTAATAAAGATAAATGGATACATCTGTTACTATTGAGAAAATACAATTTAACGTAACGCACACTTGCCAAATCATTAGGTACACTAGTGAAAACATTCTAATATGATCAGTCCTGCAGTAAATCTTAGCTTTGTGAAGGTTCTGCTATTCGGCATTGGTCTTGGTACTGTTGAATCGTACCATGTTGTACCGATACACGTTGTTTAGAATGGATATGTTTTCACTAGTGTTCCTAATAAATGTATTTCTTGGTTCAGGGTCAGTTTATTTCGGATATTCTCGACCTAAAAGTGAATTTGCGTCATGGAAATATCCCCAAAAGGCCTCAAATAAGCGCAACACTTGCACAGATATGTAATATTGGCTCACTTTGCTGAATAAACAACCACGACCCTTCTTATCAACGCAGTAAATTCTATTCAAACCATTAAAAGACAATTATTCCAAAAAGGGAAAGGGTGATAAATACATTCTGGATAAAGCTTTTTATTTTGTTTTATTGATTAGTTTGCCCCCCAACACCCCAACACCCACCCTATTAATGTGTCCGAGTATCGGTTAAGAAAATAAATTAATATCTGCTGCCTCCCTAACAGAATCCAAACCTAAACCTCTCTAAATTTTCAGAAACCACCTTCCTCTCACACGTCCCCCTCTTTTCCTCTACTTCTTTCTCGTGTCCTTGTCTTGTCGTCCCTCCCCTCCCACTCCTTCCTCCTCCGCTGAGTGAGATACCGCGGGGACGGCGAGCAGACGCTGCGGTCGCCATACATCCACGAGGCCTCTGCCACCGTGTTTGTTCTACTGTGTAAATGCTCAGCAGCTCCTTAAAACCAATGACGCTATCAGAAGGGAAGAAACACAACAGAAGAAGAAGAAGAAGTGTTACTCAATACGTGCTGGTGCTAATTTACAGTAGAAACCCAGCAGGGCTAAATATAAAGCCCATATAATGTATAATTCTTTGACATTTAGTATATTAACAAACATTAGTTGAGTGTGTGGGTGAAAATACTATATAATCCAATACAGGGATTCATTAACATGTCTTTATTTGATCTTTTTTAAGAAGGAATTAATAACTTATTTGGGGATTTTAACTTATCTTATTTTTAGTTGTTTTAGTATATTAAAGTTTTGCGGTGAACTTTAAGAAGAAGAAGAGGTTTTATTGTCATTGTCTGGTAAAAAAAAAATCAACGAAATGCAGATTTGCAGCGGCAATAAAAACTAAAAGCTAAAGCAGCAACACAGGAGAAAATCTGTGATATATACAAGAATGAGCACACAGGAGCGCACGCATGAATATAATTAATAACAGTTGAGAATTTAGAAAATGTGACAAAAAAAGAAAGACGGTGAGATAAAGCAAATATTTAAATTTTAATCTGGAAATCTAGTGACTGAAATCTTTTATTAAACTGTAAGAAATAAATGATAAAACCCGTACCTGAACCTTGAAGGTTTCTACAACTCTATACTTTCAGTTTGAACAGAGCATAATTTAATTCTCCTTTTGTTAACAATCCTCAGTTAGTCTCTTTCATTTGACTTCTACTTCAATACGAGGACGTAGTTTTTATTTCTGGATCTATTAAAAAAGTAAATAAATTCAACAATAATAAGAAGTTGCTTCTGTTTGCAAGTTTCTTTCTTGTGGTCTTTATTATGAAAAAAATGATTTAAAAACTGAATATAGACAATACAGGAAGTGTCCTCCAGAATAAGAGGACATAGTCAAAGAATCAAGTCCTGGTTGAATATTTTCTGAAAGTTCATCTTCAAGATTACTTTCACACAAAAGTACACAAGTCCAAATAGTAAGTGTAAACTTAAAGAGGTTGTCTTTACTACACTTAATACATGTAGCCGACTTAGGTTGAGGCAATTGAACTGCAGCTCCTTTGCTCTGTTATATACAGAAATATCATTTTTGAGGTTTAGTCCAGACATTAGAGCAGCGTCTTTGGACCAGTTAATGAATTAAAATGTTGGTTCAGAATGTGGGGGGGAAAGAGAAACAGGGCGATGTGGTTAGCACTGATGCCTCACAGCAAGAAGGTTCTGGGTTTGAATCCATCGTCTAACTGGTTCTTTTCTGTGTGGAGTTTGCATGTTCTCCCTGTGTCTGCGTGGGTTCTCTCCAGGTTCTCCAGCTTCCTCTCACCGTCCAAAGACATGCTGGTTAGGTTCATTGGTGATTCTAAATTGGCCGTAGGTGTGAGTGTCTCTCTGTGTTAGCCCTGAGATAGACTGGAGACCTGTCCAGGGTGGACCCCGCCTCTCGCCCAATGACAGCTGGGATAGGCTCCAGCCCGCCACCCTTCACAGGACAAGCGGTTACAGAAGTAGAATGAATGAATGAAACAGAACCGCCAGTGTTTGAAGCAGCTGTTCAAGTTTCTATTTTTAGTGTATGAATTTGACGTGTAAAGATATATCCAACAACTTCTGATTCTCCTGGTTCTTATAAACAATCAGACCTATGACTAAATGATCATTAAGGAGGAATTTATAGATAATTATATTATTTTAACTTGAAATAAAGAGATGAACTTGTTTTTTTGTTGCTGTTTTAGCCGTGTAACAACTATTTCTGAGCTGTACCTCCTCAGGTTTTTACTGCCTGTTTATGTCCCACATATTTTACTTTCCCATTTTCTTTTAACCTGGATTTTATCGCATTATTGTTTTGCAACCATTCAACAGCTACTTTCAGCTATTTCCATTACTTTTCGCTGATAGTTTGAGGAATCGCGTCCTCCGTTTCGCGTCTCTGAACAACAATTACTTCAGGCATGCTTACGTCTCTTTTTTTTTTCCCGCTGCTACTGCGGTAAAGATGGTTATTAAGATTATTTAAACTGGAGGTGATGAAAACAGCTTTTTTTTTTTTTTATAACGTTTCATTTCTCCGTGTGTTGGCCGACGGCCGCGTAAGTCCGACTGCTCCAGGAAATTACCCCTCAGCAGCTGTGCAGATGTTACCGTTGACTCGTTTATGTCTTAATCAAGGCTTTGTTTTGATGTCAAGTTAACAACAAGCAGCTAAAGCAGCATTTAATGCAGGTTTGATTGACTCCAAACTCTAAACTGGGTCGGTATTTAATTTGAGGCTGGTTTAGGGTGGGGTTTGGGTTAACGTGAGGGTGAAGGTTAGGAAAGGGACAAGGTCGGAGGTTAAAGCAGGGAAAGTGCTGAGTATTAACAGGAACATATGTGTCGGAGAGAGGCGACAATAAAAACGTGGTCAAATCCCCAGGAAGGATTAAAATGTTAAAAACTAGAAAAAGGAGTGAATTTGATATAAAACAAAACTGCAACGTTCCTTTATTTAGCTCTGAAACACTGATATGCAAAGTCCTGACTGTGTCGCTCTTTTTCCAGTCGGTGTCCTACAAAAGCTCGAGCGGCGGCCGCGTGAAGGCAGCCGATGGCCATCTGACCGGGAAGCAGTAAATCACAGATGAAACGGCGGGCGGGAAGCTGTAAATCACACGTTACAAAGGGCCCGGTGAAAGCGCAGGAACATTGCTCCGCCATGAGATCGTCCCTCAGACTCTGCCTTCAAAGCTTCTGCAGGCAGGAAGCAGTCATTCCCATTTCCTGTCTACTGCCCCTTGGGGGGGGGGGGGGGGGGGGCGACGACTGCAACAACCGAGGTGTGAAGGAAAGTCACATTTTTCATGGCTGGATATATTCTTCCTCCCAAGGACGTCCGAATCTATTGTGATTGTGCTCACAGCTTTTTATTTTTTTTCTCTTTTCTCCAAGCTGATGAAAAGGGATTACAATGGCACAGGAATCACATTTGTATGAATGTGAACTCTGGCCGTGACAGAACTGTTGTCGTGGAAACACTGATGATGGGTTTGTGGTGTCAGGGTTGGCCTGGTTGAAAGTTAAACAAAAGAAAGACAAAGGTCTCTTTCCAAACTATAAACAGCCCTCATATCGTATGGGTGTGTGTGTGTTTGTGTGTGTGTGTGCACTTATTTATATATGCAGTGCTGCTCGAAAGCATTTCAAAATATTCTACATTTTTGCACAGAAATTACTCAAAAACATCAATGGACCCCACATCAAATGTCATTTCATATAGCGTAGGTCTATATCTTGTTCTTTTATAAACAAACTATAGCTGCTCTCTGTATCGCGTATGGCAGTTCTG
The DNA here is from genome assembly GCF_963514085.1 of Chelon labrosus. Classification (NCBI taxonomy): domain Eukaryota; kingdom Metazoa; phylum Chordata; class Actinopteri; order Mugiliformes; family Mugilidae; genus Chelon; species Chelon labrosus. The sequence goes on from NC_140355.1 coordinate 20,296,013, forward strand.
CCCAGATGCGCACATACACACTCTGGACGGAGGCCATGCATCAGAAATTATGTCACGTCAACCACCTGAAAAAAACTGTAGAATGAACTGAGCGGAAATGTTCGACGCTTAGTTCAGTGTGCAGTTCATTTAAATGTGCACTGGAAATAATATGCTTTAATGTTTGTTTATTCAAGAAAGTGTGCCAATATTACATATCTGTGATACGGGGGTCGCGTTAACCTAATATTTTCCGTCATTGACCGTTTTTTTAAAACTGTGATGGAAAAATCTGACAAATTGCAGTTCACACCCCTGACCACTTGGTGGCGAGTGACGTTATTAATTGGCTCTCGTCTCTAATCGCAGTTTGCATTCCAAACATCGCGGAACTTTTCTCAGTGCACGATTTCCTGGTACACCGATTACACTGACGCATCCGATGAAAGCACGTTGCTTGGACTGATGGAAGGCACGTTTTATTTTAACAAAACTACCTGATGGAAGGCTTGATAAAAGCGGAGTTTTGTGCTTATTGTGCGAAAAAAAAAGGAAAAAAAAAAAGTTTGCATACCACCGAAGCACTTCAACCCTACGGTGCCATAAGAGCTGTTAGCGCTAGCAACCCGGTCCGAGTGCGAACAAAACGTGTCGGCAGCCCAAACTTTTTTTTTTTTTTAAAGTCAATACTGTTCTGGAAAAGTACTTAATGAAAATTCAATGAAAATTAAATGCTATTGAATATGTCATTATTATCATTTAAAAAAATTAAAGTGATGGGTAAAAATAGATTATGACGAGAGTTTTATGACCCTGTCAGTCAAAATGACAGACAACGACAAAAGTCTAGCTAGCGCAACCTCTGCTGTGAAACAATCACTGGAAAAGGCTGTAAAATTAATCTTTTATCTACAATATTTGGTACAGCTGATTGTTTTTTGTTTGTTTTTTTTAACCACAAGCAAACTGTTCATGGATATACAGTAAAATGGTGTCTGTTGGAAAGTGCTAATCTGCCATTAGCACTTGGAGCTAATGGAATATTGTCGCTAATGGTTTGAAATGCCGTTAGTTCTAGTTTTTTGGGCTATATAGTTTAAAAATGTGCGTTGGGAGTCTCAACCGGATGCTGCCATTGACGATCCAGCTGACACATCCTGTCACGACAATGTGACACTGTCGACGGGGTGCTAACAAGTTCACATCACCCCAAAGGGTCCTGGTGATTTATTTCCCAGCATGGCTTCCCTAGCATTGAATGAAAAACCAAAAAAAAAAACAAACACACTTACCTTTATTTAGTAACGGTGATCCATCTTCATCCTGCTCAGAATTACTGTAAGCAAACATGACGTGATGATGATGATGATGCTTATTTGGGTGCGTTTGATTTGTCACATTGCCGGGACGCGGTTGGTAAATCCCCCCCCCCAACCACCCACCCACCATTAGCCGCCCGGATCACCAGACTTGTTAGCAGCGACACCTTCCTGCAATAATTTACAGCCCTTTCATCTCGACAGAATGTGTTTCTTGTAGGGTGTAATGGAAGTAATCCATTCTCCCTGTCAGCGCCGGACAAAGCTTTGTTTTTACGGGACAAATTGTTTGTTTGGGTGGAAGATGCTCGTTGGGGGGGGAAGACGGAGAGGGCAGGAACGTTTCTATTTATGTGCACAGAGGATATATGTGTTGTACAATACCAACATGTCTGGTCTATATGCAAGATATGAACATTGTGACTTATATTTACTCATCATTGGCTGATTTATAAACCATTTATAAACATGATGCATGGTTACAAATGAACCCAACCTATACTATTATACATTATGGTTTGGTTTATGGTTTGGCCAACTTCTAAAAAAAGGACAATACTTGGCTTTTTAGCTTCTTAATCTGCCAATATGTTCGCAAGTTGGTTGCTACCTGAGTGGATAAAATATATCGCAGAATTTTATTTATTTATTTATGTTTTACTTCTTTACTGACCATATTGGAGCCTTGAGCCTAGATATTTACAAGGAATTATAAATCACCTCCAGAAAATATTATATTTCAGCTTTGAATCATAATCTCACACCGAAACAATAACCGTTAGACTTTTATTTAAGGCCATTTCCCGCTTACTTTTATTTTTATCCAAAACTTTTATACCAAAGCGAAACCCCAAAAACAAGAATCCATCCCTCATCCACTCCCGTATATCTGCTCCCCCTCCTCCTCCTCTACCTCCTCCTTCCTCATGTATACCCTCTCTCTCTCTCTACTTCTGTATCTCCCACAGCCTCCTCCATAAATCCTGGGACAGCAGCGCTTTAATGGATAATTAATTGATGCCGCTGCAGCACTGTAATAAGACAATAAATTACGACACAGGCTGGTGTGCTGTGTCAGTGTGTGTTGCTAATGGCCCTTCAGGGCTGGGGCAGGAGGCTAATAAATTAGACAGGTATTAACTGTTGTGCGCTAAGTAGCCCTCCAGCACTGACTGCCGTGAAAGAAGAGGAGGAAGGAGGAAGATGGAGGGGGGATAAAGAGAGAGGGAGAGAGAGAGAGAGAGTGTGATGATTGTGTTAAGTTTGTGAAATATGCTTGTTGCGGTGGAAAATTGGACGGAAAGATTGAAAGTGTCTACAGCAAACATGGTAGATGGAAGGTGTCTCCGGTGATATTTGACAAGTGTCAGCGCAAGAAGACAAGCAGCGCTAATCACCTTGAGTTTTCCAATGTTGTGAACTAAATTTGTAAATATGGAACTCTCCCGCATCATTACCTTCAATCCCACATGACACAGTTTCCAAGAAACCCCTATCAACAGAGCTGTGAAGGTGTGCAAACTCTATGACGCATAGACTGTATATAAAGATGTATGCCATGACAGCCAAATCGTGTAGAGCTCCCCCTGGTGGCTGGCTGCAGTATAGGTCATAAGCTCCACCCCCCTCCATGTTAGCGAGGGAGACTTGGGCTAAAATAACTCACTAAAGTACACACCAAATAATTGATTTCAGTGAGTTTCTGTCATTTTAGGGCGTTAATATTATGCTAATGTATGTTCAAGTGTACATTTTTCGGAGAAGTTTCGTTTTCGTGAGTTATTTTACGCTATAGAAACAGGATGTGACATCATTCTGATTGACAGTTGCCATTGACAACCGCTCTGTGCAGCAAGATGAAGGTAGGATTGAGGGAGTAGGAAAGTAAGTAAAATAATGTGTATTATCCAACATTTCTTTGTACCTGGAGAGGGAGGTAGAGCAGAGCGCAGTTTGCAACGCGAGTGAGTCTACAAGAAGTATGGGTGGGTCATTGATAAAACTGCAAGATGGCGCCGCCCGTATCCCCAGGTTACTAGCATCAGTTTGATCAATAGAAGGAAGTGGAGACGCATTGTTCATATCTTCTACAGTCTATGGTTCATCACAGAGGAAACTATGCCCGACAGGAAACTAATCCCGCTTAGCATGATGCTAACAACATAACAATGCTCTGGGGAAACGCATAGAAGACTGGCTAAGCTAACAGAGTTAGCATCATGCGTTCAGAAAATTTGCAGAAGCAATAACTAAAATATGCACCAAATTATCAAACTCTCTAGACACCTACTTTAAGCGGTAGCATCCTGGCCTTGTTACACTTCAAAATACACACATTCTGACAAAATACCAGGAGGATGGTACTGAAATGATGTGGTTCCTAAAGAGTGTAACCAGCTACACCAAGCCATCTCCCAATTGAGGCATTGCCGTGTTGTAATCACCATGTTAAATATGCTAGCAAAATCATATTCTGATAAGAACTGAGCAGGAAAATGCTCCTCTACTTTGGGGAATATTTCCTTTCCCGTGGGGAGAAATCCAACTTTAGAATCATTATGTTAATAATCCAACACTTAATGTATGTTTAGTACAATAGGGCGCTTTAGTATTTCATGCTATAGTATGGTACCAGATTTAGACACACTGGATTCAGTCTCAATCTCTCGGCTCTGCTGACTCTAAGGGATTGTGTCACTTCCCAAAGAGGAAGATCACAGCTTAGTAAACAAGGACAACATCTCCTGCTTGGAAATGTGGAATTTCAGCAGATCAGTGTCTAATCCCATTTTAATGGTTGTATGATTAGTAGGTGAGAAGGATTAGGGTGTGAGTGTGCATGTGTGGTGTCTTCTGCATGCACAAAATCCTCGACTGAAACGCAACATATACCATTAAGAAAACAGCTCGTAGAAAGGAAAATTAATAAAAAGAGGCGAAACAAAGAGATTAGAAGCGAGCGGAGAAAGAGAAATAGCCACTCAGTCACGTCGTTCCAATTAAAAATGCTGCAAATCTCTCATCTCCCACTGTTAGCGCTAACGAGCGGGGCTTAGTGGCAGTTATGTAGATAAAAACTCTTTCTGATTGATTCCAATGGCCCATTGAAATTTGTTTCACTCCACCTTATTGATCACACCCCGCTAATTAATAATGATAATAAAAGTGCCACAGCTCATTAAAATCAACCACACGAGGCTGAACTCCGGTCCCTTTTATCTTCTCCACTGGTTTCCATTAATCTGCCTCCCATAAGGCTTTATGTCTTCGATTTTAAAACCCCCAGCTTTAATGTCAGTTATGTTTTCCAGCAGACATCTGAAACGTCAAATGTGATAATATTAATTGCGCTGTTATACTATACTAATTGATTCTGATGTTTGCCATATTCATCCTTTTATCTCCTTACATGTTTGGTGGCATTGCCCACATGCTCACTAACCTTACAGGGTCAGCCCACGTCAAATTATTGTTTTCTTACTTGACTTGTGATCGTAGATATCTGTGTCGATTTGGACAATATTTCGGCAAAGTTTTGAAATACTGCTGGCCGTTTTCTCCCTCAACCAAAAACATTTAACCCCTTATGGGAAGAGGAACCATAAATGGTAACTCCAGCACACGTTGGAGGTCTACAAGCATACCCAATCCTAGCACCAGGAAAAGACATAAATATTAGACAAAATCCTGCAGAATCTGTCAAAATCCTGCAAAATCCCGATTTCCAACAAAATGTAATGCAGATTGATGCCGCTAGTATTGGTTTAAACTGGTTTTATGATGTGACAACGCTTAAGTTTAGGTGTTGTTAAGTTTAGGCGCAATGATAACTTGGCTAGGCTTTGGAAAACACAGTAGTTTAGTGTTTTTAACCAATGACTGTATATAAAGATGTATAAACTCTCCATGTTTACCCATGACCGGTTCTGAAGCTCAGTGTGGTGACTCCGGCAGTCGCCATCTTGGAACTGCCTGACTAACTTCCTGCTTATTGTTGTCGCTTAGGATTAATTATTGTTCCGATATACTTAGGGTTGGTTAGCAACTGTGATGTGATAACACTTTTTGTTAAGTTTAGGCGCAAAAAGGACTTGGCTAGGTTTTGGAAAACACTGTGGTTTAGTGGTTTTGAGGCTCAGAGTAGTGACTCCAGGAGTCGCCATCTTGGAACTAAACTGCTAATTCAAAAATGCTCAAACAGGTGGAATTTGAATGGAGTATCTCCCCGTACAGCTGTCATTTATGGAGAAATTGGCTACTCTGCTCTAAAGTTTTGGAGTCAGCCTCTAGTGGCCATTTGGAGAACTGCAGTTTTGGCATTTTCACCTTATTTTTCGGCCCCAGAGATGCTGCTTATTGTCAATCTACTGGTCAAGATTAAGAATACTATTGTGGTTATGCTGTTTAACATCTCACATGTTGAAGTCTGATGTTTTGTTGACCCTATCATTTAGAGACTTTAGAGCCCCAATCATGATCAGACTTCTTTTTTTGTTTGCGTCTTAATTAGAGGCGTTCGTGAGTGATCCTGTTCCCATGCTTGTTGCAGGTCTCGTAAACTTCCACCTCATGTTCTGGTACCAGTATTAAAGTATAACTCCTGTGGGAACTAAAACCTTCCTCCTGCAGTTTCTTTGTTCTCAAAAAGTATCCCGGTGAGGTGAAGAAGGGTGAGGGGTAGCAGGGACTGTGGATGGTGATAAAGCTGTTTGACTTTGTCATAAGCAGCCCCTGCTACTACCCCGCTCTGCAGAGAAGTGGAGCGCTTAATATATTATCAGTGGACACGACTGACACCACCAAAGACAGAGTGCCCAGTGCCGAGCTCTCGCAGCCCGCGACCTGAAACATTCCCCCATATTTTCCGCCGGCTGTCAGGTCGTCTAATAAAGCGGGGCAGAACGGAGGGACGGTGCAGGAGCTGAGGGTGGATGAAGTATCTAGCACTGATGTAATATGGCTTATAAATCTAATTTAATTACCCTGTGTGGGGACAGGCTGTAGAAGCCATGACTGGATTTATTGTGTCTTAACTTGGCATCTTAACGACTTTGTGCTTTTAATATCATTACCCTGTAATTTATTCTTTTTTCGTGCGCGCACCATCACACTGTATCGCCACAGACGCCCAACACCCACAGTGCAGTCATAATCTTTTTAAGCAGGCAGCTTTACAGATCATAGGAGTCCTGAGCTGTGACAGCTATTGATCCATAAACTCCCACTTTGACTCATCCCGTGCCGTCGTTACAGTATGTCATCAAGGTGATACCACTGATACTGGCTTCATTAAGGAGCTGCAGTTACATGTCATCACTGTAATGTCAGGGAGCTCAAAAAGGCAGAGGGCAGCTTTAACGGCTGGTTTGACATCCTGTTTCACATGTTACTAATCACGCAAAATAAAAAAAAACCCTTCATCTATGCTGGTAGAATCTGATCCTGCCAGAGGTTACTACCCCTGGAGAGTTAAAGTTTTACAGGACGTGGAGCTGATGCTGAAGACTAAAAATGTGTGGCGTTACCGAAATTATTAAATCGGACATCAAAGGACAACTGTGAAGTTGTTGACGTACCATGCGTCTGGTCCAACACATTGCCCTTTAACGCACCCCAAAGAATACAGCAACCTGCTAGCGGGAGAGGAAATAACTCTCCTTACTGATGTCAACTGGGAGGTTAGGAAGCTAGGAAGAGCTACTATTAGATAGGAGGCCAGGAAGCTAGGGGGAGCTACTGTTAGCTGGGAGGCTAGGAAGATAGGATGAGCTACTATTAGATAGGAGGCCAGGAAGCTAGGGGGAGCTACTATTAGCTGGGAGGCTAGGAAGCTAGGAAGAGCTACTATTAAGTAGGAGGCTAGGAAGCTAGGGAGAGCTACTATTAGCTGGGAGGCTAGGAAGCTAGGCGGCTAGTAAGCTATGAAGAGCTACTTTTAGGCAGGAGGCTAGGAAGCTAGGACGAGCTACTATTAGATAGGAGGCTAGGAAGCTAGGACGAGCTACTATTAGATAGGAGGCTAGGAAGCTAGGGAGAGCTACTATTAGCTGGGAGGCTATGAAGCTATGACGCTATGAAATGTTACTATTAGCCAGGAGGCTAGGAAGCTAGGACGCTATGAAACTCTATAGCTGGGAGGCTAGGAAGTTTTATTTACCCAACAAATGCAAAAAAAAATAATAATAATAATAATGCAAATAATAATTATAACGATTATAAAAGAGGTCAACAAAACAACAAATTTATAGTAAAAACAAGTAGTGAACTGAGCAAACTGACATAACACAATGACACACAAGGTAAGTTAAATACTGTCTTGATCAAATCGCATCAATGTCACCACACACTTTGAGTGGAGACAATATGCAAATATGTGGCATAATATTTAATATTAATTGGAGACTAAAGAAACGTGACACTAGGTTGAGGGAGGCTGTGCGAATCCTTCGTTCCAAAAAGTCAAATGTGCACGAGAAAACAATCCCAGAACAAGATAACACCGACCTACACTTCATCTCTGGAAACATGAACACTGATTCACTAAAGTGACTCATTTTTTACTCAACGGTGTCCTTTGTTTTCTCCTCCACAGGCTTTCTTCCATTCTTTGTTTTGCAGTTCGTCTTTATCTCATTTCGTCTGTCCTGTCCCTTCTCCCACTGTTCTCTCGTCCTCTTTCCCCCCACCGGCCATCCCACGCCCTTCAGTTCAGCCTGTCGGCTTAAATAAAAAAAAGACAAAAGGTGGAAAAATAGAATTAAGACGAGATAGAGAACGAGGGATGGGAGAATGAGGGCAGCCTCACTGCTCTCTCACCCTCCGCCTCCCACCATGTTGAGCAAATAGTTTCCAGAGGCCCTGTTCCACATTAGCTTAGCTTGCTATTCAGCTGAGCCATCGACTTAATGCAATCTCCTAAATGCCTGCTGTATGGCCTCACTGACAGTGACATATTTGTTTTGCAGCCTCCTGCAATCTGATGTCTGCCACCGTACGAAGAATTTGATTAATGTCTCTCCTTTTGGGGCCTGTAATTGGCTGCGACTGCACTGGCAAATAATCACAAAGGCTTTCCTGCCTGCCATTGGTTGGCAAGGTGTTAGGAAACTAATGAACCAAAAGCTTTAATTCCCGCTGTACTCACCGGAGGCGACGTTTGACAACAAACAAAACAATCAGTCAAAGACCATTTGTTGAACATTTAATTGACTGATCTGGTTTGTCCAGGAGGCTGTAGTACGAGGAAGACCCTAGTTCTTAAGAGTACGGAGAAGGGTGTCTTTTATTCATATCAAAAGAGCATCAGTTAAACTGTGTGCGCACACTTGCTCTTTATTTTTTAATAAATGCAACTGCTATTCGTAATTTGTCCACTAGGGGGTCACACTGCTTTAGCATCCATCGGATGGCGACCATGTGACGAAATTGCACTTGTTTTTCTTAACAAACTTCAGGTTGATCAAATTGGGCTGTTATGCGGCCCCTGAACTAAAATGAGTCTGACACCAATGCAATAGGACATGTGGCTAACTAGCTTACAGCCATCAGCCGTGACATAGCGTTTAAGGACATGACGTACATTTTTAACTCACTAACTTAGATATGTAGTATTAATACAATAAATGTATGTGGTTTTGTCCTATAATCAATGTTTACATTGGTCAAATTAATTGCTGTTGCGCATAAACGGAGACATGAAGCATTTTACACCGCCACCGTGAGGTTAAACTTGAAATTGCGAACTTATAATTTTCAGTTGCTAGCAGCTACATTCGTGCATTGTTAAAACAAAACCTCGGAGCTAAGAAATTAATTACACAGCTCAAAAATCTCTGTAAGTAAACTTTTAATTCAATAAGCAAATATTAGCTTAATTAGCATGGTAGCTACAGCTGAACGGTTCAGCTAAACTGATAAAATTAAAGCTAACAACTAGTTTTTGGCTAACATTAAGGACCCAGGGACTTTAAAAAATGATGACAAAGACGACAAAATCAGCCTCAGTCAACAATCCAGTTTAGCTTTACGGTTACAATCACCACATGTATGTGCAACGGCCACAAAGAGTAAATATGCCATCACTCTCCGGTCTCACAAGTAGCAGAGAAGTAAGTAAATATACAGCAGGGATAGAAGAAAAAATAAAAATAATCACTGGAGAAGATGGAGAAAAGATGTCTGTGGCAAGGGAGAAGCAAATTATAAAGTATATCTGTTTTCTTTACATAATTTAAGAGACATTTTGGACAAAGTCACTAAGTTTCCTGTGGTGTTATATCTCAGCTATAACTCTTTGAAGGTTGGAGAAGAAATGCAATGAAAGAGAGGTCAAGAAGCAAATCACTGACCCACATTAAAGACAGAAAGAACAAAAAAAAGAAGTCAAAGAAGAAGCCGGGAATTGAAAATCTTGACGTTCACGTGACGTCTGGTTGTAAATTACTCCATTTGTCCTCATTTTAAAGCTTTTAATCCACAAGATATAGTACACATATTTCCTCGGCGCATTTTAAAAATACGTTGGTTAAGAGCGAAGATCGATCACGTGGGACTCGATTTATGAGGCTCTACTGTGTCTGAAGACCCCCAGGTTACTAATGGGATTTATATGTTTTGCACAATTATGTTGTTTGTGCTTTGGTCTCTTGAGATGCTGTTTGTTTATTTAATTATCAGGAAATATATCTTCGTTTTGCAACTTTTCCAAGTTCTCTCGGTCTTTTAGCTTTTTTGCGATCACTCACGCACAATATAGTGCACATGTGAAACGTACTTAAGCATGAACAATACAATGTCCTCTACTGTCTGCAGCGACGCTAGTTAGGGTTACATACAGTGGGTCAACATAAGGATTTACTGTATATCTTGCGTTTACTGTAAACACCCGGTTATATTTAACACCGTGAAAACACCAGCTGTTACAGTGGTATCTGCTTTTATTGCATATAATAGGAGTATTTAAGTTGCATACAGTCCACACACATATGAGACACATAGGGCCTGTTCAGACCTGGTACATCCTGAGTGATCTGATCCCAAGCGACCAGCTTTAAAATACAGACGTGACAACACCCAAGATGCATTGAGGACGCAGTTGTGGTCAATCCGTTAGTTAACTAAACTAATAAATACATCTAAACAAGCATAAACAAATAAAATTGATATGAAAACAAGTGGGCTATGTCTATGTAAAGAAGCAATGTGTCACCAGAGCTCAGCAGTAACATTTTCTCTTAAAGGTGAATTACCATTTTTTTACAACTTGGACCTTATTTCTGGCATAAAATACGACCATTTACTCACCCACATAACTTTGGTGTCATTTGGAGTCGTTCGGACGATATTTAGATCTGCGTATATCCATATAGTGGGAGTGACTGGGGCACCGGAACGCAGCCTCTAAATAACACATTATCTGCCACGAAACTCGTTCATGTCACCAATATTTTGTTATGATACGCTAGTGCTATTCCCCGTTGAGTCCGGAGTTACCTTTTATCTATTCACAGACGTGCAGTGGTTTGTTGTTCTTTGGCCAGCTTATTTAGAGGCTGCATGCCCCAGTCACTCCCACTATATGGATCTAAATATCTTCCGAATGACTCCAAATGACACCAAAGTTATATGGGTGAGTAAACGATCATATTTTATCCCAGAAATAAGGTCCAGGTTGTAAAAAATGGAAGTTCCCCTTTAAAACTTGTTACACACTCCTCAAGAACAGAGAAATTTGTTCTTGTTCTCGAGGTAAGCAAGATTCTGGCCAGGTTCGTCCTTGAAACACGTGTGCAGAACTCCTGGGAATTCCTTATGGGGCCGTCCCACTGCAGCATACGTCACACATGCTAAGCATTGTGGGAATCTGACAGAAACAACTGGATGACTAGAGGCACTTTTCTTATTATTTTCGGATGTCGGCCAGTCGTTTTGACGATGTGTCCGTCGGATCGCGCGGCTTATTCAGCGTGCACCCACTCACAGTATCTCAGTCTCTACCCAGGAGAGATTAGCGGTCACACTACGAAAATTAGCATCTGGGAGCTCACAGACCAGAAAATGGGATTGACAACTGTGTGTTCAATCGTCTACGCCTGCCAATCCTCAAAATTATCCATTGCCAATCCACAACCGGAAAACGGCAGGAATGACAACATTTCCGCTTTTCCGCATCAACCACGCCCACTTCCAAATTCTGACCAATCACGGAACAGTTGACGACACTACACAAGAAAAAAGAAAAAAGTTCTGCCTAGACGATATGTCAAGAACAAGCTGCGAACTCCTAAACGAGGGCTGCAAGAACAAAATGACGTCATTCTGGCAGCACTAGGAGCGAGAACAAATTTCTTGAGTATGCGACAAGCTAAGGAGTCAGCTCGTGTCCTGATGTCCTGATATTTTCTTTTAGAAATGATACTGGTTGTATGTTATTTCCTGTACTGTAGAATGCAGAAATCACGTGGTGGAGGAGTGAATGATGGATATTTTGACTTAAAATATGTATAACAAGATGAGAAACTTTAGGATGGTTGTTTAAAGTATGCGTGTGGCTTCACAAATCCACTAAAAATGCTGGAAGAGTGCTCATATTTATAGTGTTATGGCCTTGAAGTGGGAGTGCAAGTGTCTTTGGGTGGTTCATGGGTTTAATTGTCCTAATCAACCACACGTGAGGTGGTAGGGATGAAGGCATAGGTGGGTAGGACGAAAGAAGCATAAATTTTTCAGCTCACCGCATCTTCCCAGTCGCCTTTTTTGCCCTTTTTAAATTAAATAAACCATCTATTTTTCTAACTCTGATGTTGGTATCCACTCAGAACCAACACTAAATAATTCCCGAAATATTTTTAAAACAGGCTCATCCTCACCCCGCTGATTGTCTGTAAAAGTTTCAATAAAAGACTTAAAATAACAACCTCGTCCTGTAAAATCACGAGGGCAGCCACTCCCCGACGTGCCCTCCACCGCCGTGGTCAGCACGCGGCCTGCTGTCAAAACACGGCGTGCATGTCCGCGCAGAGGTCAGGGCTGGTGCGAAGAGGAACTGGCACTCCTCACCCTCGCTGGGTGGGGAGTGACAGAACCCACAGAGAGAGAGAGAGAGACGGCCGATCGGTCACGGAGCTGACGGCCTTGGCCGCCAAGAGCCGACCGCACCGCCGCCAGCTAAGTATTACTGGACGGTGAGCGGAAATCCAAAAAGGTTACAGGAATATTTGCTGCTTCTTTTTCCATCCACCTCCACACTCTCTTACATTATGACTGAAATAGAACTACCATAGCAGCGCTGGAAGAAGGACTACGATCCTTTACTCAAATAAAACTACCAATACAACAGCAAACACAAGTATAAAGGTATAAGGCATGACAAAAAAAAGCACTCTGAGATTAAAATGTGTAATTTAAAGTATAGTTTTCTTACTGGGACTTTTAATTATATTTAGACAATTTCATTCTAAATATGTAGCTAGAGCTATCAGCTGGTTAGCTTAGCTTAGCTTCACTGTGATGTAGAACAGACTAGATGTCTGCCTTATAAATAAACTTTATAATTTAAAGTTCAGAATTCACAAAAATAAATTCACATAAAATGTCCACCTTTCAAACTTTTACTATTTTTCACTATGTTTATATGTCATTCTCTTCCTGTATCTCTGTTTTATAGAAAGACATTAGCCTAGCTTAGCATTAAGACTGAAAACCATAGACTATTTTCCTGGGGACATGGGTAGCGCCATCTTGCGAGTTTGGAGTCGGAGTCTGGGCAGTATGGTCCGATAGTGGACCTGGGCGGAGCCGTGATATTGATGCCCCGCCCACACTTCCTCCAAACTCACTCTCGTTTTCGTTTAATTACTACTATGCTCTGCTCTACCTACACCAGTTACAAGGAAATGTTGGATTATACACTATACTTATTTTAAATTATTATTTTTTTTTTTCAACTACGGAGCGGTTGGCATGGCATCTGGTGGTCGCCATTATGTCACATCCTGTTTTTATAGCGTCACATAACTAAGTAAAACAAAACTTATCCAAAAAAAATGACACTTGAACATGCATCGGCAATATATTAACTATTTAAAATGGCTGAAACCATCCTTGAAAAACATTTATTTGACGTGTATTTCAGTGTTTTAGTTTGGCCCAAGTCCCGCCCACTAACATGGAAGGGGCGGAGCTTATGACCTATACTGCAGCCAGCCACCAGAGGGAGCTCTACTTGCGTTGGTCCGTCATCCATCTTTATACAGTCTATGCCAAAAACTAGATTAAGTTAGCAGTGGCTACTTCCTTGTTATTGGTCAATCAACATCCTGACACTGTTTTTCATTGGTTTATATATAAATATATACTCCAGTAGACACATGGTCTGCAGCCTTGGAAAGAAAAAACAGCAGTTTCCTTTGAATATCAGGAATAAGGTTCCTCGAAGGTGTATTAAAATACTGAATTACTTTCCATCATAGAAGCACCGCAGAAAGACAGACAGACACCCAGATGGTCATAGAGGAAAAAGACCTGGCTGGAATGAGCTATAGGAGATGTGTGTTTTTCTGTTCACATGTGGATTTGTGTGTGGCCATGAATGTGTGTGTGTGTGTGTGTGTGAATATGAGTGTGTGTGTGCCGCCGCCGAGTGATTTATGGGCCCTGTCTTCCTCTGCCAGCAGTTTGTCTCTTCTAGCATGGAGGATGAATGGCCCACTGTCAGGCCTGCCTCAACCTCTTCCACTGCTCTCTCTCTCAAATTACCTTTCTTCTTCTTCTTCTTCTTTTCCCTTTATCTTATCTCCGCACATGCTCTTCCCCTGCGTGCACCTTGTCGTCCCCACTTCCCTTTTTACCCGTCCTCTCCTCCGTTCACTTAGTTGATTTGATCCTCCTTCTCCCTCGCCTCGTGACCCTGCCTCTCTCCGGCGCTCCTTTCCATCTGTCACGAGCAAACAGTCTCCTCCGTGGATCTGGGACGTGCTCTGACCAAATCCTGACCTCTAACGTGATCTCTGATTTCAGCGACACTTCATTCGAACGTGGAGCGGCCAAGTCTGGATCTCCTGTTCGTGTCCCGTCTGGTGTTTCGCTGATGGGTTTGCTTTAAGCCGACAGAGCTGAGGCGAAGGGGAAGTCTAATCATACGTGTTTTTATATTTGCTGTTTCCTTATGTTTGCTTTTTATCCAGACCAGGGATTGACTTTATAAATATATTATTTATAATATTTGGTGAGTGCCAAAGACCAGACCCAACTAGGGCTAGGTCAATGAATCCATTGGACTTTTCCTAATAAATGTTATTCCAACACAAGGATCACCCTTAAGCCTAACATTGATTTAAACTTGTGAATGCACCTGAAAGAAGCATTGACATGCTAGCAATTAGCATCGCGTTTAGCATCTCCTCTTGAATCTCCTATTTCCTCAAACGCAACTGACAAGGACACAACGATGACTCCCAGGCTCTGACCCCCCAACCTATCGAACTAAATTTCGCTGAAATTATCCAAATATTCAGTGGCTTAGCTACAGTTGGGAGTGGTTTCAATTTTAGTAAGTGTGCAACCAATCAGGGTCTCTGTTTAATGAATTTCCTCACTTGTGACGTTTGGATACTCGTCAACATATTCCGTGCAAATCGTCTCGTATATTCGTATTTGATCATGTCGATGACATTAACGAGTCTTTGCAGCCCTAAACTCAACTAAAGTCGATAGATGTCTGATTATAAAAGTAGTCCAGGTTGTACTGAACCAGAGGGCTTTGGTCGCAAGTTGGTAAACTCATCTGTCTGTAGGCTTTCTGCCTTCAAGTGGGACTAGTGATCTTGTGGTTACGAAATGAGAAGTCGTATCATTGGCCAAAATAGGCCGTCTAGAAGCTACCTAGGCTAACAGTTTAGCAAGCTAACGACTGAGTAATTTATTGTTATTAATAGGTTTTTAGGAATATTAATACTTTCCTCCGACATATTATAAAATTAGGAAGAGTTAAGAACCAAGTTATATGTTTATATTAACGTCAGTAGTATGTAGTATGACAGGCAGGTAGAACAGCCGACATTCAGAAACTGTCATCTCAAAATTTAGCCTACGACCGGGTAATTTAATGCAGGAAATACAAAGGTATTACGAAAAGATGAGGCCGTTGGGAATAGCAATACTTTCCTCAAACATATTATAAAATTAGGCAGAGAAAGCTTTTCAGCTAAATTAAAATATATTAACATCCACCTCCACCATTTCCAAATATGCTTTACATTGAGTTATACGTCAGGTAAGTAGTATGCCAAGGATTTAGACACGGGTATGGGGGGAGATCAGCATGTAGAACATCTGACATCCATCATAAACCTGTAATTAAAGTGTTATAGTGTTTTAGTTGGCAAACTCTAACCACCATTGACCATAGTTTAGTTGATATAACCACATTTTTTTGATAACATTAACCGACAGCTATCTCAGGAGTTGAAGTCCAGCCAAAGTTCTTCACTGGTGGGTTGTTTAATGTAGGAAATACAAATGTATAACGAAAAGACGAGGCCATTGGGAATATCAACACTTTCCTCAGACATATTATAAAATTAGGAAGAGAAAGCTTTCCCAACTGAATTACAATATATTGTACCACCATCCCTGAAAGCATCGCAACTCGTGCACTCGGAAGTTTCAGGTTGTGAACACCACAAGAGGGCGTTCACATCAACACAACACCATCTGAAGGCAGTAAGGAAGCATAAGATGTGGAATACACGCTAACATACAAGGCCACCGCTTAAACAAAGACCTTGTAGTGGTTTTGGCCTGACTGTAAACCATCTGGTCGTCATCTCTCAATTCAAACTTTCAAGTCTGTAAGCAATGAGTCTTATCAAATATCCACTACCAACAACCAAAGCCCCAAAACATTGGTCCCAGAGGCTAAACCATCAGACGTTAGCATCGGGTTCCCAGATTGAGACCAGAATACATCGACTTTTTATCTGGTGCACCATATTTTTTGTTGCTCATGGCCCTAAAACAACCCCAAAGTCTTCCCCACTCACTTTCTTTCACTCACATTCTTGTATCTTGTATCACCTGCATGAAAACTGCAGCAAACACTCTTACTAATCGTTGGCATGTACCTTTAAACAGCATGAAGTCACTGTACATCTCCGCCACCACCACCAGCAGCTGGGATGTGCCAAAAGGTTGAAGAACAATGCCTCCCACTGTCATTAATTGTGCTGTCATTATCATAATTTAACATCCTGCTCTGCCCTCTCCATCTTTATCACTGCCTCTTCTGTACGGTCATTAATCAGACGCAGAGAGGAGGGGAGGGAGGGAAGGAAGGAGGGAGGCGACCAAGGCAGACAAATGAAATCAAAAAAATGACCTCTCTATCAATCCCACTTCCAACACATTAGACAGGAAGCACTTTTTCTTCCACTCCTCTTCCTCCCTTTAGCGCTCCTCAGCCTTCCTGTGCTAATGGGAGATATACAGTGACATGGTAATGATCTGGCCACGGCTGCAGAGCACAGGCTGTATTGATCGGCGGCTGATTTATTGCAGGTTACGGCTGATTATTGGGCCATTAATCAGTCTGGGATTACCCTATCAATAAAACTGCTTACGTTTGTTTGTAAAGTGCTTGCCAGGGCGCAGGGGAGGGCGGTGTGTGTCCAGGCTCCAGTGACACTACTATTTCAACTCAAAGACGAGCTATTTCAGGAGACATATTCATCTGAATGCTTACACCGGCTATAAATAAAATTAAAGAGGCCAACGCGCCAACAGATACGTCTTTGTGAATATTTTGCAAATACGTCAAGGTCAAGATATTAGCTTAGCCTTCCAAATCTACTTATACTCCCAATAAAAGGAAATACTTTCTCTGAGAATTTTCCCAATCCAGATTAGCCACAAAATGACTTTATTAAAAGCTGCACTAACTCGTTGTTGTGGCCACTTTGGGGCAGTGGAGACAAGCTGTGAATGCAGCGTTGTAAAATCATGGCTGCAGCAGACATTTCCGTACCAGCAAATGTCTAAAACCCATCATAAAACCCAACCCAATCAATGTTAAGTCACCATAATTAAAAGCTTACTGGCTCCGGAAGACATAGACATCCATGAATGCAGACATCCATTCAAGAACTGTTTATTGCTGTCCATTTCAAAGAGACATGGACGAAATCTCCATGACATCACCTACATGTTTCCCGAAGCGTCTTTAAAGCTCAGTGTGGTTTCCCTGGCCGTCGCCATCTTGTCCCACCTAACTCCCAGATAAAAAGGAGCTATCGCAGGGGTTTAAACGTTTGTTGTTGCGTTGGTGCGACCTTTGCTTGAGTGGATTCCATGGATTCTGTTTTGTTATTCATTTTTTTTGGAAGTGTTCAATAACGTTGGCAGTATTGAATGACAACCTCCTAATACCACCTTACAAAACATCCACATTTACAAATTTCTGTCTGGCTGACTTCATTTTCCAGATTACGGGCACATTTAGTTAAGTCTTTTGAGATTTTTGGCAGCTTTGACGCTAGCCAACCGCCCCTAAAACAGAAGAAGAAGAAGAAGACTACTTCTTTAGTTCGTACCTTAGGGTTAGGGTTAGGGTTTAGTACCCTCGACCTAACCCTAACCCTTCTTGGCAATGAAAGATCAGCATTCATGGCTAACAGAAACCAAAAAATTCCATTAACCATTGTACCACTGAGTTACAGTGCAGGTAAGTAGTATGTTGCATATTTAGACAGGTGTATGGGAGGAGGTCTGGGTTGTGGTCGGGCACGCAGAACATCAAATTTGCCAATTCAATTCAATTCAATTTTATTTATATAGCGTCAATAACAATACAAATCGTCTCAAGACGCTTTACAAAAACCCGGCCTGAAACCCCCAGAGCAAGCCTGAAGGCGACGGTGGCAAGGAAAAACTCCCTTTTAACAGGAAGAAACCTCGAGCAGAACCCAGCTCATATGGAGGGACCCATCTGCCTAAGGCCAGCCGGGTACAGACAGAAGAAAGAGAGAAGAGAACAGCAAAGAGAGAAGAGAAGAGAACAGCAAGATAAACATACATCTGTCATAGATACACATATCTGACTAAAGTGTACATGTGGAATCTTATGATACAAACTGATGATGTTACATGACAGTTTGAAAATGTAAGAGGAATCATAGGCAGGTTGGAGAATTGTTCATTCAGGTAGGAGTGGATAACTGCAGGATTCCATGAAGACTGGGCAGGCTGATGAGACCACGACAACAGATGTAGTATAGAGCTCCACGGGAAACACACCACTCCAGGCCAGAGATACTCACAAGAAGAGGGGGGAAGAGGGGGGAAGAGTTGCCAGACTCCAACACATTTTTCAATAACATTAATCAACATTGTAAAGGAAATTGCTGGTACATTGTATTCATGGTTATGCTTCTTCTGAATTTGCACCAGTAAAATATAGATTGTTGCTATGAAAATGAAAATTTAACCTTCTTTCTTTTGTCGAATGTCTGTCGAGTAGACCAGAGCTGCATTTTAGGTTGCATGAGGTCCATTTTTGATTTGAAGCTTTTAATTAGGTGAAATCATGCTTTTACAAACGTTGTATAAATGTTTAGTGGGCGCATTGTTCAATTTTACAACCTGGTACGACAAAAACAGTTTTTATTGATGGTGGATTTATAATGCGGTAGTAAATGCTTTTAGCATCTATGAATAAAGTCAAATGTAGCACAAATCTGGAACTAATAATCAAAAATAAATAAATAAACGTGTGTTTGAGTACATTAAATCAATTATGTATGGTGATTTAACTTCATGTAAAGCGCTATTAGAGAGAAACACAGCAGGAATAAAACATCGTAGAAACCGTCTTTATGCGGCTCATGCCTCAAACCAAACCTCTTTGTCACCAACAACAACAACAACGACCACCAGAAGATAAAAAAAAAAAAAAAAAAAAAAAAAGCCAAAGCCATGAATGTAATTCACAACCTTAATCCCCTTCCTTAAATTAGCAACCGGATAAAAAGATACTGCCGCTGTCGGCCTGCCAGCAGCTTTACGGCGTGCCATAAAACCGGAGTGAGGGGGATGTTGTGGTGTTGCTTAAGCCCCACCAGAACCCACAACCACTACCTGGGACGCACTTTTACAACGGCCAGCAAATTGAGAATAGTGATTTTCCTATAAAAGCCCTGAAGAACAGGGGAGCCTGGATCCGGGGAGTTTAATGAGAAGGCTTGATGGCTACCCCCTGTCAAACAGACCGACTTCCCTGCCAAACACTGCGCTCTCATTTTTATTTGTGAGTGTGTTCGAGTAACTGATTAAACATCCCAGGACCTCTAGAAGGACTGGCTGCCAGCGGTCGGCCGTAAAACCCGACTTGACAGCGGCCTCGTAAAGCAGACATAATGCCATCATAAACATGTCCAACACCTGTCATAAACATTAATGACTGTTTATGAATGACGATGATGAATTGGAGCGCGCTGGCTGTTTCTGGAAGACGTTCAGCGGGTTACGGCCGGAGGAAACACAAAGCTGAGCTGTGATCCCAACTTTTTGGCAGGACACGCAAAACAAAGGAAGCAGTCCAGGGGGGGGAGAGAGAAGTCAAAGCAAAGTCGTCAAGTTCAGAAGTGAGAGGCTGTTTTCACGTCCATGTTTCAATCCATAATTAATAATAATAATTCGCTGCTATCGCCCAAATAAATCGCCGTCATCATCATCTTTTTTTTGATTTGAAAGCCAGCTGTTTTGCTAACACCTTTGCATAACAAAGCGTCAGCCAGCATGCGAGCGTCTGATGGAAACATGTAGCTGCACAAAAAAAAAAATAAAAAATCACAGGCTTGGCTCTCAGCACGCCGCTGAGGAACAGATAGCTGTAATCCCATTTTCCCACCAGGCGGTCCAGCATGCCTGTCTGTGGTACTTAGAGATAAACATCACCGTGCACTCTGCGTGACCCGGCACACACCTGCTCGTCACACACAAACATGCATGCAGGTGCAAAAGATAGCAAAGGCTGCTTTATGCGCTCTGTCAAAGTATGAATTATGGCACATGGCGTGACAGTTTGTATTTAAGTGATGTCAGCAGATCCAATGAGGCTATGTGGAACAGATGTATGTGAGCTTTATATACTTTGTGTGTAGCTGTGCTGTCAGACATCCCTAAGGGGACAGTCTAAGACAAATGTGTTGGTAATTTACAAGTGTGCTTAAATACCCATTATTCTTTCCTCTGCGAGCTCTCTCAGGATCCGCCGGGCTCATTTATCATCGGCCACACGGAGACGCGCATAAACGCGGGGAGAGAAATGGAGGGCTGCTGGGATTGCGTCAGGGCGGAAGCTTTAAAGGATCGTTTCGAAATTTATTGCGGCCCTGGCGATGATGCAGAAACGCTGGCTGAGCAGATGAAACCAAAAGCTAGAGAGGACATGAGATAGTGGCAATAATAATAATAATAATCCATCATTATACCAGGAAACTGTAGGTATGTGTGCATAACTGGAAGGACCAACACGTCACGGATGAGGCATTGAAATGGTAATGTAATACACATGTTGCTTTAGTACTTTATGTGGTGATGGACAGAACAGCAAGAAGAGTCATACATGTCCTCTAAGCGCTGCACCAATCAGCCACAACATTATGACCACTGACAGGAGAAGTAAATAACGTTGACCATCTTCTGACAGTTCAGTGTTCTGCTGGGAAACTTTTGGACCTGGCATTCATTGGTGTGGATGTTACTTAGACATGTAGCACCCACCTAGACCAGACCAGACACCCCCACCCCATAGCAATGGCACTCCTTGATGGCAGCAGCCATCTCCAGCAGGATGCAGCCACAAAAACGCTTTAGGAACCACTTAAAAAACATGAAGAACAGCACAAGGTGTTGACCTGGCCTCCAAATTCACTAGATCCCAAACTAATCAAGTATCTGTGGGATGATCCTCAAAGGCACCCGCCACTAACAACATTGTGTTTCCAGACCCCACAGGACACCCTCAGAAGGCCCATGTCCATTCTCTGATGAGTCACCACAAGGGAGACCTACACAATATCAGGAAGATGGTCATAATGTTATGCCTGATCTGTGTATATCTATTAATAAAGCCATGAACCCATAATTAGCAGCAGGCGGTGCAGATAAGTTTGACTTTGAACCAGGAAACTGACTGTCGATGCATCTGGGAAATCATTTTGGCTCAAAATGTCTGCCACCTGCTAGATCAAACTTCTCCCTCTTCGGTATTTTCGGCCTTTTTACTTCATCCAGACGTCTTTGTTTTCGGTGCTTCGATCCTAAACCCTCTCACCAAACACATCGTCCTCCGTGGCGTTCGTTGCTGTTGTCATTGTGCAGAAGGCGAAATGAAATGTCTGATGGCGTGACAACACAAAACACTCGCCAGCGCATCAATCACAGAGTCATGGCGGCGTTTATGGTCGGGCTACAGTAAATCACGCGGCGACCGTTTTAATCCCGAGGAGAGTTTTACAGGAAGAGGGAGAATTCAATTTCCCAGCAGAGGTATGCAAATACAATACAGACGGGGGATACTCCGAGAGGCTGCACAGACGTGGGGTTTCACACCTTTTTGTGCTGCTCGGTGAGATTATGTTTAAAAAAAAACAACAATAGAATAAAAAAAATGCCACTGACAAGACGGACAGGATAATCAATCACGTGAGTTCAAAACACACACATGCATGCACGTTTCAAGATGTCTGCTGGCTGCGTGTGTGTTTGCGGGAGTCATAAATCAACGCGGCGTTGTCAGAGAGAGAGAGAGTCTAACGCGAGCCGGAGAGAGAAAGAGCAGCGGTACAGTCTCCACCACCACCTCCACGCTCTGCTGCACTCTCTCCTCGGCTCTGTACGGATGCCAGGACAAGTGACAGAGGACAGATAATGCTAGGTGATCTACCGGGTGTGTGTCCTTGTAGCCGGCCACTGTGGCAGGCAGCAACCTCATTAACGTAACACAGCGGAGTTGGCTCATAGGCGACCTCATTATTCCCCCCCTTCCCTCCTCACCAGTCTCACAGATAATAACAACAACAACAACAAAAAAAAACTGTCGCCAGGCGCTTGCGTCCTACTATTCAAGTGTCTCATATTTTCACAGTCATGAATCAACGCTACCAACAGGCGTCACACTGTTTTGATAGCAGCTTTCCCGTTTAGCTCTGTAATTATAACACCCAGGCTCATATTGCTCCAGTAAATCTTTTATGACAGCTCTGGTGAATGAGCGTCACAGCTCCAGGGAAACACAGGTAAACACTGAGTAGCAGGGGTGGGAAGATGACTTGGAAGAACAATGAGGATTAATCGCTTTCGAAAGAAAAAAAAACAATGTTTTCTTAACGCTAGTATTATCGAGCATATAGATAATTTGACTTTGGCACTTCTTCTATCTCTATCTGGCACGAGGGAGGCCAGGCATTTTTAAAATGATCGGATCAGTTGGCTGGCGTCAAAGGTGCCAGGAATCGAAGAAGAAGACGCAAGCAAAATCCCGTGACTAGTGAGTCAGATGGCAAACTGTAAATAGTGCAGTTAGATAGATGTTTGGTGAAGTGGTAGTACTACCAACTTGATTCAACGCCTGCAGAAAAAAAATACATCAGGCAAAGGGCTGCACCCAAAATAACAGAAACAAACACTGGACGTTTAAAAGAAAAGTTTCCTGGAGACAGCGTCAAGGAGAAAAATATTCCTGAGAGGGTTAGGGAGTTTATGGCAGCGTTGGATGGCCAGAACATTTCTGGAGTAGAGAACGCAGGTTTACTGGAAACCAAGGTACGAGCTACCCTCTCCACATAACATTAACTCTGACAGATATATTCACTGGGCTAAATCAAGTCGTCTCTAGGGGAAGACAAGAAAGACTTTAGTTTATTTAAGACCGGATCGGGACTCTGATCAGATGAAATTAAATGATCGGGGTGGGATTTGGGGACATCCCTATATGGTTAAGAATATTCTAATTGGAGGAAGCTGTGGAGTGGATGCAGGTGCGATTGGGACCAAGGGGTCCCAGGTTCGCCTCCCAAATGGACAGGTCAAACAGCAGGAGCTGCAGTCTCCCCATTGTGGTACAATTAAAGGTTAAAATTATTATTAATTAATTATTAATTGGATAGTCCTACAACCAATCAGAGCAACAAATTATGTGACATTATTAAGTTATTTCGCTCCCCAGCAGATTTTTCTTTTTTTGCAGGAGCATAATCAGTTCCCAACAGAGAGACTGGTAAATACAAACTACCGCCACCTGCTGGTATGGAGAGTTACTTCCTTTGTATGTACCAGCTGGCCAATGGCTCTAGTGTCTGTGGTGTGTTCAAGTGCAACTTGAAAAGACACATGTGACGTGGTGTCGGTAGTCCTTTGATGTTGGTTCGGTGTGTTTAGCTAGTTTAGGCTAATGTAGCAGCAGCTCCGCTCACCAAGCAGAAAAAATGAATATGCCAAAAAACCGCAGTTCCTCAGATGGCCACTTGAGGCTGGCTTGAAATCTGAGTCACTCCCCATAGACTTCCCTGTTAAAACGTCCAACTTTCCAGCAGACATCAACATGTTTACAGCTTTCCGTGTCACCTGTGTCGTTTCGAGTTTCCATTCGCGTCTACTGTTTTCACTCTGAGGCAGAAATCAGCCCAGAACTGCAGTCCAAAGTTTTGTAATTTGGGTGAGCATGTCTTTCAAGAGGATACAGTAAAACAGCCAAATGATTCTTTAATGCGAAACATTCAAGTGCCGGGCTCTCTGAGTAAAGTACATGTTTGTGCTGTCAGGGCTGTGATGTGGACAGCTGAGAGCTGTTGTAAGGAGATCTGCTGCTGATGACGGTGATGATAGTGCGGCTTATTGGCCTGTAACTCCGCTGTCTGCTGTAATAGCAGCGCTGACAGATACAGACCACCCACTTTCCTCTGGCCAGAACACATTCATCATACTCTTAACTTCTTTTTTTTTTTTTTTTCCCCACCAACCGCAACATCTCAGCCCGAGGCAAGAAAAATATATATACAGAACATGCAATCCACACACGTTCCACTTTTGAAGCAAAGGGGATGTTATAGATTTACAGGACGGCCAGAATAATAAAGTATCATGATTTCAAGTATCTGGTTTGTATTGAAGAGGAGACCGCAGCGTAGCAGGCCAGAGTCGTGGTATGAAATGTGGGCAAGAGAAATGAGTTACCATCACGCTCATTCCATCACAGCTTTCCCTCTCCGCCCTGACTTCTTTTTTCTTTATAATTTCGACTGAAATTAAATTGCAGGGTTGTTTTGTTTTTTTTTTTTCGTCTGCTGCGGCACATAAATCATTTGTCCCGAGTTTACTTTGAGAAGAAAACGGAAACCAGAATGGGGAGAAAGAAAAAAAAACAGTTTTTACGATACTGGCGTCCCGCGTCTTAGAATACGAATAGGTTGAGTGGAGACAGCCAATCACATCGTCTCATTTTAAGCCACGGTTGAGCCTTGAATCGTGGGCAGAGGTAACCTTACCTTGCTGGATGAGGCTAGCTAGGTAATTAGCATGAGAAGAACATTAAACACTATGTGTCTGTGCTTGTGTGGTCTTGAGTTCAGGCTGACATCTGCTGTCAACCAAAACACAGACGAGCCCGTTCAAGTGTAATATGTTTGAATTAAAATGATTGATTGTTGCTTTCAACATGAATTAATGTACCCAAGGGAATTACGCAGTTTTATATACCACTCTACATTTAAATGCTACTTACATCCCAGTGTAGAAGTCACATACACTGAAACTGAACTGCATAATGCATGGTGTTACTTATGAGTTCTATTTTTGGACCCCAGTATTCACTCTACTTTTAGCTTTGGTTTGGTCTCAACCAACCTCTACGGAGTAAAATATCCATCTGTTTAGCTTCTAAATCATGTTTACAAGCTATCTGCTAACTGTGGCTACACTTACATGGACAATTTTGTTATTTCATCAACTCAGCTGAAAAAGGGGAATTACTGTTTTTTTACAACCTGGACCTTATTTCTGGCCTAAAATACGATCGTTCCCTAACCCATATAACTTTGGTGTTATTCGGAGTCGTTCGGACTGTATAATTAGATCCGCGTATATCTATATAGTGGAAGTGAATGGGGCACCGAAACGCAGCCTCTAAATAACGCATTATCTGCCACGAAACTCGTTAATTTCACCAATACTTTATTACGATACGCTAGTGCTATTCCCTGTTGAGTCCGGAGTTACCTGTTACCATCATCCAGGGTCTGTAGATTGACCTACTAACCTCTGACCTGGATGATGTAATCTCTGAGCGCCGAAATGAACCAGTTTTGCGGCAGATAATGCGTTATTTAGGGGCTGCGTTTCGGTGCCCCACTCACTCCCACTATATGGATATACGTGGCGCTAAACTGGATCTAAATATCTTCCGAGTGACTCTAAATGACACCAAAGTTATATGGCGAGTAAACGATCGTGTTTCATGCCAGAAATAAGGTTAATATGGAAGCTAAATAAAATCTACATGCCCCCAAAGAAGATATAAGTTTTCCGCCAACTTTACTGACAAAGGTTTACGCCAACAGCGTCAATCTGATCGGACCAGTCTGTTCTGATTGAGGTGGTGACATTGAGGCATTTTAAGTCTGATTATTATATGATATAGTGTAATATGAAAGAAAAGGCCATTTTTATAATCCTCACACGTCTAACTCTGCAGCCACTGAAAGCTATTAAACTTGATATTACCGTATTTTCTGGTATAAGTGAGTTATTTGAAGAAATGTAGGTTCAGTTTGTGTTGTGTTCTGTTCAGTCAGCGATTCATTGAATCAAAACGATTCAAAGGATGCACATGGCAGCTGCTCCTGATGCTACTCTGCTAAGCTCGGCTAGTTAGCTGTTAGCTAGCAGGACTACTTTAACTTCTCTTCTCAATTTATCTCATTTATGTTGGAAAACAAAAGAAATGCCTAAGATTAGAATTAAGTTTTCAAAAGTGGCTTGATTAGCTTGACTGTGGCTCAAGCTAACAGCTAATCTTAACTAGCCGCTGCAGTTTAGCTCTTGTGATTTTTTTAATTTTGTTTTTCCACCCCACAAAAAAATAACATTTTTATGGGAAGATGTCAAGAAGTCAGAACCTTGTCGTAACTCAGTTTGGACCAAACATGTAGCCGCTGCGTTTTGGCTTTGAAGGGCAGTATACATGTCAGCGTTGGGTTTGATAATAAGCTCTCCTTCCCCAGTGGACTCTGAATATTTTCATGATCCATAACTCGGCTGTCTCAGCGAGGCGTTCAGGGACCCTGGGAGCCGCTGGACTGGCAGTAATTCAATGCACGATCCATATGCTTTTGTCGGTCAGAGCGTGACGCGTTCAACTTCCTGCTTCGCTGAGCAGGATGTGATGTCACAGCCTCGTATCAACAACAAAGCGAAGGGCGCTGAATGGGCCGATTCATCCCATCTCTGGAGAGAGGGATCCCTGCCATGTCTGCCGCGCTCCAGCTCTCACGTCTTTCATCCGCCGTCTCTCTCCGTCATGACAGTGATTAATGACCCTCAGCTGCCGTGTGCTTCCTCGCTGACACTCCCATCTTTCTTTCTCCCCTCGTCGTCTCACAAGAAGAACGATTAAAGCGGGAGAGAGTCAAGCCAAAAAATGTAATAAAAAATAAAGGATTAATGCCACATGTTCGCAGAGAGGGGAATAAAAGTAGGAGGGGAAAACCCCTGATATTGGTCAACGGGAAGAAAGGAATCAAGCATAAATATCTCCGGGCGTGCAGGAATGTCCCTGGGCCGTGTCAAGACTTTGTGAGGATCAACAGGTCAGTCACTGATACTGTGTGACAAACAGTATCAGGAGTCAGTGATGGGAGGAATGATCCATCAATCACTCGGCTGTCAAAGTGGTTTAAAAACAAGAAACCCACACGTCATTCATATTTATGGAGAAGCAGATGCCTTACCAACACTGACTAAGACTCCAGATTAGATTTCATGTGCATATCAACTGCACATTAATGCTTATATTGCTTCATATACTGTATGCTTGATGTGTAAATATGAAACTGTGAGCTAACACCTTAGCTATCTTGTTGTTTGCAGCCCTAAAGTTGCAAAACAAAAAGTGCAGATGTACGAATGGATGGCAGTGCTGGTGATTTCCCCACTTTGGTCCAGACCATTGACTCTACCGCCGATAACCTCCGATCTGAGGCTCAGTGCGGTGGCCCAGGCCGTCGCCATCTTGGTAGTGCCTGACTCTGCATAACTGCTAGCTAATTCAAAAATGGTATGCATGAGTCACTCAACTTTAAGCCTTGATACTGGGGCCAGATACCAACCATTGACTGTATCGACGTTTACGTCACCAACAGTATTCCTGAAGAGCAGTTTTGAAGCTCAGTGTGGCAGCCACGGCCGTCGCCATCTTGGTAGTACCTGACTAAGCCTTGACACGAGGGCTGGTTATTGCTGCTGATTTCCTGTATACGTCGACTGCACAATAATGCTAATATTGCTTCATATACTGTACACTTGATGTGTAAACAGGTAGCTGTACGCAAACACTTCAGCTAGCTTGTAGTTTACATCATGTGTCTGCTGCCCCCAAGTGGTGAAAAAACAAACTCCAATAGTTTTCCTGGAGAGCAGTTTTGAGGCTCAGTGTGGTAGCCGCGGCCGCTGCCATCTTGGTAGTACCTGACTGTTAGCTAATTCAAAAATGGTTGGAGCATGAGTGGAGCTGAGGCAGACAGCTAGCGACCTAAGACAGCAACTTTTTGTCACACCCTTGATTATGCAT
Organism: Chelon labrosus; assembly: GCF_963514085.1. NCBI lineage: Eukaryota > Metazoa > Chordata > Actinopteri > Mugiliformes > Mugilidae > Chelon > Chelon labrosus. The sequence continues at coordinate 20,324,150 of NC_140355.1, forward strand.
AACTTTAAGCCTTGATACCAGGGCTGGTTATTGCTGCTGATTTCCCGATTCGTTTTCCCATGTACATTAATGCTAATATTGCTTCATATACTGTATACTAGCTGTAAGCTAACACGTTAGCTAGCTTGTAGTTTACATCATGTGTCTGCTGCCCCCAAGTGGTAAAAAACAAAAAAACACCAATAGTTTTCCTGTAGAGCAGTTTTGAGGCTCATCTTGTTAGAACCTAACTCTGCATAACTGCCAGCTAATTCAAAAATGGTTGGAGCACGAGTGAAGCTAACAGAGACAGCTAGTCACTTAGTTATCAAAGATGTTCACAAAACTGTTTCCACTGGTTTCAGGGATTTGTGGCATTTCCACAATAATATTTCACATGTATGCTAACCATCAGGAACTATTTTAGTCCACATAAAACGGAATATGAGCGCACCTGAAACATCATTAACTCCCCCTAATTACACAAGACAACTGAGCAAGTCCATATATTAGTATAAATAATTATAAAATCTGATTATCTGTTGCTCACATTTATTAATCTTTCTAACTACTACAAAAGATAGACCCAAAATGAACCCATTCCAAGATGAAATTAGTACCGATTCATTTAGTAGCTGATAAAAAAGTCTATTTAAGCAAAGAGTAGTGAAAATGTGTCTGATTCCAGCTACTCAAATGAGAACATTGATCAAGTAAAGAGAATATTTTTACATTTTGGACAATCACAGGTTGTGAATGATGATTTTCTTGCCTTTTTAATGTTTAATAGACTAAATGAGTATTTGATTGAGGGGATTAATCAATCAAGAAATTAGCAATTATCAGCAACACTAAATCCATTACGCAGAGACACCTCCAGTCGACTCAATTAACCAATTACTTTCTGGAATAGAGGTTCATGTGATGTGATTTATTAGCTTTAAAATGTGTGTGGTAGGTTGGTCGATAGGAAAAGTCCGAGTATTCAAAGCAGAAAAATGTAGTTTTTATTATTTTTTATGATCTTAGATGGTCATTGCTGATGCATTGATGTATAAGGAGCAGTTTTACTGGCGTAAATGTTCACAACGGAGATTAATTTCAATTATTTTATATCAATCTACAGCTAATCTGCTGATTTCTTCTCTCAATCTGTTGATAAATGGTTTGTAAAAATTCAGAAAATTCTTTCACGGCAGTACATAACTCCTAATTACTGACAATAAATTAAAACTACTGAAAAATAAAGAAAGAAAAAGATGAAAATTGTCACGTCAAAGGGGATGAAATAATTAAATGTGGGAACTTTTAGCATATAAAATTTATCCAATTAAATTCTGTCAGGTTAATAAATAAAAGGTGTCAGTAGTAAAAAGAACATTAATTTCTTCTGAAACATAGTAGAATGAAAATATAATACTTAAAGTACCTCAAAGTAGTAAAACCTATGATTAAAGAGCTCAACATTAGTCGGAGGTTGTTATTATCGTCCTCACTCAACTCCCGACTTCTATCAGGAGAGGTATTTCACGTCCTCCGTGTCACTTCCTGTTCCACTGTCACTCGATTTCTTTATTTATCTCCCTCCACCTGATCCCCAGGTGTCAGACAGGAGCGTCACTCCTCGCTCAGCGTCCCGACAGCCGACAGACAGCGGAGGCCAAGGGCAGCCGGGATACTGACACAGCTGATGCATCCCTCTGTTTATCTCCATCCTTTCATTCTTTCTTTCTTTTCAAGAGGGAGTCAAATTCTGCCAGCACGCTCCCTCTAAAACATTTAATAACTTCTCTTGCTAACATCACAGCAAAAAGGTTAATGGCTTAATTTGAAGATTTATAACTTGCACCATCAAATATATAGACATAAGGAGCGTCCCTGTAGCTTCTGGTTGAGCATCACACTGTAAACCGAGGCTATAGCCCTCAGGTTTGATTCCAGCCTGCGCCCTTTGCCTCAGGTCGTTCCCCCCTCTCAACTTTAAAATATATTGATAAAATCATTAATTTAAATGAAAATATACAATGCTGAATATCAATTTTGTATAATAAACCTGTTAAAATATTCATGTAATGTGACTTTTCTTTCTTTAAATTTAACATTTCCTGGTTCATTTCAGGCCAATATGTAAAACCGGCGCCCAGACCGTTCCATTAAAAGTCCATTAAAGATGAATAAAAGAAAAAGCTGCAGTGGATTCCTCCTCTGGCTTCTCCGAGTCCCAAATAAGACCAGAGGACCGGAGCGGAGGAAACTGCACCTGCCCGCTGTTGTCCGACACTCGGGGACAAATCCTGAATAAATTACTGAGACGACCAGAGAGATAAGACGGCTGAAACAGACGCAGGCTGTGACCTCGGGATTATTTCACTTCAGAAAGCTCCCAATCAGTGTGAAAAGAGCAGTTATCTGAGGACAAAAAAAAAAAAAAGAGGGGAGGGGGGGTCCTGAAGAGATTAACCCCAGGTCACACCGATATGTCTGCAGAGATAGAACCACAAAGGGTTGGCCTCACGTTGGAAAACTCTCCCAGAATGGATCAAAATTTCCTGTATGAAAACAACCCCTTTATTTCGGTCCCTCTAGTCCTTCACGTTCTCTCAGCTGTTCAAACACAGCTCTTCTATTTATACGCATTAGCCAGAGAATATATTTACTCAGGTCTATTGGAGCGGTCCGGCGTGAAAGAGCATCAGTTTAGCTTGTCAAATTACCCTGCAGCCCGTGCCGCGCCGCCTGCTAATGACAGATAATTGAGCTGCTGGCAGGTTCACCTGCTCGGTTTAATGTTGAGATCGGAGTCCTCCGTGGTGACTCTGGGGTCGGGACAGTTTACACGGCTTTGAATAAGTGTTAGCAAGACGAAGCTAGCTCTGGAGGTTGAAGTTACACAGCTGATTGCTGGCTTCTCGTTTGTTTAAAGCGTTGTTCTAAAACGTAATTCATCACCCACGGTTGTTTCTCGCCCAGATATTTCATTGAGGGTTGTTTAAAAAGTTTTTCAGGACTCGCCAAGTAATTATTTTTAGTAAGCAAGGCCAGTGATGTTGTAGGGGTGGAACTGGACTTTCTAAATGTTGGTCACTCTTAACATTTTAGACAGTATTATAATTTAATATAACCATTCTCTGTTAAAAGGAAATAATTTAGGTATCATGTACTTTTTGTTTTGGTATTTTATTTGATCCCTTTATATTTGCACCTTACATTTTTTTTATTTTATTTTGTATTTTACTCCTTTATCTCCTTGCAACTGTCACTTTATTGAAGCAACTGCAGCGAAACAGTTTCCTTGAAGGATCAATAAAGTATTCAGATTCTGATTCAGACTGATTCTGATAGCTTACAGAAGTTCCGAGAGCCTAATTCGATACACAAGAGGCACAAGCCGAGGTGAAGCCTTGCGTTTTCTCCGCCATTTACATTCGCCGTGCAGCTGCAGCCAGTTAACCGGAGCGTTCTCAGCTTTCCACCTACACCAGCGAGGGCAGCAGAGTTCAATTTATGGTTAGTTTGCTCAATACATCCAGCGTAATTTAATCCATCGCCAGCAAACCTGTGAAAAAGTCTAATGGCGGTGTAGAACGAAAAGAATTAGCGATACCAAAGGAGATTAGAAAGGCATTAGGATGTGGGAGGCCCGGCCGCGGTGCTTAACGACTCCTCTGTCCCGAACAAATCAGTTTTACTAAGCAAAGCTGCTCTCAGCAGAATTATAGCCACTGTTAGCCTCTTATTGCCTGCCCCCATTAACTGGGTCCTACCTGAAGAGGGATTGGTGGAATAACACCATCAATTCAGGCCGCTGCTTAACAAGTTGGTCCCTGAAATAATAAAAAAAAAAAGTTCTCTTGCAGTAAAATAATGGCTGTCCTTGTTAGGGCCTCATAGTCGCAGAGAGAACTCTAACGACGCAGCTTTCTGTGTTTGGTAGCGCCGGTTTGTTGGTCCAGACTGAAATATCTCAACAACTATTGGATGGATCGTCAAAAAAATTGTGTATGGACATTCATAGTCCCCAGATGTTGAATCCTATCAATTCTGATGACTCTATGGCACCACCATGACGCTTACATTTGTGTTTGGGAGGACCGGGATGCTAGTAGCCTGAAAGCTAGGCCGCATTCTCCGGCCCAAAACTAAATTTGTCTTTGGAGAAAGTTGGTGTGGATTGACTCTGTTTGGGAACTGATTATGTACCAGCGAAGATCTGCCAAGTCAGTCAAATCGTTTAAGTGAAATAACCTAAAAGGACAAACACTTAACGCAGATGAAGGCATTTGTCGAGATCCTACAACCAATCACATTGCTCTGATTGGTTGTAGGACTATCCAGTAGGGCAATGTTTTCCTCTACAATGATGTAATCCCACTGGAGTGAGTCTGGCTACTCCAAACCAGGATGCTACTAGACCTCCAAGTTATTTATCCTTATACGCAGATGATATTCTATTAATAAAGTGATACTGGAGAGATTAGCTAACAAGCTAAACAGAAAACTATTGGCATTCTCCTAGAGTCAACTGGATTCAGCCCAATGAATATTTCTGTCAAAGTTAATGCAGTGTGGAGAGGGTAGCTCGTACCTTGGCTCCAGAAATGTTCTGGTCATCCAACGCCATAAACTCCCTAACCCTCTCCTTGACGCCGTCTTCAGGAAACTTTTCTTTTAAACATTCACTGTTTGTTGTTGTTGTTTGAGTGAAGCCTTTGCCCGAGTGGACTCCATGGATTCAGTCTAGTGATTTATTTCCGTAGGTGTTGAATCAAGTTGATAGTATCCACATTGTACAATTTTCAAGCTTTGACGCTAGCCATCCAACCATTAAAAAAGAAGAGGACAAAGGTGTTGAGACGCTACAGGGACGTGGTATTGGTTTATGCCAGAGCTAAAATGAGTAACTACAAAAGATAAAGCTCGGTTGAAACCCAATATGATCCAATCCGATCACTTTGAAAATGCCTGACCCGATACCGATCAGGGCATCCCTTCTTTAAAGCCAGATTAATGAGTCTGCGTCAGATCAACGACACACATGCGGCCTTTTTTTTAGCGTAGTAGTCATTTTCATAAAAGGCAAACTGGCTACTAGCGTTCTAGCAGCATATTTAGAGACCGATGCTGAAACACTAGCGTAGCCTGCTACGGCGAAGGCCCTGCAAAGATCTGTTGCAGGAGAATAAACCAAGCTTAAGTACACTAGTCATAATAAACAATATGACATACAACATATTACTCTGGTCTTCTCCCACGTTTCTGGTGTCTAAAAGAGCTGACAGATTAGGTTTTCTCATAAAAACTGCAGAGAGCCAGACGTGAAGGAAATACAGTGTCTAGTAAAGGAGGAGGAGGAGAGTGAGGGAGAGGGAGAGGGAGAGGGGGAGGCCTGGTATTGATCATCCGCCAGGTGTGATGGATAGCGCAATAAGTGGCAGCGGCCAGCGGAGGAGAGGAGAGAGTGATTTCTGCTTTTCAAAGTCCTGATGAATGAGAGCGTCAGACGGAGGCCGGCGTCCAGAGCCCGGCACATGATGGACTGCTGTGTCAGGCGGAGAGAAATTGAAGGAGAGGTGAGGGGGAATGGAGGGAAGACAAGAGGAAGAGGGCGAAAATGGAAGGATGAGAGGGGGGAGATAAAGGAAAATGTAAAAAGGGGGGAGGGAGTAGGTGAGATGGAGGGGTGGGATTTTAAGAAGGGGGGGTCAATAAGGGGAAAAGAGAAAGAAGAGATAGAAGGAGGGAGATGGGAGCAGGAGGCGACAGCAGAGTGAGTTCATCTTTATTAATGGCCAAAGAGCAGAGAGGGAGTTATTAAAAAGGAAAAAGATGAATGAAAGAATGAGTGAGAACGAGGGGAGGGGTGACGATGGGAGATGTGATATATGCCCCCTCCCGGCTTTCTGAAATCCAATAATAACACTGAGCAATGGGCCAGCTGGTGGAGCTGAGGGGAGGAGGACGGAGGAGGGAGGAAAGGAGGGAGGGAACATTTATAGGAAGCAGCCAGCGAGGACGAGGAAGGGGAAGACTCACGGCTACTGAGAAATACAGTAATGTGCAACGGACATGATTTAATTTTTTAGGTATTTAGGAAATCCTCTAAATGCACGTCCAGCAGAAGAACCCGAATCAGGTAACGACTGTTTAATAGGAATTTACAGGTGGATTTTGCAACTAAAGTCAGGTTTAATCTTCCAGCCTCAGAAGAAATTGTTACGACCTGGCTCAGATTAGGGACAAAATGTGGAGATTATTAAATTATTATTAAATTTATTGCTGAAACTTAAATAAAACTGAAGCCAAAAATCTCAACATAGGTGGGCAATCACAGGTGTCAGCAATCAGGGGGAACAAGCTCCTCCCCAGATCCTAGCAGTCACCCTAAACAGGAAGTAGGCCTTAAGGCCCAAGAGGTGTCATAAAATCCTTTGATATATCATCCGACATCCAGCAGAAATTTAAGAAAGGAATCCACAAAAATCCCTAAAATAAGTCTTCGAATTTAAAAGTTTGTAAACTTCTGGTGCAAATGAACTTTTGGTGCATGGATTTAATCAGAATCATTTTAATCTGTAATTTCAAAAGAAGGGGCAAGAAGAGATATTTCAATCTGGATCAAGCATCAACCTCCAGGGCTGAAAAATTAAGCAAATGTGTAAGTTCCAAAATCTTACATTAGTTTTACGAGAATCTCTTTTATAACTAAGCAAAATACTGTAGAAATCAAAACCAAAAATTGAATAAAATACAAATCGAATCTGGTCCCATTGAATTGGAATCAACTGGAGTCAGGAAATCCCAAGATGGCGACTGCCATATACGCCACGTTGAGCTTCAAAACTGCTCTTCAGGAAAACTATTGGTGAGGTCGCCAGCGGTTGACTCAATGGTCTCCATCAATGACGGGTAGTTACCAGCAATGTCATCCTTCGATCTATACTGGTAGCAACCTAGCTAAAGTGTTAGCTTGCGGTTATCCATTTACACATCAAGCAAATAGTGAATGAAGCACTGATTAACAGTCGATGTAGATAGACACTTAATCTTAATCTTAATCTTAATCTTAAATTGAATCAAGAAACCAGTAGCGATATCCAGTTCTTACATAAAGGCTCAAAGTTGCGTAATTAAGGGTGTTCGAGCAATTTGAGTGACAAATAAGTTCTGGGAGTGAGAAGGAGTCAGGTAATACCAAGATGGCGACGGCCATAGACGCCGGACTGAGCTTCAAAACTGCTCTTCAGGAAAACTATTGGTGAGGCCACCAGCGGTTGACTCAATGGTCTCCATCAATGAGGGGTAGTTACTAGCAATGTCATCCTTGGATCTATACTGGTAGCAACCTAGCGAAAGTGTTAGCTCGTGGTTATCCATTTACACATCAAGCAAATAGTGAATGAAGCATTGATTAACAGTCGATGTACACAGGAAATTGAATCAAGAAACCAGTAGCGATATCCAGTTCTTACATAAAGGCTCAAAGTTGCGTAATTAAGGGTGTTCGAGCAATTTGAGTGACAAATAAGTTCTGGGAGTGAGAAGGAGTCAGGTAATACCAAGATGGCGACGGCCATAGACGCCGGACTGAGCTTCAAAACATGGAAAACCAGGAAAACTATTGGTGACGCCAACAGCAGTCGATGGTTTAGTCACCAGCATTACCATTCATGGGTCTACACTGGTAGCTAGCTTAAGTGTTTAATTAGTATTAGCACTGATTTGGATGCTTTTTAAATAAAAACTGCAGCCTACTGAATCTGAAAATAACTGAGAAGAAAAATATCGGTCCTGAAAAGACATCAGCAGACAGTAATACACACCTGCCAAACACTGGAGAGCTTATCAAGAAACCAAAAACTTAACTGTAGCAAAAAAATATTTATGAGCGAATGCTGCAATAACATAATCCCCGCAATGAAAGATGGCCTCTATCTTATGGAAGAATCAGTGAAAGATGACAGCTTGTCCTCACATTGCCAAGTACCGACAGACAGTCCTGAATCACCTCCAATGCAATGTGACCCACACTGGCAACAAAAGAGCGCTTAGTTTGGCAAAAGGAAGGTTTTTACTGGCGATTCATTAAAAGAGAGACGAAGCAGTACATTCAGCAGGCGATGACAGCCACACGGCTTTAAGGAAATATGAGGAGAATAAAGTTCTTCCCTGAATCTACACTTTTATTGCCCCCTAACTGTCTAAAGAAATGAGGTGTAATGTATGTATAAAAGTTAGGATTACAGTCTCCTTCTCAAATGGCCGGACTCCTGTACAATCAGTGGAAAGAAATATTTCCTAATTCCTCATATCAGTGCAAACTCCAGAGAGAAGTCTTTGCTGTTTGGCTGAGCGATATTCTGAAATCTCAGAACTCATCATGTCACGAGCATTTGATGGCATTAGCGAGATAAATACACCAATAAATAACAAAATGGCTCCAGGAAAACAACTTAAATCACCAATAGTCTTTTTTTAAAAACGCATTTTAAGCAGCGTCTCAGGGATAAATGTTTCCCTTAAGTCTCACTCCTCTGCAGCGAGTGAATCTGGCATCCTGCTCTGCCGGTCTTTATGTCTCCGTATCCACAGGACATCGTCCATTACGGCTTGCGGTTCCCATAATGTCTCATAAATCACTCATTCTGGGCTGAGATGACAGCAGAACGTAAATACAACATGCTGTGTCTACCCAGTACAATTTTAAAAGCACTCGACGTGGAAAAATCTTGAGTTACTTTGACTTTCCCCCAACTTTCCGTGAAGGACAATGAAGTACTGCACTGTTGAGGGGGTTAATTAGGGATTTATGTGGTGAGCCGGCTACGTAGGAATACTGTTAGCTGTTAGCATCACTCAGTGCAGATATAATATGTGAATTTTCTTTACTGGCTGCAGAAAACAAAGGAAATAACTCTTCGCATCAGCAGGTGGCAGTAGTCAGTAGTCATCATTTAAAAGGGGAAGAGCTAGGATTGGCTAGGATTGGCTAGGATGTCTCTCAATCACTTAGCTAGTCTTCATTTTCTTTATTCCAGATATCCTTGAAGTTATGCAGGTGCCGTCTTGACCTCATCCATTGCCTAACTTTTGTCACTTCCTTATCCTATGTTGATCAGCCACCGATTCAATTTCCCGAATTGTTTGAAAACCCAGGGGCCCAACTAGTACCAATGCTACAGGACATAGCATTGGTACTAGGGTACTTCGACAACCCAACACCGGCCAACAGTCGCGGGTATTCGAGTGTTTAACCTTTTCGTTGCAGGCGGAACACAATCCATCCAACAAGACCTCGTCTACACAACTAGCCTTTCCGCAGAGACGAACTCTCGGATAAACTCTTAGCAGCAGACTAGACAATGCTAATGCTAGTACTAACATGACTAAAACTATCAAGTGTTTCTATCACAACAAAGATAACCCAACATGAATTGAGATATTAGGCTACCTGCACCACAGTTTTGCTTATAAAGCTAGCCCCATGTAGCCGCGAAAGCCCATAAAAGGAATTTAGTTCGGTAGAAAATTTATCGGACTAGTCTGGTAACACGCCATTTTGGGGAGTGTTATCATTATGGGGAGCGTTTCAACTGATACACAGTCCTCTACATCAACTGGATAGTCCTACAACCAATTAAAAGTAATTTAGTTGTAAACAAATTCAACTCCACTGCGCTCAGATGATGTAGGGCCGCTAAATACTTTGACTGGCCCGGCTGATCTTTGTCTGAGCAAAATTAGTTCCCAATTTAGAGACTCCAGACCAACTTTCTGACAAAAAAATAAATAAAAAATGTGCATGGGGGAATATCAGGCTGGCTTCCAGGTTAGTGTAGGAAAAAAAAATAAAAAAACATAAATCAGCAAACCAGAGCTCATGCACACACAACCACTCGTCTCATGCACCTGTGCAGAGCCACACCAGCTGATGAGGTGTTATGTTTGGGATCCCGGGGCCCATGCATCAACTCTAGCGCGACAAGTAAGGTGACTCCTGCGGCCCAACAAGAAGTGGCACCACATACATCTCTTTGTGGAGTCACTCACTCCCTCTCTCTCTCTTTTATTTCCCCCTCTAACATACAAACTGGTACAAGGCACATTCATCTGGTCTTCTTAAGACACATTAGCTGCTTAGGCACCATGGCAACAAGTCATCTAACATCATTACCTCAGCAGCGTAACATATTTACCGACCCAGCAGCACCACTACGGGACCGTCCAGCACTGATAATCCACTACATTTAACAGATTAATACTTTCAGATTAAGTTTATGTAAGATTTTACATAAAGACTTCCTAAAATGCAATACGCTGGTGAATCAGTGCATTCCAACTGTCACGAAACATTAGAAATTACAGTGAAATGTGACTGATGTTGTAAATTTAATTTGGACTCTTTGGCATCTACTTCAGTTTAATTAAAGCCGCCTGTAAACCTCTGTCTTGTTTATTTGATTTAAATTGGTTAATTACTCCTGAATTAGCTCCTCGTTTAACAAGAAGCTGTGTCTGCTCGCGCTGCCAGTACAAAGACACCGTCTTAAACTGTCCCTGGCTGACTTTTGATTAAATTAAGCACTAACCTTCATCAGATTATCATTATTATGAAACCCAGTGTCGCCCTTGACCCAAAAAGTTTGTTCACCCCTGATTTATATAAACGTAACAGTGGCATTTTATTCACAAAAGATGTACAGGTCGTGTTTTCTCAAAGTCCAGATTCTCTTTTTAGCTCTGATAGGTTGTTTTTAGGGGCTACTTACACAAATATATAAATTTCACGCCACTGTTAATATACCTGGAGCCTGGAAATTTAACTTAATGCAAAACAATATTAGTTTACGCCGCTGAATTTCCATATGATGTTTAAAGAAGTAGTATTTCAAGAAAAAGAAAATCCAAAAGTCCACAACTTTTTCTTTTTCATTAATAATCAAGGTTTGACTCAGATTATCTGGTAATGTGACTCGTCTCAAGATCCGCTCCTAATTGACATCAAACATGTCTGATGCTTAGTATTTTTTAAAATCTTGATAATAACATCAGGACATTAACTATAATCATCAGTGAGAAAAAAAAAACTAGTCTACAAGAGCACAGAGCAGCAGTTGGTGGCTAGCAGTTAGCTCTCTAGGCTAACGCTATCTAGCATACCACCGTTGAAAAATATTAAAACGTCACCTCCAGTTCCCGTTTCTCATCCACACTTGTTTAGCGAGCAACTTCTTATTTTTGTTCTTTAGGTTTAATTGGCGGCTGTCAAACCAGCTTGCAGGTGCATTACTGCCTCCTACTGGACTGGAGTTGTTGCACTACAGTTCCATTTTTGTTTACATCCCATTTCCCTGTGAGATTATGTGGGATGGTGCATTCGAAGTTTAAGTTTGTGTGTCCAAGTTTTGCAAATTTTTCATTCAACCTGATTTCTGAATTGGGAAAGACTCTGGTAGTCTTGTGACGCTTAAAAGGCGTGGACTAAATTACATTTTGATGCTAATACGGCCACATTTCACAGGATTTTTATCTTCAACTTGGAGTGATTTGGTGCTGTGGCCCCATAATCTCCTCCCACTATAAAGCACGGCCCTTGTATCATTACCTAAATAGAGAGGAAGTCAGGGTGGCTGACAGTGCGACAAGCGGGAAGAGAAGTGGTCCTACATGCGGAGCGAGCCGAGTTAAAAGATTGAAATAGTCAGCTGAACAACAGATGAGAGGTGAGGAGGAAAAGGGGAGAATGAAAAAGGAGGAGGAGCTGAAGCCAGACAAGCTCATTAAAGGGAGGGCAGCGGTGTGACAAATGATGCATGGCGCTGGCAGCATTGATCTCCCCACTCACAACGAGGGTGTCTGGGCTGAGGAGATGCATGAACAAGTGTGTGTGTGTGTGTGTGTGTGGGTGTGTGTGTGTGTGTGTGTGTGCAGCGCTGAGAAATACTCAGGTGCCACGGCTCTAATGGAGAGGCCAGAGCCGCCAGCCTGTTGACAGATGACTTGTCGGTGGAGAGGAGGAAGAGAAAGAGGAGAGCTAGTGATTAGATAGTCGTGCTAATGCTTGACCTCCTCTACCTCGGCGCCTGTCCTTCATCGAGGAGGAGAATTGATTTTTTTAGGCAGGACAGAGGATAACCGACTTTCTTAGATCAGCACAATGTTCAGCTGCAGTCTGCACAATGGTGACTTCTAGGCAATGCTTAGTGCCAAAAACTGCAGTTCCTCAAAAGTCCACCTGAGGCTAACTCCCATAGACCTCGATGTTAAAGTATCTGACTTTACAGGAGGAATAAACGTGTTTACAGCTGATTTAAGGGATTAAAATTATGAATAAATATTTGAGTGACAGGTAGGTTCAGTCTCATGTTGTTTCATTCATTTATGAATTATCTGGGAGCTAGCGTGAGTCAGGCAGAGCCAAAATGGCGACGGTCAGAGCCACAACACTGAGCTTCAGAACCGCTCTTCAAGAAACCTAGAAGTTACGGGTTTACTGAAGCTACTGAAACCACGAAAACTTTGATATATAGCACATCACGTTCAACGCACAACAACAACTGTCAGTGTGACGATGCCCTTTAAAAAAAATGTACTGCGGCTTGTTGCTCTATCGCTGCTAGTGTTAACGTAGCATTAGTCGGAGACAGGCACTGCCAAAATGGCGACAACCAGAGACACTACACTGAGCTTCAAAACCACTCTCCAGGTTCATCCATCTTTAAAAGCCATCAACAGAACATTTAGCTTAAATCTACACAAAATAAACAAGTAAATATTCCTCATTAGAAATTTAAGCGTTAGGAGGTAGGAAGCATTTTTAACAAACCCTTAAATCTACAAATTATTATTTATTTTTAAAAAATAAAATGAAAACTAATCATTTAAAATTGTTACTTCTATATTCAATATGAAGTGTAATAATAAAATATTAAATTAGCATATATATTTCAGGGATTTTTTTTTGTCTCTTAAAGGACGAAATTATTTTTTTTTACAGGTAGGCTATTTCGATTTAAGTCAAAATTCCCTATTTCTCTGAGTCATAATTCAATCAAACCTGAACACACAGACATGATACACATATTTTTAGATTCAGTATGACTTACGTTTTACGAAGTTATCCGCATCTCCGATGTCCATGTGGCATCAATAGCCATAAATCCATATAGAAACGACAGAGGAGGAAAACAAGACGCTCGGTATATTCTTAGGCCGAACTTCCCTGAGAATCATCCCGTTTTAAAGTTTTCTTCGGTATTAAAGAACTCATGTACCAGTTATGGGTATATTTGTGGGTACAGAGCAAACAGTAACTGCTAATATCTGATTCGGCATACTTTTAAAGTGGCCAATTTGCATAAATAAAGACGTTTAGAAGTCTATATTGGCAGGGTTGAAGTTGTAGCTTATAGCTAGCTAGCCCCAACGGTTACTTCCATCTGAAGCTCCCAAAGCATTATGGGAACCGCTAGCCCCAAATTAAGTAGCCTAATGAATACATTCCCTTTTTAGTACTTTAATTACTACTATTTATGCTTTTATTAATACTTGAATTGATCATTTATTGCAAATATATGAATTAAGCTGTGTATACATTGAGTTATGTTGCTCTGGGTTTCATTATATTGTGAGGTGTACGTCTAAACTACAGCCTAAAAAATGTGTGAAGAGATGTACCAGGCACGCTGCCACTGGGATTGTGGTTGGCAGCACAAACAGGCAGCTGCTGGGAGTAACAATTTCCAATTTCTGTGGATCTAAATGTTAATGTCCTGTCAAAAAAATCTGATTAAAGCCCTCTTTTAATAAATTTATGAAATAACTGCGGAGCTTAAAGAACAGAACGTAACATAAATATATAACGGAGGTAAACATGGGACATATCGACATGTAAATACTCATATTCTGATCACTGCATGCTATTTTAAGCAGGGGACGGTTTATACAAATATATTTAACTCAAATTGCATCAAAAGTGAGACGCAGTTGCAGCCATCGTTTGTTTGTGTTGCGTCATAGTCGGGAATATTCAGATAAGATATTTGGATAGGGTGAGTTGATGCAAAAGTACCTTGCATCTCTCAGCTAGCATATGTACACTTAAAGAACTACCTACTGTGACGTCGCCTGTGTCTGGTCCAAAAAGTTGTACGTGAACACACCGCAAAGATTGGAGTCAACGGCCTAATAGAGAAATCTGTGTATTTGTCACTCAAAAGTGGAAACAGGAAGAGCTACTGTTAGCTGGGAGGCTAGGAAGCTATGAGGCACAAACCTCTTCTTGTGTTTTGGATTGGATGTTTGTAGACGAAAAAAAAAAAAAAGCACGTTTTGAGCTGCAGTAAGTTTTTACTTTCAACTCAAGTGCAGTCTTTAAATGAAAGATGGAGAGTCTGATGCTAATCTAAGCTGCGCAACTGCTTCAGTTCTGCAAATCTCTGCTGATACGAGATCACCCCCATTAAGTAAGAGGTCTTTAACGTGACCCAGGACTCATTGTGTGTTCACACTAAAAAAGGACTGAGGTCAAATGCGACCCAGACCGCCTCCACCTGTGGTCAGAGATCTGATCTCTCAAATCAATGCATCCCGGGTGCGTTCACATCTGTACATTAAGCCGGGACTGGATTCCTCAGGAAGGATGTTAATACAAGGTCTAAACAAGGCCTCGGACTTAGGTTTGGTCAAGATTATTCACAGGAATTGTGCACATTTATAGGATGACCCTTATCGCCATCATAGTCTGTCATTTCAGGATGAAATAATTAAAATTTTAAAAAAGTAAGTTTGACTGACAATAAAGCATTTTCTTGCAAATACGTTGTCAAAGTAATCAGCAGCACGTCTTTTTAAAAGTCAAAAGCATGTGACAGCAAAAACCAAGAACGCAGCAGTTTACCTAAATTCACTGACAACATGCCACGTACTAAACTTGACTGTTCCGAAGGCTTTGGCAATTTTATTATAGGTTACAGCGAAGGCATTTGCCAGGAGGACAGTTTTACAAATTTGCCCACTTTATTGAGAGATGGGCTGAGACAATCGCAAAGTAAAAAGAAAACAGTTTGCAAAGGAAAGGCAATCATGAAAGAGGAAGGAAGGGGGGAGGAGGGGAGAGGGAGAAAAAATGAGTGGGTTTGTTGCGATTCAGGCAGCCACACCGGGACTATCATTACCATACATCAGGACAATGAATGAGGCTTTCAGCAAGCGGTAATAAGAATTTGATAAATCATGAGCCGAGAATTAACTAGACGTCAAAACAATGAGAGCACCCTGATAGATGAGGAGAGGATGATGGCGTAGATTAGTCAGAGGCGAGGAGCAAGGCAAGGAGGGGGAGAAGAAAGTCCAAACGGGGTCAGGGGAGGTCTGAGACGGGGTCGACAGCAAAGACAACTGTGGTAAAAGGTAATCGAAGAAGGGGAAAGAGTGAAGGTGGATTAAACGATGGAGAGGAAATACTGGACACGTTTTACACTCTGGATGACTGAATGATATTGTAACACCTATTAGAGTAAAAACACTGATCGCAAGTTTTCAACATTCGATGGCTTCAGATAAACATGTCGTTGCAGTGGGATTAAAAACAGTGAATTACGTGTGGTAATACTATAGTTATGCTAACATGTGAAGGAAAAAGAAGGAGCTGCTATTAGCTGGGAGGCTATGACGCTAGGAAAATATGCTATTAGCAGGGAGGCTAGGAAGCTAGGAAGAGCTACTATTAGCTGGGAGGCTAGGAAGCTAGGAAGAGCTACTATTAGCTGGGAGGCTAGGAAGATAGGAAGGTCTACTACTAGCTGGGAGAATAGGAAGCTAGGAAGAGCAACTATTAGCTGGGAGGCTAGAAAGCTAGGGAAGAGCTACTATTAGCTGGGAGGTTAGGAAGCTTGGAAGAGCTACTATTAGCTGGGAGACTTGGAAACAACAAGAGCTACTATTAGCCGGGAGGCTAGAAAGCTAGGGAAGAGCTACTATTAGCTGGGAGGCTAGGAAACAAGGAAGAGCTACTATTATCTGCGATGCTAGGAAGCTAGGGAAGAGCCACTATTAGCCGGGAGGTTAGAAAGCTAATAAGAACTATGAATAGCACGGAGGCTAGGAAGCTAGGAAGAGCTACTATTAGTTGGAAGTCTAGGAAGCTAGGGAGAGTTACTATTGGCTGGGAGGTTGGGAAGCTAGGATGAGCTACTATTAGCTGGGAGGCTAGGAAGAGGTACTGTTCTTCCTTAAAAGTTATTTCACTGTATTCTACATTCGTCATGTTGGATTATACACTGCGCTTATATATTTTTAAAGGAAGCACCATTATAGGTTCAGACTTTGAAATACTAACTACCCACTATCGACTTTCCCCCCTTAGAGCTAACGTTGGAGTGTTGTTTTAGCTAGCTAGTTAATTACATCAAATCACTTACAATCTCACAACTTACTGAAAAACATCAGTAACTAAAACAAAAGCTCTCAGACACTTGAACATATATCAACATTATATTAACTAAACTGACAGAAACCATCCATGTTTTAGTTCAGCCCAAGTCCCACCCACTAACACGAAGGGGTGGGCGGAGCTTATGACAGATACTGCAGCCAGCCACCAGGGGGAGCTCCAGATGCTTTGGGCATCACTTTTAGAGGAGCTGTCATGGCGTCTGTGGTTGAAACCCATAAATCCGGATAGTGTGTTACCAGACTCATATTCTGATAAGAATTGAGAACGACTACGTCAGGATATGGCAATCCATTAAACAATCAGTCTTGATTAAAGTGGTGGATACTGATAACGTCTTGCTAACCTAGCTAAAAACCTAGCTAGAAAACAGCCTGATAAGCTACTCTGCAGGAACGCCAACTCACATTTTACAACCGATGCGACTTTGATTGACAAGTTTTTTATTAACACTCCACTTTATTGTCCCGTCTCTCATCGTTCCTCCCCATACTTCCCTCCACCACCACCCCCACCGCCACCTCCCGCCTCGACTGCTCCTCCACTCTCGGGGAGTGAGCGATGTGACAGGAGGATGTTTATTTAATGAGAGCAGTCTGGAGGGGGTAATGAAATCTACCCTAACACCATTAACAACCGGGCTTATCAGCTCCCGGGACACACGTCAGCACGTCGCAGCCTTTTGTTCTCCGGCTCGAGGCCGCCGCCGTCTACCCCAAAGGACACATTAAGGATTCTCAGAACGACACCTCTGTCGAGAAATTAAAAACTGACCAACAATCTGAGCTGCGAAGTGACTCTATCATTTTTCACTCGGCTCCTTAGACGTGGACAGAGTAGGCCCCCGATAAGTGGACAGGTGTTTGACAGGCACATGTAATGTATCTGTAGTGGCTGTTTGTTACCTGACCGCGTAGACACAATCAATCCCGCTGCATGTCGCTGCTGTAATTGATGCTGATGGATTGACTTCTCTTTGTCCAACACACAGCAGCAGACACAAGCCTGCGCATTACAGGAGGTAGGCGCATGTATAGCAACATTTAAAGGGATCATTTAGACCCCTCGTTTCCCGTCCATAGCCGGCTGAAGTGGCGCCCCGGTGCTGTTTTTCCACCCTTGAATCGCACAATATTCTCTGAAAGCCTCATTTGCTGAGCATTACATTAGAGCGAAGCTGCTGATGGCCACACAAAAGCCATGTAAATGAGCTGTGAGAGAGGCCCATCAGTCATCGTGCCAGATGCGCTCTCCCATTATTATTTATGGCCATAATTGGCCCCCGTGTTTCCTCAGGCAATGACTGCGCACTGATGGATCCGATGATGACTCCGCTCAGCTCAGCCCGGCGATCAGGAAGCCGTCTGAGGGAAGGCGGGAAGACGGAGGAGAGAGAGAGAGAGTTTCGCATGTATCACAGGAGAAGAAAGGGCCGTGTTAAATGATGCAGAGTGGCTGTTGAGTTGCACAGAATGAGCTGCTTCCAGACGCCGATGGAAATTACAAACGAATCGCTTTGTTTCTTTTAGCGCAGTTTGACGATTCAAGTCGAGTTTCGGGCCAAACTTTTGCCAAAAAGTTGGTCACGGTGTTTGTTTTTTCCTCAACCGAGTGCCATTAATTCACTGCAGAAGAAGAAGAACACCAATTTAAATTATGGAGAACATAACCCGGCGTTTCTGTTTGTGTCTAGTGTTTTCATTTGAGCGTTTTTTTCTTTTTTTTAGCTTGATTAGCTCAAACGATTCTTGTGCATTTTCCATTGCACTTCAAAAAGTTAAATCGCTGCGGATCAGGAAATACAAGGAAACTGGATAGTAAACATTAAACAAAAACACAATATTATGACGGAGAAGACGTCAGAGTTGATGGTTTTTAAATCTTCAATCGAAGTTTCAGGCCAAACTTTTACCAAAACCACCGGCTAATGTTATGTGAACATCACAAGTTGCGCACATTGTTCTATTTTCTCTCAGCCGAGGGCCATTAATTCACTGCAGAAGAGAAGAAATCAAACTAAATTGCGGAAAACATAATCCAGTACTTGTATTTGTTTCGTCTTTTCATTTGAACTCTTGTGCATCTTCTTTTATTTGTTTTATCGGTTTTCCGTTGCGGATCAGGAAGATTCAAGGAAACTGGAAAACAAGAGGTACCAAAACACAATATTATGACGGAGAAGACCTCAGAGTAGATGGTTTTTAAGGATTCAAGTCAAGTTTCAGCTTCGACTTTTACCAGATTTGTAAAAAACGGTCCTCTAATGTTATGTGAATATTTACTGCACATTTTAGAAGTGCTTTGCAAGTTCTGTTTTGCAGAAAATCTCAATAATTTAAGTGTTTAAATCCATCAAATGAAGGTAGTGGATTATAACTATGAAGAGGAATCTACATCAAAGTACCTGGGTGACTGTATTTAATTAGATCCCATCACCGCCGGATGGATTTCTAAAGGTTCCTTTGAACACTTGTGCACGACCGTGGACTCGATCGACTCCCTCCCCGTGTTCATCCATCATTCAGGGCTGATTTAACCCTCCTAATATGAGTCAATACCGGTTGCTGTGAAGTCAGGAGAAACAGCAGAGCTATTGAGATGTGGCTGGATTTACTCGGTTGACTCGAGGATTGACAGACGGGGGCCGTCTGGGGTCCCGTAATGACTTTCCGTGGAGGGGCGGGGGGCTGAGTTTACATCGAGGGCTGGGGAAACTGTTGCGTGTCACGGTTTTGTCGTCAGCCGACTCGGACGTGTTGACAAGTCCCGTCAGTCGGCCTCGGCCTCTTCCAGTTGGCAGGTTGGCTTCTCGCTGGCAGCTCCGCTTCCCCCTCGTCTGATCATGTGTTGTTGGCGCAGGTGCACAGAGTATCTCATTTTTGTTTTTCCTTGTTCGTTTGGCCCAGAAAACGCTGACCTCTGGAACTGACGACCAGCGTTTCCTCGAGTTTTTTCCCTTTTTTTTAATGCTGTTTTTTTTTTTTTCCTTATTTCCTTGGATATAAAGACATAAAACACGCTCGGTCTAGTTGTTGCGTGCAGATGATAGTAACCTCTCTGACCTTTTCGTCACACGGAGTCATGTGATGAGGATGCGGCAACAACAAGGTGCCAGAGTGAGGACGGATTTACATCTTCTAGGTTTGGAAGCGTTTATAGTGAAGCCATATTTCACTAAATGCTACTTAAATTATATTATTTTGTTGTATAAGTGAAGCCTCATGTGTTGAATCCATATGTGGGGCATATTTTAGCAGTGCATGCCACCAGTTAATGCTCTTTTCATATGCAAATGGACGTTTTGCATGAGATGCTATGAGTATTACTCAAAAAAACAAAACAAAACAGAGAATTGGCGTTCAGAGCTCGATGAATCAAAAACCAGGAAGCCTACGACTGGAAAAATAGTTCAGAAGATAAACTAGTCCCAAAAGGCGACGAAGGAGACGGCTGAAGCTGAAAACACTGGAAGACGAAGAAGATGATAAACTGAAGAACTGGCGACGAGTTGGAAGTTGCAGATCCTTAAATGTATAAAAGTTCTGGCTTGAATCGAAGCTGCGGACACAGGTGAGTCTGCAGCCCCAATCCCAGCCAGCAGGGGGCGGCAAGTCGCAAAAGACGTCATTCAAGATATACACCAGTAGTGCACAAGGTCCACAACCACAATTATTTTGTAGTAGAAGGAGAGAGAGATATTCATTGCACTTAATTTAACTTTTCTTTGGCTTTCAATCCAAATTAAAAACACCTGCATGGTCTAAATCGTGCTGAGAGGCGTTAAGTGGCGCTTGTTGGTGTAATTCACGGAGGATTAATCTTAAGCACCGCCCACATACAAAAACGTTTCAGTCGTTTTCCATCTCGTTTGAGAAAATACAGTCAACGCCGCCACTCTATCTGGGTTCCAAGTCCTCTATCAGCACGGTGGATTTGGTGGTTGGAACCGAAGTCGTCGATGGTGTTAGCTTGTAGTAAATGTTTGCGTCATATGTCAATCAACTGTATCATTCACTCCCATTTGTCATCTCTGCTAAACTTTTCAGAAACCTCAATGAACCCTTGACTGTTTTTCTGAAGCCTCACAACGAGTTTTGTGAAATTTGAACAAAAATTCAACGTTTTTGCAATATTTGATGCATTTAAATTTTAATTTGCATTCTGATTTCATCAACTCAGAACGAGTCCTTCACATCTACTGAGGGAGTGGATCTGCTTTAACCACGTTGTTGTTGCACTGCGGTGTTTCTACAGTAGCCCCGAAAGTTTCGGCCAGCAGGCTTAGAAAGCGAGGGTATTCACTTGGTTGCAATCTCCAACCTCACCACTAGATGGCACTAATCCAATACACTGGTCCTTTAAAGTTCAGAATTACAGCGGCAGTTTGTCATTAAGTTTTTTGTCAATGAATGAAGTTTTACCAAATTTACAATGATATTAAATGTTTTCACACCACGCAAATTATATTTATAGTATCTTGAAATTATGTCTTTGGCTTTAAATTTAAAAAAATTTGAATGGGAGTAGTGACATACCATCAGCAGTCTCGATATCAGCACAAATATTTAGCCTAGATTAATTTCACTCCACTACTTTAGTGCAACTTTTCTGGCTTCCAACTACATTCCCTCCCCTCCTCTCAGGCCTTTTGCCGTCTCCGTCTGTAACACATCTCTCAGGCGATGGAGAAAGTCTCTCCTTCACCTCCACAGTGTGCTTGCTGTTTTCCTTCCAGGAGAGGATGGATGCGTCCCCCCACCACCGCCCCCCTTCTCTGTGACTGACAGACTACATAAACAGCTAAATGCGTGGCTCGGAGCTGTCTGGCAGCCGGGACCCCCTCCCAACCACCACCACCGCCACCACCACCACCTCCCCGTGTGCAGGCATAGGCTGTACCCACACTGATGTCCTGGGGGCCTGTGAGGGAAGACGAGGCCGGGGGGCTGGCACTGTTCTAAAACGCCTACATCAGACCCCCCCCCGCCCCCCATCCAAACCCTCCGATGCAGATAGACAGTGTGCAAGCTGCTATTCTGAGCGGTGCATGTAATCTAGCGTTATGTTCTCACGGTATTAACTTGTAATCTTAATTAATTCATGAGCATTTGGACGCGTTTTGGAGGCATGTGTGATGTTTCCAGCGATATATATCACACAGCGCTTTGTGATGCCCAGAAGGCAAGAAAAAAAAAACAGATCGAGCCAAATCATGAAATGCAGTTATACACCTAATTTAATTTGTTCTATATTAGCTCACTTCTAAACACAGAAACCGAGTGAAACGATGCACTGTTTACATAGATTTGTGACATATTTTACACTGTCTCTGCTCGTCTGTGAAGATTCTCAGACGTCCAGGTCGAGGTATATTTTAAAGAAAGGTAAAACAAAGGTAGGTTGAGGCTTATTGAAGACATTTCACCACTCTACATGCCTGGAGGTTCCCTCTTTAAGCATTAATAATATGTTTATAGGATTAGATGTGCAAAGAAGAAACCATCCGAGTTAAATCTGAATGACGTTTTACTTAGAGACAAGAGTTTCTGGTGAGATTTAAAACTTAAACTCTCCACCTGTCGTTTAGAATTAAAGGAACCACGTGGATAAAAATTCTTCAAGAAAATTGGATCAAGTCCAGCAAGTCAACTTGTGTTTGTTGAAAACCTTAGTGCTGCAGAAGAAGGCTTTTGCCTCCATCTGCAGGTTGAAATGTGTATATTCTCGTCTTCCTGCAAAGAGTGAAGCTCAAAAGGCAGCTAAATTTAACTTATTATAATTTTATGGCACTTAATATGCAAATGAAGAGGACATATTCTGCAAATACAAGAACACAGCTAAACACAGAAACAAGCTGGAACGACTGAAAGGTTTCCAGGGGACACTACATAGTGATTGACATGACCAGGACGATGTGTTTTTGTTGGCGAAACAGCCCTGACCCGCTGAGGCCTGGACTCCCCTAGACCTCTGAGGGTGTGGTGTTGTATCTGGCACTGAGATGTTAGCAGCAGATCCTTTAAGTTGCTGCTTTAAGTTGATGAGGTGGAGGCCTCTGTGGTTTGGGTGCTGGATTGGATTAAGATCTGTGGAATTTGGATCCTTTGTTCCTCAAACCATTCCTGAACCATTTGTGGCAGGAAGCATGAGCCTAATGCAATCAGGGAATGCTGTTTAAGTGGAAGGGTGTACACAGGAAGGACAAATCAAACCACAGCTCTAGAAAGAGCCTTTCATGTTTTTAAACTGAAATTAGAGCCGTCTCAGGTTCTCTTACTTAGCTGAAAAGTGAGGGGTGTTCAGTTGGCTGCAATCTGCAACCTTACCACTTGGTGGCACTAAATCCAATTCACTGGTCCTTTAAAGTTGCATTCGACACTAATTACTGGGAAACAGAATGATTGTTTTTGATAATGACTGATGTTTTACAGAACTGACAATGAGATTAAACTCAGATGTTTTCAAACCATTTAATTTATATTTTTATTTTTGTTGACATTTTGTCTATGGTTTCAAATTTTTACGTATTTTTAGTTTTGTAGTGACCTCACTGATTTGCTGGAAACCATTAAGGGCAACTTGGGATAAATAGAAGTGATGGATGTCACTTGAATGATTTAAAAAAGGGAATTAATCTGGAGCTTTTGGATGCAAAGTTAACACCTTGACCTCCTCGTTGTGATCCTCAAACCGTTCCTGAACCATTTGAGGCTGGAAGCATGATCCTAATACCATCAGGGAATACTGTTTAAATTGAAGGGTGTACACAGGAAGGACACATCAAACCACAGTTTGATTCAGTTTAAAAACAGTTTCAGGTTTTTAAACTGAAGTTACAGCCATCTCAGGTTCTCTTACAAACTTGAAAAGTGAGGCGTGTTCATTTGGCTGCGATCTGCAACCTTACCACTAGGTGGCACTAAATCCAATTCACCGGTCCTTTAAAGTTGCATTCAGCAGTTGCATGATGCTAATTACTGGGAAACAGAATGATGAAATTTTTACGTATTTTTAGTTTAATAGTGACCTCACCGACTTGCTGAAAACCATTAAGGGCAACTTGGGATAAATGGAAGTGATGGATGTCGCTTGAAGGATTTTTTTTTTAAAAAAAGGAAAAAACTTTCAGGTTTCTTTTTTTATTTCATTCGCTGAGTTTTATCTTCCCACGGTTTACAAAGCACAACAAACAGGACAATAATACGTAGTGAACTCGTTCTGTTTTGCATGCTTACATGTTTGTTGTTGTTTTTTTAAACACTAGTTACATGATCAATCTCTGCTCATAAAAATAGAATCTGTTTCAAAAATATAAGAGTATAAATATTTTGCATTAAAGAAAAGGCATAAGGATGAGATTATATCTTGCATAATAATAATAATACTTAGGTATAAATACATAGGTCACACACTGAGTTGATTATTGCAGATTTAACACGACTGGTGCACCATTAGACGACCACCTGCAGGACTTCGAGGGCCTTTGTGAGTTTGGGCTGGGTACAGTCCGCCTTGCTGCGAACCCCTTTCTCCACAGCGCTGGTTTTATCGTGGTACTCCGGCTGGCCGCTCTGCTGGTGGCCAAACTCGAAGCTGATCCTGAGCTCGCCCATCTGAGAGCGAGGCAGGACGCCGGGGATCCACTCGATCACGAACGGGCTGGCCTCCTTCTGATCGGCCGAGCTCGGTCCTAGAAGAGACAGGACGACGTGAACATGGATGTACAGACTGACTTCCCGGGTTTACTGGGACCAGAACAAAACGGAAAGACACCCACCGACTTTGAGGAAGGTGCGGAGGTCCATGGGTCGGATCGCCTGGGGACGATCCGTCCTGTGTCCCTCCGGTAGTTCTGGTTCGGGCGGCGGCTCAGGGCAGCGAAAACGTGAGTAAGAGCCGTCCACATTTTTTACAAAACTCTGAGTGACCTCCAGCGGCAACTAAGAAATAAAAATAATAATCAGTTCAACTGGATCAAACTAATTCAGATCCTTCATGAAGATGATAACATGTGATAAGAACTTACTTTTCTAAACTACTTCTAATTGATAAATTACTTCTAGTTACCAAATCAGGATCTGAACCTCTGTGCGTGTGAGCTCTTACCTCCGGCGTGTCAAAGATGCGTTTGACCTGCGTCAGGTTGGTGATGTGCCAGGTGTACTTGGAGAACGAGCCGAGAGGAAGTCCGTCATTCCTCACGAACGCTGACGTCAACGACAAAGAGAGACGTTCATTGACACGTTGATGAGGTTTGCTGAGCCAGAAGAACTCTTAAATTACTTAAATAAAAAAAAAATAAGGTAACTCATCTGATGTATTATTATATATGACGTTACTGGATTGTAGTTTAGGCCAGCGGTTCACCAACCTAAGGGGTCGTACCCACAGGATGCATTTAAGAGCATAATTTGACTTCTATGGGCATCAAACTGTCATTTTAACAAAACCACCTGAGAATATCAGGGTGCAGAAATCAAAAAGTTGTCATAAATGATTTAGATTATCATGTTTTTTGGTATAATAACCCCTAAGATGATAAAGAACAGTGTGTCCTTTAGAAATGTAGGGAAGCAAAAGTGTAAATCTGCAGAAAATGACATTTCTACTTGGGTTTCATCTCTTGACTGTGTTTAACTCCGGTATCAGTGCCTCATATGACTTGTATCTCTAATTCTGGCTTAATTTAGGAAATTCCTAGCCTGGAAACTATATTTTCTGCAAACAACGCAAAGGTGGAGAGCAGCTGCACCAGTCTAGTAAAATCCCCACCTGTCGTGAAGTTCGGCAGCCTCCTCTTCTTGGAGCCGAGCGACAGCCGCTGCTGCAGAGCGTTGAAGAACTCTTGGGGGATGTGGTAGACCAGAGGCTGTGGCTTCCCTGATGGAGGAAGAACCAACATGTTTTTATTGAGGCACTGATATGATCTTTAATTCATATTTATTTATCTTCCCTCTACAGTTATACCATGGACAGGAACTGAATAGTGATGTTGTTGCTCTGGAGCTGCAACAGTTTCTTTATGCCGCCCCCTGGTGGTAAAACAAATCAACTGCAGAAGATTTAATATAAACAATAATACATCAAGTGTTTAGCTGTTAATGCTAATGACTCTTTCCCTTTTTCGATTGAGTCAAAGGTTTATTATTTATTATCATATATTACAATAATGGCAGCAAACAGAGCAGCTTGCAATATAACAGCTGTTGTGCCTCTTGGTGCGTGGGCTTAATTATCTTCATCTAAATAGCCTTCAGTGGAATAAACCTTTGTTTTTGTAAAGTGGCCCTCTTAAGGGTCGTGGGGGGGCTGGAGCTTATCCCAGCTGTCATCGGACGAGACACTCACACCTACGGCCAATTTAGAATCACTAATGAACCTAAGCAGCATGTCTTTGGACGGTGGGAGGAAGCTGGAGAACCTGGAGAGAACCCACGCAGACACAGAAAGGCCCCAGTCGGACTGGATTCAAACCTATAACCTTCTTGCTGTGAGGCATCAGTGGATTTAATTATGGTTGATTTGCTTTGCCTGAACATATTCAGTTCCCAACAGAGAGACTCCAGACCGTTACGCTAGGCTAAGCTACCTGTCGGCCGACTATATATCTCACTGATCTAACTCTAAATCAAGAAGGATATTTTGCAAAGTTTAAACGTCTCTTTGGTCTGAATTCATTCTGCAATGTGACAATAATAAAATCAGACAAACAGCCGGAGTCATTAAGAACCAGCAGATGGTCGGACCCCCACCGAGGACCTGATCTCAGCATCGAGGAGTCAGTCTGGGATTACATGAAGATGTAAAAATAAAGTTTAAAGGAAGGGACGTAAAGGGAAATGATATAAATCACTTTTAGTGGCTTAAACTTTAGAGCTTTACCATCAAACTGGTAGTGCATCGTCTGGTGGATCCTCTCTGTGACACTCGCCAGCCACTGGTGGAAGCCCATCGTCACCGTTCGCTCGTCCACAACCTGACCGCTCCCTGAGAAACAGATCAGATATTCAGCCCGTCAGGTTTAGCAAAAAAGGCCTGGAGATGTTAAAATATGCATCAGAGAAGTCTTTTTTTCAACGGGATTAGTGCTGCGGGATTAGACAGAGGAATGATAGAGATAGAGACAGATGTCTAAGACCATGTAAGGCTCCTTAACGGAGGATGTAAAGGCAGGAGGGGAGGGCTCAGGGGGTGAGACAGGGAGGGAGGCAGCACCTGGAGCCTTCATCCCACCAGCACCAGGGGCTTTCCTCTGACCGGCTTTCCTCAGGCCGGAGTCTTTCCCCGCCCCAGAGGGGGCTTTCGCAGAGACAGGAAGTTAAAGAGCGACAGGTTGTGGAAACATAGAGAAGGAGAAGGAAGGACAGCGGAAGATTTAGACACAACATTGATGAGTGGTAAAAAATGCTTTGAGGTAAATCTTTCAGGGAACGTATTGAGATCGGGGCTTGACCGGAGAGAGAGTCGTCCAAGCGGAGTTTCTTGGCTTTGTGGTGGGAGTGGTTGGGTTCGACCGGCTGCTGCTGAAGAGGCTTCTCACCGGGACTAATCGCTCTACTGGAGGCGCTCTGC
Source organism: Chelon labrosus (assembly GCF_963514085.1). Classification (NCBI taxonomy): domain Eukaryota; kingdom Metazoa; phylum Chordata; class Actinopteri; order Mugiliformes; family Mugilidae; genus Chelon; species Chelon labrosus. Next base: position 20,351,151 of record NC_140355.1, read on the forward strand.
TGCAGGCCTGAGAGGAAAAACACAGTGAAAGGATAAATAATGAGATGCATAAAAAAATATATATTAGCTTAGCTTAGCATAAAGGCTGCAAACAGGAAGAAACAGATTCGTTTTACTTAATTTTTTTTATTATTAAATGGATTTATTACATATTAATGTTTTTATTTTTATGGAATTTTATTTTTGTATTTATTCCAATTAATTTATTGTCCCATTAAATAATTTGAAGCATATTTTTGTAATTATTATATATTTTTAATTATTATTTTATATATATATATAGTTATATTTATTTATTATTATTTAAGTCCTGTTTACGGTTTTATTTAAAAAAAATTTTTTTAAATCCTAATATTTATTAATGTAGTTTTTGTGAAGTTGCATTATTTTATTATTTTATTTTATATTTTATTATAATTTTTTTATACTACACATTCAACCTGTTTAATGTTAGCTGACAAAGAAAAGAAAAACTAAGTAAAATTAATTGTTGGAAGCATCTAAAAGTCAAAGAATGAGCTAAACTATATTATTTTTGTTAACTATTTGGAAATGTTCCTCTGCAACCCTTTAAAATAAAGAGCCGGTAACGTTTATGGGTGTGTTTTCATGTGTTTTCTGAATCTGGAGAGAGGAAGCAGCTCGGCTACCGTAGCCTACCATTGGAGGTGTAGTTGATAAAAGCTGCAAACTCTGACGCCAGCTTCTCGTCGCTTGCGAAGGCCCACACACAGGCGTAGAAGTGAAGGCAGGGCGACCCGGGAGGAGGCTGAGAGCCGGGCGTCCCGTCGGCACCTTTTTGCTTTTTTGTGCTAACCTGACAAGCGCAGGTGAAAACGCTCCTGTCGCTCTTTAAAGCGTCCGCCGTTCCCCCTGCGGCCACGGTGAGGTGCAGCAGGCCCAGAGGATGCTGGGAGTCCGTGTGGCACTTCACCACCAGCGTGTCTTTGGAAACTCGCTGCACCAGGGGCCCGGGAGACTCGGTGGCCAGCCTCCACAGCTCCTCTCTGGCTTGAATGGAGGCCTGCAGACCCTCCAGGACGGAGCTTTTCAGGGTGAGCGGCGTGGCGCGACTCTGACACTCTATGGCTTGCTTGATGTGCACGCAGAGGCTGTCGGGGGACGGCTTGGCGGCCGCGGCCTCGGCCTCGCCCTGGTTTGACCTTTGCCTGCAAGAGGGCAAAAAGCAGCGGCCCAGGTTGATGCGGGTGAGCAGCGTGGCCCCGTCCCCGGTCGCTATCGCCGTGTCCGTGGGGACAAGCTCCACGAAACCCCACTGTGTGTCTGTGGCTCCTCTTCCCCTGTGGCACACCGAGAACACCTGCACGCCTCCGCCCGAGCCTCCGCCCAAGACGCCGTCCCCCTCCTGCTCTTTCCCGCCCTGCTCCTCGCTGTCTATTATCACCTTCACCACCTCCACCGCACACTTCTTGCCGCTCCGGGTGGCCCCTGCTGCCGCCGCCGCCGCCGCCGAGGCATTTCTGAGGGACACCCCGCAGGCCTTGTTCTTGCAGCTGAGCCCACGGGTGCCGTTGTAGACGCCACACTGGGGGCACCTACGAATGCCCCTCAGGGTGGCCCGCCCCAGGTTGGAGAGGAAGGCGGGCGTCGTGGACTTCCTGCCGTCTCGCTTCGCCAGGTTGGCCTGACCACTGGACGTCTGTGGCGTGGAAGAAGGGACGATGCTGGAGGAGGAGGACACTTCAGTCTCCATCATCTTACTCGGTTTACTTGCACATGAAGGGACACAAGCCTTACACAAAACATACAAAAATAGAAAATAAAACACCAGTTATGTTTCATATTACCACTTAAACAACCAATCTGTTCAGTTGTTAAATAACCCACAATAAAACTTTAATTACACTGAATATTTTGCCAATATTTCTTACTATAGTTTCAATGTTTTATAACTGCTCCAAAACAAAGCATGCATCTGTATAAATGCTACGCTGCAGATAAACTCTCAGCTTTCTTGATATTTCTACGTGTGTGTCTTTTTTTTTTAAATAAATGTTCAAATTACCTGTAATTCGCTTCTGTTTGGTCAATCCTGCTCTGCTCTGGCCTCCAAAACCGCCTCGACCGTCGCCATTCCTCCTTACATCCCGACAACCGCATTGCGCCTGTAACGACACTCTCCATTGGCCGGAGACGATCACGTGGTGTAGAAGACGTGGGCGGCGTCTCTAGGCGCGTTGACTTCTGGGCGATGGTGTTCGTTTGAGTCGGCGGTTGAGTTAATAAGACCGTTGATGCGTTTTGGCCTTTTTATAAAATATAAAAACATTTTTCTTATAACAGTGATTAAAAGGTAAATTACTGTATTGTATTTGTATGCAACCACTTTTAATTAAAGCTGTTTAAAGCTGTTTTTAAAAACATTTATCAGAAGTGACGGTTATTTATTTTTTTTACCCATAATCCTCAGCTGTACTGGCTTCGCCGTTAATTAGCAATTATTAGCACGTCTGCTAACTTTTAAAATTTACTCTATTAAATCAAGGGGCTACGACGTAAAAATCTAACTAAATCTAACTTTTTTTATACATTAATTAATAATTTAGTCCGAAAAGCAAAAGTACAAGGTGATAACTTGTTGAATTCGTTATGCTGTAACGCTAACAAAATGGAGAAATACAACCAAGGTTTTCTCCCAAAATCTACTGAAACAATCACTGATTTATGTTTATTGAATTTGAATTCCAATTATTAAAAAGATTGGCTTGGTTTTATTTTAATGTTTCCATATTTTTGAGTAAACTGGAATATGGAAATATGCTAATAGCCAACTGATAATAATCTCAACCCACTGAGGGTAAAAATAAAAGGCTTACAGTTTCTACCATTATGTAGCGTATTTATGTACAATTAGATTTAACGTATATGCCTACAACAAACCCTAAAATTCAAATTTACTTAATCTTTTATGCAATAAACTAACAAACATTAATTTACCACAAACCTGTTGCTTCCTTTAATTACAACAGACCAGCTTCTATGGGACGGGTACAAAATAAATAACGTTTTCCCTTCCTTCATAGTCATTTTACAGATTCAACTTTGCCTTTCTTGGTTTATTTTGTTAACACTTTGATGCCATTTTGAGCTCATACTGGACTCCTCAGGCTTTCCGTCACATATATTACACTAAATACACTAGCTCACTTTACAATATTGGTCCCCCAACACCTTGGCCCCTAGGCTTGTGCTTTCTAGACTCATTCAATAACCTTTCAAACACTGAGAAGTTGCACATTTTGCTTGCATGTATATACAACTTTGGGACCTTAGCTACAACTAACTATAATGTTTGGTCACATTTGGCATTAAAGTTAATATCGTCGAGCTTTCTGTTCTCTGCAACACAAACTCCACCTGATTCCAAAGATATGATGCAGTTTAAAAGTAAGCTGCTTTAAGCAATCAGCATTTTAATGGGACAAAGCAAAAAAAAAACAAAAAAAACATAGACCGTGGTACTGAAGCATCAACAGAACTTCCCTTGCCGAAACATAGGCTGAAAACATTCCCAGGCACTGCCTTCCCTCAGATGATTTTTGGTTAAATTAAAAAAAAAAAAAAAAAAAAACGGTAACTCACTGATAATAAGGCAACACGATGAATTTCTCAACGATTACTTATGGAGGCTGCAGTGCAAAAAATCCGATCCTTGCGAGGCCGTTTCTTAATCTATAAAAACGACTGTTAAGTAGGTCTAAAACTGAATAAATTAGGAAATTACTCGTCAATCTAAAGGCTTTTTCTCCAAGGATCTTAAACGAAATGCTGCACTGATTCTACTATTTCTAGAAACCTCATTCCCCCTCCCCGCCCCCCGTCCCCCAACCAGGAGCAAGCACGCTTCCTTAATTAACATGTTGTCTTTATACAGATTCACTACAATTGAACAGACTGTCTGTGACCGGTTATTTACATGAAACAGACTTCCAAATGAAATCACAAACTGGAATGCAAAAACATTAAAAAAAAAAAGAAAAGAAAAAACAAACAAAACCCTAGTATTTGTGCAACATTTGTCTGCCTGTAAGTACAATAAGAGTGGCAGTAATCCCTGCAATTGGTTTATTTGAGATATTTTAATTTAAAAAATAAAGTTGACAGTTGACAGCCACTTTTATGAACATAAAACGTCTCGCGTGTCACATGGTTTTTGTTGGTGTCTTTTCAACATTTCTTTATGAAACAGTCCCGAAATTAAACACAAAAAAAAAAAAAAAAGGCAAAAGCTCTTTATACAACGTCAGCATTTTAAAGATGCTCAAAGAAAAAAAAAAAGGACACTATTATATTTGTTGCAAAAAAAAAGAAAATAAACATGGCATAGTCCTTTGTGTTTCAGGGGAAGATGACCTGGACACTGTCTTGTGTGTAAAAGCATCAGTCCATGCACACACATAAGCACACACACATATTTCTTATCCACAGATGGGATTCTCCGTCCGTTCAGTCCGATCCGGGAGATGAGGTGAAGAGAGAGCTGAAATTTATTTATTTATTTTATTTTATTTTGTTGTTGGTATCCACTTTTCCCCTCAAACTGCCGACTTCTTCTTCTTCTTCTTCTTCTTCTACTACTCAGTGTTTTCCTACGTTTCACAGAATGACTCGACAAACACCCTGAGAGCTCGCTCGGACTCGCGTTTACCGCTTTCGGCTTCCGACTGAGACAAAATAAAAACCCATTACTCGATACACATCTTGTGGCTGCGCTGCAATACTGTGGACTATTGAGTGCTTTTTATTTCTTTTTCTTTTTTCTTTTTTTTTCCTGTGGCAAAGTTCATAGCCTCTTCTCCCTGCATGATTGTTAGATAACTGGTATAAAAATTCGGCCCTTGCTCTTTGGCTCTGAGGAGCTAAAAACAAAACAAAAGATGCTATTTTAATATGCTTTTAATTCATTAGACTTTAAACAAAACTGTGGCTGTGTTGGAAGTATTTTTGACACGTAGTATAATATTTTTTTTATTTTTTTTTTTGCCGAATGCAAGGTGCCTCAGCATTTAACAGTGTTAAAGTGTGGATGGTTTATCTTTACACTTGATCTGGGCAGTGGGTGAGGGTTTTTTTGGGCTGGTAGGGTTGATAAGATGGCGTACCAGCTTCACTAATTTTGTGGAGGTGACAGACAAGAGCGCATCTAATGCACTCCCTTCCCCGGCGAAGTATCATCCTTGTGGCCTCGGAGGCTCAGAGAGAGAGAGAGAGACAGAGAGAGGGGGCTACTTGTGACCGGTGATCAGTGGGTGTGGTAGCCGGCGGTGCCCATGCCGGCCTGGTTGGTTAGCACCGTCCCGTTGACTCCCTGCCCGGGCTCCACCATGCCGCCGTTGCTCACAGCGCCGACGCCTGTCCATCCAGCTCCAGCGTGTAACTGACTGTAGAAGAAAGACAGTAATTAAATTAACAAGTCCTTTCCTGTGGGGCAAAAAAAACCAAAGATTAAAGTTCCTGGATATTTGCAGTACTCACTTGTAGCCCTGCTGATCCCAGGTCTGTCCATAGACGCCGTAGCTCGGCACCTGCCACCCGTTGGGCACATACTGACCAATCTGCTGCGTGTTGCTGTACCACTGACCCCACTGATTGTAGGGCTGCGCTGCGAAGCTCACCGTGTTCTGCTGAGATACGAAATACAATCACACATTACACATCGCTGCTGCAGAGTTGATGAATCATATGATAATACAGCTTAGCCCCGTTCATACCTGGGCCATCTGTACTTGCTGTATGGGGCCCTGGACCATGTCTGTCGTTTCTTTGCCCCAGTAGCACTTAACAACGTAGCCCTCTATGGCCGTGCCGTTGACAGAAACAATAGCGTGAGCCGCTGCCTCGTGGGAGTTGAACCTGCACACGGGGGGAAACTCGTCATTAACTCATCCTACGACAATCGCCTGAAATAAATCACACAATCTGGAGACTCCGTTTACCTCACGAACGAGTAGCCTTTCTCTGGGAAAACACGAATTTCCATGATTTGGCCGAAAGGCGAGAAGGTCTGTCTCATGATTTGCTCTGTAAACAGGAAGTTTTAAGATGTTCAGTGTGTGTGTGTGGGCCGTGGTTTCACGTCTGCAGCTTTAAGTTAAAACGGTGACTCACCTGTGAGACCCATTGTGACTCCTCCGCAGTAGACGGTGCAGTTGCTGGGACTGGACTGGTTCACCACCTCGTCAAACGATAGCTGTTTGGTACTGGGCGCTAACAGAAAGAAAAGAAATGAAGGGTGGTTAAAAGACTTCCTGTGTCTCCTACACGCCAGTAATTATTTAGATGTTTCACTCTAAACCCAAACTATCGATCGACTAATAGAAGAGGCAGCGGTGAAAATAAATGTTCTTATAGAGTCTATTCAGAAACAAGTATTCCCTTCTTCAGAGCAGAACAACTCACTTTCATTTGTAGTTTTAGGAGCAGGCTTCCTAGTGGCCCAGTTGGTCCTGATCTGCCGTCCTCCCAACCACTGTCCTCCCATCTGCTGAATGGCATTCTCCGCATCCTGGTCACAGAAAGCAAACATTGGTGAACGACAAACGACAAACACAAGATGCAAATCCTGGCTCTAAGCAAAGCTACACTCAGAACCTGCCAACGTTTTCTGTGCCCTCATAACACATGCTCTACTACTACTACTACTGGAACACTTACCCATTTGTTGAAGAAGGAGACAAAGCCATAGCCTTTAGATTTACCTGTGGCCATGTCTTTCACCACTCGACAATCCCTGCAGACAAACACAACAAACAATATAACATAAGTTAACCAACCGGCGACACCTGAGAGGTAATAACTCTCCATACCAGTAGGAGGCAGTAGTCTGTATTTGTCATTCTAAAGCGTAAACAGGAAAAGCGAAAAGGCTAAGAGCTACAAATGGTTGTACACTGGACCGTACGTCAACGTCGGCGCCATATTGGAGGAGGCAGCTCTGTCCCGCGAACCAATACGAGTCAATGGAATGAACTTTATTAAGCGTCTTCTACAAAGTACTATAAACATTTACACATTCACACACAAACGCATAAATTCAGGAAACTGATAGGAACCAAAAAACAGCGTCTGTAACATTAACTACTATTACAGACGTTGTTTTTGGTTCCTATCGGTTTCCTGAATGTATACGTTAATGTGCGAATATGTAAATGAGAAGCATTAACTTACAGCACTTTGTAGAAGACGCTTAATAAAGTTCATTCCATTGAATTCGTATTGGTTCGCGGGACACAGCTGCCTCCTCCAATATGGCGGCGACGTTGACGTATCGCAACAACGGGCCAACCCGCTCAATGAGGCGTCTATGTATATATATGTCTATGGTTGTACAGAGCTGACCTCTACTGAATCATCCTGATCAGTAGAGTTCATTCATTCTAGATACTCAAATTAACTGAGATTATATCTGGTTGTGACGTCTCTGCCATTTCCTGTTTCCGCTCCTCTACATGTCAGGAGTTAACATTATACCTTTTATATCGCTACACATTCTGACAAGTTTAGTAATGTCGCAGATTTGGATTCTGGATGCTGTGACATTGCGTCTTTGCACACAAATATCCGTTTGATTTATAACATAGCCTTTATAACTCTTGAATGAAAAGAGGCAGGAAAAATGCCGTGAATCAAACAAAACTCTTAAAAAAATATAAAGACATGGCTGATTTGTACCGGATTAAGGTGACAGACGACTTCTGCGATTAATACAAATTGCTAAAGGCGCCCGTATAAAAACTAGTCCCGCACGAATAGGACTTAAGCTGAACTGCAAACAAGAATGATCTTTGTCATTATGCCATCAAAGCAACACGCTGGATCGCCTGAAAAGCTGCCAACGGGTGTACAACTCATCACTGACGGCCTTAAAACCCGACTTTCATTCAGCTGTAGCTTGTTCTAACTTAGTCCTGCCGCAACAAAGCTAAAAATCATCACATTTACCTCTATTTCATAGCTAAATTGTTACGGTGTACCCTAAAGTTCTTGAGGCAGAGTCCCACAAAAACAAAAAAATGGCTTGTGAACCTTTGAGGTGTGCAGATGCATTGTTAGCTTAGTTCTCGACAGACTGGGGACGATAAGAATACACTTACGATATTTTCCCAAACGGAGCAAACGCTGCCTTTATGTCATCTGTGGTGATTTCAGGACTTAGATCTCCAACAAAGACATGGAAGTGACCTGAGGAGGAGATTTATTCACACTTTAGTCCACAGATCCGTCCGATCGGTCTGAAACCACTTGGATTAAATCGACTACTCACTGCTTGTGTCTTTCTTTTGGCTGGTTGGCGTCGTGGCCCAGTTGACCTTGACCTCCTGAGAGAGAGACAGATGCGAGAAAGCGAGGGAAGAGGAGGGAGGTGAGACATCACTGCACACTCGCAGAAATAGAGGAAGCTTCTGTTTTCTTTGATTAGAGACTTTGTCACACACCACTGTTACTTATTCGGTGATTGAGAACTTCTTTTTATTTAATAAGATGGTCATCTGGGGTCTTATACATATTTATATACCTTTGTATTAATTAGCACACAGTAAAATACAGTGGAGCACATAAAAGGGATATCACCTTCATAATTTAGGAACATTTTTACTCTGTCAAGTAATAATTTGGAGCAAAACTGTAGGAAGTAAGGTCCAAATAACAAGGGACTTACAAACAAGTGATTTTTACGAACTTGTTATACTCCTCAAATGGTCCTTCAATACCTGTTGAGGATAAAATATTTTTTTTAAACTGAGCGTATTTCTCTCGAAGCTGCTCTTAATGTGGAGTCTTTATGTGGCAATAACTTTGCAAAAAAGAACACACAGCAGTAGAAGATGTAAAAAGGGAGGAGGTGGTGGGGGGCGGAGGAGCATCGATTAAAGTAGATCAGAGAACATGATTAGACAGCAGGGCCTCGTCAGATTCATTCAGACACAGATGGACACTCAGACAACATGGAGAATGACGTGGCGAGAAAAGAAAATCCAAACAGCGCCGTGTTCATAGCTTTAAATAGCAGTGATGTTAAAAGTGTGTGTGTGTGTCCTTGTTGTTTATTCAAATGGATGCAAACACGTTAAACCTGTTTGCCAGTTATCAGGACGACGAATTCGGGCATGAACTGGACTGAAACTTGTGTCGTCTGAGCCCGTAGACTGTAGAAAAGTGGACGCCATGACAACAGCTCCTCTGAAAGTGAAGCCAAAGCAAGTAGAGCTCCCCCTGGTGACTGGCTGCAGTATAGGTCATAAGCCCCGCCTCCTCCATGTTAGTGGATGGACCAGCCAAATTAAAAGACTAAAGTACACGTCAAATACTTTTTTTTTTTTAAAGGATGGTTTGTCATGATGATTGACAGATGCCATTGGCTTCTTGGGATTTGTACTTCCAAGATGGCGCCGCCCGTATTCCCGGTATTTTAGCTTCAGTTTGCCAATGGGAGGAAGTGAAGACACGTCGTCCACTCTTTCTACAGTCTACGCCCGAGTCCGATTGGCTTACGGACAATGTCTTAAATTGAACGTCAAACCTTTTGTGTACATGACTTCCCATGTTGTAATCACAAGCTCCATTTGAAGGCAGCAAAAGCGGTACTTTCTTTCAAGTGGTAAGGACGTTTGAAACCTATAAGAAACCTCTGTACGCAGTTGGATAAGCCTACAACCAATCAAAGCAAGAAAGTACGCCACATTCAGCAATTAAGTCATTATCATTAAAAGCCTTAATTTCCTTTTAAAGTTATTTCACTGCCAGTATTTTTTTTTACAACAGCTAGCGGACTCTTGACAACTCGCTTCTCTGATGGCAGCCATTTTGTTTTAAACAAATTAAACCCAACAGCGCTCAGATTGACGTGTATGACTACGTCGCCGTTTCTCTTCTGTCCATCACAAAATAAAGCTTGATAAGATATTTGCTAGAGCATAATCAGCTTCCAATAGACTCCAGATCAAACTTCACACCACAAAAAAAAATAATGGGTAGGCAGGGAAGTTGCTTCAGGCTAGCATAATACTCTACATCCATTAAATACAGTACAGTGTATGGATTACTTTGGTTTAAAGAGTTACAAGCTCAAACATGACATTTGTTAAGATTCTGAAATCCGTGTCTGACGTTTCCATCCCGGCCATTTCAGACCAAGTGGAAAAACAAACAAACATATTCAACAAAGGTTTCTCCGGCCGCTTCATGTCAAACCCACCCAGCCTTCCCTCAAGTGACTCACCCAGGAGATATGATAGCTTACCTTACCCAGTATTTTCCGACCGTTCATGGCTGCGATTGTGGCAGTGGCATGTCTATGCTCATAGAACTCCACAAAGCAGTACGGATCATGTCCTGCTGTCTGGAGTGGACAGGAAAACACAAATATTAAGTCACTGTGGTTTAAGGAATATAATAACACCGTGATTTAGCGTTAAATAGGGGGACATGATACTACTGCACACTGGGGAAAGAGCTGAGGATGAAGAGGATGAACACCAGAGGAGTCAAGGCAAGTACCTAAATCAGATAACAAGGGTGGGAAACAAAAGCAGGAATTCTCAGAAAGGAACACTGTTGGGATGTTACCACCAGAGGGATGCGTTGGCTGGAGGATTTTCTCATGTTGGGGGATTAAAAAAATAAAAATAAATAAATCTAAGAATAAACTTACATCTACTATCATTTTACAGCTTTTGCAGGGTCCGATCTGGCCGAACAGCTCCAGGATGAGGGCCTCTGTCACGTCTCGGGACAGATTTCCCACATACCTAGAGGCAAGAACACAAACAAAAGTAAGACACTACGAACCACAAAGGCTGGTAAGTTAGAAAAATTTAATTAAAAGCATTTTATTTTTGATACATCAACTCAATATTTGTTATGTAATAAAATTAAAAGCATGTGATTAAACGCTACCATAGAATCTAAAGCAAGCACGACTACTTAAAGGTATTAACTGCCTTCCAAGGTGTATTTATTCCACTTTATAAACTGGATTAAGACACAATGAAATTGCCACAAATCTGTGCTAGTGTTAAGATTAAATAAATTAAGTAATAATAATAGTAAATAACAACGATAAGACAATCTCTGACACTGAAATCTGTAGTTAATTTAAACCTCAGGAAGCAGCAGCTAAGTAATGCAGTGAAATCTTAATCAGAAAATTAATCAAATTAAAGTTTGAAGTCAAAAATATCTCCGGTAGCTGCTCCTCCTGGTTTTATGTAATAGTAAATGCATTCTTGGCCAGTCTTTTTTTTTATTTTCTCCAGACCAAATGTCTAAGTGCTTATCGGAATAAAAAAATGTGCTTCCGGTTACTGAATGTTGTAAATAAGAGCTGTAAATATGAGCTGCAACTCTCCCCTGTTTACACAACCTTTGAGACACTTCAGGGTGCTCGTCTTCTTTGAAACACAATAAGTACATCACAAGAATCAAACAATATTACAATTAATGTGTGAAAGGCAGCATATATTTTGGCATTAACAACTGCAAGCTCGTTGTTTGATGCCTCAACAAAATAAAATCCCATGCTTGTTGACACCAAATAATTCCGTGATTGTAATATTTAACACTAAGCCAAGCATGTAATGCAGCTACAGTCAAGGATCACTGTTAAAAAAAAATGCAGCTACTGAGGTTGTTTTGCCTCACTGGGAGCTTTAAATAGAAATATCTCATCCAGGTAATATAAATATACAGTTTAACAGCATCGATCTATGTTAATATTCATCAAGGCTAATGGCTAAAAAAAAAAAAAAAAAAAATCTATCCTTAAAAATAGCTACCTAGGCCTGTGCAATGATGATTCTAGTAGCCAAGTAACGTTATGGAGATAGCACGCCAAACTCCATTTAAAAAAAATGGTGGTTTAATGTTCTTCTGCTCATCTCAAGACTTCTCTACGGTGTAAAGCAGCCTCACAAAGCTTACGTGAATCTTTGAAAGACACGTTTTCATTCGGCATGAACACAACATATGAAACGAGGTTTATTTTTTATTAAGAATTGAACTTTTTTGTCAGATTTTCCTTGGCTAGTACTGTTAACCGACGCGTTAATTTGAGATTCTTCTGGAATTAGCTAGCTAGCTAGCTAGGTAGCATTCACATATATTAAAGCAGCAGGTTTTAATTACTACTTGAGGTGCAAAAAACAAATGCAACTGTTAAATTCCACAATGATTTCGAGGCCCGGTTACAAAGAAAGCACCGTTTCGGGGCAGGAGCTCCGGGATAACCAGCCGCTGCTGGACGTTACGTGACGAACACAAGCTAGCGGTAACGCAGACACTTACAGGGTTTTGGGCTGGTCATCGTCCATTTTGCTCCACTCGCTGGCCGAAAACAAGACGCAACCCTGAGAGCAAATCCACGACTGTTCGCGGGCAAGCTGCCGGTGACACCGTCGAGATAGTTTAATGCAAACTGTACACTGGTTTTACCGCCGCTGTTAGCTCCTGAATGAACAATGGGGGCAGCCGACAAAGATGGCGGAGCGACCGGGGGCCGACTCCTAATGCGCATGCGCGACAGTTCAGCCAAAGGCAATTTCTAGGCAGATTACAAAACCATGCAGCCTGGAAAACACAACAAATAACACACACGTATCACAAAAATCCAGATATTTTCTTCCTTCCTTACAGGATGTGACCAGTACTTGGAGCTCGTTAAATCTTGCACGAACCAAACTATTAAAAAGTGCTGATTGTAGTGTTTTTAAAGCCTATTCTTACTGTTTGTTTATGTATTTACACTGCATGAAAGTCACTAAATCCAGCTTTAAGGTGCTTGATCTTTACGTGAGCACTTCTTTTGTTTATGCAGCTTAATATTTCTACTCTTTTGTACATTTCAGAAGCAGATATTGTAGTTAATACTCCACTACATGTGTTACTCGTCAGGTTAAAGACACCCACTGTGATCAAAACAAATGTTTTCTGGGTTTATAAGTTTAGATCAGCTTTAAAATGATCTCCAGCTGCAACATTGAAGTGACATATTAAACACTAATTACCTCTGGCATATTTTAATGGTCATTCTAGTTCTTCTGCACCATTATTTTCTCCTATTTGGACAATGGTGCAACGTTTAATTAAAAAAAAAAGAATTACTGCATATCTGTGACATAAAAAAGACCCTAAACTTATATATTTATATATATATATTTAGTCCTGACACCTGTGACTATCTTTTACCTCTAAAAGGTGTCACAGGTGAGAGCATTCTACTATTTTGTTGTTCTGGACAGCAAATTTCAAAGGCAAAACTAGGAAATTGTTCAAATCAGGACTCTTTAAACATGTGAGTTTGCTTTTCCTGTACTTAAAAATACTAATATATGCTATTATTAAATAAATTCTGAACATTTTACCTTTATTTAGTGATTAAAATGTTCACTTTACTTGCCCAGCATTTTTAATGTCAGATATTCTTTGGAGGAACTTGAACCACAGCTTTAACTGTGTTTAATTATTGTTTATAAGGAAGTAACTTGTGAACATATTTAATCTGGAATTTGATTCTTACATTTTTACTCCTCCTCCAGTTAAACAATTTGCTCTAATCAATGTACATATAAAAAACACCTTATATCTATCTCACAAACAATATTTTCTTGAGATATAAATAATTTAATTCCATTTTTGTTTTAACAATAGAAGCATAAAATGAATTACCCATGTGTATATTACTGAGATTTTATTTGTGGCATAGAAAACCCTCCAAATGCTTTATGTGATGGTGAGTAAAAGCTCCACATATGCCCGCATATACAATTATGACAAACATTTACAAAAACATCATGACTTCACATACGTCGGTATAATACAAGTGTCACCATTGTCACGGCCATGTTGTGTGTCTTTGGTAGTTTCGCGCGTGTGTGTGTGTCGTTTTCACTTCCCATTCAATCAGCCCTTCCAGATGTGACCAGCAGCAGAAACACAAAGTCATTCGTAACAGAATCACCCGAGAGTTTTTTTTATAAAATTCAAGGTGGAATTATGTAAACTGTTCTTAAATAATGAACGTTATCAAACCTGATTTACACGGTGCTTCAAGTACAACTCAAATATGTCATCAATTTATTTTAAATTAATGACAAATAAAAAAACAAATCACATTTAAATAAATCCGTCAGAGTCCAGCGGTTCCCAGACCCTGACGATAGCAGTCCAACACAGCAGCGTCATGAGTCTCCTCCTTCCTCATCTGGGACAGACGTTGTTGTCCGTGAGGAGCTTCTCCATCCTCTTTATCTTGCGTTTGTTCTTGGGCATGGGTTTGTCGTACATGCCGTTCTTCAGCAGATGCTCCTTGCTGTGGTGAATCTGAGCGCCGTGCTGCAGCTGGAAGGAGCACAGGGCGTTCAGAGGCCTCAGCAGGACCTGTAAAAAACAGAAGGCGACACGATAAATACATTTATTTACCACTGAATCCTCTCGTTCTCCTGTTTGGACCAGAGCAGCACTTTGGAAAACTAGCTATAGTTCAGTATTTAGACAGTTTCATCACATTTATTTAGTAATAAATAAAAGAAAAGTAGACTGTGTATGTGTAAAGCACTATTCCCACAGGATTAATATCACATATGATTTAGAAATGACCCCTCTAGGGAACATTAGGACGGGATAAACAAACTCATTATCCATAACTGTGAAAATAAAACATGATGTGATAAGTCCGAATTAATCCAGGAGTATTCACAAACTACCTACTACAATATTATTAGCTCCATCTCTACCGATGTGAAAAAAAAGATGCGAACAAAACAACACATCTTAAAACTAGTCCCGTCCGAACAGGGTGTTAAAAATGAAATGATTGTACAATAATAACCGGCATACCTCTTGGATCTCGTCGTTCTGCTCCAGGACCGACAGGGCGACGGCGGCGCATTCCAGCGTGGAAAGACAGATGTTGGAGGGCTGTGTGCGGATCACGTACTGACTGGACAGGGTCCTGTTGAGCTGCACCTGGTAAACAAAAGCAGAGGGAATCAGTTAAAGCTGTTAGCATCACTGTTCACACTACATCTGAACTGTACGCTGATGCTAACGTTAAAAGCATTCAACAGGTGACTGTCATTGTGGAGCAGTCAAACAGAACGCCATTTATCAGTCACAGTGGAGGAGTTCAAGTATCTCGGGCTCTTGTTCACGAGTGAAGGTAGGATGGAGCGGGAGATCGACAGGGGGAGCTGAGCGGCGTCTGCAGTGACGCGGCTGCTTAACCGGTCTGTTGTGGTAAAGAGAGAGCTACGCCGAAAAGCGAGGCTCTCAATTTACCGGTCGACCTACGCGCCAACCCTCACCTATGGTCATGAACTTTGGGTGATGATCGAGAGAACGAGATCGCGAGTTTCCTTCGTAGGGTGGCCGGGCTCAGCCTTAGAGATAGGGTAAGGAGCTCGGACACGCTGGAGGAGTCCAGAGTAGAACTGCTGCTCCTCCACGTCGAGAGGAGTCAGTTGAGGTGGCTAGGACATCTAGTAAGGATGCCTCCTGGACGCCTCCTGGGAGAGGTGTTTCAGGGATGCCACACCGGAAGGAGGTCCAGACCCAGGACACGATGGAGGGATTAAATCTCTTATCTGGCCTGGGAACGCCAGGGGATTCCTCCAGAGGATTTGGTGGAAGTGGCTGGGGAGAGGGCTGTCTGGACTTCGGGAGAAGACGAAGACGACAGTGGCTGACAAGTCAGTTTTAACTCAGATTGTAATTATTATGGTTGCAGCAGTTTAACAGATGTAACGGCGAGCTGAAACAAACCTCCTTCAACAGAAACGGATAAAGAAAAGGGTCTTTTGAACAACAAACTCTGGCAGATAGTTCTCCAGATAACAAAATTATTTACATTTAAAGTCGATGAGAACTGAGTACGTCAGGTCTCGAGCAAGTCGTTGAATAGGATTGAGTCAGATCGTGTTACTACATGCACACACCTGTTTGGGCAGGTGGAACAGGCTGTTTTTCAGGAACATGTTCTTGGCCTGGCTCCAGGTGCCGTCGATGATGATCACGTTGCGTTCGACGGCGCCCGTCTCCTGGTGCTGCACCAGCTCCTCCAGGTTCTGGGAATTGGGACCCGGGTACAGGATGAGCGTCCTGCTGTCCCGACACACCGCGGCCAGCTCCGGGTGCCTGAGAGGGAAAACAAGACAAAGGGTAGAAACTAGACGTTCATAAGAGTAGCAATCAGCCGTAACATTAAAACCACCAACATGATGAACTCATCTTAACGTTCTTCTGGGAAACATGGGTCCTGGCATTTATGTGCATGTTACTCGTGCAAACTCTTGCGAGGACAACAGTTGTTTTATGCCCCGCTCTCTTTAATATTCCTGCTACTTCCCCCTCGTCTTCCAATGCTAATTCCTGTCCCCTAACCCTCTCCCACGTGTTTGCAGTTGGGTCAGTAATCAGTTCACACTACCAGACAGCGTACAGATTCGTCCCACAACATTCAAACGTGTTTGGTTTCCTGCGACCGAGGCTGAGTCGAGTCTGCTCCCCTCACACACTAACAGATTTTTGTGCCGACTTGTCCCCAACTAGTGCAGACTGGTGCAGACTTTGTGTCCTACTCGGTCGTAATGTTATGGCAGATCTGTGCGTGTGACACTTACTTCTCCTCATTGAATCTCCTTCCCACTATCACATTGCACTTTCCTTGTGGCAAACAGGCTGCGAGTAGAGGCACGGTGCGAAGTACTCGGCTCTCCTGAAAAGAACAAAAAGGCTCAGGTGAGCTTCATGAAACCAAAGAAGAAGAAGAAGAAGAAGAAATAGAAACAGAAGAAGAAGAAGACATGGTGTTTGTGTACAGTTTTAAAAGGACACTTACTCTTGTTTAACATTTGATCAGCTCACCTCTGCAGGATGCTGCACTACGTACAGACATGTGGAGACCTCCAGGGGTTGAGGCGGAAGAAAAGGACAGAGACACACCTTCTGAGGACGACTGCATGGGAGGAAAGTTGGAAGACTTGTGATACATCCCAGTTAGCTTCCCCAGCCCCATCTCTCTCTGTTCCTGCTTTCGGGTCTTGATCTGTCTGTAACGACATACATCTGCACCCTCATTAAAGCATGACAGTTTATATCAGGAAGAAGAAGAAGAAGGAGGAGGAGGAGGAGAAGAAGGAGGAGAAGGAGGGGGGTCTCGGTTAGCTTTAGCATTAGCATTAGCTTCCCTTTCATTCATCTCACCGGCATCGCAAACACGTCGGTCGCCTCTCGCCGAGCTCCACCGGGAGAGCGGCCAGGTCTCCGAAGGCGTCCACCAGACCGTCGTCCGTCGGGGAGCCGTCGCCGGCGTCGGGGCAGGTTTCCTCGGGAGTCTCCGCGGAGCCCGAACGGTCCATCGCGGAGTGTTAGCATGAAGCTAACGTTAGCCGAGGTGGTGATCAGCAGCGGTCGGACACTCAAACGCAGCGCCGGCGACGAGAGACGCGTCTGGTGTAGAACTAGATCCGATAGAGAGGCTGGGGTTTAATTAGCTCCACTTAGTTTTAAATTATGCTTTACTTCCGGATTTTGTGTTATTTTAGTTGTCTAATAAGAAACTAGCTAATCCCTAATTAAATAAGAAAGGTGACACTCTTATGACCCGTTATCAGTCAGAGGCTCCAGACTCAATGGGGTTGAAACTTCTTGGGGTCAAAGGTTAAGGCTGTATTATAAATTGATGGCAGATTATATCTCAGTCCACCAGTTTTTTTCCCAATCTTAACATAGATGTCTTCCTTTACTCCTCTTTTTAAACCATCTGTCTTCTCTGGTTCCTGTGGTGGGACATGTGTTTGTGGAGGGGTTGTTTAGTTTCCCCCAGTGTACAAATCTGTATATTTTGTCCTTTTTTTGTCTTGGTGAACAAGTTTCTGCTTCAAGAGGTTTAATACCAGGTTTGAAATAAACAGGGGTGCAGTGTTTCCTCAGGTTCAGCAGCTACAGCTTTAAAATCAAAGATATTTACATCAATTATTTAATTCTAGCATTTAATTATTTATTTTTTTAATATTAATTAGAAGGAATTAGAAAGTTATTAACATATTTAGGAATGCAGTAGCTTATGTATATTTCTTTTAATAGATTAAATAGTTGTTTAACTAAATACTTTATTTATTTATTTATTTTTCCCACCAAAAATAGTTTATTTTCATTTTTTAAATCTTCTTATGATCTAATTTAATTTTAAAAAAATTTATAAAATAATATACATTAAAAAAATCCAATAATATTTTATATATATCTGTAAAAAATGACAGATTAAATTCCTGTCAATTGAGTATATGATAACAAATTTCATTGAACGTATCACAGGAACATATAACAACATATACAGTCACTAAATAAAGAAAGAAAGATTTTTTTTTATAGAAACATATGTTCACACCTCTAAATATTTTTGTTTTGTTTTGTTTTATAAAAACAACGACTATATGTCACTATTTAAAGCAATAGAAAAATAAATCCTTCAGGCAAATGAACAGCAACAATTGCTAGACAAAAGTAATTAAATAAGATAAATACATGAAATAAAATACAGTTAATAAATTAACACTACTAATAGTAAATACTTTTCTTTATAAACTTGCATGTTCACTCTATCTGCAGCACTTCTATTGAGACTTGTTGTAGTTCACTAACTCACTGCTGCCACCTGCTGATGTGGAGGAAAAACAACCAACGCTCATCTAAAATGTGATCTTAAATCTCTAAACGTAGCTCTCACTTTAGCCCCAAACTACACATTTATATGCAGCACATTTACTTGTCTTTATATTTTCCACATTAGCTCACGTTTGTTTATGTGCAAACAAACACGTGCGTGTGCATTTCTCGGTCTTCTCCTCAAGGTCAACACAGGAACGGGATCACTGCTGAGCTCCAGATGGCATCTTTTGGATTCAAACGTGCAAACAATCCTGGACACAAACCTGCTTTAATAACCACGTGTAGAGTAGATGCTGCACTCTCTGTTGAAGTGCATCATGTAGAAATATGTTTTCTTAAGGATGCTTTAGTTTCAGGTTTTGTTTTTGCTGTGCAGAATCGCGTTGGTGCATGAGCTTGTCGTGCTCCAGTAATAAATATGAGTTGGAAATTGGATGTTTTAGTGAAGTAGGAGGCGTGTTTTCAATTATTTAAGATGATTTTTTGTCTCAGTTATCATTTCATTGATGGAAAAACCACATCAGACACAATAAAACATATCTTTGTTGCAAGAACAGGTTCACACAAACAAACAAACTGAATTAAGAATCAAGTAATCTGTCAAAATAAATAAATCCAAATGTTTATATCTTTGCAAGCGGGAGCTCAGACTCCTACTTGAGACTTGAGAGAGTGTCGGGTTGAACAGGCTTATTTTTAGACGGAAGATGCACCCCAACAGTCAGGAAAACACCGACACATGCACTCTCACCTCTTTTTTTTTTTTCCATTCATGACGCAAATCTCTCCTCTCAAACACGATTCATGCACTAGAAACCTTTTGATCAGTGTGCTAGCGGCTGAAATTAGCGACGTACAAATGTATATTTTACATAAAGTTGAATGCACGCTCATTTTACTCTGATTTCATGTCCAAATTAGGTCTCATCTGTTGCAGCACTTGATATTAACCTTACAGAAAAAACACTAAAGTATCACACACTGTCCTTTGCTCTTAGCTGCTTCAGTTGATGAGGAAGCGTCTCCTTGTTTCTGATCTGATTCTGGTGACTTAACGTCTTTCTCTTCTGCATCAGTTTGTTTCGTTTCACTCTCACTTATTTGCTCTTCCGTTTTGGCGTCTTCCTCTTCGGCTGGTTTTGCGACGCTTACTACATTTTTATCTTCTCCACTTTCACTTTCTGGGGATTCATGTTTCTCAGGTGGAGCAGCTTCAAAGGAGGCCTGCATCGTCTGCTCTCCGTCTCCGTCACCCTCATCGGCGGTCTCCGGCGGCGATGCCGTCTCCTTCTCCTCCTCTCGTTGCTCCTTTCCTCCGGCCTCCTCTTGTTCCTGCGCGAAACCGTCGACCGGAGTCAGAGGCGTTAGATCCAGACACGCCTTAGGAGAGGATGCTGCTTTTCTCCTCGGAGGTGCGACAGGTGTATTTATTTCTGGACCTCGTTCCTGGCGTGTACGCACATTTCTGTCGTCCAGGACCATAGGATGATCATCTGTAGTTTCCCAGTCTAGTTCCTCCGAGGGGAACTCAAAGCTTGAGAGGCTAAGTGGATCTACTGGGGTTTCTGGAACTTTTGCAACCACTATGGAGACGCTCTTCTCTGTCTTGGCTTTAGTTTTTTTAGTTGCTGTTTTTGACTCGTCTTCTTCTACTGATCGAGGGAAAGGATCTATATCGCAAGGAGAAGAGTTGTCACTGGATCTGAAGAAGTCTGTTACTTCCTCCTCTGAGTGCAACACCTCACTTTGTTCCCCTTTGCCCTGAAAATCTCCAAGTTCGTACAAATCCTGGGTCAACACCCGCGGTCCTTCCTCTGGGGCTTTTTCTTTAAGCGTCAGTTCCGCCTCCACCACAGGAGTCTCATCTATGAGGACGTATTTCTCTAAATATCCCCTGGCCTCTCGATCCGAATGCCTGCTGTGGAAGGACTTCTCCGACGTCATGCTTTCCGCGTCCTCTTCTATCTTCCGGCTGCCGATTGCCTCCTCGTACAGGTCGGTGTAAAGGAAGGCCATGGCTTTGGGCTCCTCCAGCAAAATGGGGTCGATGATTTTCGGGGGTCCGTCGGGTAGAAAGATCGGAGTCAGGACGTCCTCTTGGCTTCCAAACAAATTCGAACCACTCGGCTTTGAGGGAAGCCTCGTGGGCGCACTATCAGCTTCTGTCTCCAGACTTTTCATTACATAGTTATCTGTGCCACCGTAGAAGACTTCATCTAGAAGCTCGCTGGTGATTTCCAATAGACTGACAGTGTCCGACTTGTCATTACTCACACTGGTGCTGGCGACAGACTGCAGTGGATTCTCAGCGTCTATTCTCTCAGCGGCAGCCTCAACCTCCGGTTCCAAGTGTTCCCCCGCGATTACCGCAGGACTTCCTGGAGCCTGAGCATCAACCAGGGCAAACGCCTCAAAGTAGTCCACGTTTCCAGGAGCTCTTCTCCCCGGAGGTCTGGCCACGGGAGCTCCTGGTGGATCCATTGCTCGTGGAGGTGGGATCCTGACTTGGTTGCTCACTGGTGCACTTGTTAAGATCAGGAACTCATTGTCATGGGTCTTCTCACTGGCTTTAGGAAAGGGGCTCTCCTCCAGATAAGACAGATTATCCACCATTTCTTTGCTCTCCTCTTCATCCACAGTGACTAGTTCAGGGGGAACGACAATGTTGAGGATTTCAGAGCCTTCAGACACCAGTCCAAACAGCTGATCAGTCGGTTCCTCTTGGTCGCCTTCTCCCTCGGTTTTCACATTTGGTTGAGAGACTTCCACTAACTCTGGCCGTCCTGAGACATTCTCAGAACTCTCTACCAGGAAATTACGTCTGTCTGCCTTGCTTTTCTGACCGTTGACCCTCTCTTTAGTCTTCTTCCGTCTGGAAATCAGCTCCTCGTCCATGACGAATATGATCTTCCCTGCTGGATGAGACTGGTGGGGCGTTGCGGGTCGCGCTGCAGCCTGAGAGCTGAGCTCCACGGCGTGGTTTCCGGCTTCAGATGCCCACGGCGTGGTGCAGCGACTTGGGGTCGTCTCCCATGCGATCCCGCTGTCCTCACCTTGCACCGTCACCATGGAGAAAGAGGAGTCCATCATCAGGCACTGCATCTTGGGCCGGACACTGTCATCGTGGACGGCCTCGCGCAAACTGGAGGCACAGTAACACAAGCAGTGAGGGGAAAGTACACAAATCTGAGGGTGTCAAAGTCCCTTGACTGCACAGAAATCTTCCATCAACGCCAACGCTTGATTAGACATTGATAAGGATGATCCACAAACTCCATACCGTCAATGAAAGCTGTCTGTTCTGCTTAAATTCAGCAGAACTTTAGCTCTGCCACTTGCATAAACATAAACACAGACACACAGCTCAGTCACTAATAGATTTCCTCCATTAATTCAACATTTTACGATCCAATGCATCAACTTATCAAACAAACCGGTGCCTCTGAGCAGCTTGTTATAAAAGTTATAAACTCTATAAGAGCTGCAGTAATCCACCCAGTGATACCTGTTTCTAAGGTTCTCCACTTCATCGCTGCCATCAAGGTTTTGCTCCGTTATATCTTCAGGCGACAACGCCGTCATCTCAGCATCGACGTCTGACCGCCCAAGATCCTCTCTGACGGTATCCATTGTATGAATCCCGATGAATCTGCTCCGGCCTCTCGGCTCAGCTCAGCGCTCTGCTCTGTTGATCACGTTCTAAGCAAGCACGCCCGACTTCGAGTTTTCATGCTCAGCGTAATCTTGAAATAGAAAACTAGCCTTCCACTGTTTCATGTGAAGCATTTGCAACATGGAGGGGAGGCTTTAATTTCTGTTCACACTGGATCAGTCCTCACATTTGGTTCTACCAACAGATTTAATCCTGGGTGAAATAGTTGTAGCCTGTGAACGGTTTGAACTTTAAAAAAAAAAAAAAAAATGCAGCAACCTTAAGTAAATGCCTCTGGCTTATTTTTCTTGCCAGGGCTATATATAAATTTGTGCTGGTAGCCTGTATCCAGTGTCATGAGCCGGCCTATAACTCTGTCAGAGGTAGGAGTGTAAAAAGTGTTAAGTTTTGTTTTTATTTGTGCAGAGACATCACAAATGTGTGATAAAAAGAAACCCTGCTCCTCTTTTTCTATGTTTATACCAAGTATTTAGTTAGAGTACTACACAACCCTACTAAAAATTTTGTATTTTTGTTTTTAAAAACTTGTGAATTACTTCAGCTTTTATGAAAATGTCAGCCTCACACCTGTTCGTGTCCGTCATGCAGTGTGAAACTGTGGGATACTGTGTGGGAAATGAAACGCTGGAGGAGTTGGAGACGTTTTAGTCAACAGGTTGTATCTGGGCCAAAGTTCTTGTGTGTGTAAACAAGTCTGACGTACTTTCTGTAAATCATAAGCTTTCCCAGCTTTCGCGCACGAAAAACAAGGGCCCAATAAACATACACCTTGTTATAAACGGTCGGCAGGCTTTATGACGTGAAGTTATCCATAAAGTTTAGTTGCACCGAACTGTTTTATTCCAGTACAGAGATTTTATCTTTATTCATGCAAATTTTTGACAAGAAGAAGTGTTTATATGACAGCTTTTACTAAAGTAAATGATTTGAAGACACTTCATCGTCACTGGCTGTATTAGTAACTGTCCAGAAGATGGCAATTAGATGCACAAAAAGAATCACACGCTATTAATGCTTTATTTTGCACATAGTATTAATCTATCTAATGATTTTTTTTGTTTTTTTAAAATTGATTAATTTAAAATATTTTTAGTAATATTTTAGTAATATTTTTTATTAAACGAGTATTTTTGTTTGTTTATTAATATTAATTAAATGTGCCGAATTGTTTTATTAATTCATTATTTTCCTGTTATAATTATATTTATGTGACCGGATGTGACGAACCACGAAGGCTTTACGTCAAAAAAAAAATTTCGACCGTTAACGTAACGTGATGACGTCGCCGCTTTTAACGCTCGTCCTGGAGCAGCAGCAGTAGCGGCGGCGGCAGCGGATCGAGCTGAGCTAATGACTGAGAGATGAAGGCGGCTGACAGAGGGCAGACTGCTGGCTGGTGATGAGAGAGGATGAACCGGCCGAGGGAGCGCCAGCATCAGGACCGCATCCTCTCGACGAACGAATCTCGGCGGTTTGAGCCAAAAAAAGAAAGAGAGATTTCTGTCACCACCGCGCGCGGCTTTAATTAAATGTCGGTAAAACGGTTCTAACGGACTTTTAACGGCACAGCGGACTTCAACGAAGAGCCGGCGACTAAAACTGGGATTTATTTCGGTTTGTTAAAAATGAGAAGTGGATGTTAACGTATATTTTTAAATCTTTTTTTATTTTTTTTTTATTTTATTTAAAATCAGATTTCACATCAGCAAGCCAACGGAATATTTACAGCAAGCTAACATCAAACATTAAAAGCTAGCTTATTTTGCTAGCTTATTTAGAGACACAAATAACGGTTAACGGTTTTTACTTTTTACTGGATACGTTGGATTTAAAAACTTCACCAGCAGCTTCATTCTGGACATAAATCAAACTCCCTCTCTGCTGCCGCTGTCAGTCCGCTCCCGAGTTTTAACCCCCGTAATCCTGCATCACTGTGGAGTTTCATCCAGCTGCTAGCTGCTGCTAATGCTAAGCTAAGCAGTGTGTTCTCTTGTTATCATGCATGCACAGACACGTTTGCTCGGATGAAACCAACACCCAGCCCCAAAAAGGAAAAGAGAAAAGATGCAGCCGCCGAAGGGCATGACAACAACAACAACAACAACAACACCACAGCGAGCCATGTCGGACTGAACCCAGCAGCAGCAGCAGCAGCGGTGGCTCCGGAGTGGCCGTGAACTCACCAACAAGCAAGAGCGGCTTTATTTAGAGGGAGAGCGGATCAAAAAAAAAGCTTGGAGCTAGCCTCCCAAGCCCGATCACACCGCCCTCAAGAGACCAGGGATCATTTTCGACTCGCTGCGGCGGAGAATCCAGCTAAAATGGGGTATGTAACTGAAACCCACGGTCCGGTCTCAACGTGTCGGGGTGTGCATGTGTTTTTTTTTTTTTGCAGGATCGTGGAGCACTGATTTAAAAGCTGCCACTGCTAGCTAGCAAGCGACACATTGCTAACTAAAAGAAGTACTCCTGTCACATCCAGCACCACTAAACCCTGCTGCTACTCAGAGCTGGAGCTGTCCATCATTACACCGCCTCCATACACTGACATTTTAGATTACAGAAGACACAGGATTAAGCTGCAGCCTGTGAACTGCAAAAAAGCAGGAGTTTATTATTATTTTTTACAAGAGCTAAGTCTTTTTTTCAGCTCATGTAATGCATGCAAGCCTGAACCTGCAGATGTATATGTGTGTATGGTGATTCTCCTGATCAAGGAGCAAGAGCCGACCTAGTTCTTACTCCAGATGATGTAGCATGTGATTGGTTTGTTGTCATGTTGTGGTTGGAGGAGGAGGAGGAGGAGGAGGAGGAGGCACATTCTCAGTAATTCTCAAGTCCAATGGTCATAATCCAGTCAACAATCAATTCCTCAGGACACGTGCTTTATACGTGTGCCTCACCCTTTAATTACCTTCTTCTTGGTGTAGTAAACGGTTGTAAACAAGTGGAGAATTGTTAAATTAAACGGTGTCTAGGGAATTATTTATCTCCTCCTCCCCAGGCTTAGGACAGTAGGTCAGAGGTCGACTCATGGTAGCTGCTTTTTGACAGTAAAAAATAAATAATAGCAAGCACATGCGTTTGAAAAGAGTTATACACGTGTTATAAACGTCTAAATATACTCCTGGACAATTCACTTAAAGTTGTTTTTATCACAGTCACACGCGTTCAATATAGTGCGGCTGCAACTAGTGACTACTTTCATTAGTGAAATTATCATAATCAAAACGACTGGCTGCGGCTAGAATAAACTCAACTACATAATCAGTGTCATCTCCTCTTCATTTGAGGCTGTTAACAACTTTAAAGCAAAGACTAAATCTAAGTAAAACATGCAAAAAAAAGTCCATATACACAAAGTAATTCACATTGTAGGTCTACAGTTCATTTATATGACAGGCCTCAAAGGAAAATTGTGCAGTTTAATGCATTTTTCTTCTATAATTCTTATACTTTTGCTTGTATGCTCATCAGTTTTCTTCCAGGAGCAAATAGAGCCACCCCAATGGTTTCAAACGGATCATTAATTTGATAGAAAATTAATCAGCAGCTATTTCGGTGATCGATTAACGTTGTCAGCTGGTTCAGCTTCTTAAAAAGCCAACGTTCATCATCTGATAATAATGATAATAAACATTTAAACAAGTAGAGAAAGAGGAACTGAAGACGTAGATGATGTATCGGTGTATTAGCCAGGTCATGATTTAGGAGAAACTTCCAAACATAGTCTGGAATAAGAAGTTTATTTTTCATGGTCATTCAGAACAAATAACATATAACACGCACCATATTATTATGAGGTGGCACAGATGGGTTCTGGCTCATTAACACAGTCACATTGTTTAAAAGTGTCGCCTCATCTTCATTGTCCACGCGTCTACGGGCTGTTTGAGAGCAGTGAGGTCTGTGAGCGGCATATGGGAGCTTCACCCCCCCCGCTGCCCCCCTCCAGCCGACAGGGACGCTGGCAACGGGAGTCGGGAGGACGTTTCACAGCTCGTGTCCAGCCCGTGAGTCACGTGGGCCGTCGCCATGACGACGCAGCAGCAAAAGTTAGCAGAGCAGGGTTGTTATTCCTGCACATAGAGCACGCTGCAGAGTTTTGTCTCGTTGTGGTCAGATTATATATATATATATAATTATATATTTTGATACTGTGATACAAGTGAATATTGATTAATGTTTGATAATAGTTTCATGAACTAATGTGAGAATAAAACAAGGAGGAAATGAGTTTAGAGAAGTCATTCAGAAGACTATTGACAATTAGAAGTAAAACTAGAAACTTACTAGAAAAGATTACTTCATAAAAATGATTATAAGAAAGTCTAAGATAACAGTTTGTGCATACTTGAACTTGAACTAAAACAATTACCTAATTGATCCGGTAGTTTATTATTTTAATGTGCAATTTCTTTCACTTTCTCTGTTTTATATCAGTTTAAATAAAGTTTGTTTGATTTATAGACAACACCTAACATTTGAAAACACCAGTCTGAACTCTGGGCCATTTTTTACAGAACCATTTAAGATTAATTAGAATAATCAACCATAAAAATAAACCTTCTACGGTATGAATTAACCTACCCTGTTAATTAAGGACTCAGGATGTGGAGTAAGATTAAGTCACAGTATTTAAAAGTACTTATATCTTCCAGTCCTACTGAGACCAGCGAGGAGTGGAGGCAGTAACGTTTCCTCTCCACGTCACTGGAAGCCAATCTGAATATTATCAGTTGCTTCACCAACAGTGCTCGTCTTTGTTCGCCGCCATGAAAGCGCCAGCGTCAGTGTGTGTGTGTCGTGTGCTGCTGCGGTCGGTGAACGTACGCGGAGAGATCTGCTGATCTGATATAACCTGTGGTCAGATTCCTGTCACTGAGACGTGAACGCTCAACAATACGTTTCATTGTGAGAAGGGATTAAGGGCTGAACAATGTCCCGCACGCTCCCTCATAGAGACACACACACACATCGCTGGGGCAGATTGTGATCTGGGCCACGCTGTCAAACGAATCACACTCAATTTAAAATGACCCACACCCAAATCAGTCCGATCTATATTTTACATAATTCATACATTTATTATTTTAACAGTTAAACCAATCGCGCAAGAAACTCTTAGACGTAGGTTCAGTCTTTCAAAGTAATAAATGTAAGTTATTAAAACGTCTAAACTCTTTAACAGAAGTCTTTGCATGTTGTTCTGCTCACAGTGAAGTTTCAGTTGGACACAGTCAAAAACAGCTGGGCCTTTTAACACTGATTGCACAAAAAATCAGATATTGATCGGGAAGATATTTAGCATTTTCATGTTCTCTGATGGAGAAAGACAGCTGGACACATCTGAACTGAAGTTTCTTATTGATTGTTTCTGTAATGAGAAAACGAGCAGCCCTCAAATCTTTTAGCCTTAAAGGGGAACTCCGGCGCAAAATGAACCTGGGGTTAATAACACGTGTGTACCGAGTTCGACCGTTCTCTGGTATTTGTTTTCATGCATTTGTTTTGTTAGTCAAATGTGACCAGTTTTCTTGCAAACCGCTATTTAGCGTATGACGCTAGCCTTCGGGGCACACCGACACATAAAAAGAAATCGCTATTTCTATACCACTAACAAGGCTCACAATATCACCACACTTACACGGTAGCATAACTAGGGTCTCTACATGTAAACCGAAGCATTGAGAGAGAACTTTGCAAGTATACAGGCAGTTTATTAAAAAAGGAATACAGTACCGTTGGCGTCTGGCTCGACTATCCAGGCGGGCGCCATCTTGGGGAAACTGAACTCTCTGGGACGTGAACGTGAATCTCGTGTGATACGTTGTTGCCGGAAGAGGCGTTGTACACGTGAAATGTGATTAGGCGTGTTCGACTTCATGCAGATCTGACTTGACGTGATGCATGCTGGGATGTTCATGCTCACAGACCTCGAATATGATTGGTTAAAAGGAACTTGTTCAACCCAGCATGCATCACGTCAAGTCAGATCTGCATGAAGTAGAACACGCCTAATCACATTTCACGTGTACAACGCCTCTTCCGGCAACAACGTATTACGCGAGATTCACGTTCACGTCCCAGAGAGTTCAGTTTCCCCAAGATGGCGCCCGCCTGGATATGCGAGCCAGACGCCAACGGTACTGTGTTCCTTTTTTAATAAACTGCCTGTATACTTGCAAAGTTCTCAATGCTTCGGTTTACATGTAGAGACCCTAGTTATGCTACCGTGTAAGTGTGGTGATATTGTGAGCCTTGTTAGTGGTATAGAAATAGCGATTTCTTTTTATGTGTCGGTGTGCCCCGAAGGCTAGCGTCATACGCTAAATAGCGGTTTGCAAGAAAACTGGTCACATTTGACTAACAAAACAAATGCATGAAAACAAATACCAGAGAACGGTTGAACTCGGCACACATGTGTTATTAACCCCAGGTTCATTTTGCGCTGGAGTTCTCCTTTAAGCTAACAGCGACAAGTTTGTTGAAGCAGTCGTCTCTGTTCAAGAGTAAGAATCCTTTAAGGCTAAAAGATTTGAGGGTTTAAAGGATTCTTACTCTTGAACAGAGATGACCGCTTCAACAAACTTGGCGCTGTTAGCTTAACCAGCGAGATAAACACAAAACAAGTTCGCAGCAGTTGTAAAATGTCATTTCGGCCTCCAAAAACAAAAACAAGCAAGAAATGAGACGTTTGACTCTTTGTTTCAGAAGTTACCAGCAAGTTTGATCCTCTCCAACCACCCTGTGTTAAACCCGTTCCTGTTTTACATAATATCTCATCCTGGACGTGTCCTGGTAGATATCAGGGAAGAGGAGCTGTAACCAAATCAGAGGAAGTAAAATGTCTTAACTGCCTTCGCTCTCAGCCTCACCTGTAGCTTCATATTTTCCTCCCCTCTCTACTTTCCCGTTAGCTCGCATGTTCACGTAGCGCCAGCCTGGTGCGAGTCCTGTGAACTCACCCGCTAATTACCACAGTCTCTCTGTGATTAACGGTGTCTGTCTTTAAATAAGATCTATAGAGAGCCTGTGCTTAATTAAACACGCTGAGTCGAGAAGAGAGTTTCCCAGAGACGGGGACAATAGCTGGGTCTCACGAGATCCGTGGGACACTCCCAGCTCGTATCTGCTTTCCCTGAAAGTGGGGCAGATAGACATCTTAGAACCAAATCTGCTTTAAAGGAGCCCAGTGTCCAGATAAAGAGCTGGTTGTAGCAGCAGCCATAATTAAATCTGTCGGAGCAGCTTATTGACGAGCTGTAGCTGGCACTGCTCGCTTGATCTTTATTTTTGTCTGGTAGGACACAGGAGTGTGAAAGAGGAGCTCAGTGATCCCTGAGTCAGACTGGAAGTGATATCAAATTTACATGTTGGACATGTTGTGTCAGATATGGGTAACCATAAAAACATTTACAGACGTCACTATCGGCGTAACTTTAGTGTGAGTGCAAGAAGATTCGATTTAAAATGGCCACATCTATTGGGAATAACACAACGCTTAAATAAAACGTCTTTAAAACCACATGTAAAGACGTTACCAGTAGGTTTCCTAACGAGGGGGTTTGAAGCTCAGTGTGGTCTCTACGGCCGTCGCCATCTTGTCCCAAGTAATCTAAAACTAAATGGGCAAAGATGGGCGTCACTTTAAGCCTCGGTATAATTTAAACAGGTGAGTTACGTAACAATGAAGGGAGCAACACTTTGAAAAGACCAATAAAAAAAGAATTCAGCCTTTTTTAAAGGAACAGTATGTAAGAAATGTATTTCCATTAATCATAAAATGGCCCTGATATGTCACTAGACATGAAGAAATCATGTTCATTTCAAATCCTTATATCACTGACAACAGTGGTCCGGCCAGGATATTGTCATTTAAAAGTGAAAGTTGCAGCCCTCAACTGATGTTGATGTTGTCATGTTGTGTTTTGGTCTGAGGCGCCACCCTCCACCTATCGACCAATCACGAAGTCAGTAGAGTTTCGTCTTCCGGGTTGCCAGCTCTGCTCTAGTTACCACAGCTGCAGCTACGAACGTGTCGGATAAAACATGTATAACGTTACGAAACCTAAAAGACCTCGTTATGAATCCGAACTACGTCGTGACAAAGTCCGGAATAAAACAAGGATTTGTATAGGAGATGCCTTTGAAAGATGGAGACGGCTGAAAACGGAGAAGAATTTGAAGACAGACGCCAACGTTGCTAATTTCCTCCTGGCTAACTTACTTGTACATAATGTAAATGGACATTTAAAATATTCACGACAGTCGAAGAAAGTTATGCATGTTCGTGCAAAGCAACGTTACGTTAGCGCGTACAGAGGAGGTGGGTCATCGAATTGAAAAGGTAAGGAATTGTTTGGGAAATAAAAACGGCGAGTCGTCATTGCTAACATTAGCATTAGCATTATGAGCCCGTTTCTCTGTCATTATGCTGAAACGCCGAGGAAAACAACATTAGCACGTCGATTATGGCAATGTGAAACGTAATTGACCTTTGGCTAAGCCCCGCCCCCCTTAGTTACTGTTGCTACGTCCGACATTCTCTTCTGGGCTCGGGTTTTCTGGTTATCTATAAGGCTCTGGTATCAATATCAAGGAGCAACACTGTTCATGCAAAGCTGGGTACGTCTCTATTCACTTCTATAATCGTTATTACGAAGCAAACGGACTAACGTTACACACGTATAACGTTGTATTTCTTCAGCGTGTGCTAGCGTATCAACAACTATGCAATTTAACCTGTAACGGTGATGTTTTGGTTAGCTCCACAGGGTTTTGCGCGCACATCATTGGGCTTATCCATACCCTGGATGCTGGATATATACCGACAGTATAGCCTGCCGAGACCGAAAATAGGAGACGCCTGCGTTGAAGTCAATGGAGCGCTGTGGAAAAAGTGTCGGACCCCTGTGGGAGCTCTCTTGGCTGTGATTGGTCAATCTACATTCTAGGGCGGGGCTTAGCCAAAGGTCAATTGAGACGCATTGAGTAGCCTAACGTTACCTCGGTAACCTGGCAACCTCGAGTCAGGGGGGAGGTTGGAGGGGATACACCGTTCTACAGTATTTTGAAAGTGATTGCAGTACCAGTTTTGGCCACAATCCTACATACTGTTCCTTTAAGGTCGAAGTCAGATCAGAAAGCTGCAGCACATCGCATGTTGTTGTGTTTAAGTAAACAATTATTCCAAAATCTGTCTTTCAATGGAGCTAGAGAATACAACTAGTTCAAGCGTCAGCCCTGCGCTAGTGAAAAAAAAAAAAGACATTTCCAAACAAAGCAAAACTCTGCTCTTAGCTTCTTGTGGATTCCCATCAGCATTGTGACATAAGCAATGCTTTGAAAGCCCTCCAGTGCCTGCTGATCTCAGTGTGACAGCACATGTTGCATCCGGGCACCTGAACTGGCCGGCGCACACTAACCCCATACAAGGTAGAAAAAAATCTAACACCCTGCCGCTTTTTTGAGCCAAAAATCATTGGGTCGTGTCAGGTTGAGTTCTGCCTCAGTGGTGAAAATGAAAGCCAAAAGCCAGGAAGGCTCCATAGCAGCACCTGACGAACAAATATGGAAGCAGATCTCTCAGTGTCTGAACCTACACGACCCTGTTTTCACCAGTAAATCAACGTCTTTTTATTTAAATAAATGTTCACTGTTCACCTCTTTCTATTTTAAATGTGGATGCAGATAAGCATATATGTCCTCACTGTTGCTACTCTTAAAAAAAAAATGCATAATTCCTGCCTGATTTTATCTGCACCGCCCACACAGGAGGCAGCAGGTTCCTTCTCACTCTTCCTCCATCCTCTGCCTCTCCTGCGTCCACGTTACAGTCTACCGTTCTTGCATTTAAAGTGTTTTGAACTGTGGAGGCAGTTAGTCATGTCTGATCTGTCAACAGGAAACTATCCTTCTGCAAAAGACAACAGGCAAAGCTATTGTTTTTACTGACAAAGTCAAATCGACAACACAGTCTGGATCTCTAGAATCTGAGGCACAAAAACGAGCCTGCAGTTACCACATATGGCCACAGGTGTCGCTAAAACGAACAAAACAGAGCTCTTTAAACTTTGTATATATTACTTTTTTTAAAATCAGGTGATCTCATTAAGATTAAGAGTTGAATACACCAGAATAGGGTTTAGATTATTGATTAAATGTCTATACATTTAATTTAGGACGTATATTTTTCCAGAGCCCAAGGTTTTGTTCAAAAGATGTTCGAGTTACAATGATTTCTTTAACCTCTAATCCAAAGAACATAGCCAGAAGTGAACCATTATACCCCGAGATCTGCTCCGGTTGTCCTGTTTCTAGCCTACTTTTTCATCTCCTGTGATGAGGCGCAAACCCACAACAATAAACTGTCGAGGGAGCAGCGTGAGAACAAAAGACGTTTCCACAGTCGAGACGAGACACGAAGGCCGACGGCACAGTCTGTCCCTCACGACTGAAAACAAGTTGAAGCCTCCAAGAGAGGGAAACTCTCTTTCCGTTTTTATCTTTAATTACCGTTTATTCCGTACGCCGATTAACTTTTACGACTCTTGTGACCCGTGTGTCTCGTTTCATTTGAAATCTCTCCGTTGCCAGTTTATTAGGTACACTTAGCTAACACATAGGCAGTGGAAAAGACTTAGTCAGCTTGTTCTACTGAATAAATGTTCTTCTGCTACAAAACGTGCGTCTTCTGACAGTACGTACAGGAAAAAAGTTCCAAATGAGAAACTTTCACACAGGCTTGGTGTTGAGCTTAATGTCAGGAGTTGACTGATCCCCGTCTCCTTCCTCCCACCTCTGTGCAGAGAGCAGCCTATCTTCAGTACGCGGGCCCACGTCTTCCAGATTGACCCAAACACCAAGAAGAACTGGGTTCCCACGAGCAAACACGCCGTCACCGTCTCCTACTTCTTCGACAGTACCAGGAATGTATATCGAATCATCAGCCTGGATGGAGCCAAGGTGAGTGCGGCGATGCTTTACAGATATAAACGTCTAATAGTTGGATTGATAAAGTTTAACCGTATCGTGAAAACGATCAGGAACATTTGGAGCTTTGTTTTTTTTGGAGCTGTGCCTCAGTCTGGCCTCTGTTTGCTGGAGCAGTGAAGGGGCGGTCGGGCCTGTCATATCTGTGGTGGCAGTTATTATTTCAGCCTTCAGAGAGAGGTGCAGAGGTGGAGTTAGCATAGTTATGTAACAGCCTCTCTCTCCGGGTGACGAACCAGCAAGTTAGCTGAGCTCTGCTGGAAATAGCAGCGTTCTGGTGGGCTGGTGCTGGAGGACGCCGCTGTCATCCCCCGACAACAATAACTCGTCTCGGGCACAGACGGATGCCGCAGAATGACGAACTGTGATTGTGCTCCTCTCTAAATTGCAGAGTTGGGAAAACTTTTCAAATGTTTTTCAAAGGAAATGAGTCAGAAGCCGTCGAGAAGCAGCTGTAATTTACATTTTAAATAACAGTGTGGGGGAATGACAGCTCCACAGAATGTTTTTGTTGAGTTTCAGCGCATTGTTTTGCTGTTTTTGTCTAGTTTTTCTATTTTTCCAGCCTTGTTGTTTTCAGCAGAAGATTCTCAGTCATCTAGGTT
Organism: Chelon labrosus; assembly: GCF_963514085.1. Taxonomy (NCBI): domain Eukaryota; kingdom Metazoa; phylum Chordata; class Actinopteri; order Mugiliformes; family Mugilidae; genus Chelon; species Chelon labrosus. Next base: position 20,385,108 of record NC_140355.1, read on the forward strand.
ATTATATATCTAAAAAAAAACAACTGCTGCAGAGTTTAAATTTCATCAGGAACATCATTTCTTCAAAAATCATATAACTACGGTCTCTTAACAGCTGGATACTCACTTAATTAGAGAATATTGTTCAGATTTACCTGATCTACTACCTGCTGTTGCCGGTGAACATTTAGCTGCTTAAACAGGATCCAAATTACTGAAAATATTTCTTCCTAACAGCTGCCAGATGTGAAAACGAGCAGCTGTTTGCTAATGAGTTTACAAGAATCAATTAAAAGTTATGATTTTAAGTCAGTTTCACTTGTTTCTGCTGCCCCCGTGTGGTTTGAAAAGGTCTTACAACTAAATGCCGTTTATCTATTTGTTCAACTTGAAGAATAAACATCTGGCTTAACACAATTAACTTCAGTTCCAGTTATAAAAGTCACTTTTTTTTTTATTTCTACTACTGCACATGAACTTTTTTGCTAGTTTTCAGTCGACTCACAGTTACTTCTTCTTTACTGTTACATCTATTTATTCAAAGTTCTTGTATTTACACATAAATTCCACAAATATCAGCTATTATTTCTGTATTTTCACATTAAAAAGCAGATTTTATTACAAAGACAAGTTGCAGCTACTGTTTTCTCCAAATTCAAAAGTCAAACTCATCCTTAAACAGAACTATTCATCCACCATGTAAGGCTCTGTGTACCATGTAATGTGTGTGTTTATTCCCCGCAGGCCATCATCAACAGCACCATCACCCCCAACATGACGTTCACCAAGACATCGCAGAAGTTTGGCCAGTGGGCCGACAGCCGCGCCAACACCGTCTACGGCCTCGGCTTCTCGTCGGAGAGCCACCTGGTGAAGGTGAGAGCGCGCGGCCGTCCTCCCAGAACAGATTCATTCAGCGTCTGTTGCTGTTTGCATCAGTTTATCTTCTCTTTTATTCCAGTTTGCAGATAAGTTTGCAGAGTTCAAGGAGGCGGCGCGGCTAGCCAAGGAGAAGTCTCAGGAGAAGGTGGAGCTCACTAGCACTCCCTCTCAGGTAACTGATCCGTCCTGCGTAATCCAGAGTCGCTAGAACAGACGTAAACACTGAGCTGTGAGCTGAACCAGAACAGCTAAAGTGGCCCCCATTTAGGATTTATGTAAAGCAAAGCTAAATCAAAGGAAACAGGACATGTTTGAAGTTTCTCAAAGATGTTTCATCACTTTCCAAAGTGAAGAAGACACTTTGACGTCTTCAAGAAACCTCAAACAAGTCTAGTGGTCTTTGATTTAGCTTTATTTTAGGTGGTAAATTTATCATCTCTGGGATTCCGGCTGCTATTTGGCTAAAATTAGCTGAGCAAGAAGCTTCTCTCTCTGGATATTTAACATTTTTCCAGTGGTCCACATTTCTCCCACATAGTTAAAGTAAAAACTCTAAAGGCTTTTACTCTACAAGTTCATTTTGACTCAACTAAATCTTAGTGGTTGTGGGTTGATTAAACGTAGTTATGTCACTCGTTTCCTGATTAGCCGCTAAGCTAACACCTTGTGGCCTTTTTTGCCTCCTTCTGTGCTTCCTAACAATTCCCCCTCAGGGTGGCGCTGTAAAAAGGAACGTGTTGTCAGTCAACAAACCTGGTAAAAAGAAGGTAACAACTAACGGAAAGAACAACCTTTTCCCCTCGAGTCTAACCCACTGTCCCCAGACTCTGACTCATGGATTCTCACGTCTTGTTCCGTCTTCATCGTCAGTTTTCCTCGACTAACGTCAGATTAACCACCAGACGAACCCCGTCTCTGTGAATTTCCCAGACAAGCTTCCCACCGATGACCCTCCACTTCTTCTTCTTCTTCTTCTATGCTCTCAAAAACTGACAGTCGCAGCTGAAAATCACGACTTAAAATATTTAAAAACCTTTAACAGTTTGACTGATTTGAATAAAGAAATAAAACCTGAAGAAGGCTGACAACTCGGCTATATTTCAGGAGCTAATCCTGTTGATTTTTGAGAGCATGAAAACTTCATTATTGTCAATTCACTGTTTTACAATCAAGCCTTAAAGAAATAATTTATTTCTTCCTCTCTCTTTCAACCAAACCAGGAGTCGGCTCCAGGAGACCTTCTGTCGCCTCTGACGTCAGAGAGCATCAACGGTACAGACGACGAGCGAGTCATACCCGTCCCACCGCAGCACATGGAGGCCAGAGCGGAGCCTTCCCAGAATGCACTGCCCTTCTCACACAGGTAAACCAGAGCCCGTTCAACACAGAACCACAAACAACATATATCTTCCTTTATAGTTGTTAGTTTTTCTTTCTTAAATAACTTTTCTGTGTCTGTTCAGTGTCTCATCTTCAGATTAATTATAATCCACAGAAATATAAATGGAAAACACATGAACTGAGGTTTAATTTATAATTAACAGATACAATGATTATTATTCAGCCTTTGTTGGTCTAAAAAACTCCAGTATCTCTTATAAGACTTGTAGTTTTACATGTATGTAGCTTAAAAGTTGCTAAAAATAAAACTTTAATTCTGGTTGAATGCAAACTACTGCTACAGTTTAATTAAAACGAATATAATTAATAACACTGACGTTCTTTATACTTGATCCTTCTTGGTATTTCTTAGACGTACACGTTACAGCTAACAGCCTGAGAATGAAAGGGCTTATGGGTAATCGACATCTGAGCCTCGTGTTCTGAACGCCTCCAGCATTTTAACCTGATCACGTTCCAGTTTGACACGTCGACAGGTTACTAAAACTGGATTTAGCTTGAGGTTATAAATCGCTGGTTCACTCACTGTCAGCGAGTATGAAGGTGAATTTATGAACATCCAGGTATAAAACAAACCACTTCAGACACTAAAATAAACATCTGAAGTGTTTTAACTTTACTACTTCCTTCATTAGATTATAATAAATTATATTTATTGTCGTTTACTGCCTCAAAAGTGACAAATAAATTCACCTGAAGAGGTTAAAATGAACGTATGTTTATATAATCTAATAAATTTAGTTAAAAATTAGAGACAAAAGGAATAAAAGATGAGCAGACTTCAAACATAAACACTTGGTCTCCAGTATTTATGTTCATTTATGTATTATTATTATTATTATTTACCATCCGTATAAATCTACAAAACATATGACAGGTTCAAGTTCAAGACATCTAATGACTAATAATCAGATAAATTGATTAAATGATAAACTGTCAATTAAACATTTAACTGGAACAGTTTGTTGACGTCATATTTGACCTGGTCTGGGATCAAGAAAGACGAAGGACAGATCTCCTGCTGCTCATCTTCAACATTCATTTACATCTACACACTTTATTTAATGACAAAAGTTTAAGTATTAAGATTCAATTAATTCATTAAAACCTCATCCTTTGGTCTCTGTCAATTAATTCTGATGATTCTTCACCGTTTTCTAACTTTTTTGTTTTTCTCCCCACACCAAACGTTGAACTTATAATTAACAGAGAAACCACTGAGCAGATCGATCAGTGTCCTCCGCGTCCCGTCTCCAGTTCCTCCAGCATCAATAAGCACTGGGAGGCGGAGCTGGCGGCGCTGAAGGGGAACAACGCCAAACTGACGACGGCCCTGCTCGAGTCCACGGCCAACGTCAAGCAGTGGAAGCAGCAGCTGGCGGCCTATCAGGAAGAAGCCGAGAGGCTACACAAGAGGGTATAACTCGGTCACTGCAAAACACACACAACAAGGACTACTGGTTTATTTTTTCTTTTACCAGGTCTGAATTTAAATATATTTATTTTGTGCTACAGGTGACGGAGCTGGAGTGTGTGAGCGGCCAAACGACGGTGATCAAATCCCAGAAGACGGAGCTCAACCAAACGATAGAAGAGCTGGAGTTGGCTTTAAAGGCCAAAGAGGAGGTAAGAGGAGAGAGCTACAGACGTAACTAGACATCTTTTATTCCTAATTTATCTTGTCTGAATGTTTAATCTGATCCAAACTCTTTCTGGCGTCGCTCTCAGGAGCTGGAGAGACTTAAAGCAGAGGTGGAGAGCGCCACTGAGTTTAGATCTCAGAAAGACTCGCTGGCACAGAAACTACAGGTGAGTAAAGTCAAAACTGGAACCAAAGCCACTGTTTCTATTATTTAAGATGAAATAAAACCCAGTATTTACATCCGTGCAGTCGGTACAGATATTTAAAAATGATCCAAAACATATCGGACGTCACCTCTAAATGACACACAACTTATTTTGGAAAGAAAGCAGAATCTAAAGTGCGGTTGTAGTAAATCATTTTACCCTGCAGAGGGCAGCAGAGCGCCAGTCTTGCTTTATTGAGCCACATGTGACATACACTGAGAGCAAAGCTGACTGGATTTTAAAAATATAAACACTAGATATAAAAAATATTGTACAAATACTACAAATTAACAAAAGGACTAACTCCTTTTTTGACATTCAGCGGGAAAACTGAGCAAAATTGTTTCAAAACCGAAATATTTTTAAATGAATCAAATCAAATCTTGTGAATCATGATTGAATTGATTCAGGAAATCGTCACGTCCAGTTGTTTCAGCTTTGTGAACATGTTTGTATTTAAGTTTAAAGGTGGAAGTTATTACTCAGTGAATGACCTCTGGTGGTTGTTTGTTTTTGTTTGTTGCGTCAGGACACGGAGTCGAGGAACCAGGAGCTGGAGGCCCAGCTGAGCGACCTGGAGCAGCGTCTGGAGAGCAGCCAGCTGGAGAGGGAAGCCTTCCGCAAGAGTCTGCGCTCTCTGCTGGAGCTGCTGGACGGTAAGATCTTCGAGCTGACGGAGCTGAGGGACACGCTGGCCAAACTCATCGAGGGAAGTTAGACGCCGACGCGGCGACCGGTGTTCAGACGGACACTACCGCGTCTCGGTACTCGACTTGAATTCTCTATTTTTTCTTTCTCCCCACATGTACACGTGTAAAAGTTTGCACACGACTTTATGCATCAGCGGCTCACACACTTTCGCTACGTCCATGCACTCAGATCGTTTACAGCCAAGTGAAGCCTTCCCTCCGCTCCACTCTGGAATATTTACTCATCATTTTTATTGTTTCGCTCTACGATGGAGTCTTCTTTTTCCCCTTCCTCACATTTTTTCACTAATTTATTCTATCAAATACCAAATTAACTAACTCCCTTTTTTTTTTTTTTGTGAACTCTTGAGATATTAATCCATCGGGGGGACTGCCAAACGAAGCCGAGAGGACGTCGGTACATCTTTTATTCTTCTAACACTATATGAGCAATACAAGTAAAGAAAAGACAAAAACAAAGGGAGCGTCAGAGGGTTAATAAACACTTTCCACTCTCACTTTCAGGTAATTTTACTCCTCTCTCGGACATGTTTTAAACCACAAGCGAGGCGGGATTTTATCTTTCTTTCTTACTTTTTATTTTTTAAACAAATTCATAGTGCACTTGTAAAAATGGAGTCGGTGCGTATGTGTGTGCGTGAATCAGATATTTTCTTTTCCCACTCTCGTCTAAGTGCAATCCTTTTATTATTATTATTATTATTATTATTGTTTATTTATTACTAAAATTACTGACGGTTAATGAATCAACTACGTTTTGTTTTTAATCTTTTTTATGGTGCGGTACGCGGTGTGGGGGTCGAGATTGTTTTGGTTCTTGGAAAAAAAAAAACTGGCAATATTTTTTTAAATATTTATGAGAGGAAAAGGAAAAATAGTTGTAAAGAATAGTTTTCTTTTTGCCAAATAATGTTTTCCTGTACAGATTTGATTTCTTTTTGCTCGTGTTGCCTTTGGTACAGAGATGCATCAATGGTAGCTAACATAGCGGTACTCGTTTCTTTTCTTTCCTTCGTGGGACTTTAAACTGTTGCCAAAAAATGAGAGGATCCTGGTTCAGTGTGTAAACCTGAAGAAAACTAATTTAAGGGCTTGTTGTTGTTGGGAGATTTTGGAATGATTTTTATTTCTTCTTCTTTTTTCGTTTTTTTTTTTTTTTTTGCGGTGACTGAAAATTTTAAATATTACAGCCAGAAAAGGGGGTTAAATAAAAAAAAAATTTGAATAAGAGACTCTTTTAATTGTTGATTATATCACATGCTTAAAAAAAAACAACAACCACAAATTGTAATTTTGAGTTTATAGTAAAAGAAAAACAAATGAAACTCGTGTGATTGTGTCCTTCTTTTCCACATTTTACTATGGAAACGTACGCCTCCGCCACTGCATGTGTCCAATTTACGCATACCTCCGCCACTGCATGTGTCCAACGTCCGTCATTAAATTCAAATATTTTTTTTATAGCATAAGGTTTCCATATTTTACCGTTTTTGATAATTAAGTGCGCCGAATTCATTAATAACACTTCTTGATTGCTATTTACCATCACTATTATCATCATGTACTAAAAAATATCAATTAATCTTTGTAATACTAAAAATGTGACAATTCTCGGGCAAGTTCCGCCCTGAGCAGATTTACAGATTGTTTGATGACATTTTGGAAAACTAAGTGCGCCGAATTTGCCGGTATGAGCTTTGGAGGCTAAATGTACACGGATGTTTCTGACAACCCTGAATAAAATACTTTGACCACGGAGAAAACTTAAAAACGGCATTCCTCTCAGGTGAGTTCTGACGCGTGTTTCTACGCATGTTTCTCGTTTATTTGTGTGCGTTTGTTTATGTTTTGGAGAATCAACTACGCCGAATTCATTACTAGATGTTCATGCTTGCTGTTAACTATTCGACATACTGACAAGCATCAATTTAGTATTTTCACAGTGAAGGAATCTTAAAAACGTGACGATTCTCAAGCAAGTTCGGGGGGCGTCTTTTTTCAGCACATTTGGGGCGCGATTTTTCACGTTTATCTGCAGATACTTGTTGACGTCCTTGTAAAATATTATGCCGAAATCACCACTAGCGGCTTCTAAATGATATACACACATGTCTTTTCTGACAAACCAAATTTTATTTACTTTAATATTTAAGAAAACCTAAAAACCTGACAAATCTCAATGAAGTTCCGGGGCATCTACTTCAGACCATTAAGCGTGTTTATATACGTTTATTTCTTGACATTTTTTAGCCGAATTCTACATTAGTAGTTCCTTTTTCCAAATTACATTTAAATACGTGCCATAACTATGTTTTAATTACTTAGATAAAGAAGTAAACTTAAAAACTCCATGATTCTAAAGCAACTCCTGAGCGTCTTTTTTTTCTCTCTGACTTTAAAGCAAGTTTATGGACGTTTAGTTGCAATAGAGGTGGAAGACAGCGTTATCCTCTGATAGGGTGAGTAGCTCTGAATCTATAAATATGTGTATGATACCTGTGTGTTCAGATTTGTACCAGTAACGAGCGTTTTAACGTAACATGCGGCTGCCACTTACCGCTGTTGTTTCTTTAAGTAGTTTCCCGTGCGCATGCGTAGTGAAGCGGTTTAAAAATGGCGGCGTTCCATGGCTCCATTTAGATAATCCAGCTTCAGGATCGTGGAAGGATGTTAAATAATAATAATAAAAAAAAATGGATGGAGACGACATTTTGGTGCTTCATTTTATTTTGAAAGGAGGGGGATAATGTATATGTATATATATATAATTGGGATATAGAAAGCAGAGAGGAATGTCATGATAGGAAACAAAAAGAAAAAAAAAAAAAACATTATAAAGTACATTTACATTTGTTTTAAAAATTCTTTAAAATATGAAGTTTCAATAAATACTTCAATACATTTAGGCATGCGGATATAATTTTTTTTCTTTCTCATGATTTACATTTCATTACAGTATAAGTCAATAAAACAACTTTTTCTTTTTTTTTCCATCTTCATTATTGCACTTACGTTGTGATGGGTTTGTCCTCAAACCGGCCACATGCATAAGGTCTGAAAAAGGTCAAAGGTGACGACGAAGGGAAATCTATGAAGAGGTTAAAAAAAAAAAAAAACCTATCTGCTGCCAAGTTTCACTCAACTTTCATCTAAACTAAGGCTGTAAAAGAAAAAAACGATGCTACTGTTAGCTTAGCTTAGCATAAAGAGTCAAACCAGACGACTAGAAAATGACATATTGAAATTAGCTCCTAATGTTGTGGCAACTAATAATTAATCACTTTGATAATAAACATAGGTGGGCTTTATTTACCTCTACTTGTGTCTTCCTACAATACCCATAAGCCCGAGCGGTATCAGAGCAGCGTGTTTGTAGCAGGCTAGCTAGCAGGCGGCGGCCATCTTTGTTTTGTTTCAGCTACACAGGCACAAGTTGGCAAATGAGCTGGAAAAAATCTTTTGTTATCAGTAAACAATATTTATTTTCCTTTTAGTTAATAAGTTTTTTTTTTTGAGGTTTTTTTGTAAAAAGTTAATTTTACTTTAAGGGAAACTGATGGTTTGGCACAAACTGGGGTGAGCAGAAAGGCAGGTATTATTATTGCTGTTTAACCCGGGTCTTTATGCTAAGCTAAGCTAATATAAGCTAACTTTTGAACCATTTTTTTTTTTAAATTAAGCCCAAAACAAGTTTGACAACACATATATATTAAAAAAAATAAAATAATAAAATAAAATCACACACAAACTCAAACAACGTCAGTCAATAAGGAAGAGAAAACAAGGCAGTGGAGAGTTGTGACAGAAAACAAACAAACAACAAACAAGATCTGCAAAATAAATATGAACGTCACAAAGTTTAATGTGTTTAAAGCGTTTTTAAATAGTCTGCTGGTTATTTTGCTTGTTTTGTCGCGTTAGCCCACAGTGACGTATTCTAACAGCCTACATTAATATGATTAGTTTAGAAACCTGCAACCAAAGAGTTACCGCGTTGTTTTTAAACGTCTCAGCTGATCTCCGCAGCTCTAATCTAATCATACCAACTACAGAGATCAGCTGAGCTACTACTGCTTCATGTGAGTTATCCAGATTAAATATTACAGTAAATCAGTTTATTTCTTTTAGCCGTCTGTAGGAGAGACGGTAAAATCATCCGATCGCAACAGAACGACCAAGGCGAGATTCAAGTAATCATTTATCCTTCAAATAAAAAAAGAAAAGTCTAAATGTTGTGTACTGTTTAAATACTGCCCTGGCGTTAGTAGGAGAGGATGAGGAGCTGTGTGTGTGTGTTTGTGAGTGAGTGCTGATGTCTCCAGTGTTGAGGATGGAAAACAGCAGGTCTGTTTGGACGCAGCAGGAAAAAAAAAAAATAAAAAGTTCCTCTCAGAACGTAAACATCTGGGACACGAGCTTCCTGTCGCCTGAGCTGCAGCTCAAACTATTTATGGATCGCTCTCTAGGATTTCTAAACATCTTTTATTCCCAATGGAGATAGAAGTTACGATCGGAAAAAATTACTTTTATATATATATATATTATTTAATCAGCCATAACATTAGGACCACTGGTTATCTGGTTCTCATGGCTCCTGTCGGTGGGTGGAGGCGAATCAGGCAGCGAGGTGAACGTTTTGAAAGAGGATTAAACTGTAACGTCTAGAGGAATGGAAGGATGAGGAAGACGGGAAGAAGAGGAGGAGGAAGACTAAGAAGAGGAGGTGGAGGATGAAGATGAGGAGATGGAGGAGGAGGCAGAAGATGCAGATAAGGAAGATGAGGAGGAGGAGGAAGAGAAGGAGGACAAAGGTGGTCCAAGGAAGGAGAAGAACCAGAGACATGATCATGGACCAAGGAGCATTAAGGAGGGAGGAAGATGAGGAGGAAGAAAAAGAGGAAGACTAAGAAGAGGAGGTGGAAGATGAAGATGAGGAGATGGAGGAGGAGGCAGAAGATGCAGATAAGGAAGATGAGGAGGAGGAGGAAGAGAAGGAGGACAAAGGTGGTCCAAGGAAGGAGAAGAACCAGAGACATGATCATGGACCAAGGAGCATTAAGGAGGGAGGAAGAGGAGGAGGAAGAAAAAGAGGAAGACTAAGAAGAGGAGGTGGAGGATGAAGATGAGGAGATGGAGGAGGAGGCAGAAGAAGTGGTTAAGGAAGATGAGGAGGAGGAGGAGGAAGGAGAAGAACCAGAGACACGTTCGTGGATCAAGGAGCATTGAGGTGGGAGGAAGAGGAGGAGGAGGAGGAAGAAGATTAGGAGGAGGAAGTGGCGGAAGAAAAAGAGGAAGACTAAGAAGAGGAGGAGGAGACAGAGGAGGAAGTGGAAGAAATAAGAGGAAGAGGAACAACAGGAGGTGGAGGAAGAAGAGAAGGAGGACAAAGGTGGTCCAAGGAAGGAGAAGAACCAGAGACATGATCATGGACCAAGGAGGATTGAGGAAGGAGGAAGAGGAGGAGGAAGAAGAAGAGGAAGACTAAGAAGAGGAGGAGGAGACAGAGGAGGAAGTGGAAGAAATAAGAGGAAGAGGAACAACAGGAGGTGGAGGAAGAAGAGAAGGAGGAGGAGGAGATTGAAGAAGAAAAGGAGGAGGATGAAGAAGAAGAGGAGGTGGAGGAGGAAGAAGAGGAGGTAGGGAACCAGAGTCAGGGATCAGACCAAGGATCAGTGGTTCTGATCCAACAGACGAGCTGCTGAAGAAGCTGATGCTGGTTCTGTCCAGTCAGGGTGTCCATGCTGACCCCTGACCTCCTGTGGCGGTCATAATGTTACGGCTGATCCATATGCATTTAGGAAAGGTCCTCTAATCTAACCTGATGCAGATTAAAGTCACAGATGGACGACTCTGGCAGACTCTGGTTTAATACTCGTCTCTGGACGTGAAGCTGAAGCCGGCAGAGTTGGGACGTTGGGATTCAGAGACGACAAACCTCCTGAAACAAACCCATCACAGGCAGCTACAGTACGACATAATGAGAGGTCAGAGGTTGTATCCTCGACGACGGCGCCACAGCAACGATGTAAAAAAAACAAACTATTAGTGGTCTGTCTTTACAAACAGCACGAGTATGACAAAGAAACATCTGATATAAAAAAAGAAGTTGTTTTTTGTTTTTTATCTTTTGTTCAAATCAAAGGTATCTCCAGGTGACGCGACCCCCTGGCTTGTCTGCTCGCCCCTCTCTTGGTTTTGGCTCTTCATATCCGTAAAAAGTCTTAAAAATATTCCGATCAGTTTTCCCAGTCGGCGCAGGGCAGGCCCTCGTCCTCGGACTCGGACTCCGGCGACGCCTCCTTGATTCTCCTCAGGGCCTCGTGGATGCTGCGGGTCAGCGCGTCGGCCGAGTGCGTGAAGCTCTTGGGGTGGCGCTGCTGCTGCTCCGGCCGGGTCCGGACCTTCCTCAGCCGGACGCCCTGCCGGATCTGAGCCAGGATGTTCTCGCCGTCGTCGTCCGGGTCGGGCCCCAGGACCCGCAGCTCGGCCTTCCTCAGGTGGAAGCTGCCCCGTTTGAGAGAGGCCAGCACCTCGTCCATGGGGGAGCTCGCTGCGGACGCACACACGGGACAGTTAGCCTCACGTTAAAACTCATAAAAGCAGATTTGAGAGCGCGCCCTTCTCACCTCTCCTCCACTGCGACGAGTCCAGAGACGCCGTCTTCCTCAGCTTCTTCCTCGCCGTCAGCAGCTGGCTGCTGTCGAAGAACCGAGGGGAGAACGGAGCCAGCGGCAGGGAGGCGGATTCAGACTCGCATTTATGGAGGCGCATCGGGCTGCTGGAGGGATCCTTGTCCCCGTCGTCGACCTGCTGCTGGTCCTCCAACAGGGGGAGAGGTGGAGGAGGAGGAGGAGGGGGAGGAGGTGGCGGGGGAGGAGGAGGAGGGGGAGCAAACGAGAGAAGGGGAGGCAGCGAGAGGAAGGGAGGCGAAGAGTCGAGACTTCGGAGATCCACCGACGGCAGAGAGACGCTGTCGCAGCCGAAGGCGTCGGGAGGAGGAGGGGCGGAGAGTTCTGGGAGATCTGAGATGACCTCGGTCTGGACGCCGGCCGCCTGGGTGCTGGGCGGCGGGGCGGCTCGCCTCCGACCGTGAGGCTGACTCAGGCGCAGACGGCTGGACTTGAGAGTCACCTGACCTGGGTAACGCTGAGAGGGAAGACGGGAGAAGAAGAAGGTCACTTTGGATCCGATCGCCCTGGACTGGACGGACGTTAAGTGGGAAGTCAAATCTAAGCTCTCACCTGTTTCATGCTGCGCAGCCGGTCCAGAGTCCTCTGTCTCTCCTGACTCACTCTAGCGCTCTGCTTGGCTTCATCGTCTTCATCTTCTCCCTTTATAGGAAACAACAAAGTAGCTCTGATGTGATTGATTTCAGGTAGCAGGTAGTTTCGATCCTAATCACGGCTCGGAAGCGTTTTATTTATCCCGCTACTCTCTGATAAATCTCACCGGTTGTAGCAGCAGAGACGTCCCGTCCCCTTGCCGTTGCTGAATCTTCTGGTTGTGATTGACGATGCAGATTTCCTGTCCCGAGAAAAGAGAAAACAAAAACGCGTCAACGGGAAACCCGATCCCGATCCAGACGCCGCCCCGACACGCGTGACGAGCGCTCACCTTCTTGTTTTTGAGGTAGACTTTCTTGGCGGTGATGCGACCCCTGCGTGCCTCCAGCTGCCGCGTCCTCTGCTGCAGGACGCTGAGCTCTTCGTCTCTGAGCGGCGACGGCGGCGTCGCGGGGTCTTCTTCCACCACGCCCTTCATGGCGTCGGGGCTCTCGAAGGCGTCGTAGTACACCACCTCGTCCTGACGCTCTGGAGGAACGACACATTAAAACGTTTCTTTGCACTGAATTCGATCGCGCACGATTGTTTTTTTGACAATAACTCTCACCCGTCATCTGCCTGCGTAGACTCTGCAGCTGCGCCGTCAGCAGCAGCTCCTCGCAGCGCAGCACCTCCGCCTGGATGTCGTAAAGCTGCAGCTGCAGCTCGTAGTACAGCGCCTCCAGCTGGTCCAGACGCAGCATGGCGTCCTCTCCGCCCTGCAGACTCTGCATCTGCGGGCACCGGACGACAACGTTACTCTTTCACAAGGCCATGAAGCAAAGCAAACGCCACAGCTCTACCTGACCGTGCATTTGTTTTGAGCGTGCAGTGGGAGCTGAGTCAGTCTCACAGCAAAGGTTCGACCTGATAAGTCGCTCCCTGTGACTCATTTCCACTGTTTAAGGGCAGGATGTTATTCTCTCCATTACAGGATGCCGCAGCCATGAGCTCACTTTTCCAACACGGCCCTTATCTCGAGTTTTTTCCCCGTTCTTCCAACTTGTCCAGATCACGTTTCTTGTTTTTTTATTTCTCACCAATCCCGATCATTTAAAAGAGTATCGGCCGATCTGATCTTAAATAAACAGAAGTTCCTCCCCTGTCTTCTCTGGATTCAGTCCAATAAATATTTCTGTCTCAGTTAATGTAGTGTGGAGAGGGTAGCTCGTATCACGTCTTCTCTACTCCACAAATGTTCTGGTCATCCATTAACTCCCTAACCCTCTCTTGCCAACCACCAGTAAAACATAAAAAGAACAAGTTTTGACACTACTAGCATGTGGTTCTGGTTTATATCAGACCTAAAACAAATAACTACGACCCGATCATTTAAAAAAAACGCCTGCCTCCGCTCCGATACCGATCGGTGCATCCCTACTTGTCACTGCTGCAGCTTCTCCTTCTGTGAACAAACACACGGAGATGTTTTACCTCCTCCTTCAAGCCGTGCTTCCTCTGCTCCAGGCAGATCTCCTTGGCTCTCATCAGCTGCAGAGTTTCTTTGGAGACGCCGTACTGCAGTCGCTCCATGCGCTCCACCGCCGCCGTCCACGCCGACTTTCCAAACTTCCTCTGGTCGGCGCGCATCCGCTCGTACAAAGCTGTAACGTGGTCGAAATCATTAGTCAGAATAGCAGCTATCTGGTGATTTAGTTTGCCTCCAGTTCATAGCTGAGATGTTTTTAGGATTAAAATACTTGGAAGTAGTTAGAGACGACAGTTTGTTATGAACTCAAGCCTCAAGAACTCAAGCCAAGTTCAAAGGTCGACGCAAAACAATCTCCTAGATGTTTTTCTCCCAACGAGAGGAAATAAGACTTTACTTTACCTTTCTGAGCTCGAGTCGTGGTTTCAAAGAACTTGACGGTCAGGTCTTGGATGGAGAGGACGGCGGTGTGAGCCTTCCTCTGCCAGTCCTCGTCCTCTTTCCTCAGGCCGTCCACGCGACGGGGACCCAGGCGCTCCGTCTCCAGGGAGATCTGACGACGGGAGGGAGGGAGTTGAAACGGGCATCAGTCGCCGCTGAACACAGCTTATACTTTTGAAACAGATCTACGCCGTTGTAAACTTTTACACCCGTGCGGCGGTGTGTCGTCTTCAGCTAAGTTTTAAAGAAGAGGTGACGTGAAGGAGGCAGATGGAGGGAGAATCTTCTGAGTTTGTTTTAGCCTCCGAAGAAACGTGGACAAGGAAACACATTTAGAACAAGTCACAGCTGTTTCTAAAATCTCGTTCAAAGATGTAAAACAGCTTCTCTGTTGTTGCCGCGTTCTTGAAGACGGAGAAGTAGAAAAAGCAATAGAAGAAAAGTAAGAGGAGAAGAAGAAGAAGAAGAAAGAGGAGGAGGACAAGGAACTGTAGGAGAAGGATGAGGAAGAGGAGAAGGAGGAATAGCTGCAAATGAATGCAGTAGATAAAGATGGATAAGGAGACGGAGGGGGAGGAGAAGAAGAATGAGAGGGTAAGGATGACGAGAAGGAGGAGAAGAAGAAGAAGTAGCCGAAAGAGGACAAGAAGAAGGAGGACGAGGACCAAAAGAAGAATGAGGAGGACACTGAGAGGAAGGAGGAGAACCAGAAGAAGAAGAATGAGGAGGAGAAGAAGAAGAAGAAGGAGGAGAAGACAAAAAAAAAGAAGGAGAAAGGGGGAGGAATAGGAGGAGAAGAAGATGAAGAAGGAGAAGGAGGGGATTAAGGAGGAGATGGATGAGAAAAAGGACAAAAATGAGGAGGAGGAGAAGAACGAGAGGGTGAAGGATGACAAGGAGTAGGAGAAAAAGGAGCAGAGGGAGAAGGAGGAGAAGAAGATGAGGAGGGTGACAATGAGAAGAAATTGCTAAAAGAGAAGAAGAAGGAGGACGAGGAGGAGACAAAAAAAGGAGCAGAAATACGACACACAGAAGGAGAAAGGAGGAGGACGAGGAGAAGAAGGAGAAGAAGATGAAGAAGGAGGTTAAGGAGGAGATGGATGAGAAAAAGGACAAAAAGGAGGAGGAGGAGAAGAACGAGAGGGAGAAGAAGAAGGAGGAGACAAAAAAGAAGGAGCAGAAAGAGGAGCTAAGTTTTAAAGAAGAGGTGACGTGAAGGAGGCAGATGGAGGGAGAATCTTCTGAGTTTGTTTTAGCCTCCGAAGAAACGTGGACAAGGAAACACACTTAGAACAAGTCACAGCTGTTTCTAGGGCGGTGCACATCAGGCTAAGATTAGTTTATTTACATTTAATAAAAATAATCCACACTATTTGTTCCTTGTTCTTGTGTGCAGTGCATTCACGGCGTGTTATGAACAACTATACTTTCATACAGAGGGAAAACTCAAACGTGTAGAAGAAGATCATCCAACGAAGACAAGCGGACTGATTCAGTTGTTTCCTTTCCCTGATTCATCTCTCTCTCTCTCTCTCTCTCTCTCCGCCAGTCATTCAGAAGTGAAGGAGCCACTTGGACCAAACTCAAAACAGATCAAGTTCCCTTTTGTTTTGTTTCTGGCTGAAAAAAAAAATAAATAAATATATGAAGCGAGTTCTGCGGTTTAAGGGAGGCGTCTGGGCAGATCATTGGATCATTAACAGATAATGACGTTCTCGGAAAGTGACAGGAAGCGTTAGCCTAAAAATAACCGAATCTCTAAAGCGTATTTAGACTCGAGTCAACTCTTTCTCCTTTTCTTTTAACTTCTTCACACTCAGGCACTACCTGGGAGTTACAGCAGATGGTGGTAATGGCGAGAAGCGACCAGGGGGCATGTCTGTGCATGTTTACAGTGACACTAACCCAGTGTCCTACTAAGCTGCTGGAGCAATAAATAAAAAAGATGCATTAAAAGAAAATCTAAACACACTTTAAGGAGGGGGGTTTAAACTCCAGGTCTTTTTCTCGTGTCGGGCCATGTGAACAAGGGGAAGGGGAGAGAGAGAGCGTTGCCACGTGGTGTCCCGTCCCTGGGTGTTGACTTAAGAAATACAACCCCTCACAAGGAAGGAGGAGAGGAACAAAATGTACACAGACTATACGCTAAACTCCCGTCGGTGCAGCTGTTTATTAATCCCCCCCCCCCCGACGCTGAGCAGATGTGTGTAGGTTCCTCGAAAAGAAACAAACTCCAGAGGTGGTGAACTTCAGACGCCCTGATTTACAGCAGACTCTTAAAACGCCGTGTATGTTGTTAAGTGAGTTTGCACGTGAGCGACGAGAACAGGGAGTGGTTTTTTTTATTTTTTTTTTCTCGGGGTGAAACTGGGAGCGAGTGGGGGAGGAGAGATTACATCAGAAGCCGAGAAGGAAAGAAGGAAAAAGCAGCTTCAGGAGGAAATATTGGAAAAATGAAGCGTGATCTTATCGTTTATTCATCCTTAAAGAGAACGCACGTGAAGACGCGCGTCTGGAAACAAAAGCAGAGGTCGACCTTTGACACCTTCAGAGGAACAAATGGCGCTGGAGTCGCATCAGACCGGACGTCTACAAGCATCTGTTGTGTCGCCTCTTTGCCGTGTTCTTGTTTTGTTTTTGTTGACTCCACTGAAGCCAAAGCCAGAAACACACGTCTGAGCTTCAGGTCGACCGACAAGTCTGCTGGACTGGTTTTTATGCAAAGTAGGATAACGTCTGTGCACAGCTGGCAAAACGTTTCTTTTTGATGTAACACGCTTTTGCTGCTCCACGGTTCACACACATTAGTAGTATCGGGGAAAAAAACACATACTGGACAATTAAACTCTTGTTTTCAACAAAACAATGTATTAAAGTTGAAATATGTGAAACACTAAGACAATACGCCTACATTACCCACAATCCAACTTGCCCAGTGACCGTTCACCTACAATAAAACCTTTGAAACCAAAGCTTTGTTAATGTTTAAAGTCTGTAAAATACCTGCAAAATAAAACTAAAACAAAATAATACTAATAGACTGAGAGTCGAATCTTTTTACAAATCAGGGAGGAAGTAATGCGGTTAAGGGAGGCGTCTGAGAAGAAGCAGCCAAAAAGGACAAGAAGGAGGAGGACGAGGAGCAGAAGAAGAAGAATGAGGAGGAGAAGAAGGAGGAGAGGAGAAAGAGGAGACTCAGAAGGAGAAAGGAGGAGAAGAAGACGAAGAAGGAGAAGGAGAAGATGAAGGAACTAGAAAAGAAAGAGAATAACAAAGAATATGGGAAAAAATTAATTTATATGTGTAAAAAATCCGTTTCCTGTGTGTAAATCTTTTTACAAATCAGGGAGGAAGTACTGCACCTGGTTTCTTAACACCTCTGTCCAACAGCTGTCAGTGACACAACACAGAGGCGTCACTCGCTGAAAATAGAGGTGACATCAGTTCCCGCGGTGAAGGTGAAGTGCTGGGATTACAGCGAGG
Source organism: Chelon labrosus (assembly GCF_963514085.1). Taxonomy (NCBI): domain Eukaryota; kingdom Metazoa; phylum Chordata; class Actinopteri; order Mugiliformes; family Mugilidae; genus Chelon; species Chelon labrosus. The sequence goes on from NC_140355.1 coordinate 20,402,603, forward strand.
ACGCGCGGTCATGGTGGGTGGTGGTGGTGGTGGCCTTTATCTCGTTTGGTTAAAATAGGAGGTTGACAGTGAGTGACACAGATACAAGGTCTGTTATCAGAACTACTGGAAACACTACGCTCCTACGAGGAGGAGACGAAGGCGACCACGAGTTAAAATGTTTAAAATGACTACAATAGCTGCAAATGTGTTTTAGTAAATTTCCTCTCTTGTTCAAAGATGCAAAACAGCTTCTCTGTTGTAGACTGAAGACAGAGAAGTAGAAAAAGGAAGAGAAGAAGAAGAAAGAGGAGGAGGATGAGGAGGAGAAGAAGGAGTAGGAGGAGGACGAGGAATAGCTGCAAATGCAGTAGATAAAGATAAGATAAGAAGAAGAAAGAGGAGAAGGAGAGGGAGAAGATGAGGAGGAGGGTGAGAAAGAGGACAAGAAGAAGGAGGACAAGGGCCAGAAGAAGAATGAGGAGGACACTGAGAGGAAGGAGGAGAACCAGAAGAAGAAGAATGAGGAGGAGAAGAAGGAGAAGGATAAGGAGGAGGAGGAGAGGAGGAGACAAAAAAGGAGTAGAAAGATGAGGCACTGAAGGAGAAAGGAGGAGGAAGAGGAGAAGAAAAAGATGAAGGAGGTGGTTATGGAGGAGATGGATGAGAAAAAGGACAAAAAGGAGGAGGAGGAGGAGAATGAGAGGGTGAAGGATGACGAGAAGGAGGAGAAGAAGGAGGAGAAGATGAGGAGGGTGAGAATGAGAAGAAATAGAAGAAAGAGGACGAGGACCAGAAGAAGAATGAGGATGAGGAAGGAGGAGAACCAGAAGAAGAAGAATTAGGAGGAGAAGAAGAAGGAGGAGACACAGAATGAGAAAGGAGCAGAAAGAGGAGAAGAAGAAGGAGAAAGAGGAGGAGAAGAAGATGAAGACGGAGGAGGTTAAGGAGGAGATGGATGAGAAAAAGGACAAAAATGTGGAAGGAGGAGAAGGAGAAGAATGAGAGGGTGAAGGATGACGAGAAGTAGGAGAAGAAAGAGCAGAGGGAGAAGGAGGAGAAGAAGATGAGGAGGGTGACAATGAGAAGAAATAGCCAAAAGAGGAGAAGAAGAAGGAGGACGAGGAGCAGAAGAAGAAGAATGAGGAGGAGAAGAAGAAGAGGAGGAGACAAAAAAGAAGGAACAGAAAGAGGAGACACAGAAGGAGAAAGGAGGAGGAATAGGAGGAGAAGAAGAGTGAGGATGACACTGAGAGGAAGGAGGAGAACCAGAAGAAGAAGAAGAAGGATGAGAAGAGCAAGGAGGAGAGGAGGAGACAAAAAAGGAGCAGAAAGAGGAGACACGGAAGGAGAAAGGAGGAGGAGGAGAAGGACAAGAAGGACGAGGAGGAGAACAACGAGAAGGTGAAGGATGAAGAGAAGTAGGAGAAGAAGGAGCAGAGGGAGAAGGAGGAGAAGAAGAAGAAAAGGGTGAGAATGAGAAGAAATAGACAAAAGAGGAGAAGAAGGAGGAGGACGAGGAGGAGACAAAAAAGAAGGAGCAGAAAGAGGAGATGCAGAAGGAGAAAGGAGGAGGAGGAGGAGGAGAAGACGAAGAAGAACGTTAAGGAGGAGACGGATGAGAAAAAGGACAAAAAGGAGGAGGAGGAGAAGATGAAGGAACTAGAAAAGAAAGAGGATAACAAAGAATACGGGAAAAAATAAATTTATATGTTTTTTATGTAAAAAATCTGTTTCCTGTGTAAATATGTAAATAAGTAATTCAGGAAGCTCATTAACTTCAATCCAAGTCACAGAATCACTTAATTTGCATTTCATATTTCCACATTTGTATAAAATTTGCTTGACAGGTGCATCACAGATCACCATGACAACTGTTGCCAGGTGACAACGCCGCCGTGAAGCGGTAACCGGAGAACCATCAGTGAAACCACATTTTTAATTCATGGCTCCCCTCTGACCTTCCACGCAACAGGACACCCGCCCATGGAACGGGGCCGTCCCACAATGCACCACTCACCACAAGTACCTGACATCCTTCTGCTGCCATTCACCCGTTCATTCATAAAGCGCAGCCCTGAAGTGAGATCAGGTGACGCGGAAAGAATGAACACTGACTGAAGAGCAGCAAGATACGTTAAAAAAAAAAACAGAAGATGAATATTTGTGAGGATATTTCTATATCTTTTAATTCTAGCTCATTATAAGCGTCCAGTTTGTAGCTTGAAGCTCTGCGGTGGTTTAACAACAACCACACACACACCTGCCACGTGTATTCACACTTGGAGAAGAGAACCGACACCCGGCCGCTCTCGTCCTTTTCACCTGCCCTCCACAAACACCAAGGATGATGCAAACTGCATGTAAATCACAGTCTCCTGTGTGCTAATTCACCGGCTCCCTCTTTGGTCCCTCCATGAACCTCATGACTCATTGTTTTCTTATTTTATTTTTTTCTGACGGGAACCGACTCCACCTGCTTTTTGGTTTCAGCCGTTGGATTTTTGCCCCGAGGTGGTGGCAGGTGGCAGGTGGTGGTGGTGGAAGCTGGGAAACGCCGGCATCACGGAGAGTTCAGACATAAAACATGTCAGGAGCGAGCAGACAGAACAGTCTTCGGGGCAAAAGCTCATCAAAACTAACCTTTTCACTCTTTTTACGCCAAATAAATAAAAGTACAGGTGATAAGACGTTAAACTGGAAGTATTTATTTACATATTTGTGGACATAAACTGCTAAAAGATACTATAACTATTAGCATGTAGTACATAAATAAGTTTGCAGTGTGTAGTTTAAACATATTAAGGGCTAAGCTCCTAAAAAAAGGATACTACAACTCCCATAATGCAACTGAAAAGCCTCTTTTAAATCCTAAAACGTCTCTGCTTTTCAGCCCCACATTTATATATTCTTTAACAGTATAGTAGTCTACACAAACTGCCTGTCTTTTTTATTTTTTTTTAATTTCTCACAATTTATTCAACAACTACATGTTTCTGCTTCAGAAGCTACTTCTATCTCTCGGGAGATAAGGCCGGTAACGCAGCTTAAAGGATTAGCTCGTCTGCATTAATGGTTTAAAACTATTTTCTGAGCAAAAAAAACACAGCAAACGTTCGCCGTTTAATCCGAGTCAAATGAACTGAAGACGCTCGGCTTTTGAATAAAGATTTAAATACGTCGACTGGGGCCGTGGCAAGTTGTCAGGAAGTTTTATTTTATTGCATACGCTACATCCAAGTTGAGACAATTCAGACAACAGTTTGTTTTTACTAGTTTCACGCCGTCTGAATGTGATATATCCCGACTCTTAATCTTTCATATTCACTGTCAATCTTGGTGTTTTGACGTCAAGCAAAAGATACGAAACAGAACCAGACTTCTTCTCCTTTAAGAGAAAGCGCCAACATACGTCGCTGCGATTCAGTGAAAGTCCTTAATTTAGATTCAGCACCCGCCCAAGAACCCAAATACCGTCGTATAACACAAGACTCATAAACCTACAGAGGGGTAGCGTAGAGACGAGAAGAGAGAGGACAACACAGACTGAGACTGAGACTGAGTGAGGGGGGAGAAGACGTCGAGGGAGTAACTGTTTAGATAATGAGATCCAAAAACATGACGGAGCAAAACGTCTTCGACTGAGAACCGACTGGAGAGAGGAGCTGCACAAAACCAACGCCGTAGGAAAGATGTGAAGCTAGAGCTCATTTGATTCGTCTGAATTTTGGACGTGAACCTTTACGCTCAGCAGTCAGATGAGCAGTAAACTATTCAGCTGAAGCTCTTATCAACGAGCCATAACTCAAATCTGAACAGACACGACACACAGATTTTTTAATTGTGTCTGACTTACGCTAATTTGTGTAAACACAGGCTAACGTTTGTAGACTTCAACCTACAACAGAGTACTCAAAGGAGAGGTTTCAAAGACTAAAAGCTATTTTTAAACGGATAAAATCTCTTCAATCCTTTTTTTAACGTGGATAAAATTGCTCTGTCTGCTGCTCCTGCTGCTGCTGCTGCTCTGCATTCGTTCAAAAGAAAAAGACAGTGGATTTACTCCAACCAGAGAGAAATGATCAGATCACGGTTATATTTTCCTACTGAACGGATAATCAAAAGTTTAAACCACCCCGTCTAAATCTGATCGGACGCACTCTGTTCTCATTAAGAGACATTTTTAGTCTGATAGTTCTCAGGAAATACTAGCGCCCCCACGTGTAATTTCTTTCTACGATAACAGAAAAGAGCAGAACCGACTAAAGCCAGCGCATGTCCCTTATTCCATCTGGGCTTTTGCTGAACAAGTGCACAAGTAGGACTCTGACCTGTTGACCGAACCCCGGGGGGAGGAAGGAATGTGTCAACGCTGAGTATGTGAGACAGTAGAGATTAGCCAGGGAGGATTTACTTCCCTTTTTTTTTTTTTTAAGCCTCTAATGAAGAAAAAGCAACAAAGATAGAGAGAGAGAGAAGAGTGTGGAAAACAGAAGAGTGTGCTGAAGCTGCAGAATTACCGAGTGGTTTAGTGGTTGCTGTAATAATACTTATGCTGGTTGTTAAGCCGCTCTGGGCAGGGAGGGAAGGAGGGAAGGAGGGAGGGAGGGGGAGCCTCTCTAGCTGATCCTCTGCCCCCAGATGCAAAGCTGTAGCATAGAACAGACCAGCTACTACACCACCACCACCACCATCACTACTACTACTCGGCTAATGCCATTACAGTGAGCTTAGGAGGCTCAGTGGAGGACATTACGATGCACTGCATGTCCAAAGCACTAACCAAACCGCAAAAAAACGGCGCTGTAACTGCAGTAGACAGGCGTCCTTTGCACATGTCAAACTGTGCTCCAGGACAGAGCGGTAAACCGGATCTAAACCTGCTTAAAATCAAAGCACCTAAAAAAAAACCAGATGGTATTTGTATATCTGCTGCTGCGCGCCCCCGTGTGTACTGTCATTTACCTTAATCTGCTGCCGGCGCAGCATCGCCAGCTCCCTCATGTCTCTGAAGGGCTGCAGCAGGTAGTGGTAGAGCTGGGTCGTCGCCTCCAGCAGGTCCCCGTACGCCTCGTCCTCCTCGGGGTACACCTGCAGCAGCTCCACCATGCTGTCCATGGCTTTGTGCTTGTCCAACACCTGGGACAAAAAAAAAAACAAAAAAAAGGGAAAAACATGAGGCTGGAGACATCAACATATACGTAGCGTTAAACCAGAGCCCGTCTACGGAGAGCCTTCCCACTCTCTATTAAGTCCCATTGTAACGACTTTTGGTTGCAGTTCCACCAGATTTCCACTGGGGGCGATCGACATGAGTGCAACATGAATGGGACTCTATGGAGCTAAACGGCTAAATGTGTCTCTTTCACCCGATTGTCGTTGAGAAATCTCAGATTTGATTGTAGGTTTTGCAAGTTCAACACGGGTTATAGGTCAAAAGTTGAATGAACGAGAACTTATGTCCTTTCGTTTTCTTACAGGTTGAGTTGTTGTTGCCCATAACACGCTAGCATTGTGCTAATGAACGCTGATTGGTCAGTGAAGGACTGATTACGACCAGAGATACCGCTTGACGGCATCGTGGCATCCGAAGCGGGACCAGCGGACTTTTTCGCCCAAGTTTTTTTTTTTTCGGCCCGGTCTTTTAAAACAACGAAACAGAAACTCTTCTAGCACGATTATTTACCCGTGTCATCTGTGTTGCCCATGCCTCGAGAGAAAAGAAAGTGCAGAGCGCGAAAAGCACCAAAGCAGTGACTGAAGGATTGCCGTAAAGCAGTATCTGGTCGTACGATGTGTATGACGTCATTGACGTTTTAAAATACTTTTTAAAGCAAATAAGTGACTCTAAAAAATCTAACACCCAGCAATGTGTCATTTCTTTGCATCTCCTTTCAAATACAATATTCAAATTACTGCATAAAAAATTATATCCTGAGAAAAGTGGATTTTGAGGGGTACTGCTCCATAGACCTCCATTCACTCTGCACTCGTCCTGAGAGCGCCCTCATATGGAACCAGAGTGGAACTGCAACCAGTTCAGAAGCCGGAAGTTCAGTGAGAGTGGAAGTTCTCCCCCTTATTAGACGTTCTCTGGTTAAACTCTTAATACTTCCTGACTTCCAGACTCGCAGGCAACAAAACCAAGTTGAAGTAATCTCAACTTTGAGGCAACAAGCAACGGGAGCTCCCCAAACGTTTACCTCAAGGAAACGTCGTACACGACTTTGGTTCCTGCCGCCGAGTTCATGTGGCGTTGTTGTCTTCTTCTCAAATATAACAAGAGCTGCTTCCGTGCGTACGTTAGAAATGTTTTATGTTCTGCTTGTTTTCAATTTGGGGTGAAATTACCTGCGCAACCAGTCAGGAACGTCCAACTATGAGTTATAAAGACGGGGACGAGGAGTTGAACACTCTTATCGACTTAAATCTTTAAAAATACATCTTGTTGTGTTTTAGATTAAACAATTAATGGATAAATCAGCAGGGAGGGTTAAATTTCGCTTTTTAATTACACTGTCTGGGATTAAAAGCCAAAATTAGTGTTGCTTTCGTCAACGAAAACTATGACTAAATATCGTCGTCAACGAACCTTTATCACGTGACTAAAACGAGACGAGACGTAACGTAAATGCTGGTCATGCGACGATGACTATAATTAAATGTATAATGCAATATTGTTGACGAATAAAAACGAGACTAAATGTGGTTTACAAAATAAAAACTATGCTAAAATGTCTCTCCATTTTCGTTGACCAAAACGAGACGAGACGAAATGTTACAACGTCATTTTGTCTCGTTTTAGTCGCGTTATTATTATTATTTTGTAGTTTTTCTGTTTCCTGTGTCCAGAGCCCGTTTCTCTCGCAGGCGACGTCACTTCCTCAAGCTCCACTCGCGGCATTATTTAGAAGATGCAGCTCCAGTGAGTCTGCGACTCTGCGTGAGTACTGAGTAGCGAGAGAAAGGGAACGATGGCGGGCCAGCCGGGGGTCTTTGGTAGAAGAAGAAGAGAAGACATTTGGAAAAACTTTAAATACACCGAAGTGGAAAATAAAACCGAATGTCTTGTGGTGAAAGATAGGGAGAAGTGCGGCAAATAGTAAATAAATAGTAAAATAAATATGTTGTAAATTCAAATCAGCGTCTTCCGTGTCTGGAATGGATGTATTCTTGAGTCTATAAGGTAACAATAATATAATAAGAACCTTGTTTGAAATAGGTTTGGCTAAAAGAAAATTTTGGTTTTGTCTATACTACAAGGTACTTATACTATATTGACTGGGTTAAACAGAATTGCATTACTAAAAAGAGACTAAAATACAATTTTCATTGACTAAAACTAGACGAAAATAGTCATGGATAATTCTGACTAAAATAAGACTAAAATGCTCAGACTTTTAGTTGACTGAAACTTGACTAGACTAAAACTAATAAAAACTAAAATGACAGCTTGACACAAAGACTAGACTAAAACTAAAATTAAAACAGGCCGCCAAAAACAACACTAGCCAAAATGCATGCCGTGACAAACCTACAAACCTTTTAGAGGTTACTAGGAAGCACTTTCTGGTTAATTTCAGTATCTTTAGGCCAAGTTTGTGGTCTTTCAAAGCTCAAATAAGGAAATGAAACACAGCATACAGAGTGTGGGAGAGTCTCCACGTTCGTGTTTGACTTTGCGGTCAGGGATGATACCATAAAATACCGCCGTGTATGTACATTGTGAGCGTCGTACAAGCAGAATAAATAGGCCCCAACTGTTCCTGATTCATACCATATGTCCAGCTATCCACACACTGACTGCTCATTGTTGCTGAGATAAAGTGCCATTTAAAAATAAAACACAGCTATTGTTCAGAAGAGAGAAAACACAATTCATCTCCCGGCTCTCTCAGAAACCAGCAGCTCCAATTCACGCAGCACAATACTCCTACTCTTCAGGATAATGTTCGAAATGTACGACGCCACCCGAACCAAAGCGGCGAATAAAGTGCTCTTCTCTCCGAGCACGGACGGCCACAGATATGAATAGAGACTCTTATATTAACTCGGTGGCTGCTGCTTTTTTCCGAAGCCCTCCACGTCGGGAGACTCGGGGCGAGGAGGAGGGGGGGAGACACTACGCGATTCAGCTCCAACACTGCTCCTACTGTTTACCTTGGCTCTGTGTCGCCGTGGTAACCCCCCCCCCCCTCCCTTTAGCTCCAGTCGCTGCCCGGGCATGAGCTAGGTACTTAGGTTTAAACTCACAGACGTCTAGACGGAAGAATATCAGCGCTCTGACACATTTACGATCCTTTTATTTATTTGGCTGTTTTTGTTTTTTTAAATAATTCAACTTTCTCATCTCCTGCTGTTTTAGTCAAATCTGTTTTGTAGGTGCAAGAGAACAAGAGAACTGCAGCACCTGCACTTCACCGTCAAGAGGATTACTCGTCTTAATTAGAGCCGAAACAATTACTTACTTAGTCAATCCACAAAATTGTGTGCGCAGCTACTCTGATAATTGATTAATCTTTAAAGGTAATTTGTGAGTGATTCATTTGACATATTTGGCTATAGTGAATCCTCTCCAGCACTTCTAACACTTCTTTTGTGCTCAAGTAGTTCTCCTCCGTGCCTTCGAGTCGAGATGTCGCACAGGAAAGAACACGCCTCGACTGCGAATACAATTCAGGAGTCGTCGTAAAAAACGCTAAATGAGTCTGCCACCTACGAGTATGAATCAACAGACGCACCGAAAAAAGAAGAACAAATGAATCTGGGATTGTTTTAACAGTTTGGAAAGTAAATAAAGCGATTAACAGACTGTTAAAACCAGCTGATAGTTGCTGTTTTGGATCAAACGTACGTCCATGGCTGAAGTGCCCCTTGAGCAAGTCACCTAAGCGCCAAAGCTGCTCCCTAATAAGCACGTCAATGGATGGGTTGTATGTAAACGACTGATTTCCCCCACTGTGGGGTCAAATGGTGGCCCTGACGAGCATAGACCCACGTTAAATGTAGGGGTCTGGGCACTCTCCATAGACAGGGCTCAACCGGAGGGGTGGGATAAACGGTTGTCTTTCAAACTCCCTCTCCACGCAACAGGATAGCGCTACAACCAATCAGAGCAACGAAGAAGGTGACGTAGTCAGAGCGACGGAGAAAGAGAGTTCCTTTCTCGGAGAAAAGCTTAACTTCAAGTCTTTCAGAGCGGCGGCCAAAGGATGGGGAATTCACGCGTAATTCACGGAACTTATGGTCGCAGGTCAGTCGTCATCATGTTAAGTCAACGGAGAGTAACTAGACTGCCCCTGGAAGCTGCCGCTAGGGGCGCGTCTAGATTCTAGGCCAGTCAAATGGGGGATACAACTGTCAAACGATAATGAAAAGAGTTGAACGCACCGAATCAACATCAAACAATTCTAGCAACAAAGGCCGACTGTGACATCTCCTGTGTCTGGACAAAAAGGCGAACGCACCATAAAGACTAGAACCAACAACCAACCAGTACGCTTAATAGATTGACCACTTAAAGTCCAGGACACTTCAACCTAACATCCAAGAAGTACCGGCAACGAGGGACAACTGTGTCGTTGCTTCACGTCTTCACCTGTGTTTGGACCAAAGAGTTGCACTAAGACTTCACTACACAGCTAATGGCCAGCTGGTACATACATTCTGCATTACAGGAAGTAAGTCTTCATACCAGCAGCTGGCAGTGTTTGTCGTTTTAAAAAAGGAAACAGGAAGAGGCTAGGCTGTTAGCTGGGAGGCTAGGAAGCTAGGACGAGTTATTATTAGCTGGGAGGCTAGCTACAAACTGTCTCCTGAATCATGTTGATCAGTTGGTCTATAGGTTGATGATAACGTTGCTGTGAATATATGTACGTATTGCTCTCTTTCCCCTCTTTCATATCTCTTGTCCTGATCTGGTTCTCTGAGCTGAGCAGCCAATCAGAGTGACCCGTTTGTTTCAATCGACTGATGTTCAATTTGACACTTGCTTCCTCAGATTTCACACCAAACACCGTAACTTTATCCTCTACACATTACAATCTGAGAGTGTTTCACCTCCACCAGAGAACGACAACAAGAACCCCTGTTATCTTACAACGTGTCGGGCTGACGGTTAGCCTGATGAAGTTTAACAACCACAGGAAAAAAATGGAAAACTGTGTTCGGGTCAATGATCGACCGGCTGCACGGGACACATTTCTACCGCAGCCCCTCCAGCGTACGTGGGAAAATTATCTTTAAGAACGAGGTCTGGAGATTGAGACGGTATCTTGTTGTTAAGATGAGATAAGGACACGACAGAGCAAGCTATTAACCGTCAAGAAAATCCATGAAATTAGCATTTTTTTACACCCCTACTTAATAAGGATCGTGTTTACTTGATTGACACTTGTAAATAATGAGCTAATCCATGAAATCTTTGGTGATTCTGCTTGGAAATATGAGTTCAGTTTGTGCATCCTTGCCTGCATGTATCACCCACCCACAGATATGAACACAAAAACAAGGCTGGCAGCGGTGGGATTCGAACCCACGCCCCCGAAGAGACTGGAGCCTTAATCCAGCGCCTTAGACCGCTCGGCCACGCTACCACTTGGTGTCCTCTCATGTCACCGAATTCCCGTGTCCCTCCTGTACGTCAACTTGTCACCCCGTCTTCAAGGAGACGAGAAGTTGCAGGTCAACTTGGCCCGTGACCTACATAGCCCTCGGTAAAAGGTTTATTACGAATGGACCTAGTGACTCGGAGAACGGACACAATCCAGTAAAACTAAGTAAATATTACTTCTGATGTTGCTGACACTATCTCACAGAGTGGTGCTGCAACTTTTGAGGACTGAACTTGGGTTTTAGTAGCCTGGTCGTTACCATCCTACGTTTCCGCCCGAAATTTGGTTTCGGTCTGGCACGTTAGTCCGGCCCAATGTAATAGGAATCTGTCTCCGTAATGGGCGGATGCTTATTTTGAGGTTTAAAATCACTGGAGTTCCCTTAACCAATCAGCAACGTTTGGTAATGACGTACATTGTGCGCCGGAGTTCAGGCTCTTACGCTTACCACTTCCGCTTCCAGTTAAATAAATCAAACTTTTCCCAAAGCCAGTTGGAAGGAGAGCTACGACGTCCTCGCCGTTTATAAAATTGACAAGACAAGCCTCTTGTTCTGGTTTTAATTCCGTGATGCTCTCGAGAGTTGAGACAACTTCGCGGATGGCTTCTGGCGTCTCTTCCTCCGTCGCCATTGTTGCTATGCTGTTGAACTACAAGCTTCGCTGGACTACAAGCAACTCGGCAGGCGAGTTCCGCGTCATCACTCAACTGTTCGCTGATTGGCGCGGTTACACGCGAACCACGGAAGTGCAATTGGGCCAGACTCCGTGCCAGAACGAAATCAAATTTCGGGCGGAAACGTAGGATGGTGACGACCAGGCTAGGGTTTTAGGGCTGCCTGCATCTAATGTTTATTTTCATCAGTCAATCGCTTGAGAAAGTTGAGGCATGAAACGTTTGATTGGTTTCACGCTACTACACTGATCTATAGGCGGCACAAACTCACTGAAATACACAAAAAGGAATATAGAGAAGAAGTTATACTAAGAGGTAAGACACTGATACGGTAGATTTTAAAAATCAGCTCTTTAAATGAGGAAGGAAATATCTCTTATATCACATTTTTTTAGACCTCAAGGTCACACACCACATGATTACGTACGTCGGTGAGTAACACTGGACGTAAACAAAACTACTTTGGGTCAGTTTCGGCCTTAATTAGTAAAGATTGTGGTTTTCTTTGCTGCACTTGGGTTTTAAATTACTGTTTCGGACAAAAGAAAGTTAGAGGAAGTCAGGAAATTATCATTTTTTTTAAAGCCTTATCTATCGACAAAACTAGAAATCCATTAAAGGCTAAATTAATTAAAAGATGGTGAAAATATCCGTTTTAGACGCCGCCCCAACTAGATTTCTATCTTCTGAATGTTATGATCGGTGCAATAAACTCATCATCTCTGGTGTCTAGAGATGTTCAGCCATTAAATAACGTGTTCCCGGTTGTGCAAAACCCTTAGCGAAGTTGTTTGTGCTTCAACGAGCTGAACAAAACAAAAAGGCAAGGTGAAATATTTGGCCTGAGGCATTGTCTCCTCTCTGGGGTATATTTAGTCGGACACGCCGCTCGTATCTACTCCTAGCAGCAAGGCAACGCAACATGTGGACTGTGCGCGCTACAGACGGCTCGCGCGGCTAAATATACACCCCCTCAGCTGCTTCGGACGGGGCTGAAACAACCTCAACAGCTGTAGTGACACATCACTTGTGTTAAAACTCCACCTCCGTTTGTTCTCCCGTGTTTCTGTGCAACTCCCTTCGAAAAAAGTGCTGCTCAGCCAACTGGAGTGTGGTGTCTGGCCAGAGGAGATCATGTTACTGGCCTGTGAACGTGCAGCAACAGATGGTAGATCACAGAGGAGGAGGAGGAGGAGGAGGAGGAGGAGGAGGGGGTGGACAAAGGAAGAGGAGGAGAATAAGCAGACCATGGGGCACAATTATGCTCCGAAAAAACTACATGCACCAGTCTGCGGTTGTCCTCCTAAAAGAAACAGCATTCCTATGAAATGTAAGGGTGACATTAAGCAGATTAAGAAAGCCAAAACATCAAGTAGCTTAAAAACTTCATATAATAAACGTTTTTCTTTATATTAAATAAGTTTAAAAGTATTTATTTCACCTCTTGCATGCGTCTTTTGGCCCTCTCCAGAGCATCCTCGTAGCCTTTCTGCCTCAGCTCACTCAGGCTCTCGTAGTATTCATCCGTGTCGTCGCCCTCGGAGAAAAGCACCTGTGAGAGGATCTTCCAGCCGCAGGTGTCCAGGGCATGACCCAGGTACACCTGCAGCTGGTAGCACAGGGCGTCCGTCTCCCGCTGCGACACCCCCGGGGCCCCGAAAAGCACCGTCCACACGCCGGACTGGTCCTCCGGGAAGGGGGGCAAGCACGGCTCCAGGTCCGAGTTGACGGCGCACAGCTGGAGGTGGGCTGCCCGCAGGTCCTGGAAGGAGAACAGCCCGGCCCAGCTGAAGTCCTCGCGGGGCCCGGTGCCGTCACCGTCTGCGTCATCCGGGGACAGCGGGACATCCACGGGGTCCAGGATCTCTATGTCTAATACCTTGGCTGTGACGATGTCCCAGGAGCCTGGCGCGGGGCTGACTTTTAAACCCGTACTGTCTCCAACGGTGTTGTTTGTGTTTTTTCCTTTGGGGACAGAGTGCGGTCTGACTTTCTTTGACATGACGGGACTTTTTGAGGGTTTTTTCGCCGCCGGGACAGCCGGGACAGCAGGGACAGCCGGGACAGGAAGCACAGCGTCGGGGCTACAGTCGAGGTCCAGGACGGTGCTCCGTCTCTGCACGGTTCTGTTGTGGCAGGTTATGGCGAACTTTCCCTCGACGTCGTTCCAGGCCACGATGAAAACAAATTTGTGTCGCTCCTTTTCGTCGAAGACTTTGGGCCGGACGGACACCCATCCGGACTCCAAGTTGTCCTCCATGGTGAATGACATCTCATCCAGCCAGTAAACACGACACGTAGATTAACGGTAACCAGGAAAAAAAAATAAATAAATAAAAAAAATGTCTTCTGGCGTAGAAGCTAACTGCTACTGCTAGCTAACGGCAGCTTTAAAAGTAATATTAAGCTAGTTTAGCTTAGCGAGCGGAGCTACTGGCTAACATTAGAGGGTGAAACAAAGGCTTTGTTGACCCGCTGCTAGCTGCGCGCGTGCGGCAGAAAAAACGCAGCTAACGTCGTCGTCCCTCCAAACGGTCGGATTTCGGGATTCGGGACATGAAGAAGTTCCGGCGGCCAGAGGCGCTCGGACATCACGGTGTAACCGAACTCGGGGCCTTATTCTCTTATTTACCGCGAGCGGATAACGTCGGTTGCCATGACACCTGGCACCTCAACCTGCTCGCGCTCCGCCAACGATGATGATGATGTTAGGCTCTTTGTCCGTGCTCAGACAATGCTGTCGCGCGACGCGGATCGGCTCGGCTCTCGGCTCGGCTCGCTGTCACGTGTGAGCCTCTGTTTACAAGCACAAGGTGCGTGCGCGTGTGTCGAATCCGGGGAGGGATTTAACTGGCGCGACCACCAGCCCCCTCTTTCCCTGGTGCTGCATTCACGTTCCATGATGAAAATAGTAAATAAGAGCTTTCGTAAAACGTCGATCGTTGTACTGCCCTGAGAAGCCAAATTACTTGATATATTTGATCAAATTGAATCTAAATTAAATTATTATGACAAACAAAACCTAATTTATGTTAATTGTGTAGGTAACAAGCAGCAGTTACCCCTTTCACGAGCCTCAACAAATATCAATTTACCATCTTATTCAACTGATTTAAACTTTATTTTGAACGTTTTATTAGGTAATTTATTTTAATTGATTTTTGCAGCTTTCATGGAATTACATTTAACCCTTGTGTACTGTTCAAAAACACTACCCTTCCCTAATGTTTGTGGCTGAAAATAGCCACTAACTTTCAACAGCTATAAAACATTTTGCATAAATCCTGATCAAAACTACTAAATATTTAAAAAGATTCAACATTTTAACTCTTTAAATGTCAATTTAAAAGATAAAGATAAAAGTATGAAATATGTCAATGAAAACTGGTAAGTATAATCAGACAAACATGCTCACGTTCTTTCCGTCGTGTTGACAGTGATTTAAACTTCACTTTAAAATTATAAAGTTATTTTAATTTTAAAACACAGCATGAATAAGTCACCATAGTTTCTTCAGCTTTCACTGAATTAGATTTAAGGCCAATTCAGACCTTTTAATACCAGCACATCTGGGGTTTAGTCCAATAGACAACACAAAGCCTGGTTTTGAGTAACTTAAAGTAATTTACAAGATTACTGACATGTATTACCTTTTTTTTAGTACCCCCTTTGTATATTAAACTTAATCTTAATCTTCTTTTTTGTGATTTATGTGAAAAGGGTTAAAACAGCGATTTCTCTTTGGGATTTTTAACGTCCTCTTGTCCACGCAGCAACTTTAAAACATAGACTCAGTTTTTTCCTATGAACCCTGAACGCACCATGACGATCTTTTTCATTTAAGACCATGTTAAAGATAAAAAAAAAAAAAAACACAGAGAGACAAAAACAGATTCATGCAAATTAGTTTTCTCTTTTGAAATCTTTTATATAGTTAATAATTTAAACATTCGTTTATTAGCCTGCTTCGTTTTCTCTTCTTTTCTTTCTCTCTGTTCCAGTCGTGCACGAGGAGCGTAAACATCTGCACGTGGGTACCATCCATGACGCAAGCACGTAGAACGTGCCGAGGACCGGATGGTGTATGGAGGACCGAGTGGGACAAAATATATTTGGTTAAAAACAAAACAGCTGGTGACGTTAAACGGCCGTTTATGTTATTGTATTTTTTATTTTTAACAAAGGGACCGTTTATTTTGTGCCTGTCATTCAAAAAAACTACTGTATTTCGATTTTATTAAAAAAAAACATTATTAAAAAGATACAAACAAACAAAAATATGGTTATGTCTGCTTTAACAGTGTAAAAAATATACGTAAATAAAGAACAATAGAGCCTAAATTCATAGTTAACATGTAGCTGAACAGAAGGTAGTTTACGGAGGAAGTTTCTGTTAATAGTTTTCAGTAAAAAGGTTTAATAAAAGTACAAAAATCTAATTTATTGTTTATGTTGGAGACCACTGAAATTAGGTCTTGCTTAAACTAGATATGAATATAATAAAACCAGTGATTAAAACAAATATATCTAGATGCATTCGTGTTTTTCTTCCATATTTTTATTTTTTTTATCTAATACATTTTGATTTGATTATATTATATATTATTTTTTTGAGTGGTAAGAAGGATCCTAAGATTAAAAAACTAATTATATTAACTCCTAAAATAGAGAAACACTCAATTAGTTTTCATTTTTAGATTTTTTTTAAAAAAAACAAAAAAACAAAAAAACAGCAATGTGTTTCCTGCCTTTGGTTTGGGGCCTCTGGTTTAATGAAAGCTTGTTGAAAACAGATTTAAATACAGTTCAGTGGGTGAAGGTCGTGCATTATTTGAAAACTGTGCCAGAGGAATGAACCCACATTATTTCCATTTCCTAATATTTCCATACCACCGTGTAGACACAATATTTCAGCTGAATAAACACAGGAAATCAAAACTCCCTTTGGACTTACAGGGTTTAAAACACACACACACACACACACACACACACACACTGATTGTGCTTCACTGATTGTTTTCACCAGTGACATGGAAATAACCACACTCACCATGTCTCATGTCTGACATTTAGTTTTAAGCACAGTCTGCTAGACTCGCTTAACTTTAATTAACCTGAGTTATGTTTTTGGGCCTATTTTAGACTTTAAACCTCAGTTTTATGCTGCCCTTGTAAAATTAAGAGAAAAATTGTTTACGGCTTCAACTAAGGAAGACAGCCCTACTTTTAAATTTAAAATGAATCAAGACACTGAACACACCATTTTGTTTTGGGGGGAAAAACATTCAGTTTTTTGGTGAAGCTGTGGGATAAGTTAAAGCATTAACTAATGTGAAGCAAGTTTAGAGCTTATACACTGCCTGGCCAAAAAAAAAGGTCCCACACTCTAATATTTCGTTGGACCTCCTTTAGCTTTGATTACAGCACTCATTCTCTGTGGCATTGTTTCGATAAGCTCCTTCAATGTCACCAGATGTATTTCCATCCAGTGTTGCATTCATTTTTCACCAAGATCTTGTTATCTCGGAAAATGAACATCAGGGAAGAAAAAATCCATTGATGGAATAACCTGGTCATTCAGTATATTCAGGTAGTCAGCTGACCTCATTCTTTGGACACATAATGTTACTGTACCTAGACCTGAGCAACTGCAGCAACCCCAGATCATAGCACTGCCCCCACAGGCTTGTACAGTAGACACTAGGCATGATGGGTGCTTCACTTCATCTGCCTCTCTTCTTACCCCGTTGGTTCTCCACTATCCTTCCAGTTTTTAATAATGCCTTGGACAGTTCTTAACCCAGTTTTAGTAGTTTCTACAATCTCCTTAGATGTTTTCTCTGCTTGATGCATGCCAATGATTTGACTCTTCTCAAACAGACTAACATCTTTACCACGACCACAGGATGTGTCTTTAGACATGGTTGTTTAAGAAATGAGAAGCTACTCATTGCATCAGTTGGGGTTAAATAACTTGTTGCCAGCTGAAAGATAATCACCCATGCATTAATTATCTAGCAGGAGGCTCCTACCTACTTGCTCAGTTAAAGCCAGGTGGCAACTTTTTTTTTTTTTTTTTGGCAATTCAGTATATGTAAAAGGTCTGAGATTTTACAAGCACAGATTTTATATTTGGTTGCAATAAAAATAGAAGTTCACTGGTTTGCAATGATTTTGAGTTTGAGTTTTCAGAGTATGATACAGTCTATAACTGAGGATAATAAGCAACTTGTTTACATGTAAACAAATTGTAGACTGTATAAAGATGGATGGTGGAACAGCTCCTATAAAGTGAAGCCAAAGCAAGTAGAGCTCCCCCTGGTGGCCGGCTGTAGTATAGGTCATAAACTCCACCTCCTCCATGTTAGTGGATGGGACTTGGGCCAAACTAAAACACTAAGATACATGTCAAATAAATTCTTTAAAATGATGGTTTCTGTCATTTTAGGTAGTTAATATGTTGATGGATGTTTAGTTTTAGTTATTTGACACAATGGCAACTAACAGTTTCCACGCCAACCGCTCTAAAGTACAGTGTATAATCCAACATTTCCCTGTAACTGGTGGAGGTAGAGCAGAACGCAGTATTGATTAAACTACAGAAGTATGGTCGGGGCATTGATATCACAAGATGGCACTGCCCCTATCCCCAGGAAAATAGCATAAGTTTGGCCAATGCAAGGAAGCGAGGACATGTTGTCCATATTTATATACAGTCTATGACATACAAGGTGGAGCTACAGATCAGGGTTGATACACCTTTATGTACAAGCTCCTAATCATAAGACTGTAATAAGGACTTTTTCCTAAAATAAAGAAGTCCTATATGGTACATTTTCCCTTAGAAATGTTAAAGTCTGTCCACTAGATGGCACCATTGTTCATATTAAAAACTATAAACCTTCTGTAATTTTAGATATTTAAGTGTAGTGTTGTAATATCAAGTGAATTCTGCAAAGATTCATTACGACATTTGGTTACATTTTACACCTGAAAAGGAATAATAATAATAATAAAAAAAAAACTCATACATGCTTGTTTCATTCAATTGTAGGTTTATTATTTATTTTCTTTAACACAAGGCATCAGGTACTTTTGGAGTGTTAAGGTATTTTACTTGGGTGCACACAGCTGCTCATTTGAGCTTTGTAATCACAGTTAAGGCACACTAAAATTTTAGTTGTCACCATTCGTCCACACAGTAAAAATGGTCCTAAAAAGACAAAATACTTCAGCATTTGGACTTTTTTTTTGGTTATGGGAATGAGAGTATGGCTGCTCACACACTACTCCTGTGTTACTCCTGGATTTAAATGGAGGAATCAGGAGGGGGAGCTTAGTGGCCTTGGCCTGCCTTGTTAAAGAGAGCCTTCATCTGCTCCTTGGAGGTGGCCTCCTTTTGCTGAACCAGGTCAGCGTGGCCCTTGGTGACGCCCCAAGCATCAGGTGATGACATGGAAGGGCAGAAGGGACGGCCAGACGCCGGCTTCAGATTCTCCCAGTAGTCACGACGGGCCCTGCACAGGAGAACGCATTTAAATAAAAATAAAAACTTTGATGTTTTTAAGACAAAGTGAAAAGACCAATACCCACCTTGCTCTGACCCACGGCTTCGTGTGCATCTCCAAGCCGCTCCCCCAGCTGCCATGCTTCTCAGAGCCGGCAGGCAGGAAACCCCTCTCAGGTGCCAGCTCCTCGGCCAGGGCGCGGACGTGATACGGCTCGAATCCGCAGCAGCCGCCGATGTAACGAATCCCAGCGTTGTACGCTTCCCTGGCGTATTTCTGCATTTCCCATCTGGTCAGGATCCTTGGCTCCAGACCTGTGAGATGACGAGTTTAAAATCTGATCTCTACAGGGGGCAACGTCTTGATTTATAAAAAGGCTTCGAGCGAGCGTACGCACCGAAAGGAAACTCCGGCAGGTCGATGAATCCCTGGCGGTTGCAGTCAGGGGTGTGGAAGGCCAGCGGCTGGCACATGTAGTGAGCCTTCAGCCTGGCCTTCTCCACGCCCTCTTTCATCAGCTTCACAGTCTTCACACAGGTCTCCGGGTCAAAGTGGCAGTTGATGCCCACAATGTCGGCGCCTACAAAAAGCAGGAAAAGGTGCAAAATGGATCAGAGGCAATAAATCCACCTTTCAAACTACTAATGCATTACCAAGTCCTACGTGTATTCATGCTGTGGGGCTCTAGAGGGATGCAGGGTAACAATACTGCGTGTCTGAAGGTTTTACATCATCTGGATCATGATAACAAAAAAAATAAACAGACTGGAACATAGGCAACACCCACAGATGTTCCTGTTTAAACCCACAACCCCTCACCAGGTCTTTTAGAACTGAAGACATGGATGAATTGTCTTCAAGAAACTCTACAGGTCCAGTTTCCCTCGTTTCAGCTTCAAGTCTGACTGGTGGAGAGTGTAGGTTTTTAATTTAGCTACATCTGTGGGTCCGTTTTTACCCCATCTTAAATTAGAGGTTAAGGGGAAGATCATCTTTGTTTGCTTTTCCCCACAATTAGTGATACCCCAACAACTCATTAAAGGCCAAAAACCTCAACTCTGGAGTTCCTGGCTGTCATTTAAGTCATCAAGGTTCTTCCTACCACTAGATGGCACCAAACATCTCCAATAGGAGCTTTAACAAGAGACCTGAATCATATCTACCTATGCACGTAGCCTACGTCGATACTTTTGCGCTTGTCAGTCTGGCTCGCTCTGCAACAATGCCACCCAAACACTAGTTGGCGCCGTGTCTTTTTTGCCAGCCTTGTTAATTTTGTTCCTACTTCACTTTCAACAATGGCGACTGAAACTTTACCGAACACGAGTCATTCAAACATCTGCATCTCCAAACCTCCTCAGTTCAGTTAACCTTGCCGATTCCTTATAGATCCAGAACAATCAATTCGAAAATATGTCTTCAGATTCTTTTTTTGTGGACTTTGTGGATTTACTGAAGAACTTTGGATTTAACTTGTACTAGGAGAGGATAAACTACAAGTACTGGTCACTATCTGAGCATGTTCTACTCCAGTCTACGCCTTCAAGATGTTGAAATCGATCTGGGCAAGCTGCTTTTTAGACATTTAAGCATTTTTGATTCATAAACTGATTGCAAAACTAGATTTGGAGGCATTTTACATCCATCTTTACTTTTGTACAGTTAGGAGCTGTGGTTGGATCTGACCACAAGATGGTGCCATAAAATGAACCAAAGAGTGACGGCAGCACAGGTGATACACGGTGGCTTGACAGGATGCCATGTGTGTTTTAAAGCTTAAGCTGACACATTTAGGAGCTCGTATTTAAACAGAAGGCAAGATGCTGTAAAAAAAGTTCCTAAAACCAGTCTGACTAGGGTGCGGCAGACGACCATTGCGAACTATGGGGCCTCTATCTGAAGGTGCATGCAAGAAAAGTTGTTAACAGATTTATCATTGCTGTGGCTGCTTGTCAAAACCGGTTGCACCCTGTGCTCTTTCAACAAAGACGCATTCAAATGTTTGCAAAAAGAAGTGTATTCACTTGTACAATTGTATGTGAAAAGAATATCCATTGCATTATATGGTCTATATTAAAAATCTGGAAGGACGTCTTTTGCAACGTTTAAACTGACGTCATAAAACAATGGGAATCCCAAGAGGAGTCGACCTGTTAAACGTTTGTTTAAGCTCACGGGTCCTACCAGCTCTGACGAGTCTGACAGCACAGTCTCCAGGGCTGACTCCGCTCAGGTCTCCTTCAGGTCCGATACACAGAGTTGCAGCCACAGGTTTGCCGGTGGTCTTCAAAACCTGGACTGCCCACTCGGCCTCTTCCACATGCTCAAAGTACTGCAAACGAGACAAAGACAGAAAGGAATTTTTAAAACTTTAAAAGCTGCAGCAGAAGCTTTACTACAAAAAAACAAACAAAAAAAAAAAAAACAAAACAAAGTGCAGCCTTGTTTGTGGAAATTCTGTTGGTTTGGCTTTTGTGAAAAGCAACTTTTACTTCCACTGCTTTACAGTAAACCCACAAACTCTACTTCATTGATTTCATGGTCAGCGTTGTGTTCACTGCTGCTCATTCCTGCTGCCCTCCAGTGGCCAAAACACAGAGTTACAGCAAATATCACCAGGAGCTGTCCATCAGTGATGACCAGTGTTTGTTCAGCCTCCAAAAACATGGAGGCAGTGATCCAACACGCTGCCCTACACCTGAATGATGCTCAGACGTGTTAAGACAAGATACACTCAATAGTGACTTGTGCCGTTTTGAGTAAACAGATTATTTTTATACAAACAGTCATGAGGACAAGTTTGAGTGAATAAACCTGAAGACCAAGAACAGACCGTTCCTTTTGTCAAGATGCGTTTCAAATTAAATTGAGTTTTGGCCCCTTTCTGAGTGAATTCTTCAACCACCACTTGAAATTAAATGAGATTAGCATTTGTGGTTGCACCTCGTTAGCTTTAAATTGCACGTATTTTGGAAGAACGGGAAGAGAACCACCCAGAGTTTGTCTTAAAGGCAGTGCTTCCTCCATGTCTGGAGGAGTTTTACTGGATAAGACGCTGCTCAAAAGGCTAAAGTAAAGATGTCTGAGGTTTCTGGAAGATGTGAACCTGTGACATGCATCTCTGGCTTCAACAAACCTTATCCAAGAACCAAAATCATCAATATTGACAAGTCCTTTGTCACAAAGTGAACCATGAACAATTTATCTCCATCCAATGTTTCACCAAGATCTTGTACTGATGATGGGAGAGTCTGACCACTGCACAAAGCCTTCTCCAGCACATCCCAAAGATTCTCAGTGGGGTTAAGGTCTGGACCCTGTGGTGGCCAATCCATGTGTGACAATTATGTCTCATGCTCCCTGAACCACTCTTTCACAATCTGAGCCCCATGAATTCTGGCATTGTCATCTTGGAATATGCCTGTGAACATCAGGGAAGAAAGAATCCATTGATGGAATAACCTGGTCATTCAGTATATTCAGGTAGTCAGCTGACCTCATTCTTTGGGCAACATAATGTTGCTGAACCTAGACCTGAGCAACTGCAGCAACCCCAGATCATAGCACTGCCCCCACAGGCTTGTACAGTAGACACTAGGCATGATGGGTGCATCACTTCATCTGCCTCTCTTCTTACCCTGATGCCCCCATCACTCTGGAACAGGGTAAATCTGGACTCATCAGACCACATGACCTTCTTCCATTGCTCCAGAGTCCAATCTTTATGCTCCCTAGCAAATTGAAGCCTTTTTTTCTGGTTAGCCTCACTGATTAGTGGTTTTCTTAAGGCTACACAGCTGTTCAGTCCCAATCCCTTGAGTTCCCTTCACATTGTACATGTGGAAATGCTCTTACTTTCACTATTTCACCAAACGTTTAAGTGATCGCAGACGACAGTCAATCAGGATTTCTTCCTGGAAGACGATGGTTCTCCACTATCCTTCCAGTTTATAATAATGCGTTGGACAGTTCTTAACCCAGTTTCTACAATCTCCTTAGATGTTTTCTCTGCTTGATGCATGCCAATGATTTGACCCTTCTCAAACAGACTAACATCTTTACCACGACCGCAGGATGTGTCTTTAGACATGGTTGTTGAAGAAATGAGAAGCTACTCATTGCATCAGTTGCCAGCTGAAAGATAATCACCCATGCAGTAATTATCCAATAGGAGGCTCCTACCCATTTGCTTAGTTAAATCCAGGTGGAGACCTTGTCAAGTGTTTTGTGAGAAGCTAACGAAAGTTAAACGAGTCGAGTTAAGTGGAAGAAAAGGGGCTCAAGTGGATGAGTTTGAGTCATGAATACTGACGAACTACACAAGAAAGTACTGCACAGAAATGTGTATTGCACTTGAGATGCGGCCAGAATTAAAACGATAAAATGTTGACAGTGGTTTAAAAAAAAAAAAAATGAAATATTTTACCTCCGCAATCAAGAAGTCCACATTTTTCTTGACAAAGACATCAAGCTGTTTCTTGAAGGTGGCTTTGACCTCATCCTGGCTCTTGCAGCTGAGGTAAGAGGGAGTCTGGGAGACTCCTCCAGCCACCAGCGCATTACCTTCATTGGCCACCTCTCTGGCCAGGTCACAGGCTGCCTCGTTGATCTGCTGGCCCTGTAGGTCAGAGATGGAGAAGAAGAAAAAAAAAGAAGATGATATTATAAGTAGGTTCAACTTTCACCTCAAGGGAGCACAGTTTCAGCCTCCATGCTTTGCAGCTGGGTTCTATGCCAACCCTGCTGCCAAGCCCTTCCTCCTCCATGCCTTCATGATGAGGCATCAGAGCAGCTGCAGTCACGCAGAAATACTCACAGTGAATCGCTGAGTGTGGCCCCTGTTCTCCAGTTTATCATCGCTTGCATAGAAGGAGAACGTCTGCATGACATTGGCTCCAGCCCTCAGGAACTCCCTGTGCAGCTGGCGCACTGCAACGAGAAGGGAGAGATTCAGCAACTCGCCAGCCATCAACTGGAATAACAGGTTATGAGCGGAGCAGGGAGAGGAGGAATACCGGCTTCAGGGTGCTCAGCCGCAGCCTCGGGTGTCCACGGTCCCGCTTTGACATAGCCTCTCTTCTCGAGGGCGAAGACAAAGCCTCCGTCCCCGATAACCACCTCTCCTGCGTTCAGACGCTCCAAAATACCCTGCGCACAGCCAGAGCGTGCAACAAACAAGGAAGTGCGCAAAGTTTAATCTTGGTGCTGGAGAACCCGAAGCATGCAACCAAATAATAAAAAATAAAAAAGCTTGGAGTCCCTTACCTTCTTTCCAGTTGGTGCCATGATGATGATGATGATTGCAGCGGTGACAGGCTCACTCTTCTCAACTACAGGGTTCTTCTGAGTTTGGAAGGGGATTTGTGCATGGGTCCGTGCAGCATTTATAATCCGAGGAGGGAGCGGGGCTTCTGATGTCACTCCCAAGAACCGCCTGCCTCTTAATATGTCTCATCTTTCCCTCTCCCTCCTCTCCTGCTCTCGCTGCAAGTTTGCGCAAGAAGCGACCGATTGTTCGAGATGCAGCAGAACATCGGGGACGTGCGCTCCATTGATTGAAATGTTTTGCTGTTGGAATAAATCAATAGTGTGACTGTTGATCAGTTGGAGAGTCATGCCCCACCTCAGAAATCTTATGATAAGAGTCTTGATATGAAGCCTGCAGCGTGAATTTCACTAGATTTAATAAAGTGGTGACTGATTAGTCTGCGTAATCTGACAGGTTTGATATGATTTGAGAAGAGCGTGCATATTCTCGTGCATTCAGGGGATGTTTTAGCAAGAAAACGTAATGGGATCATGAGAAAACAAGAAAGAAATGATAAGAAAATCTGATGCCCAATGCAAACACAATGAGTTTATTCTTTTAATTTAGTTTAATTAGTGTTTTGTCTTATTGTTTGAGCTTCTTTGTGCATAATTAAGCATGCACGGGTGCAGAGAGTTTACAAGACTGAAGGTTTTGCTAATTTATTGAGATTTCTTTTGTTACATGGACTGATTTTGGAAGTCAGTCACTATAACATGCAACTTAAATAAAACGCAATGTACATATGTGAATCCTCCAGGAAGACAGAGAAGATGTGCTTTGCAAAAGTGGACATCTGTTTTCCCATTTTCTGGTAAAAGAAAAAGAGTAAACACAAAGTTGAGCCACCCTGCACCCCGCTGCAGAAAAACACATCCTCCAGACTGAGTGGTTTCTGGAAAGGAAGCATCAGGAAGCTTTAAAAATGGTAATTTGTGCAATATCTTTTGTCGTTTCATTAACCACGGGATCATTAATACATTGATAAAGTGTCCAGATTGACTTTTGATGCAAACACGTATGAACAAGTGAGATCCACATTCCAAAAAATATCAATTTAATGCTGCAAAATACAAAAAACAGCAAAACGAGAAGCTGAAAAAATGACATGACTGATTAAAAGTTATACTAACTCATAATTTTATTGCTGAACTAACAATTCCTGCTCTACTATATCATGTAGGACAATTATATACCTTGAGATGTGTTGATGGAGCTTTGTTTGTATGGTATTTGTTCATGCAGAGTGGAGAAATCATTTATCTAAAGGAAGGACAATGGGAGGAGGAGATGGCGTTTAACTGAACCGCCGGTACAGAAAGATGAAGAGCAGGATTTGTGTCGCTTGAAGCTAAAACTAAACTGGGAGTGTGCAAACTAAAGGCCTGCTGCGGCAAATAGCTATTTAAGAAAGTGTAATTTGTCAGAGGCATTAAATGGAAGCTCATCTCTACCACATAGGACATAAAATGCTTAAAATGTGATACACGTATAAGAAGGAAAACTACTTGGTTTAGCTTTGAGTAAAAGGAGACGACAGAGAACGGGGCACAACACTTTATTAAGATAAATCAGGAGAACATAAATCAGCTCCAGCTGCATTTTCAGATGGAGATCTTCCACCTGTGTCATTCCTCACCTGTCCACCAGTTTGCTGCTCACCTGAAGCTCTTGTTTCCCTGCACACCTGTCCCTCATTGCCGCATTATTTGAATATACTGAAACCCCCACAATTACACAGAGAGTCTGAAACCCTCGGGCACAAAGAGAGCTGTCCTCTCTCTGAGATGTTGTTTATCTTGAATGTCGTGTTGGATTAATCATTAAAGTGGGTGAAAAATCTTCCTCAAAGCCACGTTTGGCCTTTTTAAAGTAATTTCTTTTGACACTGGACTCAGCTTTATCAAAATGACTCATCGAAATAGACACAACTGAACATGCAGAATGCAAGAATCTGTGAAAATTGAGAAAACCTCATAGAAAAATAGAGAAACAATGGTTGAGATTACCATGGTGATGCCCTCCTCTGGTGAACAGACTGAATCCAGGCAACAACCGGTGGTATGTAGACCACGGGGGCCGGAGGAAGGTTTCGCCTTAATAATGAATCGAGGACAAACCAAAACACAGAGCTGGTTCAGGAGCGTGGGAACACAAACGCACATGTATATGATGTTTATGAGGAGGCACATCGTTTGATCTGTTAAATTTAGGAGCATCGTGACTTTAAACTGCGTTATAAAACCAAATGCAGTAAGTAAAATTGAGTTATGACCTCTATTTTTGGAAAATGTGCCACTGAAATGTAAGATTTACATGAATTTATATATATTTTTAAAATTTCAGTAACTGCTAAATGAAATTAAACTTTGTACATTTTGAACTTTGTGTGTTTTTTGTACTAAGCAACAGCAAACTAAGCAAAGTTGCTTGGTTAAAAACAAAGTTGACTAAATCAAGCTAAAGCTAGCGGCTAAGCTAAGTTTAATTACTGATTTCCACCTATGCATTATAACTATACGTGAATAAAACTATCCCTTTAGATAAACCAATACTTTGGGTATACAATTTGACTTTCCACACAAGTAACTGAAATCAGTTCATAAACAGAAAACAGATCTTGTGCTAACGCTAGCTAGCTAGCTTAGCAGATCTCAGTTGCTACCATCTGTTTTCAAGTAATTTGCTGGTTAAACTATAACATATTTAAATGTGAAATAAATTTGAGGAAAACACAAAGTGTTGCAGTAACTCAAATCATTCGCTACTAACTAAATATATATTGTTCAGATGCTAACATTAGCATGCTAACGTCACCTGAATTAGAGACACTTTGGGATGTTTCACTGCTTACTGTGCCCTGTTTATATGGCAAGTAGTTCAGGATAATGAATGAATGTGTAGGCAAATCATCCACTACTGAGGTTAATCAATAAAATAAAGATTAATCTATTGCGGGTACAAGAGAAAAAGTTGAACTTCTTCATCCTCTGGGGAACATGAATGTGTGTGCTACAATCTGAACGCAAGATGCAGATGCAGATTTTGGATATTTCAATAAAAACAACAAAAATATGAAAATATCCCTCATTGGCAGTAGAGAGAAAGTGAACTTAAGAGTGTGTTTTTTATGTATAACTAAGCTACTGTAACCAAGCAATTTCCCTTGTGGATCAGTAAAGTTTATCTAAGTCTAAGTCTAAGTCTAACATCAGGGTGCTTCATCCTCTGGGGAACATGAATGAATGTGGGTGCAAAACATCCAGCAGTTTTTATTCATTCATTCATCTTCTGTAACCACTTGTCCTGTGAAGGGTCGCGGCCAATTTAGAATCACCAATGAACCTAACGAGTGCGTCTTTGGATGGTGGGAGGACATCTGAGAAGAAGAGATTGCCAAAGTCAGCGTGCTTCATCCTCTGGGGAACATGAACGTGTGTGCTGAAGCTTAAATGCTAAATATTCACTAGGTTTTTGGACACTTCAGGTACCACTTCATGCAACTCAATAGAACAGTGTGAATCGCTTGCTAACAATATGGAGCTGCTTCAACCTCTGGAGAACATGAACGCGTAAAAATTTGGTGGCAAAACATTTGGGGGATTTTGAGATACTCCCAGGAAAACAAAAACATGAATGTCTCGTTTGACATTTGAGAACAAGAGATCACCGAGATCATCAGAATTTCATGTCGCTGCATGCAATAATTGTTGAGAGACCACGCTAGAGGCTGCAACATTTCACAGAGTAGAGCGTGAAAATTAAACATTGCAGTTACTGTTGAGTACAAACAATAGGAGGAGGTTTTGCCGTGGAATATGTTTAAGGTCGAGCAGAATTTCATGCTGCTGTGCAAATTTAGAGACGTATTTCCAGTGCACAAAGTTAGCTGACGCGCTTGTTGACTTACCTCTATGTAAAGGTGTTACATGAACTATCACTTGCCCCACCTCCTGTGTCTGACTTTCTTACAAAAAAAAAAAAGGGCGCTCACAGTGGTTTCAGGACCAGGGGCTTCCTCTAGAGGGGACTGTGAGGTCCCACACAGAAAAGCAGCCTTTGGAGAAAATGCTCTTTGTGTAATGGCCAGTGAGATCTGGAACAGTCTTCCACTCTCCATAAGGGAGTGTCCCACGTTAGAAACCTTCAAAACTTAACTCAAGTAGTGGTTGAAAGCAAAACAATACCTTGTAACCATTGACTTCCATCTTCTTAGTAATGTACTCTCTGCATATATCCGGCATATGCAGCTGTCTGAATAGATGTTCAGTAATCAAATAAATAAATACATAAAATTCCCTATAAATGCACCTAAAATTAAATAAATTCACATAAAGACAACTTCAGTTTTTGTTGTTTTTGTGCTCTTGAGTTAATTCCTAGCTCAATAAAATGGGTTTTCAAATCCCTATTATCACATTCTCAACACAAAATGAGTCCAGAGATGTGTCCCAGTGTTTATATAAACCAGTTATCAGGATAAACGTCCAGTTCAAACCTGCTGCAGCCGTTCCAGTTGGGTTAAAGGCTCAAGGACCACTCGCAGATAAATGTGTCCGTATAGATTGCTCAGGAACCGTTCACAAACATCTATCTTCGCAGGCGCCGTGTTGACCTACATCTGGACTCCCCGGCGCACAAAGCGTTAACTTGGCCAGAGAGCCGATCTGGGTAAAGTTTCGCGCACGCTTTGGTTCTCTTGGACTTGTGGGCGTGCCAGAGCGCATGTCAGCTCAAACTTGGGGTATTTGTGACTTCTCTCGGCAGTACGGGGGTCCAGGCAGAGGGGGGCTGGTTATGCTTCGCGCTGGTTTTGTTGCTTTATTAGAATATTAAGACATGTCTCGGTTGTTAAACCTCGTCAGCGGCCGGTTGCGGAGAGATTTAACCGCGCGTCGAGGCGTTGCTCGGCTTCCCCTGAGGACCATCTGCTGCACCTCAAGGAAACATGCAGAACAGAGGTGAGATCTGTTCGATTCAGAAGCGTTTTAATGAGCCCCATGATTAAATTTGGTTGGCACAGCTGATTGCTTTATGCATCAAAACTTTAACTGGCAAGCAGATGTCATGCACAGTCACAATATCACTTTCAATATGCTTATATTTAGGTGCAGGTATGACAATATTAAAAAAAAAAGCTGTATGAAAAATAGTTTACTGCAGTGCACCTGTGCATGTTGCATGCATCTGCAGGTGGTTACCCGAGCTTAACTTTTACCAGCTGTTCCTGTCTTTCAGTGAAGCAACCACTGTTTTGGGAAAGCGGTGGAAGGACACTGCAGACACCGTCATCATCGGTGGCGGCTGTGTGGGGGTCAGCTTGGCCTATCACCTGGCCAAAGGTGGCATGAAGGATGTGGTGCTGCTGGAGAAGTCCGAGCTGACGGCCGGATCCACCTGGCACGCTGTACGTCTGCGAAAATTATTTTTACCTAAGAGCAGGAACCATGGTCTGGTGGTTACCAGGTTAATGGAGGTGAAGGTGGCCATGGGACGCCAGGTGGCCCGTTTCCCATGGTATCTTCACAGCTGCAGGCTGTTTTTAACCATATTTAACACATGAACTTTTCCATTTTGGTTTGCAACTACGTGGTGATTTTCTTTAACAGTTGCAGATTTAATGAATGTACAAAAGTACAAAGTCTGCAGCAGTTCCAGAAATTCCCCCAAATAACATTCGGTTTGCTATCAAATGAGACAAAGGCTGCAACTAACAGCTATTATTAACATGTATTCCTTTTAATTTACTATTTTCTTAATCATTTGGTTAATAAAATGTCAAAAATATGTTAAAACAAAACAAAAGAAATGCTAATACCGCCCCACAGATCTTTGTTTTTTGATGTTCAACGCTTAAAAACATTCATATTTTCTCTCATTTGTGTGCTCATTTGCTCAAAAAAATGATTATGAAAATGCTGATTAGTATTCAGAGTTGTCATAAGAAAAAGGAAAGCAGCAAATGCCCACAACTCAAACCCTACTCATTGATCTGAGTTATTTCAATTCAACTTTTCCCCATTCATCTTCGTTTTCTTATTATAATTAGTAAAAGTCAAACTGTTGTCCAATTTATCGCCAAGCCTTTTAGTTCTTCCTCGACAGTCTCGTTTAGTCGAGGTGTTTACAGCCATTTCTCCTTCGTCCCGTCCAACGGTTCCATCGAGTGCAGCTGCCGCGTTATCGGTTTTCACGGCATTTGAGGTCTTGACCCAGTTGCTCTTCTACGAGAGCTACTCGTTCATGCTATTAATACACGTTTGACTTGTCAGAAAAGTAAACGTACTCCTCAGTAACTCATCTGGGTGACTGGATCCTCTCCCAGCATGCATCAAGAAAGACATTTGCACTCCTTTTTTCCCACAATATTTTATCATAGAATAGTTTAGAGTAGTTTTAAAATGCGCGGACAGGGTATTAGCTTGTTTGTGTCGGGGCTAGCTAACCAACACTAAACAGCACGCAGTTAGCGACAAGCTAAGGGGTTGGTGGATACCAAAAACACTGGATTTATTTATTTATCTATTTATTAGGTGGCACACAATTGTATATGTTCATAACAAACTCTAAAAAAGTTATTGTTCGTCAGTGTTTTATTTACTTGATTCCTTTCTGCTGCCCCCTAGTGGCCGACAGTAATTTAATGCAGCCTTAAGTTAAATTCTGTGAGTTCACTGTTAGTTAATCTATTTTTTCCCCCTTCAACCATCATGATTGTGTTTCAGGCTGGTTTGACAACATATTACCATCCAGGCATCAACCTCAAGAAAGTCCACTATGACAGCATCAAACTGTACGAGACCCTGGAGGCTGAGACTGGACAGGTGAGGTGCATCGCTCATCGTTTTTGTGCATTTTAAGTGCATAGGGGCTTTTCGTAACGTCTCTCTTTTCGTGCAGGCAGTGGGCTTTCACCAGCCCGGCAGCGTCCGCATTGCTTCAACGGCAGCTCGCGTGGATGAGATGAGGTACCAGATGACCCGCACGCACTGGCATGTGACGCAACAGTACTTCATCGGACCTGAAAAAGTCCATGAGCTCTTCCCTCTGCTTGATATTAACAAGGTCTGTATGAAACACTGAAGCTTTATGTGTCGTGGCGGGTAAAAGAGACATTGATTGGTGTAAAAAGTCCTCAAAAATATATAAAGTTCCATGCATTATATGTAAAAATGGACAAACCCTCCGTGGCATCACCCGTAGGATGTCTGAAGAGTGGTTTTGAAGCTCAGTACGGTGACTCTGGCCACCGCCGTCTTGGCACCTAAGGAGGTAGAGCTGAAGTCACTTAAACACTTAAAGCAGCAATGACTTTACATTTATTTTGTACCAAACTTTAAACTATCTCCATTTCAGCCTGGACGTCCACAGCGATTGACTTGCTTTTGAAGCCAGTCTCTAGTGGCCATTTTAGAAATTGCAAGTGCGTCATTTTGGCTTCATTTTTTCAGCCCCAGAGGTTGCCACTTGGATGCAACTTGCCAGGCAATGCCCAAACCAGTGCCTTTAGAGCTACTTAACATGTTATATCTTGTCTATTTAATCTATTAAGTGGTGCAGAGACAGTAAGTGAGGTACATTTCATTGAAAATTTGCCAATTTTCCTTTTTTTTTAGTATGATATTGTCAGTTTTTGTCCATTGGTCCGTCTGTCCAGTACATACAAGTACATCAGAAGATGTGATTTTAGCATTTTAGCCTTTTAGATCTCATTTATAGGTCAGCAGGATCCTGAGGAAATTAATTTGAGCAGCAATTGTTGTCCAAATTGTAATGAAGTTGGTACCAGAATGCACAACTTTCAAGAGAAGAAGATCATGTTAAGTGACCCTCTGACCTTTGGTTTAGCACCACCATGAAGCTAGCATCACCGTTTTTTAATAATAATCGAAAGCCAAGGTTTCTTTGGAGTTTACTGAGCACATTCATGCTCCTCAGTGGAAGAACCCAGTTCATTTTGAGTCACACTCTGGCTATAATGTAAACCTTTGCCAAGAATAACCCCAAGAATAAGGCTAGTATCAGTATTAGTAGAATTATCTGTGTATTTTCAGGTGTTGGCTGGTCTGTACACCCCAGGAGACGGCCACATTGACCCTTACTCTCTGACGATGGCTCTGGCTGCCGGAGCTCGTATGTACGGGGCCCAGATCTACAATCCAGCCCCAGTCACTGCCCTCAACCCGACATCCGATGGCAAGTGGGACGTCCAGACTCCTCACGGGACGATCCGGGCAAACCGCATCGTCAACACGGCAGGTTCGTGCTGCTGAGCATTCGTATTCCGCATCCACATTCACCCTGAAACCAAAGATGAAGGGAACATTGGTCCAGTTTAGGCCTGCGTTCATGAAAGCATGTGTTTTTAATCTTGCACTGACAGCAAAATGTTTTAAAGAACTTGAAACATTGCAGTCGAATTGATATTTGGACTAATGTTTGTCCTTTTAGTCTGTAATTTTAGCAACTTTTCCTGCTTGAAAATCGTTTTTTTATCAAGATGGACGCCACATCTGTTTACAGTTTGCATGACGAAGAAACAAAGCAGCATCTCCTTCTTCTTTTCTCTATGTAGAAACAGGTTAATCCACAAAAAAAGGATTGCAAAATGAGCAAAATATTGTAAAGTATTGGCAACATGATACAACCGATCTTGGAAGAAAATTGGTGAATGCCACAAAATATCTGAATTGTTTGTGGAGCGAGTTTAATGCAGACAATAAAACATCTTATCTAAGTCAGGAGACCTTTGCCCACACAGACCACTGCTTACAGAGTTCAGAGAAGAGAGCGTTTGGCTTGAACTGGGTCATACCAGTTCTGGGGAGATTTAGTTGGCAATGACTCCTTTCATTCCTGTTGCTTTTGCTTGTTTATCTGGCAACAGTTCAGGAATCTGCTCTACAGCATGTCTATGTAGGCTAGAGTAGGGAGAGGTAGTTGTGCGACACAGACATATGTGCAAAACTATACATTAGTCACCCTTTTCTGCAGAAACTGCAGGTAAAAGTGACTAAGTGATTAAATATCAACAGCACTTGAAACTAATAGACTTTTGAAGCAATGCATGATTTAAGATTGTGCATAAAATAGAAGTTTTCTCCCTTGAGATGTTGCACAGACACAAGTATTAAGCTGTAAATGATATAGAAAAGACGGTGCAGCAGAACAAATGTTCTCCAGCTACATTCACATCCACATTTTCTCCCTAAATTTGCACATTCTGTACTCCGGTTAAAGCCAGCCATGTTGCGACCCTCCTGACCTTTTGCCGTCACCGTGTCCAACAGCCAGTCCCAACAGTTCAGATTTCATCCAATCTTGTTGCAGCAGCGCATACACTCCTCCTGTTAGAAGGGACTTTTTTTTTTTTAGCCTTTTTCCTCCTGCTTGCTACTGTGCTGATGTTCTGTTTGTGTGCAAGAGTTTGCAGTTTTACCTGGATTGTTATATCTTCTGTGGAGATATCACATGTGTGTGTTTGTTTGCACACATTCTTGCCTCACAATTATCTAGCATGCAGATTTCCATTCTTGATATTTTGAGGATAAACGTAGGCTTTTGCAACCTCAGACATGCTGCGGAAATAACCCAGTGGGAAAGCAGCTAGTTTAAATTTTCATCCTTAAATATCCACATACCATGAAGCCTCAGCATTTTCTTTTATTCACTGTGCTCACAGTATGGTTTAGAACCCACAATAACCAGTTTTGTTTAGGTTACATAACACAAGACGTCTTGACTCGGATTTCATTTCTCATAGCTACACCTCCTCGGGGCCTCACCCAGAAGAATATCCTTTTCTTTTGTGCAGCCATTCCCTCCCCCACATCTAGTTTTCGAAAATTTAGTTCACTGCTGTAAACCCTGAAATCTACGGAATTGAACCTCCATGACCAATGAGAGCCTAAATCAAGGTCAGAGGTCATGTTCTTTGGTATGTGACCCCATAGGATCGATTTCCACAAATAAGACAAGGAGGGGGGGGAGCAATATTTTGACTATATCATTCATACCTACAAGTCTGCAAATACCATTAATGTTCTTTGCCAAGCTTTGTCTCCA
This sequence comes from Chelon labrosus, assembly GCF_963514085.1. NCBI lineage: Eukaryota > Metazoa > Chordata > Actinopteri > Mugiliformes > Mugilidae > Chelon > Chelon labrosus. Next base: position 20,436,751 of record NC_140355.1, read on the forward strand.
ACCTCTCTTTGGGTGATGTACCACCAATAACCGCTGTTTAATAATGTTAGTCATATGAAAGGATGAACTAACATGTATGGACGCAGATTTGTCCATGCACGTTATCTTTGGTTGAGTTTGCATTTGTTCTGCAGCTGGTTTCAACCATTTATCCATTTATTGCATAACTGTTTATCAGTTATGTTTGCTAACTATTGAAATCTTTTGCAATGTTTATCCATTACTTCTAGCAAAATTTTTTGATCTGTTTAGTAATTTTTCTTTCATTTGTTTCAACAGTTTGTTTACAACTGTTTGCAAAGCAAACTTTTCGAACAGTTAACCCATTTTATTTCAGCAGTTTATCCATTATTTGTAGCTATTTTAGCAGTTTAGCATTAAATTTTAGCTCGCTAATTCAGCCCCAATATGTTTAGCTAATCCTTTACCTCTGGCTAACACAGGTTTATTTTCAGCTAGCTTTTTCAAATCTTTACTTTTTACACTCAGTTAAATCATTGACAGTTTTACCTATCACTCTTTGTTAGCTATTTCCAACTGTCTGTCCATTACTTTTAGCTAACTTTTCAGTTTAGCCTAATTTTAGCTTGCTACAGTATAGGCTGTTTATGTTTAGATAATTATTTGAACTGGGCTGACTTTTAAACTACGTATCCATTACTTTTAGCTAACTATTCAGACATTTTATTTTAGCTAGCTATGATATATACGAAAGACTGTTTGTGTTTAGCTAAATATTTGAATTGGGCCAACTATTAAACTATTGATCCATTACTTTTAGCTAACTTTTCATTTTATTTTAGCTAGCTAACATTTTAACAGTGTATCAAATACCTTTAGCTAGCTATTTTAGCTGTTTACTTTTAGCTATGTACACCATGCAACACATGTTCTTCATCAGTTCCAGGTGTTCTTATAAGCTTCTCCACAATCTTTCCACAAACACCACACTTAACTGTAGAATTACACACTAGGACATAAATACCAAATGTGAGCTGATTTGGGCTTTAAACATTTTAAATACATCGACCTGACCATCATAAGTCTGGATTCGTGAATAGAGAAACTGTGAGTGTGGATGGCAGATGTGGACATAGCAGGGCTTGTCTCAAAGGTTGCTTTATTTTTGGTATGCCGCATTTATCAACTTTCCACTTTGGTAAGATATTGAATCTGCCCTGTGTGCAGGTAAACATGCTTCTGCAGCCCTGCACTTAGCATAAGTAGCCAAGATATTGTTTGTTTATGGAAGACTTGCAGATTGTCAATAGATGTTGCAGTGTTATCGAGCTGCAGGCGAACAATTTGGAAAAGAAGAATGAAAGAAGGCAAAGCACTGTTTGTAAGACCCACTGTGTCAACACATTGCTGAAGACAGCAGCAGTGATCGATCTAGCTCCGGCTGGCTCCGGCCTCACTCTTTGGTTGAGTTGACTTATTGAACTTTGCTACGTTCACACCAACATATTTGTTTTTGAGGCTGTTAATCTGTAAACCAGGTTATGCAGTACTTCAGGTGCACCCAAAGTTTTATTGTGATGTTTATTTATCAGTTAATTGATTCAAGAAGAGACGTTACCCATATATCCGACATTTAATGTATTTTACAGAGCTGTTTCATAAGCTACATGATTGTAAACCTTGAGGCTAACCGTAGTCTCATGTCAGGTGTCTTACGGAAATAACAATGTGGCTCGGTTTCCAACTGTTTGAACTCTCCGGGTTTATAGACTGTAAAATCCGGCGTGCGTTTGGTTGCAATTCATCTTGACTTTTCCAGGTCCAGTGTTCTTCTTCAGCTTGTAAATGCTGCCATGTTTATGTATCAGACCCTTGTGGTGCCTCTTAAATTAGTTCCTTGTGGCTGACATTAAATCGCCGCTATTTTCTCAAATAATGTGTGTTTCAGAGTGTGGGCCTCGGTTTTGCCGGGTGTCTATTTTTGCTGCCGGTTGTTTGGTTGTGTCTGGGCATATTTCTGCAAGTTTGCATGCGTTATGGAAAATTACATTTTTTAAATGTCACCCTTTAAAATCAGCTGGTTAAATCTTGTTTTCTCATTCGCTTCTGATTTTATTTAGCAAATCTAAACCAAAACGGGGGCCTGTTTCAGGTGGTGGGGCTTCTAACATACAAACGGATCCATTCACCAAAGATTTGTGCGTCCACCAGGAGAGATAAACCCCACATCCAATAAAACATGGAGGCTTATTTAGAACGTTCTGTAACCAATTTTCCAATTGTTTTCCGTAGAATCGCACAATGGAAGAAAGATGACCTTAAATTAATAATTTGTAATTTTTGGAATTTCACATTAGACATTTAGTCTAGAAGAAAGCAGCCTTGTGTCTAAACGGTAAAATATGAAGTCTCTCACTTAAGTGAAAGACTGGAAACAGTAGGAAATATCAAGCCTTGTTCTGTTCAACAGAAACTAGAAGTTGTGTGTTTTTGTTTAGTTTAAATCAGAAATACAACTTCTGTTTTCACACTTTGGTCTTTGATTAAATAAGTTCCCTCTGTTTACAGTCTCTATGCTAAGCTAAGATAATCCTAGCCCTAAAATAACCCAAATCATGCCTTGCTGAAAAGAGAAAGCCTTTTTTCAGCTAATTTGCATGTTGGTTTTTAGGTTTCTGGGCCAGAGAGCTGGGCCAGATGATTGGTTTCAACCACCCCACCATCCCAGTACACCACCAGTATGTCGTGACGGCAACCGTCCCAGAGGTGAAGGCTCTGAAGAAGGAGCTGGCCGTCATCAGGGACCTGGAGGGCTCTTACTACCTACGCCAGGAAAGGGATGGCCTGCTGTTTGGCCCGTATGAGAAGATGGAGAAGATGGTGCTACAGGACTCCTGGGTCAGAGATGGAGTCCCTCCAGGTTTGTTTGCCATAGATGACGATTTATAAACTTGTTTATTCTTGCATAGCTTTCCTCTTCTTTTAGATTAAGTATTCTTGTATGTGTTTGTCCATCTTGTTTCTTTTCAGGTTTTGGTAAGGAGCTGTTTGAGTCGGATCTTGACAGGATCATGGAGCACATTGAGATGGCCATGGAGATGATCCCTGTGCTGAAGAAAGCGGACATCATCAACATCGTGTCTGGACCGATCACATACACGCCTGACCTGCTGCCCATGGTCGGACCTTTTCAAGGAGTCCGCAACTACTGGACTGCCATCGGCTTTGGGTGCGTATCAGGGTTTTTAAAACGGGAGGCTGGCTGTTGTTGTTTGGCACATTTATTTGCCTAACCCTAACCCTAAAATTAGAAGAAGATGTTCTCAATGTTGCTGAACCCTATGCCTAACACCGATAGTTTTGCTAACCTTTTTCAATCAAATCAATCTGTGTTCAGGTATGGCGTTATCCATGCCGGCGGTATCGGTAAGTTTCTGAGCGACTGGATTAGGAATGGAGAGCCTCCCTACGACCTGATTGAATGTGACCCCAATCGCTACGGGAAATGGACAGACGTCCCCTTCATGTGCGCTAAAGCTCGAGAATCCTATGGCTTCAACAATGTGGGTAAGAAGAAGATAAATATACCGACTCCTGCGTGCGTTCTTCAAGACCTTCTCATGTTATTTTCACTTAAAAAAAGCTAAGACCTCCTTGTTGTGTTGGCGTTTTTCAGTCGGTTACCCGAAGGAGGAGCGCTTTGCTGGTCGGCCAACCAGCCGGACGAGCGGCGTTTACGAGCTGCTGAAGGACAAAGCATCCATGGGTTTCCACGCAGGCTGGGAACAACCTCACTGGTTCTATAAGCCTGGAGACGAAAGTGGATACAAGTAAGATTTCTCCGTAAATCTTTTTTTTGACGGGCAAAGTCCCTACCACAACTGTTGCACTAGAACAATAGCGGTTGTTTCCAGAGTTAGAAGTTTAAACGAAACGTCCTTTAGCTTTTGGCTTTGTAATGTCTTTCCTAATTAACCAGCAATTGCACAATTCCTTCACCACATTCACTCTCTTGTGTTTTTTTTTTGTTTACAATAGTCTGTCATCACTGTGGTCAAACCCGGAGAATATAGCAACTGTGCATGAGTACAACTTTGCACGTCAGCGACACAAATCTTTCTCCTACATTCTAAAAAAAATTCCTTTCAGTTAGCGCAGAGACAAGCTCAGCACATATTATCTAACAGCGCCGCTAACTCAAAGCAGCAGCATAAGGGAACCAGTTAGATGCCACACTGAATGAACAGCTGCAACACATTCAGCAACACATGTAGGATCTTAAGTACCTTGCAGACACTGATTCCTTGAGATGATCCGCTCAGCATTTGGACTTGTGACAAACCTTGAGTGTGCAATCCAGTTGGCTCTTTCAGTTGCTGCATACTTGGCTAATATCTGTAACATGGTTGTAGCTGTAGTTAGCAAGTAGTTCTCTAAAAGCAGGAATTGTTATAACTTTGTGATTCTTTCTGTAGCATCAACATCTGGACAGAACTTTTACATTTCTGTCTTCTTCAAATGCTCTTGTACTAATTAGCTTATATTAGCATGCTCAGAGGCTAAATTCATATGGTGAGTACAGTAACTATGATACATGCTAAACATCAGCGTGTTCGTGCTGTGTCCCTGTGAGCGTCTTAGCATGCTAATTTTAGCATTTGAGCATTTTAAAATATCACAAATGATAGTTTACTGTGTTTTCATTGTAAGCATATTAGCATGGTAATGTTAGCACTTAGCACATGTTCACTATTTTAAAACATCACACATTGAACGACTGTCTTTTCATTGTGAGCACATTAGCGTGATAATGTTAGCATTTAGCTAATTCTTGACATTTTAAGACATCGGATAATATTAGTATTGGGTCATTTTGAGCATTTTTAGCATGATAATGTTAGCATTCAGCGTAGGTTGACCATTTTAAGACATGAGACATACATTATAATTTTAATATTGTGTCATTGTGAGCTTTCCTAATGCGCTAATCTTAGCATTTAGCTCATGTTCACCATTTTAGGACGAATTATGTGGGTATTTTGTCCTTCTAAGTGTGTTAGCAAGCTAAAATTAGCAATTAAATCATATCTAGGTACAGCCTGTTGTTGATAGTGTGGCTGTAAATGCTGTGCTACTTTATTCCTCTCAGCCTTACAAGCAAAAGTCTGTTTGAACAAGTTACATTAATTACACCCAATAAAAACGGCCAATATAAAATGTTCTGCTTGTTAAAATAAACGACCCACATAAATAAAGGGATCATTGTTTTTTGTGCTCAGTCCCAGTTTCCGACGCACCAACTGGTTCGGACCAGTCGGCCGAGAGTGCAGGCTGGTGATGGAGAAGGTGGGCGTGATCGACCTGACGCCTTTTGGCAAGTTCATGGTGAAGGGGAAGGACTCGCACAAGCTGCTGGATCGCCTGTTTGCCAACACCATGCCGAAGGTAAAGCACATGTGTGAACTGCTGGGCTGCTGTAGCTGCCACGAATCGAGCGTGGACAGTGAAATGGTCCCGATTCCACGGCTCTTTCTGACTCTGTGTGTTCTCAGGTGGGCCTCACTAATATCAGCCACATGTTGACCCCTGCTGGGAGAGTCTACGCTGAGGTCACCATCACACAGGTGGCACCAGGAGAGTTCTTGCTCATCACAGGGTCGGGGTCAGAGCTGCACGACCTCAGGTGAAATTCATCAATCCGTTTACACTAATTTTCTAGCAGTAGTTAAAATCTACAGTAAAATCTTGACACAGACATATAGACATACATATCCGCCTCCACTGTAAATTATTTTAGCTTCAAAATGTTTCCTTTTCGCTTAGATCGCATTAGTAGTGCATTTCAAAAGCTATGATTGGACGATTGCAGCGACGCTCTTAGACAGTGGTGACACTTGCCAAACCTCTCAGGGGTTTGCCCAGATGTCTATGGTGACTCCTTCAATAGGTAAATTAACAGCAAGCTAACAAGACCTTGTCACCTTGCACTGAACTATCGAGTTTTTGATATTTAACTCGGGTTGTAATACCACCAGTAGTGCCATTTATCAGTTATTCAGTACAATTTTGTTTTAGTTGCAACAAATACAGAATAATCTGCAATTAATTCATACATTTACAATTGGCTAACTGTCCGGCCCCGGATTTAAGGTGCCCCAAATTATGTGTGACAAAAGCACGTTGGTGCAAGCCCTCCCTAAACACATTAATTTTGCATAGCGGCGTCTGCAGGACCTATAAGACTGCATTACCATGAGAATCGACGAGACGAATCTGGGGCGATTAGCAGCCATGTTGAAATTCCCAAAGGGGTTGGTAGGCAGTAGTTTGTAGAACAAGGCTTGATGCTGATTGGACGGTATGTCACCTCTTTGACCTAGTGGAAAAGCTGCTCTTAAATTTAAAGGAAGGCAAAGCAAAACTGTGACAAAGGAACCAGATATTATTAAGTATTACTAAGACAGCCATCTCTAATGTAATTGTTATTACTGATGATTCAAGAGAGAGAATCATCTGTGGAGAAATAAACTCATTCTCACCCGTCTGTACTTGAAATAGGATTTACTTTACATTGCGTTCAAATACATTAAAGTGCTGAGGACTCGCTGCTCTTCGCATAACATGTTCGGTCTTGCATACATTTAATTACATCCCGCTTTAACGAACAGTAAATTCCTAAAACTAGTTCCTTTCCTTTGCAGGGCTACGATTACAGTGCATGTTTGAATGCATCATTTTCATGCATCTTGCACACACACACACGTGCACGTCTAGACAGATGTTTTTATTATTTACCAGCTCGTAATATTAACTAAGAGATGAAACTCCAGCTCTCACACACCAATATAGACCAGAGTTGAGTCTCAAGTTTCTGGGATATAAAACAGACTCCGAGAGAGTTTTATCCAGCACAGCTTAATACTTTTCAGCAGCTGTTACCACGACGCCCCTCCATCTGCTCCAATAGAACGGCTGTGTCTGTCTCTTCACTCTAACCAAGTCTCAGTTACAGCCTGAAAACAGAGGGAGTGTGCGACCTCTAGTGGTCACAGATAAGCCTAAATAATAATGAGCTGAACTCATGGCGGAGGAAATGCACAGATGCTGATGACTTCAATATGTGAATTTGACTTCAGGTGGATAGAAAAAGAAGTTGCAGAGGGAGGATATGAAGTCGACATCAGCAACGTAACAGATGATATAGGCGTGCTGGGCATCGCAGGACCGAACTCCCGCAAAGTTCTGCAGAAACTGACTGACGAGGATTTGAGTGACGGCGGATTCAGATTTCTCCACTGCAAGTCTATCCAGCTGGCCGGCATTCCTGTCCGGGCCATTAGGATCTCCTACACTGGTAATGCACACTGCGTTTGCTTTGACAGTTTCTCTACGACTAAGCTGGAAGCTAGACAGAATAAAGCAAACAGGGAAACAAGTGGAATGATCTAAATCTGTGGAAGTGCAAAGTTTTCAAGCAAAGAAATACTAAGTAAAGAGATGCATTGTTGTTATAATCTTTTCACTGCATCCTTGGGCTTCCATACATTCAACATTGTGTGTTTGTGTAGGTGAGCTCGGCTGGGAGCTGTACATTGACCAGAAGAACATGGCTGCTGTGTACCAGGCCATGATGGAGGCAGGGAAGGACGAGGGCATCGACAATTTTGGCACCTACGCCATGTCCTCGCTCAGACTGGAGAAGGGCTTCAGAGGTTGGGGAGCTGAGGTACGCGCACACAGTAATGTGGCTCTATCTGTTTACTGATGGATGTTTTGGAGAGAATAACATTGGCCATCTTGTGACAATTCACTGTTCTGCTAGGAAACTTTTGGCCCTGGCATTCATTGGTGTGGATGTTACTTAGACATGTATCACCCACCTAGACCAGACCAGGCACCCCCACCCCATAGCAATGACACAATGATATAGGCACAGACACAAAAATGGTTTAGGAACAACTCAAAAACATGAAGAACAGGACAAGGTGTTGACCTGGCCTCTAAATTCACTAGATCCCAAACTGATCAAGTATCTGTGGGATGATCCACAGAGGCCCCTCCCCTAAAAGACCCCCCCACTAACAATGTTCTGTTACCAGACACCACAGGACACCCTCAGAAGGCCCATGTCCATTCTCTGATGAGTCACCACAAGGGAGACCTGCAAAATATTAGGAAGGTGGTCATAATGTTATGCCTGATCGGTGTATGTACCAGCTTGTTTGTCTTCGTGGTGTGTTCAAGGGCAATTCTTTGGTCCAGACACAAGGCAACGCCTCAGTCTGCCTTCGTTGCCGGTAGCATTTTGGTGTTGGTTGGTTGGTTGGTTGGTTGGTTGGTTTGGTGTGTCCATGTGTTTTTACTGTCTTTGCTGTCACACAGTCTAGAGGGGCCTTCAGTAAATGAAAGACACAAAATAGGAGTATGTCCTAAAATGTTGCTTTAAGAAACCCAAGTCACAACTTGTCAATCGATCTTTACAGATGAACTGCGATACCAATCCTCTGGAGGCTGGGCTGGATTATTTCATTAAACTGAACAAGGTAAGAGTGCTATTCACATTCAAGTTTCTATTAAGATGTTCTTTTGTAACTGGGAACAGGTTCAAAAGCTGTTTGTGTCTGTGTTTGCCCAGCCTGCTGACTTTATTGGCAAGGCAGCCCTCCAGGAGATCAAGGCCAAGGGCCTGAAGAGGAAGCTGTCCTACATCTCCTTAGATACGGATGATATCGACCCTGAAGGCAACGAGACGGTTTGGCACAATGGAAAGGTTTGCAACAAGTCATAAAATCACATCCATTTTTTGTGTATTATGGGATTACTCTCACTCAGCTGGAGTCCCTTGTTTTACTCTTCAAGGTGGTTGGCAACACGACATCCGGAGCCTACAGCTACAGCTCCCAGCAGAGCCTGGCCTTCGCCTACTTACCTCTTGATCTCTGCTCCGTGGGCCAGAAGGTGGAGGTGGAGCTGCTGGCTAAGAAATACCCCGCCATGGTCATCCAGGAGCCCTTAGTCCTCACCGAGCCCACACGGACCCGGCTGCAGAAGAAGGCGAAGGGCAAAGCATAAACACAAGCCGCCCTCCATCAGCTTCTCAGCAGCTAACGAAGAACGATCCCACTGTGAATTATAAACAAGAGTCTGTGATGGAAATTGAAACCATGAGGGGTCCACGTGCTGAACTGTTTGTGTCTGCAGATCAGCAGCCAGTTTAGGAAAAGAAACTTCCTCTTTTCTCCCGATGAGGATGAAGTCTTATATTTAGAAACATATTGTATGTATTTCCATCTAATGAATGTGTTTCTGAGCAGCAACGGCTGTTAATGCGTTGTCCTTACACCGCAGTGTCTTAAAGTGTTTGAAGAGTAATTGACTTTTTGTAATTCCACGAATGGATGTTAAAAGTTTACGGGTCAGCGGTTTCCTTTCTAGTGAAGAATAATTGATTTTCAATTAGAAAGGTGGCAAATAAATCTTAAGTAGAATGTCGTGAATGATGCTGTTGCAGTTTTCATGGCTGTAAAAGGACATTGAGACAAACTATACGAACATCATAACCAAAAAGAAAGGTTTTGCAAACCTGTACAAAGATTTTTGTAAATCTGTTTTTTTTTTTTTTTACTAATATGTGCATTAATACATTGATAATTAAAGCATTGCACTCTCTGTCGTTCTTTCCTGCTGCGTAGTTGAAGTGTATATACAGCAAACTGTTCTGTGTATACAAGAGAATATCACAACAATATTAGAGTGCAATAAATAAAGATAAAAAAATAGGAACACATGATGCTGTTAATGTCTCTGTTTCATCATTACATCCAAATTAGCAATTAACTAAGTGCAACATAATTTAAAGTCGTCTGTGCTTCTGATTTGGTGTCTTGTTAGTAGCTGTTTATTATTATTTTAATTAATTTATTTAATAATTTAATGTATATTTTATTATGTTTTTATTCATTTGATAACTTAAATTTTTTTTTTTTTTTTTATTAAATTCATGACTGGTAACGGTTTCCACTGGCTCCCATACGTCACATCATGTGATAAGCGTTTTTCCAGTCTAATTTTATTAATATTATTATTATTAAAGATATTTTTATGTATTTAGTATATATAACATTATAACTATCATTTGTTATTATTTCATTATTATTGTAAGGGCCACCACACGTGTATTTCTTTTCTCCAAACGTCACGTCACGTGATTCATCGTCTTCAATCTGATTGGTTGCAGCAGCCGTTTTATATTATATATATTTTTTATATTTTATATGTCATGTTATGACCAATTAATATTGATCAATACTGTTTTTAATTATATTTTACTTTTTATTTATTTTTTAATTACATTTTATTTTATTTTATTTTACTTCGATAACGGTTTCCGTTTGAGCAACCAGCTGCCACACGTCACATCACGTGATTCGCTACCTTCCAGTGTTCTGATTGGCTGCTGCCGTCCGGGCTGTGTTTTCAATCTGCAGAACAGGGAAGTGACACCTGAACGTGCTCTACCTTTAAAACTACGTTTATTTATTTAGTTTTTTATCAATCACAACTCTAAAAACCACTCGTTAGGACTAAGTAATGAACTGCTGGAGCTTTACGAATCTCTTCCAACTCTGAACTCAGCCGGACGGACTTCCTTGTTGACTTTAAAGCCGCCTCGCTCACTTGTTAAATAAGAAAATGACGGTGGATGCTAAACTACAGGCGGCTTTCTGGACCATCGCAGCCGCGTTCATCGTTAACTTTCCTGCGGTTCCAGCTGCTCAGCCGCCGCCGCCGCACGTCGTGTTCATCCTGGCCGATGACTACGGCTGGCACGATGTCGGCTACCACGGCTCCGAAATCAAGACGCCACACCTGGACAAGCTGTCCGCCCAGGGGGTCCGTCTGGAGAACTACTACGTCCAGCCTCTGTGCACTCCCTCCAGGAACCAGCTCATGACCGGGAGGTACCAGGTGAGATCCACATCCTGACGGGGGGAGGGGGTCTGTTTCAGGTCTAGACGGGTACTAGGGGTGTAGGTGCAACAGGTAGGGCAAAAACCCAGGTTCCCTCAGACCTCAGGGGCCTCAAAATGCATGACAGCATGGGAAACATGTTGTTATTGTGCCCCTATTTACCCCAACTTTACATGCAATCAAAGAAATAATCAATTAATCAATTATAGGAAATGTATGTCAGGTGTTTGGTGACTAATTCATTAAAAAACCTTCTGAGCTTTGACTGCACCACTCTCAACTCTGGATAAACTAATATCCAGACAATAATAATGACAATTTCAGATGACGTCTTCAAATATATTCATTTTACGATGAAGCTACACTTTTATTCACATAAGACAACGAAAAGGAGAAGCACGATAGACCTGTTCCAGCACCTGAAGCCACACGGTGCGGTGGAATGGGAGCAATGTGACTTTAACTGCACACATTTTCCAGTGCCACCCCGTATAACGAGACAGACCACTTGTGAAAATATATATCGGGGGGAAAAAACACGGTTTATACAACAAAACACGAGGGAAATTGTTTGTCTTAAGTTGTGTAGACAGAGAACATGACGGGAATAAAAGATCTAATTTGACTACCGATGGAATGAAGAACAAGACTTTTAGCGTCATTGTCGCCACCGTTGGTTTCCTCTTTGTTTGTTCCATTTCAACACAAGGCCTCGGCCTCGTTTCCTAACACCCTGTGCTCGTCTCTCGGCCTTCAGATCCACACCGGCATGCAGCACCAGATCATCTGGCCCTGTCAGCCCTACTGCGTGCCTCTGGATGAGAAACTGCTGCCTCAGTACATGAAGGAGGCCGGGTACGACACGCACATGGTGGGCAAGTGGCACCTGGGCATGTACAAGAAGGAATGCCTGCCCACACGCCGCGGCTTTGACTCGTACCTTGGTTTGTATAGTGATGAATAAATGTCTCAGAGACACTTTCTGTTAACACATTGTTTTCGATCGACCATCTGTTCCATCGTCTTCATAGAGGAAAGATATCAATTATGTTTGCCCTAAACTGTAAAGGATCTGTGGGAGTTTTCCGTCTCTGAGTCTAAAAACCTTTTATAAAGGGCATGTGGCCTGAGAGGCGAAAACTAGGGCAGAAAGCAGTCTCGAAACCAATTGTGAATTGGATCAGAGGTAAAACTGTGTGTCGCTTGTAAAACAAAATCCAGGGCTAGAAGAACAGTCTTTAAACCACTTGTAAAACCTTGTGCAGAAGAATGGTTATAAAACTCTATGGAAAATGTTTGCTGCCTGACAGTCAAAATGGAAAACCATTTTTAGACTGTATGTTGCCTGTAAGATATAATTCAGGGCACAAAAACATACTGAAAACTATGTTTAAACCTTATGCTGCCTGAGAGACGAAATCCAGGGCAGAACACCTTCGTTAAAACCACTTAAATACTTTCTTCAGATCTTTTCCAGGCCACATAAAATAATCTGATCGATTCTTTATCCCCAGGTTACCTGACAGGCGGCGAGGATTACTTCACTCACATCCGCTGTAATCCCATCTCCGCTCTGAACCGGACTCGCTGTGCGTTGGACCTGAGGGACGGGGAGGAGGTCGCCACCGCTTACAAAGGGGTCTACTCCACCGAGCTGTTCAGCCAGAGGGCCATCACCGTCATCGAAAAACACAACCCCAGCAAGGTGACGCACGCTTGAGAGGATACTAAAACGTGAACTCTAAATTAAGTTTTAACCTTTTTAGAGTTTATTTTAGCCCAGAGAAAACCAACCCTGGAGTACAAAACTTTAACGTCTAACTTCCAGTTTGTCTCTGTCCTCTTGCAGCCTCTCTTCCTCTACGTGGCGCTGCAGGCGGTCCATTCACCCCTGCAGGTGCCGGACCGCTACACGGCGCCGTACAGCTTCATCGATAACCACGATCGCAGGATGTACGCCGGCATGGTGTCGGCCATGGACGAGGCGGTGGGCAACATCACCCTGGCTTTACAGCACAGAGGACTCTGGAACAACACAGTCCTGGTGTTCTCCACAGGTACGCTTCTATGTTGCGTCCGTACTTTATCAATTTAAGTCAATAACATCAGTTTAATTCAATTCAAATCACTTTTATTTGTTTGTCGGGGGGTGCTGGAGCCTATCCCAGCTGTCATCGGGCGAGAGGGACAGGTCACCAGTCCATTGCAGGGCACAGTCACAATCAATACGCACAAATAGACACAAAAACAACAGGTTGTCTCCACACAATGTTGAGTTTACAAGCCTGAATCAATGTGGACTGCAACCTGTGTTTTTTTTTAAGTAAATACGGACGTAAAAAATAAAATGCATGAATGAGAAAGGAAAAAAGAAAGAAAGAAGTTCTGTTTATAATGGCGGTTGGCTGAAGTCAAAGCTGCCAGAAACTGAAGAAGAAGAAGACAGCCCACAATCACGTGACTAAACATTTCTGCTGTGTGGAAGAACTTTACTCTGACGATTTTTAAATAGTGCAACGGTGATGTTTGGCAAAGGGTTAGTAGGAGATACTTCCACCTTGATTCAACAGCTCCAATAAAATCACTAAACAGAATCCATGGAGTCCACTCAGGTTAAAGGCTGAACCCAAACAACAACAACAAACACTGAACGTTTAAAAGAAGAGAAAAGTTTCCTGGAGACAGAGTCAAGGAGAAAAATCTTTCAAAGAGGGTTAGGGAGTTTATGGCAGCGTTGGATGACCAGAACATTTCTGGAGTAGAGAACACAAGGTACGAGCTACCCTCTCCACTCTACATTAACTTGGACAGAAAGATTTATTGGACTGAATCCAGTCGACTCTAGAAGAAGACAAGGAAGACAAGGACAGACTTTAGGAATCTACAGGGGAGGAACTTTAAGACATTTAAGATCAGAGTGGCCAATACTCAATACTAAAAGATCAAGGGGTAATAAAACTTGATTGAGACATCCCTAACATCAAATTAATTTGAAATAAAAATTGTCCATGTAAACGTTGCCAATTGTTTGTAATACCATAGTTTGTCCACTAGAGGGCAGTGTTACATTTGAAGTAGATCCTTTAAGATAAATAGATAGATAGATACTTTATTTATTTATCTATCCCCAACTGGGACATCTGTATCGCCACCCAGCATACAAATACACAAATACACAATCTATAACAATAGAGAAATCTATATACACACGTTTTACAAGAATAGTAAAATTATTGAATATTAAATTGAAATGAATTTACAAAAGAAATGTGCAAAATGTCCCACGACCAGTCAGTCCAGAGTGTCGTCTGTCACACAAACACACAGATGAGGCGCTGTGCTTCATATAAACATGTGCCTGCTCACTGGTTTCCACATGTGGAATGATTTGAAGTAGGTAACTGCTTTGAAGGGTTATTTTTAGGGACTTTAAAGGGCAATTAGAAGACAGGAACACAATGCTGTGAAAGTTAAGTGCGAGTGTTTTCATGCCTGCGGTAGGTGGCCTGTTCTTCATTGTTCCTCCACACATTTGGTTGGCTCTGACTCGAGGGAGGGGGTGCGGAGGGGTTTGGGGAGGGGGGGATTGAGTCAGCCATATGTCGGGCAGAGTCTGACTCTGCTCATCTGCAGCTGAGGGAAAATAAAAGTCACAGCACTTCCTGCTTCTGTGTAAATACGATGCAGCGGTGATGTAATCTGCGACTCCCCAATACCAAGAATTGTTTTATCCGCTCACAGCTCCAGAGTTTAATTTGAAATTCGTCACGGTCAAGCTGTTTTCACCGACTCAGGCCTAACAGGAGAGCAATGAGCCCTGAACTTGTTGCACCCCGAGTTTTCCTTCATGATGAAAGTTTCTGCAGGCCGACGGCCTCGCCGGGACTCTACTGTAAGCAAAGGAGTGCGGAGGCTGTAGGGGGAAAGTTTAGGCCTGCAGAGAGCCAAGGCAGCTTGAAAAGACATTAAGGAGCAGACGGTCTTTTCCAGAACGGTTTCTGGAAGTCGGCGCAGGACTACTTCCTGGACTTGCATGACACTGAAAGGGGAGCCCTGGTTGGACGCGATTGGTCAAGTGTGTTTATACTGGACCGACGTATTGGGATGATGACAGTGGGCCTGTGTGTGTGTGTGTGGTTGTGTAATGGTTGGATTTTATGCAGACAGATGGATGAGCGGCGTTTTCAGCCAAGCTAGCGACTCAGGGGGATGACGGTGTCAGCCGGTCAGTTCTCGTCCAGACTGAAATATCTCAGCCGTGTTTCCCGGAGGATGAATCCTGCCGACAGTAATGATCCTTGTCCTCAGTCACCATGAAGTTTACATTTGTGATTTTAAGTGAAATTTATTCCCAGTTATTGGACGTATTACCGTGAAGTTTTGCACAGACGTTCATGTTCCCCAGAGGATGTATCTCGTTGACTTTAATGATCCTCTGATGAGCCTCAAAAACAGCAGTTTAGACCACACAGTGAAATTCTTACTTTGCAAGTCTCCCTTATTAACAACACTGAATAAATAAAGGAAATATAAAACCCACAAAGAAGAAGAATGAACTAGAAGAACTAGAAGAAAAATAGGAAGAAGGAGAGGAATAAGAACAAGAAAACCTTGAAGAAGACAAACTAGAAGAATTAGTATTAGAAGAAGAAGATGATGATGAAGAAGAAAGAGAAGAAGAATTAGAAGAAGAGGAAGAAGAAAGAGAAGGAAAGCTTGTAGAAGATGAACTAGAAGAAGAAGAATCAGTAGAAGAACCAGAAGAGGGTTAGGGTTAGAGGAAGAAAGAAGAACTAGAAGAAGAATTAGTAGTAGAAGAAGAGCTAGAGGAAGAAGAAAGAAGAACTTGAAGAAGAAGAACTAATAGAAGA
Organism: Chelon labrosus; assembly: GCF_963514085.1. Classification (NCBI taxonomy): domain Eukaryota; kingdom Metazoa; phylum Chordata; class Actinopteri; order Mugiliformes; family Mugilidae; genus Chelon; species Chelon labrosus. The sequence goes on from NC_140355.1 coordinate 20,452,554, forward strand.
AGAGGAAGGAGAGGAATAAGAACGAGAAAAAGATTCAAACTAGAAGAACTTGAAGAGGAGGAGGAACGAGAAGAAGAAAGAGAAGAAGAAGGTGAACTAGAAAAAGAAGCTTCTAGAAGAAGAAGCTTCTTCTAGTAGTAAAAGAAGAAGAATTAGAAGAGGAGGAGGAAGAAGGAACGTATCAAAGTCACATCCCCATAAATACCAGGACCCAAGAACTTTCCATCGTAATCTTATTCAATTTACGTGTTGGTGGCTTTAATGTTGTGGCTGACATTAATAATACTCTGACGTCCTGTCTCATAATGCTGCCTTCACAAACACTGATTCACTTCAGAAATCATTTGTGTCCTCAGATCTGTTTTCCTGATCGCTCAGATGTCTGATTTAACCCTGGAAAGACAACATTTAGAAACACACCTCCAGTTCTCTGACACGGGTCGCTCCTTCGGTCATCTCTAACCTTTTCTATCTGTTGACCTCCTTCATGTTGTGTTCCTGTGTGTTGACAGATAACGGAGGTCAGACGCTGTGCGGCGGCAGCAACTGGCCTCTGCGGGGGAGGAAGTGGTCCCTGTGGGAGGGAGGGGTCCGGGGGGTCGGGTTCGTCTCCGGCCCGCTGCTGAAACGGCCCGGAACCGTCAGCCGCGAACTCATCCACATCTCTGACTGGCTGCCCACGCTGGTCGGCCTGGCCGGAGGGAGCACCAACGCCACAAAGCCTCTGGACGGATTCAACGTGTGGAACGCAATCAGGTGAGCCCTGGAGACGTGTTCTGGGGTCGACTGTGGCCTGAGCCGGAGCCAGACCAGCTCTGGAGGTTTTGACAGCCTGCCCTCTCTTTGTGCCTCTTGTCCGACCCCCCCACCCCCCACCCCCACCCCATGCACTCCAGCTCCAAGCAGCCTTTTTCTGGTAGGAGCCCCCCACTCCTTCAATAAGCCCTTTGTAACTGTGGTGATGGGAGCTCAAAGAGAAGGAAATTCCATCAGTCATTCTCACACAAATCTGTACTCCTTCCATCCCTCTGTTTGTTTTTTCCCTTCTAAGCTAGCCTGATTTTAGATCAGCTAATTAGTTTCACTACAAATCCTTTTATGTGCAGATTATTTTAAATGTAATATATTGAATTATTCATCAAAAAGCTTTTTATTCAACTTTTTATTAGCTTTTTGTTAACACGAGCAATCCAACGACACATGCTTGATGTTAAAATGAGAACTAAAAAGAAAGACACCGCGCGGCGACGCATACACCAATCAGCCACAACATTATGACCATCTTGTGACAATTCAGTGTTCTGCTGGGAAACTTTTGGACCTGGCATTCATTGGTGTGGATGTTACTTAGACATGTAGCACCCACCTAGACCAGACCAGACACCCCCACACCCCCATAGCAATGACACTCCTTGATGTTCAGCAGCCATCCCAACACAAAAACACTTTAGGAATAACTAACAGCAAAAGGTGTTGACCTGGCCTCCAAATTCACTAGATCCCAAACTGATCAAGTATCGGTGGGATGATCCTCAGAGGCCCCTCACCTTAAAGGCCAACAACAACATTCTGTTGCCAGACACCACAGGACACCCTCAGAAGGTCCATGTCCATTTTCTGATGAGTCCCAACTGTTTTGGAGACACAAGGGAGACGTACACAGTATTAGGAAGGTGGTCATAATGTAATGCCTGATCGGTGTATGATACGATTTCTTCCAGGTTACATCCATATAATGACAACACAAATACAGCTAAATGAACCAGCTCATGCATAGAAAAAAAAACTTAACCACTAAATAAGATTGATTTTCTGTAAATCATAAACATTAAATTGATCACAAACATTGATTTGTACTGTAAACTGATAGGTTACATAATTCCATGTGTGTCCAGGTCGCCACCAGCTGTCACCGGGTCCCGTTTGACTGACACTTTAGATTTGTAAACTAAATGTGGACACAGTGGAAGGAGGTGAAATTGAGGGCTGCAGCAGAAAATCAAGGCTTAGCCAGTGACCACAAACTACCACTCGCAGCCTCCACTTGACGCGATTGGCTGACGCACGTCAGCTGACCGCCGGCTTCTTGGCTTCTGCAGTGTGAGCTGCGCGTCGACTCGGGAGCGCTGTTTGTTTTTGCTGCTTTTACAGTTTGGTTCTGTTGTAACGGTTACAGTAAACGTGGAGCCCCGACAGCTCGGCCGGGGCAGCGGGCAGAGTTATTTTAGTTGTGTTATCAGACGCTGTGGTCAGTGAGAGCGGTGCGGTCAGAGACTGTGACTGCCTGGTGAACGGCAGCCAGCTGCTTCAGATTTACAGACCCCGGTGGATTTCACTGTGCATGAGTCAGACTCGGTGGTGGTGGTGGTGGTGGTGGTGGTGGTGATGGTTTTGTGTCCATGAGTTTAAAAGTAACACTGCTTTTATCTTACAGCAAAGGGTACGCCTCACCCAGAGTGGAGCTGCTGCACAACATCGACCCTCTCTATTATGACATCGCTCCATGTGAGTTCACTATTCATCATTTTTGTCATTTGTTTGGTGTAAAAATAGTAAAGAACGTCCCCAAAAGATGCCTTTACCAACGAAACCACCGTTTGCTGTTACATAAAACACTGAAAATAACAAACTATATCTAGAATATTTGGTATTTGATTTGAAACTGAACGGGAAATAAGGACAAGTCACCCAAATCCTCTGCCAATTTCGTTACTTATAGAAAGAAAACATTCATTTTAAGACTCAAATTAAGGTTACTGAAGGAGTGAAGGAGTTTATGGAGCATAATAGATATTATACAGACATTTCTTTTTACGTTTGCTGTTTGGAGACAATGTAAACTCATTCAGAAACCTTAAAATCCAACAGTTTAGGTTTTGGACATAGTGTGGATATGAGTTGTGAGAGAACGTGTCACTTCATTCATTTTATGGCGGGGGGAGCTGGAGACTATCCCACCCTGGACAGGTCTCCAGTCTATCTCAGGGCTAACACAGAGAGACAGACAACCACTCACACCTACAGCCAACTTAGAATCACTAATGAACCTAACCAGCATGTCTTTGGACGGTGGGAGGAAGCTAGAGAACCTGGAGGGAACCCACGCAGACACAGGGAGAACATGCAAACTACACACAGAAAGGAACCAGAACCTTCTGGTTGTGAGGGATCAGTGCTAACCACCACATGCCACTGTGCCGCCCTGAAGGGAGACGTTGAAGTGTTGAAAATGTCCAGTATTTATCAGAAAAGGGACAATAAATTTAGAGAATAGTCCGGTGGGACTGGTGGGACTTCTTCAGTCCCCTAGAACTGAAGAAGCTACTCGGATGAGTGCCATTTCCAAACTCTTTTTGGACACACCATGACCTGGATGACTGAGAACCTTCACAGACTTAGGCAAACATTCAGAAAAAGTAAGAAAAGTGGAAAAAGAACATAATTGTGTGATAAATTTGCCTTTATTGAGTATAAGTAATTAAAAAGCATTAACAGAAGAAGCATTTAATGTTTTTTTAATGATGTTTGAGCCTGCAACTAGTGGAAGTTATTTGTAAGCTGCAGAAAAATGTGTAAATCTGTGAAAGGATCAGTGTTTGAGATCAATATGCAGAGCTTAGCAACCAAATTACCTCCAGATATGACATTGCAAATACAACTAAAGTAAAAGGCTTATGCATAGATAATAAGACTTCTCTTTTTTGCAGATATACCTAAAAAAAACATTAGATTGATCATGATATTGATATCTGCTCCTCCAGTGCAGGGTTGCACTTGGTGGAAGGTGGGAGAGTGTGAAGCCATCTCGTTGGACTCTCAAAGTCGTCGTGATTCATCGACAGTTTTCTCTCTCCTCCCGGCGTTTCCACGAGTATCAAAGCCTCATTGTTTGATTCCCAAACAACATGAGTCCTGGCTGACCCGAGTAAAAGCCGACCTGAGAGCCTGAGAACCGTCTGTTACGTAACATTTGACTAAACACAACTTATTATCAGCAGACGTTTAGTTTAGTTTCATGAATTTAGACAAAATTTTCTTCCTATTCCTATTTTTCAGTGGTGTTGAAACCTGAGATAGCTGGAGTGCAGGGTGGGTGTGCGTCCTTTAACCTCTCTGTGGTTGTAAGGAGGCTTCCAGGAAACATGTGACCTTTTCTTGTGTTTTTTTTTTTGTCTAAACCACTTAATATTTGGCGGACCAAACCGCTTCCATCTCTGAGGAGGTAGCGGGGCTCTGGTCTGAGCGGGCCACTATTTTCTGACTCTAGGGGAGGATCCTTCACCTTGGTTATGCGTTCAGAAATAGCATAGGAGGAGTGCTTTTTCTTTTTTGTTTCCGAAATGTTTCACAGATGTGCCGCGGTGGTGGGCACATAATGGGTCATCGTGATGGGAGCAGATGCGATCCGTTGTGGAGGAGTACTGGCAGCAGCAGCAGTCGCTAAAAGTACGCCCCTCTCCAGCTGTCTGTGCCGTATCAGGGAAACATTTGTAGGAGTTTTTAAGGAAAAATCTCAAAGTGTAGCTAAATTAAAAGATAAATAAATATGCATCTTCCTTTTTTTAGTTTCCAGCGTAGACTGTATAAAGATGGACGGAGGAACTGCTCCTCTAAAGTGAAGCCAAAGCAAGTAGAGCTCCCCCTGGTGGCTGGCTGCAGTATAGGTCATAAGCTCCGCCCCCTCCGTGTTAATGGATTGGGCTTTGGACCGAACTAAAACACTAAAATACATATCAAATTTTTTTTTTTTTAAGGAAGGTTTCTGTCTTTTTAGGTAGTTAATATAATGTTGATGAATGTTCAAGTGTCAATTTTTTGGATGAGTTTCATTTTAGTTTGTTATTTGACGATATAGAAACAGGATGTGACATAATGGCGACCACCAGTTGCCATGCCAACCGCTCCGTAACGCTGTCCCGTGTATACAGTGTATAATCCAACATTTTCTTGTTACTGGTGGAGGTAGAGCAGAGCGTATAGTATTAATTAAACAAAAACGCTAATGAGTCTGAAGGAAGTGTGGGCGGGGCATCGATATCGCGGCTCCGTGTGGCTCCACTCTCGGACCGTACTGATCAGACTCTGGCTCCAAAGTCACAAGATGTCGCCACCAGTATCCCCGAGAAAATAGCGTCAGTTTGGACCAATGCAAGGAAGTGGGGACGCATTGTGCATATTTATATGCAGTCTATGCTTTCCAGATGTTCCAGCTAGATGCTAATCTTTCATGCTACATTAAAACTTGATGTTCCCAAAACCAAAACAAGAAGCTGAAAGACACTAAATTCACCCTATCGAGCTAAAATGATAAGATTAGTATAAAAGTATCTCTCCTCTGCAAACGAAAACAACCTCAGTTTTAAAGGAATTTAGCTTCAGTGCTGCTTCAGTTCTCCTCAAAGTTTACTGATTTCCATCTAAATTAGTCGGGACAATAAGCGGAGCCGGTGAAGGACGACACCGCCGCTTGCTTTACAATGGTTTATGTCTGAATCTTTATTGTCGGGCCACCGCGGTGACAGCCAGCCGCCTCCTTTAGCGCATTCCAGGCTCTTTGAAACCTCGCTCTCCACGTTCCTTCTCCCCTCTTTTACTCTCGGGCTCTCTTCATGCGTCCTTTGGTTTCTCTGTTTAGCTCATGAAAAGACTTTTTTTATTTATTTTTTTTATATCCTTTCATGTCGCTTTTCAGACTCTTCGCCCGTCGCTGTTTGAGAAGAGGGACTAAACGGGTCACAGAGGGGTCCCTGAACTTCTCGCTTCTCTGAAAAAGAGAGAAACTCTGGTTTTGGGCCCACCAGGCTCTAAATCACACCCTCCCCAAATTTCCTCCCTCCGCTCTCCTTCGAGCAATTTCTCTTCTTCCATCCATCTCTTCCTCCCTTTTTTTTTTTTTCCTTAAGCCCGATTGTGGCTCATCCTGCTGTGGATCCAGATGAGCGCTGCCTTTGCTTCTGCTTTGAGGCTCATGCAAAAGAATGAATGTCAAGAAACGAACATGTGCACACAGCGAGCTCCCGTCGGCGGTTTCCAGGCCCCTTTCTTTAAAGAATCCCAAACAGCGTTCACACCTGATTCTGAAAGCCCCCCCCACCCACCCCCGGCTCTTATGCGACGACCCCCGCTTGTTTACACAAAGCAGGGAGCTGCAGCTTATTGCATGCGACAACAATTAACATGCCCACATTTAATTTGCGCAACGATCAGTAAATAATTAAATGTCAGAGCTTTTTATCGTGCGGTGGCAGAAACGCTGAGATCGGAAATGTTTCACTCCCCGAGTCATGTCGCTCGCGGTGGAATCGGCTCTTATTGAAACCGGCTCCGATATGGGAACGCGGGTGATTTGTCTTTATGCAAAGAATGTGAGGAAATGCGTGTTTTCGACGGCCTTAGGAGGACGAAATTACCCGCAAATCTGCCTAATCAGGACCACATTGCCGGGGTCAACCCTCAGCGTGAACCTGAGAATGCTCTCAAGGCCGGAGCTCCTCATTTTTTTTATTTTTTGGAGACATGTGTTCTCACTTCTGGGAGACATTTTCCGTTAGAGCAGAAATAGCTCGTGGCAGGAGGCTGCACGAGTTTCGCCTTTGTGAAACTGGTAAAATTACACGTATTGTTATTGATTAGCGCAGCGTTCGACCGCATTACCGCCGTGTTTTGTTCCGTGCGTTTAAAGGAAACTTATACGTGAAACAATTTCTGTTCTACTCAATTCCTGCTGATTTTTACGGCACAAAAAGAAGTCTATCTTCTCTGTGTATTTATTTTCGCACCTCCACTTGATACCAAGGGCGATTTCCAGGTATGCACCAAAAATCTGGTGCCAGTCTGCCTCGCTCGTATGGTTTACACAGGCATCCACAGAGGACGCTTTGTGTAGTAGTAGACTAATAACATTTTAATCTGCCATTTTTTAAATTCTTTTATTTTTTTTCGAGGTGGATGACCTCCGTGATCAGCTCTTGTCCTCTGTCTCCCTGCAGGTCCTGGCAGGAAGCCTCGGTTAACTTTGGCTCAGACGGTCAGCGGCGGATACTCCTGGGCCAACTCCTCGTTCAATGTGTCCATTCACGCCGCCATTCGATCCTCAAACTGGAAGCTGCTGACTGGATACCCAGGTCAGTAACTCACCAGCATCACCTCTAATGACATGTTTAGTCTAAGCGGGATGTGGTGCAGCAATGTACACCGATCAGGCATAACATTATGACCACCTTCCTAATATTGTGTAGGTCTCCCTTGTGGTGACTCATCAGAGAATGGACATGGGCCTTCTGAGGGTGTCCTGTGGTGTCTGGCAGCAGGATGTTGTTGGGGGGGGGGGGGGGGGCTTTGAGGGGAGGGGCCTCTGTGGATCATCCCACAGATACTTGATCAGTTTGGGATCTAGTGAATTTGGAGGCCAGGTCAACACCTTGTGCTGTTCTTCATGTTTTTCTGAGTTGTTCCTAAAGCATTTTTATGGCCGCATCCTGCTGGGGATGTCTGCTGCCATCAAGGAGTGTCATTGCTATGGGGGGGGGGGGGGGGCTGGTCTGGTCTAGGTGGGTGCTACATGTCTAAGTAACATCCACACCAATTTATGCCAGGTCCAGAAGTTTCCCAGCAGAACACTGAAGTGTCACAAGATGATATTTACTTCTCCTGTCGGTGGTTTTAATGTTGTGGCTGATCGGTGTATATGCACACAAGGGGTTAATAAGGCACAGGTGAAACTAATGAGGGCGGAGCACAGAAGGAGAAACCAATCAACCAATCAAAGAGGGGGGGAAACACAGGAAGTAAAGCAAGAAATAAAACACCAAAGAAGAAATGTCCGGAACTGAAACAGGAAACACAAAGAAAACAAAACAGGATTGAAAGTGAAGTATCAAAACACAACATCATGACAAAAACAATACTGATGTCGTTGTAAGTTTCCTGTCAGGTTCAAATTGGTGGCGCTGGACATTTTTATTGTTGTATTAACATTCTCGGCTCTAATAATACATCAACGAGCCGCTCGCGGGAAAACCACAGAAGAAGAAACGGCAGATACTCTTTATTTCTATTTCCGCTGCCGCTGCTTCCTTCCTGCAATTTAAAAGACGTTGTTTGTCGCAAACAGACGCGAACAGATAATAACAATGTCAGCTTTGAATTTGCGGTCGTGTCTCGGAAGAGTTTCCAGTGAGTGTAGAGTCAGCAGAGCATTGTTGTCATTTGTTTTTCCTTTCTCTTCTTGCTTCAGTTCCAGAAAACTGAAAATAAAATGCAGAGCTACTGTCAGCTGCTCTTAGTTGAGTTGTTTCCAAACTATGGGTCCGACCCCCTTTAGAGGGTCACACAATTAATCTGATTTAATTCTTTTTTATGCAATTTCAACCTGTATTTAAGTTCAACACTTGCTTAGTTTCTTTCCCCCACTGCCGCTGATGTTCTTCATCTCTGTTCCCTCCAGGATGTGACATTTGGTTCCCTCATCCCGACTACAACATCTCCCACTTTAAGCCGGCCCCGCTGAAGTCTGTAATGCTGTTCGACATAGAAAAGGATCCGGAGGAGAGGAACGAAGTGTCGGCTCAGTTCCCCACGGTGGTCGAGTATCTCCTCAATCGACTCCAGCACTTCCAGAAAAGTGCCTTGCCCGTAACCTTCCCCGACAATGACCCCAGATGTGACCCGGGCCCCACCGGAGCCTGGGGGCCCTGGGCTTAGACGTCTGCGTCGTCGAATACGAAGGACTGTGGAACTTTGTTTACTGTGAATCATAAAATCAGGGATTTATCTTCTGTGGAGAAATATGAAGTTTTCCAAACATAATCTTTTATTCTATGATGATTCAGATTTAACATATATCTCGTTATACAGTTTGGATCAGGAAGATTTCCACTAGTAGATTTAAAAAGTGCAGGATCTCATGTGTGGGATCTGTCATTCATTCATTCATTAATAGTTTTAGCTGCACATGCTGCTGATTTTGTAAAGACTACCTTCCTGCTGATTCAGGTATTTGCACTTTCCCACATTCATCTGTTGTTGGGAAGAAACAGGAGGCCACATTTAAGAAAGAGGAGAAATACTACACCAAGTAAACTGTGGTGCCTGAAGATATTAAATCAAAATAATATATATTTTAGCGCGTGAGAGACAACGATGATGTTGATTTTTAGCCAGATAGAGTGCGCTAATGACCGTTGAATGAAGTGACCCCAAAGAACCCAGAGTAACTCTTCATCTGACTGAAGTGCTTCAGTGTTTTAGTGTCTTTGAGCTTCTTGTTTTGGTTTGTCAGCACTTTATATGTAAAGCTTGCCGCTCATCTCTTTGTCTACGTGGTTTTCAGCACCAAATCAGATGTTTTATTATCTGTCAGAGCACAATCTGCATGCATATGGTGAAAATAAGCTAACTCATAGGACGTGGTAGCTGTTTTATTCACTTACAACATTATTTCGGTTAATTTACGATTGATTCATAGACAATAGTCAATTGGCAATTAAGCGGAAGCGGTGCTTTAAATGCGAATGGCATCATTTTCATCTAGTTTAGTGAAATTTCGACGTAGATCGATGATTCGTCTTGTTCTGTTAAATTGCTTCAAGTTGGAACCTGTTTTTAATTTCCACCTCGAGCAGCTCATCGACGTTTCTTGCCGCCCCCCCCACTTCAAATATTTCCAAGTGGAACAAATAGATCATAAAAATATTGCTAGTGCATGTACGGAGCTAGCTCTTCTTTCCGGTAACACTCTCTATTTGAGAAGTAATTGCCAACGGCCAATGCTCATGTTATTCTGTCTTACGCCACTTTACTCCTCGATTTAGAAATAATATTTCGTCCAAAGCTCGTTTATAAAGATGGATGACATGTCCCCTTAGGTATATATTTCAGTCGCCCACTAGTGGCGGGTTGCTGTATAGGTCAGACCCAATCCAATCTGTTTGTTTGTTTGTTTGAGGTGAGGTTGTGTTTTGGAGGCTAACTTAATTAGCAAGATAATGCTAATGTTATAGCTAGCAATGTTACAGTGGTTGATATGTAGCTCAGGAGCTAGCTAACCAATATGGCGTCTCCCATTGTCTGCAATATTTTGGCTTCGCTTTTTTATTTTTTTTTTCCAGTTGGAGATTGTTGCCTTTGTATAAAATCTATGCTTTCTACTTTTGATATTGTGTCTCTCAGGTCTTCTCGTCTTCTTCTGTGGATATTTCAGGGTTTTGAAAATGAAATGCTTTAAATGAAATATGCAGTCACTCTTCAAAGCTTAAAATCTGCAACCGAATGGAAAATCGAAAATACCCACAAAAAGAAACAAAAATGTTGTGAGATGAGTGTTTGTAAAACCGATTAAACAATTGTGTTTCTGAATTCAGTCTCTTTGGCTGCTCGTTTCTCTTCGCGGTGTCTCAAAGTTAAAGACTGGTTGTTAAAAATACCAGTGGGTAGCAGTGGGTTTCTACTCAAGTTGGAAATGTGAGGAATTTCATGTACACTTCAGGTATTCTTGATATTATGGCTTCAACGATGGCTCCCACATGCCATGTGTCCGCGAACGTGTCGTTCCCACAGAGCCGTGTCTGTGCTGCCGTGGAAGATCAGTTTATCAATCGGTTCGAGTACGAAGCAAACACGCTAAAACGTTTTAATCAGATGCTTCCAAAAGGGAGTATTTGCATGTTTAGAATCAGGAGCAGGAGAAACTAATTTCCTTAATAGATATACACCCTCTTTGACCTTTTGGCCCTCGGTGTTTGACCTCCCACTGGCAGCAGCGTGCAGACTACCACAGGAAACGCGCCCTGCAGAGAGCGGTGGGCCCCGTCCTAATGTGGGCTGTGACCCTTAACCTGCCATGTGTATTGACTGGGGTAAACAACAATGCTGCTGCTGCTACAATAAGAACAGAGAAGCCATTTAGCAGATTAGCCTTGTCACTGTATAACATATAGAGACCCATAAAGGTTAACACTTACTACTCACAGTTCGGTGGTAAAATTATTTCCACTCTCATTAATTTTGTTGTATGATGTATAGCGTATACATTGTATATGACAAATAAAGCAATTTAAATCTATGTCCAGCAAATTCGAAGCTTCAGTTAGCTAACTAGCATAGCGTAGCTTAGCTTAGCATAATAACTTGAAACAGAAGCTAGAACAGATTAGCTTGCCTCTGTTAAAAAATAATTCCATTAAATTGCTATACATGTGTGTGCTTCCACAAATATATCATTTTGATTCAAATTTTGCTTGTTTGTTGAATCGTGACACCTGATAGGCTCCACCCTCTGCAAATCCTCAACATGAGCTCACAGAAAACCAGAGAAAATACTAATATAATATAAATTCAATAAGGTTAAGAGTTTAAACTTGAAAAAAATTGTGTTTTCATGCACCACTCCACCACTCAATTAGTTTACAGCCCTTTAAGTTATGTTTGGAGCTACTATTCAGTATGTAACACAGATTAAAACTCTTATCTGATGTCTCTTCTTTCAACTGCAACACAAGTTCAGTCTTCTCAGTTGCCTTTTGTCCAACTCAGATCTAGCACTAACATCTGACCTGGGAAAGCCAGCTTTAAGTGTCACACTACTACTGCTGTTTCAGAACCATGAACGGCTTGGGGAGATGACACATATTTAGGAACGAGCTGTGCAGTCTTTCTGAAATCACACGCCGTAATTTTACAACAGTTTCTAGCTCTTCCTAGCCTTCAAGCTAACAGTAGCTCTTCCTGTTTCCCAATTTGATGACTACTGCCACTCGCTGGTATGGAGAGTTATTTCCTCTCATGCAGAACATATGAAGCAGTCGGCCATTATTGGCTGTAGTCATTGTGATGTGCTCAACTTTTTGGTCCAGTCACAAGATAGGCGATTTGAGGGCAGTTTATACTTTAAAGACCCAACTAAAATTAGTAAGTGAACCTTTAGGATTGTTTAAATCCCTGCTGTTTAATTATTTTGTGACTTTTTAGATTTTTAGGTCACATTTCTCTGAATAATTTACTCCCATATGCGTCCCGCCTACGGCCCACTTGTGATGCCAGTTGGTTGCTTAAACTTTAAAATCTACTCCACTTTTCCATGTGTGCTTTTATGCTTTTTAAGAATATGTGGTTTCCAATTTTGTCAAAGTGAAACAAAGATAGTTTTCCACCAAAGTCTCTGGTAAATAGAATTTAAACTGGGATTTAAACCACAGGATTATTTTATGTTTCTGAGAAAGCGCCTCTCTGCATCTCTGAGGACATAAATTTGTCACTCGCCTCTTCTGTTAGTTTACTCTGCAATCAAAACTCTACAATTCAGGATGATGGGAGAGCTCATTTAATTAGACGTTTGCCAGTGTTTGCCATTCATGTAAAACCAGAGCCGGCGAGTTTCTCAGCTCGGCTGCAGACCACTTTTGCACTTCTCATAGCCCGCCTGCGGTGAACTGTCCCTCCATCTTCACCCCCTAGTCATTAAGAGCAGTCGGCCTCGGCGGTGTCACAGCTCGTCTCCTCCTCGTGCTTTTCAAAGTGGTTTTGGTGTGGCTTTCACACTTAATCCCGAGAGCGACAAACACGCTCTGATGTGCCTCTGCTGAATCAACGCTGTGATTCACCGGCTCTGACGTTTTTTGTTTTGTCAGCTGTGACAAAGCCATGTGTGCCTCCACAGTGATGCCCCTGAAAGATATGACGGTATGTGAAGATGTGATAGCCCGGGCGAGGCTCTGGTGGTGTTTTCCAGGGTGAGCACATGCGGGACGCTCAAGCGGCTGCCACCCTTGATTCCCTTCTGGCATTTCCACAAGGAGCGACTGAAGGTCTCTCAGCTCACAGTGAAGTGGAATTCCAAACAAGATTGTGTCTGTCTGTGCCGCCTGGCTGTGAAAACAGATTAAAATCATACTGACCAGTGCAGCCAGGAATGCGTTGAACCTTGAGCCTCGAAGGGGGGAAATCCGACAGCTCATCACGCCTAATAATAATAATAATGAAAATAATCCTTGACAGTCCTTCACACAGCGTGAAGACCACCACAGAGAAGATGTGATAACAAGTGCATGAGGTATTCTTAGGCTCTTGAACTGTTAATGTTCTTCTAGAATATCATCTTTTTAAAACAAGTATGTTTTAAAGGGTTATTACAGCTCTGCTTGCTGATATCATAATAAAAGGCATTTTATTCTCAAAAAAACCTTCAGCAGCATTTTGGTTCAGCTAGCTTAAACCTAGCAAATGGGAGTGTAAATATTTCGTGCACAATCACATATGCTGTCTGCAAATGGGGGTGAATTACACTGGTGAATGGTAATATATTGTGATTTAGATGTATAATAGTTTCTTTGTAGGTTTTAATTTCGTTAGCTTGTCGTTAGCTTGCTAACTGTTAGCCTCAGAAGGTTCAGGATGGCGCAGTTGCCTAGCAGCGGTTTTCTCAGAACTTATCGGCGTTACCTGCTCTCAAATTCTGAGTTATGAGAAAACAACTGCTAGCAACTGTTAGGGGCCACTGAGGCTAGCATGCTAGGTGGAGGCTAATTTACCATACACTTCTGTCACGTCTGAAAACATCAGAAAACACATTGGTTTGGCTTAGTTTTAGTTTGCTTGAGTGTCAACGTCTCCATATCCAATACAAATCAAAACGAAGCTAACGTTAGCTTACAGATTAATAGCATAATACATATTTTCTGCTATCAAATGGAACTTGTTAGCTTGTGGTTGCGACATGGGAAGTTGCGTATGCAAAATGTTTGGCGTTCAAAAGGAAACGTCAGCATCTAGAAGGTACCTAAGCTAACAGCTAAGCAAGCTAACAAACTTGAACTTCTCCAAAGGTTTCCAGTTACAAAGTCGTAAATACCACGAGAGGTTCATGACTTCACGAGTTTTGTTTGATGACAGCATTCATTGGGGTTAAAACAAGATCTTTTGCTTGGATCTGTAAATAAATATTTTTAAAAACTTTGCTAATTTTCAATCACGCGTCAATTATTTAAGCTACACTATCAGGGGACCATGAACAGGAACATAACTACTGCACATGTGCCACTTTTACGCAGCAAAAACCAAGATGGCTGTTCAGAGAAGCTGTAGGGCTTATGCTAAACGCTAACCGTTGCTAATTATTTCATCATTTATTGGTAATGTTTATTGCTGTGACTTGTGTCTGCGACGTCAAAATCTAATTTCCTCTTTGAGCGTCGTGTCATAGTTCAGAAATTATACCTTGGACGTGTTATAATATACGTAAAACAGTTGTTACTCGGCTTTATCACACTCGCTTCGTGAAGCTATTCACACCGTATTACATGAACATTTGAGGCTACATGTCACATTCACTCTAAATCTGAGTGTCAACCTTCAACGGGAGGCCAACAGCTGAGCCGACGACCCAAAGATTGTTCACATACTAAGGGCTCACTCTATTCAGGTCCAGGATGTCCGTCTGAATGCTGCACAGCCTTAGCATTATATCTAGACATGCATCTTAACGTGCACCATCTCCCATTCCCAGCCTCCAGACTTCTATTGTTGCTGAAGTCAATAAAAATATTTGGCGCCCTTACACTTCTCTGGTGTAAGAGTCTCCTCGGAGCCCGTTTGAAGAACAGGAATGGTGCAAAACAACCACTTTTGTATTTTCACGTACACAGTGATCGAATGTGAATGCACTATTTTGAGAGTGTTGTGACTGTGAGGGGAACAACTGGTGCCGGGCCCTCAGTGCCCGCTGATTTGTGCTTCTCAGTCAAACAAATAAGACTTGAATGGAGTGGACACACAAGGGAAGTCTCATGACTCGCTCGGGGGACTTTTTTTGGCTAAACAACTGCAGTTACTGTCAATAATAACGACCCTGATGTTATCAGTCCAGTTCCTGGGATCATTGTTAGTCTGGCTGACCTTCGGTTTGGACTGTCAGACTGAAAGCACAATAGTCTGTCGCAGAAATGCTCCAATCTCCTCTAATGGATGACCGATTGGTCCAGTAAATGTAGTTTGAGCCATACATCGGTGAACTCACAGGGGCATGTTTTATTTAGAGCAACATGACTTTATTGATTGCTGAAACTAAAAAAAAAAAAATTATAATGTAAAATAAACTAAGGCTTTAAGGCTTTAAAGACGATTTGAGGATTTAGTTATATTGTAGAGTTTTAGAGTACCCCCCCCTCCCCCAACAAAAGCCCCATAGTCACTAAAAAGAGATGAATACCAAAGCTAGCTACAGTAAAATATCCTTATCAACAAGGCTGTGGTAAGTGTACATTTGGCTAGCGCTAACATTGTGACGTATTCAGTGATTACGACTCTTCAAACTATCCTGAGTGACTGATTATTTGTAATTGCAACCAATCTTAATTTTGTCCTTTAATTTGCAACTTGTTGCGCTGCCCCCTAGTGGCCAAATAATCAGTTCATGTAGCTTTAATGATTAATTACCAAAGAAAACTAGACAAATACTAAAGCCTCTGTGTCAAAGCGCCAATTTTACAATTTATTTTTTTGCAATTTTGTGCAAAAGTAATGATTTACTGCGTATTTATATTTAAATTTACGTTTTTTTTCTTTTGGGTTAGGAAGACAAATGAAAATTTTACATGCAAAACCTTAAAAGACATCAAAGGGAGACATAGTTTTCATGCAACTCTTTATTATGTTGTTGTTGTTTAATATTATCCACTACTACTAAAGTGGCTGAACACTTACAGTGCCTGCGACATTAAGTAAATAATTGATTCTCATGAGTGTGAGCTGCAGTGAGGCAGGGGTCTGGTGGATGTGGGCGGGCGCTAACGGAGCAGTCACTCCCATCCCCAGCAGCAGTCTGTCTGGGCTGAGGACGGACGGAGCCATTCATTCTTCTGTGGTCCGGGAGAAAACGTGGAGGAGGATGAAGAGACTCTGAAAGAGGAGGAAAAAATAAATCAGAAACCAGGATCAAGCCCGAAACTTCACAAACTTCAGAGGAGGAGATCCTTCAGCATTTCAGAGCGTCAAATACGCGCAGCCAGCAAGTTTACGCGTAAGTATCTGCGCCTTGAGCTTTTACTTTTTCTGCAGCAACAATGGAGACGATATTCCTCTCTGAAACAAGTCTTCTTCGCAGAATCTTAGCCGCAGATGTTGTGACTTTAACTCGAGTGTCTCCACTTTTATAGCTGTGGGATTTTCTCTCAGAGATTTGTAGGGAAACTCGTGGGTTGGAAGGGACGAGAAGACTGATGCTGTGCCAGGCAATGGAGCACATTAGGTCTCTAATAAGTTGTCAGTGTGACACTCATCAGTTAGTTTTAATTGATTTCTGTGCGTGAGTGTGTGTGTTTTTTCCAGTTTCTGTTTAAAAGTTACCCGGTTTATTTTCTTTATATGTAGATAAATGTGTTTTTATGTCATCAAAAGTCGTTTTTAATCGAATTAGATCAATTAAAAATAACAAAAAGTTAAATTATTGTAATGCTAATAAGTGAAAAGCAGCAAAATTTCACTGTCAGTTGTTTTCCTTAAACATAACAATTGGAAATAACCATTACTTGTAGTCAAAGTCCAAATTAAGACCACATGTGCTGTTTTATTTTTAAGTGAATCCTCTGTACGTCTATAAACTGTCAGAAAATTTGAGAAATGTCTTATTTCTAGAAGCCTAAAGCTCAAATATATTCAATTTAATGTCAAATATAAGAAAGAAAAGCAACAAATCCCCTTCGAAAAGCCTGAATAATCCATTAATTGAGTTTTATTTCCCATACAAACGTCCCCCCAGAAGCGCCATTAACCCCAAAACACCTGATCCTTGCGCTGGGTTTCCTGAGTGTCCGTGGGCATATCGGAGGTCTAAGGTTGCCCTGCTGTTGTAACTTCAAGAGAAAGTCTGTCAGCCGTCGTGACAAAGTGCGACACAGATTCCTGTCTTGTTTTGTCGTGTTGTGTTTCAACAGTAAACCTGAGAACCGGTTCCCACCTGTAAAGCAGTGTTTGTATGTGAAAGAGAAAGGACTCCTGGGGGCTTAGGCCTTTTTATATATGGCCGCTATGTAACCAGAGTATGGATTTTTTTTTTTCTTTTTCCATAAGCAGAGCTCTTACTTTCATGTTTTTAGTTCAGGAGAGATTGTATTGTTGTCACTTTAACAGCTGCAAGTTGCAGCGGTGCAGCAGCTGTGTGGTCTCGGGTTTATAATCTCTAATTAGAGATATAAACCTGTGTAATTTCTCTTTTTTTTTTAATGGCACGCAACTGGGCTTCAGATGTTTAATGATGCTTATGTCATCACTAAGTAAGTGACTAGCATTAAAGATGGCGGTCGCTGGTTGTCCGGTGGTTTGAGCATCGGTGCCAGTGCACGTGGTCCCTCAGGGCTCCGTGTTTGGCCCATTAAAAAAGCCTGAACTTCACTCGTTACAACCCCACTCCTTTCCTTTCCTTTAAGGCCACAAGTACAAATACATGGGTTTATTCCTCTCCCTTGGCAGCCTTGGTAGTGCAGATGCTTTGGAAAAGTTCTTTAATGTTTTTTTTTTCTCCTCCTCCTCCTCTTCTCCTTTGCTAAACAGAATGGTAAACTTTCAAAGCATGGAAAAATATATTACCAGCCTCCTTTTTTTTTTTTTTATTCTGCCCTGGTGCAGATGATGCAGTTGCTTTTAATGCACGTTACAGAAACATAAAACAAAAGTTTTAACTGCTAACCCATTCATGTAGACCACATCATCTGCCTTTTCGTGCCTCTTGGAGCTTTGATGGCAGTGCTTTTGTCATTAATCCAGGATCCTGGCTTCAGTTTATGGGACTGGTCAGTATATTTCTCCTGGAGTGGGGGCTATTTTCAGTGGAGGATTTGATCTACATCTTCGAGCATTCGGATCCTAAATAAACACTTACTCCTCTATATAGCTGAGTGGTCTGCTGGTGGAAATCAGACCTGAGCACTATCAGTGTGTGCCTGAAACCAAAGCCAGGCTCATAGCTTAACCATGACAAAAGTGTGAAATCCACTAATTGAACGGCTGCCCGTGTGTCAGAGGTCAAACCAGATGACTCCGGCCGGCTGGGACCAACATCTGGAATACAGCTTGTTACAGTAAAGCCCTACTGTGGACATCCTCTAGTGTAGATGGTCCAGATAACAAGGCTAGTTTATTTGCGCCGCACTTCCTCTGACTACTCTAACTTTTGCACTTGTACGTGGAGTCAGGCACTCGCTTTCACATCTGGTTTTCAAAATCAGCGATATTTTTCTCAGCCAGTGCGGTCAATAAAACTTTCAACAGGAGCATCCAGGAAGTGATCTGATGCAAACAACACATCCCAGAATTTATTTAATACGCGTCTTGTTGCCCCTGAAGATTGTTTATTTGGCTATAAAATTGACGTAATGCTTAAAGTCAGACAGGTCCAAACTGGGTCACATTACTTTGTAAGGTTTTCCGTTCCAAGCTCCTAAAAGGCGTATTTTTTTCAGTAAATCAAAAGCAGCCGTGTGTCCGAGTCTGTTACTTTCTTTCTTTTTTTTTTTTATGGGCTGTTTGACCAGTACTGGAAAAGTCTGTCTCACAGTCTGGACAGCACAGACAAAGAGGACAGCCTTGTTCTCGAACATTGTCTGCTGTTTTCTGCCTGAGGGATGTCACTTTTTCATAAAATGATTCAATTATTTATGATTAATTCAGCAACATTATGAAACAGAATGGTATCTCACAGGCTTCAGACTAGCCACCATGTATGGAGATATTTTATCAGGACATTGGGTGAGATTCTATGGGTGGAGATCCCGAATGCAGTTAGCATCTTTCTAGATTTACAAAGGTACAGACACACCAAACTGACATCAAAGAGCTACCAGCAACCAAAGGTTGACTGTGTCTCAGGCAAAAAGTTGCACTCGAACGAACCGCAAATACTGGTAGATGCATGAAAGCCTGGGAAGCCGGAACAGCTACTGTTACCTGGGAGGCTATAGGAAGCAAGGACGAGCTATTGTTAGCTGGGAGGCTAGCAAGCAAACAACTTTTATTTTTCTTAGCCAGTGCGGTCGATAAAACTTTCAACAGGAGCATCCAGGAAGTGATCTGATGCAACCAACACATCCCAGAATTTATTTAATACGCATCTTGTTGCCCCTGAAGACTGTTTATTTAGAAGGGGTTACTATTAGCTGGGAGGCTAGGAAGCAAGGAAGCGCTACCATTAGCTGGGTGGCTAGGAAGCAAGGAAGACATACTATTAGCTGGTGGGTAAGGAAGTTAGAAGGTTAACTGATGTGCAAGGAAGTTAGGAAGAGGAACTGTTAGCAGGAAGGCTAGGAAGCTAAGGAGAGTTGTTAGCAGGGAAGCTATGATGAACTACTGTTAGCTGAGAAGCTAGGAAGGACTACTGTTAGCTGGGAGGCTAGGAATCTAGAAGGAGTTACTATTAGCTGTGAGGCTAGGAAGCAAGGAAGAGCTACTATTAGCTGGGAGGCTAGGAATCTCAGGAGAGTTACTGTTAGCAGGGAAGCTATGATGAACTACTATTAGCTGGGAAGCTAGGAAGAACTATTGTTAGCTGGGAGGCTAGGAAGCTAGAAGGAGTTACATTAGCTGGGAGACTAGGAAGCAAGGACGACATATTAGCTGGTGGGCAAGGAAGCGAAGAGCAACTGTTAGCTGGAAGGCTATGAAGCTAGGGGGAGAGTTACTATTAGCTGGGATGCTAGGAAGAACTACTGTTAGCTGGGAAGCTAGGAAGCTAGAAAGAGCAACAAACAGTCACACAGAGCTGGCCTCTCCTGAACCCTGCTAATCAGTTGCTCTTTGTGTATTTTGAATGGTCAGATGAGACGAAGACAAAAGACGAGAGGAGGATGGATTGATTGACTGATTGAATTTTGTTTTTTTAAAATGTTTTTCTTGATCCCGCTGCAGATTCAACATGTTGAATCAGCCGCAGAACCACCTACAGGGGTCTGGTTCTGGTGTGTCTTGCCAATGGTGCAAGACACACCAGAAAAAAATAGTCGCACAGATCTTATGACCTATCACCTATGACCCGACACTGTGAAACAGCCGACCGTCAGCTTATTTTGTCACAGACCCTTAGATGTGTCATGTCAAAATTTGTATATTCTAGAAATCCTGCAGGAAGTTTGTGCTATTTGTGCAGCTTCTCGTTTCCCCTGAATCTCCTCAGAAGAGAGTGCAAAGCAAGAATGACTCACAGAGACACAGTTGCTGGATTAATAGGAAATGCTCCCTGCTGAAATAAACCAGACTTATCCTTTCACTGTGATGACCTTTTTGAATGTGGCCTCATGTTTCTGTTTTTGCTCAGAAACAGCGCAGTCAAATCTCTCTGTCATGTTTCTGATACCAGACTGAACTTTCTTGCTCTCTATATGCGCCCCCCCTCCTCCATCCACCCCTCATATGCTGCACTGTAGGGCAGCCATGCACACTGATTAGATTAGGCAGAGCTGGAGCTAATCACCCCTCTCTCTCTCTCTATTCTTTTTCTAACTTATAACGTACACTGAACCACCTCCACCCTCCTCCTCCTCCCTGCTGTGGCTCCTAGAGATGAGCCTCTCCTGGGGGGTACATCTGCCCACTCCACTACCTCTCCAGTCCCGCTGTTTACCGGTAAAACCGCATGGTGGGGTCCTCCCGGTCACAAAGCCCTGGTCCTGCTCCTTGTCTGGAAAGAAAGAGACATCCAAATAAGTGAATGACTTGTGGAGGGGAGTGAAGGGCAGGGTGGGGTGAGGAGAAGGACCCTCCTGTCGGGTGAAATGAGGAGAAAGAATCTGCAGCGGGTTTTGTCCCTTTGTGGCGATGGGGGTCAGTCTCAGGGGAATGGACGGCAGACAGACGGAGGGTTTTGCAGCTGCATGGCCTCCGGCACTTTATCTAGTCCCTGAGCAACTGCATGCTCATTAAACTGCGCCGGTCGTGTTCAGTATTTACCCCAGTTTATGTCCTCTGTTATTTCCTCCCTGCCCTCCGTCCTTGCTCTTTACCGGCAGACGCTTTGTCGGACACGATTTTAATATTGATTAAGTCGGGACTGGAGTCAGGAGCTCAGCCTCACAGCTGTATGCTAATGATGAAAGGGTACGACCGGCCACAATAAGCAGCTTGTGTGCGTGTGTGTGTGTAACGTGCGATAAGGCAGGATCATATGTTCTTTTTGGCCCAGGTCATGGAAAAGGCTTTAAGCTGTGTGAATAAGATTACAGCAGATTGTGCATTGTGTTTGTGTCACAGCTGAAAGTCATAATTTGCTTTCAAGTTTCAGTTGGAACAACAAGGGAGACAACAATGACTACAAAGAGCTCCATGAATTTTTTTTTTTACCTCTGCAAATAAGAGCTGCAATAAATTTTCTTTTATCTGTTCTTTTGTGGCGTACAGAAAGAGTTGACATTTTGGGTTAGGGCTAAATGAAAACCCCATCTTGTTTTACAGAAATGTGACAATAACAAATGATGCACGCATATGCACACACTGAAAATTGTTCTTTATGCTAAGTTATACTATGCTAACTACTTATATTTAGCAAGTACGCATATTTCTAGAAAGAAACTCAACCATTTCTTTAATAAAAAGTCTAAACTGCATAGTCATAAGTTCCCAGAGTTCGCTAATTCCAAACGATGCTTTGATTAAATTCATACAACACTATCCAAGTAATTCTGACCCTTGGTACGGAAACAAAGCCTCCCTCCTGGTAAATGTTCAACTTTCTCTTCCGCTTTTTAAAAATGCATCGATTAATCATTGAACTGTTACAGCAGTGGGCCAAAAGTCGTTTATGAAATTAGCAGGAAGCTGTGATCTTGGTCGTGTTGATTTACGAGACTTATTTTCCCACTTGGTATTGCGGTAACAGATGTCTCAATATGTTTTCATTTCCTCCTTCCAATCTAAAAGGAGTCAACTGACCACCTCCTCCCTAATTCTGTGGGGATTTTGAATCACGCCACTGTTTGAGTTCTGAGTTCATTCACCTGTTTCAGTCTTACTCAAAAATTCCCGATTGTTATATTAGTCTGGCCAAGCGTCCTTTCACTTTCGTTTACTCTTTAATTCCGGCACAGTTTAGAAATCCTCTTGTCTGCACCCATGTAGGTCACAACCACAGATCTGATTTTCTCTGTTGGAGTTTCCGGATTTTTGCAGCACCATGGAAACCCCTCTGTTGGTTTGGACTGGCAGGCTAACACCGGCCGTTATCACCACTGTGTCCTGGTAGCCGGAGCACAGCTGGTCCAACGGCCATAACGCTCCAAGTCTACATCATACCTTGGCAGACCTAGTTTTTATTGAGGTGACTCATGCTAAATTGAAGGCAGGTCACCGGTGTGACCTAACAGTGTTAACGTTACTCACTGTAGTCACAGTAAGTGACTGTTTTCCCTCTTTGTTACTGTTGCTATGCATGTCAAGCTTTCCGTTTTCTCTTCTTAAAACAATGACTGTCTGGTTTCAGACAGATGTGGATAACAGCAGACTTCTCATTTTTAGCTAGCGACTGTATATTTCTAACAGCTGGAACAGAAACGGTCACTGACAGTTTTCGCTGGCTGTGGCTAATTAAGCCATATGCTGTTTAAAATAGTGTCTCCTGTTGACGTTTTAATGCTTCCAGCTGAATTTTGTAAAAGAGGTTCACGTGAGGGACACACACGTGATATATCGCTAAAAGGATGAGGCTAAAGCTAATATATCCAGTATGTTGTCCACCACTGGTCTCGAAGAGCTAGCAAGTCCTACTGTTATAAGACTGTTAATTTGCAAACGTGTTTGATTAATTAACAGTTAGATGGGTTGTTTCTTTAAAATTTTAAACAATAAGTTTGCTTTTCTTTAGTGTTATTGTCTCCAAAACCAGCGCAAAGCAAAACAAAGCTAACGTTAGCTTACAGATTGATAGCATCATACTCAATGAATATGCTAGTTGTGAACGGCACATTTTTCTATAGTGCCTTGCCGTAATTAATGTAGTTAATGTAGTTAGCTTAGCTTGTGGTGACGACGTGGGCCGTTCATATGGACTCTTCTTGGGAAACCATTTGAAAACAGCATAAATCCAACTCAAATCAGGACAAAGCTGCTAACATTAGCTTACAGACTAGTAGCATAATACTCATGTTCTGCCTTGGAATGAATCTTGGGACATGGGAAGTCTTGTATACAAAATGCTTTGTGTTAAAATTGTGAGAAGACCACTGCTAGCAACTGTTTGCATCTAGAAGCCACCAAGGCTAACATCTTAGCAAGCTAACAAATGGCAAACTTAATGTAGGGCATGCAAAGGGGGTTCATTTGTAAAAAGAAACCTCCATTTAATTAAAGGCAGCAAACAAATGTACGAGTTGGGAACGGGGCATTTTTAAAAATGGCCATTACTAATGTAGGCTAGGTGAGATGTAGGCTACAGTATATCTGTGTTAGCAAGGCAGGCATGCTAACGGTTGCAGCTAACTGCTCCTTAATTTGCTATTGTGTTTTTGGTATTGGAAAGTTTAAAAAGTCGCTGTTCGAGGAAGCTGCTCCGTAAAAGAAATAGTGCAAAACCCTCAAAACTCGACTACATGTCTTCATTAATCTTCATTGTGTAACTGAGAGGCCCTGGTCACTGAGCAGAGGTCTGCCTAATGGTCTGTGCAGCTGTGAATTGATTTGTAGAGCGAGGACTCTCCAGGTGAGGGTGACCGCTCAGATAGACTGTGCCGGGGTAACGTTACAGCACCTGTGGGACCACACAGACACATGCTTCAGTAGAAAAATTGGCCCGTGGCACGATTTCTTTTCACTGTGATTTGTGGGTAAATTAAGAGATTTTGTAGCACACACAAGTCAGGCATTGACTCGAAACAAGATTCGACAGTACACCCCAAATCTCTATTGTGTCTCCATTATACCAAGCTGATGTAAACAGGCTTAATTGAATTTAAACAGAATTTGTCGGGCAAGTTTTTCCATCTGCATTCAGCTGGCATATTCATTCATCACCTCTCCACCAAGTTTAATTAATGTTTACCCGAAGTTTACGAGAAAAGCATCTTTCCAAACATTAGTTTACTGCAAGTTTCAAGCGTGCGATCATTTTTCTTTCTCAAGTTGTCCCCGTTTAATTGACCTTTTTAAAACATGCATGCTTGCTTTGGAGAAAACAAAAAGAATGCAGGGAATGAGGCATTTCTTTGTTTGCTGTTGACATTTGAGGCGGCCCTCCACAGCTAAGTGGTATTTGCCAATCTGAAGACGGCAGGGGTTACGCCGTCCCTCGCTGCACGGGCCTGGTCTGAGAAAAGTGAGTCACCGAGGGCTTTAATTATAGCAGCGGGAGGCAGAGACGAGGGATAAAGGAAAACAAGCCTCAGAGGGCAGCGGAGAAAATGAGACATTAAACAAAACGCAGAAAATAGGGCACGAAGGAAGAAAAGAAAAGATGCAGGTCGTGTTTCACGGGTAAACTGGAACAGTCAGACATCTGTGATCCATCTCTTGTGGGTGCATGTCGTCTACCAGCGCCCTGACTTCCCTGTGCTAAACCCACTAGCTGACCAAGGGCTGTCTCTGACCTCCATCCATTCATCTATCCAAATGTCAACTTCTTTAAAAATGCATGTTGAAGAGCTGAGGTAGTAGATGTATTTATATATCCCTCCAGAATAAATACATCTGAATATATCTTGTCATGTAAATTATAGGAAAATCCATTCAGTGCATCTTTATTGTAGATGAGAGAAAGACCCAAATGTTCCCCTAAAACAAAACAAATTAAAAATCACAAAACACTAGACTATACAGACGTTAACTAAATTATGGTGCAATACAACATTTGGAGACAGTTCCTGCCTTTAAATGGGTAAAGTGAGATTGTGGTAACATCATGGAAAGTTGTGTTCATGAGAGCACTTCTGCTAGCATTTAGGAAGCTAACGAACGGCAAAACGTATCATAAATTCGTGAATGAAAATTCTACTTAACTAAATTACAATATATTAACTCACCGTCCACCTCCACACAACCTGCAAACGCAGAGAAACGAGTCGCAACTCCTGAAAATCGGACGTCTACGAAGCTTTCCAGGTTGCAAATGCCACAAGGGGGCGCTGTTCATATGCACCGTGGACATAATTTGGGGTTTGCTTTGCACCAAAGAAAAGTTCCATGAAGGTTTCCATGTGGAATATTTGAATTATTTAATTATTTAGAAGGTGGAAAAACATTAATAAACCATGCACCATGCAAATTGGTTTTTAAGTAGCTTCGTATTTATGTTAGCTTCTTTAAGTTTTGCCATTTATAAATCTGTCCTATCAACATGAGCTCTGCAGACCTCCTCAGAAAAGAGGTATTGCTGTTTTTAGTGCTCCATTAAGAAAATCCATTCACTTCCACTGTAAACACAAAAAAACTTAATCAATATAGCACCAATCCAGTAACTGAGTTGCTCCTATATTGACCTAAACACTTCTAAACCAGCAGACTGTGTAATCTGGAGCTAAGCTTTTTAATACCATCTGAGAATACGTCGCGTCGACTTAAATCTTTCAACACCTTATCAGCGCTTTGAGTGAATCTGCTTTAGTGTTGACGTAGTGTAACTCAAGCAGTTTAAAGGGCCGACGTGCACTCAACCGGACCATGTAAACACTTAAAAACAATCTTATCCTCCTCTCAGGGCGGTTAGGCACATTTAAGGAACCCGTCAAAGCCTTTTTTAGTTAGATTCCCGGTGGCCGGCAGCCTGTGACGCCAGGCGGGAATCTTTATCGGCGCAGGTTCACGGGTTCAGAGGCGGGACAGAGGAGACGATGCCATTTTGTCTGTCGGACGCGGTAACGCGATTTGGACGAAGCAGACATTAAGTCGCGGTGAGATGGAGGAGAATGGATGTGTGCGCCCATTATGTCTGTCATCATGTCTGGGAGAAAACCTGGCTTATGTCCAATCCAGAGAAATTACCCTCCTATCCGCATTAAGGAGATCACTTAATACACCTGTCTTTTATCGTACAGCTAGGCCCTCGGTGATGACTTCACCACAGCTGACAAAGGCAACGCACACACATGTACGAGAAGCCAATTAAAGGCCGTAATTTAAATCTCTTCTTCCTCCTTGATATCTGTTCTTTTGTAATATCAAGGACAAACCCTCCCTGCTGAATGACGTCATCTGCCTTGTGTTCATATTGCGCTAACAGACTAATCACTGTAAGCTGACGTCACCTCTGTGTGCTGTGTGCGGTCTGGGGTTTTTACGGGGCACGACACACACACACACATGCATGCATGCACACACATGAGGAAATTGGATAGAGTGTGGATAATCATTGCATTAGTGCAGAGTGTGCAATCAGCGTGTGCCCGAGGGGGAGAAACACACCTTGTGTTTTCACTTTACAGACGCTGTGGTAGTGGTTCAGCTTGTGCTGCAGTGTTAAGTGTTTATTGTGGAAGTGGAGGGCTGTGTGTGTTTGTGTCGGGGGCAATTAGCGTCTGACGGGGGAGACGGAGTGATAAGAATCCGTTTCCGTGTTCTGATAAATCCGTGAATTAATAATAAACCTTTCCCCTTGTTTCTGAATCAATGCTGAGCCCATGAAATGACCATGAACATTTCAACATGTCATGGCATACCAAGCTAGCTAGCTGTTAACCTGCTGTAGGAACCAACTGTTGCATGCTGTATATCGATGACTGGCATAGATTGTTCATGACTAACCCTTGAGATGTCTCCACAGAATTGGATGCTAGTAGAGATTAAGCTAATGTTAGCTGCTCAGTGTTGCTAGCTGTACAAGAATCATTGCACTTGTACAATAAATTAGCACTTGTGTAAGACAAATGATCAAATAATATCCCTAAATGCATTACTTCTGGAATAAATTGAGTTGATTTGGCTTTTAAACCGTTTGAATTCTGTTCTAAATAATGCGTTCATTATTATTTTTGTCTTAGAAAGCAGAAAAGAGCTGCTAACGTTAGCTTAAGCTCTGTCAGCATCCAGTTCTGGCTGCGGGAAAATACTTCAACAGGAGGGCCAGTCAGTTTAGTTAAGCTAAAGTTACCAGCTCTTTTCTGCTCAGTGTTGCCAGATGTATAAGAATCATTGCGCTTATACAATAAATTTTGACTTTGTAAAACACGTGATTCAATTAAATCTCTAAATGCATGATTTCTGGAAGAAACTAAAATGATTTAAAGCCAAATCGACTTTAAAGTGTTTCAATTTATTCCCGAAATCATGTATTTGAGGATTTTATTTTAGCATTTTATCTTTTACAAGATTCCCCTTTTAAAATGGGTTAGCTTGGCGTATTAAGCCTCATCCTGTCAACTTTATGGAGCAAATGTTAATTAGCTGGCTAGTTTAGTTGATTGTATGAGAGTCATTCTAGCTTGCAAAACAGACAGATTACCTGCTCAAAGTCTAGACATAAGGATTTAGGTGGTAAATCCAACACTATTTTCATCCTTAGCCGCATATTTGTAGGTTAAGGCGTGAGGTGCTCAGCAAATCATCTATTGGACATCATTTTATGAGTCACAGGCGGAACTTGCACCTAAACTCAGAACGGAAGCTGCACAGGAACCAGAAACCCAACAGTTTTTCCTCATCTCTTTGATGAGCTCCCAGGTGAAGCTTTCAAAGCCCCCGCGTCTCAACAACGCCTGCTCCTAAAATAATGTGTGGTAAATGTAATACAGCTGCCCAGCTGAGCAGGAAACAGGCAACAATTCATTGTTCTGGACGACAATAATTGCTTTTATTTTTCCTTTTCTTTGTACGTTCCATGCATTTTTTTAAGTGAGGACTTTTTTATTATTATTTATTATCAGTGGCTACTTGCATGTGATTTAACAGTAGTGAAAAATATTAGTGCTCTTGTTCCACATGCATGATACCGAATCCACTGAGCTGCCACTGAGCGGTTTCTGTGGTGCTGATGCAGCAACAGTTTGCTGGCTGTATAAAAATGTTCCAGTGACACACACAAACGCACACACTGGCTGCTGAGCACGGTGATGAGGTCATTGTTGGTCAAGTCTGTTTTGTATTGTATGAATAGACGGCAGCTGTAATGCCCATTCACTTCCAGTCTTAAGTCAGGGGGCTTATATAACCCGGTTTACCCTAACAATATGTATTGTGTTCCACTAAATCCAGAAACAGATGTTCCCACTTGGTTAACAATTGCAAATACACTTCTTTACTTTACATAAACATGTTGTGTTTGACCTTTTAAATCGCACAGGTGAGCTGCAGCTTGAAAAGTTCCTCGGAACTTGTTAAATATTTGCCCAAAGACTCGTTTGTTCCTTAATTGTTCTGCAGAAGCAGCGCATTACGGTGATTAGCGTTAAGAGAGTGTCTTGCCGGCCGCTTCCTGACACCTGTGCTGTGTGTGTTAGCCGGAGGGACGGGGCTCCCGAGCTAGTTATTTTTAATGAGAACGCTCTCTCCGCTCAGCCCCACATGCCTCTCATTACAGCCCACAGACCTGGAGAGTGAAGAGGAGGAGAAGAAGAGAGGATGGGAGGAATAAATGTAAAACAGATGCAGACATCAGTAGAAGATGCATCTTCTTCTCTTCTCATGCTGCTAGACGGCGCAGTAGTGCTTGATAAAATAAAGTAATATGTGTTAAAGATTAAACGGCATGCAGACTTAGATTCTGCTTGTGCATGTGAAGCACTTTGCAGGAATGTAGGTTAGTTTCCTTCAAAGATTTAAGATTTTTAAGAACAAAACTAACCTCATAGCAGCTAGTAGGATGTTAGCTTAGCTTAGCATAACAACTGGAGACAAGGGGAACTACGAAACCGTCATCGGTTGGTGTCAAGATGGTGTCAACCAATCGTCCAACAGTCAAAAAAATGTTAAATCTGATTGGTTCAAGTCAAAGAAAAGCAGCAAATTCTCACATTTGCAATATCCTAGATCCTAAATGGTGTAAATAAATGTTGCTTTTCATTCAAATAATCATCAAAATATCCAGCGTTTTTAATCTAAGTCCATGAAAAGCAAATTCTCACATTGAAGACCATGAAATATTTGCCATTTTTTAGGTGAAAAGACTACAATTAGTCTTATTTCTTTCCTTTTTATTGGCTAATTGATTATCGTAGCCGTGGACCACAAGTAAAAACACGTAAGGCTCAATATTTAACATGTTAAATCATGCTTATATGTAAAAGCAGTAACCCTAACCCTAAGTCCACACACAAGGATAAACGTTTTTCCAATTAAAGCATCCAATTAGCTATTACCAGTCTTGATGCAAAGCTAAGCTACCAGCGCTTACCTTATATTTAACATAAATGATTGCTCTTCTTACTCTTTACACTTTGTTCCTAAAGCTATTCCAATGAGCGATGGCAACCCCTTCCATCCAGCTTTCCTGTTCCCAAAGCCCGTAAATACTCTAAGAAAGACCCTTTTGTGGTGGGCCTGGCTGCAGTGAACATACCTAGAGTCCCATCGTAATAGCCTGCCCCCAGCTGTGGACGGCTTCAACAGCTGAGAGGGTATTCCCAAGTTATAATGCGCCTCGGGGCATTTTTTGGCAGTCGCTTTAGAGGGCAAACATGGTAGCTGGATTTTTAACGCTCGGAGAAAATCCCTTCAGCTGTGGCAATTTGGAAAATGCCCAAAGGGAATTTGCACCGCAGAGGTTTCCCCGAGGCCAAAAATCAGAGCATCAATCAGCTGGTGGTGAACATGGAGTACTGTTGTACCCTTGTCAGAGCTGTTACCAATTTCATGGCACTTTATCCGTTAAGTGGAGCGTCCTGTTTTCATCCGGCATACCTTGATTCTGAATTCACAAACAAACCAAATCACAGCCGGTTATTATGTTATCAGCGTCGAGTCTCGCTAATGTGGTTTATTAGTGCAGTCAAAGTCGCATTGATCCCTCCCGAAGCTGCTGTATTATTTCAAGCTTATTCCAGGTTTTTGCTGCAGAACAACCGCTTGTTTTTCCCAGTGTTCACAAAGTCGACGCTGGCGCCAATTAGATCTTATTTGATTGTGTTACGTTTCCTTATCAGAGCGTAGCGCTGCATGAAAACAAAGCAGAGGTTTTGACAAATCTCAAGGTGTTTTTTTTGGTCCACATGCGCTGCTGTTCAAAGGTTTTAGGGAGAAATCCTTGTTTAATAATGCAGGTTGAACACTAAATAATGTATGTAGTCACTCCTTGTGTTTTCTTTTTGCAGGAAATGCAAATTTATATTTTGGGTGCTGCAGAAAAACAGCACATACTAATTGCACCTAATCAGGAGATATCATAGACTGTATAAAGATAGGTGGCAGAGCTGCTCCTCAAAAGTGAAGCCAAAGCAAGTAGAGCTCCCCCTGGTGACTGGCTGCAGAATAGGTCATAAGCCCCGCCTCCTCTATGTTAGTGGATGGGGCATGCGTCAAACTAAAACACTAAAGTACACCTTGCAGCACTCCAAACAGACCTGTTTTTCTGACTAAAACACTAAAGTTTTTGGATGGTTTCAATCATTTTAGGTAGTTAATATAATACTGGAGTAAGACTCAAGTGATATTTTTTTAGAGAGCTTTTGTTTTTGATGCTATAGAAACAGGATGTGACATACTGGCGGCAGCTAGTTGCCATGCTAACCGTGCCGTAATGCGTCCCATGGGACCTTGAGAGTTGTTGAAAAAAATAAGCACAGTTTATTATCCATCCTTGCAAGATGTCGCTGCCCGTATCCCCGGGAAACTAGCGTCAGTCTGGCCCATATTTATATACAGTCTATGTTTACTGCTGCTTGTTTCCAGTTGTTACGCTAAGCTATCATTGCATGCACCATGCACTTAGCATTAACCGTTTCCACTGTGCAAGTTGTCACACAGGGACCTGGTTAAATATGTTATAAAATCTCAACCCATCCCTATTTTTTCTGCCGATTTAAATTGATGCAACCTTGCTGTGCTTTATTTCTGTCTCATCAGATTTGGTAGAGTTGCATTTGATTGTTTTTTAGAACTGGTTCGATAACGTGAGCATTTACAGACTCTTCTTTTATCAGCTCCACCAGGCACTTATCTCCACAAAAAAATACCCATTAGCTTCCCTTTGAGATACACCAGTCTATGTTTGGTGACTGGCTTTCATCGTCTAATCCAATACCGTGTTAGCGTTTGTTCTGTGCAATCCTGTTAAGTTAGACTATTGACGTGATCATTGACCGAACTGAGTGCTGCACAGTATCTATTAAAAGGCCTCAACAGAGCCGAAGGAAAAAGGGGGTAAGAGGAAGAGTCAGACATTAGTTAATTATCTGCAGCCTGACGTATGAGAGCCATTAGTTTTACGAGGGCCAAGTAACCCGAACCTGCTGCTGATAGTGGGAGCATGTTTGGTGCGATTTAAGTTTTAATTTGTTGATTGGTTTCTGGCCACATGGATCAATTAATACTGTAAATGTGAATGCGTCAGGATACGTAAGAGGGTTTCTAAGTAATAAAATATCTCCCAAGGCAGTATTTACATTTATGTAATTGTTATTTTTTTATTATTGTTGTTGTAATACATAGTCTTGGCCAAATAATAACTATATCTAAACTGAAAGCTAAAACTGGAAGTCTTTTAGCTCCGTTTTGTTCTCCACCACCTCCTGAAGAAAAAACAAATCGGGCTCTTTAGCAGCTAAATGCGGCACTTTGTTCACTAGCTATCTGCTAACTTTAGCTCTCTGCTGTGTGGTTTTGCACAGGTAGTGTAACGTGGATTTGTCACTTTTTTATTTGCAGAAAAAAAATCAGTAAAGTCGAGGGACGTGAAACCAAAACAGTGACCTTAAAGATGCTAAAACGTAAATCTTGTCTACAGACTTTTATGTAGCCTCCTGTTGGTTTAAAGATATTGATTTGTGCAGCTAGAGTTTGACATTGTTTGCACAGAGTTAATCATCAGTGGGTCTGTTTAGAGTTTAAATCAGATCGTGAGAAACTGGGATGTTGCATTGTAGTCACTGCACACAGAGCTTAGGACTTATCCCACTTACAATGTGTTCTGTTGTGCTCAACATTATGCAACACGGGACCTAAATGAGGGATGCAGACATCAGCGTCTCTCCTCTTTTTTCCTTTCCTTTTTTGTTTTTTTTTGTTTTTATGAACATGTGAAAGAGTTTAAAAGTTTCTCCAGGTGCAGCTGCTCCTCGGTCTCCTCAGGTTTACATGGAAAATACCAGTGAGCAATGAGAAAGGGATGCTCGTTACTGTTTGGGAGCCGGCAGTGACTGAACTGTTGCCCTCTGGAGATGGTATGTTTTAGCGATTTGGACTCATTGTTCCCGCTGTCTTTACAGGCCGTGAAGAGTTGAGAGGGAGCTCTTACATCATCTGGATTTAACTGGAGAGATTCGTCCCTGCATCCGCCGCCAGATTCCACACAGGAGGTTGGTGTTGTTGTTATTGTTTGTCCTGTAATTTTAATCTACTTTCTTGACATGTGACTCTGGTATGAAGTCAAAACAAGCACATTTTCCTGCTTTTAATGTGATTATATTATTGGCTGTAGCCATGGCTCCATTGTTCCAGATGGCTATTACATAACATCACACCATTTAAAGACGCTTTTATCCTAAATCAACCTCTTAGTATTTAGCGGTAGGGCCCTGGAATAAGGCAAACTAATCTCAGATGGGAACACAGTATTTAATCATGGATTTTTTTAACAAACTTAAAGCAACTTTAAAGCAACCCTTTGGCTTTTGAAATCTTATAACAGAGTAATTTCAGTGAGTATTTCTGAAGAGCGGTTCTGAAGCTCAATGAGGGGGCAGCGGTTGCCGCCATCTTGGCTGTGCATGACTCCAGCTAATTACTGGCCGATACAAATCTACTAAAGATCAAAGTGGCCACGCCCTTAATCGTGCATAACTTTATGCATTAATATAATTCCAACCGGTGAGTTATACAGACTGCAGTCATGTTTATTTCTGTTGTAACAGATTAATATGAAGGTCTATGGGGAGTGGCTATTCCTCAAGTGGCCATTTGAGGAACTGCAGTTTTGATATTTAAGACTCATTAAAGGGGAACTACTGTTTTTTTTACAACCTGGACCTTATTTTTGGCATAAAATATGATCGTTCACTCACCCATATAACTTTTGTGTCGTTTGCACTTGTTCAGGAGATATTTAGTTCTGCGTATATACATATAGTGGGAGTGACTGGGGCACCGAGACGCAGCCTCTAAATAACGCATTATCTGCCGCGAAACTCATTCATTTCGCCAATATTTTGTTATGATACGCTAGTGCTATTCACCGTTGAGTCCGGAGTTACCTGTTATCATCATAGCTAGTTTTTTGCAACATGGCTGAATGATTCTGAGGTTGTGGACGAACCATAGCAGTAGCAAATTACAGGTAAACAAGCCGACCATCGTGGGTGCACGCGGCACTCAGAGATGACATTGTCCAGGTCAGAAGAAGATAATAGGTATCATAACAAAGCGTATCATAACAAAATATTGGTGAAACGAATGAGTTTCGTGGCAGATAATGCGTTATTTAGAGGCTGTGTTTCGGTGCCCCAGTCGCTCCCACTATATGGATATACGCTGATCTAATTATCTCCTGAACGAGTGCAAATGACACAAAAGTTATATGGGTGAGTAAATGATCGTATTTTATGCTAGAAATAAGGTCCAGGTTAGTAGTTCCCCTTTAAAGGTACTGCAAGACTAGCTGGTATAACCTACGTACGTAGCCTACGCCAGTGCTACGTCACCCAAACGCTAGTCGGTGCTGTGCCGGGTTAATTAGTTTTGCTTCTACTTCCTGCTTCACTTTCAACAATGGCGACTGAAACTTTCGCCCAGAATTTCACCAAAGACGAGTCATAGAAATGTTTGCATCTCTGACGGCTCCGCGTAGGGTCTGGGCTGTCTCTGCAGCTACAGTGCCAAATTGATGCAGAGCCATAAACCGCCTGTAAGTGTTAGCTAATAGGCAGTTTATGGTATCATTTTAGTTTGACTGATCATTTTTGTAGGTTTGTAAGAAGGTGAAATTCCTGAAAACCAAAGTTTAGAGCAGCAATTATTGTAGTATACACTGACTGTCTATCTATCTATCTAAGCATGAAACTAAAGCCAAAGTCAGCCTCTCCTTTTATCTAAAATTCAAACAAACATCAGTCTGACATGGACCCAATGACCTGCTGCGTTCATAATGACAGTAAAGTTCACCCTTGACCCTTGAGATTCATCATGACATGTCCCGACTGAGCCGGAGGCTGCTTCTTTAAATCACTCGTATTATTGCGTCTCTGAAACAGCATCTTCAGCAGCTTCAAGTTCACTGCATTTTCACCCTGTGTCACGCTGACTCTTGAAATCTGTCTGTTTGGATGGAGTAGGAAGTACGGGTGGGGGGTGTCGGGGGGACAGCGAGAGGGAGAGAGAGGGGACATGTTTTTCCAAAATGGAGGAAAACAATGGCGTGGGGAGATATTGAGCAGGGACCACCTGTGAAGGTCATTTCAAAGTGGAAAGCCCCCACTAAACATAATAAACACAATCATCGTTTGTCATTTAGATCCTAAAATAGGGAGGACTCCATGTCAGCGGCGCGCTTCCTGTTATCTCGCACGTGTTTAGACTGCTTTGTGTTTATGCTCTGAAGTAAAATACATAAATTCGTTTAATGTTTTGAATCGAATCATCGGTTTTCCACATATCCTCCCATGTCAGCTCCAGTCAGGACAGAGTTGTAGATGTCAGATTATAGCACGGTGCTATAATCTGAGATGGACGGGTTTTTTGTGAGGTAAAGAAGAGAAAAGTGTGACTCTTCAGACCTCTTTGTCTGCGAGTGAAAGCTCCTACACGTCTCACTTTACTCCCCCGAAACCAGCCCGACAATAGCAGCACGCTTCATCGTGTCTCAGCTTCCCACCTCTTCTTTCTGTCCACAGCATCTCCCTTCACATTCGTCTCCTACGCCCGCCCGTGTTTTGCCAAGAGCCCGACAGCGAGGATGATATCACTTGATACTTTTATTATACGAAATTCAAGCGGGACAGCCCGGTACAGCCTGCGCTCCTCGGGCCGTGCTTACTTTTGATTTGGAGCAGAGTATCAGGTTGAGCTCAGAGTGCCCACAGCGGCTGAGGCTCTGCACCCCCCTCCTTCCTCCCCTCCCTGGGGCGTTTGGATAGAGCAGCCGACGAGGTCTCAGCTTGCAGGGGAGTTTGTGTTGTTTTGTGCTATAGTGGGAAACTTGGCAGGTCAGCGCCACAGGGAAGTTAGGATTAAACTGCACTCATCCCGAGCACAAAACACGGCGAGAACAATGCTTCTGACCCTCCGGAGAAGAAGAGTGCCAAATACCTTCCACCCAGCTCAGAAGAGAGGGACCGGTTTCCTGAGTCTGGCCTAGAAAATTGGGATTTAAAGTGGAAGGACCCCCTGCGTTTTATGGACCCCGGGGCTGTTTGCGGGGCTAAGGTGGGGCTGGAAACGGTTAAGCATAATGGAGACAGTGTTAAGCCGGAGGGCCTGCAGAGCTCAAACAGTGGGAAACAGAGTAGAAGTGATGGGGGGGCTCCTCAGGGCTCCCCAGTCCATCAGCAGCCAGAGGAAATAGGTGTGAAGAATGTGGCCGCCTTAATTTTACTTATAGTGATGTCTCACCTTGTGGAATATTTTGATATTAACCGCAGTTGGACCAAAACTCTTCATTTAGGCTTCATTCATACAGTAAAATATCATTTTAGATCAAGTTTCCATTAGTTTTCCATCTAAACTTGCAGAGAAACTTATTAGCGTGCTAATGCAGTTTCACGCTGGCACTATTCAGAAAATACCACTAGATTAAAAATCGTCACATCATATGAAGCATGTATAACTAAAAGCACACTAGTTTGCTTGAATGTGCATTTGAATAAAAGCAGAAACGCTCCACTCAAGTTGAGATCCCCTGGAGTTTTGTCGTCCGTGGGGTCATGCAGCAACTGGTTTCTCTGTTTTGGTTTCCACACAACAAACAGTAGTCATTGTTGCTCTGTTGCTCTGTTGCTACCGCTCCGTGATGGATGTTATCTCCGTATTGTTGTCGCCCCTCGGCCTCTTTAATCTTCAGCACGGGCTGATGTTTAACTGCTGAGAGACACCGTACGGATGGAGGCTTTTGTGGCGAGCAGCTCGGGGGAAAAAAAATGTCATCACGAGACGGCTTTTCAACCGAAACCCTCCCCGTCTGAGGCGGCCACCCACTTCGAGGCCAGGCTGCGATGTGTCAGACGGTCTTTGTTTTCCGTCACCCTCTTAACCCTGACGGGCACGGGGCTCGCACGTACGACGGGTGGTTATGGCCAGTACGGGAGAAGCTGAGGGATTGTTGACTTCCGCCTTCCTCCCCAGCTGAAGAATTAGAGCGACTGCTCCGTCCCGACTGACACGCCGTCAGTCAGATTGTATAAACAGATGTGTCCGGGGGGGGGAAACGGTGACCACTCACACGGAGATCAAACGGAGGTGTTTTGTGTGCCCAGATCCACATGTGTTCACGTGTATGCTGTGTTTTTATTATGTTCTGTGCATGTACCTGAGCTAAAAAACACTCCCGGGATGCACGAGATTGTTTTCTTTTAACCCTCGTGCCGCTCGTTTCACCACCAAGGTCCGAGGTGTTATACGTCCTCGGTGCCTCTGTGGCCGTCCTGTTAGCTCCACACCTCTCGCAGGTGTACTCCCCGCTGACTACAAGCATTTGGCTCTGTCCGGCACTCGGGTCTCTACAACTATTATTCCTTTTCCAACCTTCTTTCTTTCCCACGCTCCCCCCCCCACCAGAGCTCAGTGTTGGGATTTCCTCACCTTCTACACATCCGTCTGTTTACGCTCCAGCGGTACTCCCCAGAAAGTTAATAAATTCACAAAGAATGCCGCAGAGATAACGCTCCCACACTGACTACGACCGCCGCCGACGAGAGCGGCGCGGATTAAACTGATGAGGCGCGACCTTCGCCGGGGAAATGTGCCTGTCACTCGACCTCGAGTGTCGTTTTAAATGAATGGATTGGTGTTAAATGCATGAATAAGATGCAGAACTTGTAATCTAAATCTATCCCGAGCATGGAGCATTGAAAAGTGGCAGGAACAACTGGCTTGCGCATTATTTTTTGGTCAGATTGAAGCTTTTCTTGGCTTATTTCTGGATCTAAATTCAAACACTTTTATTAAATAAAGTTATTGTGCAGCTGCTCGAGAGCTTTGGCTTTGACTGCGTCAGATAAGGAAAACAAGTTAAAATAGATAATAGCGCTTTGGTTTTTTGCTCTAACCAGACCGTGATTTTCTGCAGGCCTCCCCCCCCCCCCCCCCCCTGTGTGTGCATGTTAAACATCTGTCTCCATGTGCCTGCTGATGGGCCTCGCCGAGCTGTGGCCTTGAAGTGGCCAGATGGTCGTAGCTGCTCCCTCTGCGGGATTCAAGCTCGGCTCAAACTTCTCTGATTGCACCGAGAAGCGAATGTATAGCAGCGAGGACTCCCGACAAACATTTATCACTCAAGTTCAGCTTCTCTGGGGAGTTGTTATAAGGAGAAAAAAATTGAAGAGTAAACTGTTTACGTCCATTTACCACCATCAGGTGTCAGACGCGCTCCTCGTCCAGACATTTGTTTTGCACTCTGGAGAGTTTGTGCAGTAATTTGCGTCAGATTTCACCACGCAGCGAGTTGTTATTTTCCTCAACTGGAAACTCCATAAGCTCCCGTCAGAGCCAAGTATTCCATCTGTCCATCGGTTGCTTCCATCTCTTTCCATATGTCCCTCCGCCGCTGCCATCTCTTTCCACAGCAGCTCTTAAAAGCCCGAACCCTGAACGGTGCAGTGACATAACGTGTGCAGACGCTGCTCCAATTGAAAACACGCGGAGATAAAGAATAGCGGAGATATCTGAGGCATGTCCGGGACTCGAGTGTCGACACGGGCCAAAATAAAGCATTTGGTTTCTCTCGTATCAAATCGGTTCCTTCCTGACAAAAGCCTCGACTGCTTTATCAAACTTGGGGCTTTGGCGCTTGTGCAAATTCAGGTCAGCAGGTGTGTGTGGATGCAGAAATATAACTTTGTTTTGCATGATCAGGATCAGCGTTTAAACTCCCAAAAGAGCTTTACAGATACGGTCTGAATACACTTCCTTCAAGATGACATAAGATGTTGTAAATGCTTTTTGGTGTTGACCGATTGGCTTGAGACAAAATGGTGAAAAGGCACCCGGAAACTTGGGTAAAAATTTTATCTTTTCATGTGTTTGTAATATTTATTTGATGTTTTGATGGATAGATATACAATAAGTCCAGTATTATTTGTCTTTAGCTCAGTTTTTGGGCACCACCAACTCTTTAGCTGCTAAATGCCCCGCTAGCTAGTGGCTAACTAAGTCAGCTCTGGACGGTAAAGGCATAGTGCACATTTGGATTTTTGTAACCCAAAACAATGAGCCGAAAGACGCTTTAACTCTGTCTTCATCTTTCAAGATAACATGATATGTTGGTACTTTAAACTCTCTTGATGATCTTTCGTGTAAAAAGACTGAATTTAGAAACAAAAACGAAAAGAATCACATGGAAACTTGTGTTAAATCTTGAGTCTTACTGATGTTTTAAGCCATTTCATTTATTTGCAGTGTTTATTCGATGTTTTGATGGACAGATGTACAGTAAGTCGAGCGTTCTTTGTCTTTTAGCTCTGTTTTTGGTCTCCACCGACTCCTAAACAAGCTCTTTAGCTGCTAAATGCCCTGCTAGCTAGTCGCTAACTCTGGACGGTCAAGGCAGAAAGTGTCCATTTGGATTTTTGGTGCAGTAAACGTACAAGTTGTAAACTAAAACGGTGAGCTCGAAGATGACAAAACGTTCTGTAGTTTTGAACTGTAAAATCAAGAGATAGCTTTCTAAATCTAGAAGTTTCACATCTGAAGGAACATGCGTTTTTCGTTGTAGTTTGGAGGCCTTTTGGTTTTGGACTGTGGGACAAAGAAAACATTTGAAGAAGAGTATTTACTTTTATTTTGAAAATGTACACACTAAATTGTTTAATAATTAAGTTAAGAAAGAGTATTTTCAATAAAAGGTTGAGAAGAGCTTTAAAACTATATGTTGAAACACTGAGTAAACAGATTTTTTGTGTTTAGGTCCCTCCATAAAACACCTCCATGCACATTTTAGTTAAACTGTCGGATGGATTTCTTTCGTCCGATCTGTTATCCGACTGTTATCAGTTGTCACCCTGCTTTGCTTCACAGTCCTCCTCTTTCTTTAGATCTACATGATACTGCTGACCGAAGTCTGACAAGGAAAGATGAATGACCATCAGCTCGCAGGGAGACTCTATGGAGTTCTCTGTTGAGTCTCTATGAATGATGCTTTAGCCTGGCATGCTGGCCTGGTGCATGAACATGTGGATCTTTACTCCCTTCTGATCCTCCGGCCTTTGATGTGAGGGGTCTGTGCTGCGTCTGAACTACCCGATGCTGCCAGGGGAAATCTCCCAGAGCATCTTCGCTCCGGCTTTTGGCAGCGCCGCTGGCTTTGCTTTAGCCTGTAAGATGATATGCAGTAAGTCTCCGGCTGATCTGCGTCTCCATCTCCAAATCACGAACATGATATGTGAGAACTAGGCCCACTCGCAGTCAGGTTGACTTCTGATAGGACTGAGAATATAAACAGAAAGTGTAGGTGGCTATTAAATTTAATCCTGACACTTCCATTGAGCTACTGTCTTGTCAAAAGCTTTGGTTTTCCTTTCACATTGAAACCAAAACCTAAAACACAAGAGCATAAGTGAAGGAAATGGATTTAACGCTTTGTCTGACTATGCTATGGTAAGCTGCAAACATTAGCATGTCTAGCTACTACAGTAAGAGCCAGTAAGCACTTAACTAGCCTGTTAACTCAATTCTTATTACGTCTTCACGCAATGGGATATTAAAATCAATCACAGCCATTTTGTTGTAAACAAATTCAATCAACTCCACACTTGCGCTAGCCAGTTAGCTAAAGAAATGACAGATCACATTAAAAAAACATCAACGACTAGCATCTCCTTTGCAGTGTATTCCTCCACTCCAAGGAAGCCAGTACTCAATGCTATCAAGGCGTAAGCTAACACTGGTTTACTGCTCCAGCAACAGCTTGCGTTAGCCAATAAAGCTTTTACAAACATTGGTTAGTCCTCATCCTATAAGTTTCGTCATCTAATATCAACAGTAAGACACCGGTGTGTTTTAAAGTACGATACGTAAGTTTATGCTAGCGCAAGAAGCTATTTCCTATATCAAGAGCTGTTGTCTTTTAGCACGACGTGATGGATGTAGCCTTCTTGTAGATTCTTGTTGATGAATATTCACCTGGAAGCGTTAAAAAGTCAGGAGGAGAAGGTGATTTATACTGAAGAGAAAGCGCTAACGTTAGCTTAATTAGCTCTCTAGCTACAGCTATGGCTAATGTCATTTCAGCTGACAAATTCAACTGTTATCTGCAAGATGTGGAAATTGTTAGCTTGTGGTTTTAAACTAAGAAGTCATGTACAATGAATGCTTGATGTTTAAGTCGTGACAATAGCCGCACATTTTGACAACAGCTTGGTGCCTACAAGCCACAGAGGCTAACAGTTTAGCATGCTAACGACAAGGTAACTAAATTATAGTGTATTGATTTACTTCTCCTGTGATTTGCTGACAAATGAAAAGTACGTCATAATTCCACGTACAAGTTTGTGAATACCATTAATATGGACACTACATAAACACAACCCCCTTTGAAGGCAGCATACGTCTGTCTTTGTTGAGAAAAAGCATTTTTGTGATACTCTAGACATTTTAGGGAGACTTTGTTTGGCTTTAAAACAGCCCATTAACCTTTTTTTCCCACACGGCTCACAACCCTCATCATGACTCACCGGGGTTTATTAGATATGGGTCAAAGGAGAAGTTTTATTAGGTTTAGCATGTTGGCTTTAAACTGTTCTGGTCTAACTTTCATTCAAGCTGATAAGAAAAAACAAACAAAAAAAAACTCTTCCTCTGCCTTTCACGTGCCACCGGCTCCTCTTCCTGTTTGAGTCGGCCCCTTTTTCCGTCTTCTTCATATGGAACTCATTTGTGAGCTAAAACACAAAAGTCAGACAAACACTGACTGGCTGACTGCAGTGTTGGCTGAACGCACACACAGTGCTGCTGCTGTAAGCAGTCCTGAGACACTTTGGCCCATCAGCCCGAAAAGGTAATCCATTAGTCAGTCACTGAACCATCTGCTCAATCAGTCAGCTAACCACGCGTCCAGGACGCTATCTAATCCGACACTCAGGCGTTTGCTGTTGATTGAAGACGGATGTAACAGGATCCATGTGTGTTTTATTTACCGACTAAATAATAAGACTGACTTGTAGACTCCTTGTCACTTCAGACTACACAGTAGGATTAAATTGGAACTGCATTAGATGCATTAAATGCAAATAACTCCTTCACATTAAGATTTTCTTATCCAAGTGTGCTATAAATTACATTTTGATATAATTTAAACAAAGAAAAGTTCCTGCACTATTAGTGTAATAAATTAACACACTAATTACCACTTATATTCACTTATATTGTTTTCTTAGGTCACTTCAACGTGTATAATACACAAAATACACCATATAATCTTGTGTACTTAATAAGATCTTGACACCGGGTTCAGGCCTTAATTCGGCCCTTTTGACAATCGGTGGAGAAATCAGGTTTGGCCCAGATTATCTCGTAGTGTGAGATGTTTACAGATCTTCTCTTAACCCCTTACAGACTGATATTAATGCTGAGTGCACTGATGAATCTGTGAGCTAACACGTTTGATATTTGGGATTTAAAATCTGCACGGCTACGTCAGTACTTTCACTATAAGCCACAAGAGGAACGGGTTGAGAAGGAGCAGTAAAACATTCTAGCCCTTCAAGCTAACGTTAGCTTGCCTGCTACTGGTAACATAGTGTTTACTGAGTTGGGTTCTTCTTCTTCGTTATAATCTTCCGGTTATAGTTGCAGTTGTCAAACCAGCTTGCAGGTACATTACCATCAACTGCTGTAGATAGCAAGCAAGTTGTTGCAGCACAGCTTTGTTTACATTGCCCTGTGAGATAATTTAAATAATATCGCGTAGCGTGTGCAAGTTTGTGATTGGGAAATTAGATAATCTGTGAAGTTTTTCCTTAAGTGTGTGATGCAACCTGATTTTAAAACTCCTGTAGCTGGAGCTCAGCTCAGTAGCTTTGACTGCGTTCAAGGTGACTTTAATTATGTTTAACAAACAAAATGCACCACGTAGTTTTGTAGAATCTACTAACAGAGAGCTGCATGAAAGCAAAGACATATGCAAGATGTAAAACTAGAGACACTTGACAAACCTCGGGAACCAGTGACAACATTAGTTTTGTGAAAATGTCTTTTCGTAATAGACCATTTATAAACAGGAAATCGCTAGCAATACCCAGCACTTCACTTGGAAGAAGACCAGTATTTCATCCAGCAGTGTAACCACAAAAATATGCTTAATGGCTCATACTTTAGGTTTACTGATCTTAAATATATATTTCCCATTAGAGGTGACAGTACCATGTTGGCCTTGGCTGATTGAAAGGGAGCGGAGAGCAATGAAAACACGGCGAGAAGGTGAGAGAAACTGAGACGGAGATAGAGACGGGGGAGAGAAACCCTCTCCGCGAGCTCGTTCCAGCTCTTGTTATTTTAACCCAGATTCGGCACTGAAATATGGCCACCATGTGGACCCTCTCAAGAAGTGTGGCTCCGCTGTCGGCCCAGCCAATCGGAGGAGGCGTGCCGGGCCGGGAGGAGGGACGTGGGGAGGGTCCAGGGAGTCAGAGTATGAGGGAGGCATTAAAGTGTGAGCGGAGGAGGAGAGTCAGGGCAGAGAAGTCACATCTCCAGGAGAGCTGGACTACCCACAGACCAATGGAGACAGGTTGGGGCTATTATCTCATTTTGCTTAATTGTCCTAAATGAATTGTCCTCTGGGTGACCTCTTAGTCATCCACGCTGGCTGGGTGGTGTAATAGGACGTAACTATATTATGTTTTTGATCTAAATCACAGCCTCTTTGTAGTGCCTCAGAGCTCCAGGATGCTGAGCAGATGTGCAGAAGTGTTAGGAAAGACTTGCTCGTTTGCTGTGGAAAACCTGACCAAGCACTCCTTT
Organism: Chelon labrosus; assembly: GCF_963514085.1. NCBI lineage: Eukaryota > Metazoa > Chordata > Actinopteri > Mugiliformes > Mugilidae > Chelon > Chelon labrosus. Next base: position 20,495,763 of record NC_140355.1, read on the forward strand.
GTTATTGTGTGCCATTACAACAGCTAGACTCTGCAGTTTTCCTTAAATAATGACCAGGCCAAGATATTTTTTTCCCCGTTGTCTAGCACCTTCGAATGACGGTGGATGTGACTTACGTTAAGACTTGAGGCTCGTAGAGTTTCCTCCACGTGGTTTATCTGAAGTGCAGCCGTTAATAGTTATTCGAGGTCTTCCGTGACCAATCACGTCCTGCATTCCCTTTCAGTAGCTGCAGGGGCTTCTCATTCACTGCCTCACAGATTATAAGCAGTCTCTTTGTTTTAAACTCACTGTGCTGTGTTGGGGACACAGGGAAAAGAGAGGTGTGGGCTGGGAATCCTAAAAAAAGAAGAAGAAGAAGAAGTAGGATTTGTTTGTAGAAGTTTATCTGATGTCGTAGCTCTCTTTCTTGATGAATGAACTCTTTAAACTCTCGGCCCCGGCTCTAAACAAACGCTCTCCATGGTGACGCGTGACTCCAGTCATGACAAGTCCATAGATATGTAAATTGCTTCCCGTCAGTGGCAGTGTGGAAAGGCGTTTCCTGCCGGTTCGTTGCTGTGATAAGAGAATAAAAGCTGAGTGGACACACGCTTTTCAGCCACACAAGCAGCTTGGCTCCTCAGTTCAAACTGAAATGTCTCAACAAATACTTGATGGACAGCCATGGACATTTTTGCAGACGTTTATGTTCCCCAGAGTATGGGGATCATCCGACATCTGTGGCTTTCATTAAATTATCTCCAGAAAATTATGTTTTCTGCAGGATGATTTTGATTTATGACCAAATATCTGCAAAGATAATGACATTAATTATCAAACGGTAGCATGCTAACACGCTGAAGTAAGATGGTGGTCATGGGTAACATGCATGTTAGCGTCATTATCACAGAATTGATGGATGGCTAACTTTAGTTTACAGCTCATGTGCAAAAATAATGACACCCGTGGTTAGTGCTGATTAGCAAATGTTAGCATGCTAACATGCAGAACTAGTCAAAATTATATTATTATACATGCAAGTTCGCGTTAGCTTCAGTTTACAGGTCATGTGCAAAAATAATGACACTTGTAGCTTGAGCTAATTAGCAAGTGTTAGCATCCAAACGTGCTAGACAAAGATGGTGAACACTGTCAACCTTACACCTGCATGTTAGCCTTAGCCTTTTAGGCTTGTTAGCACGCTAATGATAGCTTTCAGCTCATCTGCAGGAATATTGACATCTGTATTTAATGCTAATTAGCAAATGTTTGCATGCTAACATGCAGAACTAGTCAACATCATATCATTATACATGCAAGTTAGCATAATCATTTGGGGGAATGATAGATAGCAAGCTAACTTTAGTTTACGGGTCATGTGCAAAAACAATGACACTTGTAGCTTGAGCTAATTACCAAGCGTTAGCATCCAAACATGTTAGACAAAGATAGCGAACACTGTCAACCTTACACCTGCATGTTAGCCTTATCCTTTTAGGCTTGTTAGCATGGTAATGATAGCTTTCAACTCATCTGCAGGAATATTGACACCTGTATTTAATGCTAATAGGCAAATGTTACCACGCTAACTTGCAAAACTGAGATAGTGGATATGGTCAACTTTATACCTGGTAGCATTATCATTGGGGGTTGTTAGCGTGCTAAAATTAGCTTATAGCTCATCTGCAGAAATAGTGAAAGCAGGGATTGGTGCAAATTACCAAATGCTAGCATGCTAACATGCAGAACTGAGATGGTGGACATGGTCAATGTTATACCTGTATGTTAGCTTAAAGATTAGTTCAAAGCTGTAGTGCTGCTTCTGTGACTCTGTTTATTCTGTGCGTGAATAAGTGCAACTGTTAATGGTGTTCGTTTGTGATCCATTAACTATGCAGCTTTAATCCTGAGTTTGATCTTTTCCGTTTGTAAAGGTTGCAGGAAACCTGAGGTCCCACTGCGGGGAAGTCCCTTTCTTTTCAGGAATTTGGCTACCAGCTCACACTTTGGGGGAGCATAGTTAGATGGCAGGGAGTTTGTGCTTGAATAAGGATTAGCGTTGGGGGTCAGTGAGGTGGTGGGTGCAGTCTGAGGGCTGTAAACTCTTCTGTGTATGTAAACCGAGCCTCAAATAATCCTCAGTCTCCCTCCTGGTTACTCAGAGAGCATAAAAGACATCATAAATCCACCCTAGGCCTCGCATAAATGGACTACCATGCTTCGACCTATCTTGGGAAAGTCTGTCTGTCTGGGAACAGTGAGCAGATGTCTGGGCATATGATGTGACAAATACCAGGTTCATTAATAGAACTAGACTTGCCCAGACTTGTTTTAGATCTAATAACCCAGATTCAAGACAATTCAGAGAATTTAATATGGATTAGTTGGCACTGAGCAGCCAACAGGCACATGATGCAAACACACTGCAGTCAGAGGTTAAGTGTCCAGGCCTTCAAAGCTTCGTAGCCCCCCCCCAGCTGGTTCCGATTGTTTCTGCTCCAATGTGTTTTCTTACAATATTCCTGTCAGTGAGGAATTAGTTTTCCCAACTGGCCGGCAAATGTTTGACCCAAAAACATCGGCCTGCCCGTCCGTCTGAAATCCTAAACGTCAAACATCTCTCTCGTCAAAACACCTCCGGGACGGCTTTTTTGCGCAAGGGGGCGGGGAGGAGTTGATTATATTTTTTTTTAAAAAGCGCAATTTGTGAATCCGCATGTGTTCCCGCATCTGTTGGCGGTGAGGCAACGGGAACGCGGGTGGTGATTCATAAAATTAACTCCACGGAGGCGGCTGTCGTCGACTGTTCTTATGATCTCATCTGTTTTACACAGTTACACACTTACTCCACAAACACACACACACACCACCCTGCAGCAGACCACAGATCTGGGTCAAGCTGGAAAAAAAACAAAAGGGTATAAAAAGCGATGCGGACACCGAGTCTTGGTCTCTAGGATGTGACCACATGGGGACGACCGGGCCCCTTGTCCTTCCACTGTAAGGATGGATGGAAACCTTTGCAGTGCGGGCGGCACACGTGTCAACAGTGGCCCCCGGCTCCCTCTGCTGCCCCGCCAAACAGATTCCCAAGAGGCAGCGGGGAAACCAGGGCAGAAAAAAAACAAAAAAAAACAACCCTCAGCTTTGGCCTAGAGCTGTATTTATAACATGCCATCTCCTGTGGAACGCCAGCTTCTGTTTTAATGTATGTTCTGTTTACATTTGTTAATGTATGTCCACAGATAAAAATCTTTTGATAACTTTCTAGGAGTTTTTGTCTAGTCTTGTCTCTCCCGGGTCCTTGGAGGGCCTCGGATGATGAAAACGGTCTATGCCCTCCCACTTTTTACTGGAATAACAACAACAAAAAAAGCTATTTTACAGTAAATATGCAAATTAAGTTACTTTATGTAAGGAAATCTGCACTGGGAAAGAGTTAAGTTTTTTGTAAGAGTCGATGTTTTCATGCAAATTTGGAGAAAACAAATGCATCCATTTACTTCTTGAGTTGCTTTGTGCCGATAAATAGCAGGTGCAGCCAAATCTCCAATTACAGAGGACAATGACAAAATAATATGAACAGCTCCTCCAGTTTAAATTTTATGACCACATCCCAACATATCCAGCGATTCCTTCCTTCACCTATGACGCTGTTATACCTTTTGGCTGAAGCATGCTAACGTGCTAACACACCAAACATGCATGAGACATACATGCTAATCATCAGGATGGGTTGAGCATGCTGATGTTAGCATTTAGCGTAAAGCACCAGTGTCCTTACAGAGCCGCTGACACTCTTTAACCCCGTTTACATTCATTTAAAGCAATGCGCTCGTTCTCCCATGTCTTCGTAGCTGACAGTTGGTCTCTGGTGGACGTTCAAGGGTTCTGGTTGCCTAGGTAACCCTCTCGCAACCAAAATCTTTCCGAATGAGACAAACAGAACATCAAAACACTGCTAGCGTACGGACGAAGCTAGCTCTTCTTCCTTCTGTGCCATACAACAAAATGCTGTCAATGATGCCACCGCTCCATGTTGGGTTACCCAGCGTTCCAAGCTAGCTATCGCCAATTTATTGAATTTAGTGAGAGGAACCACTAAAAGTTGTGGACAGCGTTTGCTTTGTGGTAGTTGCTCTCATTGGTTGTTGCTTGATCGGCGGTTTATACTTCTGCGTTAAGTTGACGCAAAGGCTACGGCGACATCGCAGACATCTACGCAGAGCCTAGCGGCGTAGCTAACGTGCACCTCCCCAGAAATGTAACTACGCGATTGGTCCGCTTGGTAGTAGCGTGTTACCGCTTTAGTATTTGCGGCTGCTTCTTCATCTGGGTGACATTTATGCACAAGTATAAATGGCTCGCAACCGCGTAGGCTACGTACGTAGATTGCGGCGTCTACGTCCCGCAGAGGTAAAAACCCCGCTTTTAAAGTTAAACTCATAAAAACTTTCTGAATTTCATTCAAATGTCCCGGGCTCTTGTTGCCACATTGCTGCTATCCTCTTCCTGAGTTTAGCGTACACTCCTTTTACACCCTCTTTCATAACGTATAGGGCAGTAGGGCAAAGTACACTTAATAAATCTCCACATACCATCGGTGGTGGAAGAAGTAATATTTAACTACCATTGGGTCGTGTATCTAGAATCATTTATGAAACATGAGATAAACTGAGTATAAAGCACATAAAACCACATGAGGTAAAAGTGCTTTAGTTGTGTTTAGGTTCCCTTGCCCATTGTGTGCGTATGAACCGATGCTACCGGCCTGTTTCCTGTTTGTAGTGTCCAAGCCTCAGCGGGGTTGGTGTCACCGGGGGTTATCGGCTGTCACGGGACGGACGCGGCGGCCGCTGCGTTATCAACCGCTGGCTGGCCGGCCGGCCGACCCCGGGGGTCAGCTGTGTGGGCAGCTTGATGAGAGGCCTCGGGCTTGTTTTTCTCTCCGCCTGCATCCGCTTCTCATTCCGCTTTTTTTTTTTCCTCCACGTCTATTTTAACCCTCCCACCTCCTTCTCCGCTACACACAAACACTTAAAACAAAGGCCGACATGTAGTGTTTTGCTATTTTTATTTCCCATCTTTACAACCTTGGCCCGTGAAGATCCACGGGGAGTAAATCCTTAAACATAAACGCAGAGAAACCAGAGGAGGCCCACTTCAAACGAACTTCTCTCCGCAACTCATTAGACTCCTTCTATAAGATCAGGAGCCTCCCTTCCTCCTCTCCCTGCTCCTCCTGAACACTTTCCTCATCCTCCGCTCTTCTGCTTTTCCAAATATGATTGGAGAAACCGGAGGCGTAACTCAGGGCTGCACTTCCTCAAGCACAGCAGAAATGACTGATCATTTTGCAGCCTCTTTTATACATGCAATTAAAGCGCTCACGCCGGCTTTTGTTTTTTTTTTTTATCTCCTAGGTGTGTCTGATGTGACGCCAGCGGGCTGGCTCGGGGAGCGCAACTTCAATACGATGTAGACACCAAAAACCAGAGTCAGAGTCTGAACACCGAGCCGACAGAAGGAGGGAGAGCACGAGGAGGAGGAGGAACAGCAGCTGTGCAGAAACGACACCGGCGAGAAGATAAGAAGAAGTGGAGAGAGAGAAAAAAGAGAGAGAGAGAGAAGGAGCGGACTGTGAATCATTAAAGCTTTTTCTTTACAGCAGTCACCAACTCCAACTCCGCCAGAGAAAGGATCGCCACCTCGGCTCTCTCTCTTGTCTTTTGAGGGGCCTCCTACCCACAATCCACCTGTTCACCTGTCAGCAGTGTCGAAACCAGAGGGACGCCTCCAGCCGCCGTCAGCATGTGCCATGTCATTGTCACCTGCCGCTCCATGCTGTGGACTCTGCTGAGCATTGTGGCCGCGTTCGGCGAGCTCATCGCCTTCATGAGCACTGACTGGCTGGTGGGGTTCCCCCGCACGCCCGACGCCGTCTACGGCCCCCATGGGGCCACCGCCGCCGGGGAGGCTTACAGACCCACTTTGGGCATCTACGGCCGCTGCATAAAGCTGCCCCACATGCAGCGGGGGGTGCTGTGTGGGCCGTACGCCGTGCACTTTGGGGAGATCGCCAGCGGGTTCTGGCAGGCTACGTCCATCTTCCTGGCGGCGGGGATCCTGCTGCTGTGCGCCGTGGCGTTCATCTCGGTGTTCACCATGTGCTTCCAGAGCATCATGAAGAAGAGCATCTTCAATGTGTGCGGACTGCTGCAAGGGATCGCAGGTGAGACGCTAATACCTTTAAAGTTCACAGTTCAAAAAGACTGAATACCAAATTAGCTCTTGGTCAGATACAGAGTCCCTCCCCTCAACTTCCTGAGCTGTAACTTTGACATTCACACTTCATGCAGGGATTAGCCAGCTGTGGAGGTGAGGATATACGCTAGGTTTTGTGCAACTTTTTATATCATGTTTTTAAGAGATGAGCATATAAACGTCTTCCAAGAACGGCTGAAAACGTACCCTGCTATCCGCATATTTAAGTTTAGCTTAGCTAGAAGTTTTGGTTCAACAAGAGTGCGGCTACAAACCCAAGATCAGTTCCCCCCTGCTAGCCAGACTCTTCACTGGACTGGAAACTCTTTGATTCCTCACAGTGTTGATTCTACTTCCTGTTGTTTGGATCAAACCAGAAAGTCTGCGCTCGAGAGGTTTGTGCCGTGATCTGAAGCGAGCGAGCTCCTCTTCTGAGCCTCATTGTTTCTGTTCATTCCTGTGGCGTCCACCGTGCACTAGGTAAATGAAACGTTGCGCTCTCAGGTAAACACACTCATTACCAGCGCCACAACTCCCACGGCTGGAGAGATGTGTTTGATTCTCCTGGAGCCGTCTGCGAACTTTTTGCCCGTCCGCTTGCTGGCGTCACATCGGACTCGGGAGCGACTTCCACCTAAATATTTACAACTCCACCTCGTCAGCTGGAGCTTTTCTGACCCCGGGAAGAAGTGGTTGATTGCGCATGCGTATCTGCGCGTGAAGGGTGTGTGTTTTCTCTCTGCGGTTGTGCGTCTCGAGGCCAGATCTCGGTGTGGTGAATTATGGGGAAGGGAGGAGGCCGAACCTCCTCTTTCCTCCACAGACTGGGAGCTCTCTGCTCTCCGGTGATTATGGCCGTCCTCCCCCACACGGTTGTTTATTTGGTGCAGACCCAAACAGAAAAAGGTGGGCGTGTGGTGAAGGACAAGCCAGAGCTGTAAACCCGGCTCTGTGCAGGCCAGCTGAAATCCATTCAACTAGTGAATGATGAATGGCTCCTTTGAAGCTCCCTCTACACAACAAGCTTTGAAATGCTTCATGTGGATGTGTGTTTAGGAGTTTATTCATGTTATTGTCTGCCTTTTTGAGACATTTTCTTCACCTACATGATTGTAGTTACGTAAGTTAGATGGCTTTAATTTATCCGGCGCATTTTGGACAATGTTCTTGCCCCTGATCATTTCATATTGAGTCCCAATCTGACCTTAAATGTCCTAAAGTTGGTCCCCTATAGATTCCTAAAGGCTTTTTTTGTCTTCCTTGTCTTCTGCTAGTGTGGAGAGGGTAGCTGGTACCTTGTGTTCTATACTCCAGAAATGTTCTGGTCATCCAACGCTGCCATAAACTCTCTAACCCTCTCTGGAATATTTTTCTCCTTGACGCCGTCTCCCAGAAACTTTTCTCTTCTTTTAAACGTTCAGTGTTTGTTGTTGTTTTTGTGGAATCAAGGAGGTAGTATTGAATGACGATCAACTGCTACCACCTCTCCAAACACCCACGTTGCATAATTTACACATTCATTTTCCAGCGTAAAGTTCTTCCACAAGTTCTTGATCCTCATTCGAAAAAACGAGAGTCCAGACATGTTGGTTTAGTCACGTGATTTGGTGTCTTCTTCGATTTTTGGCAGCTTTGACGCTAAGCGCATACTTTACTATACTTTTAGGGATCCTTTCTATAGTTTCTGGCTTGAGAACTTCTAAAGTGTATGGTCACAATGATGAGTTGGTGATACTTCTTCCTGAGCACAAAGCAGGTAGAGGGACATGATTCATTTGGACATTGAGGGAAGGAGTATGATTTGTTTTTTTAGCAGTTAGAAGTGCAGCTTGGGACCAAAGTCCCCCAGGTTCGCGTCCCCCTGCATCCAGGGCTGTGGTACCCTGAGCAAGCACCTTACCCCCAAATCCCACTGCTCCGTGGATCAGGTCTGCTGCCTGATCCACATTGCACCGGGTCCTTCATGCTCCTCCTGCAGGTGGTGGACCCCACGGGCAAAGGCCTAGCCACCAGGAGGATCAATACAGTATGAATTATTATAATAACGCCATTAAAAAACAAGTAGAAGAAGAAGACGCCGCCTCCACAGGGACGTGGCTTCAGTTAAGCCGATCTTATCCCTGATACTGACGGGAATATCCCTAACAGAAAAACATCCTAACAAAACATCTCTATAGAGAGTGTGTGAGACGTGGCTGAGGTAACGAAAGTGAGGAAATCCACCTCTGAGTCTCCTCATTGTGGAGAGGATGAGGATGTGGAAGAGGAAGAGGAAGAGGAAAGGGGGCGATGGGAGCTTCAAACAACCGAGGAGGCGGGTGGGTTTCCTACGGGCCCCTGAAGCCAAAGTCCGATAACTCTTTACCCGTTTCAGCCACAGGAAGAGATAAGAGCCGGTCTACCACCTGTTGGACATGTAGCCGTGTCTCTGCTGGTGTTTGTTTCAGCATCACAATCATCCCGCTCGTACGCCATCTTTCCACGAGGCCCGGCGGATGATATCACCTCCCGCTTGACATCCACCGCTAATCATTATTTCCACAGAGCGTGCCGACCCCCTCCGTTAATGAGAAAACTGGAGCCAGGCGGCAGATGTTTTAGGGAAGCGATTGACCTCAGATGGGAAGATTGCGACGCCGCTGCCAGAGATGGTCGCGTCATTGGGACTGGAGTTTCTCCAGAGCTCCATTAACCTCATCTTCACACACGCTGATGTCACTGCAGACTCCCCTGTCCCCCCACGACAGACGTGAATGCCTTTAAACTGACGCCCAGTTTAGGATTTCAGCTAAAGTTGAGTTCATACTCTTTTTGTGAATGGTTAAAACAGACCCCTGTTGAGGGGTCAGTCGGGCAAACTTGCATCCTGCAGATTTCGCCGCCGCTTTTATCGTCGCTTGCACTGCAAACGGTTGGAGACCGGACTGCAAACAAACCGGGGGCCGTAACTGCTCTGACTGATTTGAGATTTCATAATCTCAGCTGCTGAACGGAAAGTTTAAAAGACTCCAAACCTCTCCTTCACATTCTCATCCCCCTGTCTGGATCTTTTCCCTTCATGCCCTCTACTTCTTCTTCTTCTTCTTTGACCTGTTTTTGATTTATTTTTTTCCTGGAAAGGCTAAAAGGTTGCCAGATTTCTTGGAGCTCAGGCTCGCTGTGCCGTCACGGGGCGGAGGTCGGGTTCTTGAAAACCAGGGAGGCAGCTATCGAGAGACGGATTGACAGTTTGGAAGTTAACGGAGACGAGAGCCAGGGCAGAGGGAGTAGTGGTCCAGCTTTAAAGGTGGGGTGGAGGGTAGTGGGAGTGTTTGAATGTGGAGGGGTGGTGGTAGTGGTGGTGGAGGAGGAGGGGGAGGTTCTTTGCAGGGGTGGGGTTTGGGAATTAAAACCATGCCTTCAATCCATCACCAGAGCCGGTCTGGACGTCGGGGCAATGCGGCAACATATGGAAAGAATTTATGACCTAGTTTTCATTTCCTTGTTTAATACGATAGTGGGTGCTTTAGGAGCGAGAGAATGGGAGGAGAAAGGAAGAAAGGAAGTGGAGAAAGGGAGAGGAAGAGAGATATTAGGGGAGAAAGGAGGACAGTTTCACCTCTTGTCTTGCTTGGAGGGGGGCGGGTGAAAACATCAAATCCTCGCCTCCCCTCCTCGTCTGTCTGGCTCATTTATTGCTTGTAATTTGATTATTGTAAATGTTTCCTCCTGAGCTTTGAGTCGTGGCCAGCTGACCCCTCCGCTGTGGGACGAGGATGGAAACGTCGTGACGTTAAATCAAGGAGGTTGTTTTCAGACGTATGAGACGAGCGGTTTGAGTGGAGGTGGTGGCGAACGGCAGAAGTGGGTCACGGTGCCACAGGAAGTGACCCCGTCCTTCCACCGAGACGCAGGAGACTGGGACGGGAGGGAGAGCCCGTCGGCTACCTTTTCCTGTTGTTCTCTCCTTTCTCTCGGAGTTTGGGATCGGGGTTCAAGATTTAAACTCTGGTGGTCGCTCTTTCCTGTCGCGCTGGAGCTCTCTCTGTGTGTGTGATTATCTTCAGTGACTTTTCAGAGAGGAAATCAGGAAGCCGTTTTTCTGCTTGGTCTTCTTCTTTTTTGCCCTGATGGGATGCTCTGAATGCCAGGATGGCACTTTAGCAGGAAATGTTTCTCTCAGAAAAATATTTCTGCACTTTCACCTGCGTCTTCCTAGTTCACAACTCAAGATAATGCCGATATAAGCAGATAAAAACCATAAAATGTGTATTTTAAATGAGAAATACTAATTCTCAAGGTGTCTGTGGGTCACTGTCATGTTTTAATGCTGAATTAGCTCCTTAAAAACAACAATTAAGTCCTTAAATTCATTGCTCAAAGACACAGAAATTAATTCTTTTAAAGACGGTGGCATAGCAAGCCAACAGCTGGCCTGCGTTGAGTCTGTGTTGATCCGTCATGAGCATCTCTGGCCTTAGTTTTTTAACTGTGTCCTGCACAATTACCGATAGATGGACCCCTGTGGGGGAATATATATAATTAAAAAATGAAAAAATATTTAGGAGAGGCTAGGTCTGTACGGCGATTTGTAGCTCTTCCTAGTTTTGTAGCTAATGGTAGCTCTTTCTGTTTTACAAGCATCCCAACTATTAGTAGCTCCTGCTAGCCTTATAAACCTCCCAGCTAATTGTAGCTCCGCCTAGCTTCCTAGTCTCCGCAGCTAATAGCAGCTGTTACTAGCCTCCCAGCTAATACTAGCTTCTCCTAGCTTCCTAGTCTCCCAGCTAATAGCAGCTTTTACTAACATCCTAGCTAACAGTAGCTCTTACTAGCCTCCCACCTAATAGTAGCTCCTCCTAGCTTCCTAGTCTCCCAGCTAATAGAAGCGGTAACTAATCTCCTAGCTAATAGTAGCTCTTACTAGCCTCCCAGCTAATAGTAGCTCCTCCTAGCTTCCTAGTCTTCCAGCTAATAGTAGCGGTTACTAATCTCCAAGCTAATAGTAGCTCTTACAAGCCTCCCAGCTAATAGTATATCCTCCTAGCTTCTTAGCCTCCCAGCTAACAGTAGCTTGTCCTAGCTCCCTAGTCTCCCAGCGAATAGTATCCAGTAGATTAAATGGTGGGCAACAGCTATGGTTGATGATTCAAGTAAGATTACATTAGGTTGCACTGCTGCTTAGGTTTGTGAATTTATGATTTTCAGTTGCAGTACGCCTTAAAAACTCTAAAGCCAGTGGATGACACTGAAGGTTCCTAAGTGAAGAAGTGGGTCTTGAGTTAAGACTTCTTCTACAATTTATGGCTGCACTAACCATCTCCGTTTCCCCTCTCCCAGGGCTGTTCCTGATCCTGGGTCTGATGCTGTACCCCGCTGGCTGGGGTTCGGACAAGGTCCAGCTGTACTGCGGCCCAGACGCTGCTCCGTACCGGGCCGGGCTCTGCTCCATGGGCTGGGCCTTCTACACTGCCATGGGCGGCACCGTGCTCACCTTCATCTGCGCTGTCTTCTCCGCTCAGGCCGAGATCGCCACTTCCAGCGACAAAGTCCAGGAGGAGATCGAGGAGGGCAAGAGCCTGATCTGCCTCCTCTGAGGCCCGGATAATGTTCGTCCTGTGGGTGGGAAAAGAGAAGGAGGATGAGGACGAGGCGGAGACGATCGCGATCGGCCCCCTGCTCTTCCGGTCTTCTCTCGTGAGGCTGGCCTGTGAAATGGCAGCCCCATGTATTGTTTACCACTAAAACTGACTCATATTTTGTCTGTTTTGTGTTTTCGTGTGGGAGAAATCTACAAGTGCCAAGTTTTTTTCTCAGTGTGCGTCTTTTGTCTTTATGCAACTAGAGGTGCTGTGTCTGTTATTGTATTCGTGTTAGCCATGTGGACGCCCCGGAGATGTCTTTGTCGCCACATGCTCTGTACATAAGTGTGATTTTATATATATTTTGTACATAGCTACGATCGAGGAATGATGGTCAACTTGATCCAGGCTGGGCTGATGATGTCAATCTTGCCTTAAAAATGAAAAAGAAAAAACAAACACTGGTGTTTTTGTCGCCAGACCACGACCAGCAAACCTGGATCTGAGCGTTTAGCTCAGCAAGGGAACCACTACTCAGTCAGAATAAACTGCTCTCGGATGAAATGGCCTTCAGCTCGGAGTGGATGTCCTTTGGAGCTTACAGAATGTACTAATTGAATGATTAATGTGTTTGTAGACCCTTGAAATGTATCGGTGGAGGCGGTTCTTCTTTCTCACGGACTGCACGAGATCAAGCGAAGGGAGGCGACACGAAGCGAGCTTAATCCTAGCCTTTGGCCCCTGTGAAGGGTCTGGTCCTCCTGTAGTCTGTGCACATGGACTGAATGATGAGGACACGGAAATAAATGAATAAATAAATAAATAAATAAATGAAGTATTGCTGTTGTTAGTAACGTCTGGTTTCAGGGAGTGTGTCGAGTCATAGATGGTGTCCTGTCTACTCTGCCAAACAAATAAAGAGAAGGGAAAAAAATAATAATAATGGAGGTTTGGTGTGTTTTTATCCAGAGAGGAGGGCAGGAGGAGGGGAGGAGGGAGGAGAAGCAGCAAGTGGAGGAGCCAGCTTGGTGCTGAGACCTCGGTTTGGCCCTCGAGGTGGGGGTGTGTACGTTTTCCAGCCAGCGGGTGATCAGTTTTTCCACTGATGCAGAACTGAACTCTGCATGTGTGTCTCTGTGTGTCTGACTCAGATTCACTGGTGGAATTCAACAAAAGTTCATTTGGGATGCTAAATACTTCTGACAGCTGAACTGCAGTTAAAAAATAAAAATAAATCTACTTGTCTTAATTGGAACGTGTTAGTTACGTCACAGGTATCTATAGGGTAAAATAAAGTCGCCACCTGGATTTAACTGAGCAAGTAGGTACGAGACTCCTATTGGATAATTACTGCATGGGTGATTATCTTTCAGCTGGCAACAAGTTATTTAACCTCAATTGATGCAATGAGTAGCTTCTCATTTCTTCAACAACCATGTCTAAAGACACATCCTGTGGTCGTGCAAAAGATGTTAGTCTGTTTGAGAAAGGTCAAATCATTGGCATGCATCAAGCAGAGAAAACATCTAAGGAGATTGTAGAAACTACTAAAACTGGGTTAAGAACTGTCCAACGCATTATTAAAAACTGGAAGGATAGTGGAGAACCATCAGGGTAAGAAGAGAGTCAGATGAAGTGATGCACCCATCATGCCTAGTGTCTACTGTACAAGCCTGTGGGGGCAGTGCTATGATCTGGGGTTGCTGCAGTTGCTCAGGTCTAGGTTCAGCAACATTATGTGTTCAAAGAATGAGGTCAGCTGACTACCTGAATATACTAAATGACCAGGTTATTCCATCAATGGATGTTTTCTTCTCTGATGTTCATGGGCATATTCCAAGTTGACAATGCCAGGATTAGGAAGATTTAAGGTTACCTGAAGATAACTGAAACATATAATAAGCTAAAAAAGTGAGAAATGATATGCAGCAAAACATTTCTTTTTCTTTTTTCCTTCAGAGATTTTTTTTTAAAACATAGATCTTGTGCTATAGATATATTTACATGGTTAAATACTTCATGAAGAAAGCAAGCAAACAGGGAGTTAAACAAAAACCAATACAACTGTTGTATAGCAGAACTCTTATTTCTCTTATTTCCTTAATTCACCATGTGCTGCTCAGATTTGTAACCTAGATCTTGTGACCCTTTGCAGGGGCCCATACCTTTAGGCTGAAAACCAATGAAACACGAAACATATGAGAAGCGTATGTTAAAAATATTAAAAGCTGTTGTCTAAGATATCTGCGAGGTAAAGTAAGTATTTTATTCCATTCAAAGTTACCATCTTGTTACTCTAATTGTTTTTTAACTTAGATCTTGTGACCCTTTGCAGCGACTCTGACCTTTAGGTTGAAAACCAATGAAACATAAAATCAGAAAATGCAATTTAAAAAAAAAAATTTATTTAGCAGAACTCTTAATTTTCTTGTTTTTATCCCAATTTGCCATTTCATTACAACAAGTTTTAAATCTAGATCTTGTGATCCTCTTGGAGGGACACAACCCTCCAAGCTGTGTTCTAGGAAGTAAATATTAGCAGAACTCTACTTCCCAACTTACCTCCCTGTTCCTCAGCTCTTTGAACCGAGACCTTGCGACCCTTTGGAGCGTCCTGACCCTTAGTTTGGAAACCACTGAAATAACTTGCAAATATTCACTCATTTAGAATTGGATGTGCGCAACACGTTCCCAAGAAGCTGGGACAGGGGAAACAGAAGGTGAACTGGTTAATTGGAAACAGGTGAGTGTCATGATTGGGTATAAGAGGAGCCTCCCTGAAAGGCTCAGTCATTCACGAGCAAGGACGTGGACAACTGTGTGAGCAAATAGTCCAAGAGTTTAAGAAGTTTTTCATCCTACGATTGCAAGAAATTTAAGGATTTCATCGTCTACGGTCTACAGAATCTGGGAAAACCTCTGCATCTAACCAGCTATAGGCTGAAAACCAACATCTTTCAGTAAATGAAGGATGTTGGGCTCAGAAACACTTCAGTAAACCATTGTCAGTTAACACAGTTCATCCCTTCATCTACATGTGCAAGTTATAACTACTACCATGCAAAGTCAAAGCCTTATATACTAACAACACCCAGAAACGAAGGTACATACAGGTTTTGGAGCAACATATGCTGCCGTCCAAGCAACTTCCTGCTTATTTCAGACAATTCAGATAATGCCCAGACACATTGTGCATGTATTCCAACAGTGTGGCTTTGTAGTAAAAGAGTGCAGGTACTAGGCTGACCTGCAGTCCAGACCTGTCTCCCAGTGAAAAGTGGAGCCTATCCCATCTGCCATTGGGGCGAGAGGCGGGGTACACCCTGGACAGGTCTCCAGTCTATCTCAGGGCTAACACAAAGAGACAGACAACCATTCGCACTCACACCTACGGCCAATTTAGAATCACCAATGAACCTAACGAGCATGTCTCTGGACGGTGGGAGGAAGCTGGAGTACCTGGAGAGCACATGAAAACTTTACACAGAAAGGACCCAGTCGACTGATGGATTCGAACCCAGAACCTTCTTGCTTTGAGGCATCAGTGCTAACCACCGCTTTGGGACATTATGAAGCACAAAATACAACAACAGAGACCACGGACTGTTGAGCAACCGAAGCAAGATCAAACAAGAATGGGAAAGAAATCCACCAAGCTCCACTTTAAGCAGCTACAATAGTAAAATGCTATGAGCATTAATATGTCGACACTGACAATCCAATAACGTCTATAAATCATGCACCTTTCATTAAATATGTGACTTTAAATGCAGGATTTTGACTCATAACATCGTGTTTCTACATTGTTCTGTTGCTAAGTAAAGTCTCTGCTGAGTGCTTCCTTCACAGCTGCTTATGTTTTAAATTCGACAACCCCACATTTCCCACCTTTAGCCTCTGTCTGCGTCTCTTTCCCCCCTCCTCCCGGCTACTACATGTCAATACTTTCACCCCACCTGAGCGAATGCGAGCTTGCGATCACGTAGAAGTCCCCCCGCATATGTTGCCTCCTTCCATGTGGACGGCAGAGAAGCCCCTGGCACAACCCCGTGGCTCCCTTCCTCCACCTCAGACTGAGCTCAAACCAAACACAGCGCTTGATGGCTTCCAGATTAGGCACATGACAAACCGTGCAATGTGAAGAGCGCAGCAGAAATTCGGGCCAGTTTTGCCTTTCGTTTTTTTTTTTTTTGTTTGTTTGTCTTGCGTCAGAAAGGACCAGGATGAAAAGAGATAGAGCCTCTGAGTTTTGTTTCCTATCACACCTGGAAGAGTGTAAATGTAACAGTAAATTGTTGTAGATCTAAAACTGTATGTCATGTTGAAGCCTGATTCTTCCCTCAGCTCTATGAAGCAATTTAGCGACTTTCAGCTACTTGTTTTGGCTGTTATTGGCAGTTTCCAGATACAAGAATCATGTTCATGTGACCTTCAGATTAGCTCAAGAACAGTGCGTAGAGAGCTTCATGGAATGGGTTTCCATGACAGAGCAGCTGCATCGAAGCCATACGTCACCAAGTGCAACGCAAAGCGTCGGATGCAGTGGTGTAAAGCATGCCGCCACTGGACTCTAGAGCAGTGGAGACGCGTTCTCTGGAGTGACCAATCACGCTTCTCCATCTGGCAATCTGATGGATGAATCTGGTGGTTGCCAGGAGAACGGTACTTGTCTGACTGCATTGTGCCAAGTGTGAAGTTTGGTGGAGGGGGGGATTATGGTGTGGGGTTGTTTTTCAGGAGCTGGGCTTGGCCCCTTAGTTCCAGTGAAAGGAACTCTGAATGCTTCAGCATACCAAGAGACTTTGGACAATTCCATGCTCCCAAGTTTGTGGGAACAGTTTGGGGATGGCCCCTTCCTCTTCCAGCATGACAAGGTCCATAAAGACATGGATGAGCGAGTTTGGCCTGCACAGAGTCCTGACCTCAACCTGATAGAACATGAATTAGAGTGAAGACTGTGAGCCAGGCCTTCTCGTCCAACATCAGTGTCTGACCTCACAAATGTGCTTCTGGAAGAATGGTCAAAAATTCCTATAAACACACTCCTAAACCTTGTGGAAAGCCTTCCCAGAAGAGTTGAAGCTGTTCTAGCTGCAAAGGGTGGGCCAACGTCATATTAAACCCTATGGATTAAGAATGGGATGTTACTTAAGTTCATATGCGTGTAAAGGCAGATGAGCCAGTATGGTGCAAGTGTCATTTAAGATCTGAAAAACAGCTGGTAGAGACCAAACACAGAGCTACAATGGACACAGGACTTAAATTCATCCCAGTTTGCTGACGACAACAAAAACACAAACAAACAAAAACAACTTCCAGATGTGTCTGTCCACAATCCAAGGAATGTCAGCCTTCTGTCCATCAGCTGTAAAAGGTTACATAAACTAAGATTACATCACTATTAATAATAGTAATACTCGTTATTCAGATTTGATGTCTACAGAAAGTGTTCAGGAAGTGTTCAGCCTTAATAAAAAGCTAGCTTCTTCTTCCTTGGTGTTTCTTGTCTTTGCTTTACTTCCTGTGTTTTCCCCTCCTTTGATTGTTTGATTGGTTTTTCCTTGTGTGCTCGGTCCTCATTAGCTTCACCTGTGTCTTCACCTGTGTATATATAGCCCTGCCTTTACCGCTGTACTTGGTCAAGTCATTTTTGTCCTACACTCGTGCTTCCTCATATTCCTGGGTTCTTGTTTTGGTCCTTACCTGTTTTTAGAGTTTGTTGTTTCTGTATACCCTGCCTCCCCCGCAGCTCTGTGTACTGGGTTTTTAGTTTGTATTAAAGTAATTTTGCTTCCTGGTTCTGCCTCCCTATGTGTCTTATTCAATAGTTGAACTAAAAATAGCTAAATTTTAACTGAAATGTCTTAAACTAAATAATGTTAAAGCATTAGCTATTGGCTAGCTGTTACCCTTTTTTGCTGCTGTTAAATTAATGTTTTTGGAGGGGACTCACCGCAGAGGTGGTGCTAATGCAGACGACTATGCTAGTTAGCAATTTCCTCTATTTAAAGTGATATTAGTAAACTCGGTTAACCCCTTTTTAAGCTGACTCTAGGGTTAGCTCAGTTTTTGGTTATGATGACTATGCTAATGATGACTATGCTAATGATTATGCTAGTTAGCAACTTTCTCTTTTTAAAGTGACATTAGCAAAGTCGGTTAACCCCTTTTTAAGCTAACTCTGGGGCTAGCTCAGTCTTGCTAGCTAGCGTTTTAAGCTCAGATTTTGGTAATGATGACTATGCTATATAGCTATTTCCTCTATTTAAAGTGATATTAGCAAAGTCGGTTAACCGCTTTTTAAGCTAACTCTGGGGCTAGCTCAGTCTTGCTAGCTAGCATTTTAAGCTCAGATTTTGGTAATGATGACTATGCTGGTTAGCAACTTTATTTAAAGTGATATTAGCAAAGTCGGTTAACCCCTTTTTAAGCTAACTCTAGGGTTAGCTCAGTCTTGCTAGCATTTTTAGCTCAGTTTTTGGTGTCTGTTTTTGGATGCTAAATGCTAGTCAGCTATCTAGCTGCTAAATAGTGAGTCAGTGGTTGGATAATGTATGTAAAAACATCTAACAATTTGCTGGCTAACTTGCTTTTACTTTTGGGAAGAACCTTTTAGATGTATGGAGATAAACAATATCCTGTGTACATTTAAATTTGTAGTAGAAAAATAAATGTTTATTACAAATGTGACTGTGAAACAGATTTCCCCGTACGAGTTTACAGAAATAATTAGCATCAAACACTTCGTAGTGTCTTAGCTGAACTCATCCAGGGTCAGTTTGGTTGAGAGCAGCTGACATCCAGATGACGAACATGTGACAGACGGCTAACAGGAGGCTGAAGGCCGCTGCTCCCTAAAAAAAGAAAAAAAAATGTCTGAAAGGCATTAAAGTAGAGAAGCCCTTGAGTCTGAGAGATTGTTATTCCTCCTCTGTGCCCCTTCCTGTTGGCCGTGAATCTGGTCTGCTACCAGTTTCCTCCATTGTGAGAGTGTCGCTCTGCTTTCTTTCACACAGCTTCATTGAGCAGAGTCTTAGCACTTGTGTCCAGCAGCCGTCCTCAAGTGTGTTTATTTTATACAGGTCCATTATTGCTGCTTTAAATAGTAGTGCAACACAATCTGAGGCAGAGACGCTGTTGACTTAAGCTCCAGTTTATTGCCAAATACCCTTTTAACAATAATTTATTTGCCACATTAAAGATGCAATCTAAAACTCAGCAGCACCACCAAACTTCTAACTGGCATAATTCATCACGATATGCCGATCATGCATAACATTATGACCACCTTCCTAATATTGTGTAGGTCTCCAAAACAGTGTGACTCATCAGAGAATGGACATGGTACTTCTGAGGGTGTCCTGTGGTGTCTGGCAACAGATTGGGGGCTTTGAGGGGAGGGGCTTCTGTGGACCATCCCACAGATACTTGATCAGTTTGGGATCTAGTGAATTTGGAGGCCAGGTCAACACCTTGTGCTGTTCTAAAGTGTTTTTGTGTGTCTGTGTCAGGCTGCATCCTGCTGGGGATGGCTGCTGCCATCAAGGAGTGTCATTGCTATGGGGTGGGGGGGTGCCTGGTCTGATCTTGGTGGGTGGTCCAACATCCAATAGTTTCCCAGCAGAACACTGAATTGTCAGAAGATGGTCAATGTCATTTACTTCTCCTGTCTGTGGTCATAATGTTATGCTTGATCAGTGTATAGTATTGTTATGAATCTGGAAAGTATCTGACCTTCAATGGGTCGCCCAGATTCATCTCAACCTCTAATTACAGGGGAGTATTGGGTTGTTAATAGACCCCGGTCATGTTCAGGTGGACACCATCCACAAATGTTTCCATTAAAAACTTTAAAACTTCCCACCAAGTCATTTTGAAACTGAAGAAGACACTTTAAAGAAACTCAAAACAAGCCCGGCTGCCTTTGTTGTACTTTTACTTTCAGATACAGGAAGCGCTCAGAGGCCTAATTGTTTCTGAATGTGATGCAGCGGGTTCCTGCCACATCTACAGATATAAAACCATCCATGTGTTTCTGTCACTTCCTGTTTTTAATCAGGAAAACTCCTCACATTAATCATTTACTGTTTCTCCTTTACAGCAGGAATGAAAGAAGAGCTGCATGGTGGGGATTCAGCTGCTGTGGATAAACACTGACCTCCTCTGGTCGTAGCTGGTACTGCACGCCGACTCAGTACAAATACAAGTACACATAAGTCATGAAGCACATACAGAATAATTTTATTCAGTGTTAATACAATAAATATACAAAACTCAAACTACTCATCATGCGACAGAGTGCATCTTAAAATCAGACCAGAGCAAACAGCCACCCATCTGCGTATCGTACAAAATATACAAACATCCCTTCATATATTTGTCTCGATCTATTTATATATTTTTTAACAAAACGATGTTATCAGAGATGCGTCTGAAGTTTATTTTCAGTGCGTTTTTTTCTACCACGTGTTTATTACAAAGCGCAGCTCCAAGCCACGGCCCATCGACGGTACGCCACACGGTTCACATTGCATTGCAGTCTAACGCCCGTTCTCGTGCTTTTATTTTAAAATGTAACGGCAAAAAAGAAAACAAAAAACAAAAGCCCCGATCCGTTTTATCCGTTTTCCAGGAGTAATCTCATGTTGCTTTGTAAGTTAGATATACACGTGCACTCATTCAAATAAAACCAGTGTGAAAGAAAAGAGCGAAGGAAGGCAGAAGGTCAGGATTTAAAGTCCCTCTATTTACATCCCAACATTTACACACAACCTGGCTTTAACACGGGACTCGACCCAAGGAGTGATCGGACACATTCAAATAGTTGAAGCTGCTGTAGAAAAAGACACATTCAAAGCAGGTGAAATGCACAGGAAACTTTCGATTTGATCATCTAAACTGATTTGATTGTAGTCAGCGATAGTCATTTACTGGCCATTATCATCGTCGTCTTTTATCCTGATGTGCGGATTTACAATGCGGGTATTCTTTAAAACCAGGGCCCAGTTGAATTTTCCTACAATCTCGTGTTTAGTTCAAACCTCGTCATGCAAGTGAAGAGTATCCTGAGTAAAAGCTGAGGTAAATCTCCGAGCACCAAGAAAATAAAGCTGGAGAGGAGTCAAGAGGAGCCGGATGGACGTGCAGCTCTACGTGCAGAGAACGGTCAGGGTTAGGGTTCTCTTGCTTATTTATTTTTATTTTTTTCTCTGAGGAAAGGTTCATGTGAAAACTGAGAGCGTGTAGAAAAGATATGAGCTAAGATGACGGCGAGAGGACTGCGACATGATGACCGGGTTTAAAGTGCAACTTTTTCTCACAATGGATATGTAGATCTGTAGAGGCAAATGATTTCAAAGAGATAAATAGTTTTTTTAGTAGCACACACTGCTTGAAGGCTGTTTGAGAATAAATCTACGGTTGCCTGAAAGTTTTTGCATCGAAAATCAAGGTGAAATGCTCACTATGCTGCAGAAAAAAGAGGCTAAAGACATGGAAATGGTCTATTATAATGATTGATTAGTCAATTGACAGATTAATAAGAAAATATTTTGATAAAGCACAAGTGAGAGCTCATAGCTGCTTTAGGTTAAATTCTAAAATCCTCAAAATAACAGTGCTAAAGGCTGATAGGAGCTTTTGCATGCTAACATTCCTGGTTTTAAATTCTACAGAGGTTAAACTGATAACACTTAATCTGGATGAACGTGTGTGCCAAATTATCTGTCCAATAGTTGTTGAGACACAATAATCCAGATGAACAGATTAACAACCAGGGGCCGATCCACTTTCCTACAATCTTGTGTTAGTTCGAACCGCGTCATGTAAGTGAACGGCATCCTGAGTAAAAGCTTTACCCATCGGAGGGTCCCCAAACACAGCAGGATTTATCATATGCTTAATCTGTGCAGATTAACAAAGCAATCTATCACAAAGTCATAGAGGCGTTTCACCAAAACAATGCTTTGTAAATTCAATATTTACTTATTTTGAAGTGTTTACTTGAAATAATTAGCGATTCAACTGATTCCGTCTCCATCCACGGGTGTTTGATACTTGAACAGATACGATTTTGGGTGAAGCATCTCTTTAAAAAATACGCTAAGACTTCCACTTCGCTTAAAATCCAATTGTGCGGAAAGCAAAGCGTAGAAGCAGAAGAAGAAGGCAAGGCAGCGAGCTGGAATGCACGGCATTCATCCACAGCAATACAACGTCCCTCCACCAGGGGTCAGCAGTGTCAAGTTACGAACTCACAGAAAACAGAATGGAGCTACATGAGCTTTAACTGTTAGATTACTTCCACTTGGCTCAACAATAAATATAATTTAAAATACAGGAAGAAGTGATCAAAGGAAGGCTCAAACACACAGGAAGCCAGTGTTGCTGCACATGTTGTCTAAACTCTAAAAGGAGAGAAATGCCCGGGGAAGAAGTTCAGAGAAGAAGAAGCTACATTATCCGTCTACAGAGGACAGACGGGACATTTAAAAATAAAAAATAAAATAAAAGGCACACAAACATTCATGTACATGGCCACACATGCACACAAACCCACACAGAGGGAAAAACAAAGTTGAGCAACGCTGGTTGAGTTGTAAAAGAGTGCAGCGTAGGAGAGGAGGGTCCCAGAGAGAGTTGCTGGGACGGGTAGAGGAGGACAGGAGAGCACGGTTGAATAGTCCCAGTCTGCCCCCGCGTGAATCACCTCACTATAGTCAGAAGGCTGGAGAACCGTCCGTGTGTCCAAACAGGGTCCAAACAGGGATAAAGTGGAAGCTGGATGCAGACGAGGGAAGGGCTGGACGGAGAGAGAGAGAGAGACAGGGGAGACCTCGCGTGGGCCAATCAGACCTGCCCCTTGAAGCTTTCTTGCGCGGCCGTCGTGGCGGCGGTCGCAGCAGCCGTCCGGACCGTCTTGTTGGACATGACGCCCGTGGCAAACTCTTGCTGGGCCTTCTCGAAGCTGGCGTCCGTGGTGCGGTACATGGCGTGGACCTGAGCGGGAAGACGGACAAATCAGTTAGGAGTGAACGAGCTGCAGGTGCATGGATATGTATTTATTTTTTTGTTTTTAAAGAGGGTGCACCTTTTTGAACATGATGAGGGACATGGCGGCCAGAGAGGTGAAGAGAGCGGCAATGAGGATCATGATGATGCCCACGGGGATGCTCCGGTTCAGGCCGGTCAAAGCTGAGATCCATCCGCTGAGGACAAGAGCACCATTAATCACCCGTGCACCAAATGTGTATTCATTTAATAAACATGATATGATTGCCCCCCTACCTGGCGCCCCAACCAGTGATGCCAATACACTGCAGAACGTAGATGCCAAACTGACAGATGTACACGAAGAAGAACACGAAGAATCTGAACGAGCTGTCGCTTCTGCAGAAAGACAACGGAAAAAAATAATAAATACACAAAAATACAAACACAACAGAGGACAGCAGCGTTGCGTTTTACCTGAACGCTCCGTAGAGAGGCCTGTACCAGCAGACGAAAGAACACGGCGTGAAGAGAATGAACCAGATGATGGACAGGCCGAAGTCCACCCCGCGCGACGCGTCCACGATGAACCAGGACAGGCAGCCGATCACGTTGGCCAGCAGCGTCCCGGTGTGAACTTGAAGGGGGGGGAATAAAATGAACAGTAAGCACCAGGATGAAGCTTTCAGTGAGACAGATTTGGGGAAAAGGAGGCCGCGTTAATGGCTGCTGCAGGAAACACTGACGCTTAATATTTCAGGACGGGGAACAGAACACAGGCGAGTATTTAATAATTCAACGTGACCATTTGTTCATGGGGTCCTAACACTGGCTGAGGAGCTGGAGGGGTTGTACAGAGTCTGTTTGAAAGGAGTTTTTTTACACCGTGGTGTAAAATATGACATCAGTCTGTTAGTTAACATCCCAGAAAGGAGCAGCAGGAGGAGGAGGAGGAGGAGGAGGAGGAGGAGGAGGAGTGCTGGGGAGATATTACTGCTGACGTGTGCGTCTGACTAGAAGAAGGTGTGACGCTGCTCTTTCACTTTTATCAAACAGTAATCTGTGAGAGCACAGTCTGTGTCTGAAGCAATCATCTGACCGAGTCACTTCATCAGGCCACATGACTGCACCACACGTGTTTGTCATGCGGCTGCCGAATTCCACTTGAATCCATTCATTCCCCGACACACAGACACACAGACACACACACACACACACACACACACACACACACACACACTCAGATAGTAATCTTTTACCACCATTAGGACCGAGCTGTGAGGTCGCAGAGGGAGGGAATCGGTCGTCGGGAATAAAACGACTCAAATTTTTTGCTGAAATCACCAGAAACAATAAAGTTTTTAGCTTTAGTTTGTGATTTCTACCTGAAAATAAGCATCTTCTGTCTTTAGATGGTTAAACATTCAATACTAACAGCTTAAAGAAGGAGATTTATTACATTATTTTAAATTAAATTAAATTACATTAAATTAAAAGGTCATGGCTTGTCATTTACTTGTCTTCTATCAGTTGAAAGCTTTTTATTTTGGCAGCCGTCAATGTGTGGATGTTTGCAGATCTTATGGACAGGCTGAATAATTACACCGATCAGCCACAACATTAAAACCACATTAAAACCTCAAAGGCCCCCCTCTAACAACATCCTGTTCCCAGACGCCACAGGACACCCTCAGAAGGCCCACGTCCATTCTCTGATGAGTCACCACAAGGGAGACCTGCACAATATTAGGAAGGTGGTCATAATGTTATGCCTGATGTCCTGACATTTCAGAAGCTGGAACCGTGTAAGGAAAAACAGAAGCGATCCGGGTCCACTCACACATCCAGAGGTAGTACATGATTTTGACCGTCTTCTGAAACTCTACGGGGATGTCCACAGTGATGTCGTGGTAGAAACACGGACCCACAGGGAACTTCTCTGGGAGGGGGGGCCAGTTGTTTTTTCTGCCTGCAACAGGAAAATAAAAGCTTGTTAGAAAAAAAAAAATAATAAGAAATGTGAGTATATGTTTAACTTGCAGACAAATCATTAACAGTCTACTGAGCCAGCTGTGGTTAAAGATTAGATAAGGTACAGAAATGCATTCTGATTTCCTGTTGAGTTTGTTTCTGCACAGTAATGTGATCCTGCATCATCTCTTGTGTGTTTGGCTTTGGTATATCTGTGTAGAGTCCAAACAAGTTGGACGCTAAGCTAAGCTAAGCTAAGCTAAGCTAAACTAAGCTAAGCCAATCTCCTCCTTCTGCTTTCAGACTCAGATTTAGATTTAGAGCATTTAGACAAGAGTCAAGGGTCTTTATTGTCAGTTTCCCTATATGTTCATGGTAATCTCAATGAGTCAAACCACTCCTTTAAATTGGGTTCAACATAAACTGATCAGCCATAACATTATGACCACTGACAGACTGGTTATCTGCTTATCACGGCAAAGGTGATGATGGGAGCAAGAAAAATAGGCAAGTGGAAGTTGGTCAGGGCATAACCTATTAATTGCTTCCCTCGGGGGAAACACGTGGCTCCAGAAAAGGGAAAGAAGGCAAGTTGGATGAGGCAGGGTGATGTTTTGGGCCTCACTACCAGCAGCACCATTTCACACCCTTTCACAGAAACGGCATTTCCTGGTATGGCAGTGGCTCCCTGCCTCGAAATAAAACTTTTTTAAGGAATGGTTTGAGGAACAACAACAACAACGAGTTCAAGGTGTTGACTCGGCCTCCAAATTCCCCAGATCTCAATCCAACTGAGCATCTGTGGGATGTGCTTGCAACTTACGGTACTTAAAGTCTTGACACCAAAGCAAAACTTCTAGAGGTCTAGTGGAGTCCATGCTTAGCCAGGGCTACACAATACTTAGGCAAGTGGTCATAATGTTATGGCTGATTAGTGAGGTTACTAAAGCTTGGCAGAAATAAAACCAGAAAAGCTGCTGTCGCTGTAGAAAGAGACGGTTTTAAAGCAGCTGACGCCGACCTCCTGAAGCACTGATGGACTGCATCTCTCTCTCCCTGCGGTCCAGCTCGGCAGCCTTCCTCTCCAGCTCCTCCTGCCTCTTCAGCAGCTCGGCGGCTGCCCTCGACTGCTCCTGCACACAACACACACACACAACACACACACCCAGCAATGTCAACACTCTTGTATAACGCCGTTCTTGATTTCGGCTCACTGGAAACGTTCTCCTTCTGCTTCTGCTTCTCTGCGGGAGGACAGAAAATCATAGCAACGTGCTCCCGGGAGCTCGCCTCAGAAAACGAGACGCACCAACACAAGGTTATTTCCTCCGCAATTTCTCTTCTACCTCAGCTAGAACCAGGTATCTCGGATATAAGACGGCCTCCTGCAGAGCTGCTTTTCTGTCCTCAAACTCAGCATGAAACCAGCTGTCGTGTTAATACATTTTCTGCTTTTTTTTCTCCACTGTCAGAATCTCTGCTCTCTGGTTCCGCCAGCTTCTGCAGCTGAATACAAACAGTCATTGAGCATTTCTAGCTTCTCTTTATGTAACAGTCTCCGTCCAGATAGTGAAAAGCTGCAGTTTTTAGGCTGTGAATGCTCCAGCTGTCGTGTACCTGCGCCTGAATCTGCGTGTAGGAGGGAGGCTCCTCTGTGGGCTTCATGATGGCCGGCTGCACGCCGACGGTGGGGCCCGCAGCCTTGGGCGCCGACGCCGCTGGTGTCTGGAAAAGGAAATCAGGAGAATGCGTTTACAACTAAACCCTCATGATAGTTGTCACTTTAAATGTGTTTCCATTTTGGAGGCTGAGGTCTTGTAATACTATTTAACTGTTCCTATTATTTTGGCACTCATGGGCTAGGATAAATAACAGAAACGCTTACTTTTTGATGCCGTTACGACATAAAATAAACATAATAACAGTCGTGAAGGAGGGATTTAGTGCAGGACTGTTATATTAGAATGGATTTGTCTTTTAACTGAAGTATTCAATGTATTTACACAGTGTCCGTACGCTCACCCTATTTAAAAGCCCTGCAGAGTGTCTTACAGGCCTCTAATTTCACATTTAATTAAATTATTTTACTGACTTTCACGTGAGCAAAAATAAAGATATAACTCTAGTGGATGCACAAATTCCCAAGTACTCACTTGTTTGCCATCTGTGAATGGATTGTACTCCTCTAACCCCGGAGCAGCAGTCTGTCTCACTTGTGTCACTGATGGATCCTGAAAAAAAAATAAATAAAGGGCTCACATGAGAAATGTTATAACACAGATTGTACAAGAAAGGCTCAAAGCACTAGATGACATGTCTTACAGCGGCAAGAATCTCCGCGGAGAGAGTAAAACGGCTCATGTGAGCGTAAAAACCCCCCATTAATCTGCCAGATCGAGGCCGAGCGGCTGCCTTTATTCAAAACACAACAGGCCTATAATTCAATAGTGGCAAAGACGGGATGATTCCAATAATTTTCGCAGGGAGGCGGCTATAAATAGACAAAATCCTTGCAGTTTCAAGAGGAGGGGGGGGGGGGGCGAACGCTTTTGGCAGCTAATGAAAAGAGACGCTGTGTTTTTCCCACAAAGCGCTCTCCTGTAAGACGTTTTATTGCGCAAATTTTTGAGTTTGTTTAAGGCGTGCAACAAAAGTACAGCTACTTCAGTCTACATGCAAAAACCTCTGCAAGTTACGCTACACTTTCACGCGTTTCTTTTTCTTTCAGGCTCACCATCAGCTGCCGTCAGTCTCGCACTAGTTTCATTCAAATGATCATCCAATCTGCGTATTCCTGAAGCGCTACCCTTATCCGGTCTCGGTGCAGTCCTCTCGCTGTCTCTCCGCCGACTCTTAAATTTCTAGGAGCGTTTCTTCCTCTCGCTGCCACACAACTTGTCACCAGACCGGGGCGATAAATATTTCAGGGTGCATGTTTAAACTTTAATAGAGGCCCAGCGCTCGGCCAAACACAAAATATACACCAGAGTGTCTTGAAATCCGCAGCTACGGAGGAAAAAAAACAAACTAGACGACAAATGTGTTTGCCTTGATCTTGATGATAAGGCATAAAATTGAAAAACGTCACTAGCTGATGATACTTAAAAAGAGCTGAATCCATTCTCTGTACCCTTTCCAAACATTTCCCATTTGACTAAGCTGCTAACAAATGTGATATCTGCACTACAGTTTTTTTTAATTAGCTAACACGGAAGCTTAATCTCTGTAATTAGCCCACATCCAAAGAAATAGGACAAAAGCAGAGCCAACAATCTGATGCATGACAGGAAACTGAGCCAGCGGGTATCCCGGCGCCACATGTCGCCATGACAGCGCCATATGATTTCATGAACTATTGAAGCTATGGCTCAGAGAAAGGGAACAAAGCTCCATCCATCCATCCTCCGGCAAAACGGCGAGAGCCAAACAAATGACGGAAAAGTGGCAGGACAGCAGGGGTTCACCAGTCATGTCAGTATGTTAATGAGCACCCATGAATAATTCACTTTTCCTGCGTCTGTGTCGGTGGAACTGTGTCCGTCAGCATCTCCGACCGTCACACGCTGAAAGTTTCTGCTATGAATTAACACGGGAGGAGCTTGAACTCATCCGCAGGAATGCCACTGAATCATTTTATGTATTTAATGGCTAAAAATGCCAAACATGCCGCAACAATCTAGTTGATTAAACCATCGAGGGAGAATTTATCAAGCAAAAATGTGAAATATTCTCCGGTTTCTGCTTCTTAAATGTGAAGAATGACTTGTTTTCTTTCTCATATCTGACCATAAATTAAAAATAGTTGGCTAAAAGCAACTTGAGGACATTTTAACAATCAGAAAATAATCTGTAGATGAATAATTATAATAATTAATCTTTCCTAAATCAGCATTGAGCTACGTTTGGTGGCTGCACACACTATATTAACAATTTTAACAACTTCTGGTGGCTTAACACCAGTGCTCAGTGCAATATATTGGTGCATAATGACAGGTTAAGACGGCAGATCATGATTATTGTCATTATTGATTGTTTTCTCGATAATATGTTGGTCTAATAATGTTATAGGCTTAATTCTATGAAGAAAAACTCAAAGAAGTCCAAGAAAAACAGCCGACGTTCGTGTCCGAGTGTCCGCACGAAGGGATTTCTTGACATTCCCGCTTGACAAACGGCAATTAGCTGCTGCCCTTTGTTTGCCATGTGCCATACGCCTGATGTGACGAAGCAGAGAAGAGAAGCAGGAACCGAAGAGCACATGAGCCAATGCATGTTTTCACAATGACAAACCACTGTAAACACGGGGCACTGTGTACAGTCACATTCCTAAAATAAAAGTCACAATACAGGCATGACACTGACAAAATAAGCACAACCACAGGAGCTTCTGCTCATTCTACTTCTCTGTTTTTGAGTGGCAGTTCTTAAAAAGATGCTCAGATAATTAAAATACTAATAAAGGAAGTCAGTCACAGTACATGTGCAGGCTTTTACAGTACATACATTGTGGGAGGCAGGTAGGAAGTTAACTAAAAGTGTACCCTGAGGCACAAATACTTGGATTTAAACAAAACCAGTCCAACCTGCTGAATCAAAGCTAACACCTGCTGTGCCAGAAGGAAGGCTAACACCACCACAGCTTGCTAACTCATACCTTTTCATATCAAGTGTCACTCCTGTCACGCAAAAGAGTGACAACAAGTGACAGCTAAAGCTCACCAACAAGTGATTTAACCCGTTTTATCAGCTGCTACATTCAAGTACTTACCGCTGCGGGTTAATACAAACCAGCCAGTGTCAGACTTTACTGGCTAAGCAACGACAAACTGTCACCAACGTTAAATAATAACGCAGAAGCTAATGCTAACGCGGCTAACTAAGCTAGCTTACCTGAAACGGGTTGTTGAACTCCGGGTCCGCGAAAGGGTTGCTGTCGAATTCTGACATTCTCCCAAGAGGACGACTCACGTCGGTACCGTTAGATGTGCCTCGAAGCAGAAACACCTAGAGCTAAAGTTACGAGGCAGAGACCTGGAAAAGCACGGCTCGCCTTCAGGGTAAGAGATGACACGGTCGGAGGTGAAGTCAAGACCGAGTGGTGACTGTGTCCAGAGATACTATTCAGGTGCAGGATTGGTCGGCAGCGGCTGATCAAGTGTGACATAACGAACCCGGAAGTAAAGAGACGTCAGGTCCTGCATTTGAAAAAAGAGAAACGGGAGACTTTTTAATTAAGTCAAAAAGAAAAAAAAAGCACATGGCATAACAATATTGGATAAAATATTGTAATAAATAATAATATAACATAATAACAAATAGAAGAATATGAAATACAAGATCAGTGACTGCACTTTGGCTAGTTAAAGCTAGTAGTTGAGATAGCTTGAGCTAATAATGCTAATTCTCACATATTTTTTATGTATTTAAAAAAACAATTGAGATTTTTTTCAATTTTATTTATTTATTTATTTATTTAAACATATGTCTACTATCCAATATTGTTATGCCTTGTGATTTTGTCCTTATTCTTTAGTTTTATTATATATTTCTTTTTCCATTTTTCTTGTTTTCGTAAAAAAGCTCAAATGGTTTTATTTGTGTTATTACAGACAAAACTGAAGAATATTCAGTAACTTGTCCCCAAGAAAGTAAATAAACTAATCTTGAGTTTGAGTGCACAAAATTCCCACAAAGATATTAAAAACTGTACTGAAAATGTTCCTCGTGACACCTGATAACTTTTAGCAGAGTCTACATAAATGTAAACTCTGTAGCATCTGGTGATATCGATGTGATTTTAATAGATTAAGCATTTAAAGTTTTAAATAGCATATTCAAATGTATTTAATTAGAGATGATTTGTAAACCATACGTTTAAATGCTGCATCAGCAATATATTTTGTATGCAGGTGGCATGTTTTTCTTTCTGGCACATTTTTGATTATTTTAACTACCAAATATGACAGGGTACATTCTGTAAATTGCCACTTAGTCAGTTGCTTTTGCAGAAACCATTCATTTTATTTATTTATTTACTTTTGTTTGCTATCCAATATTGTGATGCCACGCGCTTTTGCTATTTTTTTGCCTTCTTTGTTTAATTCTACTGTATATATTATTACATCCTAAACATCTACACATGAGTCAGTCACTTTACATTCATTTCTAGCTGAACGTACAGACATTAAAAGCTCTTGCACTTGAACTCGACCCTTATTCAGCTAATTTTGGGTTCAACACCTCTACATTTGTTTTGCATATTTTTTAGCCCAAAATTTCACGTGACGCCACAGTTGGTTCCTTACTCCTTTTGGTTTTCAAGTTATTTTCCCCCGAAAGTCTTACGGCGAGTACGACAGTTTATGCTCACTTTCTTCATGTGTGATGAGAACGTTGCTGACGTTGTTACCGTAGCAACGCTGAAAGGTCGTGGCTTTTCGGCCATAGATCTATAACTTCTAAACGTGGCGCTAGTCGGACCTGTATTGTTATTATGTAGTGAATAAGAGTCACACAAATTACTTTAAGTCTGTCTTGTTTACTGTCAGAACATGCTCTCCTCACACTCACTTACAGCAGCCGTAAATCAACATTGGCCCCGCCTTCCTTTACGACAGTTATCAGTACATCTTCCCCCTTTATAAACATAAACATATACACAGAGCTTTTTATAAAAAAGAACAATAATAATAATCCTATAGAAACTAGCAGTATAGTCTCCATCTTTAAGACATCTACCTGTAACTTATGAACGCTGCTTTTGAAATAACAGCAAGAAAAGGCATAGTGACACAAGCAGCATAAACAGTACCTTTAAACATCTGCCTGTGACTTCTGATCACTCCTTTTGAAACATGGCAGGTAAATTATGACCACTACCCAAGTCCCATAGTCAATGACTGTTATAGTCTCTGTATTCACTACAGGTCCAGTCTAACCACAGGCTTTCTGGTCCGCTCTGACCTGCGCAGCCGCATAGCCTGTTGCATCATCTCAGATGTGTCTCCTACCATCTCATCTGCATGGCATGGGACTTCTGTCGGCTTGTCACTATCATGTCCTTCATCTCTTTGTGCCCTTGCTCCTATTTCCTGCTCGTTCAGCCTGTTCTCCAGCCTTAGGTCATCCTCTCTGACCACTTGTGGTTGCCATGGCTCTGCAGTTTTCAACAGATGCCTCCTGTTTCTGCGAAAGACATCACCATTCTCTGTCATAACATTGTATGACCTGGGAGCAACCTGTTGCAAAACGACGGCTCTTCGGTTCCACGACCCAGGTCCTTCCATGCGAACTACATCCTTGTCCTGAAGTGGCACTAGAGCAGCGGCTGTGCGATCATGAGATACCTTTTGTTTCTGTTGTAGTCTTCTGGCTTTCTCTGCCCACACTTCATCTCTTTGTTCAGGTGCATGTGTACTGTGAATGGGCAGTCGAGTACGGATCTTGCGCCCCAGCAAAAGCTCAGCTGGTGACTTGCCACTTTCAAGTGGGGCTGCTCTGTATGACATCAGGGCCAGGTATGGGTCAGTGTTGCTATGTGCTGCCTTTTTTAATAGTCTTTTCACAATCTGTACTCCCTTCTCAGCCTTTCCGTTGGCCTGCGGATATAGTGGACTGGAAGTTACATGATTGAACTCATACTCTGACACAAACACCTGAAACTCATGACTGGCATAGGCAGGACCATTGTCAGAAACCAGAGTTAGTGGGATGCCCTGCCTGGAAAAGATTGCCTTCAGCTGATTTATTACAGCTCTTGATGTGATGCTGGGTAATAGATATGTCTCAGGATAATTTGAATAGTAATCTATTACTAGCAAATAGTCTTTACCATCGTGGTGAAATATGTCAGTTCCGACCTTCTCCCAAGGCTGTGATGGGAGCTCTGTAGTAATGAGGGGTTCTTTTGTTTGCTTGTAATGATGCTCCTGACATGTAGCACACTCACTGACCAGCTGGTCAATGTCAGAGTTCATATTTGGCCAGTAGAGGGCCTCGCGTGCTCTCCTTTTTGACTTTTCTGCACCCAGGTGCCCTTCGTGTATTCTGGTGAGCATCTCTCTACGCATCGATGTGGGCACGACAATCCTGTCACCTTTAAGCAGAAGTCCATCCACCACCGAGAGCTCTGGCTGAACGTGATAATATTGTTTACATGACCCCTTCTTCCATCCCTCACTTAGATTTGTCATCACCTTCTGCAGAATGGGGTCCTTTGCTGTTTCTGTGGCTATCTTCCACAGCTGTTCTTGAGTAGCCGGCAATGCTGCATAGACCATATCCACATGAAGAACCACGTCCTCTTCTGTCACAGTGTCATGTATGACATTAGGTGCAGCTCTGGACAGCGTATCTGCAACGAACATTTGTGAGCCCGGTACATATGTGAGTTCATAGTCATAACGCTGCAGTTTCATCATAAGTCTCTGTATCCTTGGCGACATGTCACACAGATTCTTTTTAGCAATCCCGAGCAGTGGCTTGTGGTCTGTTTCAAGGATAATCTTAGGAAGTCCATAAATGTAAGTATGAAATTTTTCACAGCCAAAAGCCAAACCTAGGCATTCCTTTTCTATTTGTGCATATCTGCACTCTGTAGCCGTCATTGAGCGTGATGCATACGCTACTGGATGCCACGCCCCCTCCTCCTCCTCCTGGAGAAGGACCGCCCCTAGACCATCCTTTGAGGCATCTGTAGAGACTTTTGTTTTCTTTTCAGGACAGAAAAACTTAAGTAGTGGTTCACTTGCTAGAGCACTTAACAGTTCCTTCCATTCTGCATCATGTTCATGTGCCCACTGGAACTGTGTCTCATGATGTAATAGCTTTCTCAGATTAGCAGTTTTCACGGCTAAATTTGGCACAAATTTCCCCAGATAGTTCAGCATTCCAAGGGCCCTCTGTACCCCTTTTCTATCTTTTGGCTTCTCCATGTCATGTATAGCTTTTACTTTTACCTCATCTGGTTGAACTCCAGCCGTGGTGATCTTGTCTCCAAGGAACTTGATTTCACTGACACTGAACTGACATTTTTCTCTGTTTAATTTGAGTCCATACTCCTGTATCCTCTTGAGTGTCTTTTCCAGTCTGGTGTCATGTTCTTTCTGTGTGGCGCCCCACACAACCAGATCATCCACGTACACCCGCACACCGTCCAGTCCCTCAATGATTTGCTCCATTGCACGATGGAAGATTTCAGGAGCAGAACTGATTCCAAAGGGCAAACGTTGGTATGAGTACCTGCCAAATGGAGTATTAAAGGTGCATAGCTTGGCACTCTCTTCATCAATCTTTAGTTGCCAAAAACCATGTGAGGCATCCATCTTAGAAAAGTGTTTTGCTCCAGTCATTTCACTAATTATTTCCTCCCTTTTTGGTATCTGATAGTGTTCTCTTTTAATGTTAGCATTAAGATCCTTGGGGTCCATGCAAACTCGGAGTTTGTCATTTTTCTTTGAGCTGACACAGACCATAGAATTTACCCAGTCAGTGGGCTCTTCCACCCTTTTTATGACAGCCAGGTTCACCATGCGGTCTAGTTCTGCCTTCAGTCTGTCACGGAGAGCCACCGGGACTCTCCTGGGTGCGTGGATTACAGGTTGTGCATCTTCTCTCAGTTTGATGGAGTATGTGAAGGGCAGCGCTCCAAAGCCCTGAAATACATCTGCATATTTGTGTATTATGGCATCATGAGACAGATCTGTACTGCTTAGTGGGGCACTTTGCACAGTTGTCATTTCATTGATGGTGTAGACTCGTTTGACTAAGCCCAAATCCACACATGTTTTATCCCCCAATAATGTCTCGTGTCCGTCAGGTACAACAGTGAACATCACATGATGCAGGCGGTTCTTGTGTTTAATTGTCAGCCTGCATGTACCTTTTGTCTCTATGCTTTGTCCATTGTATGCCTTTAAAGCCACTGTTCTATTCAATATCTTGGGTCTCACCTTGAGATTCTGTGCATCACTCCAGCTTATTAGGTTTGCCTTAGCCCCTGTGTCAAGCTTAAAAGGAACTATGGTGTTATTTACCAGCAGAGGAGCTATCCAAACTTCACTCTGTAACTCCACTGCATGCACAGTTGATCCATCCACAGCGTTTGAGTCACTTTGCACTGTTCCAATAAACATCGCATCTTCTGTGTCAACAGCATGCACGGTTTTTTTACTTTCAGTTTTTTCACTCCAAAAACACATCTTAGCGAAGTGGTTCCTGCCTCTGCATTTTGCACAAGTTTTACCGTATGCTGGACACTGCCGGGCTGCATGTCTGTTACCGCATCGTCTGCATTCGTAAGGCATCGCATTCCGTTGTCCTGCACGCCCTCCCGTGTCCTTTTTGTTTATGACGTCCACCGACATGTTCTCCAGTCCCAGCGTACTCGAACACATTGACATTGTACTCGTGCCCGTTGCTGCGGTGTTACTCTGTCCAAAAGTTTTTGCGTGCATGGCAGACAGTTCACTCGCATGACAAAGTTTCACGGCGCCGTCTAATGTTAGGTTACTGTCGCTCAGCATCTTTTCTCTCACTCGTTTGTCATTTATACCAAACACGACTTGATCACGTATCATTGAGTCCTTTAGTTCTCCAAAGTTGCATGTTTGTGCTTTGGTCTTTAAGTCAGTTAAAAAAGCACCAAAGGACTCACCCTGTTTCTGCGTACGAGAGCGAAAAACATATCTCTCATAAACTTCATTTTTCCGGGGTGTGCAGTAGTCATTGAAAAGTCCCAGCACCGTGTCCAGACTTTCTTTACCATCCAACGTGAATGTATTATACACCTCAATAGCCTGCGGGCCAGCCACTGTCAGCAA
The DNA here is from genome assembly GCF_963514085.1 of Chelon labrosus. Classification (NCBI taxonomy): domain Eukaryota; kingdom Metazoa; phylum Chordata; class Actinopteri; order Mugiliformes; family Mugilidae; genus Chelon; species Chelon labrosus. The sequence goes on from NC_140355.1 coordinate 20,531,350, forward strand.
CAAAGCCACATTACGTTCTTCTGAATTAGACGAAGCCCCAATCGCCGTGAGGTAGAGAAGAAAACGTTGCTTGAAGGACCGCCAGTTTTCATCCACATTCCCATCCAGCAGTAGGTTACCGGGCGGCTTTATCCCCTCCATCGTCGTATAGTCTCCTTATCGTGAGTTCAATAAATCCTGGTACCATGTATTGTTATTATGTAGTGAATAAGAGTCACACAAATTACTTTAAGTCTGTCTTGTTTACTGTCAGAACATGCTCTCCTCACACTCACTTACAGCAGCCGTAAATCAACATTGGCCCCGCCTTCCTTTACGACAGTTATCAGTACAGGACCGAAAAGGATTTATTATATAAACTAGAAGTTGTTTTTTTTTTTTTTTTTTTACCAATTTTTTTTTTTTTTTTTTTTGGGCACAAAATAATGACGTAGCAAGTTGAAATATTGATTTCTACTTCAGCAAGTTGACTTTTTAAAACACATTTTTTAAAATTTGTACCGATTTAAATATTTATTTAACCTACCATATTTGACTTTCATAATATATGTATTTAAATAGACGTTTACCACTATTTTATTCAATTCAATTTAAAAAACAATGCGATAAAATGAAGAACAGTTGTCATCGAGTCTTTTCTAACTGTCGTAGATCTATGCTACGCAGCTTGAAGCCCTGTCATGTGACACCAACTTGTCCAACTCACACTTCCGCTACTGCGTGTAAAACAGAAAAAAAAAAGTTCCCTGAAATCTGGGAGAAGTTTGTCTTTGGAGGAACTCAAACACGCCGCGTTAAGTAAAGATTTAGTCGAGTTTACGAAGCTTTTTGTTGCTCGACAGAGACAAACGCAACAGGTTTTTTTTCTTCGTCGGAGGTTTAAAGAAGCCGCAACATGTCGATGGCAACCTCGTACAACGACCAAGGGGGAGCGGAGGCAGCTGTGGAAGCGGGGCAGGAGAGCACCCCGACCACCTCCAGCACCGGAGGAGCTGCCTTCGGGCTTTTCAGCGCCGACTTTAAAAAGTAAGTTAGCTTAGCGTGGGCTCCGTCCGCAGCTAACGCGGCTACGTTAGCAGTTAACTCCAACGGTTCGAGTTCGGTGGTGCCTTCACGTACACTGCGTTCGACCCTGAGCAGAGGCCAGCATCAGCACTTCTCCTGTAAATATCCGTTTGAAGCTCACTGCTGTTAAAGTTAGTATTTGTCCACTTATTATTATTAGATCTGAATAATCAGAATTAACCAGTTTAGAGAGGGCCAGGCGGATTAGGAGGAGGGTAAGGGCCCCCGGGGTTAAACACGTGAAATGCTCCCCACATCCCTCCTGCTTCTCAGAGCAAGGCATCAAGATGGCATGAATGGGCTTTTTGCATCTCTGTGGTTATTTTATATCTCATTCTGTTGGTTTTGCATCTCACATGAACCCTTTTGTGTCCATTTTCAGTAGTTCTGCACCTGTTTCTGGTCATTTTTTCTGATCATGTTGTCATTTTTATGTGTGCAGCTGAGTTCAATCCCTTTCTGGTTATTTTGCATCTAACCATCAACAATTGTGCATCAAGCTTAATATGTTAATGCATTTATTACCTGGCTTTGTGGTCGTTTTATGCGTTGCTGTGTTCAGTTGGCATATATTATCTCAACTTTACATGTGATTGGACTTGGTTCAGTCTCTTTGCAGCTGTTTTGCCACTTTGTCCCTTATTCCTTTTGTTTTGCATCCCACATATGACCCTTTGCATCTATTTGCAGTAACTGTGCATCTATTTCTGGTTATTTCAACTTAATACGTTTATTATCTGGCTTTGTGGTCATTCTGTGATCTTTTCTGCCTCTTTGGAGTTGTTTTCTGTCTCCGTGTAGTTTTTATTTCTCGCCTCTTTCCAGTAAATTTGATTCTCATCTGAAATTAACTTGTGGCTTGGCTTGTTCAGTCTCTTTGGAGTCATTTAGTCACTTTTATTGGTCTCTTTGTACCTTAGTCAGTTGGTTTTGCATCACACAGATGTCCTTTTGCATGTAGTTGTAGTAACTGTGCATTTATTTCTGGTTGTTTTATCTTAATACATTCATTAATTCTGTGCATAGCTGTGTTCCATCATTTTCTGTCATATTTTGCATCCTGTACTTGATGTTTTCTGTCTCTTTGTAGCTTTTATTTTTGGATTGGACTTGTTCAGTCTCTTTGCAGCTGTTTTGTCACTTTCTGCCATCACCTTGTACCTTATTCAGTTGGTTTTGTATCCTACGGATGTCCTTTTGCATCTGTTCGTAGTAACTGTGCATTTATTTCTGGTTATTTTATCTTAATATATTCATTATCTGGCTTTGTGGTGATTCTGTGCATAGCTGTGTTCAGTTTGCATTTATGTTTAGTCTGTTTTGTGGCATCTCTTTCTGGATGTTTTGCATCCTGTGGTTGATATTTTCTGTCTCGGTTTAGTGTTTATTTCTTGCCTCTTTCTAGTAAATTAGATTCTCATTTTAAATTTACATGTGATTGGACTTGCTCGGTCTCTTTGGAGTCATTTTGTCACTTTTTTGTGGTCGCTTTCTTCCTCGCTCAGTTCGTTTTGCGCGTCACAGATTTCCTATCGCATCTCTTTGCAGTCGTTTAGCATCTCGCCGTGTTCAGTTTGCATTTATTTTTAGTCTGGTTCCGTCTTTGTGTGCTCTGCCTGCGCTCTTTGTGGTCTCTTGCGGCTGTTTTTTTTTCGGCCTCTTTGTAGTAAATCTGAACCTCATCTCCTTTTGCGTGTGATTGGATTTGTCTCTTTGGAGTCGTTCTGTCACCTTTTGTGGTCGTTTTGAACCTTAGCTCAGTGGGTTGTGAACGTCACATATGTCTCTCTGCACCTCTTTGCAGTCATTTTGTTGTGGCTTTGTGGTTATTCGATATGTAGCTGTGTTTCCATCGCTTTCTGCTCTCTTTGTGGTTGTTTTGCATATTGTAGTTGCCTTTTCTTCTCTCTGTCTGCATCTCTTGCTTTGTGTCACTTTGTGGTTATGTTTCATCTCCTTTTAGGCCATTTTATCCATCTTTGAGTCTGTTTTTTGTCGTTGCAAACATTTTGTATCTGCTCATTTGGCATCTCTTTGTGGTAATTTGGAGTCTTGTCTCATTTTGTAGCCGTTTAGTGCATCAATTTACTTTTCTTTTAAGTGTCTTCCATCTTTTTTTTGTCTGTTTGTATATTTTTCAGGTTATTTTGGTCACTTTGCACGCTCTATGTTGCTGTGTTAGTTTTACATCCCGTAGCAGGATCCTGTTAAAAATATTTGGAGCTGTTGCACTAAGTTTCCTGGGCCTGTCGGGTCCTAAACCGTAGTCCTTTCCACGTTTGCAGTGGGAAGCAAGTTTAGGCAGCAGCATATACATTTTAAGTCCAAGATTGTTCGAGGCTTTTTTGCAGATGTTCAGCTTTAATTTCTAGTCTCTCAACCTGCTGTTTTTGTCCAAGACGTGCAATTTATTGTCACATGTGACAAAACGGCTTGAATTCTGCGTCTGCTATTTGCATTACAGTTGCATACCTCTCAGGTGCTGTTATCCAGCTGTTACTCAAAGACTTCGGGAAGCAGATGAGTCTGATTCTCATGTGCGTCCTTTAGCATGCCAACCCATATCTAAACCTGAGAGTCTATTTTAAGAGCCGTTCCAGTTCTATGACTCTGATTATCAGTGATGCGCATGAATGATCTGCAAAAAGCTGCAGCCAGGTTTACGCTTGTGACCTGGTTTGTAAACCTGTAAACTTTTTTTTAGGTGAATTGAAAGTTGAATTGAAGAGGAACTGTATTCAAATAGTATTATACATAAAATTAAACACAAAAGAAGGTTGTTTCAGGGAAATATACACCTTTTCTTTGTGCAAAGATTAAATATACTTTATTATTCCAGTCCTTTTATAGAGATAGAGGGTCTAGTTTGAGGCATTTCCTTGTGATCGCTTTCCTTTCAGCTCCACTTGGCGTTCCATATAAGTATTTAAATATTTCGCAGTTCTCTCCGATGAAAAGTTGCCTTTTTTTGGTTCCAATTTTGGTTCCTAATTCTGTGTGGATCTTGCATTTTAAACCCTATTTAATTAGCGTTTAAGCGTCTAGAGCTTTCCTCTCTCTGTCATGTTTTTGTCATTTGAAGATCTGCCACTAGAGGGCAGACAAACACCACGTTGTGTTCTCCTAACTTTATTTCCAGAAATAAATGACTCCTCATCTCAGCTGATTTTGGTTTAGTGCTACTGCAGTAGATGTTTAGATAGAGAATAACCACTCCAACCAGAAACCTGATTCAAATTCTCTGCAGCAAGCTTTCTCCTGCCTTAAAGCCTCATTTTAAATGTGCCACCTATCGCTTACTCCGCTAAACACTGAGCAGTCTCACATGAGCACCTACCCCGCTAGTGAAAGCTGGGTCATATGTTTGGCCGCGTCCAGGCCAAACTGAGAGAATGAAGTACGGACGGACGTGAATGATGCTTCTGTTCGTCCGTCTTGCTCGGTTCACAATGCACAGAGCTGTGTGCCACTTTACACATCTGTTTCTCACACGAGTGTTGCATGCTAACTGAGTCCTTCTCAGCATGTATGTGTGTGTATGTGTACATGTGAAGTTGAAGCTGCAGCCGAGGGCATTTTTTAAAGCTTAATCGGCTAAAATTAAATCATTTGAAAGTCCAAGGGAGAGGCGCGGAAACATTCCTGTAATACTTTGCAGTCTTAAAGGACTCTTCTTAGTCTCTGTGGGATCTGTGCCGAACCGTGTGACTCCGTTATTATCCATGACCGAAGAGATGTCTCACTGTAGCTGAGTAGTTTCGCCGTATGTGTTTATTGTTATTTTGAGTCGTGTTATTTAATTTCTAGCTTTCAGTTGAGTTAGAGTTAGCATTAGTGAGGTTTCTGTTGGCCTGTTTGAACCAAAACCACATCCCTGTAGCGTCTTCTTCCTCTTTGGTGCCGAGCCGCAAAGCTGCAAAAAATAGAAGAAGCGAAGAAGAAGAAGAAGAAGAAGAAGCAAAATCACATGACTGAACAAACATGTCTGCTGTGTGGAAGGACTTTACTCTGGAAAATTAAGTCAAACAGAAAGAAATTAGTAAGTTATGCGACGTGGAAGTCGTTATTCAACGCTACCAAAGGCTGCGCCCAGATCTTAAAAGATCTTGATTGTGTTGAGGAGTTTACATACCTGGGAAGTCTCCTCAGTGAGGATCATTCATGCAGCAGGGACATCAGTATAAGGCTTGGGAGAGCTCGCAGCACATTTGCAAGCCTCCAGACCATCTGGTAATCCAACCAGTATAGTCTCAAAACCAAGATCCAGCTGCAATGTTAGGTCAGTCCTGCTGTATGGCTTGGATGCTGGTGAGTGACGTGAGAACGATCAACGCCTTTAACAATGGTTGTCTCCGGATGATATGTCTTATCATTTGGCCAGAAAAGATCTCTAATGAAGACCTGTACCAAAAGACAAACTGTTGCAGTGTGGTGCAGGAAATTAAACATCGGCGGCTTGGACATGTCCTCCGTATGGACAAAGACCCATAGTACCCATGGTAGCCCTGAGTTGGACCCCACCTGGAAAGGGGAAACAAGGGAGGTCAAAAACTACCTGGTGAACCTATCGTGGGGCAAAGCACCGCATGGGTCAGGACCAAATGGAAGCAGGTAGTCGCAGCCTTATGTTCCACCAGTAACAAAGAGGATTAAACTAAAAACTAAAAGATGAGACGGCGTCAAGGAGGGTTAGGGAGTTCATGGCAGCGCTGGATGACCAGAACATTTCTGGAGCCAAAGTACCAGCTACCCTCTAGACACTACATTAACTTTGACTGAAAGATTTACTGGACTGAATCAAGTCGACTCTTGGAGAAGACAAGGACAGACGTTAGGAAGCTACAGGAGTCCAACTTCAGGATGTTTAACTCGGATCGGCCGAAACGAAATATTAAAAGAGGTCTAGTGGAGTCTGGAAGATTATTTGTGACTGTCCAATGTCTATCTGGTGAGAAAGCTCATCAGACGGCGAGTTAACCGTGTTAACTGGAGCTCATCTAGTTGCTCTGGTGTTCAGACACCTCTCCAAGTTGTCTGAACACCAGAGCAACTAGCGGAGGCGCTAACTAGAAACTAAACAACCCAAAGAACGAGTTTGAAATATTAAATTACCTCTAACTAACAAACTGACCGTAACACAGTCCACATAGGAGCAATAAAAGGTTGTTTTCACAACAATAAGAGCTGAAATAATGAGAAACCAAATCATGAAATGTTTTTTAAATGAGATGAATGCTCACGTGGCTCATTTGTGATAAATATTCATTAGGAAGCTGCCACGGGTATATTATATTACATTACAATCAATCAGAGCCGTGATGGAGAAAGAAAGAAAGATTTGAAAGAGCTCGTAATCGGCCTGATGGGATGCAGATGCATGTGTGTTTAGGCTTAAAATATTAAAAGTTAATAAGGAATCTATAGCACAGTTATTAAAAGATGCTCAAATGAAGTTTTAATACTTTAATACTAATACTTTAACACTTATAGCTGCGGAAAAACAAGAAAACGCTTCATAAATGTCTATATTTTATAACTATTTTGTATTTTAAATAAACCAAATTTTAAATATGAGCCAAACTGAAGTCAGTGGAAGCCTTTTGCACCGTTGGGTTGGAGTTAAAGTGTCCGTTTTAAGTTCCTTTCTGCACTAATTCACATCTTCTTGCGTATTTCCTGACATTCAACTCCACGCTGTTATCGTCCACGTCGGGCCTGTCCCGTCGGCGTCGAGTATGTGGCCCGGAGTGGAAGGTGATGAAAAGCAGCTCGGTGTTTACCCACCAGTGCAGATAAGGCCCTCCTTTTTCCCCTGAAGTGGGAAGTGACCAGAGTCACACACACACACACACACAGGAGCGGAGGCAGGTGGGACAGCCAGGGTTTCCCAAAGCAGCGTCGACAAGGAGTCTCGGTAAAGAAGGACTTGCCCTCAGGCCTCAGGAGTGAGGATGACTTGCCATTAGCGAGCTGACGGGGCATCTTGTGACTTTTTTTTTTTTTTTTTTCCCTCCTTGCCTGACAGAAGAGGAAGGGAGTCGCGAGCCTGTGCTGCCTCTCCAACAGCTCCCAGCTTTTGACAGTTATGAACAAGACACGACTGTAAATAAAGAGAAGAGAACAGGACACACAGCCTGGAGGAAAGTCAGCGACCCCAGCTCTCATTGGCTCTTTGAGTTTTTAGGAAATAAAGTCAACACTCACTCTTGGAGGAGGAGTATTTGTTTTTTTTTTGCGGGAGGAAGCCGGCATGGACGTCGGTTTCACTTGCCTGCGCTCGGACGCCGTGGGAGCCATGAGGACGGCGCTGGTGTCCGCCGAGAACTTGCAGCTCACCCTGAAGACGGAGCTCAGTCAGGAAGAGCAGGCCCTCACAAAGAGCAGCAGCAGCAAACCAGAGGAGACGCACAAAGCCTGGTACTGTGGGGAAGATCAGCCAGGGCGCCGGTCTTAACCTCTGACATATGCTGCAAACGCTTTTAATGGTTTCTCATCATCTACGCTAGCGTAATATTTATTTATTTTAGTTTGCAGCGTCAGTCAAATTAATGAAGCTTTGTAGTTTTTAGACTTAGCAATGTCTCTCTGTAAGACTGATGGACCCTATGCTATGCTAAACGCTAACCTCATTGATAGTTTTACTTGCCGGTGTTCGGCAAACACAGCCTCTCCAACTTATTTTAATGTGTTAGCATGCTAACCAATTAGCACTCAACTTCAGCGGCTGAAAGAAAAAAACAAATTAGAGGTGCTTTGCTTGAGCGTTTCCAATTTCCGATGCAGGATGATTTATTTTTAGGTTACAGTTGATTTAAAGTTAAGTTGTTTTTCCTTTGCATGCAAAACCGATGAAGATCCTAACAGATGCGAGGCTTTGTTATAGATTTACAACAATCGCTCGATGTTTAAATGTCACATATTTTGCAGTTGCAAAGTCTCAAATTGGAAAATTTACTGCTTTTCTTTTTTTTTTTTTTTTTGCTAAAGTTTTGGATGTGGACAAATAGTAGTAGGACAAAACTTTCACTTTAATTTAACTCCTCATTAGCTACCATGTTTTAAAGTTTAAAAACCACAGTGAGTACTTTTAGTTGAGCAACATTTTTCTAGATATTGGACAAATATTAATAATAATGATCTGGATTGAAAGTCTTGGCTTACAGCTCACCCTCAGGGGAATGTGATTACCTGAACAAAACGCCGTAGCAATCCCCCACAACGTTTGTTTAAAATGTTCCCGTTGGTGCCAGAGAGAAGGCAAAAGTTTATGGACGCGGCCCTCTGGGGAAATATGAACGTCATCCCAAACATCCAGTGTTTGTTGACAGACGGGCAGACGTCTACGTTTGCTGCATTCCTCCCCCTGTGAAACAAACAACCTGCGCTGTGTGTTAGCATTAGCCGAGGAATGAGCGGCGCCGTCATGTGAGCGGCCGGGGTAATATTGTCAAGCCCAAGAAATTGTTGTGATGCTGCTGTTGCAAAGGGAGATCTTTATTGCACCGTCGGCACGTTGTCCTGTAATCGGTGAAGTCTGCACAGATGTCGTCGTTCCCAGCACCTCTAGAAACATCAGCTGTTGTTTCCTCCTGTAGTGACCAAGAATGTTTTCTGTCCTCAGGAATGAAGACCTTAAAGAGATGCTGGAGAGCAACAAGGAGTCCCTCAAACTGGAGGCCATGAAGAGGGTCGTCGGGGTGAGTGCATCCTGGGAATCTCTTTTTTTTTTTTATTTAAATGTTAGTGATAAAACAGTTTGTTGCATCTCATTGCTTTGTCTTTCAGCTCATTGCCAAAGGGAAGAACGCCTCCGAGCTGTTTCCTGCCGTCGTGAAGAATGTGGCCAACAAGAACATCGAGGTACGACGTTATTGAGAAATTTGATCACGTTGTCGATTCGCCGGTGATTCATTTAATTGTCAAGTGACAAAGCAGTGAGACAGAAGCTGAAGAGGGAAGTTCCTCACACGCAACAAAATCGGTTTTATTTGATCATTTGACATTTATCCTTAAACCAAAACGCCCAAAATATTCAGTTTGCAATCGGATATTTGCGTTATTAATGAGTGATTATTAAAATAGATGCTGATTAAATTTCCTTTAATGAGGATTAATTGAAAACCTTCAGTTTATTGTATGTCAGTCATGATGGAACATGATGGTGATTCATGACAGATTAAAATCTTAATCTACTGCTCACTTCAGAGTCAACCGTGTTACAAAGGAAACCAGAGATTAATTGATCCTGCCCTGATCAGAAAATAAAACTTGCACTGACTTATACACCGATCAGGCATAACATTATGACCACCTTCCTAATATCCTGTAGGTCTCCCTTGTGGTGACTCATCAGAGAATGGACATGGGACCTTCTGAGGGTGTCCTGTGGTGTTTTTAGCTGTTGCTAAAGTGTTTTTGTGTTGGGATGGCTGCTGAACATCAAGGAGTGTCATTGCTATGGGGTGGGGGTGCCTGGTCTTGTCGAGGTGACATCCACACCAGTGAATGCCAGGTCCAGAGGTTTCCCAGCAGAACATTGAATTGTCACAAGATGGTCAATGTTATTTACTTCTACTGTCTGTGGTCATAATGTTGTGGCTGATCGGTGTATCGTGGCTCAGAATTTGCAAACAAAAACATATTAACATGCTAATATGAAGCTAGCATTAAAAATACTACTATCTTTATTACTGCGAGTCATAAACTGGTGCAGCAGCTGCATGAATATACTCTTAAGGGTCCTGTGAGCCGGTGTAAACACTTCACTAAACCCTGTAATGTGTGAGCCACGATGGACTCGGGCCCAGTTTATTCCAACGAATGACCAAACGCTGAGCAGCAGCTCAAGAGGGGCTCCCATGGCCAGAGCCTGTGAATATTGATTAGGAGCAGCAGCAGCAGCAGAAGAAGAATAATCAGGCGGGGTTTAGGGGCAGCATGTGAGCGGGGGGCCCCGAGGCCGGGCGTCGTGTGCAGGGCGTGCAGCCGAAGCCGCTCATGGCAGGGTAGGGGAGCAGGTGGGTGGATGTAATTGGTAGAAGAGAGTCCACAGTCACATCTTCCCTCTCCCTACCTCATACACACCAGCTGCTAAGATAGTGTGAAGCCTTGGTTTGTGTTTTCTCTCTCTCTCTCTCTCTCTCTCACCTGCATCTACAGTACAGCTAAAAATGGCCGCCTCTTTTGCTCTCGTCTCTCTCGTCAGATTCTTTTAATCCTCACTAATTAGAGCTCATGTCTGCACGCTGCTTATTGACAGCGTTTGCGTGATTTGATATCGGTGTTCTTTATTTTCTATTTTAACACCACGTACTTCACACAACCGGTGTGTGTGTGTGTGTGTTTCAGCTCCTTCAGGTGCTTTTATACGCTTTTATTAAGAGAAATACAAAAATCCCATTATATGCTGGGCTACAGTTTCTCCTGTAGTGGCCTTAATCGCCTACTTAGCAGTTCAAAATGAAGTCCATCGTGCGCTTTGTGGTCATAGAAGCCACATCCTTGAGGGCAGATGGGTTGTGTCTCCTTTTTATAAGGAGTAATGCCATTAATTCCAGCCGTAATGACCAGAACGATGATGGAGAACTGTGGCGCCCTGCCGCAGGTCAATACCGGCTGCATTAGAAAGCATGGTGCCGATTACCGGTTAAAGCTCCCGGCGATCGTCCCCCTAAGCTGTAACCTTAGCTCTGACCTCGAGCTCGAATCAGTTCCTAAATGAAATTATAAGCAGTCGCTCCAGTAAATCATCATTTGTCTCTACCTGTTTCGTTATCCACACGTCCACACGTCCACACGGGGAGAGTTTTAGTTTATTTTGATGTGAATCGGCGGCGCAGCGACCTGTGACCTGCAGCTAAACTCGCCAGGAAGGAGAACAAATATTTCCCTTTGAGAAGAGTTGAGAGGAGAGGCGTGGAAGTTAAAGCGCAACACAAAGGGACAAAAATAAAATACAAAACCTGTCTCCGTCGCCTGAAACAACACTGGATGGAGTCTGCAGCTCGACAGGAAAGCTTTGCAGCTTTTTTCTCTCCCACCGCCTTGAAATAATAAACCCTGCAGACAAACCCAAGCAAAAAAGAAACCTCTCTCTCTCTCCTGTGAGATGCATTATTGTTCACTTTCTTTTATCGGTAATTTGCTTTCACAGCTGTATTTGTTCTTTGCAGCTTAAGAAGCTCGTGTACGTGTACCTGGTGAGGTATGCGGAGGAGCAGCAGGACCTGGCTTTGCTATCTATCAGCACCTTCCAGCGGGCCCTGAAGGTAACATCATGGATTTATTTTTTTAGTTTTGGTGCATTAAATATTTTTACTTATTTGTTTGACATCTATGACGCTTTAAATCTCCGTTGCAGGACCCGAACCAGTTCATCCGGGCTAGTGCGCTGAGGGTTTTGTCCAGTATCCGTGTCCCCATCATTGTACCCATCATGATGTTGGCCATCAAGGAGGCCGCGGCTGACCTGTCCCCGTACGTCAGGAAGACGTCCGCCCACGCCATCCAAAAGCTCTACAGGTACTCGAAGCTGCAGCCTCATTCCTGAACACTGAAATGAGCCGTAAACGTCGTTGGGTAATGTTGATATAAGGGGTTTTGCCCTGCAGCTATCTCGCTCTTATCGGTGCGGTCTTTCTCAGACTGGCTTGGATCGAAGAACAAACGAGCGCTCGAAATAGCAAGCAAGAAAGTAATTGAGGTTGCATATTTGATTTGGGCGATAACAGGTGATAGCTCTTTACACGATTTACAAGAGCTTCTGATTCCTGAGGAGGAACTTTTGACTCAATATAAATGCTGTTAAACCTTCCCACGAGAGAACAAAAAGCATCATATTTGTTGTACAGCTGCATCGATTGACCTTCAGATTAATTTCCGGATTTTATTGTTTTGTCTGTGAAATGTCAGAACAAAGAAAAAGAAAAAAAAAAAGAGCGAGGTGCAGGATCTCCGAAAAAACTGAAAGATGATTGAAATTACTTGTTTATTCAACCGAACATCAAAAATAAAAAATATTCACTTTGCAGGCAGGTAGACAACAAATAAAATATTCCTAGATTCTGTTTAATGCTCTCTGATATAACCCACTCATAGAACCTTGGTTACTTTCATAACTTTTAATTTTTAACACCATACTCCCGTTCTTCAGCTTCTGTTGGAACGAATACATGTTGTTTGTTGCACGGCTGCATCTTATCAGTGTTTTCCATGTTGATTAAGCTGCGGATAAATTTTCGTATGGTCTATCATTTTGTTTGTGAAATGTAAAGACAAAGTAGAGGAAGGTGCTGAATTGGCGAAACCGAAAAATGATTGAAATTGCTTGTTGATTTGACTAAATGTCCAAAATCCAAAGGTTGTCTATCTGCTTGCAAACTGACTACAGAGAAGCTTTAATCTAAATGTTTGGAAATTTAAATATATTGTGTTTAACGCTTTCTGATCACCAGTGATTTAAGTCACTCATAGAACCTTGGTTACATCCATAACTCTTCTTTTACGCCATACTCCAGTTAACTTCTGTTACCGACGCTTCTGTTCCCTTAAGCTTCGTCAAACGATCATTGCTGGTGAATAAGCAGACAAATATTCCAACGGTGGAACGAATATAACTCCGTGTTTGTAGTACAGCTGCATCTCATCAGTATTTTCAGCGTTGATTAAACCGCAGATTAATTTCTATGATTTACCATTTTGTCTGTGAAATGTGAAAACAGAACAGAGGAAGGTGCAGAATTGCTTGTTCGTCAAAGTTTGCAGCCAGATCTAACAAATAAAAACAGAAGAAAAGAAAATTAGAAGCTTTAATGAGCACACTTTTTGGAATATTTAGCTAATTGTCGCACCCTTAGTTCGTTGCATGTACGAACTTCCCTGCAAACAGTTTTATTTGTGACTGAAAGTGGGTCTGAAGTCACTCTCTTGGGAACTAATTATGCTCTTGCAAAGATCTGCCAATCGAATTGAATTTGCTTTGTTGTATTTGATTACAATAAAACACCTCTGATGTGTGCAGAGGTGTTCATTGGATAGTTGGAAACACGGCCCACAGTGAAATCCAAATGGCGCGTTACCAGGCTCCTACTCTGGTAAGAAATGAGTCTGGCTACGACGTAAAGCTAAGGATGATACATGAGCGCCTGAAATCCTAATTTATTGATTACTTTACTGCACCTGTGCAGCATCTGTTACGGCGATTGATCCTGCCTCGATCAGAAAGTAAAACGTAGATCTGAGCCGCTGCGAGCTCTCAGACATCTCCGTATTCCGAGCACACAGGAGGGACATGATTTAATTTGTTTGTCCATGTGTGAATAATTGCCGTTCAGTAGTTGACAATTTGTTCCTCTTGTCTTTTTTTTTTTTTCCCCCTCCTCAGCCTGGATCCAGACCAGAAGGAGCAGCTGATCGAAGTGATCGAGAAACTACTGAAAGACAAAAGCACAGTAAGTGCACAGTGAGCAGCTTTAGGAGTTGAAGGATCGCGCACACTCCGACCACTGGAGGGCGCCCCAGTCAAGCGTTTCCTCTCTTCGCCCTCCATCCCTCAGCTCATTCGGCAATGCCATGGTTTGTTAACACCCACTTAAACCCGCACATCTTCAGATGCTCCTTGTTAAGTGTCCATTTGGAAGGAATTTTCGCACTGATGCTAGTGTCAGCTTAATTTTCTCAAAGGCCAACTTCTTCTTCTTCTTCTTTTTTTTTTCCAAAATGGGCCCGTAAATGAGTCAGATTCTCAGATTCTGCGTTTAGAACCCGTCGCAGACACGATGCAGACAGCCCATTAGAAGTCAGTTGGCGGCACATTAATTTGAGGAGGTCACAGCGAATACTAAGGGTGTCTAAATGCCAATTTCAAATATGTAGACACCAGGCTAGAGAATGCGGTGTGTTGTGTTTGCATGTGCAAGTCATGCACAGTTTGTTGCAATTATGTATTCATAGGGTATACCTACCATTATACAAACAAAACAAAGCAGCTTAGGCCAAGGGGGGGGGATGGAGAGCCCAGTACCAGATGCATAGCATATTTAGCCCCAGACGCTAACGAAGACAGATGACTTCTCCCCGTTAGAGCCCACATTGCGAGGCAGGGGACAGAGAGAGAGGGCACTATCATCACACAGACACACAAGCACATCAGTCGGTGATGAATGGTGGAGAAAAAAAAAAAAAAAAACTAAACATAGCAGATACCGAATAGCTGCCAGGTGATGCATTTTTACGACGCTGTGTTGTATTTCAAATTCCCACAATGATTAAGAGAGGAGAGTAGTGCTATGTAAGGATGTCCTAGAGTTGAATCGGTGTTGCTAAGGATGGAAACGGTTTTAAAATGGCTTCTAGAGAGCAGCGTGAGATTTGGTAGGCGTGGATAAAACGAAGCTGCTGGTTACATTATGAGTCTAAGGGTTTTGTAGCACGACGAGCCTGCTTTGGTTTCCTTTTTCAATAAATCATTTTCTAGATTTCTGCCATAATAATACATAATAATAATAATAATAGTTGCCTGTAATACTGGTAGATCCTGCTAATGATGGAGGCTGAGTGTATGACACATTTAAACAATCACATATTATTGAAATTCTTTTCCAGATTAAGTAAAATCATTTTGCATGAACTGATATTAAAGCAGCACTGTGGAACAGTTGTCTCCCCCTTCTGGTGAAGACGGTAATTACACCAACACCTTTGACACATGTATAGGACTTACAGGGAATCTTGTGATCATAATCTGTTTATTTGTATTTTTATAAATAATTATTATCTCATTTAGAACTTGATCTTACCTCAGTATGGACACTTCCTGGATTCTGTTTCGTGTTTTCTGAACACCACAGATGGTGAATTCATAGAACCCATGGTTACATTCATAACTCCTGATAAGAGAAAGAGAAAGAGACGCGTTCACTTCACCATCGATGCCGTTAAATCAGAGGCAGAAACGCAAATTTCATTCTCTACAAATGGAACCACCAAAGAAGCAGCTTGGATCGGTGGTGAAACGTCTTCAAGGAACATCCAACAAAGGTTCAAAAAAAGGCAACTGGACTTGTAGAGTTTTAGAGAAGACGTTTCACCACTCATCCGAGTAGGAGTAGCATCTTCAAATGAGTTCAACTACCTTTTGTTTTTTAGGGATTTATCATAACCTGGGAGTGATGGTGGCTCGGTGACTCAGCAATGGGCCGCATTTTGATTTGTCCTTGATGAAGACACTGAACCCAGTTTTTCTTCTTCTTCTTCTTTTCTTTCTTTTTTCCAAAATGGGCCTGTGTTCTGCGTTTAGAACCCGTCACAGACACAACGTTTTATGTTTTCTGAACACCAGAGACGGTGAATTCAAAGAACCCGTGGTTACATTCATAACTTCTGGTCAGAGAAAGAACGAGAGACGCGTTCACTTCACCACTGATGGCGTTAAACCGGAGGCAGAAAGGGCCGGGAACCGAGCTTGACGTCTCAGCGTTTTTCCAAAAAATTTGTAGTTATGACTGTAAAGCGATAGATATAAAAGGGCTGTGTAAATACAAAACAATTTACAACTTTCCTGGACGAATCTTCACCAACACATCTCTTCAGTCTGTAAGGCCACTGATAGCTGTAGCCATAACTGTAAAGCCGTTCTTGTTGTCGTCATTTTTGCTCGAGAACCACAGGTGAAGCTAATTTCATCCATTTAGTACCTTAGTTATCAATGAGACCACATGCAGGCCTCTTGATTGGGTCACTTAAATTAACCTTCGCTTTATTTGTTTTTTTGGTAAAAACCCTCATCTTAGAGGCAGCATTTTAAATTTAAATTAATCGCGAGTAAGTGGCTAAACGCCGCCGTCACCGTGATGTCGGTGGAAGAAGGAAGCATTCGGTTGTTGCTCCGTCTCTTGCATCGTCCTCCTGACGTTTACCTTTCTGCAGACGCGCCTGTTTGGCTAAATGGCTGTGACACATGGGAGGCTGCTTACAGGGAGGACGGTTTAAGGAGAAAATGGGGAGGCCTGATGACAGAGACAACACAGGAGTTTGTGCAGCTGTTTTACCGTGATGGATCTATTATCCAGCCATTACAAGATAAATGATCGATCTCCCCCGTCCTGCCTCCTTCCCTCCACCCTCCACTCCCCCCTCATCGGCCTGCACCTTCTGCAAAATTGAAATGAGAACAGAGAGGAGGAGCAGGGGGGGGACTGTGATTAGGGGCTAGGTGAGATGGCCATTAATTTAAGAGGAAAAGGAGGGAGGAAGAGGAGAGCAAGGGAGTGAAGGAAGGATAGGCCGACCCCACACCGGGCCATCAATCAAAAAGCCGTACGTTGTCTCTGACGTGATGACCCAGCACTCTCTGCCTCTCCTGGCACCCTAATTATAATTCATAGCAAAATAGATGCAAGGAAACGGTTTGGGCCCTTCATAATTTTATAGGAAATTTATTGTTATTAGAAGAACCATTTGCTTAGTGTGATTTTTCCATTACCGGCTTGTCACGCAGGGTAGATAATATGGTCGAGGGAGGGAGGAGGAGGGAGGGAGGGATGAGGGAGGAGGAGGAGGAGGTGGTGTATGAACTCCATAGAT
Source organism: Chelon labrosus (assembly GCF_963514085.1). Taxonomy (NCBI): domain Eukaryota; kingdom Metazoa; phylum Chordata; class Actinopteri; order Mugiliformes; family Mugilidae; genus Chelon; species Chelon labrosus. The sequence continues at coordinate 20,547,997 of NC_140355.1, forward strand.
TGGGGTGTCAGTTTTGTTGATGGTGCATGTAGTTTACCTTGGAGCCGCGTCTAATGGGGGAAAGTTGGTGGAGAATGCACAAAGCCTCGCGGCCCGGGATCTACGGCATGCTCGGGAACGGCGCTGCTCGTAATAGGCCGAGAGACGGCACGGGCGCCGACGGCGAGAAGGACGGGCCACGCAAAAAAAAACAAAAAAAAACACATATCCTAAAAGTCTAATTGACTGCTCTGAGTAGCGACAGTCGAATATATTTGGCATCAATGAAAACTGAAAGTCGCTGTGAAATTACTCTTCACGGTTTTATTCACACTGCCTGTCAGAATAGTGCTTCTCATTGTTGTTGTGAATAGTTTTTTTTTTTTTATTATTATTATTATTGGAACAACTTTCTATACAGTATATTATATTCCCTACTTAATCCTTAGTGGATTATTTAGTGTAACAATTGCTGCGTTTACATGGACCCCTAATAATCAGAATAAAAAGGCCTCATGATTTCTCTCTGGTTGGAGTCAATCCGTTCTTTGTGAGCATGTTTGCTCCACGTGGGGTAAACGTCAGGTTTCCAGGAGGGACAGAAAAACAACCAGCTGTTTAAACGAGTGAGTGTCTGAAAAGACGAACCCAAATCCATGCACGGCAACGATGAAAACCTGGAAACATCTTGATCGTCTTGAATGAATTAAGTGTCATTTCTGCAGGTTTGATGCTGCACATTTAGACAAAACCGCTTCGTCTAAAAAGTAGGGATGCACCGAATATTTGGCCACCGAATATTTTCGGATGAAAATGGCCCAAAAGTGCATTTTCGGTTTTCGGCTGAAAGACTTTTATCACCGAAACAACACGGCCGAAACAGGGTGTTGTGATGATGCAAGCAAAAACTGCAGCCATTTTCGGTTTTCGGTTTCGGCCAAGAATTTTCATTTCGGTGCATCCCTACTAAAAAGTTCTATTCTCATTTAGGTGTTGTGGCATATGCACCGATCAGCCACAACATTAAAACCACTGACAGGAGAAGTAAATAACATTTAAACCATCTTGTGACAATTCAGTGTTCTGCTGGGAAACTTCTGGACCTGCATTCATTGGTGTGGATGTTACTTAGACATGTAGCACCCACCTAGACCAGACAAGACCAGACACCCCCACCCCATAGCAATGACACTCCTTGATGTTCAGCAGCCATCCCCAGCAGGATGCAGCCAAAAACGCTTTCGGAACAACTCAAAAAAACATGAAGAACAGCACAAGGTGTTGACCTGGCCTCCAAATTCACTAGATCCCAAACTGATCAAGTATCTATGGATCCCCCCCCCACTAACAACATTCTGTTGCCAGACACCACAGGACACCCTCAGAAGGCCCATGTCTATTCTCTGATGAGTCACCACAAGGGAGACCTACACAATATTAGGAAGGTGGTCATAATGTTATGCCTGATTGGTGTATATCAGAATCGAATCATTTTATTTAGTGTCCATGTAAACAGTTAGATACAACTACTGAGTCGTCCCTTTAAACATCAGCTTTCTGACTTCTCCCGACAAATTTAACTAATGTCATTTAAATAATGCTCCTCTTGCATGTTCAGTGTGTACATTACCTCCGTAAAATTCAATGCAGCCATCAGTTATATAAATATCACCAAAAGTTAATTAAAAAGTAATTTTGTGCACCTTTTAGATGCACCTTATCTGTTTTTATTTTTTACTTGTGTAATTTATAATTCTGTTCTTGTCTATGTTTTACATATTTCCTTAAAAACCATTCAGGCCAACCCAATAACAAAAATTAAATACAGTAAATTACATTTTTAATTGATTTATTATCCAATTACTCTATTTAAATCTCTCTGTGTACCATTTCTGTGCGTCTCTTAATAAACATAACTGTATTTTTTTGGTGTAAAACCATAAAATGCACATGTTTGATCTTCTCGACTTTCATCCATCAGCGTTAGTCGGGAAAAAAAAGCTTTTAAAAAAGATTTTAAGGGTGCAGATATGTGGCAGACGGCGGCCGGGCACATACCCGTCTCGTACGCGCCTCGCAATCAATGCAGGCTCATGACGGCGCTGATGGGTAAACGCACCGAGCTCCCGCGGGGCCACCGGAGGCCAGAAGGCTTTAATTGGGAAGACCAGATTCTGCTCCCTTTCTCTTCTCCTCCTCCTCTCGTTCGCGGTGCCTGTGATAATACTGTTTGCATATTAATACGCCGCCGTGTCACTCACTCAGTCCCGGAGTCGGGCGGCGAGGCGGCAGCCAGTTGGGTGGTGGTGGTGGAGGTGGGGTGGCACGCATGCAACAGCCAAATGAGTTTTTTCCCTCCACCAGTGAAACCTAGCTGATTATTGGCTTCCTCCTTGGCTCTCTCTCTCTCTCTCTCTCTCTTTCCCCGTGAATTGAACATTTATACTTGAGGAAAACACTTTTACTGATGGATTTCTTTCACATACGGCCGCATTTTCCTTCCCTTCTAATTTTCAGCTAACTACTCAGAGGCTGAACTGTCTGTGTGTCGTAATCAAAGTTGTAAATTGGCATCGTGTGCTTCTTTATTATTTATTTATTTATTTTTGAAAGTGCAATTACAATACGCCGTGGCCAGGGTCATGTCTTTTAACTGGAGCCTTATTTCTCTAGAGTTTCTACATTACGGCTCGTTTAAGAGATAAAGTATTCGTTCAATTTGTCTTAACAAAAACTCCATTAACTCGTGTGTTAATAGCGGAGAGGCGTAAATAAAGCGTTTTCCCTCTAGACGTCGGTTTCTCTCTTTGTTTTTTTTTTTTTGTTGTTTTTCCACCATCTCTTTTTAAATCTCTCCCGTAGCTGGTGGCCGGCAGCGTGGTGATGGCCTTCGAGGAGGTGTGTCCCGATCGCATCGACCTGATCCACAAGAACTACAGGAAGCTGTGCAACCTGCTGGTGGACGTGGAGGAGTGGGGCCAGGTGGTCATCATCTCCATGCTGACGCGCTACGCCAGGACGCAGTTCACCAGCCCCTGGAAGGAGGTGAGGCGCTCGCCGCTCGCCGCTCGGATCACGGAACAAACGGAGACTCTGGCTTTTCAACCAGTGTGCTGCTTTAAAGTCAGAAATGTAGCCGCAGATCACGACAGCTGTTTTTTCAAAACAGTCAAGCACAGAAACCTCCTTCTTCCTCCCACACACATCATCTACTCAGACATCTTCTATATTTATTATTTTTTGCAGTGATTTCAGTAAAAGTAGCTGTTGTTCAACATTTATTAGCTTCAACTCAAATAATAAAACTCAAACCTCTGGGTCAGAATCAAGCAGATGTTATTTCTGTACGGAGCTTGTTTTATGAGAGATTATATTTGATCTTGAAGTTTTATTAACAGATGAATAATACCCAATAGGATCTGCCTATTAGAAGCCGTCGTACCATGACCACTTATACAGATCAGCCACAACATTAAGACTACTGACAGGAGAAGTAAATAACATTGACCATCTTTGATGTTTGGGATGTGGTACTTCATGGACACAGAATGGCTATTATAAGACACTCCCGATCGAGTTTTCCAAATAGTCTATACTGATCGGCCACAACATTATGATCACTGACAGGAGAAGTGAATAACCATCTTGAAACTGCTGGTAAACTTTTGGACCTGGCTTTCATTGGTGTGGATGTTACTTAGACATGTAGCACCCACCTAGACCAGACCAGGCACCCCAACACCCCATAGCAATGACACTCCTTGATGTTCAGCAGCCATCCCCAGCAGGATGCAACCACAAAAACACTTTAGGAACAACTAAAAAAAACAAAACATGAAGAACAGCACAAGGTGTTGACCTGGCCTCCAAATTCACTAGATCCCAAACTGATCAAGTATCTGTGGGATGATTCACAGAGGCCCCTCCCCTCAAAGGCCCCCCCAGTAACAACATTCTGTTGCCAGACACCACAGGACACCCTCAGAAGGCCCATGTCCATTCTCTGATGAGTCACAGGAGGCACAAGGGAGACCTGCACAATATTAGGAAGGTGGTCATAATGTTATGCCTGATCGGTGTATGTACAGTGACTATTAGTGCCTATTAAAAACTAGTATAGTACCTAATTGTAAGTAACAACAGTATAACACTAGCGTCATACTATAAAATACGGTTCAAGAAATAAAAACAGTTTTTGTCACATAGTTAAAGTAATTGTGATGTAAGTTTTCCCCACAACCACTTGGGCATTTTTATTCCGCGACCAAAAAACATTTGAAGGGTACGCGTTCCTGAAATAGTTGACGCTTTAGCCTGATGTGTTTTGTTTCAGGGCACCACGTTTGACGAGAACAACGAGAAAGCGTTCTACGACTCCGACGCCGAGGAGAAGCGAGACCACGCGGAGCCAAAGCTCTACATCATGGATCCGGATCACCGGCTGCTGCTGAGGAACACCAAGCCTCTGCTGCAGAGCAGGAACACCGCTGTGAGTGGAATAGCTGTGGCCTTGCGTCTTCACCCCGGCGACAAATCAGTTAATGCTGCTGTAGCCACGTATAGACGTAAACACATTTCCCTGCAATAATGCACATAATACTGTATACGTTTACTTAAATACAACATGCACACCGGGACACAAACCACACAGACGCAGTGATTTGTGCAACAGTGCATCCTCCCAAGATTGGAGGAAGAAAAAAACAGGAGATAAAGAAAAAAATAAAAAACAGTGAGTGCAGATTTCCATCATCCAGGAGCTTCAAGGTCTCCGTCGCCGGGTAGCAGCGGGAGGAAAAATGCTCCCAAATGAAAGTGTTGATTAAAATGTGACATGCTGTGTCTTTACTCGCGACATCACGGCGACATCCTCCATCTTCATAGACGCCTTTCATTCTGCCTGCAACGATGGACACACGTCCTCCTGCTATTTAAAGCTCCGCTGAAAAATTACCTCCACAGAGTCGTGTCACGAGGATAGCATGAGGTTTATTTAGCACGGGGCGACGCGCTCGAAGTTTGTGCACTTAAAAGTTGCCAAGTGCCCTTTTTTTTTTTAGCGTCGGGAAGAACAGAATTGAAAATGTGCATCTAACTGGATGACTTGATGTGTTTTTAGGTCGTGATGTCCGTCGCTCAGCTTTACTGGCATCTGGCCCCCAAGCATGAAGTCAGCATTGTCACCAAATCACTTGTTCGACTACTGAGAAGCCACAGGTAAAAAAAAAACATAACTAAAATAACAATTAGCTTCCTCTACAGTCAGCTCATGTCTCTGTATCCACATTTATGTTGTTTTATTTCTGCAGAGAGGTGCAGTACGTTGTGCTCCAGAACATCGCCACCATGTCCATTCAGAGGAAGGTGAGTCTCCTCGTGGAAAGCGGAGAAGGTCACTTGTGTTCATGTTCATGCTGCTCTTTAGTAACACGAGGTCTCTCCAAACAGGGGATGTTTGAGCCCTTCATGAAGAGTTTCTACGTGAGATCCACAGACGCCACACACATCAAAACACTGAAGGTAGCCACCAGTTTGGTTTTTGTGCATTCAAGGACATGTTGTGTATGATATATGCTCCGATGTAAGGTTCAGTGAGGTATTATAACCTGTGGTCCTCTTGTAAATGTCAAAGTGTCAAGCAAATATCAGACAAGCCCCTTCGCTGTCCATTTTTAAAACACATCTTAAGACCCATTTTTATTCTTTGGCCTTTAACACAGCATGAGACCCTGTTTTCTGTTCTGTTTTATTATTATTTTAATACTGTTTATCATTTATTATTGTTTTTATATTGTTTTTATTGCTTTTATATTGTCTCTTATGTTTGATGTCTTATATTTTAGGTTGTATTTTATGTATAGCACTTTGTGTCAGCCACAGCTGTTTTAAAGGGCTTTATAAATAAAGTTGAGTTGAGTTGAGAAATGAGAAGACACTGGATGAAAAAAAACCACATTCTTCACGATATTCTGTCACATATTTACACTGGATGATATAAAATAATATTTCTGAACATTATTGCCCAAACTATTTTATGAAAAAGTTGATCTTTCCTTGAGCTTAGACTTGGATGGACGTTATTTAATAGTTAACATAGTTTAAAAATATATAAGAAGTAAATACTAATCATAATAATTATTTGATTATTATTGAAGGATGAATGATAAAGTGGAGCAATATCGATCATTATTATTTTATTATTATTATTAGTAGTGGTAATAGTATTGCTATCATTATACCACAATAAATAAAAAATAATATTTTATTTGTATTATTATTATTAATAATATTATTGAATAATTGATCATTGATAAGGTGGAGTAATATGGATTGTTATTATTTTATGATTATTAGTAATTATTATTATTATTATTATTATTATTATTATAAGTAGTAGTACTAGTAGTAGTATTATTGCTATCATTATAACACAATAAATGAAAAATTATATTATTATTATTATTATTATTATTATTAAAAGACAAATGATATTGTGGAGTTGTATGGATTATTATTGTTTTATAATTATTAGTAATTATTATTATTATTAGTAGTATTATTGAAGGATAATTGGATTGGAGGGTGGAGTAATATGTGTTATTATTATTAGTATTAGTATTATTATTATTAGTAGTAAACTTATTTGACATGAACTAACCCTTCTTGATGATTCCAGTTGGAGATTCTGACCAATCTTGCCAATGAAGCCAACATCTCCACCATCCTGAGGGAGTTTCAGGTTGGTTTCTTTATGATTAATGCTAATATTATATTGACAGCAATAAATAGTGGGTCTTCTCATCAATGTTTGTCCTTATGTTTGTCTTTTTTTAAAATTTCAGACCTATGTGAAGAGTCAGGACAAGGCGTTTGCAGCAGCCACCATTCAGGCCATCGGCAGGTGTGCCACAAACATCACAGAAGTTACAGACACCTGCCTCAATGGACTGGTGCTGCTGCTTTCCAACAGAGACGGTAAAACGCCTAAACAGAGGCCCTGTTCACACTCGGTATTAAGAGTAGGCAGTAGGCACAGTCATTTCACTGCTGAGCTGTTTGCAGCATTGAACAGGAAAATCTTAGGGTCTTGCATGTTAATACCAGGTCTGAGTAGGCCCGTGTGCAGATACACTATATTACCAAAAGTATTCGCTCACCCATTCAAATGATCAGAATCAGGTGTTCTAATCACTTGGCCTGGCCCCAGGTGTATAAATTCAAGCACTCAGGCATGCAGACTGTGAAACAAGACATTTGTGAAAGAATGGGCCGCTCTCAGGAGCTCAGTGAATTCCAGCGTGGAACTGTCATAGGATGCCACTTGTGCAACAAATCCAGTCGTGAAATTTCCTCGCTCCTAAATATTCCACAGTCAACTGTCAGCTCTATTATAACAAAATGGAAGCGTTTGGGAAAAACAGCAACTCAGCCACGAAGTGGTAGGCCACGTAAAGTGACGGAGAGGGGTCAGCGGATGCTGAAGCGCATAGTGCAAAGAGGTCGCCGACTTTCTGCACAGTCAATTGCTACAGAGCTACAAACTTCATGTGACCTTCAGATTAGCCCAAGTACAGTACGCAGAGAGCTTCATGGAATGGGTTTCCATGGCCGAGCAGCTGCAGCCAAGCCACACATCACCAAGTGCAATGCAAGGCGTCGGATGCAATGGTGTAAAGCACGCCGCCACTGGCCTCTAGAGCAGTGGAGACGCGTTCTCTGGAGTGATGAATCACGCTTTTCCATCTGGCAATCTGATGGACGAGTCTGGGTTTGGAGGTTGCCAGGAGAACGGTACATTTCAGATTGCATTGTGCCAACTGTGAAATTTGGTGGAGGAGGAATTATGGTATGGGGTTGTTTTTCAGGAGCTGGGCTTGGCCCCTTAGTTCCAGTGAAAGGAACATTGAATGCTTCAGGATACCAAAACATTTTGGACAATTCCATGCTCCCAACCTTGTGGGAACAGTTTGGAGCGGGCCCCTTCCTCTTCCAACATGACTGTGCACCAGTGCACAAAGCAAGGTCCATAAAGACGTGGATGACAGAGTCTGGTGTGGATGAACTTGACTGGCCTGCACAGAGTCCTGACCTGAACCCGATAGAACACCTTTGGGATGAATTAGAGCGGAGACTGAGAGCCAGGCCTTCTCGACCAACATCAGTGTGTGACCTCACCAATGCGCTTTTGGAAGAATGGTCAAAAATTCCTATAAACACTCTCCTCAACCTTGTGGACAGTCTTCCCAGAAGAGTTGAAGCTGTAATAGCTGCAAAAGGTGGACCGACATCATATTGAATTCTATGAGTTAGGAATGGGATGGCACTTCAGTTCATAGAATGAGTAAAGGCAGGTGAGCGAATACTTTTGGTAATATAGTGTATCTGAGGCGTTTGCAGCTGTGCAGTTTTGTGAGGACTTTTGTTTCTGCAGAGACTGTGGTGGCCGAGAGCGTCGTCGTCATCAAGAAGTTGCTTCAGACTCAGCCCACCCAGCACAGCGAGATCATCAAACACATGGCCAAGCTCTTCGACAACATCACTGTACGATTAATTCACATCTGTCTCGTTTGTATCGTCGACCCATTAGTTTTTATTTAGCATGAAAGTCGCAACGTTTTTTATTTTTTTGCTTTAAAATGTTGCAGGTTCCCATGGCCCGAGCCAGCATCCTGTGGCTGATGGGGGAGTACTGCGAGAGGGTGCCAAAGATTGCACCTGATGTACTCCGCAAGATGGCAAAGACTTTCACAGCGGAGGAGGACATTGTCAAGCTGCAGATCGTCAACCTGGCAGCCAAACTCTACCTGACCAACTCTAAACAGGTGCAAACTAAAACCAGAATCAAAGTCGCGGTGCAGCTTTAACGCCAGAATCCCGAATCATTCAGCTTTTGTCTTGGAGTAACTCAACACTTCTGGCCTGTTTAAATAAAGAGCCGTGAATGAGGCCGTTTTAACGTAATGGTGCATCTCTTTAGCTCAAGTGGGTGTCTACAGGCCCATTCAGCGAGATGGGGCGATATTGGCCTCGGAGGCTGGGTTTATGAGCCCAGACGCTGCCTCCTCAAACGAGCACATTACTGCACCTCTCGCTAATGTCTTAGAAAGGGTCGAGGAGGAGGAGGGAGGAAGAGGCAAAGACGATGCAGTTAAGGATGAGGGTGATAATAGTGCATCGTGGTGGCTGCGGTTTTTGTTTTATTTTATGGAAATAAGTTTGCGGGAGAAGGGGGCGAATGAGCTGTCTGGAGATGAGGGGGCATTCATTACGGCCATCTTATTTGCTCCGCGCTCTGTTGCACATGGAGTTTATGCATAGAAACTACAGGTTTTATTAAGTTTAAAGGTGTAGTTTGACATTTTGGAAAACAAACAAATTTAGCACGGATCACCTTAGCTTAGCATAAAGACCGGACTGCAGCAGTTAGCACCTTTAAAGATGCCATAACGCTTACTTAAGAGAGCTGAATAGGCTTAGACAGACTCTTCTAGACATAACGTACAAATCTTCTGCAAGAGGCGTAATTCTTCACAAATACCATCTTTGAATTTCTAAGTTTCTCGCCTTACACGTCAATCCGAACTCTCCCCATCGCCCCCAGACCAAGCTGTTGACCCAGTACATCCTGAACCTCGGCAAGTACGACCAGAGCTACGACATCAGAGACCGAACGCGCTTCATAAGGCAGCTGATCGTGCCCAACGAGAAGAGCGGCGCCCTCAACAAGTACGCCCGCCGCATCCTGCTGGCCCCCAAACCGGCTCCGGTGCTCGAGTCCACCTTCAAAGGTACTTCAATGTCGACCTCTAATTGTGCTTTTGAATATATAAAAAATCCTCTAAACGGCTTTAAAATGCAAAATTAATATCCTTTCGTCTCCCGTGTCTGTTTTGTAAATTGTCTAAGAGAAACCCTGAATACATATTAGCTTCAGATGCATTGGTTCTATTTCCAGTAGTATGCAAAGTGGATTTAGTCTGTGGTTTTTATTATTCTGCTGTGTCTGTCTCTCTGAAGGGCAGTTAGGTCAGAGCCCTTTACCTTGGACTAATGAGATAGGTAAATTATTGAGTTAATACTAACCTTTGTCAGACAACGAGAGAGGGAAAAATCTCCCTCATCTAGCCGTCCTTTTCTTTCTCTCTCCATCCGTCCACGTAAGGGACAGAAAGAAAACTGCCTCCTGCAGCATTAAAATTCACAAGCAGTTTGCACCTACTGGATGTTTATGGAAAGCGTTAACCGCCCCTGTCATTCTTAATATTCACAAGTCTTTTTCTTTCTTGTTTTTTTTTGGTTTTATTAGCAAAGTATCTTCCTGTATTGACCACAGGGCAGAGAGTTAAGATTGAATACGTTTATATATTTTAACCGTTGTTTAAGAACAGATCTTTTTAAGTTTATCGCCTCATCTCCAACACTTTTCTCTTTTCTTTTTCTGCAGATCGAGACCGTTTCCAGCTGGGCACTCTGTCCCACAGTCTCAACATTAAAGCTACCGGGTACCAGGAGCTCTCAGACTGGCCGGATGTTGCTCCCGACCAGTCCGTGAGGAACGTGGAGGTCATTGAACCGGTAAGGGATCTACCTTTCTTGCAGAGTTACAAGATGATGGTTGGACATTTTCCGGTTTCAGGGCCATCAGTAGTAGTAGTATAGACCCCTGTCGAGGCAGCGTGTTGAATGCTAATGTACACCCCTACCAGAGCTAGAAGTCAGACCAGTTTCCTCCACCTAGCTGATTTGGAATAGCTCTGTTGGAAACTGATTCCCTCTGGCAAAAATCTTTATTTTCGGAAAGTGTATTTTTCTTTTTTTTGATGCTTATAAACTCATCGTGCTGCGAGAAAAAGGTTTGTTGTGGCCAGGTCATTTATACTTAACAAGAAACTCAAGTGTCCTCATAGGCCCCTCCCACTGCAGCATACGTCACACACGCTAAGCATTGTGGGAAATGCTGGAGACGCACGACGAGATGTCGGCCATTCCTTCTGACGACCGTGCCTGTCGGATCACGTCGTTCATTCAAGCATGCTCCCCGCACACAGTACGCCGATCTCTACCCAGCAGAGATTAGCGGTCACACTGCGAATATTAGCATCTGGGAGCTCACAGAGTGGCCGCTAGCATTTCCGCTTTTCCGCATTAACCACGCCCACTTCCAGTTTCTGACCAGTCACAGAACAGTTGCCGACACCACATGAGAGAAAAAAGGCTTAGACGGAACTTCTCGTGGAGTACGTATGAGCCTTTAGTCCCAAGAATGACCCAAAAATACTGCTTCCATCATTTCCTTTAAAAGGCTCCCCCCGTATTAATTCTCCACATATTTGAAAACCCCATGTTGGACATTTATAAGGCAGCTTTTCGAGAGTTTTGCATTCTATATTTTCTCTGGTTCAGTTGAAACTCGCCCCATAATAAAATCCAAACAGCGTGTCACCAGAGTCGAGCTACATCATGCTAGAACTTTGAATTAAAGTTTACTTGTGCACCTTCTTTGGGATTGTTGCTCCACTCAGTGACAAGATTCTCCATCATGGTCACCCTTGATTTAATTTTTAAGGATATTTGTGATATGTTTTTTAAAGATTAAAAACTAAAAACCAGTGGGCACCAATGGTGTCTTGGGGTTAAGGTACAGATGTGTTGACAGATGAACTAAGATATTGTTGATTTTTGGGTTTTATTTTGTCATTGGGGTAAGAAATGGTTATAACCAGTAGATGAACTAAACCGTGATGGAATTAAATTATTATTTCCAGTAAAATCTGATCTCCCACTACGAACTTATTTGGTGTTTGAAAAGGCAGACCGTTTACCACCCTTTGTGTGTTGTAGCTTATATCCCCTCAGGTCTGACTTGGATAAATTAGCATGCATGCCTCTGTTCCAATCACCTGCAAGAAGTTAAACATTTTATTTTTCATGGAGAAAAACTATCGATTCTGCAGCTCAAGCTTTATCACTGCTGCTCAGCGGCAGCTCCTAATAAAACAATAAAGAACAACGAAGCAGTCGCGTTAAGAAACTTTATTCCCAGTTTTGAGTGTAAGGCAGGTTTAACTGAAAATATATTTGTGCGGAGCAAAATAAACGGCAGCCAGAACCTATTTAGCTAGTCGTGCTTTTGGTGAATTGATTATTTTGGGGGACTCACTGTGCACGTTTACTTTGTATTCACGCACATTTGAGTCCGTTAAATATGTTTCTGATGCCGGGTATTGGGTTTTATTTTTATTTTAATGCTAAAATTTAATCCGCATCACTTTTGTCATCCGCTGCATCCGTTCAGGTGAAAGAGTGGGCACCGACAGTTGGGAAGACCAAGCAATCCAAGTCTCATGACAAGTTCTACTCGGACGACGAAGACGAGAAAGAAGAGGAAGGGTCTGACAGCGGTGGCAGTGAAGACGGCAGCAGTAGCAGCAGCAGCAGCAGCAGCAGCGGTAGTGGTAGTGAAGGTTTGTGTACGTCCATGTGTTTTGAGAATCAGCGTCACCAGCAAAGCATCATCATGGTGACCCCGTGAGCTCTGCCTTCTTGTGTCTCTTTGCTAGAGACAAGCAAAGAAACAATGTCAGAGATTTACAAAAAATAAAATCTATTTCTGAATTCGGTAAGGCAGTGCTAAAGAACAAAGAACAATAAAAAGACTGTGTGCTAAATTAAGATAGGTAAATTGTAAGGTTTTATTAAAGCAAACAGGATGCATGAGATCACAACGTGGAATGCCAATATTAATCTACACAAAAAAAAATAAAAATAACAGAGCAGAGCTTCAGTCATTTTTTAAATCATAACCATAACCAGATGTGTTTTGTTATGAATAACCAGAGATGCAGACATTTTGTGTTTTGTTTGATTTTAATTGCGGGAGAAACCGGAGCGACCCGGGGAAAACCCACCGATACCTAACACAGAAACACAGGTGGAGGTGTTTCTGTGAGGCTGCAGTGCTAATCACTGAGCCACTGAGGTCCTGTGAAAGGAAACGGAGGGAGGGGATAGGGTAAAGGAAGGGTTAGAGCCGTGATAAAGTCATGGTTAGAGCCATGGTAAAGTCATGGTTAGAGCCGTGGTAAAGGGATGGTTAGAGCTGTGGTAAAGTCATGGTTAGAGCCGTGGTAAAGGGATGGTTAGAGCCGTGGTAAAGGGATGGTTAGAGCCGTGGTAAAGTCATGGTTAGAGCCGTGGTAAAGGGATGGTTAGAGCCGTGGTAAAGGCAGCGTTGGAGTCGTGGTAAAGGCAGCGTTAGAGTGGGGGGGAGATGAGGCATAGAGGAAAGGCAGGGGGGTCAAACATTCTCCTCCACCACCCTGTCGTCATCACTCTCCCGCTCTGGTCTCCTGCGCCAAAACTTCCAAATACTTCTCCTCTTCTCGCCCTTCTGCTTCGCCTCCTGTTGCTTGGTCTCATCCAGTGCTTGCTTCTCCATCTCCAGTGCTTGCTTCTCCATCTCCAGTTCTTGCTTCTCCATCTCCAGTTCTTGCTTCTCCTTCTCCAGTTCTTGCCTCTCCTTCTCCAGTTCTTGCGTCTCCATCACCAGTTCTTGCATCTCCTTCTCCAGTTCTTGCTTCTCCTTCTCCAGTTCTCGTCTCTCCTCCTCAAGGGCCCTTTTCCCCTCCTCCACCTCTTTTCTCAACTTCTCCTCCAGGGCGCTGTATTTTGAGGCCTCATCTTTCTGAAGGGTCTGGAGTTCTGCAGAGAGACGGTCCCTTTCTTTCCTGAGTTCAAGGATTTCATTCAGGTTGTTTTTGGACACTTCTGAGATGGTTTCCTTCAGCTTTTTAACGTCCTTGTCGTACTCCTCCAGAAGTTTATCCTGCATCTCGATTCTTCTTGTAGCTAAATGCAGGCGGTTGTCAACTATTGGCTTTTGAGCTTGCTGTATTTTTGCACAATTCCTGAACTGCTGATTATCAGGCTTAGATGGGGTATTCCCTCTGGGTCCATCAGTATTGGGCAGGGATGCCATGGGTGTTGGGTTATTGCTTTCGGCCATTGGACTAGCAAACAATGTAAGTGATGAAAATGTATCAGTAAATATGTTTGTACTGTAGACTGTGGATTTGTAGGTCGTCCTTCACTGTCGATACCTGTGTGGAATCAATATGAATATCTAGAAGATAAAGTTATGAGTATGTGCTGATAGTTAGTCTATTTAAAGGTTTGGGACATCACAGGCAATGTTGGCTTTGATGTTTGCTTTGATGTTGGCTTTGATGTTGGAATCTGGCCCCGCCCACAAACCACAGCCCCCGCCCACAAATCACAGGCCCCGCCCACATATCACGTGACCCGGTAGCTGACGTCACCACGCACCGACAATCGCGATGCAGCCATGTTGGCAGGAAAGTGCGCTTCGCTAATGACTATTCGGCTGACAACTGCGAGCAACTAACTTGTCCTAGTACCAGTTATATCCAAAATGGTTCACAGCTGTTGTTGCCCCAGGACGCCAGAATATTCGGGGACAAGCAAAGGGGAAATCGTCTTATAGGATTCACAAAGATCCCATAAGACGGTAGATGTGGATTACTGCAGTAAAACGCGACATGAGAAAACGGAGCGGTGGGATCCCTCAAGATCCCACGAATGGCCCCGATAATATATAATATATATTTTTGTCAGCACTGCGGTGTGAGTGGTTGTTTTAATCAATCGCTCCAAGTCCCACATGAGACCCGAACGCCTGAAGTGAATGCTGCGTTCAAGTGGCATCGGTATAATCGGAAAAACAACATTCTGTTTGAAAAAAATAATTAAAAGACTATGTATTATAAAACCAATATGATTTCGGTAGTAGCTGCCATTACCCAGGATGTTACACATAAACAACAGAAACATAAAAGGTCGGGAAAACGACTCTAAAACCGGGAACGGGGAACTTCCGTCACCACTTGAATGCAGCACAACGTGCATACGTTTGTAAACAAACAACATGGCGGTGGTGGTGGTGCGGGACTTTTTCAAAGTTTCCGGGGATGATATTTCTCTGGCTGTTTGGAATAAATGTTTAAAGAAATTCCCACGAGGTGGAAAAACCAGCACCAGCTTTAATACCTCGAACATGAAAAGTCATTTAAAACATAGCCATTGATTCGATGGGGTTTTGAAGGCGTATATGGACGCCAGCGCGGCTAACGAAGGTAGCAAGCTAGCCGGAAAGATATGTCAGGTATGTTATCGGTACTGGTCAATTTCTATCGCTTTAAAGTGCGCAGTAAACTCTGACGGCCTGAAATCAGCGCTGGCTCCATTCATTTTAACTCGTTTCCTACCAATATGGCGGCGTCAACAACAACAACAAAAAAAAAGTCACGTGACGTCCGGAGCTCTGTTGTTTTTTTGTTTTTTTCCCCCCGATTTTTCTTATTATTATTAATCGCCTTAATTTTCTGCTTAACTAAAAGTGTCTGCCCAGGACAAACTGCAAGGGCGAAAGGTATCAAAACCGGTAACTTGTGGCGCTATAATTTAGCCAATTTTACGTTTTGGCTCATATCTCGAGAACCATGTGCCCTAGAAACAAATTTTTTTAGCCCCGGTTGTAATGGACTAGCCCACGCCCATTTTCGCCTGCCATTTTGAAAAAATTGCACCTCAAAGCAAAATAACCTCCTCCTCGGCCATATGTGTCAAACATACGGCCCCGGGAACCAAAACCGGCCCGCCAGAGGGTCTAATCTGGCCCACGGGATGAATTTGCGAAGTGCAAAAATTACACTGAAGACATTAACTGCAATTTTTCCAATAAAAGACTGAGAACTAAACAGAAATTGCATTTCTTTTTCTTAAATGTGGGGTTTAGGGAAACATTTGGAGATGTCGTTATTTGTAGGTAAATACGCTATCGTGTTACTGGTCTGGCCCCTTTGACATCAAACTGGATTGTATGTGGCCCCTGAACTAAAATGAGTTTGACATCCCTGTCCTAACCCGTTCATCCAATTCTCACCAAACTTGGCATGTATCATTTATGGACAAAGATTATGAAAAGTTCTGAAAAGAACTTCACCAGGGTTATTGATTACAAAGTTAATGGCTAAATAATTTTTACGGCGTGTAACAGTATAACTCCAAAGCTAATATTTTGTGCTTGCGATCATCTAGTTCTTCTTCTTCTTCTTCTTCTTGTTTCTCCTCTTCTTCTTCTTGTAATTCTTCCTCTTCCTTATTTTTCTCTTCTTGTTCCTCCAAACTTGCGAGGTGGCTCCATGACATTCTTCTTCTTCTTCTTCTGTGGCTTCTTTGGAGCAAATTTTAATTCACATTTTGGTTTGATTTCATGAAAATATAAATCTTATGCTTGAACTCATCAGGCTTTATTCACATTTTGTGCAGGTTCAGGCAGCGACAGTGAGGAGGGAAGCAGTGAAGAGTCAGAGAAGACCTCGAGCGATTCTGGAAAGAGTTCCAGTGGATCTGAGAAGAGCTCGAGTGAGTTCGAGGAAGAACAAAAGCAGAAGAAGAAGAAGAAGACAATGACCAAGAAGGCGCCGCCGAAGAAAATCAAGCCAGCTGCTGCTGACAGGTACAGTGAAATCCCTCCTGTCTGTCCGAGTCTGGAAGCGTCATTTGTCTTCCTTGTGAATGTGTCCAGATGTTACCTGCTTCCGCCTCCTTTTCTCTTTCTCGCTCGGCTAATTAGACAGGTGCGTGTGTGTGAGAGTCGACAACAAATGTGACTACAACTCTGCTGCATCAATAATCTCAGCCTCCCATCTGTTGAAAGCTGCAGCCATTCTGATTATGTAGTGACAACAAGCTGATATTTCCTTCTGTTCAGTTTGAGCTTTTCTTCCCTTATTACCTCAAATGGACTCGCTTCATCTTCTGTTTATGCCAAGAAAAGTCTGAAACTGTAGAGAAATTCAAATGTTTTATCTGCTTGATTCTTACATATCGGCTGCCATCGCATGACTAAACAAGGCAGTGGTTGCTTAATCGTGTGCGAGACCTTGAAAAAGACACAGAACATAAGACGTGGATCATCAGAAAATCAGATTTTCTGGAGAGTCTCGGTTGGAAAAGGGTTAGACTTGCTCCGACATGACCTGGGTGCCTTATGTTTTGGTAAATGTGCAGCAGTTTGGATTTAATCTCCTGGATCTGAGGGGCTTTAGCTTTTGATTTGATGTTTGAGATGTGGCAGTGAACGCACCGTCCTCTGTGCACTTCATGGACACAGCCACACAACACCTAATTGTGAAGTCTCCCAATTGAGTTTCCCAAATAATATACACTGATCAGCCACAACATTATGACCACTGACAGGAGAAGTGAATAGCATTTAAACCATCTTGTGACAATTCAGTGTTTTGCTGGGAAACTTCTGGACCTGGCATTTATTGGTGTGGATGTTACTTAGACATGTACCACCCACCTAGACCAGACCAGACACCCCCACCCCATAGCAATGACACTCCTTAATGGCAGCAGCCATCCCCAGCAGGAAGCAGGCACACACACAAAAAATGGTTTAGGAAGAATTCAAAAAAACATGAAGAACAGCACAAGGTGTTGACCTGGATTCACAAGATCCCAAACTGATCAGGTATCTGTGGGATGATCCACAGAGGCCCCTCCCCTCAACATTAACAGGCGGTTTGGGCTTCTGTGTCAATTTGACGGTGTAGCTACGGTGACGGCCCAGACCCTACACAGACTCTTAACATCGTAGCCTGACGTGCACCTCCCCAGAAATGTAGCTACGCTTCACGGTGACACAGACCGCAAGAGCTGTGATTGGTCCGCTTGGTAGTATCGTGTTTCCGCTTTAGTATTTCCGTCTGCTTCTCCAACTCTGCAATTTTCAAATTGGTTTGTTTTGGATCAATAAGGATGGAACACATGGAGGAAAGGTTAACCGAGGAGGTTCGAAGGTATAAACATTTGTACGACTCATCTTTGGCGAAATTTCGGTGAACGTTTCAGTCGTAATTGTTGAAAGTGAAGCAGGAAGTAGAAACATAAATGGACCTGACTGGCAAAAAAAGACACAGCGCACAAGTATAAATGGCTCGCACCGACGTAGGTTACAGCGTCTATGTCCTGCGGTACCTTAAATGAGCCTTAACAACATCCTGTTGCCAGCCACCACAGGACACCCTCAGAAGGCCCATGTCCATTCTCTGATGAGTCACCACAAGGGAGACCTGCACAATATGAGGAAGGTGGTCATAATGTTATGCCTGTATTTAAACCACCTCTTTCTTTCGTCCCACCACACACACACACTCACACTCTGTGAGTCTGGCACGGCTGCTAGAATATCGTTAGTGTGAGTCCCATTAACAAGCTAATCAAGGAGAATTTTCCTCCAGTAGCGTAACCCACATTTACATGGCTAATGGATAATGACTTTTGATTGGTCATTTAGCCGCCTGGTGTTACCAATGAATGAGATTTGAGTCATTACTACTGAATATGCTCACGCACACTCTCCAACACACTGGCAAATTTACTTTCTTATGCACTCTACTTCATTTGCTCACGGACACACAAACTCACACAGAATGTACCTGATCCTGCTGTGTGACAGGCCGCCGGCTGACCCTGTTCTCTCCATTAGAGAGTATAATTAGAGCAACTCACCCCAGTGCTCAAACACACACAAACACGCACACACACTCATACACACAGTAATTAGAGCAGCTCACCCCAGTGCTTCCACAACAAACACAGCATAATGCCCTCATTATGGCCCAGTCATTTCAGGCAGGGCCTAATCAGGCCCACAGTGATTTATATCACTTTTTCCTGTTCGCAGCAAATGAAATCTGTAGGCCAAATTAATACTGGCTTTTCATCATCGCCCAAGTTAAAAAGCCAGTTACCGTCACAATTCCCCTCATTAATTTAACGGCTGAAAATCCCAGGCAGGCGGAGTAAACACTCATTATCGGGACAAATTGAAGAGGGACAGAGCGAGTGAAAGAGAGAGGAGAAAGATGGAAAAAATCTTTTTGAGTGAACGCGGCATTGAATTAACTGCACAAACAAAAACAGATTGATCTCCGCTGTTCTGATCGGGCCAAGCTACGGCTTTCAGTTTGGGCGGAAAGTTTTCTTTGCCTGCTGCCTCTCAGACTATTTGTGTATTTAAGTAAATAAATAAATGCATATTCTGTTACTACTAATCCCACGTCTTCATTCTCTGTGTTTCGTTTCTGTTCCAGTGACTCGGATGAAAACGGTAACGGGCCTATAGGGCGAGCTAGCAGCTCGTCGGCGGAAAGCTCCTCCGGTTCAGAGTCGGACTCCGAGGACGAGTCGGATTCGGATTCCCCCGCGCCGCCGCCACCAACGAAGAAGACGACCGCAAAGACCAAAACCAAGGTGACGTTTTGATAGAGCTGCCTTCAGGATACAGAGCTTATTTGGAAACAATACAGAGAGACAACGTCAGTGCACAGTGAGGTTGTTCATTCATCATTTGTAGATACTACTTGCACAACATTTCAAACATAAAAAAAAATAAATAACAGCAGCAGAACTGGAGATTTATACACGTACGTGTCTAAAAAAAACATCAACAAGCTGTTGTTCTGTGTATTTTTCACTACTTTCTCTTGAACGCCTACACATTAAATAAAAAAATAGATAACTATGGCATGGTTTTTATCAATATTTGCATTTAAATTTAATATTAGATTAAAGAACACCTAAGAAAATCATGAACTAGAGAATGGCAGCGTAGGTTTCTCTGTTAGGTGGCTAGGCTAAACCTTGGATGGATGAATGGCGTTATGAGATAACATGCACTGGATTGTGACCAGTGTAGCATTAGCTCATCATTATCAAACATTAGCTCATATTTTGATGAGCTAATGTTTGTGCAACAGGGCGCCCTCTTCCTGTTTTATTTATTGTGTTTTAACCATAGACTGTATAAAGATGGACGCGGAACAGCTCCTCTAAAGTGAAGCCGAAGCAAGTAGAGCTCCCCCTGGTGGCTGGCTGCAGTATAGGTCATAAGCTCCGCCCCTTCCATGTTAGCGGATGGGACTTGGGCCAAACTAAAACACTAAAATACACGTCAATTAATTTGGTTTAAGGATGGTTTCTGTCATTTTAGATAGTTAATGTAGTCATTTTTTTTATATAAGTTTCGTTTTAGTTATTTAGTGACTCCAAACTTAATAAAATAGAGTCGGTTTGGACCGATTCAAGGATTTCTTTCTTATAATAATTATTTATAAAGACTTATTCTCCATTATGGCCTTGAGTCAATGTTTCTGTAGAGCAACTAAAAAAAAAAAAAAAAAAAAAGTTACGGGAAGACGACGGTTTGTGTAGATCCTCGTAGCCGTGGCAACGCACCGCACGCAGCTCTAGTTCATTATGTGGTGCTTAATATACACGAGACGTTGATTTGGAGCTATTATCACGCATGCAGTAGCTCCACAACCTGTCATGCTTCAAGATTCGCAATATGTCATTTCTAAAGCAGTGTATAGTTTGATTTTATATATATTTAAATATAATAGTAATGCCGTATGAGTATTAACGTACACATTCATCGACAGAGCTGCAGGATCATGATTTAGACTCTGGGATCTAATTTGGCTCCATGATACCTCCTTTATTTGTCCTCTTTCTCAGCCCTCGCAATCTTTTCCTTACCTGTTATGCTCATCATATTATTTCTCACCCTCCCTCCCTCCTTCCGTCCCTCCGCCTTTTCTGCGCTGTGAAATTCTCATTTCATACACTTTGTCATTTGGCTTATGAATTATGCATCTTTCTCACTCTTTTCCATACACACCTCTTCTTATAACGAGGTTTCTGTCTCTATTACCGCCGCCGCTGAGCAGCGTCAATCAGAGAAAACCTGATAAGATACAGCCTCCAACTTTATGGTTTGTTTTGCACTCACTCACTCGCTCCTTTCTGCCCTGTTGTTTTTTCCCTTTCCCCCTGTCTGCTCAGCCCGGAGTGTGCAGAGTGGAATTTTATGGTTCTTTATGTGACGTGAATGGAGCCAGGTTGGTTAGGAGGGTTATGGAGAGAGGGCGATAAAAGCTCTCGTGTGTTTAAATGCGTTTTTACCGGTGGGGCTCTTGCGGCGCGAGCTGGAGGGCCTCGCGTTGTAATTCCCACAAGTCGACACCTGACAAGCCCCGGCTCAGTCGCACGAGGTGGCGTGTAGCGGTTTTGACGCGACGCCGTGCATGACTGATCGCTGAAAATCCCAGACATGTTACATATAAATGCAGAGTTTTTTTGGGGAGGGGTGGGGGAATGTGGTCGCGTCTTCAGAGACTCTGTCGGTGAAATTGAAACGTTTCACCCTCTGAATAGCTTACTCGCACGTTCTTTTTTAGTCTTCTTCTTTTGCCCTCTGGGTTGCTCACCGTCACTTTCCTGTGTTTCCCTTTTAGGTGGCAGTCAACTCCAAGAAGGAAGTCTCTTTATTGGATTTGGATGACTGTGAGTTTCTCTGCAAGTTCTGTTTCTGCACAAACCAAGTTAACAACAAATAAAGATATGCATTGTGTCTCCAACTGGAAGACAGACAGTGACAGTAAATTCCTAGTGAAGAGAATTAAATTCTACCAGCATATGAGCTTTTTTTCTCTTGAGCTAAAACAGAGTTGTAAAAGAGGCCTATATTTGTCTTGTGGCCAGAAACACTAAATATTAATGCAGATATATAATATTTTATAGTATTATATTATATTATATTTATAGTATGTGGTGTTGCTTCATGCTCCATTTGTATTTCATCATGGGACGTGGGGAAAAATACCTCTGCATCAACTGGATAGTCCTCCAACCAATCAGAGCCATTCTGTTGTGAACGAATGGAGTATGGAGTATGACGTTGCTATTTTCCCATGACCTTTAACCCCCCAAACGATTTCAGTTCCCAACAGAGCAACTCCAAACCAACTGTGTTTTCCAGACTGGCTTCATGTTTGAAGGATGCATAAATATTCACCTGTGTGCAAAATACAACCCTTAATTTAAAACATTTAGTGCCTTCTGCAGCCTCTTTTTTTTAAATAAACATGCAATATCAATGCAAGACTCATGTAATCATAATTTGCATGATCTTGTGCACGCCGCAAGCCGACAGTTGGCTGTTTGCTGGTGTGCAGCCTCCAAGCCTCCCAGCCTCCCAGCTAATACTAGCACTTCCTGTTTCTCCTTTTGAATGATGAATATAAACGACTGCCCCCTGCTGGTATGGAGAGTTACTTACGTTCACGCAGACACTACTGCAACTGGACCTGGACCTTATTTCTAGCATAAAATACCATCATTTACTCACCAACATCACTTTTGTTTTATTTGCACTCGTTCAGGAGATAATTAGATCCGCGTATATCCATATAGCGGGAGTGAATGGGGCACCGAAACGCAGCCTATAAATAACGCGTTATCTGCCGCGAAACTCGTTCATTTCAACGGGGAATAGCACTAGAGTATCATAACAAAATATTGGTGAAATGAACAAGTTTCGCGGCAGATAATGCGTTATTTAGAGGCTGCATTTCGGTGCCCCATTCACTCCCATTATATGGATATACGCGGATCTAATTATCTCCTGAACGAGTGCAAATGAAACTAAATTGATATGTGTGAGTAAACGATTATATTTTATGCTAGAAATAAGGTCCAGGTTGTAAAAAGCAGTAGTTCCCCTTTAAAGTGCATTTATTTATTTGGTCCAGATGAAGACAACGTCACAAGCGGTGATTGTTTCATGTCGGTGTGAATTTTCTGCATCCTCCAAGTGGCCACAAATGGTATAAAACTAATTTAAAGCAGTTGCAGAAGATGTAGAAATTCTAGCTTTTAGCGCCCCCCTGTGGTGGCATCAGTGTAGTGGACAACGCTGCATGTATCTCCTGCACAGCAGCTTTAATAAGTACCTGTTTATTTTTTATTTTATTTAAGTTTCTGTTTCCTTTGTGTTTCCCTCAGTTTCTCCTGCACCCACAAACGCACCAAAGCCCTCGGTCTTCTCT
Organism: Chelon labrosus; assembly: GCF_963514085.1. Lineage (NCBI taxonomy): Eukaryota > Metazoa > Chordata > Actinopteri > Mugiliformes > Mugilidae > Chelon > Chelon labrosus. The sequence goes on from NC_140355.1 coordinate 20,570,958, forward strand.
CCGAGCCTGCTGTCCGACCTCGAAGGCCTCTCTCTGTCCGGCGTCTCGTCCGCCATGCAGGTGAGTCTACTCGAATATATATATGTGTGTGTGTGTCTGCGCAGAGGCACACACAGGATGACATTTCCTCCATCAGCGTGCGTTGAGAGTCAATTGTTCCTTTCTGTCTCGACGCTGACAGTACAGCCGGGCGGGCGTACGAGATGCCGAAATGAGCCTCTCTCTCCCTTGTGGAACATTTCTGCTCCAGACGCCAACTATTGACCTTTTCTGCCTTGTTATATTTATAGCCAGTCAGGGACGGTGCAACGGCTCTCCCTGTTTCCTGTATCTCTTATAGTCTGTCTTTCTCACCCTCGCTGTCTTTTTGCTCTTCCACACCCTTGAACTCTATTTCTGCGTCTCATCTATAAGTCCACCCCGCTCGCTTCCTCACCTGCTCTCTCTCTCTCTCGTCTCTCTCCCCCTCTCTGTCACCTTCCATCTCTCTCTGTCAGATGTTGCGTCCCTCGTGTCTCCGTGTTGTGTATATCTGATGGTTGACCTTTCCTGGTGTGACGGCTCCTTTCTCTCCTCGGTGTGTGAGCGGCTCTGCACGTCTATGTATCTTGTATCTTGTCTCCCGCACCCCCCCGGGGAGGGATATGTCCAGACCGTTCTCTCTGCTCTTGCTGTGTCTTATTTTGTGTCACACAGTCCGGTCTCTGGTGAGAGTCGGACGCTTGACAAGTGCCTTCACATGCACTGTTAGTAATTCTAACAAGCTGTATATATAGATATAGAGTAATGCAAGATAAGATGCACCGATCCGGCATAACATTATGACCGCCTTCCTAATATTGTGTAGGTCTCCCTTGTGCCTCCAAAACAGTTGTGACTCATCAGAGAATGGACATGGGCCTTCTGAGGGTGTCCCGTGGTGTCTGGAAACACAATGTTGTTAGTTGGGGGGGCCCTTTGAGGGGAGGGGCCTCTGTGGATCATCCCACAGATACTTGATCAGTTTGGGATCTAGTGAATTTGGAGGCCAGGTCAACACCTTGTGCTGTTCTTCATGTTTTGTTTTTTGAGTTGTTCCTAAAGTGTTTTTGTGGCTGCATCCTGCTGGAGATGGCTGCTGCCATCAAGGAGTGTCATTGCTATGGGGTGGGGGTGTCTGGTCTGGTCTAGGTGGGCGCTACATGTCTAAGTAACATCCACATAATGAATGCCAGGTCCAGAAGATTCCCAGCAGAACATTGGATTGTCACAAGATGTTATTTACTTCTCCTGTCAGTGGTCATAATGTTGTGGCTGATTGGTGAAGACTGACTTAACATCAATTTGAATGGTAGTCTTTGAGCTTGCCACTTAACTGTAAGAATAATTACCCTACTCTTAGAATTTAAGTCTAAGTGCGATTCAGTCTCCAAAGTCGTCTCTGCAGTTGAAGATATTTACGTCAAGATCATTTTATTTATTCTGTGCAAATCACAAACTTGTCTCAGAAGGCTTTTTTTTTTTTTTTAATCTAGAAAAAAAAACACTTGACTCCCTTTTGTAACTGCAAAAATAAATGGTGAAACCTCTCAGGAAGAGAAACGGGAAAAGGTGAAGTATCTGCAGAGTGAAGTAGGAGAATTTAACTTAACGTTGAGACTGGAAGAAGAGGAAACATGTCGCTGGATCTTAAGCTTCAGGGAAAGTTGGGGGAGTTAATTTAGAATCAGTTGTAATAACTTTATCCTAAATAGTTTATTTGCATGCATGTGGAGTGTGGCCTCTACACCGTCCCAGCCTTGCTGCTGCTTCTGCTGCTTCTGTACTCGGCCTCCGTATTCCGAGTCTGCCCGCCTGTCACTCAGCGTGATTGACAGCTGCTCTCGGGCCGAGCGTTTATGCAGCACAAGACTTGTTAGTCGGTCTCCCCTCCTCAGGTGAAGGCCAGGGAGTAATAGAGAATAGAAATGCAGATTAGAACAGGGAACTTTTTGCACATCAACATCTGATTTAGAGTCAATTCTATGCATAAATACATGATGGGCAACGGGATTCATAGACAAGGGTAAATAACCTCACCTTTATTCTCACACACACACACACACACACACACACACACACACCCCCTCCCTGTGCATGCACATTGCAGATCTTCTACACACACACACACACACACACACTGGCCCCAGTGTCATTTCTATTTCTCAGCAATCTGCCCACAGAGGCAGCGAGTCTGTCTCAGCTGAGCGCTTGGGCCCTTTTAGAGAATTACTGCATGGTTATCAAAGGCATTTAGATTAACCCTGGTCACTGTGTTTGACCCACCTCCTCTTCTGTCTCCTCCTCCTCTCCCCAGCTTCTGCATGCTACCGCTCTCTCTAATAACATTTTGACATTAGGATCTCTCACAAATGCCTCTTAAATCCCCCCCCTCCTCTCCCTCCGCGCCGTCCCACCCCACCCCGAACCTCTTCCGACCGCTGTCCGTGTGTGCGGCGGGGTGGCTCGGGGGCTGATAACTTTTCATTCATAATTAGCAGCCGGCGAATGGGGCTGCGTTGGGGGGAAATTGAACTGTCAGCGGCGGGGCGCGGGGCGTTTGACCCCATCACGCCCAGAGGGGGCCATCATAATTTGTTCATTTGGTGTCCATCAGGCGGGCGCCAGCTCGGCCCCTCCTCCTCCCTCGCCTCCCTCCTCACCCCTCTGACCTCCCCCCGCAGCGGGCGCTCCGGGTTCACGTCTAATTATGAATCGGCAGGAGGACCTGGAGCGCCACGAATATAGCAGCTCCTGCCCTCCAAACCTCCCGCTGCCACTCAAACTGCAGAGATTGCTTCTTAAATAGGAATAAATGCCCACGCGGAAACAGCCAGTCAGTGCAGCGGCCTAAGCAGGTGGTTTGGGAAATGTTTGCACTAGAATAGCATTCTTTCTTTTCTTATTTATCATTTTAATAAGTATATAAGCACTTACGCACTTCCTCTTTACCCAACAGCCTCATTTTGGTCGTGTTTTTGCGGAGGTGACGCCTTGTTGTGACGCCGTTTCCTCAAAAAAACCCTCGCGATCGCTGACATCGTCAACAAACAATTTAATCGCTGCGATTTAATTAGCGCTGGCTGTTAAATTAGGGTCTCAACCCTTTATTTTGAGATTTCTAAACATAATTAGGAGGCCATTTCTGTGCCTTCATGCATACGTTTGCAGCGATGGCGTGCATCTTATTCCGGAAGAACTGCTTTTTTTTAGTGTTCGATCTGAATGACCGTGCTCTGTTGCAGATAGAAGCACTGCATTTGAAGTTTTTAATGCACTTTAATCAGGTTTAAGTTAAAGTTGCACATGCTATATGGATAAAAACCTCTTAGTCACGTGTGTCCTTATAATAATCTGTGAAATATGCACGTTTGGATCGCGTTTGCATGTTTTAATCCCTGTATTTTGTAGGGATGCACCGAAAAATTGTTGCGGTTGTTGCATGCACGTGTTGTTTTGGTGATAAAAGCCCAAAAAAATTGAGTCGAAAACCGAAAATGCACTTTTGGGCCATTTTTGGCCAAAAATTTATCACAGAAACAGGATGTTGTGATGAAAATGGCCTGCATTTTCGATTTTCAGCCAAAATTTTTCAGTGCATCCCTAGCATTTTGTCGTGATTAGACCACAAATGATAAAAAAAATAATATTATATATATATTTTAAGTGCAAAACCACAATTATTCTCAAATATGAGATCTCAGGGACTATCTACCGGGGGAAAATTATGATTGGTATCCTCTTCTGACATTTTCTATCCCAAACTATTAATTAATGAATGAATGTAGGAAGTAATCAGTGCTGAATTCTGCTCAATATCTTAAAAGTGAAAGTGTTGGCAGGCTGTTAACAAACTACACGAAGGACATCGGTGTTCCTGAATAACGGCCCTCTATTATTGCTAATGTCCTTTAATGGAAAATTTCAAAATTAATTATTTCAGAATAGCTAATTTCGCCGACAAATTGGCATAAATGAAGTAACCTCTGTCTGTATGAGCGGCGGGAGAGACTTCTCGTTACGTTGAAGTAGTTTTAGGTGGCCGTCGTAACATTTATTCAATTCAATTTGCGGTCAAGGTCTTTGTGACGCCCCTCAATTAATTGTCATCTTCTGACTGAAGGGAACAATTAGGGCCTAAAAGTCAAACACATGTCCCTTACCTTAATCCCTGCTACTCTTGTAGAGCATAATGAAATCCTGTCCCTTGTGTTTGAGGCGGTCGCTGTCTGGGAACAAAAATAAATAAAAAATAAAAAAGCAGAAATGGATTTTCAATATATGCCCATACGTCTCTGCACACCTCTTTCTTTCTTTCTAAATTGGCCTTCTTATGTGCACGGCATAACACCACACCGCGCCGCACCGCACAAGGCTGCCCGGCTCCTCCGCTTTAGCCCTTTTTTGAATATGTCAGCGGGATTTTCAGGTCATTTGCCAGAGAGGATGCTGGGAACGCGGCGTCCGGGTGCTCTGAAGGTGACTGGTGTCTGTGTCATCCATCACGGGAGCTTCCTTTAAGTTGATGCATAATAGAGCCTCTCAATCAACTTCCTCGCTCATTGTCAACCTCCCTCCTTCCTGTCCGCGGTGGAGACGGTGAGCCAAAAGGAGAGGAGGCGGCGGGGGGGGGGGGAGGAAAGAAAAGAGCGGTACGCTGACAGAGGAGTCAAGGTTACATCCCTCTTCTTCTCTTATTTACACTTGAGGTGTTATGAGCTCGCTCTGCAGAACAGGACGGCAATAGATTGAAGGGTGAAGGGGCTTGTGTGGGCACTCGTGTCAGGCTTTAACTGTCCACTGTGTCAAATTGGTGATAATAAGCAGTTTGAAGCCCTGTCCTGCTCTTCTCTGTTCGTCCCACTCGCTCACTTGCTCGGGAGGGTGGGGCGGGGGGCGACGGCGAGGCGACAGACGGGACCTTGAAGCAGGATGTGTCTGTCAGGGAGGTAAATCTCTGTTGTGATGGGGTGGCAAACATTACGGCGAGCTTTATCGACACCGACTGCTCTGACACATCCAAAAGCGGCCCGATAAATTTGCCGGGGGCCGCCGGGCGGCGTGACGGGCGCTTGTGAGGGCGGAGCGGCGTTACGGCGCGGCGGCAAATGTTTGTTTGACCTCCTCCTTCGCAGGCGCCCGGTGGTCTGGAGACGGTGTCGTTTAATCTGGAGCGGAGGCGTTATCTTTATGAAACCGTGGCCCATACATGTCTCAGATAATGAGATATAATCGAGTGTTTGTAGCCGTGGGTTAATCTTAGAAGTGACATATACCAATCAGGCATAAGATTATGACCACCTTCCTAATATTGTGCAGGTCTCCCTTGTGGTGTCTCATCAGAGAATGGACATGGGCCTTCTGAGGGTGTCCTGTGATGTCTGGCAACAGAATGTTATTGGTTGGGGGGTCTTTGAGGGGAGGGGCCTCTGTGGATCATCCCACAGATACTTGATCAGTTTGGGATCTCGTGAATGTGGAGGCCAGGTCAACACCTTGTGCTGTTCTAAAAGCGTTTTTGTGGTTGCATCCTGCTGGGGATGGCTGCTGAACATCAAGGAGTGTCACTGCTATGGGGTGGGGGTGTCTGGTCTGGTCTAGGTGGGTGCTACATGTCTAAGGAACATCCACACCAATGAATGCCAGGTCCAGAAGTTTCCCAGGAGAACATTAAACTGTCACAAGATGTTATTTACTTCTCCTGTCAGTGGTTATATTGTTGTGGCTGATCGGTGTATGTCGTTGGCTGTAGCCTTTGTGGTATGTTCAACTTGTTGCACCAGACATTTTTATTACAGTATTTAGTGTACGGTTTTACATGAACTCTTGTCTAATATCTTATTTAGGTCATTAAATGTCTCAGACTGAGTAAATGAGATAGAAGAAGACTTTTATCCAGATCTGACTGTTGTGACTTTCTGACTCGTCAAATAGCGTCTCGATGTAATTCTGTCTCCTCTCAAGTGATCACATTGTCAAACGTCTCCGGCGCAGTGTTTGATTCGCGTCTCCTCCGTTCTCGGCAGCTCTTGTCGCGCGTCAAACCGATTCTTCATCCCCGCGGCCCTCGTGACAAGCCGGAGGACGCATTTTTTTCACGTTCCTCAGCCGAGTCAGAACACGGCGGGCGGGCGCGTTCGGCTTTCAGCAAAAACGACGTGACACCGACAGCGCGCCGAGCTGCACCGCCGTCGTACGATCTGAATCATATTCTTAGTCATAGTCAATTAGCTTAATTAGTTCACACACCTCGCGTTATCATTCAGGGATCTGTTTTTCTGCCTTTTGTTTTTATTAAATGCTTCATGGTATTTCTTCCCCTTTGCTGTCATGTTGTTACTTAGATGTTTTTGCTGTCTCCTCCAGGGTGATCTTTAGATTTTTTTTATTTTTTGTCTTGGTGTGTGCGCGCGTTCAGGTGCTAATCATTTCTTCTGTCCTTATTTATTTATTTTAACTAATCAGAGCCGTCACTCAACGCAGGCGCACCTTTTTAACTTTTTGCCGTCGACTAAAGAAACTACTCGGAGCTGTCGTACTTTTTTTGTGATGTGTGACACGAAGGCGGCGGAGGTGTTGCCTAGCGTTAACGCACGTCCTACGATAATTTTCCCCCGCGTTCAGCTGCTGCGTTGCGTGGGCCCACCCGTCTTATCCTTCTAATCCTGACAGTCGCCGGCTTTCGAGTGCAAATCCATCAAGTGTGAATGGCGTTCATGAAAGTAACAAGATGCTAATTTTTAGTATGGGGAGGAAAAAAATAAAATAAAACCCTCACCACCACCTCCGCCTGCTTTTCTTTCCCCCCTACCTCTCAAAGGTAATGCAATTTCCTCCCTCTGAAAAGGTAAAAGCCCCCGGTTTGGCCCATGCAGGCACTCGTGTTTCTATTCATTAGAGGTTGTTTTTATATTCCGAGGCATCCGACCCATTTCCATCTAACTGGGCTGATTGAGGACGTCTTTTTTAAATGCGCTCCTCTTTATCCCACAGAGTTAATGAAGGGAGCGTGCAGGCGGGTGGGTGGTTGTATAAGCAGGGGGGAGTTCCTCGGCCAAACACTTGGTCCCACTTCACTAAGAAGTGCTCCGTTCTGGCTGCCGATTGGACGGATTCAATTGCGCCAACGTAGGTGATGGGAAGACCGGAGATTCTTCCATTAATGATCTGGTCTCTTGTGTGGATGCATTTGCGCCGTAATGCACAAAGCGTCCCCTGGATATTTTGTTGATGTGGAAAAGCGTGAGGCATTTGTGCAGTGTTCTTGTTTTTGTCTGCATCCGTGAAGGCTGTAGTCCATAAATCAGCCAGTTCCATGCGGCACTTTATATCTCTGATAATCTAAATCAACAAAATCACTTTAACTCTCTCTTTTTTTTTCGTATTTTTCCTTCATAGGTTACAACGTCAGCATTCGGCCCGGTGAAAACCTACGAGCTGCTTCACCACATGACGGGAAAGGGTCTATCAGCCAAGTACCACTTCCCCAGGCAGCCCTGTTTGTACCGGCCCAGCATGGTGGCGGTGCAGGTCATACTGACCAACGGCTCGGATCACAGCCTGGAGGAGATCCACATAGGAGACCGGAGCCCAGCGGGCCTCGACATCCACTGCTTTAACACCATTGGTGAGTATGAGTGTCTAAGATAACCAGTAGTCAGTAGTGATAATAAAATGTGTATTTATACTTTAAAATATATATAAAAATCTAAATCTTATATAAGCTTAAAAAGGATATTCTACAATTATTCTAAAAATTAGAAAAGGATTTACATTTTGAAGCCCTGACTACATGTAAAGCAATCAGCTTGTTTTCCATCTCCTTGTAGCTGAGAGCTGGTCGCTAGGTAACTGTCTTACACACCGATCAGGCATAACATTAAAACCACCTTCCTAATATTTTTTGCTACTGTCTAAGTAACATCCACAAGAATGAATCTTCTTCTTAGGCCTTTGAATTCCTTTCGGGACATAGGCCATTGATTAATCGCCTCCACCCATGCCTGTCTTGGGCCATCTTCTTCTTGAGCTCTTGCTCTGTGCTTCTTCTCCAGGGCCCTCATGTACAAAGGGTGCGTACGCACAAAAACGTTCCGTACGTTCTTGTTCACGTAAAAGTTCAGATGTATCAAGAGTGAAATGACCGCGAACATTTGGCGACACTTAGAGGTGACGCCGGGAAACTGTTATAAATGTGAAAACTATTAGTCCGACCAATCGGGACTGTGCCGGTCGACCCTGAGCAGAGCCATGCCAGCCGTGTGGGACAGAATTATTGGCCTGTTAGCAAGGTATATCAAATTCCCAAACAGTGCATCTGAACAGGTCAACATTAAAGAGCAATTTGCAGCGAGAGCCACGTCAGTGCCTGTTTGGTTATTGCTGTGTTGTTTCTTCCCAGTGTGTGACCAATCCAGATCCACTTTCTCTTTTCCATCTGTGCTTCTATTGGTTCCTGGTTGGTTTGTTCCCACAGACTGATGTCATTGATTGTTTTTGGCCAGAAGATCCCAACGATGCGCCTCAGGCAGTGGTTCATGAATGAACACCAATGAATGCCAGTTCCAAAACGTTTCCCAGCAGAACATTGAATTGTCACAAGACTGTCAACGATATTCACTTCTCCTGTCAGTGGTCATAATGTTGTGGCTGACCGGTGAAACAAGCATAATACAAAATAAAAATATTGCTAGCTTATGGACCGAGCTAGCTTTTCTTGCCGTCAGATACTGTCGCTTCATCTGGGTTCAGCTGACTCTCCAAGCTCGCCATCAGCATGGTTGGATCCTGAAGTTTAACTGATATTATGTTAGTTTTTCTTTATTTATTCCATCTCTGTGTAATTAAAATACATAAAAAGTCGTAGTACACATGGGAGTTCTCTCTCAGTTATTATTTCCCTCTTAATCAACCACTTTGATTTCTCTCTTCACAATCCATAACATTTAAGGTGACTCTTGCTTCTTCTCAAAGCCGTTTTGAAATTCCTCCATCCATACAATTGTTTTCTCAAATATTCTCAAACAATTTAAGCCCGTTTGCCATCAGTTCAGCAAATAGTCCCTGCCCCGTCAGCCCCCCTCCCCCCTCAAACCCAAAAACAGCCAATATTGCTCGAGCAAATCCCCGTTCATTAGTATCGATCAGGCCGAGCAAACATACGCTATTATCCATATTTCTTCTTTCTATGATGGCTGCAGTCGGTGTAATATAAGAGAGCGAGGTGCCCCCTTCCACATTTTTTTTTTTTAATGCGCACACACACACACACACAGGAGTGGTGTGCCGTGGAGCATGTTAAAATTGTCAATTGCAGGGGATTGATTGGGCATTGAAGGAACTCAAGCAGCCAAACAGTGGGTAATTTGGATCGATACGGTGAGCGGGCAGCTGGACTTAGTTTGGATAAGTTGCAGAGGATGAATACAGACAAAGCTTTATGTAGTGCCGTTTAATGTGTGTGTGTGTGTGTGTGTGTTAGCTGAGAGATAACACCTGACGGAGTTTGGATTCAATAAGAAATATTACCTTTTAGGCACGAGGTTTTTTTGCCGTCGTCTGCGTCTCGTCTCTCTATTTCAGTTTTCAACATATTTTTTCTTTCTGCATAAATTCAAGACTGAACATGACTTAATAATAGACGTTTCTCCTGTAACTATATCAGACAAAAGAAAAGCAATGGTTAGGTAAACAAACCCGCCACAACATTATGACCGCTGACAGGAGATGTGAATAACGTTGACCATCTTGTGACGATTCAACGTTCGGGAAACTTTTGGGCCTGGCATTCATTGGTGTGGATGTTACTTAAAAGGGAAGTACTGTTTTTTTTTTTTTTACAACCTGGACCTTATTTCTGGCATAAAATACGATCGTTTACTCACTCATATAACTTTGGTGTCATTTGGAGTCGTTCGGACGATATTTAGATCAGCGTATATCCATATAGTGGAAGTGACTGGGGCACCGAAACGTTGAGTCCGGCCAGCTGTTCCTCTCTCTGCCTCCACGTCCTCCTTTCAACGAGCTCCTCATCGGTGTACTCTGGCTCAAAACGGTAAGGACGTCCATCATAAACAAAGTCGTCGTCCACAACCTCATGTTGCAAAAAACTAGCAGTAGCAAATTACAGGTAAACAAGCCACGGGAGGTGTGCGCGGCGCTCAGAGATGACATCATCCAGGTCAGAAGTTAGTTGGTCAATCTACAGACCCCGGTTGTTGATAACAGGTAACTCCGGACTCTACGGGGAATAGCACTAGCATACGATAACAAAATATTGGTGAAATGAACGAGTTTCACGGCAGATAATGCGTTATTTAGAGACTGCGTTTCGGTACCCCACTTACTCCCACTATATGGATATTTCGCTGAAATTCGTCGTACAAACATTTTGTACCTTCGAACCTCCCAAGTTAACCTTTCCTCCATGTGTTTCCATCTTTTATTAATCCAAAACAATCAGTTTGAAAATTGCGGAGATGGAGAAGTAGCCGGAAATACTAAAGCGGAAACACCCTACTATCAAGTGGACCAAAGAAAGTTGACCTGGCCTCCAAATTCACTACATCCCAAACTGATCAAGTGTCTGTGGGATGATCCACAGAGGCCCCTCCCCTCAAAGACCCCCCCACTAACAACATTTTGATGCCAGACGCCTCAGGGCACCCTCAGAAGGCCCATGTCAACTGTTTTGGAGACACAAGGGAGACATGCACAATATTAGAAAATCATCATAATGTTATGCCACATCGGCGTATAGATAACTTGATGTTTTATTATTTTAGGACAAAAAGAATGTGACTTTGAGGTCCTTGCATCTTAATAGATATTATTTAGTTGTAGTATAAGCAGCTTCAAGCGGCTGCCTTTACTGACACAGATGAGAGTCGAGGTAAACCCAGAGACGGAGAGCGGCGGTTAGAGAGGAGCTGTGAAGGCTGGACTGGAAGTGAGTCCATGATGGCTCTGTTTTCCGAGGCTTTCCTCTGGAGTCTCCTCTCTTCTCTTTCTGTCTGTGGAAAGAGTTATTCAGTGAAATAGCCCTGCCCCGCCGAGAGAGAAACAGGCCGACCGGGAAGCCGTGGAGGATGTTTCTGTCTGTCTGCGTTCTTCTCATCGTTAACCTCCCCCTTCCTCTTCCCCCTTCCTCCTCCTCCTCTAGCTCTCAGCTGTCCGGACTCTCTCTTCACCATTTTTATTATTATTTTTTTTTTTGCTTTTCTTTTTGCTTAACTCCCCTCCAGCTTTCACCAGCTCTGTCTATCTCCCTCACCCCATCTCTCTTGATGCTGATGCTCTCTTTGACAAGCCTGTTGTTCTGGAAATATGCTAGTCCTTCATGTGTTTCTTTTTTTTTTTTAAACTCTCCGAGGCTAGAGGTGTGGGGAATGAGATTGAAGGATAGATTTCTCACACGCGGTGGCCTTGCTTTGTGAAGTAGAAAACACAAGTGGTGTGGATGCCTGTCTGTTCCACTCCACCACCACCACCACCACCACTACTCTCCTTTTCCTCCCTCCTTCCCCACTCCGCCCTTGTCACTCATTCTTCTCTCTTCTTCTCTTTCCTCCCCCTTTTTTCTCCCATGCTCAGAGCGGTTGGAGCCAGGGGCCTCGGTGACGGTATCCATGGGTATTGACTTCAGCGACTCGACACAAGCAGCCAACTTCCAGCTGTGGTAAGACAGCATCGTCACGTCTCTTCCTTTTACCCATCTCTTCTTCTTTTCTCACTCTTGTGCACATCCTCCTCCCTCATCTTCTTCTTTGTTAATTCTTCTTTTCCTACCCGCTCTGTGCCGACGCTCCCAGGTGAGACATCAGCCGCAATTGATCCCGGTTCACTGGGATAACAATTATTCCTCCAGTAATCAGCCCCGGCCCCCAAATCAACCTGCTGAATGCCATCGGCACCGCTGCTCAGCCGATCGATAACCTTATCAGAAAATCTGTTTGAGATGGAGGGGGTGTTGGGGGGGTGGGGGATCAATCCGGACCTAAAATGCCATGCACAGAGCGTTGTTTTTGCAGGGCATTCAGAAGAGAAACGTTTCATACTCAGATAAAGCAAAAAAGTGCACACACTTCCACGCATGTTGCAGCCCCTTTAATTTAAAGACTCTGAATTGCAGAGTCTTTATTTCTTTTTGCAAGGGTCATTCTTTTCTCATTCTTTCCTCAGCACCAAAGAGGACCAGTTCAGTGTCTCCATTCAGCCTGCTGTAGGGGAGCTGTTAATGCCCAGCACCATGACGGAGTCGGACTTTTGCCAGGAGCAGGGTGAGTTCTGGCTTTCATCTGCGAAATAAAAAAAATAAAATACTCCTTGAGGACCATTATGTAGGGCACTGGATAGAAGTATATGGTATACAATAATAGTCACATTATTATATTATACATTATTATAAACAGAGATCTGCTGAAACATTTTCAACAAAATACAAAGAAAACACTAAAACGAGCAACGCTGAGTGCGTCTCTTCCATTTACTGTATATAAACCATAGACTGTATATAAACACTTCCTTGCATTGGCCAAACTGACGCTATTTTCCCAGGAATACGGGCGGCGCCATCTTGTGAGTTTGCAAGTTTGTGCAGTACCTCCACCAGTTATAAGAAAATGTTAGATTATAGACTGTAACTAAAATGAAACTCATCCAAAAGACACTCGAACGCGCATCAACATTATATTAACTACCTAAAATGACAGAAACCATCCTTGAAAAAATTATTTGACGTGTATTTCAGTGTTTTAGTTCGGCCCAGGTCCCGCCCACTTACATGGAGGGGGTGGAGCTTACGACCTATACTGCAGCCAGCCACCAGGGGGAGCTGTACTTGCTTTGGCTTCACTTTGAGCAGTTGATATAATATAACATGGTGGTTTGGAAGCTCAGACATAGGGAGAAAGCCAAACTCATAGCCATCTAGTGGTTACTGGTGGTATTGCTACCTGAGTTTAACATTAAAATAATAAAAAAAATAAAAATAAATAGCTTGCTGTAAATTCAACCATTAAACCCGGTCACCTTGGCAACCATAATGACTGTTTCCCTCTTTCTGAGACATTTAACGGACGTCGTCACAGTTTCTGAAGCTCAGTTTGACGTCTTTGGCCATCTTGACATTGCCTGACTCCACTTAGCTCCGAGCTAATTCGAAAATGATCAAAAAAAAATGGAGCGTTATTGGGCGGTAATATACAAATTCACTCCCGTACAGTTGTTATGAATTTATAAATTAGCAATCGTGACCAAAAATGTTTTCGGTACCAGGTTGTAAACTTGTTTATTTCTGCTTTAAAGTTAAACATTTTAACATGGAGGTCTGTGGGGATTGACTCAGCCTCTAGTGGACATTAGAGGAACTGCAGTTTTTTGGCACTTTGTAGTAGATTGTCGCTTATTCTCTTCATACAACTCAACTAAGACACTGCTGTCTTAAGTTCAACTGTTTTCTATTATTAGTCCTATTATTAAAAGTGGCTGACACATATATAATAATAAAAAAAATCACTGGGGCATTGTAGTATTTAGCAAATCTTAAAAAAAGAGTACATATTGCAGTTGTTGGGGACTTTTACTTAATTATAGATGCAATAACAAGTATTTAAAGTATGTTTAAAATATTATTTGTAAAACTAACTAAAAGCAGCATGTTGTGACACATATTGTAGTGAACATTGGGGCTTTACAGCTCAGAGAAATTAGATAAATTCAGTTGAACATTGGACATTGTTGATGGTGAGAAAAACATTAAATGGCCAGCCTTGTTCTTTAAAGGTGATCGAATACATTTACCGAGCTAATAACACGGTTTCATCGCAGGTTTTACTTTTAGATTTAAATATTAAAATGAGTCTGCCTCTAATAGTCATTTCCTCACCTTTGTCATTAAGGTGAAATGGTTTCTCTCTTGCGAGGCACTCAGGCGGCGTCTCCAGGACGAACATACAATGCACACACACCTGTAGAGGCGCATGCGGTGGCAGCTAGAGAGAGCGGGAAGCCATCAGCGTTCTCTTAAGTGCCTCCTAAATGCTGCTTCTGCATTAATTAATCTTCATTTGCACTCAGACAAAATAAAAATTGGATTTAAGACGTGAAAACAACTTGATGTGCAGGACCATTTTATCTCTAGCCAACTCCTTTTTTTTAATGCATGCAGATTGAGTGAAGATAATGAATTCTTTTAACGGGTTTTTATTATATTTGTCTTTATTGCTACCTAAGTTGTACATATTTATCTCCTTTTTAAATCCTTGCTCATTGCTAAGTGTATCAACTGGTCCCTTTGCTTTCTGTTGGTCTGTTTTTTTGCATTATTGCTCATTCCATGTTAATATTTAAGATGTCCAGCTGTTGTGGGACTAACGCAGTGAATTCATCTCGCATCTCCTCAGGAAAGCTCCAGGGCATGAACGAGACTTCGGCGACCATCACCGTGGCAACGGCTAACGCCTCCAGCCAGGCCATCGGCAAGCAGGTCCTGTCTGTGGCCAACGTCGGCGTGGTGTCGTCCAGCCAGAACAGCGTCAACAGGTGAAAGACTTTATTAAATGTCTCACAGAGGCACAGAGATGTTTTAGATTTCAAGGTTTCGTAGATGAATTGAAACTTTAAGGATTTTTCTTCTCATTTAGGAACAACTCTAGCGTGATTATAGCAGCGATCATTCACATGTTTTATACTTGGGTAGCCGTAGATTTTCATATGGAGCCTGTTGAAGCTCTGCACCGATATTTAAGGCCGATATAGGCTTGAAATAGGACTTCTGTTATTATGTGGCGAAGTAGAAAACAGGGGAACACAGTAGTCAGTTAAAAAAAAAAATTAATTTCTGTTGCAACAAATTTGTTTTCAACTTTGTTTTTGAGTTTTTAGACTTGGAAAACAATCCAGTATGGATGTACTGGCCTAAATTCTTAAACTCTCATCTGAACTGGTGTGCAGCTAAACCAATAAATTAGGTCCATCTTGGATGTATTGATATCACGGGATCCGGGGGGGCGGTTCTACTGTATCTAATAAAAGCCCCTAATTATGATGCTATCCCAACTATACACAGTATATGGCACATAAAATAAGAGCACGTGTTTTGTATCAGTCCGTCTTTAAATTGCTCTAATAAAGCGAATATTGGATTTAGCGGTTCATATACAGGAAAACTAAACATAAAGCTGCTGAGACGTGGGCTTTCTATGGGCAAATGTATGTGAGATTAAATAAAGTATCAGCAAATTAATTTAATTTATAGTAAACAGTTGACTTTTGACCTAATTTTGCTAACTAGCGCTTATAAAGTTTAGCTTGTTCACGTTACGTCTGGACTCGTTTCCTCTTGGTTTCGACCAACTCTCTTAAAATAATTGTAAATCAAAAAAATCAAGTGCACAAATAAATAAAAAATACAATGATGTCCGAGATAATTTAGGACCAGAGATCTCAGGTTTAATCCTCGAACGCCGTTTCCTTCAATCACCAAATCTATGCATTCAGGTGAAACAGTTTACTGTATATGCTTAAGAACCAACAACAGTTTAAACTCTCAGCTATTAATAGTAAAACCACAAAGCAACACTTGCCATAAATATTCTTATTTATTCGCCTTCTGGTGAAGAATTAGATGAGAAAACTGAAGCCGCTCAATCGTGCGTTGTTGTGTTAATATGATGCTACGGGCAATGGGTGGTTAGCTTAGCAACAAAGTCCAGAAGCAGATGGAGAAAACATGTTATATATAAATATATTTAATTTTTTGTTGGAGAGGTTTTGTTTGGATATTTCTTTTACTTCATCACATCTTTCTTGATTATTAAACTAAGCTAAATGCTAGCTGTAGCTTCACTATTGACCGTCCTAGAGATTAGTTTTACTCCAGCAGTTCGAGACTGGTTCGTATCGGTCGGATTAGCCTCCATTGTGTCAGCTAAGATGCTGTACGTTTATCAAATCCGTTAAGACCTGTTGAGATTTTAGTACTGAAAAACATGACGCCAAAACCAAAACCAAAACCAAACCAAGTAAATAAAAATAAAATAGGTCGTAAAAAACATCCAGATAAACACTTTCCCAGCAACGACTCAGCAGTAGCAGCAACATCTGATTGTGTTTTTGATTTGCAGAGACGCATACCTGACTAGATTTGAATGCATGCAACAACACACACAAAAAAAATTTCAGAATAATATGATGTTTGTGCGGCAGAAAGAAGAATCACATCCCTCTGACTCTGTGTGTCGGATTTAAAGGCGTTTGTTCCGTCTGAGGCCGATAAGATGAACGCTCCTGTACGTTATAATTCGCGTGGAGTTTGGTTAAACAGTGTGTACGCCGGTGTCGGGGAGGGAAAGTGCCCCCCCCCACACACACACACACACCACACACACCTCCAGCCGCCAGCCTCAACACAGACATGCCAGGGGAATGCCCTGAGAAGCCTGGCTGTGTAATTGGTGTACACAGAGTGTGCTAATGAGCTTCCTCCTCTGTCACGCACACCCGAACACCTGATAGATAATTACACCTCCCTCTCTCCCTCTGTTTCCTGCTCTGTCTCTCTTTCAGTTCATGTCTGCACCCCTCCCCACCACACCTTTCCCACCCACACCCCCCATCTGTCTCTCCTTCACTTCCTCTTTGTCTTTCACTCCATCCCTCTGCACCATGCTCCGTCCTCCTCCTCTTTCCTTTCTGTCCGTCTGTCCCTTCATGTCCCGTCCTCGTCTCCAGGTGATCCCAGATAATTTCTTTATAGATCTGCACGGGGCTGGAAAAGAGGAGAAATGTCGGCGGGCGAATAAGGGACAGTGAGGAAATCTGAGTGAAACAATAAGAGGGAGACGTTCGCACAAGGGCACGGCGAGAGTGAGTGGAAATCAATGTGAGGCAGTGGGTAGAGGCCTGCGCCCAATAAGCCCATACTTCATTCAGAATAACCAATAGCTCAAATGACTCCACGCCATCAATCTCTCTCTCCTCTTTGACGGCTAAAGAGGAAGACGGTGTCCCGCTGTTGTCGTGTAGTCTCGCGGTAATGAAGACGCTCCTTCTCTTCTGCCGCCCTTGCGACGACCGGCTGTTCCACAGTGTCCTTTGGAGGTCCATTTACTGGACATGATGGAGTTCCTCCACAGGACAAAATCCTCTGCAAAGTTTACCGACAGAGTTCAGGTTTGAGAGTTGGATGAAAAGGAGGCTCTTTGTGCGTTTTATTGTTCTCTAAATCTCTAAATCCACCTGATTTGGCAAAACTATGAACTGATGATCAACAGATACTTAATCCGCAATGACGCTAAGCTAAAGATCTTTGAGATTTGGACTCAATCAGACAATATGATTCTCAATTTTCACTATTTTGCAGATATACACCAATCAGGCTTAACATTATGACCATCTTCCTAATATTGTGTAGGTCTCCCTTGTGGTGACTCATCAGAGAATGGACATGGGCCTTCTGAGGGTGTCCTGTGGTGTCTGGGAACATGATGTTGTTAGTGGGGGGGTCTTTGAGGGGATTGGCCTCTGTGGATCATCCCACAGACACTTGATCAGTTTGGGACCTAGTGAGTTTGGAGGCCAGGTCAACACCTTGTGCTGTTCTTCATGTTTTTTTAGTTGTTCCTGAAGTGTTTTTGTGTCTGCATCCTGCTGGGGATGGCTGCTGCCATCAAGGAGTGTCATTCCTATGGGGTGGGGGTGCCTGGTCTGGTTTAGGTGGGTGCTACATGTCTAAGTAACATCCACATGAATGAATGCCAGGTCCAGAAGTTTCACAAGATGATCAGTTTTGTTTACTTCTCCTGTCGGGTGGTTTTAATGATGTGGCTGATCGGTATATGTGTGCCAATTCTTAACAATTCTTAACTTAATCTGCAACCTTTTTCATAATTAAAATCAAATAATAAATAATTTTAAGGGCAAAAACTTATAAAAACTTTTCAACTTTTCTAAATGTTCTAGTTTCTTTATGTCACATTAAACTTAACATCATTAAGATTTAAACTGTTTGATCAGACCCAAAAAACATGAATATGTGAAGTTCTAGTTGTCAGTTTTTAGCAATGATTAAAAAAGAAAGCATCCTAGACAAGTTACCACTCATCAGTATTGAATATTTTTACAATTAATGTCAAAATAAATGTCAAAATTACTGATCCTCTGGTCAAACAACTCGTCTAAATCTCCAAATTATTTAATTTTAGTCTTGTGAAACAGATAAAAGCAACAAATCATCATAACAGAGAAGCTTTATTGCTGCTACTTTGAATAACACACACACACACACACACACACACACACACACACACACACACACACACACATACACACATACACACACTCAGCCGGGTGATCGATCAGATCGGATACACCCACTGAGAGCTTATTGTAGAGGTCGCTCCGCATTAAATGTGATGTGTGAGGTGACCTCCACCCAGGGCTTCCCCCCCCCTTCTTCTTCTTCTTTTTATTCTTCTTCTCTCATCTCCCCAGAGAAAGGCCTCTCTAATCCGGGGTGAGATCACAGGAGAACCTGCCCTCGGATCTGAGAGAGAGTTCGGGTCTGATGTAAAAAATAATGGATGGGATTTCAATACGAAGCCCGAGAACGACGCAGGTCGCAGGCTCGATGTTATAAATCGCAGCCCCCCTCCGCATCCCTGCACTCCTCTTGTTTATCAGCAGGGTGCAGCACTGCTTTTCCCCCAAACAGGAGGCCGAGTGGAGGGAGGGTGGGAGGGTGAAGGGTAGGGGAGGAGGCGGTGATGCCACTGAAACACTGAAATTGATTGCTGGAAAGGAGGATGGCAATAAATCAAGCAGGAAAGCAAATGTAGAAAACGCTGTTCTTGTTTATGTCTAAACAGGCGGAATAGAATAAATGTGCTCTATTTTTCAGTCCGTTTGAAAGCAAATTTGATCGAATTTTGCATGCATTGCCAATCCCTCTGGTTAGAGCCTAATTTACAAAAAAAAAGAAGAAGAAGAAGGAAAAAAAACAGCCCAGAGCCCCTTGATTTATAAGCTGTTCTTTCTCTTTACTTGACACTTTGATATAATTAGATTGTGCTTCTCTAAACACCGAATTCTCCTCTTTTCTGTGAAGTTGAATCCTTGTTCCTGTTTGTAATTTAATTGACTCTCATTTATAATTAATTAATCCCTCCTTTACAGGTCGCTGTGATCTGTCTTCACATGATACAAAGACCCTAGTGTGTTTTTCTTTTTCTCAGATACTCTTTCTTCTCCCTCCTCTTGTTTGTCCTCTCCTGCCTCTCTGCCCTTCGAGTGCGGCGCTGCAGTTTGTCCGTATGGCTCAGTTCTGGAGATTCGTGGAGGGGTTCCTGCTTCTAATTGGGGCTAATAGCTTTGGCCATCTGCCTGGTCTGAGTCTGCTCGCTCGCTAGCTCGCGTTGGGCTCCGCTCTGGCCTCGCTGACCACTCAGCTGAAGGACACTCGCTCCACTCGTCCACCTGGCCGTGGACCAGCGTGGAGCGGCCCTCCAGCTGTAGCCTCTGCGCAGGTTTTGATCCCGTTTTCAACCGCGGTTTTCTCGTAAGTCCTGGATTCTCGCTGAGCCGCGTCGTCCGCGGCCTCGCGTCGGGTGAACGGTAAAGGTGGAGCCCACTTTGTGTTTGTGCAGCGGCAGGGTGGAGGGGAGGCAGATGGCACGCACGGGCTCTCCGCGCTGAGGAGAATCGAGGATAATTGGAGAGTGATGCTTAGCCGCAGCCCCTGCCGATCGATGCCAATCCACCTGCTCTAAGTCCAGGGGTTATGCTTTGCTTTTCTTTCCATACACCGCAATTAATCCAGTGTTTAGCCCCGTATGTGAAGAGTGCAGGAGAATACCAATGACCCGTTTAAGGCCTGCTTGACCTTAATCTCTCCCTCCAGGTCCTTAAAAATGTGCTGATGTAGTTTTTAGATGTGTTTTTTTTTTGTGTGTGTGTGCACCTGAACGCAACCGCAACTGAGAATATTCACAGCATCTCCCGAGACGAAATGAAAGCAGCCTCGGGTGTGGTGTTAACCGGCCGGGTAAATGATAGATTTATATCCTAAATCCATTAGCAAAGCCACGGGGACCGTATGGACGCCTCGGGCTGCTGACAGCGGGGGCAGAGAGAGGTGTTCAGGGAGCCGGACACGGGGCGAGAATGTGCGTTTACATGTGTTTTATGAACGTGGTTCGAGTCCGTTTCTTTAAAGACGGGCGTCTTTAAAGCACGTTACGAGACGCGTCCCGGATAGATTTGCAACCCCTG
Source organism: Chelon labrosus (assembly GCF_963514085.1). Taxonomy (NCBI): domain Eukaryota; kingdom Metazoa; phylum Chordata; class Actinopteri; order Mugiliformes; family Mugilidae; genus Chelon; species Chelon labrosus. Next base: position 20,591,247 of record NC_140355.1, read on the forward strand.
AATTATTTAAGGAAGGGAGAGAAATTCATCCTCTTCTTGAATGGCTTGTGTTTCCTGCTGAAGTGGCTAATATTTTAATTAAGCCTGAGGAGGACTCTCTCTCTCCTCCCTGAGAGCTCCCTGATAAACTCCCTCTCCTCTGTTGATGGTAATTTAGCAGCTCCCCAGAGACACACCCAGACACACTGAGCCAGCACCGTTTCATTGTGCATGCATGTCCTCTTGGCGCCCCCCCACCACCTCCCTCCCTCCCTCCCTCCCTCCGTCACCCACCGTCTTTAACTTGTGCGTGCTAATTGGTGGATGTGCTAGTCGCTCTCGCCGCACAGCACGCCGTCGCAGGCCTCCGTGACAGCGCCTGTCCACGGGCCGTCCTGCGGGGGCTCTTCACAGGCTTTAGTCAGGCCTAAGTGGGGCTCTTTGTGGGCTGTTTGTCAGGCCTAAGCGGGCTGCCACGGGGGGTCTTTGTCGCGGCGATGTAGCGCTAAATGGAGGCAGATGGCTGGGAGTTAGCCACGTGAGGCTCAGGGATGCAGAGGGGCCAGAGGGGAGCGGGAGAAGGGGGGGGGCCCGGCTCAGCTCCGTCACCCTCAAAGAGGGTCACGCTGGGTCGTAGCCCCTGTCTGCCTCTTGTTAGCGCTCTCAATGGGGACCATGTGCGCCCAGATTTGCCCCCCAAAGTCTGAAGGGATGGTATCCAAGGAAACGGGGGGGACGGAGAATTCTCCCGGCGGCCCAGAGGGAGCTGGTGGGACGGGGGCCCCCCTCCTCTCATTGTGGTCCCAAGGCTCCCACACACTCATAGACACTCACAGTCCATAAAAACAGGCTAAGTTCAGTTTGACGGGCTCGGGGGGGCGTGCCGCGTCCCTAATGGCTCTTTAGTCAGCTGGGATAATAGACTGTCTGTTGCCCTGCTCTCTATATTTCCTGTCACATCGTTTTCCTTCTTTGTCTCGTTCCCTAATTTAGGGTAATTACAAGGTGTGAGGTGTTGGAGGCATTTCTAACGCGAGGATTTATGGGATGCAATGAGAGTAAATGTGTAAGGCCTATGGCTGTCACTTAGTTAGTGGAGTTAGTTAGCGAAAGATTAAACTATAAATATCTGACGTTTTTGTAAATATAATGACAGAAACAGGCAATAGAGTTAATGGTGTTTTTGTATTTCTACTTAAAATGCACATTTTCATCCTCTCCAATAATTATCGACTCTGAGAACATTTATTTAATTTTATTTTAAGTTTAATTTTGCACAATTGACATGTGGAGATTCTGCACCAGTTTCTCCCCTAAAGGTCCCGCTTTCTTTCTCTTTGTCAGTCTTTTGTGAAGCTGATCAGTTGTCATCTTCTTCTTCTGCAGGTTCGCGGGGCGGACGGTCAGCAGCGGGGCCCTGGTCCTGGTGTCGCTGGAGCTGAGGGAGTCCAGCACCGCCCTGCTCACCATCAACACAGAGAAGAGCGTCATGGCGTCCATGCTGCTCCGAGACCTCAAACAAGCCCTCGGCCAGGCGTAGATAACTTCTCAGTTTCCCCCCGTAGTTAAACATTAAGCAAGACAAACACTCAAATGAAGATTTTATTTTTTTTGTTTTCTGTTAGTTTTTGTTTTTTTATTTCTGTGGTTTGGGACATTTCTGGCAGTACTTGCGCACACATGGCACTTTCACCCAAAATCCAGAAGTCGTAGCTTGAGAATCAAACTGGAAACTGAGGCTATACTGAACCATGGGAATAAACAATTTAAGACACATCTCAGAAGTTTAAATGTCTTAAAATATTTCCCACTTCCCACAAAAAAAAGAAAAGAAAGAAAACCCACATCAGACTACCTGCTCCTTTAATTTGGCGGTGGTTATTTATTTCCAGTCGGGTGTGATTATGACTAAATAACTGGATGTACATTTTGGGAGAGCGCGTCCATCACTGCTCCACTCTCACAGTGCCAACATGTCTGTCCCTCTTCCGTGGACTTCATCGCCAATAATCAGGACTTTTTCTACGCTAGTCCAACATTAAATGTGTTAAAGTGCCTTCTACAGAATAACCAGTCAGATCAACAAGGTGTTTTTATGTGTATCTGTTTCTGAACAATAATAAACAAAACAAAAAAATGTGACTTTATTAATACAAAGCTTTTATTTTTATTGTGTGTGTGTGTGTTGCTACTAGCAACGCTCTCCGGTCCGACTTACTCGTGGGCGCATCTAACATCTAATGTGTTGTGATTCTTGGTCGTTTAACGGAACGTGGCTGAAGCGCAAAACCGTTAATGGCGAGCTCCGGTAATTGGCAGGCTGAGGCGCGCACCATGTACTCATGGCATCATGATTTTGATGAATCTGTCACTCCGCCGGCTGACAGATGTTCTTCACGCAGGTTTTTTTTTTTCATCCCGGAGCAGGTTGAGCATCAGCTCGTAGTCACGTGAGGGCCAAACGAATTCCACGTTCCACTTTGTGAATGAGAGCCACTCTGAAAATCTATATATATATATTTATTTCCTACACAGGCACACGTGAATGAGGCAGCTCTGTATCGTGTGTAGATGATCGGTTACGTCTCTCGTGGTTGCACAGATCGTGCATTTGCATTTTGGAGTCGTTCCTGCCAGATGAGCAGATGTAGCTCTGCTGCTGCTGCTGCTGCTGCTGCTGCTGCTGCTGCAGGACTGAGAACGAGATATCCAGCAATCTTACACAGAAAAAAAAATCCTTATCCTTTTAAATCCGTTTTCTCTGACGTATATTTGTTGTTCATCTTCTTCAGGTAGCAAACAGTGTTTTTGCATGCAGGTGTAGGGTTGAAAGGTTCTTGGAGGACGCCGGAAACGCCTTCGGAACGACGTTGAGCATCTTCACCAGGTAAACACTCACTGGCCACTTTATTAGGAACACCTGTGCAATCAAAAACCCACAATAAAATCTGTTATTAAGCTCACTTTTTGTCTGCACATAGACTACTCGAGGATTGTTTCTCTGCTGCAAACTAAAGAAGCCAAGTTATAGGTATAAGTTTATGTTAATGTTTTGCAGAAGATTTAGGTGCAGGGAGAGCGATGATAAAGGCTTCAGCTCCATCTAGGAGTGAAGATGCCGCCCGCCTCCTAAAGACAGCTCTGCTTGTGCTGCTCGAGTAAAGTTGTGCAGATGTACGTGATGTGTTTTAGCATTGAGGAGGCCCGGCGGCGCGGTGTGCTTTGCGTCTGGCTGTCTTTTCCGGCTCATAAATAGCGTCTCTCTGAGGGCTGTGGTGAACACCTGTTAGCTCATCTGTCACAGGAGCTCCACTCGCATCCATCACCTCTCCCTCTGTACTCATTCCCTCAGCCAGCTGTTCCCATTACACACAAAAACACACACATGAGCTGTGTCAGGCCTGCCAGATACAGACACACACACACACACAGCTTTTCTCAACATCAGACAGGTCCGCGCAGCCACGGAGAAGGTTTTCAAACACATCTGCACATTTTACAAGTTACTTCACAGACTCTCCATCTCGTACGGTTTGTTGGAGCCAGCAGGAACCAGTGGGAATATATAACTGAGAGGCTGGAGGAGGCGAAGTCAAAGCCAGGGACTGATTTAGCTACTGCTAGGCCAGAAAAATGAGACACCCACTCAACAAGCTTGGCTATTTATTTAGCGAGTAATACTCAGCCAGTGAGTAGCATCCCAAGTGTAGAGTCCAACATCCTTAGGCTAGGATAGTAGTGTCCTCTGGCTAGTGACTAGCATCCCTATGCTAGCATTGCTCTGCTGGAAACTAACATCTCTATGCCAGTGACTAGCATACGTAGGGTAGCATTCCAGGGCTGCAAACTAGCATCCTCAGGCTTGTATTCCACAGTTAGAATGTGCCATCCCCACGCTAGTAAGTAGCATCTATGAGCTAGCATTTCTAGGCTAGAAACTAACTTCTTCAGCCTAGTGACTAGCATCCCAAGGCTAGCATTGCGAGGCTATACCCAGGCTATTAACTAGCATCCTCGGGCATGTAAGCCATAGCTAGAATCTAGCATCCCAAGGCTAGTAAGTATCATCTCTAGGCTTATATTCCACAGCTAGAATGTAGTATCCCCAGGCCTGTAAGTAGCTTTCATCTTCAGGCTAGCATTTCTAAGTTAGAAGCTATCTAACTTCTCCTGCCAAGTGACTAGCATCCCAAGGGATGTATTCCACAGCTACAAGGTAGCATCCCCAGGCTAGTAAGTAACATTTGTAGGCTGGAAACATCTCCAGCCCAGTGACTAGCATCCTAAGGATAGCATTCCAGGGATGCTATACCCAGGCTCGTAAATAGCATCTCGTAATCCATAGCTAGAATCTAGCATCCCCAGGCTATTAAGTAGCATCTCTAGGCTAGCATTTCTGGCTAGAAACTAACATCTCCAGTCCAGTGACTAGCATCCTAAGGCTAACATTCCAGGGCTGGTGACTAGCATTGCTAGGTTAGCATCCCTAGGCTGGAAACTACACCCAGGCTAGTAACTAGCATCCTAAGGCATGTAATCCACCGCTAGAATCTAACATCTCCAGTCCAGTGACTAGCATCCCAAGGCTAGCATTCCAGGGCTGGTGACTAGCATTGCTAAGTTAAGTAGCACCTCCTAGGTAGGTGCTACTTAATTAGCTAGCAGTCTTACATGGCTATGATAACCAGCATTACTTGGGAATGTTTAAATATACACTTGGGTGTGTAGTGTACATTGTAATTATCAATTTATTTTTGAGCAATATCAGCCAAGGAGTCTGTGCACACCTTACAGGCTGAATAAAATAAAAATAACACACACAAAAAAGTTCAATTTACCGTTCAAAATGTTGGAATAAGTGCATGAATCAAAGGTGCCCCAGAGCACAGAGAGAGAAAACAGATGTTATATGGTAAGGCTTTAATAGAGGAGCTGGACTCCACCATTTGTGTAATACTCTGCAGGATCTTAAACAACCAGCTGATCTTAGCAGCTTAAATAAAGACGCCACTGTTATTACTCCCACATTTAATCTGAAAAGACTGAACAACGTCCCGGATTCTCATGAAGTTAATTAATCGCGAGCATAAACAGAAGAAAAGAGCGGCGGACACGTCTGAATAAACAGAAACACACTTCTGTGTTTGTCGACAGGGACTGAGCAGTTAGGGTTTAACAGTTCCTTATTAATTTGTTTTATTGTCGTTTGTAGCCGCGGAAACAACTTATTGAACGAGTTAGAGGCAAATAGATATTTAATAACTTGCAACTGATCAAATAATAGCTCTCTTATTTTCTGTTTACGGCTGCAGACAGAATCACTTTGGCAACATCAGCGTGCAAACAATATTAACTGACTTGTAGTAGAGCATTTAACAGATGGATCCTGCAGTCTTTAGCTAAGATTTGCTTCTGTAAGTAAATTGTGAGAACATAATTTTTAAGGAACAGGATCCTTCTAATTCCTCAGATCGTTAAGGGTTTTGGGTAAAGGTCCAGAAGTGGCTCAGAGTTAGAATACACCGATCATGCACAACATTAAAACCACTTTCCCTGCTCGTGTTAACGCAGCGTAAAGATTATATAATCAGCAATGAATGAAATGAATATGTCATTATTCAATTTCACAAATATGTATGATTTCTGAATTGTTCCGCAGTAGCTACTAAATGTTTATTTGCTATAAATTGCTAGCGTGCACTTTCAAGTTTCACCTCCAGGCTAGCATTTCTAGGCTAGAAACTAACATCTCCAGTCCAGGGACTAGCATCCCAAGGCTGGTGACTAGCATTCCAAGGCTGGATAGCACTGTCCCCTACCTAGCAACTAGCATTCCAAGGCTTGTAGTCCGCAGCTAGACTGTAGCATCCCCAGACTTGTAAATTTCATTTCTAGGCTAGCCGTTCTATGCTAGAAACTAACAGCAGTAATGTAGCATCCCCAGGCTAGTACCTAGCATCTCTAGGCTTGTATTCCGCGGAAAGAATGTAGCATTCCCAGTCTTGTAAGTGGCATCTCTAAGCTAGCATTTCTAGGCTAGAAACTAACATCTCCAGTCCAGTGACTAGCATTCCAAGGCTTGTAGACCGCAGCTAAACTGTAGCATCCCCAGACTAGCAACTAGCATTGCAAGGCTTGTGTCCCATAGCTAGAATGCAGCATCCCCAGGCTTGCAAGTAGCATCCCTAGGCTAGCATTTCTAAGATAGCATTCCAATGTTAGTGACTAGCAGGCTTGTATTCCGCAGATAGAATGTACCATTCCCAATCTTGTAAGTGGCATCTCTAAGCTAGCATTTCTAGGCTAGAAACTAACATCTCCAGTCCAATGACTAGCATCCCAAAGCTAGCACTCCAAGGTTAGTGACTAGCATTGCAAGGCTTGTCGTCTGCAGCTAGAATGTATCATCCCAAGGCTAGCAACTAGCATCTCTATCTTTATACTACGCGGCATCCCCACTACAACGGTCCAACCTGTGTTCCGCAGTGACAATAAAGGATATTTTATTCTATTCTATTCTAATCTATTGCTGGTAATGATCTTCTTTAGGCGTCCTAACGTGTGCGTGCTTCAATTACTCATGGATCTGTTTATATAGCCACAAACTGCAGGTCCTCATAATGTAACTCATCCTGCTTTCAGATCGATGACTTGGTTTAAGGTTAGTGTAAGTTTCCAGAAAATGTAAGTCAATGTAATGTCCTCCCAAGTGATGGAAACACAACTGCGTACGTGTGATCCATCTCCCAGCGTTGGCACCTGCTATAATGGGCTCTGGGGAGGGAATGAGAGAGCAGGGGGGCGGGAGGGGGGCTGCCTCTCCTCCTCCCCTTCACCTCTCCCTCAGCATCGCTGTGCAGTGACAGCTTGATTTGGTTCCCTCTCTGGGCTGCAGCACAGTGACATGATGGGCCCGTTCGGCTGGTCTCATCACGGCCTGTGTTTGAAGAGTCGGTGGAACGATGGAGGGGAGAGGGAGAAAGAGGGGAGGTGGGGTGGTGGTGGGGGGTAGAGCAGAGGATCCCAGTTGAGGAAACGCTTGTCTGACCTTAACACAGAGAGCAACTTCTCATTAGCCGCCATGTGTCTGATCAGGCCCTCGTTCATCTGACAGGGAGCCAGAGGCAAAGATACAGCTCACCAAAATCACACAGTCAGAAAAAAAACTAAAATCATCGTAGTGGGAGTTAATTTGCGTCACCACCCAGTAGTTTCTAACTTAATTTTTGTGTTCCCTCTGATCCACAAAGATCAGGCATAACATTATGACCACCTTCCTAATACTGTGTAGGTCTCCGTTGTGCATCCAAAACAGTCGTGAATCATTGTTTTGAATGGACATGGGCCTTCTGAGGGTGTCCTGTGGTGTCTGGGAACAGGATGTTGTTAGTGGGGGGAGCCTTTGAGGGGAGGGGGGCTCTGTGGATCATCCCACAGATACTTGATCAGTTTGGGATCTAGTGAATTTGGAGGCCAGGACAACACCTTGCTCTGTTCTTCATGTTTTTTTTTTTTTTTTAGTTGTTCCTAAAGCGTTTTTGCGGCTGCTGCCATCAAGGAGTGTCATTGCTATGGGGTGGGGGTGCCTGGTCTGGTCTAGGTGGGTGCTACATGTCTAAGTAACATCCACACCAATGAATGCCAGGTCCAAAAGTTTAGTTTCCCAGCAGAACATTGAATTGTCACAAGATGCGCAACGTTATTTCCTTCTCCTGTCAGTGGTTTTAATGTTGTGGCTGATCGGTGTGGCTTCAAAATGTAAAATTCTCACCCAGTTACATCTTTATACCGTTGAGTATATAAACTTTTATGTAAAACTCCTCGGGCAGATCCTTCAGTCGTCAGTCATGTCGTGGAGCTCTCTGGCTGCATGGAGGAGGAGGAGGAAACTTGTAGATAATTGTAATTTAGTCGCACTGACCCCTTTCATTAAAGGCGCAGGCTTGCATGCACAGTGTGATTTGTATCTAAGACTGATTGCTAAAGGCTTCAGAACATAAACAGATTACCTATTGTGCAGCTGATCATTTCACATGTCGTTAGCGCAGTTAATCCTCCTCCTCCTCCTCCTCCTCCGCCGCCGCCGCTTCCGCCTCAGAGCCGCGTTCCCTCCACGTGATGAACGCATTTAAAGGAAAATAAAATATTAAATAAATAAATAAATAAAAAACAAGACCTGTGCAGTGGTGGTGAGACGCATGACATCTTAAAGGAAGAGGTGTCACATCCACACAAACACAATTTCTCCCCTAAAACAATCAGTGTGTAACCGCTGCAGACCCGTGGGAACAGTAATTGTGGTGATTATGCTTAAATTGATGCTTCGCTGCTATTCCTGTGTCTCCTGTATTGTAATTACATTTTTTTTTTTCCTTTTTTTTTTTTTTAGCTCCACTGAAGTTTCTTTTTAAATGCTTCTTTGGAGCATGGAGACTAATGACTACATGTTTCCCCACTGAAATGTTCAATCAAGGGCTCATTAGGGGGACAGACACCCTCGGTGCAGCTGATTTGATTTTTCACTTTTCTTTTTTGGTGTCCCGCATTTATCAATCTGCAGAGGAGACGAGGAGCTTTGTGACGGCCTGAAACGTACCTGCGTTTTCATCTTCTAATCGTTCGATAGGCACACCGATCAGGCGTAACATTATGACCACCTTCCTGATATCGTGCACCTTGTGGTGACTCATCAGAGAATGGACATGGGCCTTCTGAGGGTGTCCTGTGGTGTCTGGAAACACAGTGTTGTTAATGTGGGGGCAATTTGAGGGGAGGGGCCTCAGTGGATCATCCGACGGATACAGTTGCAATGAAAACTGTTCAACCAAATTAGGTTAATTGTCAAAATGTACGAACTCGCAGCTGTTTGCGATACACCAGTCAAGTGGTTTCTACTGCGGTCTCGAAATTATTCAGTAGAATCCCTCGTAAGAGCACATTTTTGCAAATCAGGTGTGGTCTCAAGCACCAGTCAAGGGCTTCATTGGTTGCATCAGGTATGCCTGACAACTCAGATACGTAGACGGTGGAGGATAACGTGGGCCGAGCCAGTTCTAGTTCTAGCCCGGGTCCTGGGGATCCTGCATCGCCACGAATAAAGACTCTGAGGTCCACGTTTGATCCGTGGAAATCCTTCCTGCCACCAGATTCCTGAGTAGGCAGGTGGTCAGAAACCCTCAACCGACCTGCAGCAAGACTTGGTGGCAGCAGGGACTGAGGTTTCAGTTTCCGTCCTGCTGGGGATGGCTGCTCCCATCAAGGAGTGTCATTGCTATGGGGTGGGGGTGCCTGGTCTCGTCTAGTCTGGTCAAGGTGGAGGCTACATGTCTAAAGGCTCATTTAGAGTACTGCGGGACTAGACGTTGGTCAGTCCGGCTCACTCTGTAACAACTCCACCCGAACACTAGCCGGCGCTGTGTCTTTGTTGCCGGTCAGTTTCTTGCTTCGCTTCCAACAATGGCGACTGAAACCTTTGTCAAAAATTTCACGGAAGTTTGGCAGAAGACGAGTCGTACAAATGTTTGTGTCTCTGAACCTCTTCAGTTAACCTTTCCTCCATGTGTTCCATCTTTATTGATCCAAAGCAATCAATTTGAAAATTGCGGAAATGGAGAAGCAGCTGGAAATACTAAAGTGGAAACACGCTGCTACCAAGCGGACCAATCACAGCTCTTGCCACCAGTCCCCTAGAACTGAAGAAGCTACTCGGATGAGTGGTGAAACGTCTTCTCAAAAGACTCTACAAGTCCAGTTGCCTTTTTTTAACCTTTTTTGGATATACCATGACCTGGATGACTGAGAACCTTCACAGACATTTCTGGGGAGGTACAAGGTCAGGCTACGGCGTCAGGGTCTGCGCTGACGACGTCTAAACCACCTAGTAGTAACATCCACACCAATGAATGCCAGGTCCAAAAGTTTCCCAGCAGAACATTGAACTGTCACAAGATGGTTTAAATGTTATTTACTTCTCCTGTCAGTGGTTGTAATGTTATGCCTGATTGGTGTGTGCCCTCTGGCTGTCACAAATTGTAGTAATTAGACATTTTAAAGCTTTAGATAAATTGTTTAATATGAATCTGGACCTCAGGCTGCAGCTTCTCGGCCTACTTCACGCCGCCTCTCGAAAGGGGAGGGCAGAGAAAACTCAAATCAGAAGGCTGTGCCTCTCTTCACATACATTGTCCACCTTCCACTTGTTGGTCCCTCTTGCAGGTGCATTTAACAACTGACTCGTGCTTGTGTTTTTCCCCTGCACAAAAGAAAAACACGGGAGAAAGAGCATTCACATTGAGCCCTTAAAGGGAAAAGAAGGAGCCCAGCTAGCCTTTAATTAGCCTTTGATTGCACTTTAAAAACCACTCAAGTGCATTAAAAAGTGATCGCGCAGTCAAAATGGAGATTGGCTTCATTAATAGTGAGGTGGAAAGCTCCAGTGTGTGGATGCGGACAGCTGTAAACACTCTCTCTCTCTTCTTCTTCTTCTCCTGCACCAGGCGCTCCTGATTTATTTGTGATGCGCACGCGGCGGCTGTTGACAGGTTAAAATGAGTTAATGTAAGTTAATAAGTTAAAAGGGGTGAGGAGAAGGTGAGTGCTGTTAAAGTGCTCCGCTGTCCTATTCGCCACCAATTTGCGCCCATAAAGGCTTGCACTAAAACAGACTCCATCTGACATAGTGGCGTATTAGCGGCGCAAAAGACACATAAACCACAGTGATTCACGCGCACAAAAGCCTCTCGCCGAGCCTCCGGGCTCCTAATGAAGACCTGTATGTGACAGCGAGCGCACAATAAAGCGCCGCGGAGCAGAGTGCCGGGGCCCCTCCGCCTGCAAACACTCTGCATCTGCATCAATGATGATAAAAGCCGGAGCGGAGTCCGGAAATCAGAGGAGAAGTGCTTCTACCTCTGTGTGTTTGTGTTTTCAGTCAATGTGTTGTTCATTCAAGGAATTTAGCTGCATTTAGAAAATTGAATCCGCCTTTTTTTTTTTTTTTTTTTTTGCTTTTTAGTGGTTTGATTGTGTGCTTGTTGAACAGAGAGCGTCCGTTTATTTCTCCTGCTGCAGAACGTGCTGCGTTCAGGGAACTATTACAACGTAATCAATGGAAAACAGTGTGAGGATTTGTTTTTGTTTTTCACGGTGATATACCACAAGTGTCTGGATTTTTCCAGGCTTGATTAGCATTATTTTTATTTATTTATTTATTAATATATTTAAATATATTATTATTTAGCTGCACATAAAAAAAAAACACTTGAAAAAAAATAATAAAAAATCGGTGTGAGATCGGTGAGTCATAATAAAATTAAAATTAAAATAAAAAAAAAATAAAAAAAACAAAATCGGTGTGAGATCGGTGAGTCATAATAAAATAAAAAAAATAAAAAAATTGGTGTGAGATCGGTGAGTCACAATAAAATAAAAATAAAAATAATTTAAAAAAAATCGGTGTGAGATCGGTGAGTCATAATAAAATAAAAATAAAAATAATAAAAGATAATAAAAATAAAAATGCAATCCAGTTAAAATATGCAATATTTGCATATGTAGAAATCTGCAAGAAATAGAAATAAATATCCACTACATGCATAGAAAAGATAAATTATAGGGTTATCTGCTAAAGGTGAGTTGTTTCTGTGCAGCTGGAGTGAGACTGAATGATTAACTGATTAATGGAAGGATTAATAGCAGATTAATGCAGTTCTTTGCAGCCCTAACAAACCGTGCAAGCCTTTATTCATTCATTCATTCATTCATTCATTCGTCTAAATGTATTTAACGTACGATAAATCATTTTGTAAACATATTTTTTGCTCTCTAAGTAAGTAATTGTCACATTCGAATCCCCAAAGATTCTCAATGGGGTTCAGGTCTGGACTCTGTGGTGGCCAATTCATCTCATGCTCCCTGAACCACTCTTTCACAATCTGAGCCCCATGAATCCTGACATTGTCATCTTGGAATATGATCCATTGATGGAATAACCTGGTCATTCAGTATATTCAGGTAGTCAGCTGACCTCATTCTTTGGGCAACATAATGTTGCTGAACCTAGACCTGAGCAACTGCAGCAACCCCAGATCATAGCACTGCCCCCACAGGCTTGTACAGTAGACACTAGGCATGATGGGTGCATCACTTCATCTGCCTCTCTTCTTACCCTGATGCCCCCATCACTCTGGAGCAGGGTAAATCTGGACTCATCAGACCACATGACCTTCTTCCACTGCTCCAGAGTCCAATCTTTATGCTCCCTAGCTAACTGAAGCCTTTTTTTCCAGTTATCCTCACTGATTAGTGGTTTTCTTAAGGCTACACAGCTGTTCAGTCCCAATCCCTTGAGTTCTCTTCACACTTTCACTATTAAACATAGCCCTGAGTTCTACTATTGCTTTTCTTTGATTTGATTTGATTTCGATTTACGATGGCTGTCCACTATCCTTCCAGTTTCTAATAATGCATTGGACAGTTCTTAACCCAGTTTTAGTAGTTTCTACAATCTCCTTAGATGTTTTCTCTGCTTGATGCATGCCAATGATTTGACCCTTCTCAAACATCTTTTCCACGACCACAGGATGTGTCTTTAGACATGGTTGTTGAAGAAATGAGAAGCTACTCATTGCATCAGTTGGGGTTAAATAACTTGTTGCCAGCTGAAAGATAATCACCCAAGCAGTAATTATCCAATAGGAGGCTCCTACCTGTTTGCAGTTAAATCCAGGTGGAGACTTTTTTCTTATTTTTTGTCCAGGCAGTATATTTATCTGGTATAAAAATCCTAGTTCCATCTTATTTTATCTCTTACAGCTTTATGATTCTTACACTGAGTGAAATATTCAAGTCAAAGACTTGTGACCGCATCGTTTTAAATAATGGAAAATAATCTTAAGACAACCTTCACAGAGAAATAATATCTAACTTTTAATCATCGTCATTTACTGAGTTAAAAAATATACAGTATTTTGACAGTTCAGTCTGTCAATTGTTAGGATTTATTGCTTTTCCTCTGTCTTATATCATATTTGTTAGTTTAATGTTTTGGCCTCTTGGCTGCAGAAATAAACCGATCTGAAGACGTCGCCCTCTGCTTTCTGACATTTTACAAAATATAGTCACAGCTCTGAGATTACAGGAAATGATGCACGTTAAAAAGTTTCCAAATTGTTTAAAGTTGCAAGTTCGCAAATGATATCTTCTGTATTTTTAATTATTGAAGGTTGACCCATGAACGCTTCGTGCAAGGCCGACGAACGCCTGCTTAGACTCTCGGGAACATGCTGAGGTTTCAGATCTGAATTTTAACCCTCCGTCGGCCAAAAACGCAGAATGTAATCCGACACAATAATCCGCGCAGATTGATCGAACATTCAAAAGAGAAAGTACCTTTTTCTGCAGAAATACGTCCCTGTGACTCAGCCATGATTGCGTGAGACATTTTCACTGTTGCAGCTTCTCTAGAGGAGATGGTTTTGGACTTTAGCTGAGCCTGGTGTTGCCGTATTGTGGAGGCAAAGGGAATATAAGCTCTGATGCATAAGTTTAAATGTGCTTTAAGGCTTCTCTCTAATAATAATATCAAGTAAACCATTGCTGCTGTTTGTTGGAGCTGTTTTTCTTTTAGTAGGGGTCACAAGCTGAAACAAATCCAAGTATTCCACCTGAGGTTTTGTGATTTTTCTGACTACACTGATAGAAAACAACCCCCAGATGAATCAGAAATTGTTATTTGTAGGTGTAAAAATAGGTTTAATCCACTTAAAATGTGTTTTTCCTCTGGTTTGTCAGTTTACAGGTGGAGAGAGGTGGACACTGGACCTGGTTTGACTTAAATCCAAACATACGCAGCAGTTTCTTTTGGGTGAGTGAGGCTCATCTTTTGTCTCCGTGTGCAGATCGTGCCAGTCAGCGTCCTTCCTCTGGACACAAACTCATCTTTACCTCTAACTCTGTCCTGCTCTGCAGCACCCGGCTTTCATCTGAATGCTAATTTCCTATTTAACAATCCTCCCTCTTCCACCGGGGTGGTGGTGGTGGTGGGGGACTGGATGAATTTGCTAGAAATCACAGATGTATAGAGCATCAAACCTGGCCTCTCCTCCTCCTCCTCATTCTTCTTCTGCAGCTCTCAGGGCCGCTTAATTAACCTCAAACACACCACACTGGCGGGCGGTGCAGGCGGTGCAGGCCTCCTGGCAGCGCGCGGCCACAGGCGGTGGACGCGGCCCTCTGATATTAAATGCGCATCTCATTTCCACGGTGCTGAACACGCACAGGCTGGGCCCCTCTTTAGCGCAATAGAGAGGAGGTGGGGAGGGAGGGAGGGAGGGAGGGAGGCAGTGTTGCAACCCCAATTCTCCTCCCAAATCCAGCATCTAATCCCCCGAGATGGCCTTTGAGGGGGCGGACCTCTTTCGGAGTCACTTTCGGGGAGTTAAATGCTTTGGAAAGATCCTTTTGTTTGCGCCACGCACACCGCGCCGATCTTTTGACGCGGCTTAAATAGAAAGTGACCGGCCTTTAATTGGAGCAGTTGTCATATGGAAATATTTGAATAGAGATCGTGTGCAGCACTTCACCCAAAATCCACCGGCCGGGTTTGGAGGGCTTGGAGGGCGGCGGGGAAACTGAGGGATTAGATAAATGGACTCAATCGGGCCAATTAACACTTTAGCCGGCTTCAGGAACATGCTGGTTAACATTTGAAAGGAGCAGAGGGCCGGGCCCACTTGTGCGGCCACCTTTTGTCACATTTGCCAACAACAGACGTGTCATAATACTCGGGGATTACACCGAGAGGAGGCTGTAATCTTGTTAGGTTTAAGATTACAGCTGTGATCCGGGGCCCTGCGTGGCCAGCGCGGATTGCTCCGTGGAGTGGATGTTTGGGAGAGGAGAGGTGTCGCTTGTTCCATTTTGCTGCATTTCTCATTGGGGATGATTTGATATCAGCTCTGCCGGCTGACAAGGTTACACGCTGCATTTGTTTGAGTTTGGCATCCCTAATCATGGCGTTTCCAATTGTGTGATTTATGTCCGCGCCGTCCGAACGGCGGGCTGTGATTACGGGGCCCTGGTGGCGGGCGAGGCGCGCCTTTTGGATGCGTGTGGTGGAAGGAACGGTGGGAGTAAATGGGCGTTTTATTTATCACCGGTGCCACGGCCCCCCGGAGCGGAAGAGCGCCCTCCCAAATTGAAATATAGCGGAGTTTACTCTCCTGATTAGGGCCCTCTCCGCCGCTGTTCTCAGCCCAGGGCTATCATCAGACTGAGAACAGCGGCGCTCTGACACCTAATTGCGTCTGGATTAATGTGGCCGGGACTGACAGCCAACCCCCCCACCCCCACACCTTACCCACCAAACCAGCACCATATCTACTTTATAGGAATCCGAGAAAATCACTCAATTTATGAACTTTTAAAGGAAACGCATCACAATTTATTAATTAGATTCTATATGTTTGCCTCATTTAAGATCAGGTTTTATTCTCTGCAGGAGGAAATACATTAAAACAGAATCCATAATAATAATCCAAACCTTGATCAAATCCATCGTGAGATAATCTCTGGCTAATCTCAGGTTTATGGGCTGCATGAACCAGACAATTAACCACACTAGATTAAATACGTTCATCCCATAGACTGTATATAAATATGTACAATGCGTCCCCACTTCCTTGCATAGGCCAAACTGCCATTCATTCATCATCATCACCTCCTCTTCACTTGCCCAACCCTGATTCAGGAATCCTGACTGCAGGTTATAATCTGGACGAGTCGAGGATCATCAGCAGAGATCCTGAACTATCTTCCACTTCCACTACAGCCTGAATATGAGCACGTAAGACGTTTCTTTCAGTTTTAGATTTTGATTCAGTTTAAGCCGTTAACCAAAGCTCTGTGGTATTTACAGGGACTGTCACTATCAGCCTTTTACTAAACAAACAAATATCCACCTTAAAAATGTCATTAAATTCAAAGCAATAAAAGCAAATCCAAAACAGTTGCGACTCATCAGAGAATGGACATGGGTCTTCTGAGGGTGTCCTGTGGTGTCTGGCAACAGGATGTTGTTAGTGGGGGGCCTTTGAGGGGAGGGGCCTCTGTGGATCATCCCACAGATACTTGATCAGTTTGGGATCTAGTGAATTTGGAGGCCAGGTCAACACCTTGTGCTGTTCTTCATGTTTTTTTTTAGTTGTTCCTAAAGTGTTTTTGTGTGTGTGTCTGTGTCAGGCTGCATCCTGCTGGGGATGGCGTCTGCCATCAAGGAATGTCATTGCTATGGGGTGGGGGTGCCTGGTCTGGTCTAGGTGGGTGCTGCATGTCTAAGTAACATCCACACCAATGAATGCCAGGTCCAAAAGTTTCCCAGCAGAACACTGAATCCGCTTATCAGAGGTCGGCTAAGACTAAGTAAGGAACTCCAGACGTCCCTCTCCCCAGCAACACAATCCAGTTCTTCCCGAGGAATCCAGAGGCGTTCCTCGATATATAATCCCTCCAGTGAGTTCTGGGTCTGCCCCGGGGTCTCCTCCTGGTAAACCTCCAAAGGGAGGCAGGTAGGGGGCATCCGAACAAGATTCCCAAACCTCCTCAGCTCCTCACCCTTACCTCGAAGGCTGAGCCCAGCCACCCTTTAGAGGAACCTCATTTCAGCCGCTTGTAACCTCGATGCTATTCTTTTAATGTTGTGGCTGATCGGTGTATGAATTCACCTGTATCGGATCAGTGTCTCCAGACTTCTCCTTTAGCTACACCACCTCCTCCCTCCCCTTTCTCCCTCCTCTATCCTCTCTCCGTGGCCAGATGCCCCAGGGAAGTTAAGTCCACATTATCTGCAAACACAAGAGGTAAAGTTGTGTTATGGATAAAAGCGTGGCCCTCACCTCCACCTCGTCTTCCCCGGAGACGCAGGAAGCCTTTAACCTGAACGAATAACAACGTGGACGCACGGAGAGAAAGGCGGCGCCCGCTCGGCCCTGGAGGAGCTCACCTGAGCGTTACCGTACAAAGCCTCCGCGAAGCGGCAGCAGGCTGTGACCTTTACCATAATTCATCACACGGCGCGGTGACAGAGGGGCCCTTCACAGGCCGATAATTTGATTACTATAACATCTGTAACATCAATAATGTCCGATGAGATTGTTTTGCGCAACCAAACATGCAGAAGGCCATAAAGGATTGTTGTGGATGGAAGGGAGGGGGGAGAGGAGGGGAGGGGAGGGGAGGGGGATGTCGTGACATTTAACCGCGCGCAGTCAGCCTCGAGAGCGGAGGATGATGCTCACGGTGATGATGATGATGATTTATAGTTTTCGGGTCACCTTTACGCACAGGTTTAAATGACGGAGAGGGGAGAGGACGCAGGCCGGGGGGCGATGTTTATCTATGGGGGAATTATTTGATCAGGAAAAGCAAATGATTGGCTCCTCCTGGGGGGGTGAGGGGGGGCCCTTTACGCACGAGATGTGATGTAACACAGAGAGAGAGAGAGAGAGTGAAAGAGGGAGAGATTGTGGGATATAAATGTTTCGCTTAACCAGAGGAAACACTGCGCCCGCTAACCGATCGTCGAATCCATTAAGCTAATTTATTAAATGCAATTTGCCGTGTGTCATTGAGCTGAGTAATGCTGGGGAGAGTCGAGAGCGGGGCGACACGGGGCCACTGGGCGGGACAGCGGGGACACGCGGGCCTGACGCGCGGAATTAGAGGCGAATTAAGAGACTCATTGAGGAGGTGGTTCCAGGATAAACAGAGCGGCCTTCACATCACAGACAGAGAGGAAAAGAAAGGAGAGAAAGAACCCAGAGGCCTCTGAGCCCCGTCCGCGGGTCCCCAGCCCTCTCCTTTTATTCCAAGGTGCTCTGATTATTGAATTTCCATGTTCAATAAAAGCCTATATTTAGCCATGCATCGCGGCACGGCACGGCACGGCTCGGCTCGGGCCCTGATTTGCAGGCGGTTCCCACTGGCGACCATGCATGATTAGCACCTCTCTCTGGAAGCTAATATGCTTGAGGTTGTTTTCCCCACGCAGCCCCGCATTAAATCATCTCTCCAAGCAAGTGTGTTTTGCAATCCTCTTTGTTCTGCTCCGCGGGTTCCTTCACTCTGCAGGTGCCACATCGAAGCAACACTCACACACACACAGAGAGAGAGAGAGAGCGAGAGAGAGAGAGAGCTCTGCCTCCTCGAACTGCAAGCTTGACACTTTTTCTTTTATTATTTATTCTTTCTCTCCTCTCATTGTTCTTTAATTCGGCTCCACGGCAGCTTTCTTTTCTCTCTCCTCTCACCGGCCCTCAAACGTTCCAAGATTGATGCTTCATCATTTCGACCATTACTTCTCCAGTTCATGGTAGCCAAATAAATAAAAAAATAAATCCCATGCGCCATGGTTATTAGCCGATTTATTCTGCGCGTGTCAGAAAACAAGAAGAGCAGAGAGAGAAAAAAAAAAGAGAGAGAGAATACATCTAGGCTTTCTTTTCCATTACCAAACATTACAACCTTATTTCCATCACTGCGCCGTTCAGTAATTTGCAGGAGGAGAAGAAGGAGGAGGAGGAGGAGGAAAGGGAGGTAGAGGAGGAAGGGAAAGCCAACAGAGTCTGGCGGCATTCTCGCTGCGTGTGTTTAAACCCATTACTTTGCCTTTTAATCAAACGGCGCGCTGGTGTCAAAACGCACTATTTTCTCCATGCATCTCCCCCCCCCCGGTTCCAGTTCACCGGGTGACCTTGAAAATGTTTGCTCTCCTAAACGTCTCCCTCCCCATGCGCTCACCCCCTCTCTCTCTCTCTATCTCCCCCCCATTCACCACCTCTCATCCATCCCGGCTTTAAAGACAATCAGGAAAAAAAAGATGATGATGATGATGTGCGTAAAAGCAACAAAACCACTTCCGGGTATCATCCTCTGATGGATTGCATTAATTAAAACCAGTTAGATTTATTTGAGCTTTCTTAAAATAAGGGTTCATAGTTCGGTTTGTCCTTTGTGTGCATACTACTGTTTACTGTAGTACTATATTTCTTTCTTTTTATTTCTTTTTACTACAGGCTGCAGGTACAACAACACATTTCACTGTACATTGTACTATGTATAACTGTGCATGTGACAAATAAAAATCTATCTATTAACTGCTCATCCGTGTTAACGCGAGAGCTGCACACCTCACCTGCTCCTGCTGCTGCTGCTGCTGCGTTCACGTGCGTAATCTAAAGCAAATCTCCGATTAGAATTAGATCTAAATTAATATTAAGGGAGTAATTGTCTTAGTGTCATGGCGTCAGGTTCCAGATAATGGACTATTGCTTCAATTACACCCCTGATCGGTTGATTTAACCCGCAGGTGCAAAGGTGAGAGACGAGCGCGCGGGCAACACGTGATAGTGTAAACATACCTGGGTGAGTGGAGGAGGAGAGGAAGAGGAGGGAGGAGAGGGAGGGCATCTGAGTGTGAATGTAACAACACTGGGGCCCGCTATGATTTATCGCGGCGGTGGGTGGGGGGGGGGGGGGGGGGGACGCTGTGCTCGGCTCCAGTTTTTCGGTGCCCCGCCTGTCCCAACGCATTTCGCTCCAGCCATCAGCCATGATTAAACACCTGCTTTCGCGGGGGGAACAAAGCGCACTAATCCAATATGTATTTCTGACATCTTAAATATCACCCAATCCCCTGACATCGCGGGCCCGCCTTCTCCGCGGGATGGAATTCTAAAACATATTTTTCTAATTTATGGACGGACTATAAATCAAAATTAAGGCGGCGGACAACGAAATATACATCAGTGGAAAGCTGGAAGAAGGAAAAAAAAAAAAAGACATGGAGCTCACAGCAACACCAGACTGAAGCCTTGGATACTCTCTCTCTTTCTCTCTCTCTCTCTCTCTTCCTCCCCCTCTTTCTCTCTTATTCACTCCGTAGACAGATTCCTTTATGTGTCACACACTTGATCACTGGAAAATCAGATTTTTATTTTTTAAATAATCTATTTATTTATTTTTTTATGGTCATTTGAAACAGAACAGACGTAAACCAGCTTAGTTCTGATTCTCTCTCTTTCTCTCTGGTAATTCTTGAATTATCAGGTCTGAAATTCAAAGATATGTCAAAATATTTTATATTTTATAGAGTTTTTTTGTGCCTTATACTCTCCAAAATCACCAGAATTTATAAAATGATTATATAATAATGAGCAAAAAGCTGCAAATAATAACCTTTGAGAAGCTGGAAGTGAATAACCTTTCATGTCTGTATATTTAGTGTTAGTTACTAGTGGAGAGAGACAGGAAGTGACCTAGGGCGTCATGATTCTGACATTTCTTTGCTTGAAAAATTCTTTCTTTCTGCATATAAATGTATTTTCTTTTAGTTAAACTGGTCATTCTGGAGAATAGAATCCATTTTCTGTTTGTTAATCTGGTCATTTGAGATCTCTCTTTTCCTTTTTTTATCATGTTAAACCCGACTAATTGTTATTATAATTTCCTCTGTTAATTCTTTAATTATCAGGTCTGAAATTCTGAAAGATACGTCAAGATGTGTTGTATTTTATCGGGTCCACAGTTCAATATTGGAATGATTTTCATATACGTAGTATATCTGCAAATAGCTGCAGATATTAAACTCCGTGAAGCAGGAAGTGAATAGATTTGGCGTTTTATTTTTCCAAAGTTGTTGATTTTTTGCCTTTCACGTCTTTATATTCTGTGATAGTTACTGGTGGAGAGAGACAGGAAGTGACCGAAGGCGTCATGATTTTGGCATTTCTTTGCTTTAAAAACTATTTCCTTATCCAAATAAATCCGTTTTCTGGTCGTTAATCCGGTCATTTGAAACAGAGCAAACATAAACCTGCTCGCTGCTAAAATCTCTCTCTCTCTCTCTGTGTCATGTTAAACCCTCATATCTTCATTTAGCAAACTACAACTAGCTGTTCTTATCTTTTTCTCTGTTGATTATTTAATTATCAGGTCTGAAATTCAAAGATATGTCAAGATATTTTAGATTTTATAGCGCCCACAGTTCAAAATAACAAAACAAAACAAAAATATTCAAATAAATTATCGTAAAGTTGAGCAAAGATCTGCAAATATTGAACTTTTAGAAGCAGGAAGTGAATAGTTTGATGTTTTTTCTTTTTATCAGGTCTGAAATGTGAAGATATGTCAAGATATGTTATATTTTATGCCATAGTTACATTAAACGCTCTAAAATCACCAAAATATTCACCAAAAAGCAGCAAATGTTAAACTTTGTAAAGCAGGAAGTGGATACTTTTTTATTCCTGGAGTTATTTCTTTGGTTTTCCGTGTCTTTATATTTTGTGATTGTGATTTGTTTCTAGTGGAGAGAGACAGGAAGTGACCTGGGGCGGCAGGAGTTTGCCATTTCTTGCTTGAAACGTGATTTCTTTCTGCGTATAAATATATTTTCTGGTCTTTAATCTGGTCATTTGAAAGAAGGACAAACGTAAACCAGCTTGGGGGTGAGATCTCTCCCTCTCCCTCTCTCTCTCTCTCTCTCTCTCTCTGTGCCATTTGAAGCCCTCAAATGTTCATTTAGCTCCACAAATCGAATCAGGACCAGTGATAAGTCACTCGTTGGCTCCTTTTAAACGTGCTCTCAGTCGATTAGACACGATTTAAAAGCTAAACCGGACGGGGACCCGCGGGCTCTCCCATAATTAGTCTGCGATTTACTTCCCATTCTGTAGCCTGTGCAGCGATATGCACCACGGGGACCTGGCATCGATGCCACCGGACCCACATCATCCATAGCCTTGGTATTTCTTTTCTTTTTAGTGCAGCTTTGAGGAACTTTATTTTGATTTATCTTGATCAGGTGTGGCTAGAAGTTTGAGCACAGAGCAAACAAAGAGGATAAAAATACAGATGCATGTGTTGCTGCTCAGGAATCAATGCAGCACTAATAATAATCCAATAACACGAGAAATTAGATGATGGGGCCCTGACAGGACACGTCTGACTGCGTAAATTTGACTCTAATGGAGGATTTATGCAGTTTATCAATACTTTAACTCAAGTAGATACGTCTGATGCTTCCACCACGTCTGTAGATGTAATCGCTGGCATGCAAACGCTCCTAAATCCTATAAGAAAAGATGTTGGTGTGCAGGAGGAACGCTTCAAATATGGCTGCAATGAGTTGTTCTTATCATTAAGTCTGAAATGTCAAGATATTTTCTGCTTTCTCGTCTCTAAATTGCTTTTTCGGCACCAAAATATTCAATTAAATGTAGTTTTGCAAAAAGAAAATTGCAAAATATGAGAAGCAGCAAGTGAATAGTTTTGGCTTTTGTTTTTTGATAGTTCCTAGTGTAGAGAGACAGACAGGAAGTGACCTGGGCTGCTCTACTTTTGCCACTTCTCGCTTGGAAATTGCCCCAAAAATGATAATTTTCATTATCAGAATGATACATGAACACATTTTACTGCAGTTAATCATCTAATCAGTCTATACTTTAGGTCTGAAATGTAAAGATATGTCAAGATATTGCATAATGCCTTAGGTGGATTCTCTAAAATAGTTTTTATTTTGTCCAAAATCACCAAAATATTCAAATGTTTCTGCAAAAACACACTGCAAATCTTTGAGAAGCAGCATGTGAATAGTTTTAGCAGAGAGGTTTTTGGCTTGAAAAATGAACTAACGAAAAAAAATTAATTATCCAAATGATTACAGACCAGTCATTTAATACATTTTCCACCACTGTCAATTCTTTAATTGTCAGACCTGAAATGTAAAGACATGTCAAGATATTTCATAGTGCCTTAGGAGAATTCTCCAAAATAGTTTTTGTTTTGTCCGTTAAACAGCCCGACACGGCCAAAATATTCAAATGATTTTGAGATCTTCAGATCTTAAATATTGGAGAAGCAGGAAGTGAATAGTTTTGGCATTTCATTGAAAAGTTATTTAAAGACAGGAAGGGCGTCCTGATTTAGTCATTTTATCGCTTGAAAAAAGCCACAGATATAAGTAATTGGATAAATTCCTACTTGTAACTACTTGTGGATTTCTGCAGCTTCTGCATCTATTGTTATTATTTGCTCTGCTATTCAAGTCAAGATATTTCCTGTTATTCTCGGTGACGTCTCGAAATATATATATATTTGTCCATTAAACGGTCCAAATTCACCAAAATATTCAAATTACTATCAAATAGTTGAGCAAAAAGCTGTAAACCTTCATATCTGAGAAGCAGGAAGTGAATATTTTCACTTCCCGCTAATTAAACCGATGATTTAATTATCACAATACATCCATTTTCTTTTAGACGGTTAATCTTTGACTGGTCTCAGTTCTGCTACCAGCTCATCTAACCACATTCATCATATATGTGCAATATTTCTACCTGATTCTGTTCCACGATTTATCTTTTATAGCTACCCTTTGTGCTCTTGCTATTTTTTTATTCTGCATCTTTCTGTAAGCTGTTGTGAACTACAATTTCCCCATTGAGGGACTAATAAAGGTTTTTCTTATTCTTATTCTTATTCTTATATATAATCTATCAATATTCTCATCAATCCCACCTTCCTTCATTTTTGTTTCATCCTGTTTGTGGACTTTGCTCCAGGCTGCGTTCCTAGCGTTTCTCTTATTTCTCCAAAGTTGCTGCAGTGTTTTAAGAGCTGCTGAATCTGCCCCCTCCACCCTAAGGCCACTGTCCCACCCCCACCCCACCCCCACCCTCCACCCCCCCTGAGGTGACGCTCATTGCATGTGACTCCTCAATTTCGCTGCTTCCCTGCATTTACAGCACATTTCTGCCGCTGTATTACGCCGCTATGAACTATCCCGACAACCTGTGTTTGCACCAGGTAATGGATTGTTTTTTTTTTTTATCCTCGGGACCCCTCTGCTGATGTGCTGAGAAGCCATTTCTAGCACCGAAAACAACCCCCACCGCCCCCCAACCCCCACCCTCCAAACATAAAAAGCACAAACATTATTCTATTTGTTCATTTTCTCGCTGCAGGAGTTTACGGCCTTTGTCCTGAGCGTCCGCGGCGCAGGAATTAGCCTCGCCGTGGTGTTGATTCTGTCACAACAATGACCCGTTACAGGATAACTGAAAAACTAACCCAGATAATTGTTTATAGTGGCCTTAATTAATGCACTAATGACCGCGTTTCATGGCTCCTAATGAAAATAAAGTATATTTTCAAGCATATAAAGTTTGTGGCCAATAGGGCGGGTAATTGTCATAATGTCTTCTTATTGATATTTATGTAAATAAGCAACTTTCTTTAATCAGAGCATTCGTATCAGGTGAAAATGTTTGAATTCATTACAACGCGCGCAGCCTTCATGCTTTGCACGGTGCACACTTAAAGCCGGGGACGTATCGGCCAATTTGCATCTAAAACGACTCTGTCAGACATGTTTTGGTAATGCGTTTATGACCGTTATTCAAGCATTAGTGCCGCGGATAAAGAGTCACATTAAGGTGGATTATTCTCCGCTCATAACACACACCGCGGTTAAACAGTCCGGGCTGGTAAAACGCCTCTAAGTGGCCTAAAACCGCCCCAACTCTAACACTGACAAACTGGAGAAAATCAACGCTTGGCACACAAATAGCGAAAGAGCCTTTAACGCAGTAGTTCTGATGGATCTTTCTGGCTTTCTGGAACGCCGGGGCGATCAGTTTCCCCGTCCCGAAATCGTTCCGAGGGGTTTTTCTAAGGGGAAACAGGTGGCGTTAATTAAGAGAACAATGAAAAATGCAGACGTTCCCATCCATTCAGCGGCTTTTATGTCAGGCAGCACAATTTTAATGGCCGACGTCAGTGTCCGGGAAATGAATGCTCCCTCTAACTTTTCATCTCCCTGACAAATTGGCGGCTCGAGCTCCAGGGGCGCCTCGCGGGTGGAGGAAGCTGTTCTCCAATTTTTCAGGGGCCTGTCCTCTCTTCCTCATCCAGCTCCTAAAGCTGAACCAGTGGAGGTACGCTTCCTCGTCTCGTTGCATGTTCACAGGACGAGGCCTCGGGTTTGAACATTTGAAGTACTTTTATTTGAGGTGCTTTTATACAATTCCTCTACACATATCATACTTGTTTGATGCAGTCCCATTCCCCCATTGCTAATTGTCCCAGCAGTTGCAAACAACATAATATACACACGTTAAAAAGGAAAGGAAAAGTGCCGCACATCAAAGTTTACTGCAGATATATCCAAGGTAAATCAATTTTACTGCAAGCAGCGACTTCGTGAGGGCCGAAAAAACAAAGCACAGAAAACTGCAGTTCCTCTGACGGCCACTA
Source organism: Chelon labrosus (assembly GCF_963514085.1). Lineage (NCBI taxonomy): Eukaryota > Metazoa > Chordata > Actinopteri > Mugiliformes > Mugilidae > Chelon > Chelon labrosus. The sequence continues at coordinate 20,616,537 of NC_140355.1, forward strand.
GATGCTGGCTCCAACTTTACAGCAGATGTAAACACGATTACAGCCAAAAATAAGTTTCATAAAAGCCCAAACAAATGACAGAGTCCGGCCCGTAGCTTGACCAACGACATCTGCACACTCTACGAAAAAACTCGCATGCACGAATTTACGAGTCTTCTCGCGACGAGCTAACCATCGATTTCCTGTCGCACACATCGCCACTACCGCCTTCCAAATCTTCTTAGCGTATAAATTATATTTTATCACACTAAACTTATGCTTTTATTTACAATCCTGAAGCACCATTTTATACTTTATATACACCGATCAGGCATAACATTATGACCACCTTCCTGATATTGTGCAGGTCTCCCTTCAGAGAATGGACATGGGCCTTCTGAGGGTGTCCTGTGGTGTCTGGTAACAAAATGTTGTTTCGTGGCAGGGTCTTTGAGGGGAGGGGCCTCTGTGGATCATCCCACAGATACTTGATCAGTTTGGGATCTAGTGAATTTGGAGGCCAGGTCAACACCTTGTGCTGTTCTTCATGTTTTTGTTTTGAGTTGTTCCTAAAGTGTTTTTGTGGCTGCATCCTGCTGAGTGTCATTGCTATGGGGTGGGGGTGTCTGGTCTGGTCTAGGTCTAAGGTGCAAAAGTTTCCCAGCAGAACATTGAACGGTCAGAAGATGGTCAATGTTATTTACTTCTCCTGGTCATAATGTTGTGGCTGATCAGGAGTACAGATTTACCTGTAACACACTGAGATATCAGTACTTTTGTTTCTGGATACTGCAGTATTCCTCTCAGTGATGCAGCATTGTGTCAATTTAAACCAAGTTTTGTGTGAATATATTATTCATTTCCATATTTTAGTCGAGTGCACGACAACAAACATCACACACAGCGTTCACGTGTTTTGCCGCCTCGTTCGCGCACACACACACACACACACACCCACCCACACACACACACACACACACACACCCACACACACGCACACACACACACGCGGGCCCGTGTGCAAGAGAAATGAGAAGTGCGCGGGGAGATGATTTTTCATTTCGTGTTTCGCTTCAGCTCTGCCCCCTTCTACCGAGGATCCAATCAATCTGCCAGCTATTAAGTTTGTTAATTGATAATGCATACTAATTAGGCTGTGCGCAGTTACTTTGGAGACTCTGAGGAGGTAATTGTAGGCACGGGTCCAAATGGAGTTTAAAACAGTCTGTGCCAGGTAAAAATTCATTAGGCGGATAGATTGGAGAGGACGAGGAGGAGGGGAGGGCGGGGGCGGAACAGGTGGAGGGGGGGAGGGAAGGCGGGATGGAGGGATGGAGGGAGGTAGGGAGGATGGGGGTCAATGCTAATGCCAGTCTATGGAGAAATTTCCCACTGTGATCCAATCATTGTTTCTTTAGCGCGCGGCGCCGGCGGCTCGCCACTTATGGAAAGAGTTTGTTGTTGTTCTGTAAACTTCTCTGCCGGGCTCTGAGGTCAGGAGGCGAACTCTGCCCGAGTGAAACTTGTTTCAAAATGTCCCACAACTCCCTGCTGCTGCCGCCGCCGCCGCCGCCACTGTTGAGGATGATTGACGTGCATTTAACATAATGAGACCTATCTTCAGGACCCAAAGCATGACGGCGGCGAATCAAAGTTCCCCCGGCTGCTAATTGAGACGGCTGCGGTGTGTTCACTGTCCCTTCTCGGTGTCAGCGCCGGCGACCCCTTGAACCGCCTTGTCAGTCCCCCACCCCTCCCTGCAAATGGATGTGTCCCTCGGCGTGAGAGGCATGTCTGGGGGATCATGTCAAAAGCGTGTTTTACAGCTCGCCTTCAGTGTCTCTGTCGCTGAGACGGAGTGACAGAGATGTACTTGCGCCGGAGTGGAAATAGATTTGGCTTGGAAGTGTCTGCAAATCCCTGCAGGAGTTCAGGAGACGGGGATTGCGTTGCAGCGGGCGAGGAGTGTGCACGGGTTGTGTCGCTGAACTGAAGCTAATGCATAAAAAAAAGAAAGCCGGAGACGGGGCTTTCTCCTGTCAGGCGGTCGTCTTTGTCTTTTCTATTTCACAGTTTTTGTAGCTGACAAAGTGAATTAGCCATCCCGCTGACGTAATATGAAAAAGCAGGACGGTCTCCGGCCTCTGAGACTGTAAACTCTACAAATTGCTCCGATGTTCTGCACGTTATTTATCCTCCCGTTTTAAATACCGGGGCCCCGCCTTTTTGTCAGATTAGCAACAACTCACAGCGAGAGATTTTGCGACGTGAGCCCATCTTTTTCTGTTTTTATTTTTCCCCCCTTCCTCTCTCCTCTCCCCTCCCCTCTCCTCTCCCCGCGGTCACTTGTTAAATAATCTCGCTCGGTCTCATTCGCTTGTCTCTCAGTTTTGTTTGTTTCCCCTGCTCCCCTCGTGGGACACCCAGAGACAGACAGCCTTGCCAGATTCATTTTCTGATCAAAGCTGTTTGATTTGGTCAATTTTGCCACATTGGAGACGTTCTCTATTACTGAGATAAATAGCCTTGGGCTAACTGTCAACGAAAACTTGTAAGCTAATAAATTATTCCAATTTCTTCCAGCTGGATTTCTCTTGGGAGCCAGCCTCTAGGAAATACACTTTTTGATTAGTAAATTTCTGGCCGTGTGTGTGTGCAAGGCGTGCACGTGTGTGTGTGTGTTTGTGTGTATGTCCGGACATTGGGATGTGTCGTTTCTGATTAGCGGGCAGCCTCGTGGAGTGGAAGGCGGCAGAGGGGGCTGTCAGTAGAAGGAGGCCTCTAATGCATTATGCATTGACAAGGCTTTGGATCCTGCCACCTTCGCTGGCACGCCTGGGAGCCGAGGCTGGGTCGGTGCTCACCTGAGGGGCCTCTGCTCTGCTCGGCCCTCCCCCCTGCCCCCCGCCACATCCTCCCTGCTTTCTCAGTCCTCGCTCGCAACCCCTGGGAGAGGAAACTTTGACAGAAGCCAGCCCCCTCCCCTCCCTCCGTCTTCAGCTCCCCTCGGACAACCCCCAGGTGTGTGCTCTTTCTTTCTTTCTTTCTGATGCACACAAACATGCACGCTCAAGACAAACACACACTTTCTCTTCTCGCTCTTGGCCTGGAAATGGGCCGATGGGCAGAGAAAGTGTGTCATCAGCAGAAACGGACAGAGTGAGAGGACATGACTGATAGGCTGGAGGGGAAAATTGATCGGCTCCACGTCTCCCAGCCAGGCGGTCTGTCCTCTTTCCATCGCTCCATCCTCCGCCTCCCTCCCTCCCTCCCTCCTCCCTTGGCCTGTCTCTCCGCTCAGCCAGCCCTGGTGACTCAATAAGGCTCAGCATGCTCCACATCTCCAGCCCTGCTCGGCTGGGTTTAGGCCGGAGCAGATAAATAGGTGTATAGTGTGTGTACGAGCACCAAAGCCACACACACCATTCATCAACCTACCAAAACTGTCCCTAGATGATTACCTCTTCCAAGCTCCCCCCAAAACCAGGGGGGGGAGGGAGATGGAAGGGGGAGATGGTAAATGAAACTTTTGAGGGGTCAGTGGTTTTGTACTTTGGCTATTCATCTTCTCTCTCACCTCGCAGGGCTTTTCAGAACGGCGGGAGTGCTGCTGGGTAATTACCTCTCAGCGTGCCGCACTGCTTCATTATGTCCTGCAACTCCAATCCGCTGAAACATTTGTAATTTAGTCTGGGGAAGCTGCGCGCGGGCCACGCTGAGAGCGAGATGGTTGTGTGTGGACGCCCCCGTGTGCGTCGGCGCGACCCCGGGGGCGTCCGCGCGCCTCCGAGGGTAATACGCGTGTGCATTATTATCGGTTGGGATCGTTTCTATCTCTGCCGGGCCCCGTTTAGGAAATGAATCGAAATTTAATTCATCAGCTGCAGAGATTGCCCATTATTTTCAATGAGCATTGTTTTTCAAATCTGGGATTGGGTTTGCATTGACGGGGGTCCAGGCTGAATGCTGAATATAAACAGGAAGTATTTCTTCTGCTGGATTTTGTGTTATGTTCACATGCTCTGCAGCCACTGCTTAAAGAAACTGACCAAGACTTGACAGCCCTCCTTCATGCTTGACTTCAGCAGGATACTAAAAGAGTCTGGCAATTGACCGGGACTGTCCAGGTTCCACGTCTCTCCTGTGGCGACCTCCAGCTAATCACCTTACGCACCATCCCATTGGTCAGTCGGCAGGCCGAATCCGAACCCACAATGAGCCCTTAGCATGCAGACAGACTCACACGCTCGCACACCAGCCGGCTCCCATGTTGTCCAAGTTGATGTGGACTCGGATGAGAGGACGGATGGATGAGCAGGCCTTTGTTTTGACAGAGCCGCTGGGACTGGGGTTACAGTCCCTGGCGCTAGATGTGTTTTCTGATCTTCTAAAGGCTCTGACAGAAAACGCAGAGGTGTCACTCAAGTGGCTTTGAGTGTGACACGTGTTTTACCACTCACTTAACGCTAAACTCAAAGCTTACTTACAAGAAACAGGTGAAGTGCCTCAAAGAACGACACATTTAAAGGCTGGAAAGTGCTTATTGTTGAGCTAACGCAGAGCAAATATTTCAAGAGCAAATGTAAAGAATAAAACCATCAGTGTTTTAGTGCAAGTGCAAATAACTGCAGTTCATTTAATGGCCACTAGATGGCTGCCTTCAAATTGAGTCATTCCCCATAGACGTCCATATTAAAAATGTCCAACTTTACAGGCTTTAAGGTATCCAGAGCTTGTTCCACATCATCCGGGAAGAACTTTTTGTCTCATGTGGTGTCCGATAACTGTTCTGTGACTGGTCAGAAATTGGAAAAGTGGGCGTGGTTAATGCGGAAAAGCGGAAATGCTAGCAGCCACTCTGTGAGCTCCCAGATGCTAATATTTTCGCAGCGTGACAGCTAATCTCTCCTGGGTAGCATCTCCCACAATGCTTAGCATGTGTGCTGCAGTGGGAGGGGCCTATTAGGACTTACCCAGTGTTCGACATGTGAGTTGACCTAGCTAAAACGAACTTTGTTCTTGATCTCGCAGACCTTGGAGCGAGAACTAATTTCTATGTATGTAGCAACCTTAAACCACCCACCTCATCACCACCTTTTTTTTTGGGTAGTACCATTGTGAACTAGTTGGAGACAGGTGCTGCCAACGACGGAGATGTCTAGAGACGCCGCACCGAGCTTCAAAAAAGGTTCATCCGTCGTGTGCTGCAGCGGGACTGGCCTATGAGGACTTACCCAGACTTCGGCATTTGAGTTGACCTAGCCAAAACGAACTTTGGTCTGCGAGAACAAATTCCTCGCTTCTCATGGAGTATGTAACAAGCTTAACCCACCTGCCTCAGCACCGCCTTGTTTTTTTATAAATTTTTTGGGTAGTACCAATGTGAGCTAGTTGGAGTCAGGCGCTGCCAACGACGGAGACGTCCGGAGCCGCACCGAGCTTCAACAAAGGTTCGTCCATCGTTCTATAAGGTCTCAGTCATTTTCTAAAAGATCTGGGCTGTCTTGTTTCCAGCAAACGTTACTCAGACTTTACTAGACGTCATGTTTGTTTGAGACTATTTTCGTTGGTGGAAATAATAGACATTTGATGTTCTCCAGAGAATCTTCCAGCAGCATTTGATTTGTAATAATCTACAATGTGTGTGTTTGTGTTAATGAAGGAAGACGAGTTTTTCTATATGTTTACTATACATCTTTAAAATCACTTCTCATATATATTGTTTTAGCTACTGAGATATTTTTTTTTTTTTCCCAAAATAGCCTGGCACTGTTGCTAAATGTTACCAAAATGGGAGGCTGTGGCTCAGGTGGTAGAGCGGGTACTCCAGTAATTGCAGGGTTGGCGTTTCAGTCCCTGGCCAACTGAAGACTGAAGTGTCCTTGGGCTCGCAAGACGCTGAGCCTAAAGTTGCCGACGGTGGCCGTTGAGCACCTCGGAAGCTTCCGCCAATGGAGTGTGAAAAGGTAATGGAGGAATGCTGCAAAGCAATTTGAGTACGACAGTAGAAACTTTTATTTATGTCGGAACAAAACAGTGCATTTATTTGGAACTAGTTTCTTCAGCGGAATAATACACGGTCTTTTAGTTGGTGTTTCTTGGAGCAGGATGATGAGATTGACTCCAAATAAACTACAGCTGAAGTTGAAATGTTCTAGCTTGTTGCTCACTGTGCACACCAATCAGGCGTAACATTATGACCACCTTCCTAACATTGTGTAGGTCTCCCTTGTGCCTCCAAGTGACTCATCAGAGAATGGACATGGACCTTCTGAGGGTGTCCTGTGGTGTCTGATCAACATAATGTTGTTAGTGGGGGGTCTCTGAGGGGAGGGGCCTCTGTGGATCATCCCACAGATACTTCATCAGTTTGGGATCTAGTAAATTTGGAGGCCAGGTCAACACCTTGTGCTGTTCTTCATGGTTTTTTTTGTTTTTCTTTAGTTGTTCCTAAAGCGTTTTTGTGTCTGCTGCCATCAAGGAGTGTCACTGCTATGGGGTGGGGGTGTCTGGTCTGGTCTAGGTGGGTGCTACATGTCTAAGGAACAACCACACCAATGAATGCCAGGTCCAGAAGTTTCCCAGCAGAACACTGAATTGTCACAAGATGGTTTAAATGTTATTTACTTCTCCTGTCAGTGGTCATAATGTTGTGGCTCTCTGGTGTACGTGGAGTGCTTGAAAAGGGACATACTTTTTAAAGCCCAGTTTAAATCTTCTTATTGTTGCACCGCCTCACAACCCAAACACACACACACACACACACACATACTCTCTCTCTCTATTGTCATCAGAGAGTTCCTCTAACTAAGCAGCTCCCAGACAACTCCCTATTAGAGACTGTTGGCCTCTAATCTGCTAATCAGAAAACTCATTTTTCCTCTATCCGTGAACTCCCAGCAGACCACAACACACACACACACACACACACACACACACACACACACACACACACACACCCACACACACACACACACACATTATGCTTGTTCACTTGCATGTTTACACCCACAAACACACTGATGTGTTGTTCCTGTAAGAGGCGGGGCCTTACAGTACGATGGAGAAGAAGAAGATCTCCCCTCCTCGCTGTTGCCACCCCTCCCAATCGCTCCTCTTCCTCCTCCACCTACACCCCCCTCCTCCCCGCCCCACACACCTCAGTGGAGAGGAGAGAGTGTAGGGAGGGCAGGAGCAGCCAGCTGGGTTGTAGGAGTAATAAAGAAGGAGAATCAATAGGGCATGCAATGGAGCCAAGGTGCTGCCATTCATCACGCTGCCTCCCTGACTCCCATCATTCATCATGCTCAATGAGGCAGCAAATAGGAAAATGACTATTTGTATCAAACACATCTGCACTCATCCACCAAGGTATTTTATTCCCATTAACTCTCAGAGTAAAATACGCACAGGGTTGTTGTTTTTTACCCCCTCCCCACACACTACGCACCTCCACCCCACCACCACCACCACCACCACCTCCTCCTCCTCCTTCCACTGATTGTCTGAGCGGCGCCTCGTCTTTGTGTTGTCTCTCTGTTTGTAAAGAACAGTGGTGGAGGATTCCTCCTGTTTATGGTGCTGCCTCTCTCCCTCTCTCCCGCTCTCCCCTCTCTTCTCGCAAATATCCCTACGACTCAACCACACCCACATCCCCACCCACATCAACCCCTCCCCTCCCAGGTCCCACACCCGCCGCCTCCCCATCATCCTTTATGTGCTGTCATTGGCGGCGTTTTCATGGATGTCTTTATCCTGGAAAACACCGACCACAGCAGGGCCCGTTGCTGTTTGCCTTTCGGAGTTTAACACTCCCGCAATAAATCTCCGCGCTCGACTCTAAGTGTGGGTTGTATTATTCCAGAGCGGCTTATCCGTGCCTCTGCTCTATAAATTACCCGTGCCAGGTAAGATGGAGGTGCAAGGCCGGGCAGCTAAAGGCTGGATGGGATGCAAATGTCGGGGGCTATCATCATTATAGTGTAATACCCCGTGAAATGGTGGGATCATTACAGTCTATGGCGGGATCATTATTGTCTATGAGCTTTATGAGGTTCTGGAGGGTGGAATGGCGGAGAAGCTGGGTAAAAGAGGGAGGACTCATCCCTCCTCTTCCTGGTTCTCTCTCTGATCCAGACCCCTCAACCCTTTTTTTTTTTTTTACATTAAACTGCAGCTGTTTGTTTTTGAGGCCGCTCCCCTGGTGGCGACCCCCCGTCACGTCACCGCGGGCCCACGGTTCTAATTGGATCTGTCAAATTCTAATTAATGTGGATGATCCTCAAAACACCAAAACATAAACAAGCAGCAGACTCTCATTAAGATGGAAACAACGCGGCGTCGGAGTTTGGAGGCGCTGCAGAAACGCCTCGTCTCGTGTCTTTATTTGGCGTTTTTTATAAACATATAAACGTCCTGATAAATGGCCTATAGCGCGCAGATTTTATTCATGCACGTGTTCAAAACTGAAACTCCTCCTTTGGGTGTCCCATCAGTTCATGCTGGCATAAAAACTGATGATAAATTACTAAAACTAATCCCTTTATATCTGCTTAAAACTTCAGGATAGTGCATTTAAGTATGATTATATAGGAAATAACACAGAACTTAATAGTTTGCTAGTTTGTTTTTTGCATGAATGTAGCGTAAATAAACATACGACGCTAATAAAACTGTAAAAAGTAAAAACCCTAACCCTAACCCTAGCCCCCGAGCTGCAACATCTGTACGAAGATGCTTATGTGTTAAGGGAAAGTGCCTGGCTAGTCGTTTTACAAGTTCCGTATTAACCTTCGTAACAGAGGCTGCAGAGCATCTCTACAATGAGACAAAGCAAAGCAGCTTAAATCATCTGGTTAAGAAGCAGAAAACTGCGAGAAAATGAAATATTCTGCACTTACACTCTGTGCATGCTTCAAATTTAAAGGTTTTAGCGGTGCATTTTAATGACCTCTGACGCAACTTTGCTTTAAATCAAGTGTTAAACTCTCTGGCGTCAAGTGATGAAAAAGACTTTTGGTGTTTGCATTTAAGCTGCAGCATGCTAAAACTCGATAATCTCACCCTGAGGTGACTCATTGACACTAAATCCAAGACAAGAGGCAGAAACTGAATGAATCTTTCACTTTTCGAGTGTCGCACGGCGGCCTAATGTTACATGTTACACAGCCGTAGTCACGTCAAGGCCTAAAAACTTTATTTAATTTGTTCACATAATTGATTTTCCAAGAGTGCAGCTCGGTGTCGCAGCATAATAGCCCTCTGTGCTCTCTCAGAGACGCTAATAGCAACCGCTGTTGTGCCAAAAAAACAAACGATAGCTGCACGCCATTTAACGAGACACTTGTTTAATTTATGGGCGCCAGTTTGGGCCCCTAAAGGAACTGGATTTCATTCACTCAGGATTAAAATGCACCAGTTTTAAATGGACGACCAACGTCTGAGTCCAGGTTAGCTTTAATGCTGAGGCTTGTTTTGGTCTTTTATTCTTATTTTTGGCGCCAAATCAACCACGAAAAGACAAAAAAGATTAACACCCCGATACAGACCGCTGCTTAAAAATGAGTCACAAAAGCTGGAGGGTTTTATCATTTAGAGGAAACAGCGCATTTGGTCGGGACTAAACCAAATGTGGCGAGCGCTTCCTGCAACAAATCAAAAGTATTCGGACGCCTCTGCAGCTTTGAGCCACAAAAGACTAAGTTACGCTATGTGCTTGTTGAGTGCGCTCATTGTTAGGTTTCCTTTTTTCTTTCATGACAATGACAAGTATCTGCTTCTCGTCAGGAAGGAATTAAAATCCAAATTATCAAAGTAAAGTGTATTTAACTTCTCTAAAAGCTACAAATATCTGTGCTAATTGAAAAGATGCCCCGAGGTCGTGTGAGTGATCTCTCCCTTACATGCATTATGAGAATTAAAGGTGTGAAATGATTTATAATATATATATATATATATATATATATATATATATATATATATATATATATGCAGTATATAAGTAAGGGAAAGTCTAAATTTGTGTTTGCAGTTATTCCACTTGTGGATATGATTTTATTTTTTTATGTATAAGGTGCTTAACTAATAAAAAAAAGTTAAGTTCTGTATCTGAGCATCTTTCAATAAGAACAAATAGAAGTTTTCTTTTCTTGCAGCAGGTCTAAAGTTATGTAAAACCTTTTTTTGTTGTTTTTCATTCTCTTTTAAATCACCTCCATTTGGTCTGCAGCCTGCTAAACCGCCCTCCCTCGCCTCCCCTCCCCTCCCCTCGCCTCCCCTCCCCTGCGCTCCTCAGGGAGCAGCCGGCAAAGTCACAGACTGCAGGAACAGACCTTTCAAATTCATAAAATTCATAGGATTTTTCACAAATGAATGAACACAATTTTCTACCAATTTCCTCATTATGCAAATATGCAAAATACCGCATTTAGGCCAATTAGGGCTCCACACAGTTCCAAATTTGACCGTTTAGGCCGTAATTGCAGAAACTATCAAATAATTACCGCCGCTAATTGTGAATATTTGTGACAGATACAACAAATTCTCACGCAAATTACGTTTTATTCAAGGAGCAGACGAAATGCCCACGGCAACTTTTTCATTTTTTTTTTTTATTTCAGCCTCTTCTCGGTCTAATTCAACTTGCATAATAACGCGGATTGAGTGCTTGTTATCGAATTTGAACAATTCATAAGGCTGTAATGTGGGATGATGAAGTAAATTGGTCCAGTGTTTTACCCGTCTTCCTCGTTGGCCCTTTTCTATTTGTGGGAAAAAGAAAAAAAACGTGTCCCGTTATTACTGGAGGTGTCCCAGAGTCTTTCAGACAGAGACAGGAGCTGATAAATGGTGATGGGGCCTCATCACCAAGCCCCACTCCTCCTTGCTGCTTTCAGAAATACCTGTTTTTTTTTTTACTTTTTTGTGTCAGTAATAAAAATATAACAAAACATTTTGTGACAAACCCTTTCTCTCTTTCTTTCTTTCTTTGTTTTTTCTCCCCGTGCTATAATAAACTGCAGGGAGCAGCGGGTGCTACATTCAGGGAAGGTCATCCTTGGACACGGACATCTATTCCACCCCCCCCCCACCTCCCAGTACCAGACACAGGCATTTATAACTGTCTTGCTGGTGACCCGTTAGCGGATTATGGATGTCCCCCTCGGGCAGTGATTTGTTTAATCCGTGGAAATGGTCCTGGTGCTATGTAAACAAGCCAAGTGCGGAATGAAGGTGGCCGCCCAAGCGTGGCGGTGGAGGCCCTATTTGTCAGGGACCCTTCATAAAATACGAGGCTGGTGTTTGGAGATGTGATGTCTTCATTTTTACACAGAGGGCAAAAAGACTATTCCGGAGCATTTTTTTTTTAGCTCACTGTAGCTGCTGCTTCTGCTGCAAAAATAATAAATAATAAATAAAAGATTCTGCTCTGAGTCAGTGGATGGAGTTAAAAGCATTTTCAAGTTAATTATGCGGGCCAGAATATTTTTAGATTGCATCCCTCATGTTAATTAGTTAACAATCAGAGAGGAAATTGAGTGATTTTCTTTTTGCGTTTTCTTAAAAAGTTAAGAAAATTTGTTTATTTATTTTTTCATAATTTTAGTCTTTTATTTACTTTTTTCTCCACTGTCTCCTGTTAAAACTCTGCTTTATTTGTTTCAGCTAAACATTTTTTAGGAACATCGCCTTCCTGCAGAGTTGGATGACACGACGGATACGCTAGAAATGAGGCAAGTGTCTGTGGGTGTGTAGCTTAGCTTAGCTTAGCTTAGCTTAGCTTAGCATAATGAGTCCAGATGAGGTTAACGAATGTTTCCTTCAACTTGGCTTGTTTTTATTGTGTCATGTGAATGGCGCCCTCTTGTGGTATTCCCGATGCTAACTTAATATAATTTAATTTGTTCACATGTCTGAGGAAAACGTCGATTCCCATCGGCCTCGTCCTTTCGTTAGGCTTTTAAACTTCCTACATTAGGTTATCCGGATGTTAGCTTGCTAAACCGTTAGCCTCTGTGGTTTCTAGCCGCCGACAGTTGCCGAGCAGCGGGCCTTGTCACGAGGATGGCCATGCAACTTCTCGTGTTGCATTCATGAGCTCACAAGTATAACGTAAGCTACGTACCTCCACATAGGCTACATTTTTCAGGCTAGGAGCCAGGCGGTTTCCCTTAGTTTCCAGCCATTATGCTAAGCTAAGATAAGCTAAGCTAACGTACTTCTGGTGCTATTCAATCCGTCACGGAGCGTCTTTCCTCAAAAACAACTGGTCTGTTCGTTTAAATCCAATTTTTAAAACTCTGCAGACAGCATGTTCAAGTTTTTGTTTTCTTATGACTTTAATTAGATCAATGATATGCAGAAAAAAAAATAAAGCAAGAATATAGAATATTAGCATCCTTGCATTCAAATGAATTTTAGATTTAGTTACATGTAAACTCTGATGAACTCTGGTTGATTCTTGTATTTTATAACCTCTATCATCCTCTTGCAGAAACACACACCAACAAGCACACATGGCTGCAGCGCCGGACCCTCATGGAGAATGATTTTGGGAGTGAATGGAGATGAAGGAGGGGATATTAAGTCACTCTATATAACATCCAGGACACAATGCTGCAGTGATTGATGGGGACAAAGTGGGAACAGCAGGACTGGTGGGGGGGTGGTCCTTGGAGACAGCAGGGGGTGGTAGCATGGGGGGGAGTAAATATGGGAGAGGGAAGGAGAGAAAAAGGGGAAGAGAGGAGCTGAACAGAGAGAAAACACATTTCAGCAGAGACCAGGTAGAGTTTGGAGTCTATTTGTATGAGTAATCAGCCGCCCATCTCCCACCTAACACACACTCTGCGCTCTCTCTCTCTGTCAGCCGTGTTTACTCACTGATTTTCTCAACAAGACAGCCATTGACACTGGATGGATGGGGCTAATCCGACACAGAGAGGAACAGCTCTGCCGGGGTTACAGGTCTGAAATGGAGCGCCCCAGACACACTCCCCCTCGCCTAATCTTCCGGCAAATATTTATCACTATCAATTTGGCCTGACTCCGTGACATTAAAATACCGCGTATAGATAACCTCTTGCTTGGGGAATCGATCGCGGGCTCCCGCCGGCTCGTCCGGGCCCCGTCTCCCCGTGTAGCCGACCAGAGCATCAGGCGGAGAAGGTCACTGTAGTGGCACATCACACCTGATACCGAACAGGTCATCTGTGCTGCTGCTGCTGCTCCTACTGCGCCCAGGGAGGCCTTATATGCATTTTAATAGACAGTGGTGCATCCCAAAAAAAAAAAGAGGTTCAGGAGCCTACTGGGCCACCAAATGAAAATAAAACAAAAAACTGATTATTTTTACTACATGTAGAGAAGACTTTAGTTTCCAGGTTCTAGCCCTCATTGATCATTCGGGAAAATTTTTGTCCATTTGGGCAAATTTTTGCCAACTAAGCTCAATAACACAAGCACAGAAACTTTGCACAAACATGCTAAACATTTTATGTATAAGCTCTATAATGGGGAAATGGCTGGAAATTACAAATTTTACTGTTTTTCTCAAAAATGAAACCCAGTATTGCAGAATGAAAGATTATATTGTGTCATGGTTGTGAGATTTTAAAAAATTATTATAGTGGGAGTCAATGGGACATTTTTTTCCCCCGTTCAATGATTTTAAATCTGATATTTCACAAAAACTGATAATGCATCCGAGTCAATATTTTAGATAATTTGGTCATATCCAAGACTGATTTGAAAATAAATAAATAAATAAATGCCCCAGCCTCCCAACATTAGTTTTATGGAAAATAACAATTTTTTTGGTAATTTCTTTTTTTTTTTTGTTTCGTAAAAACCAACACAGACTTTAAGTAATCAAACTTGCATTTAAAGGGTTAAAATCCTCAAAATTTTTGAATTTTTGGTAGTTTTGTAAAGAGCTGAAATGGTTTAAGGGATTTATGCAGAAAAAAAGAAAAAAAAATTAATCAGTTAAGTTTTTAGAGCAGTTTTCTTTTTGAAAGTTGACATTTTTGTCCTTAATGACTCAAGGCGGCTGTAAATTAAACTGATGCCAGAGGGTCAGTAGTAAAAGTTCAACTCTTCTTAGTTTTTGAATCACAAAATCTGCTTCAAGGCCAAGGAACCTCGAAAATAAAAGACATAAAAGTGTCTATAAAATTATATCTTTGTTGATAATCACCTGAAATGTTATCAAGGAGTAATTTTATTTTCACTATTTATACATTAACAGCAGATGCATGTGAGAAGTTTATTCATGTCAAGCAGTTTTATCCCAATGTAATGTTCTGTTACAGACATATATGAGGCACTTGATAATAATTTGTTTTAAGTTATGAAGTTCTGCTATAACAGTCTCATACAAAACAATATGAAGTCATAAAGTCATATTATGAAAGATAAACCTCTTTATGCAGCTTTAATTTCCTCTCATGTATCTTTAAGATTGTTGAAATCATCTGATTCAACGCTTTCCACCTTAGCCAGCTTTTTATTTCACTGCTGAATTAAATGTTTACATTCTCGTGAATTCGTCGCGTGCACCAGTAATCATAAACTTCAGATAATGTGTCTTTTGAAACTCCAGAAATTTAAAATAAAGCAGATTTTAGGTTTGAATGGTTCAACATGAGCTGGTGCAGCCACAGACGGGTGCTTGTATGTACAATTAAACCTTTATTTATATTTTAGCAGTACGTTTGCCGTCTGCTTACAGCTAAAACAGTGTTTTATATTCCTCCTTACTTGTTTTCTGCTGCTTTGATTCGTTTTTACCAGCGATGCAAAGAAACTAAATACATTTACTCAAGTTGTGCACAGTTTTAAAATACTGTATTTGGTCTAGTTTGAATATAAATATACTGTTGGCCATAAAGTTGGAATAATTTAGTTCCTAAAGTTTTGAGAAGGTATAAACTTTATTTATCAAGAATAAATCACAGCATTGTCACAATCATTTCAGGAGAAGAGGTAAAAAAAATATATTTTATTCCAATTTTATGGGCAACTGGATTAGAAATATTGGGCTTTTTATGTGTTAAT
This sequence comes from Chelon labrosus, assembly GCF_963514085.1. Lineage (NCBI taxonomy): Eukaryota > Metazoa > Chordata > Actinopteri > Mugiliformes > Mugilidae > Chelon > Chelon labrosus. Next base: position 20,631,573 of record NC_140355.1, read on the forward strand.
AATGAATTATTATTATTACTGATCAATGCAGTTATAAATCAGATTACAGGTTAAGAGTCTACACATAAAACAAGCAACAAGGACAGAATCACATGACTCATATTTCTAATTAACCGATATTTTCAGAGCACGATTCTCTATTATTCCTCCTGCTGCTGCTGCTGCTGCAGAAGTATTTTCAGTAAATGATCCGAGCGCTGCAGACGAGTAAACGGAACAAAACCAGCAAGCTGTGACATGCGGGGTTTGTTAAGAAACGGATCAGAGCTGAGGTCTCCAAACGGTGGGTGAATTAAAAACTGGAGGTAATGCTGCGTCTGGAGGCGTCCAAGAATATCAGAGTACTGGTCGTGTTCATGTAAGAGAAGTGACAGCAATATTAAAACACAGGATATGTAAAGATCCAGGCCAGTTTGTGTTGGGGCTGCCACCTCTGAATAGAGTTATGGAGGCGAAAAGATCAACGTTACTCAAAAAATGTGTTTTATTTAATTGGATCAGTGAGAAACCTGCCACTGTAACTCAGTGGGAGGTTTAAAAAAGACATTTTAGAGCTTTTTCTATTGAAAGACTAAATTAAAAGGTGGACATATGGCAGCATAAGGATCTAAGTGATGTATGCCGGGTTTTCTTTTTCCTTTTCTACGTTATTTGAATTTTGCTTATTCATTTCCTCCCCTATAGCTCAGACCACCACTTAATGATGTATGCTTAAATACACTGTTGATATGTTCTGAAAATAAAATTAAATCTGATTGTTATTTTTTTTTTTAAAACTGGAGGTAAATGATGATTAATGTCTGATATTAAAAATTATTATTGGATGGAAACTATAGTAAAATAAAACACATTTAATTTGTCATCACGTGGAGAAGAGATGTTATTACCACAACTTTATTAGAATTCGGAGGAAATCACATAAATCTTCTAACAGAAGGCTTGGTGTGTGTGTGGGGGGGGGGTTCTCTCTCTCTCTCTCTCCAGGCAAGAGAGCAGAGAGCGAGGGTACCAGCTGATTCTCTCCCCTCCTGCCTCCTCCTCTTCCTCTCTCTCCTCACTAATTGACCGACAGCGTTCATGCACACATTTCTCACTAATTTCAAATTTGCTATTCCAGCAGCGGCCGAGGCACGTCTCGAGGAATACATCTCCCCCCTTCTCACTATATACTGCAGAGTCCATCAAACCATGCCCTCCCCTCCTCCTCCTCCTCCTCCTCCAGTTATAAATGACCTGTTTTCTTTCATAATCAAATCTCTTCGATTCCGCCTTGTCCTCTCTCTCTCTCTCTCCCTCTCTCACCAGCCGTTTCTGATAAATAAAATAACCTGAATGAATTGATATGTTATTTGTACATACCGAGCGCGCATGCACGCTCACACATAAGACGCTCGGAGACGCGCACGGCGAGGCCACGCGTCTGGGAAAAAAACAAAACCTCCAAAGTCATCCAGTTTGCTCCGATCAGTGCAATTAGTCGTGAATTATCACCGGACTCTGACAGACGTTCCTTGTAGCTCTCTTTTATTTCCACCCCGCGCTAATCAGCGGCTCTCATTACAAACGCTGATTAAACTGCAAATTACCCAGCAGCGGCCCCGTCCGCGCCGACCAGCGCCTCGCTCAATATCAATTAGGTCCAGCAGCCCCGTCTGTGGTCTCACGGCGCTTCCAAATGCTTGATAGTGCCACTTATTAGTTTGGAAAACTCGGAAAATACCAATAATCAACGGCCATGAAGCTGCGGGGAGAGAGCCCGGGGTTCTCCCCCAGCACTCAGATGCAATCACATGAGCTTTGCCTGATATAGGTTTTCTGCTCTGCTCTGCTCTGCATGCAGCAGGCCTGGGAGCACAGGAACCTCCATTCACAGGAAACACACACATATATATATATAAATCAGACACATCTTTTGCATTTGATTAATAAACCTACACTAATCCATGACAAATCTCCACTTAATCAGATCACAGAGAGAATAAACCGATTTCTGCCTTCTTGTGTTAACCTGTATCAGTGCAATAAAATTAATAGCAGCTCATTATAATTGCTTTTGCATTAGAAGAGGATACCCGCCTCCGTGTTTTCATAAATGCCTTTAACCCACTGAGGCCTGCCGCCGCCGCCGGTGGTGGATCTGCTCAGTGTTCAAAGGCAGAGGACTGGATTACTGGCAAGCTGGTGAAACATGAAGGTGAAAGTGACCTAAATAAAAGTGTTAAATAGCAAAAGTTTATTCTTTTTACGCCCTTTTTTGCACAGCGTGTCGTATTCCTAGATCATTTTTCTTCATGCATTAGCACAGCATCCTTTTATTTTTACCAGTGTAGTTTAAAAAAAGTGTAAAAGCCTTTGCTTTCTTTCTTTTTTTTATTTAAATCCACAACATTTCCTTGTGTTTTTAATAGATTTAGGTGTTAATCACGTAAACGAGACAGTGCAGCTGTCCAATTAAAAATAACAACATTTGCCTCTTAAATGCATGGATATGTTTTACACATCACCCTACAAATGTAACCGCACCTACATATCCATATTGTCATTTACATGCATTTACATTTTCCATGTTGGTTTACCTCCAACACACCTGGCCTGTATCCAGTTACAATACTATATTCTGTGCGCTAAAGTTTATTTCTTTATGTTTTCTTTATTGTTGGACTGATTCTGAACATGCAGCCCGTCCTCAAATGTTAAAAAAACTGATTTAACAAGTTATTTTCATGGTTGTGGGGCTTTTCTTAACTGAAATCAGGAGCTCAGGAGATGGTATCACAAATAAAACCACATGACAAACAGTCGCTTCTTTGTTTTTTACTGCAGCATGTATTAGATATTCCTGAAAATGCATGCAGTATGTGTTTAGAGTGCTATTAATTGAGTGAAATGAGCCCAAATAATGCAACAACAGTTAACAGTGCATTAGAAAAACAGCACAAACATTTGCTTTTTAGTGCATTTTTTTATTTAATTTCTAATGTTGATCATTCAGACGGTGACATGACATTAAAGATGTGATTAACACAATTAATAGAAAGCCTGCAGAATATAGAATCTGTTCCATGTTTCGTGGCCTCACAGACGGTGTAAATTTCCTCCCTCTGTCGCACAGCAGATGCTGTTTCTTCCCTCCACCGCTGACTTCGCTGCTAATCACTCGTAGGTTTGGTTGTTGTGATCGGCTGTGACGAGCAATTAGGACGTTTAAGTTGAGTTTTAAACCTTCTGCGCCTAATTAGTGATGTGCCGCGTTGAAGCCGCCGACGTGCAGGAATGTCGTAAACTTTTAATGGTGCTGGCAGAAGTCGGGATTCTAATAATAAATCTATATTTCTTTTTTTTTTGACACAAGCTGCCTTCTCAAAATACTATGAAATTGATTCTTCTTTCATAGATCACACGAATCAATATCAGATGCACAAAGATTCAAATGATATTGAATGTGCTGTCTTTGCAGCACGGCTTTATAAGGCATGTCAATTGTTTAGCTTAAGTGATATACTGTGTAAATAAAGCAATTGGCTTATTTTGAGGCTCAGAAACCTGAACTCATGCAGAGTGTCAAAGGTTTCTGCGTATAGAGTTTAATTCTTGGAGAAACCAAATGTGAAAGGCCGAGCTGCACGGATTGCAGTGAAATCCAGACAAATCTCTTTTTTACATTTTAGATATAACAATGAACATTTTGATTTTTGGGGTCTTCCATAAGACTTCTAAGATGTCATTTTGGATCAGACTCATGAAGAGCACACTGGTGTTCTCCTTTAGGACGGTACAAGCAGAGCAAGAAAGAAAGACACAATACTAATACTATATTTTACTGCTGCCATAAATATGTTTTAAAAAGTACTATGTATGCATGCAAAATACTAAAATGTAGTTAAATAAATGGACAGACAGTAGCAGCACCTGACAGCCAGAACATTATGACCACTGACAGGAGAAGTGAACAACATTGTTCATCTTGTGACAGTTCAGTGTTCTGCTGGGAAACTTCTGGACCTGGCATTCATTGGTGTGGATGTTACTTAGACATGTAGCACCCACCTAGACCGGACCAGGCACCCCCACCCCATAGCAATGACACTCCTTGATGGCAGCAGCCATCCCCAGCAGGATGCAACCACAAAAACGGTTTAGGAACAACTAAAAAAAAAAAAAACATGAAGAACAGCACAAGGTGTTGACCTGGCCTCCAAATTCACTAGATCCCAAACTGATCAAGTATCTGTGGGATGATCCACAGAGGCCCCTCCCCTCAAAGGCCCCCCCACTAACAACATTCTGTTGCCAGACACCACAGGACACCCTCAGAAGGCCCATGTACTTTCTCTGATGAGTCACAACTGTTTTGGAGGCACAAGGGAGACCTACACTATATTAGGAAGGTGGTCATAATGTTATGCCTGTTCTGTGTATAACTGAGAATAAGTGTGATGCATAGGCAAAAAGTAATTGGATAATAATGTTGAACATTTTACACAAAACTACATTTTTTATAGTTATAATTTAAGTAATGTGAAAGTGGCAGAATGTATTTGACGCAGCTTTATCAGTGAAGACACTCAGTTTGTTAAGTTGTCTTAATGTGACTCTATGCTGAAGTTATCAGGACAAAACTGAGCAGGAAAACTTTTCACAGGGAAAATAATCTCAACAATCTCATAAACAGGTGTCAGCAGAGATTAGATGTAGCCACTGATTGGTTAGAAGCTGCCACACTCATGAGTCGGTTTCTTGGACACCTCTTCTGGCAGTTGAAGGACCGGGACCAGGACCAGGACCAGGATGAGCAACACGGCATGCAGCTCAGACACTGTGACTGAACATTCACACACTTTTGGCTCGGTAAAGATTTAAAAACTAAATTCAGCCCACCACTTTTGGGGTTCTTCGTAGTGGTGGGATCAATCTATAAGACAGTGGCGGCTGGTGAATTTTGTATTAGGGGGGGCGCAAAGTTTGTAAATCAAACCCCTGTAGGGGGCTCTGGGGGCATCCTCCCCCAGTAGATTTTTGTGATTTTCACGTACAAACTAAGCATTCTGGTGCATTCTGACAAAATAATAAAGACAAAATAGAACATCTCCTTACAAAGACAAATGGGGCCATGGAACTAAGTTTTAACTTAATTTATTTGCCTTGTAAAATCCAGCAAGTTTAAAAATGCTAATACATCAAACATTTTAATCGCATATACATATTTGAACCTGAGAACAGTTACTTTTTCATATGGATTTTTAGTATACCATTGAATAATGACTGAAATGTCCCATCCACGGGGCCAACCAAAGCGGTTTCATCAGCTTCTTCGTTCATGTTCACTGTTGTTTGTAATGACGCTAGTTGGTGCTCCAGTATAATCGGTCCGCCGAACTCATCCAGTGAGAAACGTTCCGCGGTGCAAAAATAAGTGTGATTAAAATGCGTAAAAAATGATTAACCCGTTATTTTTGTGTAATTAATTAATCTTAATTAACAAGTTAAAGTCCCGGCCCTAGTTTTAAGTCCTTCATCCCCGTTGTAGTCCATAACATCTCTGTCCCGGGACTTTGAAACAGCACGCAGGGGAAACAAAAAAAGCCGTTTAGCATACACGTTTGAGGTGAAGCTCCTTGTGTATGTCCTCCCACAATCAGTAGCCTGCTGCGAAATGTTTAAGTCCGGACAGTCGGGTCCCAACTCCTTCATCCTTTTCTTCTCCACAGCCGACCAAGTATATACAGCATGATATACAGTCAATTCAGCCGACCGACGAAAATTGCGCGAATGCTTCCTGATGGACGTGATTGATTGATGAATTGTCCAATCAAGCAGCCATCTCTTTGCTCAGTTACGTATGACTCAAGCGCGTTAGGGCGAGCCCCAAATCCTCATTGAAAATGCATTGAAGGCTCATTTTCCGAAAAAAAAAGTTTTAACATGAGAGTCAATGGGAGAAGCTGGGGCGATTTTCCACGTTGATGAATTCGCCCAGAGAGGCGGGACCATTTGAAACGCGACTTGAACCTGACGATTCTGATGACAGATAATATGTCTAGAACACTGAAAACTACTTTTGCTGTGATAGAATTTGTAAAAAAAAAAATCCTCTTTCTCCCAGCTGGTAGGGCGTCGCCCAAATCGCCCCTATACACCATCCGCCCCTGCTATAAGATAATATAAAATAAAGATAAGACAGGATTTAACTAAATAACACCGACTTATCTGTTAAATGTACATGCATGTGCAACTTCTGGGGTATCTGCATGCAAAATAAATACAACTATGTGCAATGCTCATGAGCGCTTGATCAATAATGTTTCAAACATTTATTGTCAGAGTCAGCTGCACTGACCAGGTGATCACTGTCAAGGCATTAGATTATTATATTTTATGTTATTTTGTCTCATTTAGTTTTTTATAGGTGCAGAAGTTTCATTGTGTTGCTCAAATGCATGTGAGTTTATGTTATTTTTTTTAATTTATTTTTTTTTGCTTCATTAGCTTATTATTACTTTTTCTTGTACAACAAATCAAAAATATTTCCTGTGAAAAATTATATTATAATTTAAGAATAAACGCAATCTAAAGTAGTTTAGAAGGTCAGTATTTACTGCGCCACTGATTCAGACCGGAAGACTCGATAATCTACTTCCAGGGTCGATTTATCTGCGAGCAGCTTATCATCCTTGACATCCATCCTGCACACACGCACCGTTGATATACAGTTAGCCCACGAGAACACACTACTACTACCGGCTAATTCACAGCATATTTCAGCCATGGCAGATCCAAGAATACGGCAAATTAAGATTAAAACTGGCATCGTTAAGCGGTAAGTCTGGCTCTTTGTTTCGCTTGTATATGCGCTTTTAAACGTTTCTGGCAAGCTTATTACAGCTACGTTGGGCTAATGCTAATGCGCGAACTAGCTTAGCCCCGCTGACGGGCAGCTTCGAGAACATTCTAAACCGCGCGTGGAGGAACGTTCGTCGGTGACGTTTTAAATTTACTCCGCTGCTGGAGTGCGGCCTGTGGTTAATGGCTAAATGGGTACGCAGTTTTCTTTTGTTTGCAGCGGCTGCTTTACGTTGTCGCTTAACGGCAACGAGTCAACATTTCTGCTGTTACAGTAACATCCCATCGCACTGTCAGAGATACTGATAAAATACTGATAAAAATGCGTTTAGTCTTTGAAACTATTTTGATTTAGTGATGCTAGCTGTGAGCTAGCACATAACAAAGAACAAGTTGCCTTTGTTTGGTGGAATACTTTCTGCATTTTTCACTTAAACTGTTTTGTATATGTATGGAAATACTCAGCCCCATCTAAGTTTGTAGATATTTTGTACTATACCAGTAAAATAAACCATATTGACACAGAGATGCTCACAATGACACATGCTTTATTGTAGCTAACCTTAGCTAGCCTTGCTGTGTTTGTCACAGCTCTAGCAGTTAGTTTTGTTTTTTTTAGCCAGACTTTTCCTCCACCCTGTCTGAATTGACCGTGGACCGTTTGTGGTGATGTAGGAAAGACATGCAAGTCATGATTAAACAATGAAGGAAGTCATGCTTTTATAGCTTGTGTTGTCATAGGTGTCAGGTCATCATTTCATGGTCAAAGCATGACATGGGATGCTGTTTTGTTTTCTTCATGGGACATTCTTAAAAGTTGTGGCTGAACTGGTTTGTTAGGCGAATATTTTCATAAAGCCAATCCCAGATTACTGCTGCTTATTTTCAGACTTCCTCTGCAAGCAGCAAGTTTACTACAGTGGACACAGAAATCTGTCTGTTTTGTGTTTCATGCTTTGGCATTTCATTTTTGTACTTTTATACTCTATTTGAAACATGCTGTGGCGGCGTATTGTTTGTTTTTATCAAAGTCAAATGAGCAGTTTTCAGTTCAGACGTCTGGGAGGGTGATACTGCAGTGGACTGTGGATACTGCAGTGGAGGGAATTACACTCATGCACGAGTTGCTGTAATCCAAATCTGCAGTGCATTACGTACCTATTTAATACAAGATGCCCAGGAAGTTTGTTTTAAATTATGGATTAAAAAAAAGCATAGAAACGACTCCAACTAAAACACAAAGGATCTTGCTGCAAGTGGTGGATTTTCGTTAGATGACTTTGCAAATTACTCTGATAATAAATTGAAATCCTTACACCTGGAATGCAGGAGAAATGACAGTGTTTATAAAACTGCACATAATAACTGAGAATGGTGCAAATTTATTTCATATTTTTGTTTTACACCAGCGTATAACTTCAGTTTAACCTTTTTTCTCTGAGACTTTTACTCGTGTTCGTCTTTAATTGGTTTCTTGGCTTGTTCTTTGTTAACGTCAGGTTTATTAAGAGATTTTTTTTTATTTTATTTTTTTAGATTATATAAATAAATCGGACCACAGCTCATCATTGAAGTGTCTTTCTTTTTGAATTAGATAAACCTGCGGTGTCGGTGAGTGAAAGTCGCATACCGTGTTTCGATATCTCCAGGAAACTTGGAAAAACTTTTATTACTTTTGAAAAACAATAAGATATGTGCAGTACAGTGTAAATTTAATATAGTAAAGTCCTATGTCCTTCAGATCCTGTTTGACTAAGATTTCAAGGCAGACTTCACTAGCATGCAACGTGCACTGCAAAAACATTTCAGATGGATTTCAATGCTGTGCAACTTTGTTCCGGTGGCGAGAGCAGGTAGATTATCTGAAAGCCAAATGTTCTGCACTAAAAATACCAAGCCAGATGTAAGCCTAAACTAAGTAGCCTTCCAGTTGCTTCACTAATTCTCAATAAAAACAGTACATAATATTCTGCAGGCTTTTACCGTGCAAAGGCAGCAAATGAAACAAAAGTTTTCAGTAAGTTAACATTTGAAACGGCCTGCTTCATGCTCACTCTTGTCCTTTTAGAAGCAGGTTTTCCTTGAACTTGGCCTTTTAGCCGCTTCATCCAAAAACATCCTGACAGGCGTAGAAAGAAATGAAAACGTTTATCTGGACGTGATCTAGTTTATTTGGTTCAATCCTGTAATAAAATGTTTTGTGTCGAAGGTTTTTAATGTTTGGTTTTTGTTTGGCTCTGTGTTATAAAAGTTAATTTAACACCTTTTGAAAACTGTTTATGGCAGAACTATGGTATTAGGTTGTTGGTTGTTTAGCATTTACCACATACTAAACTGACAACTCGGTGTATACTAGCAATTTTATGTCCAATCCCATGCACTTTGTTTCTCCGCCGTGTGGTTTTCCGGAGCTGATGGTGGATATTTTCCATCTCGGTTCTTTTGTCTGTTGCAAAAAAAAAAAGGGAAAATTCTCTTCCAGTACAAACAAATGTCTCGTAATCATAATTCCTGCTGCCTACATTATAAATAGATGGATCTGATACGGGACAAAAAAAAGTAGACGTTTTGATGTAGGACCTGTGAAACTCATCGAGCAGTTTAAGCCAGAGTTGGCATCCGTCTTGGGGTTAGCGCTACGTTCGGGCCAAATTTACCATGCCAGAATTAGAAAATATTGTAGATATTACGAGGTGTGGCGAGATAATAGGCTCGGTGTGGCGGTCCGAGTGTATCTCTTATCGATCAGGCCGACGTCTAATTCCCTCCTGTCAATGGCGTTTGTGTAATGTGCTATCGATTGTGTTTTGATGAGGGTCAGGTTGCTAACCGGCTCCCCGAGGTGGTAATGATGGAGGCTGGGTTTCCCACCGAGGATAATGTCACAGAGTGTCCAGGAGTGGTCAGTGTCGGAAAAACAACAGTGGCCGTCGTCCTGTGGTGTAGTTCATCAACCGCTACTGCCCCCTTATTACTGTACTGAGGGTTTTGAGGTTAAGTCTACTAGCTGAAGACACCTAGACCTTAATCAGGTTTAAACATACTGTGTGTCATTTCTTTCTGTCTCTTCGCTCCCGTTCAGTCTCTTTCTTTGTCCCTTGTCTGTCTCCTTTTTGTCTCCTCTTGCCTTCCTCGCCCCCTCCTCTCTTTTTATATATTGGAGTTTAGAGGAAACCTGCCTGCTCTTTTAGCCGGGCCTATTTCCAGTGGCTCTTGCACATTCCAGTCAGTGCCTTTCTGCCCTAGCGAGGCGGATGCCCTTAATAAAATGACAACAGTAATTTGCCTTTGTCATTCCCCGGTCCCAGCAAGCACAGACTACGCCGCGGCTCAAAAATACAGTGCCGGAGAAGGCGGCCGAATGTGTGTGTGTCGGCTGGCTCTAATTCCTTTTTTTTTTTTTTTTTTCTATTTTCCAGAGAGCTGCCTTTTCCATTAAGCCTGAGGTGGCAGGTCTATTTAAAACCAGCCACGACCCCACCCCTCATTCACACGGCGCTCCAAGTCTGGGAGAAATAAGAAATTAACATCAGGACTGGAAGAGGGGGGGGGGGGAATGGACATTTTGTTATTAGACTGTCCTTCAGTTTTATTCAAATGATTCCAGCCCTCCTGCCTCCATCTTTTCTCCTCTCTTTGCCACCTTCGTCGACTCTAAACAGGTGACATCGCTCATTCTGCATCAAGCAGGGCGAGCGGGAAGACAGGAGCCGCCTACTGCATATGGTGCATGTTTGAAAGCTCCTTGATGGAACCGTATTAGAATGAGCGGTAATTGAAGCAAAATATGACAGAGTGGCGCCGGCTTCCTTGGCTAAGCAAGGAGAGGAGCGGTGCAACAGGGAGGGAAGGGGTCTCCAGTAATGTGACTGACTAATGAAGGATTACTCACTTACACACACACACACACACACACACACACACAGCTGATTTTATGAAAAATGAAATTTGTGTTGTCACTCCAACAAGCGGGCACAGCCGGAAAAAGACTATTAGCGGGAAATCATTATCAATAGCGGTATTTTCAAACTCCATTATGCCAATCAGGGTCGGAATTTGTTTAATAGATTTAGTTCCATTTGGCCCGTAATTGATAAATAATCAAAATTTATCAATGTACTCGGGCCCGTTTTCACTAACAATCAAGGAAAAGAAGGCCCATTTACCACCTGACTTGGTCCAAATTAGGGATTGAATTGACGATCAATTAATCTCTAAAAAGGACGAGTCGTGTGTGTGTGTGTGTGTGTGTGTGTGTGAGGGAGGAATGGGGTGTTTGTTGGAGGCAATAACGCTGGATAAAGGAGTCAGATAATCATGTTGATAAGGTGCGAGATGGAAGGCATGATACAGTTAACAAGGACAGACAAAAGGTTTTATTTGTGTCTGGGTACGTGTTTACGCTCAACACTGGACGCTGTATAGACGCAGCCATTAGGGACTGATGATTTACTAAGCAAACTATTCTGAAAAGCCTCTTAGCAGTAATGAATTAAATAAAAATGGACTTTCCTTTAGGAATGATTAAGAAAAATCAATGGTTAAATGTTTAAAATAACAGCTCTGGATTTTCATTAGAAATTTAGAAAAAGAATTTCAGTCCAAAAAACACAAACAAAATAAAAATCTGTTTAAAACTTTTCTCCATTTGAAAGATTCGCTATCAGTTCTTAAAATCCCCAAATCTTTATATATGTATATATGTATATAAGCCATATCCTGCATCCTCTCGTGTTAGAAATCGTTGCACGACAAATCTCGCAAGAGTATGCAACTAGATTAGTCCACGTTTGCTCTCAGAGTCATGTTTTGCATCTCCCTCAGAGTCAGACCTGACAGCTGATTGGATAATAAAAAGTATGACTTCAGAGAAGCGCAGCACAAAGGCAAAGCCATATGCAGGATTTGCCAACTATAGGTAAAATATTGTGCAACTACGCCAGTGTCTTTTAGTAAAATTATCCAACAAAGGTTCAAAAAAGGCAACTGGATTTGTTGACTCAACAAATCCAGTTGCCTTTTTTGAACCTTTGTTGGATATACCATGACCTGGATGACTGAGAACCTTCACAGACTTTCAGTAAAATTGTTTTGAAACTGAAATCTTATGTTTAAATTAATTTATATTGAATGGATCAAATTGGGACCTTGTGAATTGAACCGATTGAGAAAATCAGTAGCGATACCCAGCCCTAACCTCGAATATTTTGAAAGGGGGAAAAAAAATATATTTAATTGTGATTAATCTCATGATTTCCATAGTTATTCAAATTTATCGCACTTTTTAAATGTCCGTCTTTATTTGCATCTCAGCTGCTCAGAAAGATCCCTGCTTAGTTCATAGCTCAATTCATATCAACTATAAATTTAGATAACTTGTCTTGTCGAGGGAACTTTGAGTTCAACTATAAATGTAGATAACTTTTCTTGTTGAGGGAACTTTGAGGCTGAACCTGACGTTCAAAAGACCAATTCTGCTCTTTTGTTTACGCTTGCGTTCTTCTTCTTCTGGGATTTTTTTGACACAACATGGCTTATTACTGCCCTCTGCAGGTTAAAATAATTAAATATGACTGCACTTCAGAATCTGCTTGCTTTCCACAGCGTCAAAAGTTTCATTTTCTTAATGTAAATACTGAAAAAAATCAAATCAAAAAGACTTATTGGCAGGATTCAAATGTTCCAGTTATTTCTGGGCACTTGTAGAATTTGACGGGTACTTCATAGTGATGCCCCGAAAAATGTTGTAATGAAGCAAGCAACAACCGCAGCAATTTTGCAGCTGAAAATGGCCCAAAAGTGCATTTTCGGTTTTCGGCCGGAATTTTTTCGGTGCATCCCTAGTACTTCACTGCATGTGTCTTCTCCAGTGTTTGAGATGATGTTTATTTGTTGTTTTACCTCCAGTTAGCACATCTTGCCTACGGTTTTGCGTTTGCCCAGCTCTTCTATATCATCGTACTTTTATTCACCAAAAAATCTGCCAAAAAACATCAACCGTTCGACCCGATGAGGCTGTAGAGTGACACTGAAAAGCATTTAAATTTAGATTAAAGTTTCATCTGGAAATTAAAACGTCTTTCATCCGATGCATCCTATAAGCGTTGACTCTTGAAGCATATTTTAAGTCTGATCTCCACTTGGCAGCGGTGAGGAGGAGTGATGTGTTTGCTGGTTGTTATTGAGGTGTGTATCTTGCCTTCCTGTGGGAGATGATCTCGCTGTGTCCTCTCAGTCAGAGGGACGTTGGGCTGGGATGAGGATAGATGGCCCTGTCTGTAGAAAGTGACCATCACGGCCCGCCTTTTCATAGCACAGCTTATATTATCTGTCTGGGAGGCTGTGCATTTATGTTTGATGGAACGACATCGCTGCTGCCGCCGCCGCCGCTGTCCTTTAACTGTGTCTTTCTTCCTGTCGTTCCTCCGCAGGCTGGCAAAGGAGGAGATTTCGTACGTAAACGAAGCAAAGCAGCAGGAGGAGAAGATCGAGCGCATGAAAGCAGAGGCGGGAGATGAATATGTCATCAAGAAACAGGTACGTTTGGCTTCTTTGCTGCTGCAGATAAAGATAATTATTGTTACCTCCGTTTCAAAAAGCCTCCGCATTTCCTGTTTGCCACCACCTGTAGATCTCAGCCTGTAAGTGAAGGGGCTTTGCTCTCCTGTAGTGATGATTTGAGTAGCCCCTCGTTCGTCTAATGAGGTCAGCCCACAGCGATAATGAAGAATTAGGTTTTGAGAGAAGAATCATTAGTGATTTAGTAATTTGCTTGACGCAGACGTAATTATATCATGTTACTTTATAGGAGTTTGATAATTACTGACACATGCTGGTAATTTAGTGTCCCCAACAGATCACTGGCCCATATCCTGCTCTCCATTCTCACTACGCCGCCATCCCTCCATCATTCGGGCTGTTTGTAGAGACTTCTTAAACCCAGATAGGCTGTTCTTTTTCATATTCATAACGGATAAATGGAAAAATAAGGACGTAATTAATTTATAAAGATGCAGAAAAGGTAAAATAATAAGAGGACAGTGTTGGTGGTTTTTTGGACCATTGGTTTATGGTTGATTGGTCAATCCATTACTGTCCGACAGGAATAAATTCTCAACTATCCCAGGAAAAGGGGCATATTTTGAAGGGTGGTTCTTGTTCCTAATGTTTGGTTTACGTTTACATGTGTTCCCACTCCCTCAATTTAAGATGGATTCTCTCTCTCACCAACCATTTGACAGGTCTAGTACTTAAACATCGCAAAAATAAAACTAATTTGTGTAGGAGTATTTATTGGGTAACTTTGTCTACATTGTGGAAATATTAGATTTTACGCACGTGGCCAAAGGAAACCAAATATCAGTATCGAATTAAATTATGGACATTAACAAATAAATCTGAATTCATATAATACGGAAGTAACATTTGCCACCTGCAAACAGTTGACTTATGGACTGTTTGCAAGTTGAGCCTGGTCCACATTTAAAGTTACGCATATTTGCTTGTCGTTCGTCTTCTTGTAGCTGACATTTGGTCTCTAGTGGATGGGATTATACAACCCCAGATGTTTAAGAGTGAAAGAGACGGAACGATAGACTGTATATAAATATGGACAATGCGTCGCCGCTTCCTTGCATTGACCAAACTGGCACTATTTTCCCAACCACACATTTTTGTTTAATTAATACTACGCTCTGCTCTACCGCCACCTGTTACAAGGAAATGAAGGAATTGTTTTTGACCGTTATTTGACGTGTATTTTAGTGTTTTAGTTTGGCCCAAGTCCCGCCCACTAACATAGAGGGGGTGGAGCTTATGACCTATACTGCAGCCAGACACCAGGGGGAGCTCTACTTGCTTTGCCTTCACTTTCGAGGAGCAGTTCCACCGTCCATCTTTATACTTTCTATGAACAGAACATACAAATATTGCTAGTGTACGGACGTAGCTAGCTCTTTTTGCCGATGCCTCAAGCCTGCTATCAGCACGGTGAATGAGGCGATTGAAAGTCGTGGACGGTTCTTTGCAATAAACGCGTGTTGGCGCCAAATGTGAATCGGCTCCTCTTGTTGGTCGGCCACCTCAGTCGTGTTGCCTCAAAGCTGAGATTAGTCCAACTTGCATCAACATCATCAGTTCTCTTGTCTCCATACCGCTGCTATTCTCTTTCTTTTTGTTCACTACATTAAAATTAACATGCTGGACTTTCGGTAAAGTTATTTCCTGCTTCATGGCGTCTCAGTGTCTTTACCGTGACAAAACGTCAAGAAAAAATCGGACCCTTCAACAACCGTACAGGAGAGAGTGTGAGCCTCATAGAAAATATACACAAATGTGGATTTTCCATTTTATTACTCGTTGAAAAAGTAAGAGGCCGTCATGTAATCGTCCTGTCTCTTGCCGAAACAGATCCAACTGGTCCCCTGTTAAGTTGGACTGCACTTCTGCACGTTTCATGCACCACATTTCATTGCGTTTCCTGCCAACATTAAAATTCCGTGTGTGTTTTATTTTGTTTGCTCATTCACAGAGCAGCGGCCCGGGCTGAGCCGCCGGCTCGGCTGGCGTTAAACGGGGAGATTGGGTGGGAGGCCAGATGGATTATGGTTGGAGATGAGAGGTCTGAGGCAGGATGGATTAGAGGTTTTTATTTTAATGGAATCAATACGCTGTAAGTGTCATCTTTATCCAGCGCTGATGGGATCATTCCACTGCACCGAGAGGGCACCGTGACTTTTCTCTGTTTCAGCACTCCGCCGCTTAGTCTAGCTCACCTTGTCACACCTAGACGGCAGCCGGCTCGACTAGTTGTCTTTCGGCGTGTCAGTTAGGCTCAGATGAACTCATACACAGGCAGGCAGGCCCGACGGCCAGCGCTCACAGCCGTGTAATGTTCATGTGTGTGCGCAACTGCGTCCGTGTTTTGACTTGCCAGCTCGACAGAGGACCAGGTGAGGAAGCATCTGTCATGAGTGAGTGTGTCTGACAGCGTTAGCCAACTCTTCTCTGCTCTTTGGGGTGCCAGCTGGGGGAATTCCACATTAGCCGCGCCTGTGAAAGTTCCCCCAGGCTGTAACACAGTTTCCCTACAGGCGTAGTAATACCTCTTTACGCCTGATCCCGGTGTCCTCGGCTCAGGGTTTCTTCGCTCATCCAGGTGTGCAAGCCGGATCGAGGCGGTCCCCTGCCGCCCGACTCCCGGCCCGATCGATAACTCAATAACATTTTTCATACCGCCGGCTTGTCGGGGAGGTGTTAACCACAGCGGAGTGCACGTGGCAAGCGGGACGCCCTGCATGCCGTTGTCAAGGAACAAAGGCCGCAGCCAAATGCGTCGAATGAATATGCCTGCGTCTGGCTGTTAGAATTAACCTTCTAAACTTGGTGAATTCACGTTCAATAAAAGTGTTGATTCTTGTGAAGGCGGGTGATGAAAAATAATAACGGCAGCAGAGGATAGTGATGAATAAATATTGCGACGGCTCTGATGTGGTCTCTCTCTCTCTCTCTCTGCTCCGTGTGGTTTCAGATGGAGGTGTTGCAGGAGTCCAGGATGATGATTCCAGACTGTCGCCGCCGTCTGGTCACAGCCCACTCAGATCTGCTTCAGTTACTAGTAAGAAACACACAAATGCACAACATCTCTTTGTAGGACAAAACTGTGACGCTCATGTAGATATTGATCCATTTGTGTCGTCGGTATTAATGTCCTCTAATTTATTAAACATCCAGGTTTGCGTTTCAGTTTTAAATTTTATCACATCTACAGGAAAATTAGTCTTTTAGTGTCTTTGTTTTTTTCTCTTGTTATATTTTCATAAAGCTGACAGCCGACTGCTTTTACCTTGTCAATTATGAGCCAGAAAAACATCACAATAAACAATTATGGCAGAAGTATTATCTAATAATTATCTTCTAGTCACTTGAGACCAGCATCTAGATGTAAGACTCTAAGCTCACCGTATAGTTAAAGCTGCTTTATCTAAACATTTTCAATGGGAATGGCACTCTGCACTCATTTATTGAGTTTATTTGTCTTCAGAAGACCAGAACCTACGTAGCAACAGGAAAACATTCAATCACAAAACAAATGAAAAGGAAACAAAGCATCAGTATTAGATTAAATTATGGACATTAACTTTACGAATATATCTGAATTCATATAATACAGAAGTAACATTTGCCACCTGAAAACTGTTGACTTGTTTTCAAGTTCAGCCTGGTCCACATTTAAAGTTGCACATATTTGCTTATCGTCCGTCTAATTGTAGCTGGCAGTTGGTCTCTGGTGGATGGGATTATACAAGAAACAGAAAAATAGACTGTATATAAATATGGACAATGCGTCACCGCTTCTTTGCATTGGCCAAACTGACGCTACTTTCCCAGGGAAACGGGCAGCACCATTAGAAGAACATTCAGGTTCTTCAACACCATCATGACTTTGATGTTCTTATTAGAAAATAGTCAAACTATTAGATGTGCAGTCGTGGAATTTGGTGCACACATTGATATCCTCCACAAGATGAAGTATGTAACTTTGTCATTGTTTAGCTTTACATCTAGTGCCGTTATCTGGTTGAAATGACAGTTTGTGCCCTTTGGTGTTTGCCCCAATAACAACTATATGATTGCTGTTCTTACTCCCCTTATCCGTTGCTTCAAATGTTAGTTTAACACCGTAAACTAAGGTGGTGAATATGTGCTAAAGATCATCGTGTTAGTTGGATCTAATGCTACGTTAACGCCACGATCGACAAAGGTTACAGCTGGTGAAACAAACGTGTCGTCGCCGCAGTGTTTCCCATACAACTGGGTCTAATTTACTCCACCATGGTCTCGTAACGAATCAGAAGTATTTTGCGCTTGAGTTGTTTTTCCTATTGCACCTGAAAGCATCACTTTGTAAGCGCCAGCTAGCAAAGTTAGATTAGAGAACCATAGAAAGCCACGTTTCACTAGCTTGTGTTTAGTATTCGTGTAGATGAACCGAACAGGCTGCTGCTTTTTGACGCTAAATCCAACATCGGTGTCATTACGGTAATTTAAAGACAAACTGATACAAAACGCATGCTCTTTATTTGATGCGCCATACACCGTATAAATAGTTGGCTTTTATTAAGACGTAGAACTCTCCCTCCACTCCCCCTAAACAAAAAAGGGTTTCAAAGTAGCCTGGAAGCTAGCCCAATTTCCTCCGTTTAAATTTTTTTTTTGTGTGGTGGAATATTGGTCTGGGGTCTCTCCGTTGGTAACTGATTACGCTCCTGCAAAGACCGGCTGGGCCAGTCCAGATGGCGAGTTACCAGACTCATGTTGTACCAGGCTACTACATCACTGGAGCGCTGCTAAAACTTAAAGCCAGCGCAGCTTCGATATGTAGCTTCGATAAGCGTGGTGTGCTTATAGCTTCATATCTGTAGTTTCCTTTTAAAATCGCCTGCACCTGGCTGCTTTTTTACAAGTAGTGTGAACACAGCGTTAACACAGAGCTGCTAGCATGCTTCTTCCAAATATGTGTGCAAGATAATAAAAAGCCAAATCAAACTAAACAATCAAAAGATGTTTTTTTGTGTGTAGTTCCAGTGAACTGAACCTCTGAACGAGCTCTGCCGACACATGAGCCGCATCTCAGTGTCTCTCTGTTCAGCCGTGGAGCGTGCCAAACCCTTCAGGGCTTGAGCTGATATGGTGAGAAGCAAACATAAGCATGCATGTCTCGGGGTCATCTCAATTAAACCGGAGCAACAGAGTCTGGTGGCGTAGGAGCTGAACGGCAGACGGGAGCGAGCCGACCAACCCGGAGGCTCGCTGCGTGAACTCCTCTCCGCATCTCGCCCTCCGTTCCTTCTTCTCCGCTCAGACGGACATATGCACACGCTCATCACAGTTCATTAGCGGCGCTGTCGCTGCACTGTCCACCACAGGAACTCAAACGCGCTTGATTAAAGGACACGGACACCTTACAGTTAGCTCGCTAAATTTAGCTCCCGGTGACAGGTTTCGTGACGGCAGAGAGGCGACGGCGAGCTGTAGGTGTTATCTTAAAGTTCAAATTGTAATTCTTAGACGGCAATAAAACCAAAAACCCCTCTCTTTCTCTGTGTGTTTGTGTCTTTCCAGGAAACAGAAGAGGATATGGCTGAATCAGAGGAGTACAAAGAGGCCAGAAACATATTGGACTCAGTGAAGCTTGAAGGATGATTTCTGATGTGTTTCTGTTCTCACTGTGAGATGCACCACTCGCTTAAATGTCCATTCCTTTCGTCAGGCTTTGTCTGGAGCCGGCTCTCTGTTCTTGATGTAATTATTTCTACTGTTTACTGGTAACGTGCCACCGCATTGACGTATAAACCCCCCCCCCTCACAAGAAGAACAAGATAAACATTTGGTTTATTACAGTAGAGGAGTGCGAGGGCTTTTCCTTTAATTTTTCTTTTTTTATTATTTGGCTTGGTTGAATATCTGTTTATCCGTTGCCTTTTCTGCACCGAGGATCACATATTTTAATGCTCGCTGCTGGATTGTAAGGAGGAAATAATCAGTTGATGGTGTAATAAACCAGCTGGGCTCAGCAAACTGACGTGAATCTCTGACTTAATTCTCAGAAATGACTTTTCTTTTTTCTTCTTTCCTCTCTCTGATTGACTAATCTCAGGATCATCTCAACGCTAACTGACAGATTTAATTGCAGTGTATTCACCTGCTGCTGTCCCTGTTAACAGCAGCAGAGATGGATTGTGTCTTGACGCCTACAATAAAGACAAGAGCACTTTGGGCAACCCTGTCAGTCAAGAGACAAATGTTGGTTATGGCCCTGAATGACAAAACAGGCCCGTCAGCTTCAGTCTATTATCCAAACGGCCTCAAATAACGACAGCAGCTCGCATTAAGCCTGAGAGAGTCCTTCCTAAATAGTCATACTAATAAATGAACTCAATTGCCAGACAAATTAAGGTTACATTTGACTTGATCCTTATTTTACAGATTTCGATAATTATCGGGATCACCCCAAAGTCTCATTAGCGCCCTAATGAGGCGCTGCTACTTGCGTGACATCTACCCCGCTCCATCTCGTTAAGGAAATCGCTCTTCAATGCTGATTATTTTATTTGGAGGTATAATTATATTTCTTTCGGATAAATCACGGCCTAATCGAGTCCGTGCAGAGGGCAGCGGCCGCTAATTGAGGCATGAGATGCGGCGGCGGGGTGCTACACCTGGGCGTGTGTGACCAGGAGGACCCGCTCATGGAGGAGGATGGAGGGTGGAGGGTGGAAGGCTGCTCCGAGCATGGAGAGGCTGGATCCTCCTGTACTGTAGTAACAGTACGTGGAAATACTCCTAAGTCCTGTATTTAAAAATAACAATAGAAAAGTAATTAGAGCCTGCAAGGTTTTTATTATTTAATTTATTTCTGATACGTTAAAAGATTGGTTTTATTTTTGCTGCTGGTTTCAAATTCATAGATGGCTTAACCTTTTTTTTTTAAGATTTAGATATGTTATCAAATAGTAAAAAAAAAAAAAAAAGGAAAATAATGATGAGTACAATTTGTTCCCACAGTAATCTAGATTAAAGCTAAAACTAGAAATTGTGTCTGCGCCCTTTTACGCAATCCTGTAATTTCATTTCAGGATTACCCGGTTGGATCTGTCCTCCCTAAAGTCACATGACTTATCAGCTGTGGTTGATCAGGAAAACCAATGAAGCCGTCTTTCTTCAAAAAAAAAAAAATTATCCCCAAATGAAGGAATCGTCCCCTGTGTAACCTCTGCCTAACCTCAGCGGCCATTTATTTCCTGGTAATGAGAAGGAATAATGAGATTTTATTCAGGAACCAAGTCAGATACCTTCCTAGAGTATTATAATCTTCATTTTATGGCACACCTATGAATAATACGTCTTGTTGTAGCTGCTAATTAAACGGACAAATGTTATGGGAATGCGTACAATGCTGCGTAAAGTTCAGTTTTGCTGATCCTGGCTTCGAGTAAAAATGGTTTGGGGATCCTTCAACACCTCTCTCGTTCGTTATTTTCATTCCAAGTTTACACTGACACCGAAATGTTTCATATTAAGAACATAACTGAGGAAATGAAGCTGTAATCGTTGGAGCTGTAACTGTATGTCGCCACCACGAGTCGGCTCCAACCATGAAGGATGCGCAGCTTTTCCAATTTTCTGCCTCTGAAGTTCGTCCGTGTCAAACTTTTGCGACTGGTTTCTGGGCGCGCAGGAGACCGCTGTGGTTGCAGCATCAGCGCCAGCTGCTCCTCTCCACCTCCACCACCTCCTCCTCCTCCTCCTCCTCTTCACCACAGTAACTTATTACTCCTAATCCCCCAGACTGTCACCAAATCAGCTGCATGAAACAAGAATCTCATTTGTTAAACTGGGAGCTTGTGCAGATGGAAGATCGATTGTTTTTCTCCTCAGAAATCTCTAATTGAGTGAATACAGGCTGCAAAGGCGGATCAGAGGGAGAGGGAGAACGCGGGAAGGAGAAGCGTCGCCCGGGCCTCGAGCTTTGGATGGAGAGTCACTGCTGGAACCAGGAGGTCACGGGTTCAAGTCCCGCCAGTCACCCGGCGCGTCCAGCACACATGGATGAGAGGTACAAACCACAGCTGGCCTCTGAGTGCTGATGCACCGCTGCAGCAGCGTGGATCACGATCTCGTGTTGGTTTTTGCTGTTTTATTAAAAGTCACTCCTCATCTCCACAGCGCGTGAAAACGTCTACTTTCCACTCAGATGCGCCGCATTAACTTGCAGAGGGAGGATTTGTTTGTTTGTCTATTTTTATTTATATCAGGGATAAGATTGATGTGAGCATGTTAGTGGAGTCTGCACGGGGAGAGATGGAGCTATGACTGCTTATACAGGCCCTTATTTATATTTATATATATATATATATATATATATATATATATAATTACAGCTTCTATCACACACACGCAAACACACAGAATCAATTGACACTATTAAGTGGAAGGATGTCTTTAAATTAAACCATGGCATCTAACAGGAATAACAACTTAAAGCAAGTTGCCAAACAGCAATGATGCATAAAAACAACACAAATGTAATAATGTCATATTCGCAATAAATTGTGCTTTAAGCCTCCAACATGTCATGTAATCTAAAGGAATGAAACCACTCAAATAAACAATAATAGCAGCAACTGTAGATTTAAAAAAATAAAAATCACAATTAAAAATAATAATAATACGAAGGTTTAGATTTATTTTTGTATATATTTTATTGTTTCTTTTAAAGGCCCTCGTTTGGCACAAACGTCTCCTGCTCCCTGACATGATCATGATCTGCTCTCTCCTTGTTTGGGTTAAATATGACCTGCTACTGCTGCTGCTGCTGCTGAGAGGAGACGAGAGGAGCCATTCACTCGTGTTTGTGCAGCTATAAAAGCATGAAGCTATTGAAAAGTCGTAAAACGAAGCGCGCCATCCATCATCCCGCAATGTGATGATTTTAACTTATCCTTACAGCTCTGGGCGCGACAGGAGGAAAAAAAGAAAAGAGAAGAAAATGTTCTAGAAAATAAAATAATATAAAAAAAATACCACAGAAAAATACTACGATTTTTGTACATAATTACAAACATTTAACATTTAAATAAATAATCTCCTTTTAATTCTCTAAAATAAACGAACCTCCAAACAAAATAAAAATAAAATAAGAATAAATGCAATATTTAAAAAAAAAATAAAAAATAACCTCTTGTCTTAAATCTCCCAAAATCTACCTCGAGTCCGGCTTCTAAAGAAATCAGAGTCTTGATGAAGGAGAGGCTTAAAAAAAAAAAAATGTATCTCCCAAAGTGCGCGTCGTCCTCTCCGCGTCTTCCTTTGCGCACGTCAGCGCAAACACGACTCTCCTCCGCATCCCGACGCGTTACCAGGCAGACTCCCGCACTCGCCTCCTCTCCTCTCCTCTCCCGTCCATCCCTCCCAGCCTGTCTGTCGTCGTGTCGTGCAGCACAGATTGCAGAACAAATAAAAAAGGCGAGCGGAGGCAACAAACGCGGAGCCCGGACGCACGAATAAAAGAAAACCCGAAGCGAGCCCCCGGGTTCACGCTCGGACGCCTCCTTTGTGCCAAAAAAAAATAATAAATAAACCTCCTCTCTGGAAACGTCCCGACATCTGTCTATAAAGCACGTCTGATTTTTTTTTTCTGGTCTTTATATGTAGCACACTGATGTGTGTGTGTGACAAAAAAAGCTGTTGTGCTAATTGATCCTAATGGTTTTTTATTTAGTGACAAAGAGAAACATGCTCCAGCTGATTTTAAGAACTTTTTTTTTCTCGTTTCCTGAAAATAAATCATATATAAATATATATATATAACAAATCACGAAGCAGGAAAGAATCCGGCCTCCTCTCTGAACATGAGTGTTTGTTTGTACCCATCCATCCATCCATCCATCCAGGAGTCACAGTCATTTATAAACTGTGTCCTTTCACCAAAAGCAAACTCCCTCAGCTGTTATAGCAGGAATAATTTGCTCGCACATCATTTGGTCCCTCCCTTCTTGACAGTTGGAAGTATATACTCGCAAATTACCTCTTAATCTGTTCTGCTTTTAGTCTTATATTTGCAGTGGAAGCCTATAGATTAGCCACTAATTGCGTAAACGCGTAATGGCCTTGGAAATTAGACCGGCAAGAATTTAAGTTTGCTGCTCCGCCTGTCTGGGAAATCCAGCTTCACGTTGACTCCAAGAGGCTTTTAAAGACTGTATGGACTAAAGATGTCATAAAAGAAGAAGAAGGAGTGATACTATAACGGACTCGTGGTGTGTTATACGTGCGCCACATTAGCCGGGTATCTCTTTACGCAGCCCTGTGGCTCTGCTTCGTGTGAATAACTGCAATTCTCGGGCTCGCTATAAAAACAAGAGCAGAGCGGCATGCACAATTAAACAAATATTGTGGTGATCCAACATTTCTTGAACGGGTCGAAGCCTTCGCTCAGATATTAAATCAGGTTATTTTATTGGATGTAATTTGGGGGAGAAATCAAAGCCAATTACAGGAATGAGGAGGAATGAACTTGTGGATGTGAGAGGATGGAGGAGGAGGAGGAGGAGGTGGTGGAGGAGGAGGAGGAGTGCAGGGGTCTCGGGCTAAAGCTGACATACCTCAGGCTTCAGCTCTGATTGGTCCTCGTTTGGAGAAGCTCATGGGTTCATTCCGCTGTTAAGCGCCTCCCCATTTCTCTAAACTACATTATAATGCAACGAACCTCCCTTTTAACCACAAACCGAATTTGCTTTCATTTAGGCTATATATATTTCTTAAATAGGTTAAAGTCATAGAGATTTTTTTTTTTTTTTGGAATAGCATTTCGCCCTGGAGCGGTGCGCAATGCTATCTCATGCCGACCTCCTGGATGCTCGCCTCGGTGAGTTAACATCACCAAACTCCGGTCTTCAACTCTACTGTAAGCTGGAGGAACTTCTAATCTTAAATCAAGCTGTGTAAAATTGTCAATTTGCTTCTTATATTGTCTTAATGTGCCTGAAGTGAACCAAACTCGCTTAATTCATTGGAAAAGTAATTATTATTATTATATTACTGCGTAATTTGATTTAACAAATTTCTAAGATATCAGCGAGATCGAATTGAATGAAGAGTATTTAAGGAGCAGATTGTAATGTGCATGCTGTGCTTGTCTGACTAAAAGAGCTGCAGTCGTGGCTTTTTTAAAAATGTCTGTGTTTGTGTTTAATGCATGCCTCGCGCCTGCTTCTGCCTCACCGTTTTCTGCTGCAGCGAAAAATAACAATAATGATAATAATGATGCTTCAACAATTCACGATTCCCCGTTTTCTGCTGTAAAGTATTTTTTGCTTGTGTGCAGTTTGAAACCTTGCTGTGTTTGCCTAACCCCTTTCCCTCCTGCAGAGAAGGTGTTCACATGTGCAAGTCTCACCTGCTGCGGTTGTCTGTGCAGGGATGAAGGATGCCGCGGCGGAGCTCCTGGGCCACAGGGAGGCTCTGAAGTGCAGGCTCGGCGGTGGGGGGCCTGACCCGGGGCACTCCGGGGAGCTCGGCCCGGGCCCGGACGGCGTGGAAGGGGCCACGATGCTCCCCGGCGAAGACATCAGCAGCGGCGGGGGAGGCAACCCGGTGCAGGTCAGCAGCAAAGAGCAGGAGAAGCAGCAGCAGCAGCAGCAGCAGCAGAACAACGGCAACAACAACCCGAACCAGTCCGGAGGGCAGCAGAGCCAGAGCCAGAGCCAGAAACAGAAGCGGCACCGGACCCGCTTCACCCCGGCGCAGCTCAACGAGCTGGAGAGGAGCTTCGCCAAAACGCACTACCCGGACATCTTCATGCGGGAGGAGCTGGCTCTGAGGATCGGGCTGACGGAGTCCAGAGTGCAGGTGGGGCGGCTGGAGGAGGGTGTAGCTTTAACCAACAATGATCCTAAAAATGATCTGTTAGAACACGAATGTAGCAGCAGAGAGGAGACAAGCAAAGACTCGGGTCACTTTTCAATACGCAAAAAAAAATAATATATGTATTAAAACGAACACATTAGAAATATTTGGAGCAGTTTATTTTAAAATGTGCAAACCCCCCAAAAATAAAATTAAAGCTGCTCATAGACAACGTGATATTATAGAGCAACCAGAAATACGAAAACAAGAGATTTAACGCTTCACTTTAAACTGAACATTCACTGTATTTTGTTCTTAAATTGAGTATATTCCAATAATTTTTTTATTTTTATTTTTTTTACAGTTTAAAGGCTCCAATAATAAAAATAAAAGCTCTAATTCCTTCTTAATTAAATTACGGAAACCAAACTGTATTTATTTTTATTTCAAATTGTAGTTTCAAATTGATTTTACCAGACCTCGTTAAAATTATAGAATATTTTAGGACAAATAAATAAAACAGTTTATTATATTTATGTAGCTTCCGGTTGCACTGAAATAATTGTGGCATGCTATCCTAGGATATCACTATTTTATTTTATTTTATTTTGCTCCAGACCTTTCTAATAATTAATTGTTAGTATTATTATTATTTTAAAATTTTAAACGAAGATTTACTTTTTCTAATCAACCCCAGAAACAAATCTTTTAATTGAATTTAATGCCATCATGTTATTTTAAATGGTTTTGCACATGTCTCTGCTCCGGTGTGTGTGTGTGTATTTATATTTTTACCCACATCTATTTGGGTTCAAACCGAAAAACCTTGGAGGCTTTTTATCAGAT
Organism: Chelon labrosus; assembly: GCF_963514085.1. NCBI lineage: Eukaryota > Metazoa > Chordata > Actinopteri > Mugiliformes > Mugilidae > Chelon > Chelon labrosus. The sequence goes on from NC_140355.1 coordinate 20,657,667, forward strand.
CACATCTTTACTCCTGTTGACGAGATTTTAAATGGAGGAAAGAAAAGATAATATTTCAGAAGAGCAGCCAATTTATTTTTATTTTAACCTAAGTTTATATCTGAAATCAAAATTTTACATTTACAGCAGCGATTTAAAATTACGCACGGGCATTTTGAGTCCATGCGTAATTGGTGCGCATCAAACCAAATCTAGCAGCTGTTGGTGAAACTGAAACCAACCTTTTTTAAGATCCCTGGAGCAGCAGTGGTGCAGGTGCATTATCAGTCAGCTGCTCATCTAAACTCTTCCTTGCTTTATTTCACTCATCTACATACAGAAATATTATCCTCCCTGGATTAAACGGCTCTCTGGTGGCTCACATGTGAAATACTGCCCTGATAACCCTCATTATTATTATGATTATTGTTATTATGATGATTGCATGGATCCATCTACATAAAATTACAATTAGTGAAATGGAGCTCGTCTGCTGTTATGATAGGACTGAGGTGGAGGCTGAGCTGGGGCTGGGGCTGGGGCTGGGGCTGGGGCTGGAGCTGGAGCTGGAGCCGGAGCCGGAGCGGTGCTCTCTCCTCTTGTCAGCCGCTCCTCTACGTCTTCATGCCGGACGCGCTGAGGGCGCACTCTGTCTTTCGCGAGGCGGATGAGGAATTGCATTTTCTTTCCTCTGAAGTGTAATGCATTTCAGGCCGGATTTCACGGCTGGCTACGTCGCGGGGAAGGAAAGAAGGGAGCGAGATTGTTGCCCCCCCCCCCCCCACCACCCCCCACCCCCTTCTTATTACTGCGTCCCACTTTCTCAACCAAATCTTCACATTAATCATAGACGCCTGCTTACAGCCAAAGCTACACGAGCTCAAGGACTCCGAGAATGAAGAGAGAACTATTGATCTCTGCGGGAACATTATCTTTATTATCTCAGCGGCTCCTTCCAAAGCAGAGTGATTGTTTAGGGGCAAATTATCTCGTAGAAATATTTCGCACAAGTCGAAATAAATCAAAAAATCGAGCAGGTTGGGTGTATTTCAACGCTGCCAAATTATTAAAACCAAACTTCAAGTGTTTTCTAATTTTTAAAGTTGACCCTAAATGTTTAAAACGGGGCCACTGCTTTGGATCCAAAATAAAATCTTATTATAGGAGGAAACTTTTTAGAATTAGAATTTATTTTTAAGATCTGCTGTGTTTCGTTTAAATGTGATTATCAGAAATAGTTTGTTGCTGTTGTTTTGTGCTGATGGGATCCTGAAAAAATACATAAGTCAGTGTTCCTCTTCGCGTGATTTATGGTTGGCATCATGGCGCTGATCACAGGCTGATGTCACGAGGTTTTTATGTGCGCGCTGCTCCCACGGCCTGTCACCGCACCAGCAGCCCCTCACTCACCCCGTCTCTCCCCGCAGGTCTGGTTCCAGAACCGACGCGCCAAGTGGAAGAAGCGCAAGAAGACCACCAACGTCTTCCGGGCTCCGGGGACTCTCCTGCCGACGCACCACGGGCTCCCGCAGTTCCCGTCAGCCGCGGCGGCAGCGGCGGCCATGGGCGACAGCCTCTGCTCCTTCCACGCCAACGACACCCGCTGGGCCACGGCGGGGATGCCCGGCGTGTCCCAGCTGCAGCTACCGCCCTCTCTGGGCCGCCAGCAGGCCATGGCGCAGTCCCTGTCTCAGTGCAGCCTCGGCGCAGGGCCGCCGCCCAACTCCATGGGTCTATCCAACATGTCGTCGAACGGCTCCGGGCTGCAGTCACACCTCTACCAGCCCACTTTCCCCGGAATGGTACCCGCGTCCCTGTCCGGCCCCACCAACGTGACGGGCTCGCCTCAGCTGTGTAGTTCCCCGGACAGTGACGTCTGGAGAGGGACAAGCATCGCGTCGCTGCGCCGCAAAGCGCTGGAGCACACAGTATCCATGAGTTTCACTTAGTGACCGGGGGGGAAGCAGCGTGAAGAGCTTTTCTTTCACCCGCACAGAGATCTTCTGCTTTCAGTTCTGATCCACCCAGTCCATCCGGGAAACATACAACCGGGATTTAGTTCCAATCCCAGATCGCTGCTGGCGTTTTTCTCTCATCCCACAAGCAAGAGGGAGAAGTGAAGCCTCTATCCACCACGGGACTCTTTCTGTTTTGAGCTATAATTTATGATTTCGCATGTATGTCAACTATTTATTTGTCTATTTAAATGAACGTATGGGTTTGTTCAGTATTTATTTCTTTCTTTTGCACATGCAGCCCTCGCCCTTTACCGTTGCAGGGCCCTCAGAAACCTTTACCAGGCGACTGACGGTTTCTGAAGACAAACTGCTGAGGATACTTTGATTTTCTGCCTCTGCTGCACAGCATGCAACTCTAAAGGGCCAAAGGGATGCACAGGGGACGTGCAGAAACAGAAGAAAAGAGAGAAAAAAAAAGAATGAGAACATGACAGAGTCACCAGGAGGACAGGAACCAGGACACCACGAGAAAGGACACGACTGCATGTGCTGTCCAAAGCAAAAAAAGAAAAAAAGAAAAGGGGGAAATACTATAAATTAAGACATGAAAACTGACTTAACTATAATCTGTTATATAGGATGTTTTGTGTAGGAAGCACTCTTGTTCCCATTTTGGTCAGTTTGTGATAACTTATGTTTCCAGAATTCTGTCTGTGCTTATTCTCCAAATCTCAAAAAACGAAAAAAAAACAAAAAAACAAATCCTTTCTTAAATGTTTGAACCATTTTGTTTCATGGACATGTTTATATCAATTCAGTGTAAATGATCAAATAAAAATCATTTTCAATTATGTCACACAACGAATCAAGCCCTGGTTTCTTGGGGGAAAAACAGGTTGAGGGCTCAGACCTGGAGGTAAAAACCCGACGTTTGACCCGAGAGGTCACGACCCAAACAGGAATCAAACTCGCTTCCGCAGCTCGTGGATCGGATCCACCCTCTAGTTTCTGGTTCAGACTTGGATATCATCTGTGAAACATGAGCAACCTCTGAACAAATAAAGTGTCCCTCAGGGGAAGTTCATGTCACTCAGGTGCAGGTTTGTCCTGTTTAATCAACACAGGCTTCATTTAAGAGCCTGCAGATGTACATTTCTATAAAAAAATTAACCTATAACACTCTGAGAGGCTTTTATTTTGTATAAATCGGGCAAATATGATCGACTTCTGTGCTTTCTGTACTTGTGAAGAAGCAGTTTTCCATGCAGAGATGTGTAAACACTAGAATCAGCTGCACTTATATCAAATAAAATCTAAAATAGAAAGATATTTGTGCACGCTAATCTAAATTCCAGCCCATTTTCTAATCATGCGTTTTATTTTCTAAGTGCACAAAAGCCCTTTCCCACTGGCTAAATTAAAAATAAATAAATAAATAAAACCACTGTATGCATTACGTCCTCGAGGACCGAACCTCCAGACTAAATGCTCAAATCCAAATGAGCAATTTAGGCGAGATCAGGGGTGTCAAACTCAATCTCAGCCAAGACCAAACTGACGAATTAGCCCGGGGCCAGAGGTGTGTTTCTTCATTTCATTATTTTTTTTAATTTTTTTTCAGCTGAAAATATGAAACCATGACCTGATTAATAAACTCCAACACCCTCCCCACCCCCCTAGAAAAGAAGTCACTGCATCCCAGAAACAAACTCATCTTTACAGAGACACCACGGCCTGTTTGTGATCATTTAGTGAATCCTAAACGGTGCCAGGGGGGCTTAAAGTATTATCTGTCACTTATAGTACAATAAAAACGTCTGATGGTGCTCTAGGAGCCTAAATGCAAGAGTTTGAGAAGACTAGTTCACATATGACGCTCATATAACATCAGGATCTCTTACTGGACTTAGCTCATGTCCCGATGTCTTAATAAATCCTTTTAGTGATTTATTTTATTTTATATTTTCTGGTCTCATCCAAATGATGCTGGGATCAGATCTGAGTGCAGCCAGACACAGATTTGGAGGCAGGGTGGCAAACATGTGTAATCTTTGGTGAGTTTTGATTCTATCTCAGCAAAGATTTTATGTTTCTGTTGCTTCTGCTCGTGGCCTGCAGCGTTAGAGACAAGCCACGATCACATGCACATGTTTTCAACCCTTAAACCCTCTAAATGTGGCTTTGTTCAGCTTCAGATGATCTAATAATTATATGGACAACGTCAGACCTGCTGGTGATGCTGACTGTAGATTAACTAAGTGCACTGATTCCTGTTAAAGCTCCTGTGGCTCAAATTGGTAGAAAGACAAACTTAAGACTTAGACAAACTTTATTGATCCACAATTGCTCGGTCACAGTAGCTTATAAGAGTCACGGAGCTCCTGGTGACCTGCTGCCACTCTTTCAGGCGCCCAGGTCTGATGACCGGACACTTAAAGGTTTATGACAGGAAGTGATAAAACCGTTTGTGCACTAATAACATCACAGTCTGCATCACGACTAAGGAAGTCAGCGTTTCTTGGTTGACTTCCTTTTATTTTTGGAAGGAGCACGGTGGTTACGGCTCGGGAATCAATTCATCTTAGACAAATTTACGACAAACTCTGATGCTTAAATTGTTTGCGGAAGAAGTGGTGATACCTGTCAAACATACGGCTCACAGGCCAAAAAGGGTCTAATCTGGCCCACAGCATGAATTTGCAAAGTGCGAAAATTACATAGAAGACTGCAGCTTTTCAATGAAAATAACTGCTGTCCCTAATTTGTCCACGGTTTTAGTAAGAGAAGTGGACAGGACAGGGCGGCATAGTGGCGTGGTGGTTAGCACTGATGCCTCACAGCAAGAAGGTTCTGGGTTTGAATCCATCATGGCCGACTGATTCCTTTCTGTGTGGAGTTTGCATGTTCTCCCTGTGTCTGCGTGGGTTCTCTCCAGGTACTCCAGATTCCTCCCACCGTCCAAAGACATGCTGGTTAGGTTCATTGGTGATTCTAAATTGGCCGTAGGTGTCTCTGCCTTGTGATAGACTGGAGACCTGTCCAGGGTGGACTCCGCCTCTCAACCGATGCCTCCCTTCACAGGACAAGTCCCAGGACTAAACTGCAGACAGCAAAGTGTCCAAGTTGCACTTATTTTTCTTAAGAAATTTAGTTTGTTAAATGTTAACATTCTTTTAATTTACTTGCTCTTCTTTGCACTAAAACCCTTATAGGTCATTATGCTGGTCTGGCCCCGCTTGAGATCAAATTGGGCTCTATGTGGCCCCCGAGCTAGAATGAGTTTGACGCCCCTGGTGTTTTAGGAATCACTAAAAAAATGCATCAATATTTTCTCCTTGTTCGCATCGTTTATGGATCATGATGTTGGCTGACGGGAGGATAAAGATGACTGAATTAAACGACATATTCATTCAGACAGTCAGCAGTGTAAATCTACTTAGGAAATTAGAAAAGTTACTTCTTTTTTTTTTTCCTGGGGAATCATCAACAACTTTTGAAGCTATTGCAATTGGAATACAGGGACAGCTAAGGTGAGCGGCGATGCTGAACGCCAACCAAGTGTCTGATTCACCCACACAACCCTGTCATTCCTCCAAATGTGTTCAACCGACACTAAACAGGAAGCCATGTAACTCTCTTAATTGTATAAAACAAGTGCAGGTGTTGGACGGTTTAACTACGTCTGTATTAATATATATATTTTTTTTTTTAGTTTGCTAACTAATCTTCGTGCAGCCTCTTCTCCAGCAGGTGTTGACAAGGTGTTTGCAGCTCACTCGCTCCGTTTGGCGAGAGGCGCATCCTCTGCAAACGTTTTAAAATAGCTGCATGTTTGTAGGTTCTTACGACACTGAACTGAGAACAGAAGTGTGTGTTGCAAAGATGTAAAGCTTTACGGAAAAAAATACCACCTTGGGCTATATGCACAGCACATCGGTAGGAATTTATTGAACATATTACACTAAATATTTTCCTTTTCTTGCTTGTCTGTCATCTTTGACCTCACAGATGAATCTTGTGACCCCGAGGGGACCTAGACCCTCATGTTGGGAACCAGTACTCATTAGCAAACAGATAAAATTTTCTTCAATTTCAGAATTATTTGTAATAATTAAATCAAATCCAGCAGTATAAGCTCCATCTGCTCTACATGTGACAGTGCAGGACTTCAGCGATGTCTGGATGCGTTTTTCCAAACACACAGAAAAAGCCATCGGAGGGCAGGGAGCCGCTGGATAGAGATTTTTGCAGTCTAGAGACAGATGTGAAATAATATTACATAAATGTAATAATTTGTTTCACTATCACCCAGGTTAATTAGTTTGTGGAAATGGGTAACCTATTTCTCATTGGGTAATTTGTCACACGCTGACGAGGTAGCCAATCAGTGACCCTGCTGTTGGTGGGATCATTTCTCCCAGAATGCTGTGCAGCGAGTGTGTCGCAGAAAATGTGAGCGCGAGCCAATGTTTACCTCCAATTTATTCCACACAAATAAATGAAATCAGTCAATAAACCATCCAAGGGTGAATATGGCTCTCTCTATCCTGGATTATGAATGAGAGCTCATTAATTTTCCTGTGTGTGAGTTTGTGTGTGTGGTTGTGAGGTATACATGTTTAGGTGTGCACATGTGGTTATTATGTTTATGTGAACATGTTTGTATTTGTGTATGAGAAGGGGATGTCAAAATGAAATGACGTGCTTTTTTTATTTATGAATATGAATTAGGTACGAGAAATCCAAATAATTACATGCAAGGGTCCACGTCTTTACAATTATCTCCAGGAATTAACAGTAACAGTTTGACATTTTGGGAAATGTGCTGTTTTGCTTCTGTGCAGAGGTTTAAATGAGAAGATCAATAAAACTCTCATACCTGACCCATTAACAGTGAAGCCAGTTAGGGGCATCAGGCTGTTAGCTTAGCTTAGCATAAATAAAGCTCTGCCCAAAAGGTAAAAATCAGTAAATACAATACAACTAAAGATACTTAATAATCATATTTATTGTGTATATTTAATACACAAGAGATGAGATGAGATAAGATTAGGTAAGAGATGAAATGAGATAAAATTATATATCATGTGATGAGATAATATGAGATGAAATGGGATAAGAAAAAATATTACAGAGATGAGATGAGATGAAATAATAAAGTATAAATGAGCTAAAATGAGATGAGATAATGTGAGATGAGATGAGACTAGATGGTATTATACACACAAGATTAAATGAGATGAGATGAGATGAGATGAGGTAATATATGATGAGATTAGAGATATGAGATGAGGTAATATAAGATGAGATGACAAAATGAGGAAATATATAACGAGATGAGATGAGGTAATATAACTTTGGATGAGATGAAATGAGATGAGATGAGATTAGATGATATTATATACATGAGATTAAATGAGATGAGATGAGATGAGATGAGATGAGATGAGATGAGATAAAATGGGATGAGGTGATATATGATGAGATAAGAGGATATGAGATGAGGTAATAAAAGATGAGACAGCATAAAATGAGGAAATATATAACGAGATAAAATGAGATGAGGTAATATAAGATTGGATGAGATGAAATGAGATGAGATTAGATGAGATTATATACATGAGATGAGATGAGATGAAATGGAATGAGGTGAGATTAGATGAGATTAGATGAGATGAGATGAGATGAGATGAAATGGAATGAGGTGATATATGATGAGATTAGAGGATATGAGATGAGGTAATATATAACGAGATGAGATGAGATGAGATGAGATCATCACAAACATCAAAAATTCTAAAAGTGTATCTTTCTTATGTCTTGCCTTAAATCAAAAACAGAGAATAAGAGATGAATATAGATAGATAGATAGATAGATAGATAGATAACAATAAGATAGATAGATAGATAGATAGATAGATAACAATAAGATAGATAGATAGATAGATAGATAGATAGATAGATAGATAGACTTTATTGATCCCGAAGGAAATTCACTATATCTTATACCTAAATGTATCTCTGAAGTGAGCTCAGTTCATCTCTTCATTACCACTAGATAAAATAAAATCGCATGCTTTGTGTTTTAAAGGGTAGAAGTATGATGGTGGCCTCACATCTATGTTATGAATCCAAATTCATGGGAAGTTTAATTTTATTTGACAGGCAGAGTCCACCAGTGTCTTGGTGATTGTTATTCCAGATGGCGGCGAGAAAATCCCATTTGAAGGTTTTATTAATTTTCGTTAAAACGGAGAGCTTCGCCGACGCTGTCTTCGCCTTTCCCACTGACGGCGCTGACTGACACCTCGCTGCTCCCTCCATTTGTCATTGTTTGAAAAGGTCTTAATTGTATTACATGCAAATGAAGAGATTTGATTTTTGCCCATTATCTATTCATAAGAGAAAATGAACAGAACATTAGTGGGTCACCAAATGAGGGAGGGAGGCAGGGAGGGAGAGGGAAGGAGGGGTGAGAGACAGAGACAGTGATAATCAGTGAGACAGAGAGGAAGAGAAGGCAGAGTAAAAGAGAAGTGGCAGCTTTACACTGTGGCGTAATGTCTTCTAAGTTTTGCCGTTAAAAATAATCCGCCCCGCGGTTTAAACTGCGCCTGTATGTGTGGATGTAATCCTGTAGGTCAAGGCTGATAATTAACCTATGATGACTGAAACACAGCAATTACAGTCATGCTCATGTGACAAATCAAAGTGACAGAAGCTCAGATACACTCCTCCCTCCTGGTCAGCTTCAGATCATCAGTATATGCCATGTATACTGTATTCCAGTCAAATGCACATATTTCCAGCAGTTTACAGGATCAGGAATAAATACAGACACAGGTTTGACTAAAACTGACTCCTAAGTCTTCAGGATTTCTGGCTGGGACAAAGATTTGAAACAGAAGTGAAAAAATACACACATAGACTTCCTAAAATCTGCAAATAAAACATCCATTTCTAAGTAGAAAGTGAGACCATACCATTGGTCATGTTTTGTGTGATATGACTCTTTTATTGTGAAATGGGCCTTTTTCTAAATGAACTCTAGTATGCTTGAAACAAAGAACCTGTCAGAATAAAAAAAAAAAGTAATATTAGGAAGGAAGGCGTGTCTTAAAACTGTCCAACTGTGCAGAGGTCAGACACAACTTTCTCTCGTGAACACATCTAAATCAGACATTTACACAAACAGCCATGAAAGAGACATCTGGTACAAACAGCTTTATGCAACCATGTTTGTTTGAAGAAAACAGAAAGCCCTTCAATCCTATTATTATTATTATTATTATTATTATTATTAATATTTAAGTTTTACTTCCTTCATGAAATCCTAATTGTTGAAAATACAGTTTTAATTTGTGTGACTCGAGACTGATGGAGCGTATTAACTTCAGACAATTTGTGGAAAGCACGTTTCCGCAGAACATGGACTTGACTTGAACTTGGATTCATGTTTCAAGGTTCATGTTTTTTTTTTTAATTATTAGCTGTTACAATAAGGAGGAATGCTAACAGTTAGCATTAATTAATTCCTTTATTCTAAACATAGTCGACTCTCAACAATTTCCATGCAAAGACCAAAAGTATTCCAGTATTCTTTTTGTGAGATTTTTTTCTGGTGCTCTGATCCACTGTGCACACACACTGTAGTTTATGTTTAATCAATCCAACATACACCGATCAGCCACAACATTATGACCAATAGAAGTAAATAACATTGACCATCTTGTGAGAATTCAGTGTTCTGCTGGGAAACTTTTGGACCTTAGACCTAGACCAGACCAGACCACAGACCTCCCACCCCATAGCAATGACACTCCTTGATGGCAGCAGCCATCCCCAGCAGGATGCAGCCTGACACAGACACACACACAAAAACACTTTAGGAACAACTAAAAAAAAAAAACATGAAGAACAGCACAAGGTGTTGACCTGGCCTCCAAATTCACTAGATCCCAAACTGATCAAGTATTTGTGGGATGATCCACAGAACGTCTTCTCAAAAAACTCTACAAGTCCAGTTGCCTTTTTTGAACCTTTGTTGGATATTATTTACCCCACTAAATACAACTGTCTTAGAACCATTTTAAAAGCGAAACTACTGCAGGATGTGAAATATTTTCCCGTAATGAATTTACCTGCAGTTTGGTCCTTCAAACATAAATAAACAGACATATTCTGTTGTATCATTAGCGGTGAAGCTCATAAAGACCAGTGCTGAGGCCTGGCTGGAGGCAGAGGCCACAGTAGGTAAAGCAGGACACAGTGAAAGGCTGATGAAGAGGGACAGTGAAGTGTGTTGGTCAGGAATGAGCCTCTCTCTGCTACAAGAACCCATCGCCCAGCAACGCGGGGAGCCTCTTATTGAATACTGCTGTTGGCCCGTTGTTAAATCACAACTTAATTCCTTTTCCATCATCATAACCATTTGTTTTCCTCACCGGCCGGAGATGTGGGGACGAGATCGGGGGGCGCTGTGGAGGGGGGAAGAGGGAGCGGGTGGGAGTTTTTCTCTCTGGTCTTTAGAGCTGCGAGTGTTTCGGTGGCCATCGCATCATGACTTCACCTCTCAGCTGATTCCCGCCATTGGTCATATCTGACACCTCGACTACACCGGGCCAAGGTCACTGCACTCAGCAACCCTTCTCTTATTTCCTCTCTTTCCACTCCTGAGTCTATTCTTTACCTTCGTCTTTCTAACAACTCCTTTTCCAGACTTTTCAGATTTCACACATTTCCTGCTTCCCTTGTTTTTTTGCAATGGAGGTACTGTAACTACAGTTGGTGCACTTTGGTCCAAACTGAAATAAATTAACAAATACTAGCGTTTAGTTCCGATACTCGAAAATGAATCCTATGAATTTTAATTTAACAAGTGGTTCAAACTTTTTGTTTATTTTTAAAAGATCTGAATTTCTTTGCACAGACGTTCATGATTCCCATGCAACGACCTTTAACCTTTAATGACCCCTCCCCCGACATTTCCCTGTTGTTGCAAAGGTCCACGTCTTTACAGCTATCTTCACTCCTTTGCTTTCTTGCAGAGATTGAAATGAGAAGACCAATGTAACTCTCACACCTGCACATTAACAATGAAGCTAGTCAGAGGTTAGACTGTTAGCTTAGCTTAGCCTAAAGGCTCTTTTAGAGCACGGCGGGACATAGACGGCGTAACTTACGTACGTAGCCTACGTCAGTCTGGCTCGCTCTGTAACAACTCCACCCAAACACTAGTCGGCGCTGTGTCCTTTTTTGCCAGCCGGGTTCATTTTTGTTCCCACTTCCCGCTTCGCCTTCAACAATGGCGACTGAAACTTTTACCGAAATTTCATTTGTACGAAGACAAGTCGTACTAATGTTTGCATCTCCGAACCTCCTCAGTTAGCCTTTCCTCAATGTGTTCCATCTTTATTGAAATTTTCAGAAATGGAGAAGCAGCCAGAAATACTAAAGTGGAAGCACGCTACCACCAAGTGAGACCATACCATTGGTACCAATCACAGCTCTTGCAGTTTGCTTCTCTGCGGTGCGTAGTTACATTTCTGAGGAGATGCACGTCAGACTATGCCGCTAGGGTCTGCGCTGTCGCCGTAGCTACAGCATCAAATTGCCTCAGAAGTCTAAACCGCTTATTAAGCCTGAGTGAAGCAACCAATTCCCATCAGCCTCTGCTTTACTTTATTACCAAATGTTTGCACGATAACATGTTAAACTAAGATTGTTAACATGCTTGTTGCTTAGGACCTTCTTCTACTTGGATCACATGTTTTTTTTTATTATCTACAGACTATCAGTCGACTCCTGTGGAATCTGTACATTTGACCCATCCATTCAGAGATCCGACAGGTAGCGTAGTCAAACAAACAGAGCCGGGCCCATTCCCACATCTAAAACCCATTCACTCCACCTCAACCAATCCCTCTCCCTAACCCTCCTCCTTTCTCCAGCTGCCCTTGAGCTTTTCTATTACCGCATGGAAAGCACCTCGCAGCCCCTGACAAGCGCGGCGGATCGACACTAAATCAGAAATCAGTGCCAGCCGCAGATCTGAGCCACCATGAAGGTCACAGGCCCTACACCGCGTGTCGTCTCAATCGGGGGGAGCGGCAGCAGACACAGCTCGGCTGATGTGTGACTGTGTGTGTGTGTGTGTGACTGTGTGTGTGTGTGTTAACATGGGATACACTGAAAGGAGGAGAGGCGTAGAGTGGAGGGAGAAGGTTTGGATGGAGAGCAGGTCAACGGGGATGCAGAAGTCTTGAGGAGGAAGAGGAAAGAGGAACAAGAACAACAGAAGGCGGGGAGGGTTGAACTCGTACAGGAAAACCAAACTGATTAAATGATTTTCTCTCTCTAGAGTGTGCATATTTAAAATAAATACAAGAGGAAAGTAAATATGAGTTTACTCCCTTGTTAGGGAGTTTAACAGAGGCTTCAGCCTAGCGTTGATCTCGTGGGATTGTTACATACTGCCATCTAGTTGTGAGAAGGTGAACGACACCCAGCTTCAACATCCTCACCTGCAGCATGATGCATACACAGGGTTTACCACAAAGAAGACTGTTTTTCTGTCCACCTGCTGAAAGGGTAAGTTTATCACATCTGTATTTAAGATCTAAAAGGTTCTTTTTATATTTCCTGCTGTAATAAAATATAAATATTTGGACACTGTGCTGCAAAGTTGAGCACTTTTCCCACCCCAAATAGACAGTTAAATGCATTTTTGTTCAACACACAATGACCAACATTTAGTTTTGACCATCAGAGTCAAAGGTCACACACTCAGACTGGGTTCTTCAAGCTGTTCATGGCTCAAGGCCGAAGGATACCAAGCTTCTGTCAGATCTGGAGTTCCCTGCCTAAAAATCTGGAGGTTGCAGAACCAGTAGCATCTTTTCAACCATTAAACATACCTTTAAAATAGATTTTTTTAATCATCATTTGAGCTTTTTATACACACACGTACCAATAAAATCTACATAAATATACACTCACTTGCCAGTTCATTAGTTACACCAGTGAAGAATTGAATTGTGTTGAGTTGTACCAACACAGGCTCCTACTCATTTTAGTTCAGGGGCCACATACATCCCAATTTGATCTCAAGGGGGCCTAACCAGTAACAGAATAATAAGCTCTAAAAAATCACCACAACTCCAGATTCTTCTTTTGTTTTAGTGAAAATAATATGAAAACTTTCAGTTAAGGTGCACTTTCTTCTTCTTCTTCGTCTTCCTTTTCATCGTCCTCCTTCTTCTTCTCCTCCTTCCCCATCTACTTCTTCTGTTTCCTCCTCCTTCTACTCTTCCTTGTTTTTCCCTCCTCCTCCTTCTCCTCCTCCTCTCCTTCTTTCTAATTTTCATCTTCCTCCCTCTCCTTCTTATTCTCCTTCCTCATCTATTTCCCCTTCTTCTTCTGCTCCACCCTCTTCTCCTCTTCCTCATTCTCCCCCTTTTCCTCCTCCTTCCCTTTCTTCTTCTTCCTTCTTTCTCCCCTTCATCTACCTCCATCTCCTCCTACTTCTCCTCCTTCCCCATCACCTTTTCCTTTTCCTCCTTTCTTCTTATTCTTCCTTTTTCTTCTCCTCTTCCTTTGCAAATTCATCCCTCGGGCCAGAATGGACCCTACGGCGGCCCGGTTTTGGCCCGTGGGCCTCACGTTTGACACCCTTGTCCTATTATTTTGACGTTTTAGTCAGAGGACTAGACTAAATAATAGGAACACTTTAACAAACTGCATCCTCCAAAATGATCATCCAGTTAAATTACCACTTTCTTTTCTGATGCTGTTTCAACATAAATTCGGGATGTTTATTGTTTTGCATTTTTGTTATTTTTTTATTGCCAGTTTAGACCATACAATGAAATTCTTACTTTTGCATGTCTCTCTTACTAAAGACACTAAATAAATAAAAGAAATATAAACCCCACAAAGAGTAAAATATTAAAAAAAACAAGGTGCTAACTAAATATTATAACAGCAAAGAAGAAGGATTCAGTCTGTTCTAGTAGAATGCATTCATTTCCACACGTGTACCTAATGTTTTGGCAGGTCAGTGCGCCTCTTCGAGTTTTGCAAAACAAACCAAAACAGATTTGACACTTCCTCAAATAAGAGTCGACCTCAACGCATTTTGTCCGTGAAAAGCTTCCGTAGCTAGCCCGAGTCACATGAGCGGTTTGTTTTGGTCGTGTCAGATCACATTTCACAACATGTAGCTTCAATATTACGGATCAAACATTATCTTTTCCAGCTGTGGTGAAGTTATCTGAACCGTTTCATGTCGAAACCAGAAGAGAAACGGGAGAAAGTTTTTTCGCTCGTGTCTGTTGATGACTGGTAAGACTGGGTCGTTAGCATGCTAGCTTGTTGTGCTTCCCTCTTTGCTAATGCTAACCTCAGGTTTATTTTGGGTTCACATCCAGCTCAAAGTGTTTTTATTCTTTTACTTCAGGTAATTAAAACAGGAAGTCATGCTGCGGTGGATTCTTGGTGGTCGGGAAAACCAGGGTTCAGTGGAGGTAAGATGCTAGGCTACTAGAGCTAAGCTAGCTTATTAAATGCAGCTGGAAATGATGCATTCTGCTAATTACATGGTTTATTCCTTTATAATTATTTCAGTATATCATATAAACATTCATCACAGGTGTCTGTAATTATTCTCAGTCATCCAGATCATAGCATATATCAAAAACTAATTAAAAAAATAAACAAAACAAAGATAAAAAATCTGTTTGACTATCTTCATTTAACTTTTTCACAGCAAAGATCATGACTAGTATTTCCTCAGATATCATGATGGAATGGAAAATGTGTGGAAAAAATAAATTCACATTTATTTCGTGGTTTTGAATTAGGTCTTAATTGTATTGAGCTTTATATTCTTATTTTTTTATGTTTGTGTTAAATTAATGTTCCTTTTACATGATTATTGTGTGCTGAACATTTTCCTCTCACATAGTGTATGTTTTATTTTTTATTTTCTGGTTTTATTTTTTTTGCAGTCATCTAAAAAACCCAGTTAGATTCTTAATTTAAAATGCAAATGGAGGTAAATAGCTTTAGTGTTTTGTAACAGGTCATGATTGAGGACAGTATGAATTTATCTGTCTCATACTCTTTGTCATAATACATCAGGGAAGCTGCAATACACATTAAATATTTACCATGATATTTATCATTTAGAAAATCATAAATCACGTGAACATGCACCAAAATGTCATACTTACAGTGTAGGACAGGTGTGTCAAGCTCCTTTTAGTTTGGGGGCCACATACAGCCCAATTTCCGGGCCGGACTAGTAACATAACAGAATAATCACAATAATAATCACAAATTTTTTCCATTTGTTTTGGGATAGCAGTAATTTTTATTGAAAAATTGCAGTCTTCTATGTGTACTTTGCAAATTCTTGCTGCGGGCCAGATTGCAACCTACGGCGGGCTGCTTTTGGCCCATGGGCCGTATGTTTGCCACCTGTGATGTAGGAGATAACACTTTTTAAACAACACAGGAAAAGAAGTGGCTCGATACGTTCTCTTTACAATGCCAGCCTGCTCCCCTGCATCATAACTACTATTCAGTTTTAATTATATTGCGTCAGTAACGGTACAGTTTGTCTGGAGATGCTTTACAAAACCTAACCTGAAACCAACAGAGGAAGCACGAAGGCGACGGTGGCGAGAAAATCCCCCTTTTAACAGGAAGAAACCTTGAACAGAACCATAAGCTCATATGGAGGGACCCGTGAGCTTGAGGCTGACCGGGTAGAGACAGAAAAAGAAAGAGGAACGAGATAAACATGCGTCTGACATAGGTTCTAACTGTGACACAAATACAAGATATAGCTGATATATAAAGCTGTTAGTGACAGCACTAGTTCTAGTAAAGGTGAGTTAGCTGCTGTAATGGTTGAGTATAAGAGGATGGAGAAGTTTAACGTCTCTCTCTGTTGTTTATTCTTATAAAAGTAACTTCATGAGGACTTTGCACCCACTAAGCTGCTGCTCTGTCCATCCTATTTTATCCAGTATCAATGTCCTGTGTGTCTTGCACCACCTATCAGTCTCATGTCCTCTTGTTTGCATGCGTTTATGAGCATGCTTCTTCTTTTCTCCTCTCCGCCCTTCTCTTCTGCCCCACCACCTTCTTTTTTTTGTCTTCAAACTGATGGGATTGCCTCATGGGGTTGCAGGTTCTTGGTTCTGTAAAGCATCTCAAAACAATTACGATTGCTATTGGAGCTATATAAATAACATTAAATTGAACTGTAATCTAAAAATACTCATCTACATGCGAGCCGTTCTTCCCGAGCCTTGCTAATGTGACCATATTAACAGCTAAATGTACTTTAAGTATTAAAAATGAAAGAACTAGATATGGATCTGTATTTGAGAGATAATTGTTGAAGACAGTGAAGTACAGTAATATTCTGGGACACTGTTTTTTTGGGACTTGCACAGTTTTGCACAGTGTTTAAATGGCATCATCTTAGAAGATCAGAGTTGAAATGCTTTGTTGTCAAACTAATAGACGTCTGAAATATGTAAAGTTAGATTAAAACATCCTGTTTGTAGGTTTAATACAATGTTTTCCTCTGACATTCAGTGGCATAGATGTGTAAAGTTAGCAGAAAAATGGGAATATAAAACACAACTGAATTACTTTCCACTACTTTCTAGTCTCTGCGGGCTTCTCTCTCTCCGTCTCCCTCTGCAAGGCAGCCCCGTTTGTCTCACCACTTTCCCTCTTGTGTCTGCAGAAAAGCCCCGTGTTGTGCATCGGAGAGGAACAGCCCAAAAACTGCTTCACTGAGCTGCAGGTGCTGAAAGGACATTTTGACATCGTTCGATTTCTGGTGCAGATTGATGACTTCAGGTAAGCCGACCACAACCCCCCCTCCACTCCCCTCCACTCCCTTCTCTCTCTAACCTCTCTCCTCTCTACCCTTGGCTGGCCTCTATCCCTCTGTGATTGACAGGAGATCCTCACCTACAGCAAACTGACAGAGCATGACAAGAGCCCAATCATCACCACTGTGTGATTGTGTGTGTGCGCGGTACAGTAGAACCCTTCTAATGCTGTCCATACACACATTATAAAGGTTTTGCACCTGCTCTCTTCTCTTTGTGGAAGCTCACTACACCCTGGCATGGTAGAGTGGGTCTGCATAAGTGGTCAGATTGGGATTTATAACAGAGCTAAGTGTGTATGGGAGTGTGTGTCAGGAGGTGGGGGTTGCTTTACGCCTGGTTTCCTCCAGTAATAACCCCCTCCTCTGGGTCTCGTCCTCTCCGCACACAGGTCCACAGTCGGGGGCAAAGGCCAGAAAATTCTCTCCAGATTGCTTTTGAAGTCCGAAAATGTATCCTCAACAGTTCCTCTCTTCTCATTTTATCTCTCTGTTTTATCCGCTCGCGCCGTCTGTTGATTTTGGGGACAGGCGCTGTGGATGGTTCGGGGTCAGAGGGCGAGTTAAGGTGATAAGCTCCGGGACAGGAGTTTCTTCAGGTTTTTTTCTCTCAGGTGGAGATGGAGCGACGGGGAAAGATTCGCCTCACATCAAATAGAGATTGTCAGAGTGTGTTTGACTAGTCAACCTGCTAAAGATGAGGCCTGCCTGGTGCACAGCTGAGGCTCTGGTGTCATGTATGGGTGTCTGGATTCAAGGAGCGACTCTCAGCTTTCGCCTTTTGTTTTGCAGATGCGCCTCCGCCGGGGACGATGGGCTCGTTTTGGTGTGGAACCTGGAGGTAATACAGGAGAAGGTGTTGACCTGGCCTCCAAATTCACTAGATCCCAAACTGATCAAGTATCTGTGGGATGATCCACAGAGGCCCCGACCCTCCAAGGCCCCCCACTAATACCACAGGACACCCTCAGAAGGCCCATGTCCATTCTCTGATGAGTCACAACTGTTTTGGAGGCCTACACAATATTAGGAAGGTGGTCATAATGTTACGTCTGATCACAGTTGGACTAATCTGTCTTTTTTTTTTTTTGTCTCGCAGACTGGCGAGAGGCTGCAGGAGCTGAGGGGCCACTCCCAGCAAATAACAGCCATCACCACCTTCACCGAAAACAACGAGCTCACATCTCACACCTCGCTCATCACCGCCTCCTCGGACAGGACCCTCAGCGTATCCTCCCACGTATATTTCAAACCCACAGTAAACCCTAGGCATGTTTATCACTGAGACTCGATTGTCCTTAATCTTATCTGTCAGCTGTGGGACCCCGACACAGGCAACAGGGTTCAGACCATCTCTGATCTTCAGTCTTCTGTGAAGGTAAGACAATACGTAAAGAGTGACATTAAAATAAAGCCCAAAACTGCAGTTCCCCAACTGGCCACTAGAGGGGGATCGACTCCAAACGTGAATCACTCCACGTAGACCTCCATGTTGACATGTCAAACATTTAGAGTTATTAAAATAGGTGAAAGGTTAAAATTAACTGCTGCATTTATAATTTTCTGCAAAAACACTAAACAATTCCCTTCATGCACCGATCAGCCACAACATTATGACCACTGACAGGAGACGTATTTTAAGATATTGACGTCAAAATAACTTTAAAAGACGGACAGTTATCACTGATTAAGGCATTTGTCAAGAAGCATGCATCTCATACACCGATCAGCCACAACATTATGACCATTGACAGGAGAAGTGAATAACATTGTCCATCTTGTGACAGTTCAATGTTCTGCTGGGAAACTTCTGGACCTGCCATTCATTGGTGTGGATGTTACTTAGACATGTAGCACCCACCTAGACCAGACCAGACACCCCCACCCCATAGCA